>NW_027206168.1:6650000-7850000 GCF_024711535.1 Dipodomys merriami | reverse complement strand
TGTGTCCCTGCTGTGTCCCCACTGTGTCCTTCTGTGTCCCCGCTGTGTCCCGCTGTGTCCTCCGCTGTGTCCCGCTGTGTCCCCTGCTGTGTCATGCTGTGTCCCGCTTTGTTCCGTTGTGTCCCTCTGTGTCCTCGCTATGTCCCCGATGTGTCCAGCTGTCTGTCACACTGTGTCCCGCTGTGTCCCGCTGGGTCTCACTGTGTCCCCTGGTTTCCCACTCTGTCCCGCTGTGTCCCCCGCTGTGTCCCGCTGTGTCCCCGTTGTGTCTTGCTCTGTCCCCTCTGTGTCCCGCTGTGTTGCCCGCTGTGTCCCCGTTGTGTCCCCACTGTGTCCTGCTGTGTCCCCGCTGTGTCCGCTGTGTCCCCCGCTGTGTCCAGCTGTGTCCCTGCCGTCCCCCCGTGTGTCCCCGCTGTCCCCAGCTGTGTCCCCCGCTGTGTCTCGCTGTGTCCCCCGCTGTGTCCCCGCTGTGTCCCGCTATTTCACCCTGTGTCCTGCTGTGTCCCCGCTTTGTCCCGGCTCTGTCCCCGCGCTGTCCTGCTCTGTCCCCGGCTGTGTCCCCGCTGTGTCCCCGATGTGTCCCACTGTGTTCTCGCTGTGACCCACGCTGTGTCCAGCTGTGTTCCCTCTGTGTCGCGGCTGTGTCCCTCTGTGTTGCGCTGTGTCCCCCGCTGTGTCCCGCTGAGTACCCTGCTATGTCCCGCTGTGTCCCGCTGTGTCCTCCCTGTGGAACCGCTTGTCCCGAGGTTTATCACGCTGTGTCCAGCTGTGTCCCCGCTGTGTCTCCGCTGTGTCTCGCTGTGTCCCGGGCTGTGTCCCCGCTGTGTCCCGCTGTAATCTCGCTGTGTCCCCCGCTGTGTCCTTCTGTGTCCCGGGCTGTGTCCCCGCTGTGTCCCGCTGTGTCCTCGCTGTGTCCCCCGCTGTGTCCCCCGCTGTGTCCCGCTGTTTCCAAGCTGTGTCCCTGCTGTATCCCCGCTGTGTGCCGGTGTGTCCTGCTTTTTCCCGTGGTGTCCCGGTTTGTCCCCCACTGTGTCTCCCGCTGAGTCCCCTCTGTGTCCCCGCTATGTCCCGCTGTGTCCTCCCTGTGTCCCCCGTTGTGTCCCTCTCTGTCCCTGCTGTTTCCTGCTGTGTCCTCACTCTGTACCCGCTGTGTCCCGCTGTGTCCTCGCTGTGTCCCCCCCTGTCCCCAGCTGTGTCTTTGCTGTGTCCCGCTGTGTCCCGCTGTGTCCCGCTGTGTCCCGCTGTGTCCCGTTGTGTCCCCCGCTCTGTCCCGCTGTGTCTTGCTGTGTCCCACTGTGTCATAGTTGTGTCCCCGCTATGTCCCACTGTGTATCCCCCTGTGTACAGCTGTGTTCCCGCTGTCCAATTGAGTGTCCCCGCTGTGTCCCCGCTGTGTCTCGCTGTACCTGCTGTGTCCCACTGTGTCCTCGCTGTGTCCCCCGCTGTGTCCCCGCGGTATCCTGCTGTGTCACCTGCTGTGTCCATGCTGTGTCCCCGCTGTGTCCTGCTCTGTCCCGCTGTGTCCCGCTGTGTCCCGCTGTGTCCTCGCTGTGTCCCGCTGTGTCCCTGCTGTGTCCCCCGCTGTGTCCTACTGTGTCCCCTGGTTTCACACTCTGTCCCGCTGTGTCCCCCTCTGTTTCCCGCAGTGTCCCCGCTGTGTCCCGCTGTGTCCCCCGCTGTGTCGCCCGCTCTGTCCCTGCTGTGTCCCGCTGTGTCACGCTGTGTCACGCTGTGTCCCCCGTTGTGTCCCGCTATGTCCCCGGCTGTTTCCCCCGCTGTTTACCACTGTGTCCCTGCTGTGTCCCCACTGTGTCCTTCTGTGTCCCCGCTGAGTCCCGCTGTGTCCCCCGCTGTGTCACGCTGTCTCGCTGTGTCCTGATGTGTTTGCTGCTGTGTCCCGGCTGTGTCCCCACTGTGTCCCGCTTTGTTCCACTGTGTCCCTGTGTCCTCGCTGTGTCCCCGATGTGTACCGTTGTGTATCCAGCTGTGTCCAACTGTGTCCCCGCTGTGTCCCGCTTCGTTCCCCACTGATTCCCCCGCTGTGTCCAATGCTGTGTCCCCGATGTGTCCCCGCTGTGTCCCCGATGTGTCGAGCTGTGTCCCACGCTGTGACCCTGCTGTGTCCAAGTTGTGTCCCGCTGTGTCCCGTTGTGTCCCCGCTGTCACCCACTGTGTCCCCGCTGTGTCCCGCTATGTCCCCGCTGTGTCACCTCTGTGTCCCGCTGTTTCCCCGCTGTCCCCCGCTGTGTCCCCGCTGTGTCCCGCTGTGACCCGCTGTGTCCCTGCTGTCCCCCGCTGTTTCCCGCTGTGTCCCTGCTGTCCCCTGCAGTGTCCGCGCTGTGTCCCGCTCTGTCCCACTGTGTCCCCGCTGTTTCCCCCCCGTGTCCCGATGTGTCATCTCGCTGTCCCTCGCTGTGTCCCGCTGTGTCCCCGCTGTGTTCCGCTGTGTCCCCGCTGTGTCCTGCTTTGTACCCGCTGTGTCCCGTTGTGTCCCCAGCTGTCTCCCTGCTGTGTCCCGCTGTGTCCCCGGGCTGTCCCCTGCTGTGTCCCCGCTGTGTCCCCAGCTGTGTCCCGGTGTGTCCCTGCTGTGTCCCACGCTATGTCCCCGCTGTGTCCCCGCTGTATCCCGCTGTGTCCCCCGCTGTGTCCTGCTGTTTCCCCGATGTCCCCAGCTGTGTCCCCGCTGTGTCCCGCTGTGACCCCGCTGTCCCCCGCTATGTCTCCTGTGTCCCCCGCTGTGTCCCCTGTTTCCCCAATGTCCCCCGCTGTGTCGCCGCTGTGTCCACTATGAAGCTGCTGTTTCCCGCTGTGTAACGCTGTGTCCCACGCTGTGTCCCACTCTGTGTCCAGTTTTGTCCGCAGCTGTGTACACCGCTGTGTAGCTCTGTGTCCCTGCTGTGTCCCGCTTTATCCCGCTGTGTCCCGCTGTTTCCCCCGCTTTGCCCCGCTGTGTCCTGCTATGTCCCGCTGTGTCGACCGCTTTGTAACGCTGTGACCCCGCTGTTCCCCGTTGTGTCCCGCTGTGTCCTCCGCTGTGTCCCGCTGTGTCCCCCGCTGTGTCCCACTGTGTCCCCGCTGTGTCCCACTCTGTCCCCGCTGTGTCCCCCTGTGTCCCCGCTCTGTCCCCGCTGTGTCCCCCGCTATGTCCCTCAGTGTACCCCGCTGTGTCCTACTGTGTCCCGCTGTTCCCCTGCTGTGTCGTCCGCTGTGTCCCGCTGTGTCCTCGCTGTGTCCCTGCTGTGTCCCCCCTGTGTCCTGCTGTTTCCTCGCTGTTTCCCTCGTTCTGTCGACGCTGTGTCCCCTGTGAAGCTGCTGTTTCCCCTTGTCCGCAGCTGTGTACACCTCTGTGTCCCCCTGTGTTCCGCTGTGTCCCGTGGTGTCTTGCTTTGTCCCCCACAATGTACCCGGCTGAGTCCCCGCTGTGTCCCTGCTGTGTCCCGCTGTGTCCTCCTTGTGTCCCCCGATGTGTCCCCCACTCTGTCCCTCAGTGTCCCACGCTGTGTCCCACTGTGTCCCGCTGTTTCCCCGCTGTGTATTCCGCTGTTTCCCGCTGTGTCTTCGCTGTGTCCCTGCTGTGTCCCCCCTGTGTCCTGCTGTTTCCCCCGTTCTGTCCCGCAGTGTCCCCCATTGTGTCCAAGCGGTGTCCCGCTGTGCCCTCGCTGTGTCCGGCTGTGTCCCGTGGTGTCCTGAGTTGTCCCCCGCTGTGTCCCCCGCTGAGTCCCCGCTGTGTCCCGCTGTGTCACCGCTGTGTCCCGCTCTGTCCCGCTGTTTCCCGCTGTGTCCCTGCTCTGTCCCACACTGTGTCCCGCTGTGTCCATGCCGTGTCCTGCTGTGTCCCCCGCTGTGTACCGCTGTGTCGCGCTGTGTCCCCCGCTGTGTCCCTGCTGTGTCCCCGCTGTGTCCCGCTCTGTCCCGCTTTGTCCCGCTGTGTCCCGCTGTGTCAATCTGTGTCCCGCTCTGTTCCCGCTGTGTCCCGCTGTGTCCTGCTTTGTCCATGCTGTGTCCCGCTGTGTCCTGCTTTGTCCATGCTGTGTCCCGCTGGGTCCCCCGCTCTGTCCCCCGCTGTGTCCGGCTGTGTCCCCCCTGTGTCCCGCTGTGTCCCCCGATTTGTCCCCCTGTGTCCACTTAGTGTCCCCTCTGTGTCCCGCTGTGTCCCACTTTTTCCCGTGGTGTCCTGCTTTTTCCGCCACTGTGTCCCCTGCTGAGTTCCCTCTGTGTCCCCGCTATGTCCCGCTGTATCCTCGCTGTGTCCCCCGCTCTCTCCCGCTGTGTCAATCTGTGTCCCGCTCTGTGCCCGCTGTGTCCCGCTGTGTCCTGCTTTGTCCATGCTGTGTCCCGCTGTGTCCTGCTTTGTCCCCGCTGTTTCCCACTGTGTCCCGTTGTGTCCCGCTGTGTCCCGCTGTGTCCCGCTGTGTCCCCGCTGTGTCCCCCGCTGTGTCCCCGCTGTGTCCCCTGTGTCCCTGCTCTGTCCTCGCTGTGTCCCCCACTGTGTCCCCCGGTGAGTCCTCGCTGTGTCCCCGCTGTGTCCTGCTGTGTCTTCCCTGTGGCCCCAGCTGTGTCCCGCTCTATCCCCTGCTGTGATTCCCGCTTTGTACCTGCTGTGTCCTGCTCTGTTCCGCTGTGTCCCCCTCGGTGTCCTGTTGTGTCCCTCTGTGTCCTCGCTGTATCCCCCACTGTGTCCCGCTGTGTCCCCAGCTGTGTCCCGCTGTGTGCCCAGCTGTGTCCCGCTGTGTCCCTGCTCTTTCCCCCGTGTCCCGCTGTGTTCCCGCTGTGTACCCGCTGTGTCTCTTGTTGTGTCCCGCTGTGTCCCGGCTGTGTCCCCCGCTGTGTCCTGCTCTGTCCCCGCTGTGTCCTGCTGTGTCCCCGCTGTTCCTCGGTGTGTCCCTGCTGTTCCCCGCTATGTACCCCACTGTGTCCCGCTGTGTCCCGCTGTGTCCCGTTGTGTTCTCGCTAGGTCCCCCTCTATGTCCCCACTGTGGCCCGGCTGTGTCCCGTTGTGTCCCGCTGTGGCCCCCGCTGTGTCCCGCTGTGTCTACGCTGTGTCCCCGCTGTGTCCCGCTGTGTCCCCGCTGTGTCTAAGGCTGTGTCCCGTTGTGTCCCCAGCTGTGTCCCCGCTGTGTCCCCGCATTGTCCCTGCTGTGTCCCGGTGTCCCGTGGTGTCCCGCTTTGTCTCCCGCTGTATCCACCGCTGAGTCCCCGCTTTGTCCCTGCTGTGTCCCGCTGTGTCCCGCTGTGTCCCTCTCGGTGTCCCGTTGTGTCCCTCTGTGTCCTCGCTGTATCCCCCACTGTGTCCCACTGTGTCCCCAGCTGTGTCCCCTGCTGTGTCCCGCTGTGTCCCGCTATGTCTCGCTGTGTGCCCCGCTGTGTCCCGCTGTGTCCCCGCTGTGTCCCGCTGTGTCCCCGCTGTGTCCCCCGCTGTGTCCTGCTCTGTCCCCGCTGTGTCCTGCTGTTTCCCCGCTGTCCCCCGGTGTGTCCCTGCTGTTCCCCGCTATGTACCCCACTGTGTCCCGCTGGGTCGCGCTGTGTCCCTTTGTGCCCTCGCTTGGTCCCCCTCTATGTACCCACTGTGTCCCCCGCTGTGTTCCGTTGTGTCCGGCTGTGGCCCCCGATGTGTCCCGCTGTGTCTCTGCTGTGTCCCCGCTGTGTCCCGCTGTGTCCCTGCTGTGTCCCGCTGTGTACCTGCAGTTTCCCCACTGTGTCCCGCTGTGTTCTGCTGTGTCCCATGGTGTCCTGCTTTGTCTCCCGCTGTGTCCCCAGCTGAGTCCCCGCTGTATCCCGCTGTGTCCCCCACTGTGTCCCGCTCTATCCCCCGCTGTGATTCCCGCTTTGTCACCGCTGTGTCCCGCTGTGTCCCACTGTGTCCCCCACTGTGTCCCGCTGTGTCCTGCTTTGTCCCCGCTGTGTCCTACTGTGTCCCGTTGTGTCCCGCTGTGTCCTGCTGTGTCCCGCTGTGTCCCCGCTGTGTCCGGCTGTGTCCCCTCTGTGTCCCCCTGAGTTCCTGCTCTTTCCCCGCTGTGTCCCACGCTGTGTCCCCCGCTGAGTCCCCGCTGTGTCCCCTCAGTGTCCGCGCTGTGGCCCGCTGTGTCCCGTGGTGTCCCGCTTTGTCCCCCGCTGTATCCAACGCTGAGTCCCCGCTTTGTCCCTGCTCTGTTCCGCTGTGTCCCGCTGTGTCCCTCTCGGTGTCCCGTTGTGTCCCTCTGTGTCCTCGCTGTATCCCCCACTGTGTCCCGCTGTGTCCCCAGCTGTGTCCCCTGCTGTGTCCCACTGAGTCCCGCTATGTCCCGCTGTGTGCCCCGCTGTGTCCCGCTGTGTCCCCGCTCTGTCCCGTTGTGTCCCGCTGTGTTCCCCGCTGTGTACCCGCTGTGTCTCTCGCTGTGTCCCCGCTGTGTCCTGCTGTGTCCCCGCTGTGTCCCCAGCTGTGTCCTGCTCTGTCCCCACTTTGTCCTGCTCTGTCCCCGCTGTCCCCCGTTGTGTCCCTGCTGTTCCCCGCTATGTACCCCACTGTGTCCCGCTGTGTCCCGCTGTGTCCCGTTGTGTCCTCGCTGGGTCCCCCTCTATGTCCCCACTGTGTCCCCCGCTGTGTCCAGTTGTGTCCCGCTGGGGCCCCCGCTGTGTCCCGCTGTGTCTCTGCTGTGTCCACGCTGTGTCCCGCTGTTTCCCTTCTGTGACACCTGTGTCCCGCACTGTGTCCCGTTGTGTCCCCGCTGTGTCTCCTGCTGTATCCCGCTGTGTCCAGCTGTGTCCCCGTTGTGTCCCGCTGTGCCCGCTGTGTCCTCGTTGTGTCCCCCGTTGTGTCCCCGCTGTGTCCCCTGCTGTGTCCCCCGCTGTCTCCTGCTTTTTCCCCTCTGTGTCCCGCTGTGTCCCACTGTGTCCCCGCTGTGTCCCCGCTGTGTCCCGCTGTGTCCCCGCTGTGTCTAATGCTGTGTCCCGTTGTGTCCCCAGCTGTGTCCCGCTGTGTCCCCGCAGTGTCCCCGCTGTGTCCCGGATGTTCCGTGGTGTCCCACTTTGTCCCCCGCTGTATCCACCGCTGAGTCACCGCTTTGTCCCTGCTGTGTCCCGCTGTGTCCCGCTGTGTCCCTCTCGGTGTCCCGTTGTGTCCCTCTGTGTCCTCGCTGTATCCCCCACTGTGTCCCACTGTGTCCCCAGCTGTGTCCCCTGCTGTGTGCCGCTGTGTCCCGCTATGTCCCGCTGTGTGCACCTCTGTGTCCCGCTGTGTCCCCGCTCTGTCCCGTTGTGTCCAGCTGTGATCCCCGCTGTCTACCCGCTGTGTCTCTCGCTGTGTCCTGCTGTGTTCCCGCTGTGTCCCGCTGTGTCCCCGCTGTGTCCCCCGCTGTGTCCTGCTCTGTCCCCGCTGTGCCCTGCTGTGTCCCCGCTGTCCCTCGGTGTGTCCCTGCTGTTCCCCGCTATGTACCCCACTGTGTCCCGCTGTGACCCGTTGTGCCCTCGCTGGGTCCCCCTCTGTGTCCCCACTGTGTCCCCCGCTGTGTTCCGTTGTGTCCCGCTGTGGCCTCCGCTGTGTCCCGCTGTGTCTCCGCTGTGTCCCCGCTGTGTCCCGCTGTGTCCCTGCTGTGTCCCGATATGTCCCCGCAGTATCCCCACTGTGTCCCACTGTGTTCTGCTGTGTCCCATGGTGTCCTGCTTTGTCTCCCGCTGTGTCCCCCACTGTGTCCCACTCTATCCCCCGCAGTGATTCCCGCTTTGTCACCTCTGTGTCCTGCTTTGTCCCCGCTGTGTCCTACTGTGTCCCGTTGTGTCCTGCTGTGTACTGCTTTGTCCCGCTGTGTCCCTGCTGTGTCCCGCTGTGTCCCCGCAGTTTCCCCACTGTGTCCCGCTGTGGTCTGCTGTGTCCCATGGTGTCCTGCTTTGTCTCCCGCTGTGTCCCCTGCTGAGTCCCCGCTGTGTCCGGCTGTGTCCCCCACTGTGTCCCGCTCTATCCCCCACTGTGATTCCCACTTTGTCACCGCTGTGTCCCACTGTGTCCCGCTGTGTCCCCCACTGTGTCCCGCTGTGTCCTGCTTTGTCCCCGCTGTGTCCTACTGTGTCCCGTTGTGTCCCGCTGTGTCCTGCTGTGTCCCGCTGTGTCCCCGCTGTGTCCGGCTGTGTCCCCTCTGTGTCCCCCTGATTTCCTGCTCTTTCCCCGCTGTGTCCCACGCTGTGTCCCTGATGAGTCCCCGCTGTGTCCCCTCAGTGTCCGCGCTGTGGCCCGCTGTGTCCCGTGGTGTCCCGCTTTGTCCCCCGCTGTATCCAACGCTGAGTCCCCGCTTTGTCCCTGCTCTGTCCCGCTGTGTCCTGCTGTGTCCCCGGTGTGTCCCTGCTGTTGCCCTCAATGTACCCCACTGTGTCCCATTGTGCCCTCGCTGAGTCCCCCTCTATGTCTCCACTGTGTCCCACGCTGTGTTCCGTTGTGTCCCACTGTGGCCCCCGCTGTGTCCCGCTGTGTCCCGCTGTGTCCCCGCAGTTTCCCCACTTTGTCCCGCTGTGTTCTGCTATGTTCCATGGTGTCCTGCTTTGTCTCCCGCTGTGTCCCCAGGTGAGTCCCCGCTGTGTCCCGCTGTGTCCCCCACTGTGTCCAGCTCTATCCCCCGCTGTGATTCCCGCTTTGTCACCGCTGTGTCCTACTGTGTCCCGTTGTGTCCCGCTGTGTCCTGCTGTGTCCCGCTGTGTCCCCGCTGTGTCCCGCTGTGTCCCCTCTGTGTCCCCCTGAGTTCCTGCTCTTTCCCCGTTGTGTCCCACGCTGTGTCCCCCGCTGAGTCCCCGCTGTGTCCCCGCTGTGTCCCGCTCTGTCCTCCCTGTGTCCCCCGCTGTGTCCCGCTCTATCCCCCGCTGTGATTCCCCCTTTGTCACCGCTGTGTCCCGCTGTGTCCCGCTGTGTCCCGCTGTGAACCCCTCGGTGTCCCGTTGTGTCCCTCTGTGTCCTCGTTGTATCCCCCACTGTGTCCCGCTGTGTCCCCAGCTGTGTCCCCTGCTGTGTCCCGCTGTGTCCCCGCTGTGTCTAATGCGGTGTCACGTTGTGTCCCCAGCTGTGTCCCGCTGTGTCCCCGCAGGGTCCCCGCTGTGTCCCGGTGTCCCGTGGTGTCCCGCTTTGTCCCCCGCTGTATCCACCGCTGAGTCCCCGCTTAGTCCCTGCTGTTTCGCGCTGTGTCCCGCTTTGTCCTCGCTGTGTCCCCCGCTGTTTCCCCCGCTGTGTCCCCGCTGTGTCCCTTTGTGTCCCCCGCTTTTTCCTGCTGTGTAACCGCTGTTTCCCACTGTGTCCCAGCTCTGTCCCCTCTCTGTCCCCCGCTGTGTCCCGCTGTGCTCCCCGCTGCGTCCTCGCTGTGTCTCTTGCTGTGTCACACTGTGTCCCCGCTGTATTCCGTTTTGTCCCGCTGTGTCCCAGCTGTGTCCCCTCTGTGTCCCGCTGTGTCTCTCGCTGTGTCCAGTTGTGTCCCCGCTGGGTCCCACTGTGTCCCGCTGTGTCCCCCTCGGTGTCCCGTTGTGTCCCTCTGTGTCCTCGCTGTATCCCTCATTGTGTCCCGCTGTGTCCCCTCTTTGTCCGGGCAGTGTCCCCACTGTGTTCCGCTGTGTTCCGCTGTGTCTCACAGTGTGTCCTGCTTTGTCCCCCGTTATGTCCCAGGCTTAGTCCCCCCTGTGTCCCCGCTTTGTTCCCACTGTGTCCCGCTGTGTCCCGCTGTGTCCTCCTGTGTCCCACTCTGTGTCCCGTTGTGTCCCCAGCTGTGTAAACCGCTGAGTCCTGCTGTGTCCCCGCTGTGTCCCCCACTGTGTCCCCGCTTTGTCCCGCTGTGTCCCACTGTGTACCATTATGTCCCCCTGTGTCCCACGCTATGTCCCCCGCTGTGTCCGGATGTGTCCCCCGCTGTGTCCTGCTATGTCCCCATTGTGTCCCCACTGTGTCTTGCTGTGTCCCCTCCGTGTCCCGCTGTGTCCCCCGCTGTGTCCAGGTGTGTCCATGCTGTCATCCTGTGTGTCCCCGCTGTCCCCAGCTGTGTCCCCCGCTGTGTCCCGCTGTGTCCCCGCTGTGTCCCCGCTGTGTCCCGCTGTGTCCCCCGTTGTGTCCCAAAGTGACACCCTCTGTGTCCCACGCTGTATCCCGGTGTGTCCCCCACTGTGTTCACCGCTGTTTCCCCCGCTCTGTCCCTGCTGTGTCCCGCTTTGTCCCCGCTGTATCCCCGCTGTGTCCCGCTGTGTCCCACTGTGTCCCCACTGTGTCCCGCTGTGTCCCGTTGTGTCCCCGCTGTGTCCCCGCTGTGTCCCGCTGTGTCCCCCGCTGTGTCCCGCTGTGTATCAAGTTGTGTCCAGCTGTGTCCCCGCTGTGTCCCGCTGTGTCCCACGCTGTGCCCCACTGTGTCCCCCGCTGTGTCTCTCTGTGTCCCCCGCTGTGTACCGCTGTGTCCCGTTGTATCCCGCTGTGTCCTCACTTTGTCCCCGCTGTGGCCCTATGTGTATCCGCCTGTGTCCATCTTTGTTCCCGCTGTGCACCCGCTGTATCCCGCTGTGTCCTCCGCTGTGTCCAGCTGTGTCCCTGCTGTCCCCCCGTGTGTCCCCGCTGTCCCCAGCTGTGTCCACCGCTGTGTCCTGCCGTGTCCCGCTGTGTCCCCGCTGTGTCCCGCTGTGTCCCCCGTTGTGTCCCAATGTGACACCCGCTGTGTCCCCTGCTGTGTTCCCCGCTGTGTCCCCCGCTCTGTCTCCGCTGTGTCCCGCTCTGTCCCCGCTGTATCCCCGCTGTGTCCTGTTGTGTCCCCGCTGTGTCCAGCTGTATCCCCACTGTGTCCCCGCTGTGTCCCGCTGTGTCCCCCGTTGTTTCCCGCTGAGACCCCTGCTGTGTCCCCCGCTGTGGCCCGTTGTGTATCAAGCTATGTCCAGCTGTGTCCCCGCTGTGTCCCGCTGTGTCCCACGCTGTGCCACTCTGTGTCCCGCTGTGTCCCGCTGTGTCACCTGCTGTGTCCACGCTGTGTCCCCGCTGTGTACTGCTCTGTCCCGCTGTGTCCTCGCTGTGTCCCGGCTGTGTCCCGCTGTGTCCCTGCTGTGTCCCACGTTGTGTCCCGCTGTGTCTCCCGCTGTGTCCCCGCTGTGTCACCCGCTGTGTCCCCTGCTGTGTCCCCGCCGTGTCGCCGCTGTGTCCCGTTGTGTCCCGCTGTGTCCCCTCTGTCCCCATTTGAGTCTCCGCTGTGTCCCGCGGTGTCCCCGCTGTCCCTTGCTGTATCCGTGCTGTATCCCGCTGTGTCAAGCTGTGTCCTGCTGTGTACCCGCTGTCCCCCGCTGTGTCCTGCTGTGTCCCCGCTATTCCCCAGAGTGTTCCCGCTGTGTCCCGCTGTGTCCCCTGCTGTGTCCTGTTGTGTCCCCAGCTGTGTAACCCGCTGTGTCCCGCTGTGTCCTCGCTGTGTCCCACACTGTGTCCCGCTGTGTCCCCACTGTGTCCCCCGCTATGTCCCCGCTGTGTCCCACTGTTTCCCCAGCTGTGTCCCGCTGTGTTCCGCTGTTTCTCCGTTGTGCCCTGCTGTGTCCCGCTGTGTCCCTCTGTGTCCACGCTGTGTCCCGCTGTGTCCCAGCTGTGTCCCGCTGTGTCCTTGCTGTGTCCCCCCTGTGTCCCCTCCTGTGTCCCCCGGTATCTCCCGCTTTGTCCCCTGCTGTGTCCCACTGTGTCCCGCTGTGTCCTCGCTGTGTCCCCCGCTGTGTCCCCCGCTGTGTCCTCCCTGTGTCCCCCGCTGTGTCCCGCTCCATCCCCCCCTGTGATTCTCGCTTTGTCCCCACTGTGTCCCGCTGTGTCCCACACTGTGTCCCGCTGTGTCCCCGCTGTCGTGCTGTGTCCCCGCTGTGTCCCACTGTGTCCCTGCTCTGTCCTGTTGCGTCCCGCTGTGTCCCGATTTGTCCCGCTGTGTCCCCACTGTGTCCCCCTGTGTCCCCGTTCTGTCCCCGCTTTGTCCCCCGCTGAGTCTTCGCTGTGTCCCTGCTCTGTCCCGCTGTGTCATCCCTGTGTCCCCTGCTGTGTCCCGCTCTATCCCGCGCTGTGATTCCCGCTTTATCCCTGCTGTGTCCCGCTGTGTCCCCCTCGGTGTCCCGTTGTGTCCCTCTGTGTCCTCGCTGTATCCCCCACTGTGTCCCGCTCTGTCCCCCGCTGTGTCCCGCTGTGTTCCGCTGTGTCCCCGATGTGTCACGCAGTGTGCCGCTGTGTCCCCTCTGTGACCCCGTTGTGTCAGGCTGTGTCCCCGATGTGTCCAGCTGAGTCCCCGTTTTGTCCTGCTCTGTCCCCCGCTCTGTCCCCCGCTCTGTTCCGCTGTGTTCCCCGTTGAATCCCGCTGTGTCCCGCTGTATCCCCGCTGTGTCTCACTTTGTCCCGATGTGTCCCGCTGTGTCCTCGCTCTGTCTGCCGCTGTGTCCCCGCTGTGTCTCGCTGTGTCCTCGCTGTGTCCCCGCTGTGTCCCGCTGTGTGTCCCGCTGTGTCCAGCTGTGTACCCACTGTGTCCCCGCTGTGTCCCTCTTTGTCCCGCTGTGTCCCCTGCTGTGTCCCGCTGTGTCCACTGCTGTGTCCGGCTGTGTCCCCCCTTTGTCCCGCTGTGTCCCGCTGTGTCCCACTGTATTCTCGCGTGTCCCCCGCTGTGTCCCGCTCTGTATACCGGTGTGTCCAGCTATGTCCCCGCTGTGTCCCCGCTGTGTCCCCTCTGTGTAAGGCTGTGTTCCGCGCTGTGTCTCCGCTGTGTCCCCGCTCTGTCCCACTGTGTTCTCCGCTGTGTCCCGATGTGTCCCCCGCTGTGACCCGCTGTGTCCCGCTTTGTCCCGCTGTTTCCCGTGGTGTCTCGCTTTGTCCCCCGCTGTGTTCCCCTCTGAGTCCCCACTGTGTCGCGCTGTGTCCCGCTTTGTCCTCGCTGTGTCCCCGGCTGTGTCTCGCTGTGTCCCCTGCTGTGTCCCGGCTGTGTACCGCTATGTCCCGCTGTGTCCCCCGTTGTGTCCCGCTGTGTCCCCTGCTGTGTTCCCTGCTCTGTCCCGCTATGTCCCTACTGAATCCCCCTGTGTCCCGTTGTATCCCCCACTCTGTCCCCGCTGTGTCCTGCTATGTCCCCGCTGTGGACCCACTGTGTCCCCGCTGTGTTCCCGCTGTGTCCCGCTGTGTTCCGCTGTGTCCCCTGCTCTCTCCCCGCTGTGTCCTGCTGTATCCCTGCTCTGTCCCCGCTGTGTCCCCGATGTGTCCCGCTGTGTCCTGGCTGTGTCCCCCGCTGTGTCCCTCTGTGTCCCGGGCTGTGTCCCCGCTGTGTCCCCGATGTGTCCCGCGGTGTCCCGCTTTGTCCTCGCTGTGTCCCCCGCTGTGTCCCGCTGTGTCCCCAGCTTTGTCCCCGCTGTGTCCCCGCTGTGTCCCGGTGTGTCCCGCTGTTTCCCGTAGTGTCCCGGTTTGTCCCCCGCTGTGTCCCCCGCTGAGTCCCCGCTGGGTCCACGCCGGGTCCTGCTGTGTCCTCCGCTGTGTCCCGCTGTGTCCCGGGCTGTGTCCCCGCTGTGTCCCCAATGTGTCCGGCTGTGTCCCGCTGTGTCCTCGCTGTGTACCCCGCTGTGTACCGCTGTGTCACCCACTGTGTCCCCGCTGTGTCACTGCTGTGTCCCCCTGTGTCCTGCTGTTTCCCGTGGTGTCCCGGTTTGTCCCCCGCTGTGTCCCCCGCTTTGTCCCCACTGTGTCCCCGCTGTGTCCCGCTGTGTCCTCGCTGTGTCCCCCATTGTGTCCCCGCTGTGTCCCCGCTGTGTCTCGCTCTGTCCCGGGCTGTGTCCCCGCTGTGTCCCCGATGTGTCCCTCTGTGTCCTCGCTGTGTCCCCTGCTGTGTCCCTCTGTGTCCCGCGCTGTCTCCCCGCTGTGTCCCCGATGTGTCCCGCTGTGTCCCGCTGTGTCCAGCTGTGTCCCCCGCTGTGTCCCGCTGTGTACCCAGCTTTGTCCCCGCTGTTTCCCCGCTGTGCCCCGGTGTGTCCCGCTATTTCCCGTGGTGTCCCGTTTTGTCCCCCGCTGTGTCCTCCGCTGAGTCCGCACTGTGTCCCGCTGTGTCCCCCGCTGTGTCCTGCTGTGTTCCAGTCTGTGTCCCCGCTGTGTCCTCGCTGTGTCCCCCAATGTGTCCCGCTGTGTTCCCCGCTGTGTCTCCGCTGTGTCCCTGCTGTGTCCCGCTGTGTCCCGTTGTTTCCCGTGGTGTCCCGTTTTGTCCCCCGCTGTGTCCCCCGCTGAGTAGCCACTGTGTCCCCGCTGTGTCACGCTGTGTCCTCGCTGTGTCCCCCGTTGTGTCCCGCTGTGTCCCCCGCTGTGTCCCCCGCTGTGTCCCAGCTGTGTCCCGCTGTGTCCCGGTGTGTCCCGCTGTGACCCTGGCTGTTTCTCCCTCTGTGTACCCCTGTGTCCCTGCTGTGTCCCAACTGAGTCCTTCTGTGTCCCCGCTGTGTCCCGCTGTGTCCTCTGCTGTGTCATGCTGTGTCCCCTGCTGTGTCCCGCTGTGTACTGCTGGGACCCGCTGTGTGCCTGCTGTCTCCCGCTGTGTCCTGCTGTGTTCCCGCTGTCCCGTGGATTGTCCACGCTGTTTCCCCGCTGTTTTCCGCTGTGTATCCCCCTGTGTCCAACTGTGTCCCTGCTGTGTCCCGCTGTGTTTCCCACTGATTCCCCCGCTGTGTCACCCGCTTTGTCCCAGCTGTGTCCCGCTGAGTCCCCGCTGTGTCCCCGCTGTGTCTCGCTGTGTCCCCCGCTGTGAACTTGCTGTGTCCCTGATGTGTCCCGCTGTGTCCCGTTGTGTCCCCGCTGTCCTCCACTGTGTCCCCGCTGTGTCCCCACTGTCCCCTGCTGTGTTCCCCTGTGTCCCGCTGTGACCCGCTGTGTGCCTGCTGTACCCCACTGTGTCCCTCTGTGTCCCCGCTGTCCCCTGGAGTGTCCCCGCAGTGTCCCCGCTGTGTCTCGCTGTGTCCTGCTGTGTCCCGCTGTGTCCTCGCTGTGTCCCCCGCTGTGTCACTACTGAGTCCCTCTGTGTAACCCTGTGTCCTGCTGCGTCCCCGCTTTGTCCCGGCTGTGTCCCAGTGCTGTCCAACTCTGTCCCCGGCTGTGTCCCCGCTGTGCCGCTGATGTGTCCCGCTGTGTCCTCGCTATGACCCCCGCTGTGTCCCGCTGTGTCCCCGGCTGTGTCACGCTGTTTCCCCCGCTGTGTCCCGCTGTGTCCCCCGCTGTGTCCCGCTGTGTTCCACTCTGTCCCACTCTGTCCTCGCTCTGTCCCCGCTGTGTCCCGCTGAGTAACCTGCTATGTCCCATTGTGTCCTTGCTGTGTCCCGCTGTGTCCCGCTGTGTCCCTCGATGTGACCCGCTGTGTCCCGCTGTGTCCCGCTATGTCACCTGCTGTGTCCATGCTGTGTCCCCGCTGTGTCCTGCTCTGTCCCGCTGTGTCCTCGCTGTGTCCTGGCTGTGTCCCGCTCTTTCCCCGCTGTGTCCCCCGCTGTGTCCCCCGTTGTGACCCGCTCTGTCACCCGCTGTGTCCCCCGGTGTGTCCCCGCTGTGTCACAGCTGTGTCCCATTGTGTCCCGCTGTGTCCCCTCTGTTCCCCTTTGTTTCTCCGCTGTGTCCCGCGGTGTCCCCACTGTCCCTCGCTGTATCCCTGCTGTATCCCGATGTGTCAAGGTGTGTCCTGCTCTGTACCCGCTGTCCCCCGCTGTGTCCCGGTGTGTCCCCGCTGTCCCCCAGAGTGTCCACGCTGTGTCGCGCTGTGTCCCCGCTGAATCCCGCTCTGTCCCCGCTGTGTCTCGCTGTGTCCCGCTTTGTCCCCCATTGTGTCCCGCTGTATACCACGCTGTGTCCCCTGCTCTGTCCCACTGTGTTCCTGCTGTGTCCTGCTGTGTACCCGCTGTCCCCCGATGTGTTCCGCTGTGTCCCCGCTTTCCCACGGTGTGTCCCTTCTCTCCCCCGCTGTGTTCGGCTGTGTCCCGCTGGGTCCCCCGCTGTGTCCTGCTGTGTCCCACTGTGTGTGCCTGTGTCCCGCTGTGTTCCCTCTGTGTCCCCCTCTGTGTCCCGCTCTGTCCCCGCTGTGTCCCCCGCTGTGGCACCGCTGTGTCCCGCTGTGTCCTGCTGTGTCCCGATGTGTCCCCCGTTGTGTCCCGCTGTGTCTCTGGCTTCGTCCCGCTGTGTCCCCCGCTGTGTCACCCGCTGTGTACCCCTCTGTGTCCCTGTTGTGTCCCCGCTGTGTCCCGTTGTGTCTCACTGTGTACCCGCTTTCCCCATTTTTGTCCCCACTGTGTCACCGCTGTGTCCCGCTGTGTCCTGCTGTGTCCCACTGTTTTCCCCAATGTATCCAACTGTTTCCCTCGCTGTGTCCCCCGCTGTGTACCGCGGTGTCCCGCTGTGTCCCGAAGTGTCCCCTGCTGTGTCCCTGCTGTGTCCCGCTGTGTCCCCGCTGTGTCCCCTCTGTGTCCCGCTGTTTCCCCACTGTCCCCCGCTGTGTCCCCGCTGTGTCCCGCTGTGACCCGCGGTGTCCCTGCTGTCCCCCGCTGTGTCCCGCTGTGTCCCGGCTGTCCACTGGAGTGTCCCTGCTGTGTCCCGTTGTATCCCGCTGTGTCCCCGCTGTGTCCCGCTGTGTCCCTGGTGTGTCCCCCGCTGTGTCCCCGCTGTGTCCTGCTGTGTCCCCGCTGTGTCCCCCGTTGGGTCCCGCTGTGTCTCTCCCTGTGTCCCCCGCTGTGTCCCCCGCTGTGTCCCCCACTGTGTCCCCGCTGTGTCCCCGCTGTGTCCCGTTTTGTCCCGCTGTGTCCCCTCTTTCCCCCTTTGTGTCTTTGCTGTGTCCCGCTGTGTCCCCGCTCTCCCCTGCTGTATCCCTGCTGTATCCCGCTGTGTCAAGCTGTGTCCTGCTGTGTCCCCGCTGTCCCCCGGAGTGACCCCACTGTGTCCCCGCTGTGTCCTGCTGTGTCCCACTGTGTCTCATGCTGTATCCCACTGTCTTCCCTGCTGTGTCCCCCGCTGTGTCCCCCTGGGTCCCGCTGGGTCCCGCTGTGTCCCCTGCTGTGTCCCCGCTGTGTCCCCACTCTTTCCCGCTGTGTCCTGATGTGTCCTGCTGTGTACCCGCTGTCACCCGCTGTGTCCCGCTGTGTCCCTGCTGTCCCCCGGAGTGTCTCCACTGTGTCCCTGCTGTGTCACGCTGTGTCCCACTGTGTCCCACTGTGTCCCGCTGTGTCCCCTGCTGTGTCCCCGCTGTGTCCCCTCTGTGTCCCGCTATGTCCCGATGTGTCCTTCTGTGTACCTGTTGTCCC
This sequence comes from Dipodomys merriami, assembly GCF_024711535.1. Taxonomy (NCBI): domain Eukaryota; kingdom Metazoa; phylum Chordata; class Mammalia; order Rodentia; family Heteromyidae; genus Dipodomys; species Dipodomys merriami. Next base: position 7,832,771 of record NW_027206168.1, on the reverse strand, counting down.
CCGCTGTGTCCCGCTGTGTCCGCGCTGTTTACCGGAGTGTCCACACTGTGTTCCCGCTGTGTCCCGCTGTGTCCTGCTGTGTCAAGCTGTGTACTCCTCTGTGTCCCACTGTCTCCCCTGCTGTGACCTCCACTATGTCCCGCTGTGCCCCGCTCTGTCCCTATGTGTCCCCTGCTGTGTCCCCGCTGTGACACTGCTGTGTCCCGCTTTGTCCCGATGTGTCCCGCTGTGTCCCGCTGTGTCCTCGCTGTGTCCCCAATGTGTGCTGCTGTGTACCCCGCTGTGTCCAGCTGTGTCCCCGCTGTGTCCCGTTGTGTTCTCTGCTGTGTCCCCCGCTGTGTCCCCCGCTGTCCCCCGCTCTGTCCAGCTGTGTCCCGCTGTTTCCTCGCTGTGTCCCCGCTGTGGCCACTTGTGTATCCGCCTGTGTCCAGCTGTGTCCCCGCTGTGTACCCGCTGTGTCCCCTTGTTTCCCCCGCTGTGTCCCGCTGTGTAGCACGCTGTGTCCCGCTGTGTCCCCACTGAATCCCGCTGTGTCCCCGCTATATTCCCTGCTGTGTTCCCCGCTGTATCCCCCACTGTGCCCCTGCTGTGTTCCCCAATGTGTCCCCCGTTGTGTCCCCCTCTGTATCCCGCTGTGTCCCCGCTGTGTCCCGCTGTGTCCTGCTTTGTCCCCGCTGTATCCCCGCTGTTTCCCCCTCTGTGTCTCTGCTGTGTCCCGCTTGTCCCACTGTGTCCCCACAGTGTCCCCGCTGTGTCCAGCTGTGTCCCGTTGTGTCCCGCTTTGTCCCGCTGTGTCCTCGCTGTATCCTCGCTGTGTCCCCTATGTGTCTCGCTGTGTATCCCTCTGTGTCCAGCTGTGTCCCTGCTGTGTCCCTGCTGTGTCCCCGCTGTTTCCCGCTGTGTCCCCCGCTTTGTCCCCCGTTTTGTGCCACGATGTGTCCCCGCTGTGTCCCGCTGTGGCCCCACTGTATCCTGCTGTGGCCCCCTGTGTCCCCACTGTGCTCTTCTGTGTCCCTGCTGTGTCCTGCTGTGTACTCCGCTGTGTCCTGCTGTGTCCCCTGCTGTGTCCCGCTGTGTATTGCTGTGACCCGCTGTGTCCTTGCTGTCTCCCGTTGTGTCCTGCTGTGTTCCCGCTGTCCCGTGGATTGTCCACGCTGTTTCCCCGCTGTTTTCCGCTGTGTATCCCGCTGTGTCCAACTGTGTCCCTGCTGTGTCCCGCTGTGTTCCCCACTGAATCCCCCTCTGTGTCACCCGCTTTGTCCCAGCTGAGTCCCGCTGAGTCCCCGCTGTGTGCCCGCTGTGTCCCGCTGTGTCCCCCGCTGTTTCCCCCCTGTTCCCCGCTGTGTCCCGCTGTGTCCCGCTGTGACCTGCTGTGTCCCTGCTGTCCCCCGCTGTGACCCACTGTGTCCCCGCTGTCCCATGGAGTGTCCCCGCTGTGTTCCCGCTGTGTCTCGCTGTGACCTGCTGTGTCCCGCTGTGTCCTCGCTGTGTCCCCCGCTGTGTCCCCACTGTGTTCCGCAGTATCACGCTGTGTCCTGCTGTGTCCCCACTGTGTCCCCGCTGTGTCCCCGCTTTGATCCGCTGTGTCCCCCGCTGTGTCCCCGCTGTGTCCCCGATGTTTCCCGCTGTGTCCTCACTGTGTCCCCAGCTGTGTCCTGCTGTGTCCTGCTGTGTCCCCCTGTGTCCCCCGCTCTGTCCCGCTGTGTCCCTCTGTGTCCTGCTGTGTCCTCGCTGTGTCTCCGCTGTTTCCCGCTGTGTATTCCGCTGTGTCCAGCTGTGTCCCGCTGTGTCGTCGCTGTGTCCTCCGCTGTGTCCCGCTGTGTCCCCCGCTGTGTTCTGCTGTGTCTCCCGCTGTGTCCCGTGGTGTCCCGTTGTGTCCCCCTCTGTGTCCTGCTGTGTCCCGCTGTGTCCCGCTGTGTCCTCGCTGTGTCCAGTCTATGTCCCGCTGCGTGACCCGCTGTATCCAATTGTGTCCCCGCTGTGTCCTCGCTGTGTCCACGCTGTTTCCCGCTTTGTCCCCTGCTGTGTCCCCGCTGTGTCCCCGATGTGTTCTGCTGTTTTCTCCGCTGTTTGACCCGCTGTGTCCCCCGCTGTGTCCCCGATGTGTTCCGCTATTTTCCCCGCTGTTTGACCCGCTGTTTCCCCCGCTGTGTCCCCGCTATGTCCCGCTTTGTCCCCACTGTGTCCCGCTGTGTCCCGCTGTGTACTCGCTGTGTCCCGTTGTGTCCCCGCTCTGTCCCCACTGTGTCCTGTTGTGTCCCTGCTCTCTCCCCTCTGTGTCTCCGCTGTGTCCCCGCTGTTTCCCGTTGTGTCCCGCTTTGTCCCCCGCTTTGTCCCCGCTGTGTCCTGCTCTGTCCCCGCTCTGTCCCCGCTGTGTCCCCGCTGTGTTCCACGCTGTGTCCCGCTGTATCCTGGCTGTGTCCCCACTGTGACCCGCTTTGTATCCCGCTGTGTCCAGCTATGTCCCCCGCTGTGTCCCCCGTGTGTCCCGGTGTGTCCCCTCTGTATCCCACTGTGTCCCCGCTGTGTCCCCACTGTGTCCTGCTGTGTCCCCCGCTGTGTCCCGCTGTGTACCCCGCTGTGTCCTGCTGTGTCCCCCGCTGTGTCCCGCTGTGTCCCTGCTGTCCCCTTCTGTGTCCTGTGTACCCGCTGTCCCCTAGAGTGTCCCAGCTGTGTCCTCGCTGTGTCTCGCTGTGTCCAGCAGTGTCCCGCTGTGTCCTCGCTGTGTCCCCGCTGTATCGCGCTGTGTATCCCGCTGTGTCCCTGCTGTGTCCCTCTGTGTCTCGCTGTGTCCGCCGCTGTGTCTTGCTGTGTCCACTGCTGTGTCCGGCTGTGTCCCCCTTGTGTCCCGCTGTGTCCCGCTGTGTCCCACTGTGTCCCGCTGTGTATCTCTGTGTCTGCCTCTGTGTCCTGCTGTGTCCCCCGGTCTGTCCCGCTGTGTCCCGCTGTGTCTCCCTGTGTCCTGCTGTGTCCTCGCAGTGTCCCCGCTGTGTCCCGCTGTATATCCCGCTGTGTCCCATTGTGTCCCCGCTGTCCTCCGCTGTGTCCCCGCTGTGTCCAGCTGTGTCCCCGATGTGTCCCCGATGTGTCCCGCTGTGTCCCATGCTATGTCCCGCTGTGTCCCCCGCTGTGTCCCGCTGTTTCCACGCTGTGTCCTGCTGTGTCCCCCGCTGGGTCCCGCTCTGTCCCGCTGTGTCCCGCTGTGTCCCGCTGTGTCTCCCGCTCTATCCCGCTGTATCACGCTGTGTCCCCGTTGAGTTCCATTGTGTCCCCCGCTGTGTCCCCCGCTGTGTCCCGCTGTGTCCTGCTGTGTCCCGCTGTGTCCGCTGCTGTGTCCCCGCAGTGTTCCCGCTGTATTCCTCTGTGTCCTGCTTTGTCCTGATGTGTCCCGCTGTGTCCTTGCTCTGTCCCCGCTGTGTCCCGCTGTGTATCTCGCTCTGTCCCGCTGTGTCCTCGCTGTGTCCCCGCTGTGTCCCGCTGTGTTCCCCACTGATTCCCCCGCTGTGTCCCCTCTGTGTCCAACTGTGTCCCCACTGTGTCCTGCTTTGTCCCCAATGTATCCCTCGCTGTGCCCCGCTGTGTCCTCTGCTGTGTCCCGCTGTGTCCCGCTGTGTCACTGCTGTGTCCCTCGCTGTGTCCCCACTGTGTCCAGCTGTGTCCCGCTGTGTCCCACTGTGTCCCCTGCTGTGTCCCCGCTGTGTCCTGCTGTGTCCCGTTGTGTCCTCTCTGTGTCCCCGATGTGTCCCGGTGTGAATCCCGCTGTGTCCAGCTGTGTCCCCGCTGTGTCCCCGCTGTGTCCAGCTATGTCCCCCGCTGTGTCCCCTCTGTGTCTCCGATGTGTCCTGCTGTGTCCCGCTGTGTCCCCAGGTGTGTCCCCCATTGTGTCCCGCTGTGTCCCCCACTGTGTCCTGCTGTGTCGCCGCTGTGTCCCGCTTGGTGCCCGTTGTGTCCCACTGTGTCCCGTTTTGACCTCCACTCTATCCCTCTGTGTCACGCTGTGACACCGCTGTGTCCCACTGTTTCCCCCGTTGTGTCCCTGATGTGTCACCCGCTGTGTCCCGCTGTGTCCCCCGCTGTGTCCCCGCTGTGTCCCGCTGTTTCCCGTGGTGTCCCGCTTTGTCCCCCGCTGTGTCCCCCGCTGAGTCCCCGCTGGGTCCCCGCTGTGTCCCGTGGTGTCCTCGCTGTGTCCCCCGCTGTGTCCTGCTGTGCCCCGCAGTGTCCCTGCTGTGTCCCCGCTGTATCCACGCTGTGTCTCCCGCAGTGGCCGACTGTGTCCCCTGCTGTGTGCCCCGCTTTGATCCGCTGTGTGCCGGTATGTCCCTTGCTGTGTCTCCCGCTGTGTCCTGCTGTGTCCCCCACTGTGTCTCTCTGTGTCCCCCGCTGTGTCCCTGCTGTGTCCCGCTGTTTCCCCGCAGTGTTCCTGCTGTGTCCCCGCAGTGTCCCCATTGAGTCCCGCTGTGTCCCGCTGTTTCCCGTGGTGTACCGCTTTGTCCCCCGCTTTGTGCCCCGCTGTGTCCCCGCTGTGTTCCGCTGTGTCTCGCTGTGTCCCCCGTTGTGTCCCGCTGTGTCCATGCTGTGTCCCGCTGTGTCCCGTTGTGTCCCCCACTCTGTCCCCACTGTGTCCTGCTGTATCCCCGCTCTGTCCCCGCTGTGTCTCCGCTGTGTCCCCGCTGTTTCCCGTTGTGTCCCTCTTTGTCCCCCGCTCTGTCCCCACTGTGTCCTGCTCTGTCCCCGCTCTGTCCCTGCTGTGTCCCCACTGTGTCCCGCTGTGTTCCACGCTGTGTCGCGCTGTGTTCCAGCTGTGTCCCCACTGTGACCCGCTGTGTATCCCGCTGTGTCCAGCTGTGTCCCTCGCTGTGTCCCCCCTGTATCCCGCTGTGTCCCGCTGTGTTCCCCATTGTGTCCCCGCTGTGTCCCGCTGTGTCCCCTCTTTGTCCTGCTGTGTCCCGCTGTGTACTCGCTGTGTCCACCTCTGTGTCCCGCTGTGTCCCTGCTGTTTCACGCTGTGTCCCGTTGTGTCCCCCGCTCTGTCCCCACTGTGTCCTGTTGTGTCCCTGCACTCTCCCCGCTGTGTCTCCGCTGTGTCCCCGCTGTTTCCCGTTGTGTCCCGCTTTGTCCCCCGCTTTGTCCCCGCTGTGTCCTGCTCTGTCCCCGCTCTGTCCCCGCTGTGTTCCACGCTGTGTCCCGCTGTGTCCCTGCTGTGTCCCCACTGTGACCCGCTTTGTATCCCGCTGTGTCCAGCTGTGTCCCCCGCTGTGTCCCCCCTGTATCCCGCTGTGTCCCCGCTGTGTTCCCACTGTGTCCTGCTTGTGTCTCCCGCTGTGTCCCGCTGTGTCCCGCTGTGTATCCCGCTGTGTCCAGCTGTGACCCCGCTGTGTCCCTCTGTGTCTCGCTGTGTCCCCCGCTGTTTCCTGCTGTGTCCACTGCTGTGTCCGGCTGTGTCCTCCCTGTTTCTCGCTGTGTCCCGCTGTGTCCCACTGTATCCCCGCGTGTCCCCCGCTGTGTCCCGCTGTGTCCGCCGCTGTGTCCTGCTGTGTCCCCCGGTCTGTCCCGCTGTGTCCCGCTGTGTCTCCCTGTGTCCTGGTGTGTCCTCGCTGTGTCCCTGCTGTGTCCCATTGTATATCCCGCTGTGTCTTATTGTGTCCCCGCTGTCCCTCGCTGTGTCCCCGCTGTTTCCCGCTGTGTCCCCGCTGTGTCCCCGATGTGTCCCGCTGTGTCCCCTGCTATTCCGCTGTGTCCCCTGCTGTGTCCCGCTTTTTCCCACGCTGTGTCCTGCTGTGTCCCCCGCTGGGTCCAGCTCTGTCCGGCCGTGTCCCGCTGTGTCCCGCTGTGTCCCCCGCTCTATCCCGCTTTGTCACGCTGTGTGCCCGTTGAGTTCCATTGTGTCCCCCGCTGTGTCCGCAATGTGTCCCCCGCTATATCCCGCTGTGTCCCTCTCTGTGTCCCCGCTATGTCCCCGCTGTTTCCCCGCTGTATGCCGCTGTGTCCCGCTGTTTCCCGTGGTGTCCCGCTCTGTCCTCCGCTGTGTCCCTCTCTGAATCCCCGCTGTGTCCCCGCTGTGTCCCGCTGTGTCCTCGCTGTGTCCCCCACTGTGTCCCCCTGTGTCCGCCGCTGTGACCCCGCTGTGTCCCCGCTGTGTACCGCTGTGTCCCGCTGTGTCACGCTGTGTCCCCGTTGAGTTCCATTGTCTCCCCCACTGTGTCCCCGATGTGTCCCCCGCTGTATCCCGCTGTGTCCCTCGCTGTGTCCCCGCTATGTCCCCGCTGTTTACCCGCTGTATGCCGCTGTGTCCCGCTGTTACTTGTGGTGTCCCGTTTTGTCCCCAGCTGTGTCCCTCTTTGAGTCCCCACTGTGTCCCCGCTGTGTCCCGCTGTGTCCTTGCTGTGTCCCCCACTGTGTCCCCCCTGTGTCCGCCGCTGTGTCCCCCGCTGTGTCCCCGCTGTGTACCGCTGTGTCCCACTTTGTCTCGCTGTGACCCAAGTTGTGTCTCTCTGTGTCCCCTGCTGTGTCCCCCGATGTGTCCCGCTGTGTCCCAGCTGTGTCCCCACTATGTCCCGCTGTGTCCTGCTGTGTCCCCCGCTCTGTCCCTGCTGTCTCCCGCTGTGTCCCCGCTCTGTCCCCGCTGAGTCCCCACTGTGTCCCGCTGTGTTCCACGCTGTGTCCGACTGTGTCTCTGCTGTGTCCCCGTTGTTTCCTTCTGTGTATCCCGCTGTGTCCAGCTGTGTCCCTGCTGTGTCCCCGCTGTGTCCCCCCTATGTCCCGCTGTGTCCCCTGCTGTGTCCCTGCTGTGTCCCCGATGTGTCCCGCTGTGCCCCGTTCTGTCCCCGCTCTCCCCTGCTGTGTCCCAGCTGTGTCCCGCTGTGTCCCCGATGTGTCCCTCTATGTCCCACTGTGTACTCGCTGTGTTCCCCGCTGTGTCCCTGCTGTGTCCCCAATGTGTCCCTCTGTGTATCCCACTGTGTCCAGCTGTGTTCCTGATGTGTCCCCGCTGTGTCACCCCTGTATCCCGCTTTGTCCCCCACTGTGTTCCCCATTGTGTCCCCGCTGTGTCCCGCTGTGTCCCGGATATGTCCCGCTGTGTCCCGCTGTGTCCCTGCTGTGTCCCCGCTATGTCCCCCTGTGTATCGCGCTGTGTCCAGCTGTGTCCCTGCTGTGCCGCCGCTGTGTCCACCCTGTGTCTCGCTGTGTCCCCAGCTGTGATCCCGATGTGTCCCTCTGTGTCCCCCGCTGTGTACTCGCTGTGTCCCCCGCTGTGTCCTGCTGTGTCCCCCGCTGTGTCCTGCTGTGTCCCCCGGTCTGTCCTGCTGTGTCCCGCTCTGTCCCGCTGTGTCTCGCTATGTCCTCGCTGGGTCCCCGCTCTGTCCCCGCTGTGTCCTCACTGTGTCCCGCTGTGTTCCACGCTGTGTCCTGCTGTGTCCCCGCTGTGTCCCCAATGTGTCCCTCTGTGTCTCGTTGTGTCCCCGCTGTCCACCGCTGTGTCTCCGCTGTTTCCCGCTGTGTCCCCTATGTGTCCCGCTGCGTCCTGCTGTGTATTCGCTGTGTCCCCCGCTGTGTCCCGCTGTGTCCCCTGCTGTGTCCTGCTATGTCCCCCGGTTTGTCCTGCTGTGTCCCGCTCTGTTCCACTGTGTCTCGCTGTGTCCTCGCTGTGTCCCTGCTCTGTCCCCACTGTGTCCTTGCTGTGTCCCGCTGTGTTCCACGCTGTGTCCCGCTGTGTCCCTGCTATGTTCCCGCTGTTTCCCGCTGTGTATCTCACTGTGTCCAGCTGTGTCCCTGCTGTGTTCCCGCTGTGTCACCCCTGTGTCCCGCTTTGTCCCCTGCTGTGTCCCCGCTGTTTCCCTGATGTTTTCCACTGTTTTCCCCGCTGTGTGCCCCGCTGTGTTCCCCGCTGTGTCCCCGCTGTGTCCCGCTTTGTCCCCGCTGTGTCCCGCTGTGTCCCGCTGTGAATCCCTCTGTGCCTAGCTATGTTCCTGCTGTTTCGCCACTGTGTCCCCCTTTGTCCCGCTGTGTCCCCCGCTGTGTCCTCCTCTCCCCTGATGTGTCCCCGCTGTGTCCCGCTGTGTCCCCGATGGATGCACTCTGTGTCCCCGCTGTTTCCCTTTGTGTCCCCAGCTGTGTCCCCGATGTGTCCCCCGCTGTATCCCGCTGTGTCCCCTGCTGTGTCCCTGCTGTGTCCCCGCAGTATTCCCATTGTGTCCCGCTGTGTCACACTGTTTCCCGTGGTGTCCCGCTTTGTCCCCTGCTGTGTTCCCCGCTGTGTCCCCGCTGTGTTCCGCTGTGTCCCGCTGTGTCCCGCTGTGTCACCCGTTGTGTCCCTCTGTGTCCCTGCTGTGTCACGCTTTGTCCCGTTGTGTCCCCCGCTCTGTCCCCACTGTGTCCTGCTGTGTCCCTGCTCTGTTTCCGCTGTATCTCCGCTGTGTCCCCACTGTTTCCCGTTGTGTCCCTCTTTGTCCCCCTCTCTTTCCCCGCTGTGTCCTGCTCTGTCCCCGCTCTGTCCCCGCTGTGTCCCCGCTGTGTCCCGCTGTGTCCCTGCTGTGTCCCCACTGTGACCCGCTGTGTATCCCGCTGTGTCCACCTGTGTCCCCGCTGTATCCCGCTGTGTCCCCGCTGTGTCCCCATTGTGTCCTGCTGTGTCCCCCGCTGTGTCCCACTGTGTCCCCCGCTGTGTCCTGCTGTGTCCCCCGCTGTGTCCCGCTCTGTCCCTGCTGTTCCCTGCTGTGTCCTTTGTACCCGCTGTCCCCTGTAGTGTCCCAGCTAAGTCCTCGCTTTGTCTCACTTTGTACCGCAGCATCCCACTGTGTCCTGGCTGTGTCACGGTGTGTCCTCGCTGTGTCCCCGCTGTGTCCCGCTGGGTATCACGCTGGGTCCAGCTGTGTCCCGGCTGTGTCCCCGCTGTGTCCCTCTGTGTCCCGCTGTGTCCCCGGCTGTGTCCTGCTGTGTCCACTGCTGTGTCCGGCTGTGTCACCCCTGTGTCCCGCTGTGTACCGCTGTGTCCCACTGTATCCCAGCGTTTCCCCCGCTGTGTCCCGCTGTGTCCGCCGCTGTGTCCTGCTGTGTCCCCCGGTCTGTCCCGCTGTGTCCCACTCTGTCTCTCTGTGTCCTGCTGTGTCCTCGCTGTGTCCCCGCTGTGTCCCGCTGTATATCCCGCTGTGTCCCATTATGTCCCCGCTGTCCCTCGCTGTGTCTCCGCTGTGTCCCGCTGTGTCCCCGATGTGTCCCCGATGTGTCCCGCTGTGTCCCCCACTATGTCCCGTTGTTTCCCCCGCTGTGTCCCGCTGTTTCCCACGCTGTGTCCTGCTGTGTCCCCCGCAGGGTCCCGCTCTGTCCCACTATGTCCCGCTGTGTCCCGCTGTGTCCCCCGCTCTATCCCGCTGTGTCACGCTGTGTCCCCGTTGAGTTCCATTGTCTCCCCCACTGTGTCCCCGATGTGTCCCCCGCTGTATCCCGCTGTGTCCCTCGCTGTGTCCCCGCTATGTCCCCGCTGTTTACCCGCTGTATGCCGCTGTGTCCCACTGTTACTTGTGGTGTCCCATTTTGTCCCCAGCTGTGTCCCTCTTTGAGTCCCCGCTGTGTCCCCGCTGTGTCCCGCTGTGTCCTCGCTGTGTCCCCCACTGTGTCCCCCCTGTGTCCGCCGCTGTGTCCCCCGCTGTGTCCCCGCTGTGTACCGCTGTGTCCCACTTTGTCTCGCTGTGACCCAAGTTGTGTCTCTCTGTGTCCCCTGCTGTGTCCCCCGATGTGTCCCGCTGTGTCCCAGCTGTGTCCCCGCTGTGTCCCGCTGTGTCCTGCTGTGTCCCCCGCTCTGTCCCCACTGAGTCCCCACTGTGTCCCGCTGTGTTCCACGCTGTGTCCGACTGTGTCCCTGCTGTGTCAACGCTGTGTCCTGCTGTGAATCTTGCTGTGTCCAGCTGTGTCCCTGCTGTGTCCCCGCTGTGTCCCCCCTATGACCCGCTATGTCCCCGATGTGTCCCCGATGTGTCCCGCTGTGCCCCGTTCTGTCCCCGTTCTCCCCTGCTGTGTCCCAGTTGTGTCCCGCTGTGTCCCCGATGTGACCCTCTGTGTCCCACTGTGTACTCGCTGTGTTCCCCGCTGTGTCCTGCTGTGTCCCCCGCTCTGTCCACCTGTGTCCCGCTGTGTCCCGCTGATTCCCGTGGTGTCCTGCTTTGTCCCCCGCTGTGTCAACCTCTGAGTCCCCCTGTGTCCCGCTGTGTCCTCGCTGTGTCCCCCACTGTGTTCCTCTGTGTACCCCGCTGTGTCCCGCTGTGTCCCTTTTGTGTCCCGCTGTGTCCCGTTGTGTTCCCCGCTGTGTCCCCGCTGTGTCCTTCTGTGTTCCCGCTCTGTGCCCACTGTGTCCCCACTGTGTCCCCGCTGTGTCCCCGCTGTGTCCCGCTGTGTGCCCCGCTCTGTCCCCGCTGTGTCCCCGCTGTGTCCCCCTGTGTCCCCCCGTGTTCCACACTGTGTCTCGCTGTGTCCCTGATGTGTCCCCGCTGTGTCCCGCTGCGTGCCCCGCTCTGTCCCCGCTGTGTCCCCGCTGTGTCCCCCTGTGTCCCCCCGTGTTCCACACTGTGTCTCGCTGTGTCCCTGATGTGTCCCCGCTGTGTCCCACTGCGTATCCCACTGTGTCCCGCTGTGTCCGGCTGTGTCCACTGCTGTGTCTGGCTGTATCCCCCCTGTATCCCGCTGTGTCCCTCTGTGTCCCACTGTATCCCCGCATGTCCCCCGCTGTGTCCCGCTGTGTCCGCCGCTGTGCCCTGCTGTGTCCCCCGGTCTGTCCCGCTGTGTCCCGCTGTGTCTCGCTGTGTCCTGCTGTGTCCTCGCTGTGTCCCCGCTGTGTCCCGCTGTATATCCCGCTGTGTCCCATTGTGTCCCCCCTGTCCCCCGCTGTGTCCCCGCTGTGTCCCTCTGTGTCCCCGCTGTGTCCCGCTGTGTCCCTGCTGTGTCTCCGCTGTCTCCCCGCTGTTTCCCGTTGTGTCCCGCTTTGTCCCCCGCTCTGTCGACGCTGTGTCCTGCTCTGTCCCCGCTCTGTCCCCGCTGTGTCCCCGCTGTGTCCCGCTGTGTTCCACGCTGTGTCCCGCTGTGTCCCTGCTTTGTCCCCACTGTGTCCCGCTGTGTATCCCGCTGTGTCCTCCTGTGTCCCCGCTGTGTCCCCCGCTGTGTCCCGCTGTTTCCTCCCTGTGTCCCCCGCTGTGTCCCCAGCTCTGTCACCGCTGTGTCCCACTGTGTTCTGCTGTGTCCCGCTGTCCCCGATGTGTCACGCAGTGTCCCGCTGTGTCCCTGCTGTGTCTTCACTGTGTCACGCTGTGTTCCCCGCTGTGTCCTGCTTTGTCCTGCTGTGTCCCCCGCTGTGTCCCGCAGTGTCCCTGCAGTGTCCCCACTGTCTCCCGCTGGGTCCCCCGATGTGTCCCCCGCTCTGTCCCGCAGTGTCCCCTGCTATGTCCCACTGTGTCCCGATTTTTCCCCGCTGTGTCCTCTGCTGTGTCCCGCTGTGTCCTTGCTGTGTCCCCCTCTGTGTCCTGCTGTGTCCCGCTGTGTCCCCCGCTGTGTCACTGCTGTGTACCCCCTGTGTCCCGCTGTGTCCTCGCTGTTACCCCAGTTGTGTCCCGCTGTGTCCCCGCTGTGTCCCGCTGTGTCCTCGCTGTGTCCCGCTGTGTGGCACTGTGTTCTTGCTGTGTCCCACGCTGTGTCCCGCTGTGTCCTCGCTGTGTTCCCCACTGTGTCCCGCTGTGTCCCCGATGTGTCACGCAGTGTCCCGCTGTGTCCCACCTGTGACCCCGCTGTGTCACGCTGTGTCCCCCGCTGTGTACAGCTGAGTCCCGGTAGTGTCCCGCTCTGTCCCCCGCTCTGTCCCCCGTTGTGTTCCGCTGTGTCCTCCGCTGTGTCCCGCTGTGTCCCACACTGTGTCCCGCTGTGTCCCCGCTGTCGTGCTGTGTTCCCGCTGTTTCCCACTGTGTCCCCGCTCTGTCCTGTTGTGTCCTGCTGTGTCACCGATTTGTCCCTCTGTGTCCCCACTGTGTCCCCCTGTGTCCCCGTTCTGTCCCCGCTTTGTCCCCCGCTGAGTCCCCGCTGTGTCCCCGCTCTGTCCCTCTGTGTCCTCCCCGTGTCCCCCGCTGTGTCCCGCTCTATCCCCTTCTGTGTTTCCCACTTTGTCCCTGCTGTTTCCTGCTGTGTCCCGCTGTGTCCCTCTGTGTCCCCCTCTGTGTCCCATTGTGTCCCCAGCTGTGTACCCCGCTGTGTCCCGCTGTGTCCCCGCTGTATCGACGCTATGTCCCGCTGGGTCCCGCTTTGTCCTCGCTGTGTCCCCCGCTGGGACCCACTGTGTCCCACGCTGTGACCCCGCTGTGTCCCTCGCTGTGTCCCTCTGTGTCCCGCTGTGTCCCCGCTTTGTCCCCCGCTGTGTCCCGATATGTCCTCGCTGTTTCCTGCTCTGTCCCGCTGTGTACTCAGTGTGTCCCCTGCTGTGTCCCCCGCTGTCTCCCCGCTGTGTCTCCGCTGTGTCCCGCTGTGTCCCACTGTGTCCATGATTTGTCACGCAGTGTCCTGCTTTGTCCCCGCTGTTTCGCTTTGTGTCCCCAGCTGTGTACCCCGCTGTGTCCGGCTGTGTCCTCGCTGTGTTTCCCGCTGTGTAGAACTCTGTCCCCTGCTGTGTCCCGCTGTGTCCCGCTGTTTCCCAGATGTGTCACGCTGTGTCCCCCGCTGTGTCCCCGCTGTGTCCCCACTGTGTCACGCTGAATACCAAGCTGTGTCCAGCTGAGTCCCCGCTGTGTCCCGCTCTGTCCCCCGCTGTGTTCCGTTGTGTTCACCGATGAGTCCCGCTGTGTCCCGCTGTGTCCCCCTCTGTGTCCCGCTGTGTCCCCGCATTGACCCCACTGTGTTGGGCTGTGTTCCCCTGTGTCCCCTGGTGTCCTGTTTGTCCCCCGCTATGTCCCCCATGAGTCCCCGCTGTGTCCCCGTTGTGTCCCATTGTGTCCTCCCTGTGTCCCCCGCTGTGTCCCGCTCTGTCCCCCACTGTGTCTCCCGCTTTGTCCCCACTGTGTCCCCCTATGTCCCGCTGTGTCCCACTCTGTGTCCCCAGCTGTGTACACCGCTGTGTAGCGCTGTGTCCCTGCTGTGTCCGCGCTGTGTCCCGCTGTGTACCCGCTGTGTCCCCGCTGTTTCCCCAAATGTGTCCCCCGCTGTGTCCCGCTGTATCCCGCTGTGTCCTCGCTGTGTCCCCCGATGTGTCCCGCTGTGTCCCCACTGTGTCCACCGCTATGTTCCCGCTGTGTCCCAAGTTTCCCCCGCTGTGTCCCGCTGTGTCCCGCTGTGTCTCCGCTGTGCCCCGCAGTGTCCCGCTGTGTCCCGCTGTGTCCAGGCTGTGTCCCACTGTGTCCCAGCTGTGTCCCGCTGTGTCCCCGCTGTGTCCTCCCTGTGTCCCCTACTGTGTCCCCCGATATCTCCCGCTTTGTCCCCTGCTGTGTCCCACTGTGTCCTGGCTGTGTCCCCCGCTGTGTTCCGCTGTGTCCCCGCTGTGTCCCCCGCTGTGTCCCCCTGTGTCCCTCCGCGTCCCCCGCTGTGTCCCGCTGTGTCCCCCGATGTGTCCCCGGTGTGTACCGCTGTTTTTCGCTGTGTTCCGTGGTGTCCCACTTTGTCCATTGCTGTGTCCTCCGCTGTGTCCCCGCTGTGTCCCCGATGTGTCCCGCTGTGTCCTCCCTGTGTCCCCCGCTGTGTCCCCGCTGTGTCCCGCTGTGTCCCGCTGTGTCCCGCTGTGTCCCGCTGTGTCCTTTTGTGTCCCCAGCTGTGTACCCCGCTGTGTCTCACTGTGTCCTGGCTGTATCGATGCTGTGTCCCGATGTATCCCGCTGTGTCCTCGCTGTGTCCCTCGCTGTGTCCCGCTGTGTCCCCACTGTGTCCCCCACTATGTCCCTGCTGTGTCCCACTGTTTCCCCCACTGTGTCCCGCTGTGTCCCGCTGTGTCTCCGCTGTGCCCCGCTGTGTCCGGCTGTGTCCACGCTGCGTCCCGCTGTGTCCCAGATGTGTCCCGCTGTGTCCCCGTTGTGTCCCCCCTGTGTCCCCTACTGTGTCCCCCGTTATCTCCCGCTTTGTCCCCCGCTGTGTCCCACTGTGTCCTGCTGTGTCCTCGCTGTGTCCCCCGCTGTGTTCCACTGTGTACCCGCTGTGTCCCCCTCTGTGTCCGGCTGTGTACCTCTGCGTCCCCCGCTGTGTCCAGCTGTATCCCCGCAGTGTCCCTGGTGAGTCCCGCTGTGTTCCGCTGTGTTCCGTGGTGTCCCACTTTGTCCCTTGCTGTGTCCCCCGCTGAATCCCCACTGTGTCCCCGCTGTGTTCCGCTGTGTCCTCCCTGTGTCCCACACTGTGTCCCGCTGTGTCCCCCGCTCTGTCCCCCGCTGTGTCCAGCTGTGTCCCTTGCTGTGTCCCGCTGTGTCCCGCTGTGTCCCTGCTGTGTCCCCCACTGTGTCCCTGTGTGTCCCAGCTGTGTTTAGCTGTGTCCCCCCCTGTGTCCCGCTGTGTCCCGAAGTTTCCCACATTGTGTCTCTCTGTGTCCCCTGCTGTGTCCTCCAATGTGTCCCGCTGTGTCCTGCTTTGTCCCTGCTGTATCCCGCTGTGTCCAAGCTGTGTCCCCACTGTGTCCTGATTTGTCCCTGCTGTGTCCCGCTTTGTTCTCCACTGTGTCCCGCTGTATCCCACGCTGTGTCCCGGTGTGTCCCGCTGTGTCCGCTGCTGTGTCCCCGCTGTGTCCCGCTGTGTCCCGCTGTGTCCCGTTGTGTCCCGCTGTGTCCCGCTGTGTCCTCGCTGTGTCCCCGATGTGTCCCGCTCTGTACCCCGCTGTGTCCAACTGTGTCCCCACAGTGTCCAGCTGTGTTCCCCACTGTTTCCCCAGCTGTGTCCCACGCTGTGTCCCCGCTTTGTCCAGCTGTGTCCCCGCTGTGTCCCCACTGTATCCCACTGTGTCCCCCGCTGTGACACAGCTGTGTCCCCAATGTGTCCCGCTGTGTCCCGTTGTGTCCACGCTGTCCCACGCTGTGTCCCGCTGTGTCCCGCTGTGATCCGCTGTGTCCCTGCTGTCCCCCACTGTGTCCCCGCTGTCCCCTGGAGTGTCCACGCTTTTTCCCCGCTGTGTCTCGCTGTGTCCCGCTGTGTCCTCACTGTGTCCCCCGCTGTGTCCCCGCTGTGTCCCGCTGTGTCCTGGTGTTTCCCTGCTGTGTCCCGCTGTGTCTCGGTGTGTCCCGCTATGTTCCCCGCTCTGTCCCGCTTTACCCCTGCTCTGTCCCTCTTTGTCCGGCTCTGTCCCCCGCTTTATCCCGCTGTGTCCCCTGCTGTGTCATGCTGTGTCCCCGCTGTGTTCCGCTGTGTCCTGCTGTGTCCCGATGTGTCCGGCTGTGTCCTCGCTCTGTCCCCGCATTGTCCATGCTGTATCCTGCTGTGTCTCAGCTGTGTCCCTGCTGTGTCTCCGCTGTGTCACCACTCTGTCCACTCTGTGTCCCGCTGTGTTCCCGCTGTTTCCCCGATGTGTTCTGCTGTGTTCCCTTCTGTGTCCCCCGCTGTGTCCCCCGCTGTGTCCCCGATGTGTCCCACTGTATCCCGCTGTGTCCCGCTTTGTATCCCGCTGTGTCCCCGCTGTGTCCCGCTGTGCCCCCGCTATGTCCCCCTCTGTGTCGCGCTGTGTCCCTGATGTGTCCCGATGTGTATCCCGCTGTGTCCAGCTGTGTCCCTATTGTGTCCCTTTGTGTCCCCGGCTCTGTCCCCCCTGTGTCCTGCTGTGTCCCCGCTCTGTCCTAGCTGTGTCCCCGCTGTGTCCCCGCTGTGTCCCGCTGTGTCCTGCTGTGTCCTAGCTGTGTCCC
This sequence comes from Dipodomys merriami, assembly GCF_024711535.1. Classification (NCBI taxonomy): domain Eukaryota; kingdom Metazoa; phylum Chordata; class Mammalia; order Rodentia; family Heteromyidae; genus Dipodomys; species Dipodomys merriami. The sequence goes on along the minus strand of NW_027206168.1, from coordinate 7,816,941 downwards.
CGCTGTGTCCCTGCTGTGTCCCCAATGTGTCCCTCTGTGTATCCCACTGTGTCCAGCTGTGTCCCTGCTGTGTCCCCGCTGTGTCACCCCTGTGTCCCGCTTTGTCGCCCGCAGTGCCCCCGCTGTGTCCCTGCTGTGTCCCGCTGTGTCCCCGATATGTCCCGCTGTGTCCCGCTGTGCACGCTCTGTTTCCCCCGTTGTGTCCCGCTGTGTCCCTTCTCTATTCATGCTTGTCCCACTGTGTCCCTGCTGTGTCCCGCTGTGTACTCGCTGCGACCCCGCTGTGTCCCGCTGTGTCCCCCGCTGTGTCCGGCATTGTCCCCTGGTCTGTCCCGCTGTGTCCCGCTGTGTCACCACTGTGTCCCCGCTCTGTCCCCGCTATGTCCCCGCTGTGTCCTGCTGTGTTCCGCGCTGTGTCCCGCTGTGTTCCGCGCTGTGTCCCGCTGTGTCCCTGCTGTGTCCCCGATGTGTCTCGCTGTGTATCCCACTGTGTACAGCTGTGCCCTGCTGTGTCCCCGCTGGGTCACCCCAGTGTCCAGGTGTGTGCCCCGCTGTTTCCCCGCTGTGTCCCCGATGTGTTCCGCATTGTCCCCCACTGTGTCCAACGCTGTGTCCCCGCTGTGTCCCACTGTGTCCCCGATGTGTCCCGCTGTGTCCCGCTGTGTCCCGCTGTATACTCGCTGTGTCCCCCGCTTTGTCCGGCTGTGTACCTGCTGTGTCCCCGCTGTATCCCGCTATGTATCGCGATGTGTCCAGCTGTGTCCCTGTTGTGTCGCCGCTGTGTCCCCCTGTGTCCCGCTGTGTCCCAAGCTGGGTCCCCACTGTGTCACCGATGTGTCCCGCTGTGTCCCGTTGTGTCTCCGCTGTCCCCCGCTCTGTCCCCGCTGTGTCCCGCTGTGTCCCCGATGTGTCCCGCTGTGTCCCGCTGTGTACTCGCTGTGAACCCCACTGTGTCCCGCTGTGTCCCCCGCTGTGTCCTGCTGTGTCCCACTGTCTGTCCTTCTGTGTCCCGCTCTGTCCCGCTGTGTCCCGCTGTGTCCTCACTTTGCCCCCTAGTCTGTCCCCGCTGTGTCCTCGCTGTGTCCCGCTGTGTTCCATGCTGTGTAACGCTGTGTCCCTGCTATGTCCCCGCTGTGTCCCGCAGTGTATCGCACTGTGTCCAGTTGTGTCCCGCAGTGTATCGCACTGTGTCCAGTTGTGTCCCTGATGTGTTCCCGCTGTGTCCCCCCTGTGTCCCGCTGTGTCCCCTGCTGTGTCCCTGCTGTGTCCCCGATGTGTTTCGCTGTTTTCCCCGCTGTGTGCCCCGCTGTGTCCCCAGCTATGTCCCCGCTGTGTCCCGCTTTGTCCCCCCTGTGTCCCGCTGGGTCCCGCTGTGTACTTGCTGTGTCCCCTGCTGTGTCCCGCTGTGTCCCTGCCTTGTCCCCGCTGTGTCCCGATGTGTATCCCTCTGTGTGCAGCTGTGTTCCTGCTGTGTCCCCCCTGTGTCCAGCTGTGTCCCCCGCTTTGTCCCCGCTCTCCCCCGCTGTGTCCCCGCTGTGTCCTGCTGTGTCCCCGATGAATGCCTGCTGTGTCCCCGCTGTTTCTCATTGTGTCCCCCGCTGTGTCCCCGCTGTGTCCCCCTCTGTATCCCGCTGTGTCCCCCGCTGTGTCCCTGCTGTGTCCCCGCAGTTTCCCCATTGTGTCCCGCTGTGTCCCGCTGTTTCCCGTGGTGTCCCGCTTTGTCCCCCGCTGTGTTCCCCGCTGTTTCCCCGCTGTGTTCCGCTGTGTCCCGCTGTGTCCCGCAGTTGTCCCCCGTTGTGTCCCTGATGTGTCCCCCGCTGTAGCCCGCTCTGCCCCTCGCTGTGTCCCCGCTATGTCCCCGCTGTTTCCCCGCTGTATGCCGCTGTGTCCCGCTTTTTTCACGTGGTGTCCCGCTTTGTCCCCAGCTGTGTCCCTCTCTGTGCCCCCGCTGTGTCCCCGCTGTGTCCTGCTGTGTCCCCCGCTGTGTCCCCGCTGTGTCCCGCTGTGGCCCGCTGTGTCCCGATGTGTCCCACGTTGTGTCTCTCTGTGTCCCCTGCTGTGTCCCCTGATGTGTCCCGCTGTGTCCCAGCTGTGTCCCCGCTGTGTCCCGCTGTGTCCTGCTGTGTCCCGCTGTGTCCTGCTGTGTCCCCCGCTCTGTCCCCGCTGTGTCCCGCTCTGTCCCCGCTCTGTCCCCGCTGAGTCCCCACTGTGTCCCGCTGTGTCCCGCTGTGTTCCATGGTGTGTAACGCTGTGTCCCTGCTATGTCCCCGCTGTGTCCCGCAGTGTATCGCACTGTGTCCAGTTGTGTCCCTGCTGTGTTCCCGCTGTGTCCCCCCTGTGTCCCGCTGTGTCCCCTGCTGTGTCCCTGCTGTGTCCCCGATGTGTTCCGCTGTTTTCCCCGCTGTGTGCCCCGCTGTGTCCCCAGCTGTGTCCCCGCTGTGTCCCTCTTTGTCCCCCCTGTGTCCCGCTGGGTCCCGCTGTGTACTTGCTGTGTCCCCCGCTGTGTCCCGCTGTGTCCCTGCCTTGTCCCCGCTGTGTCCCGATGTGTATCCCTCTGTGTGCAGCTGTGTTCCTGCTGTGTCCCCCCTGTGTCCAGCTGTGTCCCCCGCTTTGTCCCCGCTTTCCCCCTCTGTGTCCCCGCTGTGTCCTGCTGTGTCCCCGATGAATGCCTGCTGTGTCCCCGCTGTTTCTCATTGTGTCCCCCGCTGTGTCCCCGCTGTGTCCCCCTCTGTATCCTGCTGTGTCCCCCGCTGTGTCCCTGCTGTGTCCCCGCAGTTTCCCCATTGTGTCCCGCTGTGTCCCGCTGTTTCCCGTGGTGTCCCGCTTTGTCCCCCGCTGTGTTCCCCGCTGTTTCCCCGCTGTGTTCCGCTGTGTCCCGCTGTGTCCCGCAGTTGTCCCCCGTTGTGTCCCTGATGTGTCCCCCGCTGTAGCCTGCTCTGCCCCTCGCTGTGTCCCCGCTATGTCCCCGCTGTTTCCCCGCTGTATGCTGCTGTGTCCCGCTTTTTTCACGTGGTGTCCCGCTTTGTCCCCAGCTGTGTCCCTCTCTGTGCCCCCGCTGTGTCCCCGCTGTGTCCCGCTGTGTCCCCCGCTGTGTCCCCGCTGTGTCCCGCTGTGGCCCGCTGTGTCCCGATGTGTCCCACGTTGTGTCTCTCTGTGTCCCCTGCTGTGTCCCCCGATGTGTCCCGCTGTGTCCCAGCTGTGCCCCGCTGTGTCCCACTGTGTCCTGCTGTGTCCCCCGCTCTGTCCCCGCTGTGTCCCGCTCTGTCCCCGCTCTGTCCCCGCTGAGTCCCCACTGTGTCCCGCTGTGTTCCACGCTGTGTCCGACTGTGTCCCTGCTGTGTCTCCGCTGTGTCCTGCTGTGTATCTCGCTGTGTCCAGCTGTGTCCCTGATGCTTCCCCGCTGTGTCCCCCCTATGTCCCGCTGTGTCCCCCCTATGTCCCGCTGTGTCCCCCGCTGTGTCGCCGATGTGTCCCCGATGTGTCCCACTGTGCCCCGTTCTGTCCCCGCTCTCCCCTGCTGTGTCCCAGCTGTGTCCCGCTGTGTCCCCGCTGTGTCCCGCTGTGTCCCCGATGTGTGCCGCTCTGTCCCGCTGTGTACTCGCTGTGTCCCCCACTTTGTCCCACTGTGTCCCCCGATGTGTCCTGCTGTGTCCCCCGGTCTGTCCTGCTGTGTCCCGCTCTGTCCCGCTGTGTCCCGCTGTGTCCTTGCTGTGCCCCCAGTCTGTCCCCGCTGTGTCCTCACTGTGTCCCGCTGTGTTCCATGCTGTGTAACGCTGTGTCCCTGCTATGTCCCCGCTGTGTCCCCCATTGTATCGCACTGTGTCCAGTTGTGTCCCTGCTGTGTTCCCGCTGTGTCCCCCCTGTGTCCCGCTGTGTCCCCTGCTGTGTCCCTGCTGTGTCCCCGATGTGTTCTGCTGTTTTCCCCGCTGTGTGCCCCGCTGTGTCCCCAGCTATGTCCCCGCTGTGTCCCTCTTTGTCCCCGCTGTGTCACGCTGGGTCCCGCTTTGTACTTGCTGTGTCCCCCGCTGTGTCCCGCTGTGTCCCTGCCTTGTCCCTGCTGTGTCCCGATGTGTATCCCTCTGTGTGCAGCTGTGTTCCTGCTGTGTCCCCCCTGTGTCCAGCTGTGTCCCCCGCTTTGTCCCCGCTCTCCCCCACTGTGTCCCCGCTGTGTCCTGCTGTGTCCCCGATGAATGCCTGCTGTTTCCCCGCTGTTTCTCATTGGTTCCCCGCTGTGTCCACGCTGTGTCCCCCTCTGTATCCCGCTGTGTCCCCCGCTGTGTCCCTGCTGTGTCCCCGCATTGTCCCCATTGTGTCCCGCTGTGTCCCGCTGTTTCCCGTGGTGTCCCGCTTTGTCCCCCGCTGTGTTCCCCGCTGTTTCCCCGCTGTGTTCCGCTGTGTCCCGCTGTGTCCCGCAGTTGTCCCCCGTTGTGTCCCTGATGTGTCCCCCGCTGTATCCCGCTGTGTCCCTCGCTGTGTCCCCGCTATGTCCCCGCTGTTTCCCCGCTGTATGCCGCTGTATCCCGCTGTTTCCCGTGGTGTCCCGCTTTGTCCCCAGCTGTGTCCCTCTCTGTGTCCCCGCTGTGTCCCCGCTGTGTCCCGCTGTGTCCCCCGCTGTGTCCCCGCTGTGTCCCGCTGTGTCCCGCTGTGTCCCGATGTGTCCCACGTTGTGTCTCTCTGTGTCCCCTGCTGTGTCCCCCGATGTGTCCCGCTGTGTCCCAGCTTTGTCCCCGCTGTGTCCCGCTGTGTCCTGCTGTGTCCCCCGCTCTGTCCCCGCTGTGTTCCGCTCTGTCCCCGCTGAGTCCCCACTGTGTCCCGCTGTGTTCCACGCTGTGTCCGACTGTGTCCCTGCTGTGTCTCCGCTGTGTCCTGCTGTGTATCTCGCTGTGTCCAGCTGTGTCCCTGCTGTGTCCCCGCTGTGTACCCCTATGTCCCGCTGTGTCCCCCGCTGTGTCCCTGATGTGTCCCCGCTGTGTCCTGCTGTGTATCCCACTGTGTCCAGCTGTGTACCTGCTGTGTCACCGCTGTGTCACTACTGTGTCCCGCTGTGTCCCCCGCTGTGTCCCCCGCTGTGTCCCAATGTGGTCCGCTGTGTCCCGCTTTTTATCCCGCTGTGTCGCCGCTATGTCCACCCTGTGTACCGCTGTGTCTCCCGCTGTTTCCCCGATGTGTCCCGCTGTGTATCCCACTGTGTCCAGCTGTGTCCCTGATGTGTCCCCACTTTGTCACACCTATATCCCGCTGTGTCCCCCGCTGTGTCCCCCGCTGTGTCCCTGCTGTGTCCTGCTGTGTCCCCGATGTGTCCCGCTGTATCCCGCTGTGTCCCGCTTTGTATCCCGCTGTGTCCCCGCTGTGTCCCGCTGTGTCCCCGCTATGTCCCCCTCTGTGTCACGCTGTGTCCGCTACTGTGTCCCCACTGTGTCCCCGCTGTTTCACGCTGTGTCCCGCTGTGTCCTGCTGTGTCCTCGCTGTGTACCTGCTGTGTCCCGATGTGTATCCCGCTGTGTCCAGCTGTGTCCCTATTGTGTCCCTTTGTGTCCCCAGCTCTGTCCCCGCTTTGTCCTGCTGTGTCCCCACTCTGTCCCCGCTGTGTCCCCGCTGTGTCCCCGCTGTGTCCCCCACTGTGTCCCACTGTGTCTGCCGCTGTGTCCCCCGCTGTGTCCCCGCTGTGTTTCGCTGTGTCCTCGCTGTGTCCTCGCTCTGTCCCCGCTGTGTCCTTGCTGTGTCCCGCTGTGTTCCACGCTGTGTCCCGCTGTGTCCCTGCTATGTCCCCGCTGTGTCCCGCTGTGTATCCCACTGTGTCCAGCTGTGTCCCTGCTGTGTTCCCGCTGTGTCCCCCCTGTGTCCCGCTTTGTCCCCTGCTGTTTCCCCGCTGTGACCCGATGTGTTCCGCTGTTTTCCCCGCTGTGTGATCCGCTGTGTCCCCGCTGTGTCCCGCTGAGTCCCGCTGTGTCCCGATGTGTCCCACGTTGTGTCTCTCTGTGTCCCCTGCTGTGTCCCCCGATGTGTCCCGCTGTGTCCCAGCTGTGTGCCCGTTTTGTCCCGCTGTGTCCCCCACTCTGTCCCCGCTGTGTCCCACTCTGTCCCTGCTCTGTCCCCGCTGAGTCCCCACTGTGTCCCACTGTGATCCACGCTGTGTCCGACTGTGTCCCTGCTGTGTCCCCACAGTGTCCTGTGTTTCTCGCTGTGTCCAGCTGTGTCCCTGCTGTGATCCCGGTGTGTCCCCCCATGTCCCGCTGTGTCCCCCGCTGTGTCCCCGATGTGTCCCCGATGTTCCGCTGTGCCCTGTTCTGTCCCCACTCTCCTCTGCTGTGTCCCAGCTGTGTCCCGCTGTGTCCCGATGTGTCCCTCTGTGTCCCACTGTGTACTCGCTGTGTTCCCCGCTGTGTCCTGCTGTGTCCCCCGCTCTGTCCCGCTGTGTCCCGCTGTGTCCCGCTGTTTCCCGTGGTGTCCCGCTTTGTCCCCCGCTGTGTCCACCTCTGTGTCCCCCTGTGTCCCGCTGTGTCCCGCTGTGTCCTCGCTGTGTCCCCCGCTGTGTCCCACTGTATACCCCGCTGTGTCCCGCTGTGTCCCGTTGTGTTCCCCGCTGTGTCCCCGCTGTGTCCTTCTGTGTTCCCGCTCTGTGCCCACTGTGTCCCCACTGTGTCCCCGCTGTGTCCCCGCTGTGTCCGGCTGTGTCCCCCGCTCTGTCCCCACTGTGTCCCCTCTGTGTCCCCCTGTGTTCCACGCTGTGTCTCGCTGTGTCCCTGATGTGTCCCCGCTGTGTCCTGCTGTGTATCCCACTGTGTCCAGCTGTGTACCTGCTGTGTCACCGCTGTGTCACTACTGTGTCCCGCTGTGTCCCCCGCTGTGTACCCCGCTGTGTTCCAACGTGTTCCGCTGTGTCCCGCTTTTTATCCCGCTGTGTCGCCGCTATGTCCACCCTGTGTACCGCTGTGTCTCCCGCTATTTCCCCGATGTGTCCCGCTGTGTATCCCACTGTGTCCAGCTGTGTCCCTGATGTGTCCCCACTTTGTCACACCTATATCCCGCTGTGTCCCCCGCTGTGTCCCCCGCTGTGTCCCGCTGTGTCCCCGATGTGTCCCGCTGTATCCCGCTGTGTCCCGCTTTGTATCCCGCTGTGTCCCCGCTGTGTCCCGCTGTGTCCCCGCTATGTCCCCCTCTGTATCACGCTGTGTCCGCTACTGTGTCCCCACTGTGTCCCCGCTGTTTCACGCTGTGTCCCGCTGTGTCCTGCTGTGTCCTCGCTGTGTACCTGCTGTGTCCTCGCTGTGTACCTGCTGTGTCCCGATGTGTATCCCGCTGTGTCCAGCTGTGTCCCTATTGTGTCCCTTTGTGTCCCCAGCTCTGTCCCCGCTTTGTCCTGCTGTGTCCCCACTCTGTCCCAGCTGTGTCCCCGCTGTGTCCCCGCTGTGTCCCGCTGTGTCCTGCTGTGTCCTCGCTGTGTCCCTGCTGTGTCCCCAATGTGTCCCTCTGTGTATCCCACTGTGTCCAGCTGTGTCCCTGCTGTGTCCCCGCTGGGTCACCCCTGTGTCCCGTTTTTTCCCCTGCTGTGCCCCCGCTGTGTCCCTGCTGTGTCCCACTGTGTCCCCGATATGTCCCGCTGTGTCCCGCTGTGCACTCTCTGTTTCCCCCTTTGTGTCCCGCTGTGTCCCTTCTCTATTCATGCTTGTCCCGCAGTGTCCCCGCAGTGTCCCGCTGTGTCCCGCTGTGTACTCACTGCGACCCCGCTGTGTCCCGTTGTATCCCCCGCTGTGTCCGGCTTTGTCCCCCGGTCTGTCCCGCTGTGTCCCGCTGTGTCACCACTGTGTCCCCGCTCTGTCCCCGCTCTGTCCCCGCTGTGTCCCGCTGTGTTCCGCGCTGTGTCCCGCTGTGTCCCTGCTGTGTCCCCGATGTGTCTCGCTGTGTATCCCACTGTGTCCTGCTGTGTCCCTGCTGTGTCCCCGCTGTGTCACCCCAGTGTCCAGCTGTGTGCCCCGCTGTTTCCCCGCTGTGTCCCCGATGTGTTCCGCATTGTCCCCCACTGTGTCCACCGCTGTGTCCCCGCTGTGTCCCGCTGTGTCCCCGATGTGTCCCGCTGTGTCCCGCTGTGTACTCGCTGTGTCCCCCGCTTTGTCCGGCTGTGTCCCTGCTGTGTCCCCGCTGTATCCCGCTGTGTATCGCGCTGTGTCCAGCTGTGTCCCTGCTGTGTCGCCGCTGTGTCCCCCTGTGTCCCGCTGTGTCCCAAGCTGGGTCCCGGCTGTGTCCCCGATGTGTCCCGCTGTGTCTCGTTGTGTCCCTGCTGTCCCCCGCTGTGTCCCCGCTGTGTCCCACTGTGTCCCCGATGTGTGCCGCTCTGTCCCGCTGTGTACTAGCTGTGTCCCCCACTTTGTCCCACTGTGTCCCCCGCTGTGTCCTGCTGTGTCCCCCGTTCTCTCCTGCTGTGTCCTTCTCTGTCCCGCTGTGTCCCGCTGTGTCCTCGCTCTGCCCCAAATCTGTCCCCGCTGTGTCCTGGCTGTGTCCCGCTGTGTTCCATGCTGTGTAATGCTGTGTCCCTGCTATGTCCCCGCTGTGTCCCGCAGTGTATCGCACTGTGTCCAGTTGTGTCCCTGCTGTGTTCCCGCTGTGTCCCCCCTGTGTCCCGCTGTGTGCCCTGCTGTGTCCCTGCTGTGTCCCCGATGTGTTCCGCTGTTTTCCCCGCTGTGTGCCCCCCTGTGTCCCCAGCTGTGTCCCCGCTGTGTCCCTCTTTGTCCCCGCTGTGTCACGCTGGGTCCCGCTGTGTACTCGCTGTGTCCCCCGCTGTGTCCCGCTGTGTCCCTGCCTTGTCCCCGCTGTGTCCCGATGTGTATCCCTCTGTGTGCAGCTGTGTTCCTGCTGTGTCACCCCTGTGTCCAGCTGTGTCCCCCGCTTTGTCCCCGCTCTCCCCCGCTGTGTCCCCGCTGTGTCCCTGCTGTGTCCCCGCAGTGTCCCCATTGTGTCCCGCTGTGTCCCACTGTTTCCCGTGGTGTCCCGCTTTGTCCCCCGCTGTGTTCCCCGCTGTTTCCCCGCTGTGTTCCGCTGTGTCCCGCTGTGTCCCGCAGTTGTCCCCCGTTGTGTCCCTGATGTGTCCCCCGCTGTATCCCGCTGTGTCCCTCGCTGTGTCCCCACTATGTCCCCGCTGTTTCCCCGCTGTATGCCGCTGTGTCCCGCTGTTTCCCGTGGTGTCCCGCTTTGTCCCCAGCTGTGTCCCTCTCTGAGTCCCCGCTGTGTCCCCGCTGTGTCCCGCTGTGTCCCCCGCTGTGTCCCGATGTGTCCCACGTTGTGTCTCTCTGTGTCCCCTGCTGTGTCCCCCGATGTGTCCCGCTGTGTCCCAGCTGTGTCCCAGCTGTGTCCCGCTGTGTCCTGCTGTGTCCCCCGCTCTGTCCCCGCTGTGTTCCGCTCTGTCCCCGCTCTGTCCCCGCTGAGTCCCCACTGTGTCCCGCTGTGTTCCACGCTGTGTCCGACTGTGTCCCTGCTGTGTCTCTGCTGTGTCCTGCTGTGTATCTCGCTGTGTCCAGTTGTGTCCCTTCTGTGTCCCCCCATGTCCCGCTGTGTCCCCCGCTGTGTCCCCGATGTGTCCCCGATGTGTCCCACTGTGCCCCGTTCTGTCCCCGCTCTCCCCTGCTGTGTCCCAGCTGTGTCCCGCTGTGTCCCCGCTGTGTCCCTCTGTGTCCCACTGTGTACTCGCTGTGTTCCCCGCTGTGTCCTGCTGTGTCCCCCGCTCTGTCCTGCTGTGTCCCGCTGTGTCCCGCTGTGTCCCGCTGTTTAACTTGGTGTCCCGCTTTGTCCCCCGCTGTGTCCACCTCTGAGTACCCCTGTGTCCCGCTGTGTCCCGCTGTGTCCTCGCTGTGTCCCCCGCTGTGTCCCGCTGTGTACCCCGCTGTGTCCCGTTGTGTCCCGTTGTGTTTCCCGCTGTGTTCTCGCTGTGTCCTTCTGTGTCCCCGCTCTGTCCCCACTGTGTCCCCGCTGTGTCCCCGCTGTGTCCCCGCTGTGTCCGGCTGTGTCCCCCGCTCTGTCCCCGCTGTGTCCCCGCTGTGTCCCCCTGTGTCCCCCTGTGTTCCACGCTGTGTCTCGCTGTGTCCCTGATGTGTCCCTGCTGTGTCCCGCTGCGTATCCTACTGTGTCCAGCTGTGTCCCTTCTGTGTCACTGCTGTGTCACCACTGTGTCCCGCTGTGTCCCCCGCTGTGTCCCCCACTCTGTCCCAATGTGTTCCGCTTTGTCTCCGATGTGTCCCGCTGTGTCCCGCTTTTTATCCCGCCGTGTCACCGCTATGTCCACCCTGTGTACCGCTGGGTCCCCCGCTGTTTCCCCGATGTGTCCCGCTGTGTATCCCACTGTGTCCAGCTGTGTCCCTGATGTGTCCCCGCTTTGTCACCCCTATATCCCGCTTTGTCCCCCACTGTGTCCCCGATTGTGTCCCCGCTGTGTCCCGCTGTGACCCGCTTTGTTCCACTGTGGCCCTGTGTGTCCTCGCTGTGTCCCACTGTGTAACCCACTGATTCCCCCGCTGTGTCCCCCGCTGTGTCCCCGCTGTGTCTCGCTGTGTCCCCGCTGTGACCCTGCTGTGTCCCCGTTGTGTCCCGCTGTTTCCCGTTGTGTCCCCTCTGTCACCCACTGTGTCCCCGCTGTATCCCGCTGTGTCCCCACTGTGTCCCCTCTGTGTCCCATTGTTTCTCCGCTGTCCCCCGCTGTGTCCCCGCTGTGTCCCTCTGTGACCCGCTGTGTCCCTGCTATCCCCCGCTGTGTCCCGTTGTGACCCAGCTGTCCCATGGAGTGTCCGTGCTGTCCCGCTCTGTCCCACTGTGTCCTCGCTGTGTACCCGCTGTGTCCCGCTGTGTATCACGCTGTGTCCAGCTGTGCCCCCGCTGTGTCCCTGCTGTTTCCCTGCTGGTCTTGCTCTGTCCCGGGCTGTGTCCCCGCTGTGTCCCCGATGTGTCCCAATGTGTCCCGCTGTATCCTCACTTTGTCTCCCATTGTGTCCCGCTGTGTCCCGCTGTGTCCCACTGTGTTCCCTGCTGTATCCTGCTGTGTCCCGCTGTGTCCCCGCTATGTCCTGCTATGTAATCCGCTGTGTTCAGCTGTGTTCCCCGCTGTGTCCCTGCTGTGTCCCCAATGTGTCCCACTGTGTCCCTCTGTGTCCTCACTGTGTCCACTGTTGTGTCCCTCTGTGTCCCCTGCTGTGTCGTGCTGTGTTCCCCCATTTGTCCCGCTGTGTCCCGCTGTGTCCCCGCTGTGTCCCCGCTGTGTCCTCGCTGTGTCCCCCGCTGTGTCCCGCTGTGTCCCCCGCTGTGTCCCCTGCTGTGTCCTGCTGTGTCCTAGCTGTGTCCCTGATCTGTCCCGCTGTGTATCCCGCTGTGTCCAACTGTGTCCCCGCTGTGTCCCGCTGTGTTCCCCACTGATTCCCCCGCTGTGTCCCCCTGTGTCCCCTCTGTGTCCTGCTGTGTTCCGTTGTGTCTGGGCTGTCACACACTGTGTCCCTGCTGTGTCCCGCTGTGTCCCCGCTTTTTCCCCTCTGTGTCCCGCTGTTTCCCCGCTGTCCCTGCTGTGTCCCCGCTGTGTCCCTCTGTGTCTCGCTGTGACCCCCGCTGTGTCCCCCGCTGTGTCCCACTGTGTATCAAGCTGTGCCCCCGCTGTGTCCCGCTGTGTCCCCCGCTGTGTCCCGCTGTGTCTCGCTGTGTCCCAATGTGTCCCCGCTGTCACCCACAGTGTCCCCGCTGTGTCCTGTTGTGTCCCCGCTGTCCCCTCGCTGTGTCCCGCTGTGTCCCGCTGTGACCCTCCCTTTCCCTGCTGTCCACCGATGTGTCCCACTGTGTCCCCGCTGTCCCCCGCTGTGTCCCCCGCTTTGTGCCCCGCTGTGTCCCCGCTGTGTCCCGCTCTGTCCCCGCTGTATCCTGCTGTGTCCCCGCTGTGTCCCCACTGTGTCCTTCTGTGTCCCTGCTGTGTCCCGCTGTTTCCCCCGCTGTATCCCGCTGTGTCTCGCTGTGTCCCGATGTGTCCCGCTGTGTCCTGCTGTGTCCTCGTTGTGTCCCCGATCTGTCCCGCTGTGTATCTCGCTGTGTCCAACTGTGTCCCCGCTGTGTCCCGCTGTGTTCCCTTCTCATTCCCCCGCTGTGTCCCCCGCTGTGTCCCGGTGTGTCCCGCTGTTTCCCGTGGTGTACCGGTTTGTCCCACTTTGTGTCCCCTGCTGAGTCCACGCTGTGTCCCCGACGTGTACCGCTGTGTCCCGCTGGGGCCCCAGCTGGGTCCCGCTGTGTCTCCGCTTTGTCCCCGCTGTGTCACGCTGTGTCCCTGCTGTGTCCGGCTGTGTCCCCGCAGATTCCCCACTGTGTCCCGCTGTGTTCTGCTGTGTCCCATGGTGTCCTGCTTTGTCCCCGGCTGTGACCCCGCTGAGTCCCCGCTGTGTCCCCGCTGTGTCCCGCTGTGTCCCCGCTGTGTCCCACTGTGTTCCTGCTCTGTCCCTGCTGTGTCCCCCGCTGTGTCCCCCGCTGTGTCCCCGCTGTGTCCCGCTGTGTCCTCCCTGTGTCCCCCGCTGTGTCCCGCTCTATCCCCCGCTGTGATTCCCGCTTTGTCCCTGCTGTGTCCCGCTGTGTCCCGCTGTGTCCCTCTGTGTCCCCCTCGGTGTCCCGTTGTGTCCCTCTGTGTCCTCGCTGTATCCCCCACTGTGTCCCGCTGTGTCCCCAGCTGTGTCCCATGCTGTGTCCCGCTGTGTCCCGCTGTGTCCTCGCTGTGTCCCCCGCTGTGTCCCGCTGTGTCCCAGCTGTGTCTGCATTATGTCCCCCACTGTGTCCCGCTGTGCTCCCCGCTGTGTTCCCGCTGTGTCCCAGCTGTGTCGCGCTGTGTCCTGCTGTGTCCCCCGCTCTGTCCCGCTGTGTCCCGCTGTGTCCCCCACTGTGTCCCGCTGTGTCCCTGCTGTGTCCTGCTGTGTCCCCGCTGTGTCCTGCTGTGTCCCGCTGTGTCCCCGCTGTGTCCCGCTGTGTCCCACTTTGTCCCTGCTGTGTCCCGCTGTGTCCCCGCTGTGTCCCCCGCTGTGTCCCATTGTGTCCCGCTGTGTCCCTCTGTTTCCCCCGCTGTGTTTCGCTGTGGGCCCCGCTGTGTCCCCTCGCTGTCCCGCTGTGTCCTCGCTGTGTTCTGCTGTATCCCACTGTGTTCTCGCTGTGTCCCCCGCTATGTCCCGCTGTGTCCTCGCTGTGTTCCCCGCTGTGTAGCGCTGTGTCCTCCGCTGTGTCCCGCTGTGTCCCACTGTGTCCTCGCTGTGTCACCCGCTGTGTCCCCCGTTGTGTCCCCGCTGTGTCTCCACTGTGTCCCGCTGTGTCCTGCTGTGTCCATGATGTGTCACACAGTGTCCTGCTGTGTCTCCGCTGTTTCCCTTTGTGTCACCAGCTGTGTACCCCTCTGTGTGCCGCTGTGTCCTCTCTGTGTTTCCCGCTATGTAGCGCTGTGTCCCCCGGTGTGTCCCGCTGTGTCCCGCTGTGTCCTCGATGTGTCACAAAGTGTCCTGCTGTGTCCCCGTTGTGTCCCCGCTCTGTCACGCTGTATACCACGCTGTGTCCAGCTGAGTCCCCACTGTGTCCCGCTGTGTCTCCCGCTATGTCCCCCGCTTTGTTGCATTGTGTTCACCGATGAGTCCCGCTGTGTCCCGCTGTGTCCGGCTGTGTCCCCTGCTGTGTCCCTGCTGTGTCCCTGCTGTGTCCCCGCTGTGTCCCCGCTGTGTCCCGCTGTGCACCTCGCTGTGTCCCCCGCTGTGTCCGGCTGTGTCCTTCCTGTGTCCTGGCTGTGTCCGCCGCTGTGTAGCGCTGTGTCTCCTGCTGTGTCCCGCTGTGTCCCCTATGTGTCACACAGTGTCCCGCTGTGTCCCCGCTGTGTCCCCGCTGTGTCCCCGCTGTGTCCCCGCTGTGTCACGCTGTGTTCCCCGAGGTGTCCCGCTGTGTCCCGCTGTGTCCCCTATGTGTCACGCAGTGTCCCGCTGTGTCCCCGCTGTGTCCCCGCTGTGTCACGCTGTGTTCCCCGAGGTGTCCGCTGTTTCCCCCGCTCTGTCCCGCAGTGTCCCCCGCTGTGTCCCACTGTGTCCCGCTGTTTCCCCGCTGTGTCCTGCGCTGTGTCCCGCTGTGTACCTCGCTGTGTCCCCCGCTGTGTCCAGCTGTGTCCTTGCTGTGTCCCCCGTTGTGTAGCGCTGTGTCCCCGCTGTTTTCCGCTGTGTCCCGCTGTGTCCCCGATGTGTCACGCAGTTTCCCGTTGTGTCCCTGCTGAGGCCCGCTGTGTCACGCTGTGTTCCCCGCTGTGTCCCCCGCTCTGTCCCGCAGTGTCCCCCGCTGTGTCCCACTGTGTCCCGCTGTTTCCCCGCTGTGTCCTGCGCTGTGTACTGCTGTGTCATCGCTGTGTCCCTGCTGTGTCCCCCCTGTGTCCCGCTGTGTCCTCGCTGTTTCCCCCGTTGTGTCCCGCTGTGTCCCCCGCTTTGTCCCCGCGGTGTCCAGCTGTGTCCTCGCTGTGTCCCGCTGTGTCCCACTGTGTTCTCGTGTGTCCCACGCTGTGTCCCGCTGTGTCCTCGCTGTGTTCCCCGCTTTGTAGCGCTGTGACCCCCGCTGAGTCCCGCTGTTTCCCGCTGTGTCCCTGATGTGTCACGCAGTGTCCCGCTGTGTCCCTGCTGTGTCCCCGCTGTGTCACACTGTGTCCCCCGCCGTGTCCAGCTGAGTCCCTGCTGTGTCCCGCTGTGTTCCCCACTCTGTCTACCGCTGTGTTTCGCTGTGTTCCCCGCTGAGTCCTGCTGTGTCCCGCTGTGTCCTCCGCTGTGTCCCGCTGTGTCCCCGCAGTTTCCCCACTGTGTCCCGCTGTTTCGCGATGTGTCCTGTGGTGTCCTGCTTTGTCCCCTGCTGTGTCCCCTGCTGAGTCCCTACTGTGTCCCGCTGTGTCCCCCACTGTGTCCCGCTCTATCTCCCGCTGTGATTCCCGCTTTGTCACCGCTGTGTCCCGCTGTGTCCCCCACAGTGTCCCGCTGTGTCCCCGCTGTGTCTCGCTGTGTCCCCGCAGTTTTCCTACTGTGTCCCCGCTGTGTCCCCGCTGTGTCACACTGTGTCCTCCGCCGTGTCCAGCTCAGTCTCTGCTGTGTCCCGCTGTGTTCCCCACTCTGTCCACCGCTGTGTTTCGCTGTGTTCCCCGCTGAGTCCTGCTGTGTCCCGCTGTGTCCTCCGCTGTGTCCCGCTGTGTCCCCGCAGTTTCCCCACTGTGTCCCGCTGTTTTCCGATGTGTCCTGTGGTGTCCTGCTTTGTCCCCTGCTGTGTCCCCTGCTGAGTCCCTACTGTGTCCCGCTGTGTCCCCCACTGTGTCCCGCTCTATCCCCCGCTGTGATTCCCGCTTTGTCACCGCTGTGTCCCGCTGTGTCCCCCACAGTGTCCCGCTGTGTCCCCGCTGTGTCCCGCTGTGTCCCCGCAGTTTTCCTACTGTGTCCCCGCTGTGTCCCCGCTGGGTCCCGCTGTTTCCCCGCTGTGTCACCTGCTGTGTCCCATTGAGTCCCCAGCTGTGTCCCGCTGTGTCCCCGCTTTGATTCCCGCTTTGTCCCTCTGTGTCCCGCTGTGTCCCGCTGTGTCCCCCACTGTGTCCCGCTGTGTCCCCGCTGTGTCCTGCTTTGTCCCCGCTGTGTCCTACTGTGTCCCGTTGTGTCCTGCTGTGTCCTGCTGTGTCCCGCTGTGTCCCCGATGTGTCCCGCTGTGTACCCGCTGTGTCCCCCTGTGTTCCTGCTCTGTCCCCGCTGTGTCCCCCATTGTGTCCCCCGCTGAGTCCCCGCTGTGACCCCGCTGTGTCCCACTGTCCCCCTGGGTGTCCTGTTGTGTCCCTCTGTGTCCTCGCTATATCCCCCACTGTGTCCCGCTGTGTCCCCAGCTGTGTCCCCCGCTGTGTAGCGTTGTGTCCCCCGCTGTGTCCCGCTGTGTCCCGCTGTGTCCCCAATTTGTCACGCAGTGTCCCGCTGTGTCCCCGCTGTATCCCGCTGTGTCCTCCCTGTGTCCCCCGCTGTGTCCTGCTCTATCCCCCGCTGTGATTCCCGCTTTGTGCCTGCTGTGTCCCGCTGTGTACCTCTGTGTCCCCCTCGGTGTCCCGTTGTGTCCCTCTGTGTCCTCGCTATATCCCCCACTGTGTCCCGCTGTGTCCCCAGCTGTGTCCCCTGCTGTGTCCCGCTGTGTCCCGCTATGTCCCGCTGTGTGCTCCACTGTGTCCCGCTGTGTCCCCGCTCTGTCCCTCTGTGTCCCGCTCTGTTCCCCACTGTGTACCCGCTGTGACTCTCACTGTGTCCCGCTGTGTCACCGCTATGTCCCGCTGTGTCCCCGCTGTGTCCCCCGCTGTGTCCTGCTCTGTCCCCGCTGTGTCCTTCTGTGTCCCCGCTGTCCCCCGGTGTGTCCCTGCTGTTCCCCGCTATGTACCCGACTGTGTCCCGCTGTGTCCCGTTGTGTCCTCGCTGGGACCCCCTCTATGTCCCCACTGTGTCCCCCGTTGTGTCCCGTTGTGTCCCGCTGTGGTCCCCGCTGTGTCCTGCTGTGTCTCTGCTGTGTCCCCGCTGTGTCCCGCTGTGTCCCTGCTGTGTCCTGCTGTGTCCTCGCAGTTTCCCCACTGTGTCCCACTGTATTCTGCTGTGTACCATGGTTTTCTGCTTTGTTCCCGGCTGTGTCCCCCACTGAGTCCCTGCTGTGTCCCACTGTGTCCCGCTGTGTCCCCGCTGTGTCACCTGCTGTGTCCCGTTGTTTCCCCAGCTGTTTCCCGCTGTGTCCCCGCAGTGTCCCCGCTGTGTCCCTCTGTGTCCCGTGGTGTCCCGCTTTGTCCCCCGCTGTATCCACAGCTGAGAACCCGCTTTGTCACCGCTGTGTCCCGCTGTGTCCTCCCTGCGTCCCCTGCTGTGTCCCGCTCTGTCCCCCGCTGTGTCCCCTGCTTTGTCCCTGCTGTGTCCCGCTGGGTCCCGATGTGTTCCCCGCTATGTCCCCTTGTTTGCCCAGCTGTGTACCCTGCTGTGTCCTGTTGTGTCCCCACAGTATGGACGCTGTGTCCCGCTGTGTCCCGCTGTGTACTCGCTGTGTCCCACGCTGTGTCCCGCTGTGTCCCCCACTGTGTCCCGCTGTGTTCCGCTGTGTCCCCGCTGTGTCCCACTGTGTACCCCACTGTGTCCCGCTGTGTACCCTGCTGTGTCCCCCGATGTGTCCTGCTGTGTCCCCGCTGTATCGATGCTGTGTCCCGCTGTGTCCCGCTTTGTCCCGCTGTGTTCCCAGCTGTGTCCCCTGCTGTGTCCCGCTGTGTCCCAAGCAGTGTCCCGGTGTGTCCACCCCTGTGTCCCCTGCTGTGTCCCGCTGTGTCCCCGCTGTGTCGCACTGTGTCCCCCACTGTGTCGCCTTCTGTTCCCCGCTGTGGCCCTGCTGGTTCCCGCAGTGTTCTCGCTGTATCCCACTGTGTCACCCGCTGTGTTTCCCACTGTGTCCTCGCTGTGTCTCCCGTTTTGTCCCGCTGTGTCCCGCTGTGTCCCCACTGTCCCCTGGTGTGTCACCGCTGTCCCCCGCTGTGTCCCCCGCTGTGTCCCGTTGTGTCCCGCTGGTTCCCCCTGTGTCCCGCTGTGTCCTCTCTGTGTCCCCCGCTATGTCCCCGCTGTGTCCCCCGTTGTGTCCCGCTGTGTCCACTGCTGTGTCAACAGCTGTGTCCCGCTGTGTCCCTGCTTTGTCGACACTGTATCCCGCTGTGTCCTGCTATGTCCTCGCTGTTTCCCCCCCTGGGTCCCGCTGTGTCCCCTGCTGTGTCCCGCTGTGTCTCCCGCTGTGTGCCGCTGTGCTCCCCTATGTCCCGCTGTGTCACCACTGTGTCCCCACTGTGTCCCGGTGTGTCCTGCTTTGTCCCCACTGTGTCCCCGTTGTGTCCCCACTGTGTCCTCCCTGTGTCCCACTGTGTCCACCCCTGTGTCCTGCTGTGTCCTGCTGGGTCTCCCGCTGTGATCCTCACTGTGTCCCGCTGTGTCCTCGCTGCGTCCCCGCTGTGTCCTGCTATGTCACGCTGTGTCCCTCTTTGTCCACGTTGTCCCCCACTGTGTCCCGCTCTGTCCCCATTGTCCTCCGGTGTGTTCACGCTGTCCCCCACTGTGTCCCCCACTTTGTCCCGCTGTGTCCCGCTGTGTCCCGCTGTGTCCCGCTGTGTCCTGCTGTGTACAAGCTGTGTCCCCGCTCTGTCCCGCTGTGTCCACGCGGTGTCCCGGCTGTATCCCGCTGTGTTCCCGCTGTGTCCCTGCTGTATCCCCACTGTCCCCTGTGGTGTCCCGCTGTGTCCCCGCTGTCCCCCGGTGTGTCTCCGCTGTCCCCCTATGTGTCCCCCTCTGTGTCCTCGCTGTGTCCCCTGTTGTATCCCGCTGTGTCCCGCTGTGTTCCCGCTATGTCCCCCTGTGTCCCGCTATTTCCGCCGCTGTTTCAGCTGTGTCACGTTGTGTCCCCTTGGTGTTCCGCTGTGTCCCCTGCTGTGTCCCCCCTGTCCTCCGCTGTGTCCCGCTGTGTTCCCGCTGTCCCACAGAGTTTCCCCGCTGTGTCCCGCTGTGTCCCCCACTGTGTCCCCGCTGTGTCACGCTGTGTCCCGCGGTGTCCCGCTGTGTCCCCCGTTGTGTCCCGCTGTGTCCCGCTGGTTCCCGCTTTGTCCCGCTGTGTCCTCGCTGTATCCCCCGCTCTGTACCCGCTGTCCTCCCCTGTATCCCGCTGTGTCCCCGCTGTGTCCCCCGCTGTGTCCCGCTGTGTCCTCCCTGTGTCCCCCGCTGTGTCCCCGGCTGTGTCCCGCTGTGTCCCGCTGTTTCCCGCTGTTTCCTGCTGTATCCTGCTCTGTCCCGCTGTGTCCCGCTGTGTACCCTGCTGTGTCGTGCTGTGTCCCAAGATGTGTCCCGCTTTGTCCCCTGCTGTGTCCTCCGCTGTGTCCCGTGGTATCCCGCTTTTCCCCCACTGTGTCCCGCTGTGTCGCCCGCTGTGTCCCCCGCTGCATCCCGCTGTGTCACCCGCTTTGTACCAACTATGTCCCTCTGTGTCCCCCACTTTGTCCCCCGCTGTGTCCCGCTGTGTCCCCGCTGTACCCCGGTGTGTCCCGCTGTGTCCCGCTGTTTCCCACTTTGTGTCCCTCTGTGTCCCTCTGGTTCCCGCTGTGTCCCGCTGTGTCCTGCTGTGTCCACCGTTGTGTCGCGCTGTGTTCCGCTGGTTCCCGCTGTGTCCCGCTGTGTCCTCGCTGTGTCCCCAGCTGTGTCCCTGCTGTGCTCCGCTGTGTCCTGCTGTGTTCCCGCTGTCCCACGGAGTTGACCCTCTGTGTCCCACTGTGTCCCCCGCTTAGTCCCCGCTGTGTCCCCGCTGTGTCCCGCTGTATCCTCCCTGTGTTCCCCGCTGTGTCCCGCTCTATCCCCCGCTGTGATTCCCGCTTTGTCCCTGCTGTGTCCCGCTGTGTCCCGCTGTGTCCCCCTCGGTGTCCCGTTTGTCCCTCTGTGTCCTCGCTGTATCCCCCACTGTGTCCCGCTGTGTCCCCTGCTTGTCCCACTGTGTTCCGCTATGTCCCGCTGTGTTCCCCGCTGTGTAACCGCTGTGTCTCTCGCTGTGTCCCGCTGTGTCACCGCTGTGTCCCGCTGTGTCCCGCTGTGTCTCCGCTGTGTCCCCGCTGTGTCCCCCGCTGTGTCCCGCTCTGTCCCCGCTGTGTCCTGCTGTGTCCCCGCTGTCCCCCGGTGTGTCCCTGCTGTTCCCCGCTATGTACCCCACTGTGTCCCGCTGTGTCCCGCTGTGTCTCCGCTGTGTCCCCGCTGTGTGCCGCTGTGTCCCTGCTGTGTCCCGCTGTGTCCCGCGATGTGTCCCGTTGTGTCCCCTCTGTGTCCCCGCTGTGTGCCCGCTGTGTCGTCGCGCTGTGTCCTGCTGTGTCCACGCTGTGTCCCGCTGTTTCCCCGCTGTGTCCCGCTGTGTCCCCGCTGTCACTTTGTGTCCCGTTCTGTCCCCGCTTTGTCCCGCTGTGTCCCGCTTTGTCCCCGCTGTGTCCCCGGCTCTGTCCCCCGCTGTGTCCAGCTGTGTCCCCCTCTGTGTCCCGCTGTGTCGCGCTGTGTCCCCCATTTGTCCTGCTGTGTCCCCGCAGTGTCCCCTCTGTGTCCCGCTATGTCCCACTGTGTCCCGTGGTGTCCCTCTTTGTTCCCCGCTTTGTCCCCCGCTGAGTCCCCTCTGTGTCCCCGTTGTGTCACGCTGTATCCTCGCTGTGTCCCCCGCTCTCTCCCGCTTTGTCCCCCGCTGTGTCCCACTGTGACCCCGCTGTTTCCCGCTGTGTCCCAGTTGTGTCCGCGCTATGTCCCCCACTGTGTCCTGCTGTGCTCCCCGCTGTGTCCCCGCTGTGTCCCCGCTGTGTCCCGCTGTGTCCCGCTGTGTCCCCTACTGTGTCGCGTTGTGTCCCCGCTGTGTCATGCTGTGTCCCGCTGTGTGCCCGCTGTTTCCCGCTGTGTCCCCGCTGTGTCCCCCTGTGTCCCCGCTCTGTCCCCGCTGTGACCCCGCTGTGTCCCTTGCTGAGTACCCGCTCTGTCCCCGCTGTGCCTGCTGTGTCCCCGTTGTCCCCCGGTGTGTTCCTGCTGTTCCCCGCTATGTACACCACTGTGTCCCGCTGTGTCCCTGCTGTGTGCCGCTGTGTCCCGCGCTGTGTCCCGTTGTGTCCCCGCTGTGTCCCCGCTGTGTGCCCGCTGTGTCGCGCTGTGTCCTGCTGTGTCCCCACTGTGTCCCGCTGTGTCCCCGCAGTGTCACTCTGTGTCGCACTCTGTCCCTGCTGTGTCCCGCTGTGTCCCGCTTTGTCCCTGCTGTGTCCCCCGCTCTGTCCCCCGCCGTGTCCAGCTTTGTCCCCCGCTGTGTCCCGCTGTGTCCCCCGATTTGTCCCGCTGTGTCCCCGCTGTGTCCCCTCTGTGTCCCGCTATGTCCCACTGTGTCCCGTGGTGTCCCTCTTTGTCCCCCTCTGTGTCCCCCGCTGAGTCCCATCTGTGTCCCCGCTGCGTCCCGCTGTTTCCCCGCTGTGTCACCTGCTGTGTCCAGTTGTGTCCCCAGCTGTGATCCGCTGTGTCCCCGCAGTGTCCCCGCTGTGTAATGCTGTGTCCCGCTGTGTCCCGCTGTGTCCCCCCTGTGTCCCGCTGTGTCCTGCTGTGTCCCCCACTGTTTTCCCCACTGTGTCTCCGCTGTGTCCCTTCTGTGTCCCGCTGTGTCCCCCACTGTGTCCCCGCTGTTTCCCCCCTGTGTCCCGATGTGTCTTCGCGCAGTCCCTCGCTGTGCCCCTCTGTGTCCCCGCTGTGTCCTGCTTTGTACCGCTGTGTCCCGTTGTGTCCCCCGCTCTCTCCCCGCTGTGTCCCGCTGTGTCTCCACGCTGTCCCCTGCTGTGTCCCCGCTATGTCCCCAGCTGTGTGCCGGTGTGTCCCTGCTGTGTCCCATGCTATGTACCAGCTGTGTCACCGCTTTGTCCCCGCTGTGTCCAGCTGTGTCCCCCGCTGTGTCCCGCTGTTTCCCCGATGTCCCCCGCTGTGTCCCCGCTGTGACCCACTGTGTCCCTGCTGTCCCCTGCTATGTCCACCTGTGTCCCCCGCTGTGTCCCCCTGTTTCCCCAATGTCCCTCGTTGTGTCGCCGCTGTGTCCCCTGTGAAGCTGCTGTTTCCCCGCTGTGTAACGCTGTGTCCTACGCTGTGTCCCACTCTGTGTCCAGTTTTGTCCATGGCTGTGTACACCGCTGTGTAGCGCTGTGTCCCCGCTGTGTCCCGCTGTGTCCCGCTGTGTCCCCCGCTGACTCCCCGCTCTGTACCCGCTGTGTCCCTCTGTGTCCTCCCTGTGTCCCCCGCTGTGTCCAGCTCTATCCCCCGCTTTGATTCCCGCTTTGTCCCTGCTGTGTCCCGCTGTGTCCCTCTGTGTCCCCCACTGTGTCCCGTGTGTACCCGCTGTGTCCTGCTGTGACCCCGCTGTGTCCCACTGTGTCCCGTTGTGTCCCCGCTGTGTCCTGCTATGTCCCGCTGTGTCCCCGCTTTGTCCCGCTGTGTCCCCGCTGTGTCCCGCTGTGTCCCCGCTCTGTCCCCGCTGTCTCTCCGGCTGTGTCCCCCGCTTAGTTCCCGCTGTGTCCCCGCTGTGTCCCGCTGTGTCCTCCCTGTTTCCCCCGCTGTGTCCCGCTCTATCCCCCGCTGTGATGCCCGCTTTGTCCCTGCTATGTCCCGCTGTGTCCCCCTGTGTCCCACTCTGTGTCCCGTTGTGTCTCCAGCTGTGTCCCCTGGTTGTCCCGCTGTGTTCCACTATGTCCCGCTGTGTGCCCCGCTGTGTACCGCTGTGTCCTCCCTGTGTCCCTCGCTGTGTCCCGCTCTGTCCCCCGCTGTGTCCCCTGCTTTGTCCCTACTGTGTCCCGCTGTGTCCCGCTGTGCCCCGCTGTGTTCCCCACTATGTCCCGTTGTGTCCCCAGCTGTGTACCCTGCTGTGTCCCGCTGTGTCCCCTTTGTATCAACGCTGTGTCCCGCTGGGTCCCTCTGTGTTCTCGCTGTGTTCCACGCTGTGTCCCGCTCTGACCCTGCTGTGTCCCCCGCTCTGTTCCGCTGTGTCCCCCCTGTTTCCCTGTGTGTCTCCGCTCTGTCCCACGCTGTGTCCCGCTGTGTCCATGCTGTGTCCTGCTGTGTCCCGCTGTGTCGCGCTATGTCCCCCGCTGTGTCCCTGCTGTGTCCCCGCTGTGTCCCGCTGTGTCACACTGTGTCACTCTGTGTCCTGCTCTGTCCCAGCTGTGTCCGGCTGTGTCCCCCGCTGTGTTCCGCTGTGTCCCAGTGTGTCACCTCTGTGTCCCCCGCTGTGTCCCACTGGGTCTCCGCTGTGTCCCACTGTGTCCTCGCTGTGTCTCCCGCAATGTCCAAGTGTGTCCCCACTGTGTCCCCATCTGTGTCCCACTGTGTCCCCTCTGTGTCCCCCGCTGTGCCCCGCTGGGTCTCCGCTGTGTCGCGCTGTGTCCCTCTTTGTCCCCGCTGTGTCCAGCTGTGTCCCCCGCTCTGTCCCCCGCTGTGTCCGGCTGTGTCTCCCGCTGTGTCCCGCTGTGTCAGATCTGTGTCCCCCGCTGTGTCCCACTGGGTCTCCGCTGTGTCCCACTCTGTCCTCGCTGTGTCCCCCGCAGTGTCCCAGTGTGTCCCCCCTGTGTCCCCCGCTGTGTCCCGCTGTGTCCCCGCTCTGTCCCCCGATCTGTCCCCCGCTGGATCCCGCTGTGTCCTCAGCTGTGTCCCGCTGTGTCCCGCTGTGTCCCCTCTGTGTCCCGCTGGGTCCCCACTGTGTCACGCTGTGTCCCACGCTGTGTCCTGCTCTGTCCCCCTTGTGTCCCACTGTGTCCCGCTGTGTCCCCGCTGTGTCCCCCTTGTCTCCAGCTTTGACCCCGGTTGTGTCTCGCTGTGTCCCGCTGTGTCCCCCGCTTTGTACCCCGCTGTGTCCCGATATGTCCCGCTGTATCCCTGCTGTGTCCCGCTTTGTCCCACTGTGTCCCGCTGTGTCCTCGCTGTGTCCCCCGCAATGTCCCGCTGTGTCCCGCTGTGTCCAAACTGTGTCATCGCTGTGTCCCACTGTGTCCCAGCTGTGTCTCGCTGTGTCCCGCTGTGTCCCCCGCTGTGTCCCCGCTGTGTCCTCGCTGTATCGCCGCTGTGTCCCGTTGTGTCCCGCTGTGTCCACGATGTGTCACACAGTGTCCTGCTGCGTCGACGCTGTTTCCCTTTGTGTCCACAGCTCTGTACCCCGCTGTGTCCCGCTGTGTCCTCGCTGTGTTTCCCACTGTGTAGCGTTGTGTCCCCCGCTGTATCCTGCTGTGGCCCGCTGTGGCCCGCTGTGTCCCCGCTATGTTCCGCTGTGTCCCGCTGTGTCTCCACTGTGTCCCGCCATGTCCACGATGTGTCCCGCAGTGTCCCGCTGTGTCCCCGCTGTGTCCCCGCTATGTTCCGCTGTGTCCCGCTGTGTCCCGCTTTGTCCCCGCTGTATTCCACTGTGTCCCCCGCTCTGTCCCCCGCTGTGTCCGGCTGTATCCCACGCGGTGTCCCGCTGTGTCCCGCTGTGTCCCCCGATTTGTCCAGCTGTGTCCCCGCAGTGTCCTCTCTGTGTCCCGCTGTGTCCCACTGTGTCCCGTGGTGTCCCTTTTTGTCCCCCCCTGTGTCCCCTGCTGAGTCCCCTCTGTGTCCCCACTGTGTCCCGCTGTGTCCTCGCTGTTTCTCCTGCTGTGACCTGGTGTGTCCCGCTGTGTCCCGCTGTGTCCTGCTCTGTCCCAGCTGTGTCCTGCTGTGTCCCCCACTATGTCCCCTCTTTGTTCCGCTGTGTACCGCTGTGTACCGCTATGTCCTGCTGTGTCCCACGCTGTGTCCCACGCTGTGTCCCACGCTGTGTCCCCCGTTGTGTCCGGATGTGTCGCCTGCTGTTTCCCGCTGTGTACCGGTCTGTGTCCCCGCTGTGTCCCCGATGTGTCCCGCTGTGTCCCGCTGTGACTTCGCTGTGACCCCGCTGTGTCCCGCTGTATCCCCCACTGTGTCCCCGCTGTGTCCCGCAGTGTCACCCTGTGTCCTGCTGTGTCCCCGCTGTGTCCGCGCTTTGATCCTCTGTGTCCACCGCTGTGTCCCCGCTGTGTCCCCGAAGTCTCCCGCTCTGTCCTCGCTGTGTCCCCAGCTGTGTCCCGCTGTGTCCCTGCTGTTTCACGCTGTGTCCCCTGCTGTGTCCCGCTGTGTCCTGCTGTGTCCCGCTGTGTCCCCCGCTCTGTCCTGCTGTGTCCCGCTGTGTCCAGCTGTGTCCTCGCTGTGTCCCCGCTGTGTCCCGCTGTGAATCCCGCTGTGTCCAGCTGTGTTCCCACTGTGTCGCCGCTGTGTCGTCTATGTCCTGCTGTGTCCCCCGCTGTGTCCCGCTGTGTCCCCCGCTGTGTTCCACTGTGTCCCCCGCTGTGGCCCGCTGTGTCCCGCTGTGTCCCGTTGTGTCCCCCGTTCTGTCCCGGTGTGTCCCGCTGTGTCCCGCTGTGTACTTACTGTGTCCCCGCTATGTCCCGCTGTGTAACCCGCTGTGACCAGCTGTGTCCCCGCTGTGTCCACGCTGTTTCCCGCTGTGTCCCCCGCTGTGTCCCTGCTGTGCCCCAATGTGTCCCATTGTGTCCCTCTGTGTCCTCACTGTGTCCCCCGCTGTGTCCCTCTGTGTCCCCCGCTGTGTTCTGCTGTGTTCCCCGCTGTGTCCCGCTGTGTCCCGCTGTGTCCCCGCTGTGTCCCCGCTGGGTCCTCGCTCTGTCCCCCGCTGTGTCCCGCTGTGTCCCCCGCTGTGTCCCCTGCTGTGTCCCCTGCTGTGTCCCGCTATATCCTCGCTGTGTCGCCGATCTGTCCCGCTGTGTATCCCGCTGTGTCCAACTGTGTCCCCGCTGTGTCCCGCTGGGTTCTCCACTGATTCCCCCGCTGTGTCTCCGCTGTGTCCCCGCTGTGTCCCCTCTGTGTCCCGCTGTGTTCCCTTGTGTCCGGGCTTTCACGCACTGTGTCCCCACAGAGTCCCGCTGTGTCCCCGCTGTATCCCCTCTGTGTCCCGCTGTTTCCCCGCTGTCACCCGCTGTGTCCCCGCTGTGTCCCGCTGTGACTTCGCTGTGTCTCCCGCTGTGTCCCGCTGTGTCCCGCACTGTGTCCCCGCTGTGTCCCCGATGTGTCCCGCTGTTTCTTGTGGTGTCCCGGATTGTCCCCCGCTGTGTCCCCCGATGAGTCCCCGCTGTGTCCCCGCTGTGTCCTCCCTTTGTCCCCCGTTGTGTCCCGCTGTGTCCCCGGCTGTGTCCTCTGCATTTGTCCTGCTGTGTCCCTACTGTGTCCCGCTATGTCTCTCTGTGTCCCCCTCTCTGTCCCTGCTGTGTCCTGCTGTGTCCTCCCTCTGTACCCGCTGTGTCCCGCTGTGACCTCGCTGTGTCCCCCTCTGTCACCCACTGTGTCCCGCTGTGTTCCGCTGTGTCCTCGCTGTGTACCCGCTGTGGCCCGTTGTGAATACGCCTGTGTCCAGCTGTGTCCCCGCTGTGTACCTGTGTGTCCCTGCTGTGTCCCCAACTGTGTCCCCGCTGTGTCCCCGATGTGTCCCGCTGTGTCGCGGTGTGTCCCTGCTATGTCCCTACTATGTCCTCTCTGTGTCCCTCGTTGTGTCCCGCTTTGTACCCCGGTGTATTCCCCGGTGTGTCCCCCTGTGTCCTCGCTGTGTCCCCACTGTGTCCCGCTGTGTCCCCCGCTTTGTCCCCCACTGTGTCCCCGCTGTGTACAGCTGTGTCCCGCTGTGTCCCCCGTTTTGTACCGCTATGTCCCCTGCTGTGTCCCGCTGTGTCCCATTGTATCCCCTGCTCTGTCCCCGCTGTGTCCTGCTATGTCCCCTCTGTGTCCCGCTGTGTTCCACTTTATCCTCGCTGTGTCCCCCGCTGTGTCCCTCTGTGTCCCGGGCTGTGTCCCCGATGGGTGGCGCTGTGTCCCGCTGTGTCCTCGCTGTGTCCCCCGCTGTGTTTCGCTGTTTCCCCAGCTTTGTCCCCGCTGTGTCCCCGCTGTGTCCTCGTGTGTCCCACCGTTTCCCGTGGTGTCCCGGTTTGTCCTCCGCTGTTTCCCCCGCTGTGTCCCCCTGTGTCCCGGGCTGTGTCCCCACTGTGTCCCCGCTGTGTCCCGATGTGCCCACTGTTTCCTCTCTGTGTCCCCCGCTGTGTCCCCCGCTGTGTCCCTGCTGTGTCCCCGCTGTGTCCCTGTTGTGTCCCGCTGTATCCCGCTGTTTCCCGTGGTGTCCCGGTATGTCCCCAGCTCTTTCCCTCGCTGAGTCCCCGCTGTGTCCCCGCTGTGTCCCGCTGTGTCCTAGCTGTATCCCCCATTGTGTCCCGCTGTGTCCCCTGCTGTGTCCCCTGCTGTGTCCACGCTGTGTTCCGCTGTGTCACGCTGTGTCGCGCTGTGTCCCCGGCTGTTTCCCCCGCTGTTTACCATTGTGTCCCTGCTGTGTCCCCACTGTGTCCTTCTGTGTCCCCGCTGTGTCCCGCTGTGTCCCCCGCTGTGTCCCGATGTTTCTGCTGCTGTGTCCCCGCTGTGTCCCCGCTGTGTCCAACTGTGTCCCGCTGTGTCCCGCTTTGTTCCACTGTGTCCCTCTGTGTCCTCGCTGTGTCCCCAATGTGTCCCGTTGTGTATCCAGCTGTGTCCATCTGTGTCCCTCGCTGTGTCCCCGCTGTGTCCCCGATGTGTCCCGCTGTATCATGCTGTGTCCTCGCTGTGCCCCCGCTGTGTCTTGCTTTGTCCGCCGCTGTGTCCTGCTGTGTCTCCCGCTGTGTCCCGCTGTGTCCTGCTGTGTCCCACGGTGTCCCCCGCTCTGTCCCGCTATTTTCCCGCTGTGTCCCGCTCTGTCCCCGCTGTGTCCTGCTGTGTCCCCCACTGTGTCCCCTCTTTGTCCCGCTGTGTCCCGAGTGTACCGCTATGTCCTGGTGTGTCCCAGGCTGTGTCTCCCGCTGTGTCCCGCTGTATCCACAGCTGTGTCCCCGCTGTGTCCCTCTGTGTCCCCGCTATGTCCCGCTGTGTCCTTGCTGTGTCCCCCGCTGTGTCCACCACTGTGTCCCCCGCTGTGTCCCGTTGTGTCCCGCTGTGTCCCGGTGTGACCCCATTTGTGTCCCGCTGTGTCCCCCCCTTTGTCCCCCGCTGTGTCCCCACTGTGTCCCGCTGTGTCCCGCAGTGTCCCCCGCTGTGTCCCCGCTGTGTCCCTCTGTGTCCCGCTGTGTCTCACTGTGTCCCCTGGTTTCCCACTCTGAACTGCTGTGTCCCCCGCTGTGTCCCGCTGTGTCCCCGTTGTGTCCCTCTCTATCCCCTCTGTGTCCCACTGTGTTGCCCTCTGTGTCCCCCCGTGTGTCCCCGCTGTCCCCAGCTTTGTCCGCCGCTATGTCCGGCTGTGTCCCAGCTGTGTACCCGCTGTGTCCCGCTGTGTCCCCCGTCGAGTCCCAATGTGACACCCTCTGTGTCCCACGCTGTGTCCACGCTGTTCCCCGCTTTGTCCCCCGCTCTGTCCTCACTGTGTCCCGTTTTGTCCCCGCTGTGTCCTGCTGTGTCCCCGCTGTGTCCCGCTGTGTCCCCCGTTGTTTCCCGCTGTGACCCCCGTTGTGTCCCCCGCTGTGTCCCGCTGTGTATCAAGCTGTGTCCAGCTGTGTCCCCGCTGTGTCCCGATGTGTCCCACGCTGTGCCCCGCTGTGTCCCGCTGTGTCCCACTGTGTCACCTGCTGTGTCTACGCTGTGTCCCCGCTGTGTCCTTCTCTGTCCCGCTGTGTCCCGCTGTGTCCCGCTGTGTCACCCTGTGTCCTGTTGTGTCCCCGCTTTGTCCCGGCTGTTTCCCCGAGCTGTCCCGCTCTGTCCCAGGCTGTGTCCCCGCTGTGTCCCCAATATGTCCCGATGTGTCCTCGCTGAGTCCCCAATGTGTCCCCGCTGTGTCCCGCTGTGTCCCGCTTTGTCCTGCTGTGTCCCCTGTTGTGTCCCGCTGTGTCCCTGGCTGTGTCCCCCGGTGTGCCTGCTCTGTCCCGCTATGTCTTGCTGTGTCCCCCTCTCTGTCCCTGTTGTGTCCTGCTCTGTCCTCGCTCTGTACCCGCTGTGTCCCGCTCTGTCCTCGCTGTGTCCCCCGCTGTCCCCCGCTGTGTCCTGATGTGTCCCGCTGTGTCCTCGCTGTGTCCCCGCTGTGGCCCGTTGTGAATCCTCCTGTGTCCAGGTGTGTCCCCGCTGTGTACCTGTGCGTCCCAGCTGTGTCCCGCTGTATCATGCTGTGTCCTCGCTGTGCCCCCGCTGTGTCTTGCTTTGTCCTCCGCTGTGTCTTGCTGTGTCTCCCGCTGTGTCCCACTGTGTCCCCCGCTCTGTCCCGCAGTGTCATGCTGTGTCCCGCTGTGTCCTGCTGTGTCCCCCGTTGTGACCCGGTGTGTTCCACTGTGTCCCGCTGTGTCCCAGCTTTGTCCCGCTGTGTCCCGCTGTGTACCCCTATGTCCCGCTGTGTCCCACGCTGTGTCCCCCGCTGTGTCCCACGCTGTGTCCCCCGCTGTGTCCGGATTTGTCCCCCACTGTGTCCCGCTGTGTCCACAGCTGTGTCCCCGCTATGTTCCTCTGTGTCCTGCTGTGTCCTCGCTTTGTCCCCGCTGTGTCCACCACTGTGTCCCCCGCTGTGTCCCGCTGTGTCCCGCTGTGCCCCGGTGTGTCCCCCGTTGTGTCCCATTGTGTCCCCCCCTGTGTCCCCCACTGTGTCCCACTGTGTCCCCACTGTGTCCCACTGTGTCCCGCTGTTTCCCCGCTGTCCCCCGCTGTGTCCCCGCTGTGACCCTGCTGTCCCCCGCTGTGTCCCGCTGTGTCCCCGCTGTCCCCTAGAGTGTCCGCGCTGTGTCCCGCTCTGTCCTCGCTGTGTCCCCGCTGTGTCCCCGCTGTGTCTCGCTGTGTCCCGGGCTGTGTCCCCACTGTGTCCGGCTGTGTCCTTGCCGTGTCCCCCGCTGTGTCCCTCTGTGTCCCGGGCTGTGTCCTCCCTGTGTCCCTGATGTGTCCCGCGGTGTCCCGATGTGTCCTCGCTGTGTCCCCCGCTGTGTCCCGCTGTGTCCCCAGCTTTGTCCCTGCTTTGTCCCCGCTGTGTCCCGGTGTGTCCCGTGGTGTCGCGCTTTGTCCCCCGCTTTGTCCCCCGCTGAGTCACCGCTGTGTCCACGCCGTGTCCCGCTGAGTCCCCGGCTGTGCCCCCTTTGTCCCGGGCTGTGTCCCTACTGTGTCCCCAATGTATCCCGCTGTGTCCAGCTGTGTTCTCGCTGTGTCCCCAGCTGTGTCCCGCTGTGTTCCCCGCTTTGTCCCCTCTGTGTCACTGCTGTGTCCCGCTGTTTCCCGTGGTGTCCCGGTTTGTCCCCCGCTGTGTCCCCACTGTGTCCCCGCTGTGTCTCGCTGTGTCCTCCCTGTGTCCCCTGTTGTGTCCCCGCTGTGTCGCCGCTGTGTCTCGCTGTGTCCCGGGCTGTTTCCCCGCTGTGTCCCGGTGTGTCCCGCTGTTTCTCCTGGTGTCCCGGTTTGTCCCCCGCTGTCCCCCGCTGAGTCCCCGCTGTGTCCCCGCCGTGTTCCGCTGTGTCGCCCGCTGTGTCCCGCTGTGTCCCGGGCTGTGTCCCCGCTGTGTCCCCGATGTGTCCCGCTGTGTCCTGCTGTGTCCTCGCTGTGTCCCCCGCTGTGTCCCGTTGTGTCCCCCGCTGTGTCTCCGCTGTGTCCCTGCAGTGTCCCTCTGTGTCCCGTTGTTTTCCGTGGTGTCCCGGTATGTCCCCCGCTGTGTCCCCCGCTGAGTAGCCACTGTGTCCCCGCTGTGTCACACTGTGTCCTCGCTGTGTCCCCTGTTGTGTCCCGCTGTGTCCCCTGCTGTGTCCCCGCTGTGTCCCGCTCTCTCCCGCTGTGTCCCGAGCTTTTTCCGACGCTGTGTACCGCTGTGTCCCTGCTGTGTCCCCACTGTGTCCTGTGTCCGGCTGTGTCCTAAGCTGTGTCCCGCTGTGTCCCCTGCTGTGTCCCGCTGTGTCCCGCTTTGTCCCGCTGTGTCCCTCTCTGTCCTCGCTGTGTCCCCGATGTGTCCTGCTGTCTGTCACACTGTGTCCAACTGTGTCCCCGCTGTGTCCCTCTGTGTTCACCACTGATTCCCCCGATGTGTCCCTGCTGTTTCCCCGCTGTGTCCTGCTGTGTCCCGCTGTGAACTGCTGTGTCACTGCTGTCCCCCGCTGTGTCTCACTGTGTCCCTGCTGTCCCGTGGAGTGTCCCCGCTGTGTCTCGCTTTGTCCTGCTGTGTCCCGCTGTGTCCTCGCTGTGTCCCCCCTGTGTCCCGCAGTGTCACTCTGTGTCCTGCGTTGTCCCCGCTGTGTCCCCGCTTTGATCCGCTGTATCCCCCGCTATGTCCCTGCTGTGTCCCCAATGTGTCCCTCTGTGGCCTCGCTGTTTCCCCAGCTGTGTCCCGTGTGTCCCGCTGTGTCCCCCGCTCTGTCGCACTTTGTCCCCGCTGTGTCCCCGCTGTGTCCCGCTGTTTCCAGTGGTGTCCCGGTTTGTCCCCCGCTGTGTCCCCCGCTGAGTTCCCGCTGT
This sequence comes from Dipodomys merriami, assembly GCF_024711535.1. Taxonomy (NCBI): domain Eukaryota; kingdom Metazoa; phylum Chordata; class Mammalia; order Rodentia; family Heteromyidae; genus Dipodomys; species Dipodomys merriami. The sequence continues at coordinate 7,785,907 of NW_027206168.1, read as the reverse complement.
GTCCCTTGCTGTTCCTTGCTTGGTCCCCCGCTGTGACCTGCTGTGTCTCCCGCTGTGTCCCGCTGTGTCCCGCTGTGTCCCACTGTGTCCCCCACTCTGTCCCGCTGTGTCCCGCTGTGTCCCGCTGTGTCCTCGCTGTTTTCCCTGCTGTGACCCGGTGTGTCCCGCTGTGTCCCGCTCTGTCTCCGCTGTGTCCTGCTGTGTCCCCCCTGTGTCGCTTCTGTGTCCCGCTGTTTCCCCACTGTCCCCCGCTGTGTCCACCCTGTATCCCTCTGTGACCCGCTGTGTCCCTGCTGTCCCCCGCCGTGTCCCGCTATGTCCCGGCTGTCCCCTGGAGTGTCCCCGCTATGTCCGGTTGTGTCCCGCTGTGTTCTCGCTGTGTCCACGCTGTGTCCCGCTGTGTATCCCTCTTTTTCCAGCTGTGTCCCCGCTCTCCCCTTGAGTGTCTCCGTTGAGTCCCCGCTGTGTCTCGCTGTTTCCTGCTGTGTCCCGCTGTGTCCTTGCTGTGTCCCCCGCTGTGTCCCCGCTGTGTCCCTCTGTGTCACCTGCTGTGTCCACACTGTGTCCCCGCTGTGTCCTGCTCTGTCCCGCTGTGTCCCGCTGTGTCCCTCTGTGTCTCTGCTATGTCCCGCTGTGTCCTGCTGTGTCCTCGCTGTGTCCCCCGCTGTGTCCCGCTGTGTTCAGCTGTGTCTCACTGTGTCCCCTGGTTTCCCACTCTGAACCGCTGTGTCCCCCGCTGTCTCCCGCTGTGTCTCCGTTGTGCCCCGCTCTATCCACTCTGTGTCCCGCCCTGTTGCCCGCTGTGTCCCCCCGTGTGTCCCCGCTGTCCCCAGCTGTGTCCCCCGCTGTGTCCCGCTGTGTCCCCGCTGTGTCCCCGCTGTGTCCCACGCTGTGCCCCGCTGTGTCCCGCTGTGTCCCACTGTGTCACCTGCTGTGTCCACGCTGTGTCCCCTGCTGTGTCCCTGCTTTGTCCTGCTGTGTCCCGCTGTGTACCGCTATGTCCCGCTGTGTCCCCCGCTGTGTGCCCCGCTGTGTCCCACGCTATGTCCCCCGCTGTGTCCCGCTGTGTCCCCGCTGTGTCCCGCTGTGTCCCCCGTTGTTTCCCGCTGTGACCCCCGCTGTGTCCCCCGCTGTGTCCCACTGTGTATCAAGTTGTGTCCAGCTGTGTCCCCTCTGTGTCCCGCTGTGTCCCACGCTGTGCCCCGCTGTGTCCCGCTGTGTCCCACTGTGTCACCTGCTGTGTCCACGCTGTGTCCCCGCTGTGTCCTTCTCTGTCCCGCTGTGTCCCGCTGTGTCCCGCTGTGTCACCCTGTGTCCTGCTGTGTCGCCGCTTTGTCCCGGCTGTGTCCCCGCGCTGTCCCGCTCTGTCCCAGGTTGTGTCGCCGCTGTGTCCCGATGTGTACTCGCTGTGACCCCCGCTGTGTTCCACTCTGTCCCCGGCTGTGTCACTCTGTGTCCCTCACTGTGTCCCGCTGTGTCCCCCGCTGTGTCCCGCTGTGTCCCGCTGTGTCCTGCTGTGTCCTCTCTCTTTCCCCGCTGTGTCCCGCAGTGTATCCCGCTGTGTCCAGCTGTGTTCCCTCTGTGTCGCCGCTTTGTCCCTCTGTGTCGCGCTGAGTCCCCCGCTGTATCCCGCTGAGTACCCTCCTATGTCCTGCTGTGTCCTTGCTGTGTCCCGCTGTGTCCCGCTGTGTCCTCGCTGTGTAACCGATTGTCCCGCTGTTTATCACGCTGTGTCCAGCTGTGTCCCCGCTGTGTCCCCGCTGTGTCCCCGCTGTTTCTCGCTGTGTCCCGGGCTGTGTCCACGCTGTGTCCCCGATGTGTCCCGCTGTGTCCCGCTGTATCCTCGCTGTGTCCCCCGCTGTGTCCCTCTGTATCCTGGGCTGTGTTCCCGCTCTGTCCCCGCTGTGTCTCGCTGTGTCCTCGCTGTGTCCCCCGCTGTGTCCCGCTGTTTCCAAGCTGTGTCCCAGCTGTATCCCCGCTGTGTCCCAGTGTGTCCCGCTGTTTCCCGTGGTGTCCCGGTATGTCCCCGGCTGTGTCCCCAGCTGAGTCCCCGCTTTGACTCTGCTCTGTCCCGCTGTGTCCTCGCTGTGTCCCCCACTGTGTCCCGCCATGTCCCCGGCTGTTTCCCCCGCTGTGTACCGCTGTGTCCCTGCTGTGTCCCCACTGTGTCCTTCTGTGTCCCCGCTGTGTCCCTCTGTGTCCTCCGCTATGTCCCGCTGTGTCCCCCGCTGTGTCATGCTGTGTCTCGCTGTGTCCCCATGTGTCTGCTGCTGTGTCCCCGTTTTGTCCCCGCTGTGTCTCGCTGTGTCCCACTTAGTCCCACTGTGTCCCTCTGTGTCCTCACTGTGTCCCCGATGTGTCCTGCTGTGTATCCCGCTGTGTCCCCGCTGTGTCGAGCTGTGTCCCCGCTGTGACCCTGCTGTGTCCCCGATGTGTCCCGCTGTGTCCCTGTGTGTACCCGCTCTCACCCACTGTGTCCGCTGTGTCCCCGCTGTGTCCCTTCTGTGTCCCGCTGTTTCCCCACTGTCCCCCGCTGTGTCCACGCTGTGTCCCGCTGTGACCTGCTGTGTCCCGGCTGTCCCCTGGAGTGTCCCCGCTGTGTCCGGTTGTGTCCCCCTGTGTATCACGCTGTGTCCAGCTATGTCCCCGCTGTGTCCCCGCTGTGTCCCCGCTGTGTCTCGCTGTGTCCCGGGCTGTGTCCCCATTGTGTCCCCGATGTGTCTGGCTGTGTCCTTGCTGTGTCCCCCGCTGTGTCCCTCTGTGTCCCAGGCTGTGTCCTCCCTGTGTCCCCGATGTGTCCCGCGGTGTCCCGCTGTGTCCTCGCTGTGTCCCCCACTGTTTCCCGTTGTTTCCAAGCTGTGTCCCCGCTGTATCCACGCTGTTTCCCGGTGTGTCCCGCTGTTTCCCGTGGTGTCCCAGTTTGTCCCCCGCTGTGTCCCCAGCTGAGTCCCCGCTGTGTCCCCCGCTGTGTCCCCACTGTGTCCCGCTGTGTCCCGCTGTGTCCCACTGTGTCCCCCGTTGTGTCCCGCTGTGTCCCCCGCTGTGTCCCGCTGTGTCCCGGGCTGTGTCCCCGCTGTATCCCCGATGTGTCCCGCTGTGTCCCACTCTTTCCTCGCTGTGTACCCCGCTATGTCCCGCTGTTTCCCAGGCTGTGTCCCCGCTGTGTCCCTGCTTTGTCCCGCTGTGTCCCGCTGTTTCCCGTGGTGTCCCGGTATGTCCCCCGCTGTGTCCCCAGCTGAGTCCCTGCTGTGACTCTGCTCTGTCCCGCTGTGTCCCCGCTGTGTCCTTCTCTGTCCCGCTGTGTCCCGCTGTGTCCCGCTGTGTCACCCTGTGTCCCGCTGTGTCCTCCTGTGTCCCGCTATGTCCTTGCTGTGTCCCCCACTGTGTCCCCGGGTGTTTCCCCCGCTATGTACCGCTGTGTCCCTGCTGTGTCCCCACTGTGTCCTCCTGTGTCCCCGCTGTGTCCCGCTGTGTCCTCCGCTATGTCCCGCTGTGTCCCCCGCTGTGTCCCTTCTGTGTCCCGCTGTTTCCCCACTGTCCCCCGCTGTGTCCAAGCTGTGTCCCGCTGTGACCCGCTGTGTCCCTGCTGTCCCCCGCTGTGTCCTGCCGTGTCCCGGCTGTCCCCTGAGTGTCCCCGCTGTGTCCCGTTGTGTCCCGCTGTGTCCTGGCTGTGTCCCCGCTGTGTCCCGCTGTGTATCCCAATGTGTCCAGCTGTGTTCCCGCTGTGTCGCCGCTGTGTCGTCTGTGTCCCTTTGTGTCACCCGCTGTGTCCCGCTGTGTCCCCGCTGTGTCCCGCTGTGTCCCCCGTTGACTCCCAATGTGACACCCTCTGTTTCCTGCGCTGTGTCCCGCAGTCTCCCCCGCTGTGTTCCCCGCTGTGTCCCCCGCTCTGTCCTCGCTGTGTCCCGTTTTGTACCCGCTGTATCCACGCTGTGTCCCGCTGTGTCCCCGCTGTGTCCCCGCTGTGTCCCGCTGTGTCCCCCGTTGTTTCCCGCTCTGACCCCCGCTGTGTCCCCCGCTGTGTCCTGCTGTGTATCAAGCTGTGTCCAGCTGTGTCCCCACTGTGTCCCGCTGTGTCCCACACTGTGCCCCGCTGTGTCCCGCTGTGTCCCACTGTGTCACCTGCTCTGTCCCCGCTGTGTCCCCGCTGTGTCCTTCTCTGTCCCGCTGTGTCCCGCTGTGTCCTGCTGTGTCCCGCTGTGTCCCCCGCTGTGTCCCGCTGTGTCCTGCTGTGTCCCCCGTTGTGTCCCGCTGTGTCCCTGGCTGTGTCCCCCGGTGTGTCCTGCTGTGTCCCTGCTGTGTCCCGCTATGTCTTGCTCTGTCCCCCTCTCTGTCCCTGTTGTGTCCTGTTCTGTCCTCGCTCTGTACCCGCTGTTTCCCGCTGTGTCCTCGCTGTGTCCCCGCTGTGGCCCGTTGTGAATCCGCCTGTGTCCAGCTGTGTCCCCGCTGTGTACCAGTGCGTCCCCGCTGTGTCCCGCTGTGTCCCCCGCTGTGTCCCCGCTGTGTCCCCAATGTGTACCGCTGTATCACATTGTGTCCTCGCTGTGCCCCCGCTGTGTCTTGCTTTGTCCCCCGCTGTGTCCTGCTGTGTCTCCCGCTGTGTCCCGCTGTGTCCCACTGTGTCCCCCGCTCTGTCCTGCTGTGTCCCCCATGTGTCCCCTCTTTGTCCCGTTGTGTCCCGCTGTGTACCGCTATGTCCCGTTGTGTCCCACACTGTGTCCCACGCTGTGTCCCACGCTATTTCCCCCGCTGTGTCCGGATGTGTCCCCCGCTGTGTCCACAGCTCTGTCCCGCTGTGTCTTTGCTGTGTCCCGGCTTTGTCCCGTTCTGTCTCCGCTGTGTCCCCCGCTGTTTCCCCGCTGTGTCACGCTGTGTCCCGCTGAGTCCCTGCTGTGTCACCGCTGTGTCCCGCTGTGTCCCCCGCTGTGTCCCCGCTGTGTCCCGCTGTGTCCCGCTGTGTCCTGCTGTGTCCCCCGTTGTGTCCCCCTGTGTCCCTGGCTGTGTCCCCCGGTGTGTCCTGCTGTGTCCCTGCTGTGTCCCGCTATGTCTTGCTGTGTCCCCCTCTCTGTCCCTGTTGTGTCCTGCTCTGTCCTCGCTCTGTACCCGCTGTGTACCGCTGTGTCCCCCGCTGTCCCCCGCTGTGTCCCCGCTCTGTCCCTGCTGTGTCCCGCTTTGTCCCCCGTTGAGTCCCAATGTGACACCCTCTGTGTCCTGCACTGTGTCCCGCTGTGTCCCCCGCTGTGTTCCCCGCTGTGTCCCCCGCTCTGTCCTCGCTGTGTCCCGTTTTGTACCCGCTGTATCCCCGCTATGTCCCGCTGGGTCCCCGCTGTGTCCCGCTGTGTCCCCCGTTGTTTCCCGCTGTGACCCCTGCTGTGTCCCCCGTTGTGTCCTGCTGTGTATCAAGCTGTGTCCCGCTGTGTCCCTGCTGTGTCCCGCTGTGTCCCACGCTGTGCCCCGCTGTGTCCCGCTCTGTCCCACTGTGTCACCAGCTGTGTCCACGCTGTGTCCCCGCTGTGTCCTTCTCTGTCCCGCTGTGTCCCCCTGTGTCCCGCTGTGTCACCCTGTGTCCCGCTATGTCCCCGCTTTGTCCCGGCTGTGTCCCCGCGCTTTCCCGCTCTGTCCCAGGCTGTGTCCCTGCTGTGTCCCTGATGTGTCCCGATGTGTCCTCGCTGTGACCCCCGCTGTGTCCCGCTGTGTCCCTGGCTGTGTCACGCTGTGTCCCCCGCTCTGTCCCGCTGTGTCCCCCGCTGTGTTCCCCGCTGTGTCCCCGCTCTGTACCCGCTCTGTCTTGCTTTGTCCCCGCTGTATCCCCCTGTGTCCCGCTGTGTCCCCGCTGTGTCCCGCTGTGTCCCCGCTGTGTCCCCGCTGTGTCCCACTGAGTCCCCCGTTGTTTCCCGCTGTGATCCCCGCTGTGTCCCCCGCTGTGTCCCGCTGTGTATCAAGCTGTGTCCATTTGTGTCCCGGCTGTGTCCTTCTGTGTCCCACGCTGTGCCCCGCTGTGTCCCACTCTGTACCCGCTCTGTCTTGCTTTGTCCCCGCTGTATCCCCGCTGTGTCCCGCTGTGTCCCGCTGTGTCCCCGATGTGTCCCCGCTGTGTCCCGCTGTGTCCCGCTGTGTATCAAGCTGTGTCCACTTGTGTCCCAGCTCTGTCCTTCTGTGTCCCACACTGTGCCCCTCTGTGTCCCGCTGTGTCCCTCTGTGTCACCTGCTGTGTCCATGCTGTGTCCCCGATGTGTCCCACTGTGTCCCGCTGTATCCTCGCTGTGTCCCCCGCTGTGTCCCTCTGTGTCCCAGGCTGTGTCCCCGCTGTGTCTCTGATGTGTCCCGCTATGTCCTCGCTGTGTCACCCGCTGTGTCCCCCGCTGTGTCCCCCTGTTTCCAAAATCTGTCCCCGCTGTATCCCCGCTGTGTCCCGGTGTGTCCCGCTGATTCCCGTGGTGTCCCGGTTTCTCCCCCTCTGTGTCCCCCGCTGAGTCCCCGCTGTGTCCCTGCCGTGTCCCGCTGTGTCCCCCGCTGTGTCCCGCTGTGTCCCGGGCTGTGTCCCTGCTGTGTCCCCGATGTGTCCCGCTGTGTCCCGCTCTTTCCTCGCTGTGTTCCCCGCTGTGTCCCGCTGTGTCCCACGCTGTGTCCCCGCTGTATACCTGCTGTGTCTCGCTATGTCCCGCTGTTTCCCGTGGGGTCCCGGTATGTCCCCCGCTGTGTCCCCAGCTGAGTCTCCGCTGTGTCTTTGCTGTGTCCAGCTGTGTCCCCGGCTGTGTCCCCCGGTGTGTCCCAGATGTGTCCCGCTGTGTCCCGCTCTGTCCTCGCTGTGTCCCCCGCTGTTTCTTGCTTTGTCCCCCGCTGTGTCCAGCTGTGTCCCACTGTGTCCCCCGCTATGTCACGCTGTGTCCCGTTGTGTCCCGCTGTGTCCTCGCTGTTTCCCCTGCTGTGACCCGGTGTGTCCCCGATGTGTCCCGCTCTGTCCCTCTGTATCCTCGCTGTGTCCCTCTGTGTCCCCGGCTGTGTCCCCGCTGTGTCCCTGATGTGTACCGCTGTGTCCTCGCTGTGTCCCCCGCTGTTTCCCGCTGTTTACAAACTGTGTCCCCGCTGTATCCCTGCTGTGTCCCGGTGTGTCCCGCTGTTTCCCGTGATGTAACGGTTTGTCCCCCGCTGTGTCCCCCGCTGAGTCCCCGCTGTGTCCTCGCCGTGTCCCCCGCTGTGTCCCGCTGTTTCCCGCTGTGTCCCTGCTGTGTCCCCAATGTGTCCCGCTGTGTCCCGCTGTGTCCTCCCTGTGTCCTCCGCTGTGTCCCGCTGTGTCCCACGCTGTGTCCCCTCTGTATCCCTGCTGTGTCCCGCTGTGTCCCGCTGTTTCCCGTGATGTCCCGCTATGTCCCCCGCTGTGTCCCCAGCTGAGTCCCCGCTGTGTCTTTGCTGTGTCCCGCTGTGTCCTCGCTGTGTCCCCCGTTGTGTCCTGCCATGTCCCCGGCTGTTTCCCCCGCAGTGTCCCACTGTGTCGCTCGCTCTGTCCCGCTGTGTCACGCTATGTCCCGCTGTGTCCTCGCTGTTTCCCCTGCTGTGACCCGGTGTGTCCCGCTGCGTCCCGCTCTGTCCCGCTCTGTCCCCGCTGTGTCCTGCTGTGTCCCCCGCTGTGTCCCCGCTTTGTCCTGCTGTGTCCTGCTGTGTACCGCTATGTCCCTCTGTGTCCCCGGCTCTGTCCACCACTGTGTCCAATGCTATGTCCCCCGCTGTGTCCGGATGTGTCCCCCGCTGTTTCCCGCTGAGTCCACAGCTGTGTCCCCGCTGTGTCCCTCTGTGTCCCCGCTATGTCCCGCTGTGTCCTGCTGTGTCCTCACTGTGTCCCCCGTTGTGTCCACCACTGTGCACCCGCTGTGTCCCGCTGTGACCTGGTGTGACCACAGGTTTGTCCCGCTGTGTCCCCCCTGTGTCGCCCGCTGTGTCCCACTATGTCCCCACTGTGTCCCACTGTATCCCGCTGTGTCTCACTGTGTCCCCTGGTTTCCCACTCTGTCCCGCTGTGTCCCCCGCTGTGTCCCGCTTTGTCCCCGTTGTGTCCCACTGTGTCCCCTCTGTGTCCCACTGTGTTGCCCGCTGTGTCCCCGCTGTGTCCCAGTTGTGTCCCCACTGTGTCCTGCTGTGTCCCCTCTGTGTCCCGTTGTGATGCCAGCTGTGTCCAGCTGTGTCCCTTCTGTCCCCCCGTGTGTCCCCACAGTCCCCAGCTGTGTCCCCCGCTGTGTACCGCTGTGTCCCTGCTGTGTCCGCACTGTGTCCCGCTGTGTCCCCAGTTGAGTCCCAATGTGAAACCCTCTGTGTCCCGCGCTGTGTCCCGCTGTGTCCCCCGCTGTGTTCCCCGCTGTGTCCCCCGCTGTGTCCCCACTGTGCCCTGCTTTGTCCCTGCTGTATCCCCGCTGTGTCCCGCTGTGTCCCCGCTGTGTCCCGCTGTGTCCCGCTGTGTCCCCGCTGTGTCCCGCTGTGTCCCCCGTTGTTTCCCGCTGTGATCCCCGCTGTGTCCCCCGCTGTGTCCCACTGTGTATCAAGCTGTGTCCATTTGTGTCCCGGCTGTGTCCTGCTGTGTCCCACGCTGTGCCCCGCTGTGCCCCGCTGTGTCCCACTGTGTCCTGCTGTGTCCCAGCTGTGTCCCGCTATGTCTTGCTGTGTCCCCCTCTCTGTCCCTGATGTGTCCTGCTGTGTCCTCGCTCTGTACACGCTGTGTCCTGCTGTGTCCTCGTTGTGTCCCCCGCTGTGTCCCGCTGTGCCCCCACTGTGTCCTCGCTGTGTCCCCGCTGTGGCCCATTGTGAATCCGTCTGTGTCCAGCTCTGTCCCCCCTATGTATCTGCTGTGTCCACGCTGTATCCCGCTGTGTCCCCCGCTGTGTCCCCGCTGTGTCCCTGTTGTGTCCCGCTGTGTCCCGCTGTGTCCTCGCTGTGTCCCCCGCTGTGTCTTGCTTTGTCCTCCACTGTGTCCTGCTGTGTCCCGCTGTGTCCCACTGTGTCCCCCACTGTGTCCCGCTGTGTCCTGCTATGTCCCGCTGTGTCCTCGCTGTTTCCCCTGCTGTGACCCGGTGTGTCCTGCTGTGTCCCGCTGTGTCCCGCTCTGTCCCCGCTGTGTCCTGCTGTGTCCCCCGCTGTGTCCCCTCTTTGTCCCGCTGTGTCCCGCTGTGTACCGCTATGTCACGCTGTGTCCCACACTGTGTCCCGCACTGTGTCCCACGCTGTGTCCCCGATGTGTCCCACTGTGTCCCGCTGTGTCCCGCTCTGTCCCCGCTGTGTCCTGCTGTGTCCCCCGCTGTGTCCCCTCTTTGTCCCGCTGTGTCCCGCTGTGTCCCACGCTGTGTCCCGCACTGTGTCCCACGCTGTGTCCCCCGCTGTGTCCTGATATGTCCCCCTCTGTGTCCCGCTGTGTACCGGTCTGTGTCCCCGCTGTGTCCACGATGTGTCCCGCTGTGTCCCACTGTGACCTCGCTGTGTCCCCCGCTGTGTCCCGCTGTGTCCACCACTGTGTCCCCGCTGTGTCCACTCTCTGTCCCACTGTGTCCCGCTGTTTCCCGTGGTGTCCCGGTATGTCCCCCGCTGTGTCCCCCGCTGAGTCCCCGCTGTGTTCCCGCTGTGTCCCGCTGTGTCCTCCCTGTGTCTCCCTTGTGTCCCACTGTGTCCCCCACTGTGTCCCCCGCTGTGTCCCCCCTGTGTCCTGCTTTGTCCCGCTGGGTCCTACTCTGTCCCCCGTTGTGTCCCGCTGTGTCCCCGGCTGTGTCACCCGCTGTGTCCTGCTGTGGCCCCACTGTGGCCCCTCTCTGTCCCACTGTGTCCCACTGTTTCCCGTGGTGTCCCAGTTTATCCCCCGCTGTGTCTCCCGCTGAGTCCCCGCTGTGTCCCCGCTGTGTCCTGCTGTGTCCTCCCTGTGTCCCCCGTTGTGTCCCGCTGTGTCCCCCGCTGTGTCCCCCGCTGTGTCCCCCCTGTGTCCCGCTGTGTCCCGCTGTGTCCTACTGTGTCCCCCGTTGTGTCCTGCTGTGTCCCTGGCTGTGTCCCCCCTGTGTCCTGCTGTGTCCCTGCTGTGTCCTCGCTGTGTCCTCTGCTGTCCCCCGCTGTGTCCCGCTGTGTTCCGCTGTGTCCTCGCTGTGTCCCCGCTGTGGCCCGCTGTGAATCCGCCTGTGTCCAGCTGTGTCCCCGCTGTGTACCTGTGTGTCCCCGCTGTGTCCCGCTGTGTCCCGCTGTGTCCTCGCTGTGCCCCCGCTGTGTCTTGCTTTGTCCCCCGGTGTGTCCTTCTGTGTCTCCCGCTGTGTCCCGCTGTGTCCCACTGTGTCCCCCGCTCTGTACCGCTGTGTCCCCCTGTGTCTCGCTGTATCCTCGCTGTTTCCCCTTCTGTGACCCGGTGTGTAACCCTGTGTCCCGCTGTGTCCTGCTCTGTCCCCGCTGTGTTCTGCTGTGTCCCACGCTGTTTCCCCGCTTTGTCCCGCTGTGTACCGCTGTGTCCCACGCTGTATCCCCCAGTGTGTCCCATGCTATGTCCCCCTCTGTGTCCCGATGTGTCCCACGCTGTGCCCCGATGTGTCCCGCTGTGTCCCACTGTGTCACCTGCTGTGTCCATGCTGTGTCCCTGCTGTGTCCTGCTCTGTCCCGCTGTGTCCCGGCTGTCACAGCTGTGTCCCGCTGTGTCCCCGCTGTGTCCCCCGGTGTGTCCCCGCTGTGTCCCGCTGTGTCCCGCTGTGTCCCACTGTGTCCCCCTTTGTGTCCCGCTGTGTCTCCTGCTGGGTCCCCAGCTGTGTCAACCGCTGTGTCCCCCGCAGTGTCCCGGCTGTGTCCCCGCTGTGTCCCATTGTGTCCCGCTGTTTCCCCTCTGTCCCCCTTTGTGTCTCCGCTGTGTCCCCGGTGTCCCCGCTGTCCCTCGCTGTATCCCTGCTGTATCCCGCTGTGTCAAGCTGTGTCCTGCTCTGTAACCGCTGTGTCCCGCTGTGTCCCGCTGTGTCCCCGCTGTCCCCCGGAGTGTCCCCGCTGTGTCCCGCTGTGTCCCCGCTTTGTCCCGCTGTGTCCCACTGTGTCCCATGCTGTGTCCCGCTGTGTCCCCCGCTGTGTCCCGCTGTGTCCCCGCTGTGTCCCTCGCTGTGTCCCGCTGTGTACTGCTGTGACCCGCTGTGTCCCTGCTGTCTCCCGCTGTGTCCTGCTGTGTTCCCGCTGTCCCCTGGATTGTCCCTGCTGTTTCCCCGCTGTTTCCCGCTGTGTATCCCGCTGTGTCCAACTGTGTCCCCGCTGTGTCCCGCTGTGTTCCCCACTGAATCCCCAGTTGTGTCCCCCACTTTGTCCCCGCTGTGTCCCGCTGAGTCCCCACTGTGTCCCCGCTGTCCCCTGGAGTGTCCCCGCAGTGTACCCGCTGTGTCTCGCTGTGTCCCCCGCTGTGTCTCCGCTGTGTCCCGCTGTGTCACCCTGTGTCCTGCTGTGTCCCCGCTTTGTCCCGGCTGTGTCCCCGCGCTGTCCCGCTCTGACCCCGGCTCTGTGCCCGCTGTGTCCCCGATGTGTCCCGCTGTGTCCTCGCTGTGACCCCCGCTGTATCCCACTGTGTCCCCGGCTGTGTCACGCTGTGTCCCCCCGTGTCGCGCTGTGTCCCCCACTCTGTCCCACTGTGTCCCGCTGTGTCCGCTGTGTCCTCGCTCTGTCCCCGCTGTGTCCCGCTGTGTATCCCGCTGTGTCCAGCTGTGTTACCTCTGTGTCGTGGCTGTGTACCTCTGTGTCGCGCTGTGTCCCCCGCTGTGTCCCGCTGAGTACCCTGCTATGTCCCACTGTGTCCTTGCTGTGTCCCGCTGTGTCCCGCTGTGTCCTCGCTGTGTAACCGCTTGTCCCGCTGTTTATGACGCTGTGTCCAGCTGTGTCCCCGCTGTGTCTCGCTGTGTCCCGGGCTGTGTCCCCGCTGTGTCCCCGCTGTGTCCCGCTGTGTCCCGCTGTATCCTCGCTGTGTCCCCCAATGTGTCCCTCTGTGTCCCGGGCTGTGTCCCCGCTGTGTCCCTGATGTGTCCCGCTGTGTCCTCGCTGTGTCCCCCGCTGTGTCCCGCTGTTTCCAAACTGTGTCCCCGCTGTATCCCCGCTGTGTCCCGGTGTGTCCCGCTGTTTCCCGTGGTGTCCCGGTTTGTCCCCCGCTGTGTCCCCCGCTGAGTCCCCGCTGTGTCCCTGCCGTGTCCCGCTGTGTCCCCCGCTGTGTCCCGCTGTGTCCCGCGCTGTGTCCCCGCTGTGTCCTCGATGTGTCCCGCTGTGTCCTGCTCTTTCCTTGCTGTGTCCCCCGCTGTGTCCCGCTGTGTCCCACGCTGTGTCCCCACTGTATCCCTGCTGTGTCCCGATGTGTCCCGCTGTTTCCCGTGGTGTCCCGGTATGTTCCCCGCTGTGTCCCCAGCTGAGTCCCCGCTGTGTCTTTGCTGTGTCCCGGGCTGTGTCCCAGCTGTGTCCCCCATGTGTCCCGCGGTGTCCCGCTGTGTACTCGCTGTGTCCCCCGCTGTGTCCCGCTGTGTCCCCAGCTTTGTCCCCGCTGTGTCCCCGCTGTGTCCCGGTGTGTCCCGCTGTTTCCCGTGGTGTCCCGGTTTGTCCCCCGCTGTGTCCCCCGCTGAGTCACCGCTGTGTCCGCACCGTGTCCCTCTGTGTCTCCCGCTGTGTACTGCTGTGTCCCGGGCTGTGTCCCCGCTGTGTCCCCAATGTGTCCCACTGTGTCCCGCTGTGTCCTCGCTGTGTCCCCCGCTGTGTCCCGCTGTGTCCCCCGCTGTGTCCCGCTGTGTCCACCCTGTCCCATGGAGTGTTCCCGCTGTGTCCCCGCTGTGTCTCGCTGTGTCCTGCTGTGTCCCCCTGTGTCCCCGCTTTGATCCGCTGTGTCCCCCGCTGTGTCACCCACTCTGTCCCCCGCTGTGTCCCCGATGTGTCCCTGCTGTGTCCCCTCTGTGTCCCGTTGTGTTCCGTCATGTCCCCGCTGTCCCTCACTGTGTCCCCGCTGTGTCCCGCTGTGTCCCAGCTGTGTCCCCTCTGTGTCCCGCTGTTTCCCCGCTGTCCCCCGCTGTTTCCCCGCTTTGTCCCGCTTTGTCCCGCTGTGACCTGCTGTGTCCCTGCTGTCCCCCACTGTGTCCCACTGTGTCCCCGCTGTCCCATGGAGTGTTCCTGCTGTGTCCCCACTGTGTCTCGCTGTGTCCTGCTGTGTCCCGCTGTTTCCTCACTGTGTCCTCTGCTGTGTCCCCGCTGTGTTGCGCTGTGTCCCCGCTGTGTCACCGCTGTGTCCCGCTGTGTCCTCGCTGTGTCCCCCGCTGTGTCCCCGCTGTGTCTCCGTTGTGTCCCGCTGTGTTCTGCTGTGTCCACGATGTGTCACGCAGTGTCCTGCTGTGTCTCCGCTGTTTCCCTTTGTGTCCCCAACTTTGTACCCCGCTTTGTTCCGTTGTGTCCTCGCTGTGTTTCCCGCTGTGTAGCGCTGTGTCCCCTGGTGTTTCCCGCTGTGTCCCGCTGTGTCCTGCTGTGTCCCCGATGTGTCACACAGTGTCCCGCTGTGTCCCAGCTGTGTGCCCGCTCTGTCACGATGTATACCACGCTGTGTCCAGCTGAGTCCCCGCTGTGTTCTGCTGTGTCCCGTCGTGTCCTGCTTGTGCCCCGCTATGTCCCCCGCTGAGTCCCCGCTGTGTCCCCGCTGTGTCCGCTCTGTCCCCCGCTGTGTCTCCCGCTTTGTCCCCACTGTGTCCTGCTCTGTCCCGCTGTGTCCCCTGTGTCCCACTCTGTGTCCCATTGTGTCCCGAGCTGTGTACACCGCTGTGTCCCGCTGTTTCCCCGCTGTGTCCCGCTGTGTCCGCCTGTGTCCCGCTTTGTCCCACGCTTTGTCCCCCTCTGTCCTGCTGTGACCCCGCTGTGTCCCGCTGTGTCCCAGCCCTGTCCCCACTCTGTCCCCCACTGTGTCCCGCTGTGCTCCCCGCTGTGTCCCCGCTGTGTCTCTCGCTGTGTCCCGCTGTGTCCCGCTATGTCCCGCTGTGTCCCCCATGTCCCCTACTGTGTCCCCCGCTATCTCCTGCTTTGTCCCCCGCTGTGTCCCACTGTGTCCCGCTGTTTCCTGGCTGTGTCCCCCGCTGTGTTCCGCTGTGTCCCCGCTGTGTCCCCCGCTGTGTCCCGCTGCGTCCCCCGCTGTGTCCCGCTGTGTCCCCGCAGTGTCCCCGGTGTGTCCCGCTGTGTTCCGCGGTGTTCCGTTTTGTCCCACTTTGTCCCTCGCTGTTTCCCCCGCTGAGTCCCCGCTGTGTCCCTGCTGTGTCCCGCTGTGTCCTCTCTGTGTCCCCCGCTGTGTACCGCTCTGTCCCCCACTGTGTCCCCCACTGTGTCCCCGCTGTGTCCTACTGTGTTCCGCTGTGTTCCGCTGTGTCCCCCGCTGTGTCCTGTTGTGTCCCCAGCTGTGTACCCCGCTGTGTCCCTGCTGTGTCCCGCTATGTCCCGCTGTGTGCTCCGCTGTGTCCCGCTGTGTCCCCGCTCTGTCCCGATGTGTCCAGCTGTGTTTCCCGCTGTGTACCCGCTGTGTCTCTCGCTATGTCCCCCTGTGTCACCACTGTGTCCCGCTCTGTTCCCGCTGTGTCCTGCTTTGTCCCCCCTGTCCCCCGGTGTGTCCCTGCTGTTCCCCGCTATGTACCCCCCTGTGTCCCGCTGTGTCCCGCTGTGTCTCCGCTGTGTCCCCGCTGTGTCCCAATGTGTCCCTGCTGTGTCCCGCGCTGTGTCCCGTTGTGTCCCCGCTGCGTCTCCTGCTGTATCCCGCTGTGTCCCGCTGTGTCCGCTGTGTCCCCAGCAGTGTGCCGCTGTGTCCCGCTGTGTCCCCGCTGTGTCCCCCATGTGTCCCACTGGGTCTCCGCTGTGTCCCAATGTGTGCTCGCTGTGTCCCCCACAGTGTCCCACTGTGTCCCCACTGTGTCCCCCCGCTGTGTCAAGCTGTGTCCCGCTGTGTCCCCCGCTCTGTCCCCCGATCTGTTCCGCTGTGTTCCCCGCTGAGTCCCACTGTGTCCCGCTGTGTCCAGCTGTGTCCCCACAGTTTCCCCACTGTGTCCCGCTGTGTCCCGCTCTGTCCCCTCTGTGTCCCGCTGTGTTGCCCGCTGTGTCCCCGCTGTGTCCCCGTTGTGTCCCCACTGTGTCCTGCTGTGTCCCCTCTGTGTCCGCTGTGTCTCCCGCTGTGTCCAGCTGTGTCCCTGCCGTCCCCCCGTGTGTCCCCGCTGTCCCCAGCTGTGTCCCCCGCTGTGTCCCGCTGTGTCCCCGCTGTGTCCCCGCTGTGTCCCACTGTGACCCCAGTTGAGTCCCAATGTGACACCCTCTGTGTCCCGCGCTGTGTCCCGCTGTGTCCCCCGCTGTGTCCCCCACTCTGTCCCCGCTGTTTCCCGCTTTGTCCCCGCTTTATCCCCGCTGTGTCCCGCTGTGTCCCGGGGTGTCCCCGCTGTGTCCTGCTGTGTCCCGCTGTGTCCCCGCTGTGTCCCCGCTGTGTCCCGCTGTGTCCCCCGTTGTTTCCCCCTGTGACCCCTGCTGTGTCCCCCGCTGTGTCCCGCTGTGTATCAAGCTGTGTCCAGCTGTGTCCTGGCTGTGTCCCGCTGTGTCCCACGCTGTGCCCCACTGTGTCCCGCTGTGTCCCACTTTGTCACCTGCTGTGTCCATGCTGTGTCCCTGCTGTATCCTGCTTGGTCCCACTGTGTCCCTCTGTGTCCTGTTGTGTCCCGGCTGTGTCCTGGCTGTGTCCTGCTATGTCCCCGCTGTGTCTCCCGCTGTGTCCCCGCTGTGTCACCCTGTGTCCCGCTGTGTCTTGCTGTGTCTCCCGCTGTGTCCCCCGCTGTGTCACCCGCTGTGTCCCCCACAGTGTCCCCGATGTGTCCCCGCTGTGTCCCGTTGTGTCTCACTTTGTCCCCTCTGTCCCTTTTTGTGTCTCCGCTGTGTCCCGCGGTGTCCCCGCTGTCCCTCGCTGTATCCATGCTGTATCCCTCTGTGTCAAGTTGTGTCCTGCTCTGTGCCCGCTGTCCCCCGCTGTGTCCCCCGCTATGTCCCGCTGTGGCCCCGCTGTATACTGCTGTGACCCGCTGTGTCCCTGCTGTCTCCCGCTGTGTCCCACTGTGTCACCTGCTGTGTCCCGATGTGTCCCGCTGTTTCCCGTGGTGTCCCGGTATGTTCCCCGCTGTGTCCCCAGCTGAGTCCCCGCTGTGTCTTTGCTGTGTCCCGGGCTGTGTCCCAGCTGTGTCCCCCATGTGTCCCGCGGTGTCCCGCTGTGTACTCGCTGTGTCCCCCGCTGTGTCCCGCTGTGTCCCCAGCTTTGTCCCCGCTGTGTCCCCGCTGTGTCCCGGTGTGTCCCGTGGTGTCCCGGTTTGTCCCCCGCTGTGTCCCCCGCTGAGTCACCGCTGTGTCCGCACCGTGTCCCTCTGTGTCTCCCGCTGTGTACTGCTGTGTCCCGGGCTGTGTCCCCGCTGTGTCCCCAATGTGTCCCGCTGTGTCCCGCTGTGTCCTCGCTGTGTCCCGCTGTGTCCCCCGCTGTGTCCCGCTGTGTCCACCCTGTCCCATGGAGTGTTCCCGCTGTGTCCCCGCTGTGTCTCGCTGTGTCCTGCTGTGTCCCCCTGTGTCCCCGCTTTGATCCGCTGTGTCCCCCGCTGTGTCACCCACTCTGTCCCCCGCTGTGTCCCCGATGTGTCCCCGCTGTGTCCCCTCTGTGTCCCGTTGTGTTCCGTCATGTCCCCGCTGTCCCTCACTGTGTCCCCGCTGTGTCCCGCTGTGTCCCAGCTGTGTCCCCTCTGTGTCCCGCTGTTTCCCCGCTGTCCCCCGCTGTTTCCCCGCTTTGTCCCGCTTTGTCCCGCTGTGACCTGCTGTGTCCCTGCTGTCCCCCGCTGTGTCCCACTGTGTCCCCGCTGTCCCATGGAGTGTTCCTGCTGTGTCCCCACTGTGTCTCGCTGTGTCCTGCTGTGTCCCGCTGTTTCCTCACTGTGTCCTCTGCTGTGTCCCCGCTGTGTTGCGCTGTGTCCCCGCTGTGTCCCTGCAGTGTCCCTCTGTGTCCCGTTGTTTTCCGTGGTGTCCCGGTATGTCCCCCGCTGTGTCCCCCGCTGAGTAGCCACTGTGTCCCCGCTGTGTCACACTGTGTCCTCGCTGTGTCCCCTGTTGTGTCCCGCTGTGTCCCCTGCTGTGTCCCCGCTGTGTCCCGCTCTCTCCCGCTGTGTCCCGAGCTTTTTCCGACGCTGTGTACCGCTGTGTCCCTGCTGTGTCCCCACTGTGTCCTGTGTCCGGCTGTGTCCTAAGCTGTGTCCCGCTGTGTCCCCTGCTGTGTCACGCTGTGTCCCTTTTTGTGCCGCTGTGTCCCTCTGTGTCCTTGCTGTGTCCCCGATGTGTCCAGGTGTCTGTCACACTGTGTCCAACTGTGTCCCCGCTGTGTCCCGCTGTGTTCCCCACTGATTCCCCTGCTGTGTCCCCCGATGTGTCCCTGCTGTGTCCCCGCTGTGTCCCCGCTGTGTCCCCTCTGTGTCCTGCTGTGTTCCATTGTGTCCCCTTTGTCACCCACTGTGTCCCCGCTGTGTCCCGCTGTGTCCCCGCTGTGTCCCCTCTGTGGGCGATGTTTCCCCGCTGTCCCCTGCTGTGTCCCCGCTGTGTCCCGCTGTGTCCCGCTGTGACCTGCTGTGTCCCTGCTGTCCCCCGCTGTGTCCCACTGTGTCCCCGCTGTCCCATGGAGTGTCCCCGCTGTGGCCCCGCTGTGTCTCCGATGTGTCACGCTGTGTCCCGCTGTGTCCTCGCTTTGCCCCCGCTGTGTCTTGCTTTGTCCCCCACTGTGTCCTGCTGTGTCTCCCGCTGTGTCCCGCTGTGTCCCGCTGTGTCCCGCTGTGTCCCACTGTGTCCCCCGCTCAGTCCCGCCGTGTCCCGCTGTGTCCCGCTGTGTCCTCGCTGTTTCCCCTGCTGTGAACCGCTGTGTCCTGCTGTGTCCCGCTGTGTCCCGCTCTGTCCCCGCAGTGTGCTGCTGTGTCCACAGCTGTGTCCCCGCTGTGTCCCTCTGTGTCCCCGCTATGTCTCGCTCTGTCCTGCTGTGTCCCCGCTGTGTCCCCCGCTGTGTCCACCACTGTGTCCCCCGCTGTGTCCCGCTGTGTCCCGCTGTGTCCCGGTGTGACCCCAGTTGTGTCCCGCTGTGTCACCCCCTGTGTCCCCCGCTGTGTCCCCACTGTGTCCCGTTGTGTCCCGCTGTGTTCCCAGCTGTGTCCCCGCGGTGTCCCGCTGTGTCCCGCTGGGTCTCACTGTGTCCCCTGGTTTCCCACTCTGTCCCGCTGTGTCCCCCGCTGTGTCCCGCTGTGTCCCCGTTGTGTCCCGCTCTGTCCCCTCTGTGTCCCGCTGTGTTGCCCGCTGTGTCCCCGCTGTGTCCCCGTTGTGTCCCCACTGTGTCCTGCTGTGTCCCCTCTGTGTCCGCTGTGTCTCCCGCTGTGTCCAGCTGTGTCCCTGCCGTCCCCCCGTGTGTCCCCGCTGTCCCCAGCTGTGTCCCCCGCTGTGTCCCGCTGTGTCCCCGCTGTGTCCCCGCTGTGTCCCACTGTGACCCCAGTTGAGTCCCAATGTGACACCCTCTGTGTCCCGCGCTGTGTCCCGCTGTGTCCCCCGCTGTGTCCCCCACTCTGTCCCCGCTGTTTCCCGCTTTGTCCCCGCTTTATCCCCGCTGTGTCCCGCTGTGTCCCGGGGTGTCCCCGCTGTGTCCTGCTGTGTCCCGCTGTGTCCCCGCTGTGTCCCCGCTGTGTCCCGCTGTGTCCCCCGTTGTTTCCCCCTGTGACCCCTGCTGTGTCCCCCGCTGTGTCCCGCTGTGTATCAAGCTGTGTCCAGCTGTGTCCTGGCTGTGTCCCGCTGTGTCCCACGCTGTGCCCCACTGTGTCCCGCTGTGTCCCACTTTGTCACCTGCTGTGTCCATGCTGTGTCCCTGCTGTATCCTGCTTGGTCCCACTGTGTCCCTCTGTGTCCTGTTGTGTCCCGGCTGTGTCCTGGCTGTGTCCTGCTATGTCCCCGCTGTGTCTCCCGCTGTGTCCCCGCTGTGTCACCCTGTGTCCCGCTGTGTCTTGCTGTGTCTCCCGCTGTGTCCCCCGCTGTGTCACCCGCTGTGTCCCCCACAGTGTCCCCGATGTGTCCCCGCTGTGTCCCGTTGTGTCTCACTTTGTCCCCTCTGTCCCTTTTTGTGTCTCCGCTGTGTCCCGCGGTGTCCCCGCTGTCCCTCGCTGTATCCATGCTGTATCCCTCTGTGTCAAGTTGTGTCCTGCTCTGTGCCCGCTGTCCCCCGCTGTGTCCCCCGCTATGTCCCGCTGTGGCCCCGCTGTATACTGCTGTGACCCGCTGTGTCCCTGCTGTCTCCCGCTGTGTCCCACTGTGTCACCTGCTGTGTCCCGATGTGTCCCGCTGTTTCCCGTGGTGTCCCGGTATGTTCCCCGCTGTGTCCCCAGCTGAGTCCCCGCTGTGTCTTTGCTGTGTCCCGGGCTGTGTCCCAGCTGTGTCCCCCATGTGTCCCGCGGTGTCCCGCTGTGTACTCGCTGTGTCCCCCGCTGTGTCCCGCTGTGTCCCCAGCTTTGTCCCCGCTGTGTCCCCGCTGTGTCCCGGTGTGTCCCGTGGTGTCCCGGTTTGTCCCCCGCTGTGTCCCCCGCTGAGTCACCGCTGTGTCCGCACCGTGTCCCTCTGTGTCTCCCGCTGTGTACTGCTGTGTCCCGGGCTGTGTCCCCGCTGTGTCCCCAATGTGTCCCGCTGTGTCCCGCTGTGTCCTCGCTGTGTCCCGCTGTGTCCCCCGCTGTGTCCCGCTGTGTCCACCCTGTCCCATGGAGTGTTCCCGCTGTGTCCCCGCTGTGTCTCGCTGTGTCCTGCTGTGTCCCCCTGTGTCCCCGCTTTGATCCGCTGTGTCCCCCGCTGTGTCACCCACTCTGTCCCCCGCTGTGTCCCCGATGTGTCCCTGCTGTGTCCCCTCTGTGTCCCGTTGTGTTCCGTCATGTCCCCGCTGTCCCTCACTGTGTCCCCGCTGTGTCCCGCTGTGTCCCAGCTGTGTCCCCTCTGTGTCCCGCTGTTTCCCCGCTGTCCCCCGCTGTTTCCCCGCTTTGTCCCGCTTTGTCCCGCTGTGACCTGCTGTGTCCCTGCTGTCCCCCGCTGTGTCCCACTGTGTCCCCGCTGTCCCATGGAGTGTTCCTGCTGTGTCCCCACTGTGTCTCGCTGTGTCCTGCTGTGTCCCGCTGTTTCCTCACTGTGTCCTCTGCTGTGTCCCCGCTGTGTTGCGCTGTGTCCCCGCTGTGTCACCGCTGTGTCCCGCTGTGTCCTCGCTGTGTCACCCTGTGTTCCGCTGTGTCCCGCTGTGTCTACCGCTGTGTCCCCCGCTGTGTCACCCGCTGTGTCCCCCACAGTGTCCCCGATGTGTCCCCGCTGTGTCCCGTTGTGTTTCACTTTGTCCCCTCTGTCCCTTTTTGTGTCTCCGCTGTGTCCCGCGGTGTCCCCGCTGTCCCTCACTGTATCCATGCTGTATCCCTCTGTGTCAAGTTGTGTCCTGCTCTGTGCCCGCTGTCCCCCGCTGTGTCCCCCGCTATGTCCCGCTGTGGCCCCGCTGTATACTGCTGTGACCCGCTATGTCCCTGCTGTCTCCCACTGTGTCCCACTGTGTCACCTGCTGTGTCCCTGCTGTCCCTCTGCTGTGTCCTGCTCTGTCCCGCTGTGTCCCGCTGTGTCCCCGCTGTTCCCCGGAGTGTCCCGGCTGTGTCCAGCTGTGTCCCCGCGGTGTCCTGCTGTGTCCCACTGTGTCCCATGCTGTGTCCCGCTGTGTCCCCCGCTGTGTCCCGCTGTGTCCCCGCTGTGTCCCCCGCTGTGTCCCGCTGTGTCCCCGCTGTGTACTGCTGTGACCCGCTGTGGCCCTGCTGTCTCCCGCTGTGTCCTGCTGTGTTCCCGCTTTCCCCTGGATTGTCCCCGATGTTTCCCGCTGTGTATCCCGCTGTGTCCAACTGTGTCCCCGCTGTGTCCCGCTGTGTTCCCAACTGAATCCCCCGCTGTGTCCCCGCTGTGTCCCGCTGTGTCCCCCGCTATGACCCTGCTTTGTCCTCGATGTGTCTCGCTGTGTCCCGTTGTGTCCCCACTGTCCCCCACTGTGTCCCCGCTGTGTCCACGCTGTCCCCCGCTGTGTTCCGCTGTGTATCGCTGTGACCCGCTGTGTCCCTGCTGTCCCCCACTGTGTCCCGCTGTGTCCCCGCTGTCCCCTGGAGTGTCCCCGCAGTGTCCCCGCTGTGTCTCGCTGTGTCCCCCGCTGTGTCCCCGCTGTGTCCCGCTGTTTCACCCTGTGTCCTGCTGTGTCCTCGCTTTGTCCCGGCTCTGTCCCCACGCTGTCCTGCTCTGTCCCCGGCTGTGTCACCGCTGTGTCCCCGATGTGTCCCACTGTGTTCTCGCTGTGACCCCCGCTGTGTCCAGCTGTGTTCCCTCTGTGTCGCGCTGTGTCCCCCGCTGTGTCCCGCTGAGTACCCTGCTATGTCCCACTGTGTCCTGCTGTGTCCTCCCTGTGGAACCGCTTGTCCCGATGTTTATCACGCTGTGTCCAGCTGTGTCCCTGCTGTGTCCGCTGTGTCTCACTGTGTTCCGGGCTGTGTCCCCACTGTGTCCCCGCTGTGTCCCGCTGTAATCTCGCTGTGTCCCCCGCTGTGTCCCTCTGTGTCCCGGGCTGTGTCCCCGCTGTGTCCCTGATGTGTCCCGCTGTGTCCTCGCTGTGTCCCCCGCTGTGTCCCGCTGTTTCCAAGCTGTGTCCCCGCTGTATCCCCGCTGTGCCTCGCTGTGTCCCGCTGTGGACTCGCTGTGTCCCCGCTGTGGCCCGTTGTGAATTCGCCTGTGTCCAGCTGTGTCCCCGCTATGTACCTGCTGTGTCCCCGCAGTTTCCCCGCTGTGTACCCCACTGTGACTCTGCTGTGTCCCCGTTGTGTCCCGCTGTGTCCCGCTCTGTCCCCGCTGTGTCCCCCGCTGTCTCCCGCTGTGTCCCCCACTGTGTCCCGCTCTATCCTCCACTGTGATTCCCGCTTTGTCACCACTGTTTCCCGCTGTGTCCCGCTGTGTCCGCCACTGTGTCCCACTGTGTCCTGCTTTGACCCCGCTGTGTCCTACTGTGTCCCGTTGTGTCCCGCTGTGTCCTGCTGTGTCCCGCTGTGTCCCCGCTGTTTACCCGCTGTGTCTCTCGCTCTGTCCTGCTGTGTCCCCGCTGTGTCCCCCGCTGTGTCCTGCGCTGTCCCCACTGTGTCCTGCTGTGTCCCCGCTGTCCCGCGGTTTGTCCCTGCTGTTCCCCGCTATGTAGCCCACTGTGTCCCGATGTGTCCCGTTGTGCCCTCGCTGGGTCCCCCTCTATGTCCCCACTGTGTCCCCCGCTGTTTCCCGTTGTGTCCCGCTGTGGCCCCGCTGTGTCCCGCTGTGTCCCTGCTGTGTCCCGCTGTGTCCCCGCAGTTTCCCCACTGTGTCCCGCTGTGTTCTGCTGTGTCCCATGGTGTCCTGCTTTGTCTCCCGCTGTGTCCCCAGCTGAGTCCCCGCTGTGTCCCACGGTTCCCCCACTGTGTCCCGCTCTATCCCCCGCTGTGATTCCCAATTAGTCACCGCTGTGTCCCACTGTGTCCCGCTGTGTCCCCCACTGTGTCCCGCTGTGTCCTGCTTTGTCCCCGCTTTGTCCTACTGTGTCCCGTTGTGTCCTGCTGTGTCCTGCTGTGTCCCGCTGTGTCCCCGCTGTGTCCGGCTGTGTCCCCTCTGTGTCCCCCTGAGTTCCTGCTCTTTCCCCGCTGTGTCCCACGCTGTGACCCCCGCTGAGTCCCCGCTGTGTCCCCGCTGTGTCCCGCTGTGTCCTCCCTGTGTCCCCGGCTGTGTCCCGCTCTATCCCCCGCTGTGATTCCCGCTTTGCCACCACTGTGTCCCACTGTGTCCCGTTGTGTCCCCCACTGTGTCCTGCTGTGTCCCCGCTGTGTCCTGCTTTGTCCCCGCTGTGTCCTACTGTGTCCCGTTGTGTCCCGCTGTGTCCTGCTGTTTCCCGTTGTGTCCTGCTGTGTCCACGATATGTCACGCTGTGTCCTGCTATGTCTCTGCTGTTTCCCTTTGTGTCCCCAGCTGTGCGCCCCGCTGTGTCCCGCTGTGTCCTCGCTAGGTTTCCCGCTATGTAGCGCTGTGTACACGGCTGTGTCCCGCTGTGTCCAGCTGTGTCCCGCTGTGTCCCGCTGTGTCCCCGATGTGTCACACAGTGTCCCGCTGTGTCCCTAATGTGTCCCCGCTCTGTCACGCTGTATACCACGCTTTGTCCAGCTGAGTCCCCACTGTGTTCCGCTGTGTCCCCCGCTGTGTCCCCCGCTGTGTTGCGTTGTGTTCACCGATGAGTCACGCTGTGTCCCGCTGTTTCCGGCTGTGTCCCATGCTGTGTCCCTTCTGTGTCCCCGCTGTGTCCAACTGTGTCCCTCTGTGTCCCGCTGTGTCACCCGCTATGTCCCCCGCTATGTCCCTGCTGTGTCCCCTCTGTGTCCCCCTGTGTCCTCGCTGTGTCCCCTGCTGTGTCCTGCAGTGTCCCGGGCTGTGTCCCCCGCTGTGTCCTGAAGTGTCCCCGGGCGTGTCCCCCGCTGTTTCCGGCTGTGTCCTCGCTGTGTCCCTCGCTGTGTCCCACTGTGTCCCGCTCTGTCCACGATGTGTCACGCAGTGTCCTGCTGTGTCCCCGCTGTTTCCCTTTGTGTCACCAGCTGTATACCCCCCTGTGTCGCGCTGTGTCCCCGCTGTATCCCCCACTGTGTCCCGCTGTGTCCCCGCTGTGTCCCGCTGTGTCCCCCACTGTGTCCCACTCTATCCCCCACCGTGATTCCCGCTTTGTCACCGCTGTGTCCCGCTGTGTCCCGCTGTGTCCCCCACTGTGTCCCGCTGTGTCCCCGCTGTGTCCTGCTTTGTCCCCGCTGTGTCCTACTGTGTCCCATTGTGTCCCGCTGTGTCCTGCTGTTTCCCGTTGTGTCACTGCTGTGTCCCGCTGTGTCCCTGCTGTGTCCCCCTGTGTTCCTGCTCTGTCCCCGCTGTGTTCCCCACTGTGTTCCCCGCTGAGTCCCCGCTGTGTCCCCACTGTGTCCCGCTGTGTCCTCCCTGTGTCCCCCGCTGTGTCCTGCTCTATCCCCCGCTGTGATTCCCGCTTTGTCCCTGCCGTGTCCCGCGGTGTTCCGCTGTGTCCCACTCGGTGTCCCGTTGTGTCCCTCTGTGTCCTCGCTGTATCCCCCAGCTGAGTCCCGCTGTGTCCCCAGCTGTGTCCCCTGCTGTGTCCCGCTGTGTCCCGCTATGTCCCGCTGTGTGCCCCGCTGTGTCCCGCTGTCTCCCCGCTCTGTCCCGCTGTGTCCCACTGTGTTCCCCGCTGTGTACCCGCTGTGTCTCTCGTTGTGTCCCCGCTGTGTCCAGCTGTGTCCCCGCTGTGTCCCCCGCTGTGTCCTGCTCTGTCCCCACTGTGACCTGCTGTGTCCCCGCTGTCCCCCGTTGTGTCCCTGTTCTTCCCCGCTATGTACCCCACTGTGTCCCGCTGTGTCCCGCTGTGTCCCGTTGTGTCCTCGCTGGGTCCCCCTCTATGTCCCTACTGTGTCCCCCGCTGTTTCCCGTTGTGTCCCGCTGTGGCCCCCGCTGTGTCCCCCACTGTGTCTCGCTGTGTCCCGCTGTATTTCTCTGTGTCCCCCGCTGTGTCCCCGCTGTGTCCCACGTGTCCCGCTGTGTCCCGCTGTGTCCTCGCTGTGTCCCCCGCAGTGTCCCGCTGTGTCCCGCTGTGTCCCGCTTTGTCCCCACTGTGTCCCCGCCGTGTCCCCGCTGTTTCCCGCTGTGTCCCCCGCTGTGTCCCCCGCTGTGTCCCCCGCTGTGTCCCTCTGTGTCCCGCTGTGTCCTGCTGTGTCCCCTTTGTCCCTGCTGTGTCCCGCTGTGTCCTGATGTGTCCCGCTGTGTCCCGCTGTGTCCTGGCTGTGTCGCAGCTTTGTCCCGCCGTGTATCCCGCTGTGGCAAGCTGTGTCCCCCGATGTGTCCCACTGTGTCCACCTGTGTCCCGCTGTGTCCCGCTGTGTCCTCCGCTGTGTCCTGATGTATCCCGGCTGTGTCCAGCTGTGTCCCAACTTTATCCCCGCTGTATCCCTCTGCTGTGTCCCGCTTTGTCCCCGCTGTGTCCCTGCTGTGTCCCGGTGTTGCCCCGCTGTGTCCCGTTGTGTCCTGATGTGTCCCGTTGTGTCCCGATGTGTCCTCGCTGTGTCCCCGCTGTGTCCCGCCATGTATCTCGCTGTGTCAAGCTGTGTCCCCCGATGTATTCCGCTGTGTCCCGCTGTGTCCCCTGCTGTGTCCCGATGTGTCCCCGCTGTGTCCCCGCTGTGTCCGGCTGTGTCCCGGTGTGTCTCGCTGTGTCCCGCGCTGAGTACCGCTGTGTCCCCCGATGGATCCCGCTGTGTCCCCCGCTGTGTCCCTCTGTGTCCCATGCTGTGTCCCACTGTGTCCCCGCTGTGTCCCCCGCTGTGTCCCGCTGGGTCCCCGCTGTGTCCCGCTGTGTCCCACGCTGTGTCCCGCTGAGTCCCCCGCTGTGTCCTGCTGTGTCCCGCTGTGTCCCTGCTGTGTCCCCGCTGTCCCCCCTTTGTCCCCCGCTGTGTCCCCCACTGTGTCCCGCTGTGTCCCCCGCTGTGTCCCCTGCTCTGTCCCGCTGTGTCCCGCTGTGTCCTGCTGTGTCCTCGCTGTGTCCCCCGCTGTGTCCCCTTTTTGTCCCTGCTGTATCCCGCTGTGTACCTCTGTGTTCTCTCTGTGTCCCCTGCTGTGTCCCTGTTGTGATCCTGCTGTATCCCGCTATGTCCTCGCTGTGTCCCCCGCTGTGTCCCGCCATGTCCCCCGCAGTGTCCCCAGCTGTGTCCCGCTGTGTCCCACGCTGTGTCCCTCTGTGTCCCGCTGTATCCCCCACTGTGTCCCGCTGATTCCCCACTGTATCCATCGCTGTGTCCCCGCTTTGTCCCACTGTGTCGAGCTGTGTCCCGCTTTGTCCTCGCTATGTCCCCCTCAGTGTCCCGCTATGTCCCCGCTGTGACCCCGCTGTGTCCCGCGCTGTGTCCCCGCTGTGTCACCCGCTGTTTCCCCCGCTGTGTCCCGCTGTGTTCCGCTGTGTCCCACTGTGTCCCCTGTGTCCCCGCTGTGTCCCGCTGTGTCCCGATTTGTCCCGCTGTGTCCCGCTGTGTCCTCGCTGTGTCCCCGCTGTTTCCCGTCGTGTATCCCGCTGTGTCAAGCTGTGTCCCCCGATGTGTCCCGCTGTGTCCAGATTTGTCCCTGCTGTGCCCCCGCTGTGTCTCGCTATGTCCCCCGCTGTGTCATGCTGTGTCCCACGCTGTGTCCCACTGTGTGCCGCTGTGTCCCCCGCCGTGTACAGATGTGTCCCCGTTGTGTCCTGCTGTGTCCTCCGCTGTGTCCCGATGTGTCCCCTGTGTCCCCGATGTGTCCCGTTGTGTCCTGATGTGTCCCGCGGTGTCCCGCTGTGTCCTCGCTGTGTCCCCGCTGTGTCCCTCCGTGTATCCTGCTGTGTCAAGCTGTGTCCCCCGATGTGTCCCGCTGTGTCCAGATGTGTCCCGCTCTGTCCCCCGGTGTGTACCGATGTGTCCCCACTGTGTCCTGCTGTGTCCCCTGCTGTGTACCGATGTGTCCCTGCTGTGTCCCGCTGTGTCCCGCTGTGTCCCCTGCTGTGTCCAGATGTGTCCCAGCTGTGTCCCACTGTGTTCCACTGTGTCCCCCACTCTGTCCCGCTGTGTCCCTCTGTTTTTCCCTGTGTCATCCGCTGTGTCCCCGCTGTGTCCCACGTGTCCCGCTGTGTCCCGCTGTGTCCTCGCTGTGTCCACTGCAGTGTCTCGCTGTGTCCCGCTGTGTCCCCGCTGTGTGCCCGCTATGTCCCGCTGTGTCCCCGCTGTGTTCCGCTGTGTCCCCTGTGTCCCCGCTGTGTCCTGCTGTGTCCTGATGTGTCCCGCCGTGTCCCACAGTGTCCACGCTGTGTCCCCGCTGTATCCCTCCGTGTATCCTGTTTTGTCAAGCTGTGTCCCTCAATGTGTCCCGCTGTGACCCGATGTGTCCCCAATCTGTCCCCCGGTGTGTCTCGCTGTGTCCCCCGCTGAGTCCCGCTGTGTCCCACGCTGGGTCCCACTCTGTGTCCCGCTGTGTGTCTCTGTGTCCCGCTGTGTCCCCCGCTGTGTACCGATGTGTGCCCGCTGTGTCCTGCTGTGTCCCCCGCTGTTTCCCGATGTGTCCCCGCTGTGTCCCGCTGTGTACCGCTGTGTCCCCCGCTGTGTCCAGATGTGTCCCAGCTGTGTCCCGCTGGGACAAGACACAGCTGTGTCTTGTTCTTCTTGTTCATGTTCTTGTTCTTGTTCTTGTTCTTGTTCTTTTTTCTTCTTCTTCTTCTTCTTCTTCTTCTTCTTCTTCTTCTTCTTCTTCTTCTTCTTCTTCTTCTTCTTCTTCTTCTTCTTCTTCTCCTCCTCCTCCTCCTCCTCCTCCTCCTCCTCCTCCTCCTCCTTCTTCTTCTTCTTCTTCTTCTTCTTCTTCTTCTTCTTCTTCTTCTTCTTCTTCTTCTTCTTCTTCTTCTTCTTCTTCTTCTTCTTCTTCTTCTTCTTCTTCTTCTTCTTCTTCTTCTCCTTCTTCTCCTTCTCCTTCTTCTTCTTCTCCTTCTTCTTCTTCTTCTCCTTCTCCTTCTCCTTCTTCTCCTTCTTCTCCTTCTTCTTCTTCTTCTTCTTCTTCTCCTTCTCCTCCTTCTTCTTCTTCTTCTTCTTCTTCTTCTTCTTCTCCTTCTTCTTCTTCTTCTTCTTCTTCTTCTTCTTCTTCTTCTTCTTCTTCTTCTTCTTCTTCTTCTTCTTCTTCTTCTTCTTCTTCTTCTTCTTCTTCTCCTTCTCCTTCTTCTCCTTCTCCTTCTTCTTCTTCTCCTTCTCCTTCTCCTTCTTCTTCTTCTCCTTCTTCTTCTTCTTCTTCTCCTTCTTCTTCTTCTTGTCCTTCTTCTTCTTCTTCTTCTTCTTCTTCTTCTTCTTCTTCTTCTTCTTCTTCTTCTTCTTCTTCTTCTTCTTCTTCTTCTTCTCCTTCTTCTTCTTCTTCTCCTTCTTCTTCTTCTTCTTCTTCTTCTTCTTCTTCTTCTTCTTCTTCTTCTTCTTCTTCTTCTTCTTCTTCTTCTTCTTCTTCTTCTTCTTCTTCTTCTTCTTCTTCTCCTTCTCCTTCTTCTTCTTCTTCTTCTTCTTCTTCTTCTTCTTCTTCTTCTTCTTCTTCTTCTTCTGTAGGGAGCCGAGGCGAGACTCCGCCCACTCCCTTGCAGTTTTGAGGATTACCACTCCAGACGGTGCTTGGCGGGACGCCTGGGCTGTGCGCGTGCACGAGCCCGGTAGTGTCCCCAGCCAATCCCATGACACCTGGTGACGGTAAAAGGCAGGCGACCAACAATAGAAAAGACCCGTGTTCGAATTCCCTATATAAGCGGCTGTGTTTCGGGTGCACGCTCTCTCGCGCCCAAGCTCTCCTACAACTAAAAGGCTCTCCAATAAAGCGTGATCTGAGAAGACTCCTGGAGTGGTGGTCGTTTTTCCTCGCTGGTCGAGTAGACGGTCACTACAACTGGTGCCGAAACCCGGGAACGAACCTGGGACGGGACCCGCGCGAGAGGCCGAATTGGAGCCAGAACTCAACACGCGGAGAGGAGACGTCGGTAAATATCCCCCGGTATGCTGTTCACTGTAGATTTAGATATTTATTGGTTGCTTGCATTGCTTCTTCCCTTGTGGCTTGTCTTTTTGATGGTGCGCAGTTGCCTCGAGGAGGGAGGGTTTGATTTAATCCAGGAAGGACGCAAAGTACTAACGCAGCATCAGGATAGTCTATCAGAGTCAGTATACAGTAATGGGGAGGAAAAGAGGCCTAAAAGAAAAAGGGAAAAAAGACAGAAGGATCCTAAAGAACTAAAGCAAGAGGGGCTGCAGCCCTCACAAAAGGGAGGGGCTCTCGAGGAGACCCCCGCGCCCTTCTTTAAAAGCAAACCGGTTCTCAGCCCTACATGTGGAAGGGCGGGACCAAGAATATAGTAATCTTGTGAGTGACTCAGAGGAAGAAATGTTAGAGGAGGAGGGAGAGCAGCTCGATCCAGCTGATAGTGAAGAGTTAGAAGAGGCTGCGGCGGAGCACGTGGCAGACAGATATGGAGGGTGGCGCCCCCTAGGGGTGGGAGTACCGCAACAGCCAGGGAGAGGAAACGGAGCTGGCCCTCACCCGTCGGCCCCCCCGCCGTGCCCGCCGGCAGGGAAGAGTCACTTTATTAAAGAAAATACCTGGTCGCAGCTGGCAGCTGCTTTCCCAGTTTTTGAAAATCCGATTACTGCTGAAAGAAATTTTGAGCCGGTTTCCTACTCCCAGCTTAAGGATTTAGTTGAGGCAGTCCGGACTTATGGAGTGACGGCTAATTATACCACTGCCTTGCTCCGAAGACTGACCTTCAATGCCATGACGCCCACGGACTGGTTTGAGGTAGCCCGTACCTGCCTTAATCATGGGCAGTACCTCGATCTCCGGTCTATTGTTCAAGACAAGGCTCAAGCCCAATACAGACAAAATGTCCGTGATGGGCACCCGAACTGGACCGTAGACATGCTTCTCGGGCAGGGAATCTACTCGGTAGACCAGACAGGATATCCCTTTGAAGTATACCGCCAGGTAAACGAGGTTTTTTACATGTCCTGGCGAGCCCTCCCAAACAAGGGAGAGGTGGCTGGCAATCTAACAAAAATCATGCAGGCCCCTAATGAGCCATTTTCTGATTTTGTTGCCCGTATGCTAGAGACAGCCGAGCGGGTGTTAGGAAATCTGGAAACAGCCATGCCATTTGTACAACAAATCATTTTTGAACAAAGCACCAAGGAATGTCAGAGGGCAATTACCCCAGTAAGAACCCAAAGCCTAGAAGCTTGGTTAAAAGCCTGCAGAGAAGTAGGTGGCCCCCTGACCAATGCGGGGCTGGCAGCTGCTGTCTTGTCGGCTGCCGGGGCCGCAAAAGATAGTAAAGGAAAAGGGTGTTTCCGGTGTGGTCAGTTGGGACATTTTAGACAGCAATGCCCACAAAATGGTGGTCCTGCACAAAACATACCCAGGCCACCAAGGACTCCAGGAGTGTGTCCTCGTTGTAAAAAGGGAAAGCATTGGGTCAACGAATGCAGGTCAGTTAGAGACATCAATGGACATTTTATCCCCCAAATTACTCCAAACACTAATTCGGAACAGGAGCCAAAAAACGGAGAGAAGGGCCCTCGTCCCCAGGGCCCGAAAGTTTATGGGGCATTTCAGACTCTGGCTCCCGGACAGCACCTGCTACAACCCCCCAGCCAAGAAGAGCAACCTCAGGCTCCGCAGGGTTGGACCTCTGTGCCACCCCCGGACGGGTATTAACACAGCAGATGGGAGTCCAGATTGTGGAGACAGACATGACAGGACCCCTAGATGAAGGCACTGTAGGAATAGTTTTAGGACGCTCCTCCTCCACAATGAGAGGATTAATAATTTTCCCGGGAGTAATTGACCCTGACTATACGGGGACTATCAAGGTCCTCTGCCATGTCCCCCATGGAGTGGTGTCCATTTCTCCCGGGGATAGAATTGCACAGCTCCTGCTTTTGCCTTCTCTTCATGGCAACTTCCCTGCTAAGGAGATAGAGAGAGGAGATAAAGGGCTAGGCTCCACTGGAGTCGACCTTACATGCCTGTCCATAACTTTAGACCAAAGACCCATGTTAACTCTCCAAGTAGAAGGGAAAAGATTTGAGGGACTGGTGGATACAGGGGCAGATCGAAGCATCATCCAAAGAGGGGAGTGGCCAAAGCAATGGCCAACTCAGAAATCCTCCCAGACCTTGCAAGGGCTGGGCTATGCTGATGCCCCACAGTTAAGTGCAAAAGAATTGACTTGGAGAACAGACGAAGGCCAGGTTGGAAAAATGCAGCCATTTGTGGTAGACGTCCCTGTCAATCTTTGGGGAAGAGATGTGCAGCAACAGCTAAAGTTAACTTTAACTAATGATTATTCTGAGGCCAGTCAGAATATGATGAAACAGCAAGGATTTGTGCCAGCCTTGGGGCTTGGTCGGCGTCTCCAAGGACGCAAGGAGCCGATAGAGCCACTTCCTAAACAGGACAGGAAGGGTTTGGGTTTTTCTTAGGGGCCTCTGAAAATAAAGCTTCCACTGAAGGTGTGGTACCCATACCTTGGTTAACGCAAAAGGCGGTGTGGGTTCCTCAGTGGCCCCTCTCTCGAGAAAAATTGGAAGCGGCTCAAACTCTTGTCCAGGAACAGCTGCAGCTGGGGCATGTTGAGCCTTCAGTGTCATCTTGGAATACCCCAATTTTTGTTATCAAAAAGGCCTCCGGAAAATGGAGATTATTACATGACCTTAGAGCAGTAAATGCCCAGATGCAAATTATGGGACCCATCCAAAGGGGACTTCCACTGCTGTCTGCGTTACCTAGGGAGTGGCCTATTCTGGCCTTAGACATTAAGGATTGCTTTTTTTCCATACCTCTTTATGAAAAGGATAGGGAGCACTTTGCCCTCGGTTAATCATGAAACCCCGGATGCTCGCTATCAGTGGAAAGTTCTCCCCCAAGGGATGGCTAATAGCCCAACAATTTGTCAATTGTTCGTGGGGGCTGCATTAACCCCTGTTAGGGAAAAATTTCCAAAAGTACGGATTGTCCATTATATGGATGATATCTTGTTGGCTGCTCCCTCGGTAGAGACTCTTCATAAAGTGTTTGGGCAGGTAACGGAGACCTTAGCTAATAAAGGATTAATTATTGCCCCTGAGAAGGTTCAGCAGACTAGTGTTGTTCAATTTCTGGGAACCATTGTTTCCCCTACTGAGATTAAACCACAAAAACTTTCCATTCGAACTGGTCATCTTAAAACACTTAATGATTTTCAGCAATTGGCAGGAGATATTAATTGGATAAGGGGGTTTCTTAATCTCCCTCGGTCAGAGTTGTTACCTTTATTTGCTATTTTGGAGGGCGACCCTGAAGTCACCTCCTCTAGATCCCTGACACCTTTAGCACTAAATTCCCTACAAAAGGTTGAGGCAGCTTTGTCTAGGGCTCAACTTTCACGGGTTGATTTAAAATTACCTATTGATTTATGTATATTAAAAACAAAAAATTATCCCACGGGGGTTCTTTGGCAAAATGGCCCCTTATTGTGGCTCCACGGCAATTCTGTGGGAGCAAAAACTGTTCAATATTTTCCTGAATTAGTGGCTAAACAGGCAATTTTGGGTATAAAGTATTGTTTGATGCACTTTGCAAAAATTCCAGATAAATTAATTATTCCATACACCCGTGAACAAGTTGAAATTTTAGCAGCCACAATGGATATGTGGGCAATTCTTGTTTGCTCATTTTCAAATGTAATTGATAATCATTATCCTAAGCATCCTCTGCTTGCCATAGTTAACAAAAATTTAGTGTATTTTCCTGTTGTCACTTCAAAGGAGCCCTTGGTTGATGCTCTAACCATCTTTACGGATGGATCAAAATCTGGACAAGGTGCCTTTTTTGTTCAAGGACACAAACAGCCGGTAGTTTTTAATTTTCGGCCGAATGTCCCGCAGGCTGTTGAATGTTTAATTGTGCTTGAAGTTTTTAAAAGATTTGATCAACCTTTTAACTTATTTTCTGATTCATTACAATTTCTAATGTTTTGTTACGGATTCAATCCCTTATCTTAAACAGAAAACATCCTTTTTATATTGGACATATTCGTGCCCACTCTATGTTGCCGGGCCCGATGGCAAAGTGTAATGATTTGGTGGACCAGGCAACTCGGGCTATGGCTCTGGTCGCTGCTGATCCTGTAGAATTGGCAAAAGACTTTCATAAATTGTATCATGTACCTGCTAATACCCTTAGGAAAAGATATAATTTGTCCAGGCATGTGGCAAGAGATATTGTTAAAGCCTGTAAATCTTGTGTTACCTTTCTTCATCCTCCCCATGTGGGGGTAAACCCCAGGGGGTTGAGACCAAACGCCCTATGGCAAATGGATGTTACTCATCTGACGGAATTTGGTAAGTTGAAATATTTACATGTGTCTGTGGACACCTTTTCTGGTGTCATTCATGCCACACCTCTGGCAGGAGAAAAGGTGTCTCACGTCAGAATACACTGCTTAGAAGCTTGGGCAGCTTGGGGAAAGCCCCTTAGACTTAAGACGGATAATGGCCCTGCTTATACTTCCCATGGTTTTCGCGCCTTTTGCGCACAAATGTAGGTTGCCCACACCACCGGATTGCCCTACAATCCTCAAGGACAAGGTATAGTGGAAAGAGCTAATCGAAGCATAAAAGAAATGCTTCAAAAGCAAAAAGGGGGAATTGCTGAGTCTGCGTCCCCCAGGGAAAGACTTTCTCTTGCGCTCTTTACCCTTAATTTTTTAATTCTAAATGACAACGATCAGTCTGCCGCAGATCGGCATATGACAAGAGACTCCATGGATACTAAAGACATGGTTATGTGGAAGGATGTTATTAATAATAAATGGTATGGACCGGATCCGGTAATAACGAGATCCAGGGGAGCTGTTTGTGTTTTTCCACAGAGTCAAGAAGTACCTCACTGGGTGCCAACGAGACTGACCAGGCCGGTGGAGACTGCAGCAGAACCCCCTCTTGAAGATGCAGCTGATCTTCCTGCTGTTAGCAACAGTGCTAATAGCAATCCCTGTGATAGCTAAACCAATGATGCTGTGGGCTGTTACAATTTACTGACTGGATTGCCTCTGCGGTGTCCTTTTTCAAAGAGTGGGTGGGAGTCGGAATGTTTTTAGCCTGCTGCTTGGGAGGATGCGTGGTCTGCCTATGGTTGGTCTGTCGCCTTCGAGCCCAAACCAGAAGGGACAAGGTTGTTATCTTGCAAGCATTAGCCGCTTTGGAGAGTGGATCCTCACCACAGATTTGGCTGTCGGCCCTAAGAGGCAGTTAAGCCTTACCATTCTGCATAGCCTTAGCACCCTGAGGGATCAGGGGATCCCATTGCACCGGGACAGGTATGCAATTTGCAATTTGGGACAGGGTGCAAGGCAAGTGCACTGCACTTGAGGAGATGGTTCTCATCTCCTCAAGAAGAGCATGCTGGGTTGCAAGTGGGTTGATGCCCAAGATCCCACCTCTGCAAAAAAGGCATCGGACGGGCCTGGTCATCACTGGGGAAGGCGCGCCCCTCAGGCGAAGGCCAGTACAAGGTCCTAATGTTTTAGACAGAGGCCCAACCTCTACTCTTACCTGTTGCCAAAAAACAAAGAAGGGGGAACTGTAGGGAGCCGGGGCGAGACTCCGCCCACTCCCTTGCAGCTTTGAGGTAACCACCCCATATTAGACGGTGCTTGGCAGGACGCCTGGGCTTTGCGCATGCGCGAGCCAGGTAGAGTCCCCAGCCAATCCCATGACACCTGGTGACGGTGAAAGGCAGGCGACCAACAATAGACCGACCCGCGTTCCTATTTCCCTATATAAGCGGCTATGTTTCGGGTGCACGCTCTCTCGTGCCCAAGCTCTCCCATCAACTAAAAGGCTCTCCAATAAAGCATGATCTGAGAAGACTCCTGGTGTGGTGGTCGTTCTTTCTCGCTGGTCGAGTAGACGGTCGCTACAGGGAAGATGTAGATCACTCCCAACTTGTGAGTGCTCTTTCTTGTTATTTGCATGCTGTGCTCCCAAAACCTCCTCAACTCTCCCAATATTTCAAAGAAAACTTTTGACCTATGGCTGGTGATACCGAGAGGGGCTGTGAACCATGCCAGGATTCACATAGGAGCTACTAGAGACCGAAATAGGCTGTCTATTTCTCTTTGGTGGCTTGTCTCTTCATTATGGAAGGTGTAGAGTATTCACAACTGAGGCACCAAAAAAAACAGTTCTGTTTTATGGGCCCCAAGTTCTCAGGGCTCCATCTTGTCTTTTTCTTCCTGAACTCCATAAAACTGCTCAGCAATCCCAGAATTGCAAGGAAAAAATTGGGACTGGTTAATGGGGACAGTGTAAAGAGGTTTCAGCCCTGCTAGGATACAGACCGACGTTGCCTGGGATAGACCGATGCTGTCTAACTCTCCTTAGTGCCCTGTCTTTCCTTTGGGGAATGGGTAGAGCATTCAGAACTTTGTCACCATAAAACAATAATGTTTGAAGGCGCCGATGTGCTGAGTGCTCTATCTTGTCCTTTGCATCCTGAGATCCCAAACACTTTTGACATCTCCCAGAATTAAAAGAAAAAAATGCACCTGTTATTGTAGACAGAATGAGGCACTTTCAATATTGCTAGGATGCAGAGCAGAGCTTCTTGGGAAAGAAGGGTGCTGTGAATTTCTCTTTGGATGTGTGTCTCTTCCCTTGGGAAGTTGTAGAGCCCTCCTTCCTTTGGGGTCTTAGGACTGGTTTAAGGTCCCCATATTCTGAGTACTCTATCTTGACATTTGTACCTGAGCTCCCTAACACTGGTCACCTCTCCCAGAATTGGAAGAACAAAGTTTGGACTGTTTATTGTGGATAGTGCAAGTGGGATTAAGCCCTGCTGGGATTCAGAACACAGTTGCCTAGGACAGAACGATGCTTTCTATTTCTCCTTAGTGGCTTGTCTCTCTTTTGGGAAAAGTTTCGAGCACTCAGAACCTGGAGACTTTAAAACAATTTTGTTTATGATCTCCAAATTTTGAGAACTCTTTCTTGTTGTTTGCATCCTGTTCTCCCAAACCCTCCAAAGGTCCCAATATTCTGAGTACTTTATTTTTGGTTTGCACCTGAGTTCCCTAACACAATTACAGGGAAAAATTATACCTGTTATTGTAGACAGAATGAGGCACTTTCAGTCTTGCTAAGCTTCAGAGAGAGCTTCTTGGGAAAGATGGGTGCTGTGAATTTCTCTTTGCAGCCGTGTCTCTTCTTTTGCGGGATGCGTAGTGCCGTTCTTCCTTGGGGGTCATAAAACTGTCTTAAGATCCCCACGTTCTGAGTGCTCTATCTTGTCTTTTGCATACTGAGCTACCTTACACTGGTCAGGGCTCCCAGAATTGGAAGAAAAATATTTGGACTGGTTACTGTGGACTGTGCAAGGGCCTTTAAGCCCTGCTAAGATGCTGTCCGGAGTTGCCTGGAACAGACAGATGCTCTCTATTTGTCTTTAGCGGCTTGTCTCCCTTTTGGGAAATGTGTAGAGCACTCAGAACTTAGGAACTTTTACACAATTTTATTTTAAGATCTCCAAGTTCTCAGTGCTCTATCTTGTCATTTTCATCCTCAGCTCCCTAACACTTGTCAGCCCTCCCAGAATTGCAAAAAAAAAAAAAAATTGGGTCTTGCTACTGTGGACAGTGTAAGGGGCTTTAAGCCCTGCTTGAATGCAGACCACAGTTGCCAGTGATAGAGCAATGCTGTCTATTTCTCTTTACTGGCTTGTCTCTCCATTGGGAAATTGTAGAGATTTCAGAACTTGGGCATCATAAATTCTTGTTTACCGCACTGAAGTTCTGAGTGCTCTATCTTGTCATTTACATCCTGAGATGGCAAAAACATTTCAGCTCTCCCAGAATGGCAAAGAAAATATTTGAACCTGTGATTGTAGACAGTATGAGGCACTTTCTTTCTTGCTAGGATGCAGACCACAGCTTCTTGGGAAAGATTGGTGCTGTCAATTTCTCTGTGTAGGCTTGTCTATCCTTTGGGGAAGGAGTAAACCCCTCATTGTTTGGGGGCCTTAAAACTGTTTCAAGGTCCCCAAGTTGTTCTTGCTTTATCTTGTCGTTTGCATCTTGAACTCTCAAACACATTTTAGCTCTCTCCAAATTGCAAGGAATATATTGCACCTGTTATTTTAGACAATATGAGGCAATTTCAGGCTTGCTAGGATGTAGTGTATAGCTTCCTGGGAAAAGTCCGTGCTGTCAATTTCTCTTTAGAGGCTTGTCTCTCCATTGGGGAAGGAGTAGTTCCTCCTTATTTTGGTACCTTAAAACTGTTTAAGTTCACCAAATTCTGAGTGTTTTATCTTGTTGTTTGCATCCTGAGCTCCCTAGCAATGGTCAGCTCTCCCAGAATTGGAAAAAAAATTGGACTTGTTACTTGGGACAGTGCAAGAGGCTCTAAGCCCTGCTAGGATGCTGACTGGAGTTACCTGGAACAGAAAGATGCTGTCCAGTTGTCTTTAGCGATTAGTCTCTTCTTTTGGAATGATTTAGAGCACTCAGATCTTAGGGACCTTAACACAATTTTATTTTAAGGTCCCCAAGTTCTCAGTGCTCTATCTTGTCATTTTCATCCTTAGCTACCTAACACTGGTCACCTCTCCCAGAATTGGAAGAACAAAGTTTGGACTGGTTACTGTGTCTAGTGCAAGGGGCATTAAGCCCTGCTAGGATTCAGAATACAGTTGCCTGGGATAGAACGATGCTGACTATTTCTCCTTAGTGGCTTGTCTCTCTTTTGGGAAAAGATAAGAGCACTCAGAACTTGGAAACCTTAAAACAATTTTGTTTATGGTCCCTAAATTCAGAGAGCTCTTTCTTGTTGGTTGCATACTGTGCTCCCAAACCCTCCTCAGATCACCCAAAATTGAAATAAAAAATATTGACCTGCAGATGGTGACATCAAGAGGGGCTTTGAACCCTGCCAGGATGCACACAGGGGCTGCTAGCAACTGAAAGATGTTGTCTCTCTCTCTCTCTTTGGTGGCTGGTCTTTCCTTTTTGAAGGTTTAGAGCATTCAGAAGTTGGGCGCCATAAAACAATTCTGTTTTAAGTTCCTTGCATTCTCGGTGTTCTATCTTGTCATTTTCATTCTGAGCTCCCTAACACTGGTCAGCTCTCCCAGAATTGCAAGAAAAAAACTGGGACTGGTTACTGTGGACAGGTTAAGGGCCTTTAAGCCCTGCTTGGATGCAGACCGGAGTTGCCTGGGATAGAACGAGACTGTCTAATTCTCCTTAGTGGTTTGTCTCTCCTTTAGGGAATGTGCACAGCATTCAGAACTTGGGCTCCGTAAAACATTGTTTTATGGTGCAGAAGTTCTGAGTGCTCTATCTTGTCGTTTGGATCCTGAGTTCCCAAACACTTTTCCACTCTCTCAGAATTAAAAGGAAAAAAATTGCACCTGTTATTGTAGACAGAATGAGGCACTTTCGGTCTTGCTAGGATGCAGAGAGATCTTCTTGGGAAAGAAGGGTGCTGTGAATTTCTCTTTGGAGGTGTATCTCTCCTATGGGGAAGGTGTAGAGCCTTCCTTCCTTGGGGTCCTTAAAACTGTTTTAATGTCCCCAAGTTCAGAGTGCTCTGTATTGTTGTTTGCATTCAGAGCTCCCTAACACAGAACTGGAAGAAAATTCTGTGAGCTCCTCTCACAGAATTGGAAGAAAAAAATGGACTGGTTACTGTGGACAGTTCAAGGGGCTTTAAGCACTGCTAGGATGTTGACCAGAGTTTCCTGGGACAAAAACATGCTGTTTATTTGTTTTTATCAGTTTATCTCCCCTTTGGGATAGGTATAGAGCTCTCAGAATTTAGGGACCTTAAAACAATTTTATTTTAAAGTCCTCAAGTTCTCAGTGCTCTATCTTGTCATTTTCATCCTGATCTCCCTAACACTGGTCAGCTCTCCCAAGATTGCAAGGAAAACATTGGGACTTCTTACTGTGGACAGTGTAAGGGGCTTTATGCCTAGCTAGGATGCAGACTGCAGTTGCCTGTAATAGAAAGATGTTGTCTATTTCTATTTAGCGGCATGCCTCTCCCTTGGGGAAGGTGTAGAGTTCTCACAATTTGGGGACCTTGTCCTTAAAACAAGGTCCCCAAATTGTGAGTGCTCTTTCTTGTTATTTGCATCCTGTGTTCCCACAACCTCCTCAGCTCTCCCAATATTTCAAAGAAAACTTTTGACCTATGGCTGGTGATACCGAGAGGGGCTTTTAACCATGCCAGGATGCACATAGGAGCTGCTAGAGACCCAAATATGCTGTCTATTTCTCTTTGGTGTCTTGTCTCTTCTTTATGGAAGCTGTAGAGTATTCACAACTAAAGCACCATAAATCAGTTCTGTTTTAATGCCCCCAAGTTCTCAGTGATCTATCTTCTTGTTTGCAGCAGAGCTTGTTAACATTGGTCAGCTCAACCAGAATTGCAAGGATAATTTGGGACTGGTTTCTATGGAGAGTGTAAGGGTCATTGACCCTGTCTAGGATGCATACCTGATAAATATGCTATCAATCTCACCTTAGAGGCTTGTCTCAACTTTGAAAATGTGAAGAGCATTCAGAACTAAGGAACCTTAAAACAATTCTACTTTAAGGTCCCCAGTTCTCATGGCGCTATCCTGTCGTTTTCATCCTGAGCTCCTTAACACTGCTCTGCAATCCAGAATGGAAAGGAAGAAATTAGGACTGGTGAATGGGGACAGTGTAACGAGGTTTAAACCCTGCTAGGATGCAGACCGAAGTTGCATGGGATAGACCGATGCTGTCTAACTCTCCTTAGTGCCCTGTCTTTACTTTGGGGAATGGGTAGAGAATTCAGAACTTGGTAAAACAATGTTTGAAGATGCCGAAGTTCTGAGTGCTCTATCTTGTCCTTTGCATCCTGAGTTCCAAAATAATTTTCACCTCTCCTAAAATTAGAAGGAAAAAAATTGCATCTGTTATTGTAGACAGAATGAGGCACTTTCAATATTGCTAGGATGCAGAGCAGAGTTTCTTGGGAAAGAGGGGTGCTGTGAATTTCCCTTTGGAAGCATGTCTCTTACTTGGGGAAGGTGTAGAACCGTCCTTCCTTTAGGGCCTTAAGACAGTTTTAAGATCCCCATGTTCTGAGTACTCTATCTTGTTGTTTGTACCTGAGCTCCCTAACACTGGTCACCTCTCCCAGAATTGGAAGACCAAAGTTTGGATGCAGACCGCAGTTGCCTGTGATAGAACGATGCTGTCTATTTCTCTTTAGTGGCTTGTATCTCCTTTGAGGAATTATAGAGCATTCAGAACTTAAGCATCATAAAATATTGTTAACTCACTGAAGTTCTGAGTGCTCTATCTTGTCATTTACCTCCTGAGATCTCAAAAACATTTCAACCTTCATAGTGGTAAGGAAAAAATCTGCACCTGTGATTGTATACAGTATGAAACATTTTCTGCCTTGCTAGGATGCAGACCAGAGCTTCTTGGGAAGATTGGTATTGTCAATTTCTCTAGGTAGGCTTGTCACTCTTTGCAGAAAAGAGTAAAGCCCTCATTGCTTGGGGACCTTAAAACTGTTTCATGGTCCACATCTTCTGAGTGCTTCATCTTTTCTTATTTTAAGATTTATTTATTTATTTATTCATTTATTTATTTATTTATTGTAGTGAAAATAATGTACAGAGGCATTAAACAAATTGTTTTTCCCCTTCCCCTCAACAAATTATATGATTCTGAACCTGCTTCTGCATGTTCCCGGTAGAGATAATTCGGCTGAACACAACCATGGTCTACTTAGAGCCTGATATATCCAATGCTATCCACAGCAATGGATGGAGGTTGGTCACGTCCAAAACAACTGAGGTCCTGTTCTCAAAACTTTAACAGAGTGCTGTAAGTAGAGGTTCAACTTAATCCTAAGGGTGAGTAGAGTGTAGCCATAAACACTATAATCAGTAGCACTCAGGTGAGAAGATCGGGAAGCAGATAATCCCAATCAGCTGGCAGTGCCCTACCGGAACAAGCATATCTGGCTGCCACCTCTGAATGTTTGAGAGGCAGAGCTCTGCCTGTGCAATTGTGCAGCAATGCAAACTGCGTCACCTTGCCAAACTTCACGAGTGTAGAAGAAACCACAGAGGAATTACAAGGAGATATTAACTCAGAATACCTGGAGGCCTGTCGGCAGCAAGATTCTAGAATTCTTCCTAGGAAACATTAAAAGTAGTGAAACGCTCTTCTGTTGCAATAACTCAGAACAGCATTCTGAGTTTTCCCAGCATAAGTCATTCGGCTGAACACAACCTTGGACTAATTAGAGCCTAATATATCCAGTAGCATCCATAGTAATAGATGGACAGTGGTCACGTCCCAAACCAGTCAGGTATGTTTCTCAAAACTTCAACAGAGTGTCATAAGTAGAGGTTCAACTTACTCCTCAGGGTGAAGAGAGTGAAGTCGTAAAAGATCTAATCAGTAACACTCAGGTTGGAAGAACCGGAAGCAGATATTCCCAGTCAGCTGGCAGCATCCTAGGGGAACAAGCACAAATGGCTGCCACTTCTGAGTACTTGCAACCGTGGCAGAGCTCTGCAGACACAATTGTGCAGTGATGCAAGCTGAGTAACACTGCCAAACTTCAGGCGTGTAGAAGAAATCACTGAGGATTCACAAGGAGATATGAATCCTTAACCCCTGGCAGCATGCCGGCAAGCAGAATCTGGAATTATTCTTAAGAAGTCTTGAAAGTAGTAAAACGCTGTTCTGTTGCAAGAACTCACAACCTGATTCTGCATGTTCCTGGCAGAAGTCATTCGGCTGAACACAAACAGGGACGACTTAGTGCCTGATATATCCAGTGCCATCCATACCAATGGATAGAGTATGATCGTGTCCCAAACAACTGAGGTCTGGTTCTCAAAACTTTAACAGAGTGCCCTAAGTAGAGGTTCAACTTATTCCTCAGGTTGAGTAGAGTGTAGCCATAAAAGCTGTAATTGGTAGCACTCAGGTGAGAAGAACGGGAAGGAGACATTCCCAGTCAGCTGGCAGTGTCCTTTGGGTACAAGCTTATCTAGCTGCCACGTCTGAATGTTTGCAACAGCAGCAGAGGTCTGCCTGCACAACTGTGCATCAATGCAAACTGCATAACCTTGTCAAATTTCACGGGTGTTCAAGAAACCACAGAGGATTTACAAGGATATATTAATCTGGAATACCTGGAGGCCTGCCGGAAGCAAGATTAGAGAATACTTCATAAGAAGCCTTAAAAGTAGTGAAACGCTCATATGTTGCAATAACTCAGAACCTCATTCTGAGTGTTCCCAGCAGAGGTCATTCATCTGAACACAACCATGGACTAATTAGAGCCTGATATAGCCAGTGCCATCCATAGTAATGGATGGACAGTGGTCGTGTACAAAACAGCTGAGGTCCGCTTCTCAAAACTTCACCACAGTGTCATAAGTAGAGGTTCAACTTACTTCTCTAGGTGAAGAGACTGTAGTGGTAAAAGCTCTAATCAGTAACTCTCAGGAAAGAAGAAAGGGAAGCAGATATTCCCAGTCAGCTGGCAGCATCCTAGGGGGACAAGCACAAATGGCTGACACTTCTGAGTGATAGCAACCACTGCAGAGCTCTGCAGGTGCAATTGTGCAGGAATGCAAACTGCGTAACAATGCCAAACTTCAGGTGTGTAGAAGAAACCACTGAGGATTTACAAGGAGATATGAACCCGGAACACCTGGAAGCCTGCCGGCTGCCAGAATCTGCAATTCTTCCTAAGAAGACTTGAAAGTCGTGTAACACTTTTCTGTTGCAATAACTCAGAACCTGATTCTGCATGTTCCCGGCAGAGGTCATTCGGCTGAACACAACCGTGGACTACTTAGACTTGATATATCCAGTGCCATCCATAGCAATGGATGGATGTTGGTTGCTTCCCAAACAACTGAAGTCTGGCTCTCAAAACTTTAACAGAGTGCCATAAGTAGAGATTGAACTTACTCCTCAGGTTGAGTAGAGTGTAGCCGTAAAAGCTGTAATCAGTAGCACTCAGGTGAGAAGAACAGCAAGCACATATTCTCAGTCAGCTGGCAGTGTCCTACGGGGACAAAAATATCTGGCTGTCATGTATGAATGTTTGCAACCACGACAGAGTTCTGCAGGCACCATTGTGCAGCAATTCAAACTGTGTAACCTTGCCAAACTTCACGGGTGTAGAAGAAACCACCAAAGATTTACAAGGAGATGTTAACCCAGAACACCTGTAGGTCTGCCAGCAGCAAGTTTCTCGAATTCTTCCTAAGAAGCCTTGAAAGTAGTGAAACTGTCTCCTGTTGCAATAAGTCAGAACCTCATTCTGAGTGTTCCCAACAAAGGTCATTCAGCTGAACACGACCGTGGACTAATTAGAGCCTGATGTATCCAGTGCCATCCATAGTAATGGATGGACAGTAGTCGCGTCCAAAACAACAGATGTCTGCTTCC
Source organism: Dipodomys merriami (assembly GCF_024711535.1). Taxonomy (NCBI): domain Eukaryota; kingdom Metazoa; phylum Chordata; class Mammalia; order Rodentia; family Heteromyidae; genus Dipodomys; species Dipodomys merriami. The sequence continues at coordinate 7,742,757 of NW_027206168.1, read as the reverse complement.
CAAAACTTGAACAGAGTGCCATAAGTAGAGGTTCAACTTATTCCTCAGGTAGAGTAGAGTGTAGCCGTAAAAGCTGCAATCTGTAGTACTCAGGTGAGTAGAATGGGAAGCAGATATTCCCAGTCAGCTGGCAGTGTCCTAAGGGGACCAGCATATCTGGCTGACACATCTGAATGTTTGCAAATGCGGCAGAGTGCTGCAGGTGCAATTGTGCATCAATGCAAACTGGGTAACCTTGCCAAATTTAATGGATGTAGAAGAAACCACGGAGGATTTACAAGGAGATGTTAACCTGGAGCACCTGAAGGCCTACTCGCAGCAAGTTTCTGGAATTCTTCCTTGAAAGTAGTGAAACATTCTTATGTTGCAATAAGTCAGAACCTCATTCTGAGTGTTCTAGGCAGAGGTCATTTGGCAGAACATAACCGTGCACTAATTAGAGCCTGATATATCCAGTGCCTTCCATAGTCATGGATGGACAGTGTTCGTGTCCCAAACAACTGAGGTCTGCTTCTCAAAACTTCAACACAGTGTCATAATTAGAGATTCAAGTACTCCTCAGGGTGAAGAGACTGTAGTCGTAAAAGATCTAGTCAGTAACAATCAGGAGGGAAGAACAGGAAGCAAATATTCTCAGTAAGCTAGCAGCATCCTAGGGGGACAAGCACAATTGGCTGCCACTTTTGAGTGCTTTAAACTACTGCAGAGCTCTGCAGGGGCAAATGTGCAGTAATACAAACTGAGTAACCTTGCCAAAGTTCAGGCGTGTAGAAGAAACCACTGAGGATTTACAAGGAGATATGAACCAGGACCACCTGGCAGCCTGCTGGCTGCAAAATCTAGAATTCTTCCTAAGAAAACTTGAAAGTAGTGAAATGCTGTTCCACTGCAATAACTCAGAACCTGATTCTACATGTTCCCAGCAGAGGTCATTCATCTGAACACAACCATGGACTATTTAGAGAGTGATATATCCGGTGCCATCCCTATCAATGGATAGACGTTGGTCGCGTCCCAAATAACTGAGGTCTGGTTCTCAAAACTTTAACAGAGTGCCATAAGTAGAGTGTCAATTTACTCCTCAGGTTGAGTAGCATGTAGCCATAAAAGCTGTAATCAGTAGCACTCAGGTGAAAAGAATAGAAAGCAGATATTCCCAGTCAGCTGGCAGTGTCCTCCAGGGAAAAGAATGTTTGGCTGCAACGTCTGAATGTTTCCAACCACAGCAGAGCTCTGCAGGCATGATTGTGCAACAATGAAAACTGTGTAACCCTCCCAAACTTCACCAGTTTAGAAGAAACCATGGAGGATTTACAAGGAGATGTTATCCTGGAACACCTGTAAGCCTGGTGGCAGCAAGATTCTAAAATTCTTCCTCACAAGCCTTGAAGGTAGTGAAATGCTCTTATATTGCAATAACTCAGAAGCTTATTCTGAGTGTTCCTGGCAGAAGTTATTCGGCTGAACACAACCGTGGACTAATTAGAGCCTGATATATCCAGTGCCATCCATAGCAATGGATGGATGTTGGTCGTGTCCCACACAACTGAGGTCTGGTTCTGAAAACCTTAACAGAGTGCCATAAGTAGAGGTTTAACTTATTCCTCAGGTTGAGTAGAGTGTAGCCGTAAAAGCTGTAATCAGTAGCACTCAAGTGAGAAGAAAGGAAAGCAGATATTCCCAGTCAGCTGGCAGTGTCCTACTGGGACAGGGGAAAAGGATATCTGGATGCAACATCTGAAAGTTTGCAACCACGGCAGAGGTCTGCAGATGCAATTGTGCAGTAATGCACACTGACTAACTTTGCCAAACTTGACTGGTGTAGAAGAAACCACTGAGGATTTAAAAGGAGATATGAACCCGGAACACCAGGCAGCCAGCTGGTTGCAAGAATCAAGAATTCTTCCTAAGAAGATATGAAAGTCTTGAAACAGAGTTCTGTTGCAAGAACTCAGAACCTGATTCTCCATGTTCCTGGCAGAGGTCATTCAGCTGAACACAAGGTGGACTACTTAGAGCTTTATATATCCAGTGCCATCCACAGCAATGTATGGAAATAAGTTGTGGTCCAAACAACTGAGGTCTAGTACTGAAAACTTTAACAGAGTGCCATATGTAGAGATTCAACTTACTCCTCAGGTTGAGTAGAGTGTAGCCGTAAAAGCTGTAATCCATAGCACTCAGGTGAGAAGAACGGGAAGCACATATTCCCAGTCAGCTTGCAGTGTCCTACGGGTATTAGCATATCTAGCTGCCACGTCTGAATGTTTCCAACCACGGTAGAGCTCTGCAGGCGCAATTGTGCAGAAATGCAAAGTGCGGAACCTTGCCAAACTTCATGGGTGTAGAAGAAACCTCAGAGGATTTACAAGGAGATATTAACCCGGAACACCTGGATGCCTGCCGTCAGCAAGATTCTGGAATTCTTCCTAAGAAGCCTTGAAACTAGTGAAACGCTCTTCTGTTGCAATTACTCAGAACATCATTCTGAGTGTTCCCGGCAGAAGTCATTCGGCTGAACACAACCGTGGGCTAATTAGAGCCTGATATATCCAGTGCCGTCCATAGTAATGGATGGACAGTGGCTGAGTCCCATACAACTGAGGTCTGCTTCCCAAAACTTAAACACAGTGTCATACATAGAGGTTCTACTTACTCCCCAGGGTGAAGAGAGTGTAGTGGTAAAAGCTTGAATCAGTAACACTCAGGTGGGAAGACCGCGAAGGAGATATTCCCAGTCAGCTGGCAGCATACTAGGGGGACAAGCACAAATGGCTGCTACTTCTCAGTACTTGCAACCCCTGCAAAACTCTGCAGGCACAATTGTGAAGTAATGCAAACTGAGTAACATTGCCAAAGTTTAGGCGTGTAGAAGAAACCACTGAGGATTTACAAGGAGATATGAACCCGGAACACCAGGCAGCCTGCGGGCTGCCAGAATCTGGAATTCTTCCGAAGAAGACTTGAAAGTAGTGAAACGCTGTTCTGCTGCAAGAACTCAGAACCTGATTCTGCATGTTCAAGGCAGAGGTCATTTGGCTGAACACAACGGTGGACTACTTACAGCCTGATATGTCCAGTGCCATCCATAGCAATGGATGGACTTTGGTCGCATCCCACACAACTCAGGTCTTGTTTTCAAAATTTAACAGAGTGCCATAATTAGAGGTTCAACTTACTCCTCAGGTTGAGTAGAGTGTAGCCATAAAAGCTGTAATCAGTAGCAATCAGGTGAGAAGAACGGGAAGCAAATATTCCCAGTCAGCTGGCAGTGTCCTACAGGGAAAAGCATATCTGGCTGCCAAATCTGAAAGTTTGCAACCGCAGCAGAGCTCTGCAGGCGCAATTTTGCAGCAATACAAATTGCATATCCTTTCCAAACTTCACGGGTGTAGAAGAAACCATGGAGGATTTACAAGGAGATATTAACCCGGAACACCTGGACGCCTGCCGCCAGCAAGATTCTGCAATTCTTCATAAGACGCCTTGAAAGTAGTGAAACACTCTTCTGTTGCAATAACTCAGAAGCTCATTCTGAGTGTTCTCCGCAAAGGTCATTAGGCTGAACACAACCGTGCATGAATTAGAGCCTGATATAGCCAGTGTGGTTCCTTGGAATGAATGGACAGTGGCCGCATCCCAAACAACTGAGGTCTGCTTCTCAAAACTTTCACAAACTGTCATAAGTGGAGGTTCTACTTACTCCTCAGGGTGACCAGAGTGTAGTGGTAAAAGCTCTAATTAGTAACACTCAGGTGGGAAGAAGGAGAAGCAGATATTCCCAGTCAGCTGGCAGCTTCCTGGGGGGACAAGCACAAATGACTGCCACTTCTGAGTGCTTGCAACCACTGCAGTACTCTGCAGGTGCAATTGTGCAGTAATGCAAACTCAGTAACATTGCCAAACTTCAGGCGTGTAGAAGAAACCACTGAGGATTTACAATAAGATCTGAACCTGAAACACCTGGCAGCCTGCCAGCTGCCAGAATATGAAAATATTCCAAAGAAGACTTGAAAGTAGTGAAACCCTGTTCTGTTGCAAGAATTCAGAACCTGATTCTGCATGTTCCCAGAAGAGGTCATTCCACTGAACACAACGGTGGACTAATTAGAGCCTGATATATCCAGTGCCATTCATAGCAATGGATGGAAGTTGGTCACGTCCCACACAACTGAGGTCTGGTTCTGAAAACTTTAACAGAGTGTGATAAATAGAGGTCAACTTACTCCTCAGGGTGAGTAGAGTGTATCCGTAAAAGCTGTAATCAGTAGCACTCCGGTGAGAAGAACAGGAAGCAGATATTCCCAGGCAGCTGGTAGTGTCCTAGGGGGACAAGCATATCTGGCTGCCACGTCTGAATGTTTGCAACTGTGGCAGAGCTCTGCAGGCTCAATTGTGCAGCAATGCAAACTGCATCACCTTGCCCAACTTCATGGGTGTAGAAGAAACCATGGAGGAGTTACAAGGAGATATTAACCAGCAACACCTGGAGGCCTGCCGGCAACAAGATTCTAGAATTCTTCCTAAGTAGCCTTGAAAGTAGTGAAATGATCTTCTGTTGCAATTACTCAGAACCTCATTGTGAGTATTTCTCGCAGAGGTCATTCGGCTGAACACAACCCTGGACTAATTAGAGCCTGATATATCCAGTGCCATCCATAGTAATGGAAGGACAGTGGTGGCTTCCCAAACAACTGAGGTCTCCTTCTCAAAACATCAACACAGTGTCATAAGTAGAGGTTCCACTTACTTCTCAGGGTGAAGAGAGTGTAACGGTAAAAGCTCCAATCAGTAACACTCAGGGGGAAAGAACAGGAAGCAGATATTCCCAGTCAGCTGGCAGCATCCTAGGGAGACAAGCACAAATGGTTGCCACTTCTGAGTGCTTGCAACCACTGCAGAACTCTGCATTCGTAATTGTGCAGTAATGCAAACTGAGTAACATCGCCAAACTTGAGGCGTGTAGAAGAAACCACTGAGGATTTACAAGGAGATATGAACCCGGAACACCAGGCAGCCTGCTGGCTGCCAGAATCTGGAATTCTTCCTAAGAAGACTTGAAAATAGTGAAATGCTGTTCTGTTGCAAGAACTCTGAACCTGATTCAGCATGTTCCTTGCAGAGGTCATTCGGCTGAACAGAACGGTGGACTACTTAGACCCTGATATATCAGTGCCATCCACAGCAATGAATGAATGTTGGTCAGGTCCCACACAACTGAAGTCTGGTTGTCAAAACTTTAACACAGTGCCATAAGTAGAGTTTCAACTTACTCCTCAGGTTGAGTAGAGTGTAGCCGTAAAATCTGTAATCAGTAGCACTCAGATGAGAAGAACGGGAAGCACATATTCCCAGTCAGCTAGCAGTGTCCTATGGGGACAGGGGACAAGCATATCTGGCTGCCACGTCTGAATGTTTGCAACCGCGGCAGAGCTCTGCAGGCGCAATTGTGAAGCAATGCAAACTGTGTAACCTTGCCAAACTTCCTGGGTGTAGAAGAAACCACGGAGGATTTACAAGGAGATATTAACCCGGAACACCTGGAAGCTTGCAGGCAGCAAGATTCTGGAATTCTTCCTAAGAAGCCTTGAAAGTAGTGAAACGATCTTTTGTTGCAATAACTCAGAACCTCATTCTTAGTGTTCCTGACAGAGGTCAATAGACTGAACACGACCGTGGACCACTTAGAGCCTGATATATCCTGTGCTGTCCATAGTAATGGATGGACCTTGGCTGGGTCCTAAACAAGTGAGGTCTGCTTCTCAAAACTTCAACACAGTGTCATAAGTTGAGGTTCTACTTACTCCTCAGGGTGAAGAGAGTGTAGCGTCAAAAGCTCTGATCAGTAACACTCAGGTGGGAAGAAGGGGAAGCAGATATTCCCAGTGAGTTGGCAGCAGCCTAGGGGGACAAGCACAAATGGCTTCCACTTCTGAGTGCTTGCAACCACTGCAGAACTCTGCATTCGCAATTGCGCAGTAATGCAAACTGAGTAACATTGCCAAACTTGAGGCGTGTAGAAGAAACCACAGAAGATTTACAAGGAGATCTGAACAAGGAACACCTGGCAGCCTGCCAGCTGCCAGAATCTGGAATTCTTCCTTAGCAGAATTGAAAGTAGTGAAACGCTGTTCTGTTGCAACAACTGAGAACCTGATTTTGCATGTTCCTGGCAGAGGTCATTCGGTGAACACAATGGTGGACTACTTAGAGCCTGATATATCCAGTGCCATCTATAGCAATGGAAGGATGTTAATCGCATCCCACACAACTCAGGTCTGGTTCTCAAAATTTTAACAGAGTTCCATAAGTAGAGGTTCAACTTACTCCTCAGGATGAGTAGAGTGTAGCCGTCAAAGCTGTAATCAGTAGCACTCAGGTGAAAAGAACCAGAAGCAGATGTTCCCTGTCAGCTGACAGTGTTCTACGGGGACAAGCATATCTGACTGCCAAGTCTGAATGTTTGCAACTGCGGAAGAGCTCTGCAGGCGCAATTGGACAGCAATGCAAACTGCCTAACCTTGCCAAAATTCACAGATGTAGAAGAAACCACGGAGGATTTACAAGGAGATATTAACCAGGAAAGCCTGGAGGTCTGCCGGCAGCAAGATTCTGGAATTCTTCGTAAGAAGCCTTGAAAGTAGTGAAACGCTCTTATGTTGCAATAACTCAGAACCTCATTCTTAGTGTTCCCTGCAGAGGTCATTCGGCTGAACACAACCGTGGACTAATTAAAGCCTGATATATCCAGTGTGGTTCCTTGGAATGGATGGACAGTGTGCGCATCCCAAACAACAGAGGTTTGCTTCTCAAAACTTCAACACAATGTCATAAGTAGAAGTTCTACTTACTCCTCAGCGTGAACAGTGTGTAGTGGTAAAAGCTCTAATCAGTAAAACTCAGGTGGGAAGAACAGGAAGCAGATATTCCCAGTCAGCTGGCAGTGTGCTACGGGGACAAGCATATCTGGCTGCCACGTCTGAATATTTGCAACCACGGCAGAATTCTTCAGACGTAATTGTGCAGCAATGCAAACTGTGTAACCTTGCCAAACTTCACGGGTGTAGAAGAAACCACGGAGGATTTATAATGAGATGTTTACCTAGAACGCCTGGAGGCCTGCTGCCAGCAAGATTCTGGAAATCTTCCTAAGAAGCCTTGAAAGTAGTGAAACACTCGCCTGTTGCAATAACTCAGAACCTCATTGTGAGTGTTCCTGGCAGAGGTCATTTGGCTGAACACAACCGTGGACTAATTAGAGCCTGATATATCCAGTGCCATTCAAAGGAATGGATGGACAGTGGCCGTGTCCCAAAAAACTGAGGTCTGCTTCTCAAAATTTCAACAGGGTGAAGACAGTGCAGTGCTAAAAGCTCTAATCAGTAATACTCAGGTGGGAAGAATGGGAAGCAGATATTCCCAATCAGCTGGCAGCATCCTAGGGGGACAAGCACAAATGCCTACCACTTCTGAGTGCTTCCAACCACTGCAGAGCTCTGCAGGGGCAATTGTGCAGCAATGCAAACTGAGTAACATTGCCAAACTTCAGGCATGTAGAAGAAACCAATGAAGATATACAAGGAGATATGAACCCGGAACACCTGGCAGCCCTGCCAGCTGTCAGAATCTGGAATTCTTCCTAAGAAGACTTGAAAGTAGTGAAACGCTGTTCTGTTGCAAGAACTCAGAACCGTATTCAGCATGTTCCTGGCAGAGGTCATTTGGCTGAAAGAACGGTGTACTACTTAGAGCCTGATATGTCTAGTGCCATCCATAGCAATGGAAGGACGTTAGTCGCGGCCCACACAACTCAGGTCTGGTTCTCAAAACTTTAACAGAATGCCATAAGTAGAGGTTCAACTTACTCCTCAGGGTGAGTAGAGTGTAGCCGTAAAAGCTCTAATCAGTAGAACTCAGTTGAGAAGAACGGGAAACAGATATTCCCAGTCAGCTGGCAGTGTTCTATGGGGACAAGCATATCTGACTGCCAAGTCTGAATGTTTGTAACCGCAGCAGAGCTCTGCAGGCGCAATTGTGCAGCAATGCAAACAGTGTAACCTTGCCAAACTTCATGGATGTAAAAGAAACCACGGAGGATTAACATGGAGATATTAACCCGGAAAGCCTGGAGGTCCGCCGGCAGCAAGATTCTGCAATTCTTCATAAGACGCCTTGAAAGTAATGAAACACTCTTCTGTTGCAATAACTCAGAACCTCATTCTGAGTGTTCCTGGCAGAGGTCTTTCGGCTGAACACAACTGTGGACTAATTAGAGCCTGATATATCCAGTGCTCTCCCTTGGAGTGGATGGACTGTGTGTGCGTCCCAAACAACAGAGGTTTGCTTCTCAAAACTTCAACACAGTGTCATTAGTAGAGGTTCTACTTACTCCTCAGGGTGAAGAGTGTGTAGTGGTAAAAGCTACAATCAGTAATACTCAGGTGGGCAGAATGGGAATCAGATATTCCTAGTTAGCTGGCAGCATCCTGGGGGTACAAGCACAAATGGTTGCCACTTCTGAGTGCTTGCAACAACTGCAGAACTCTGCAGTGCCAAGATCCTCCAAATAAATAGATTTTTTTCCTAATTATTATTTATTTTTCTAGTTTTTTTTACTATTTTTATTTTCTTTTACTTCTTTTCTGTTTCTGTTTTTTTCTTCCTTTTTCTATTCCACATTTTGTTTTTTCTTCCTCATTGCTGTTTTCTTCATTCCCAGAGACACAGTCTATTGGGATTACCAGGCTTCTTCCTTAATTGTTTGTATACTTAATACTTACATTGATTACCCAACTCTCTATTGCACAATCTTAGTATTTTTAACTTTACTATTAATATTTTATATGTATATATTTTTTAAAACTTTATCTCTATTTCACACACACACACACACACACACACACACATGTATTCTTTTCTTTTCTTTCTGTGAATTTGGGTCTTAATTTTCTTTCTTCTGTTCCTTTGCTTCTCTACATGCCTTTACTCTGATTTTCTCCTCTTATTTTTCACTACATTTCTTAATCTTTCCTTTAGTTTCACCTCAACCATTTGCATTATTTCTGGTCATTTGGTCCCTCTTTGCTTTCTTTTCTCTGTTGATCCCTATGTTTGTGTCATTGAGCTAGACTGTATCTATAGTCAGTGTGACTGTGCCAAAGTGGCTCATGATAGTATCCTTTTGGTCCAAATAGCTTTAAAACTCATAATAGAATTGTTCACTGACTACAATTATATATCCCTGCTTCTGAAACACAATATCCCTCCCCTGACAAAGAAAGGCAGATATATAGGGGAACACCAGTCTATGATTTTTGAAACTCTAAAATTGGTGCAAATACATGGCCAGAGTTGGATTTTATCTTAAAACTATGCTCCATGATAGCATTGAACCTATTTACATATCAAAAAAGGGGAGATAGAGTGAAAATACCTTCCTTCGATTGTGAACCTCCAAAGTCTATGCAAATACAGGGCCCTGGAGTGATGCTTGTCTAAAATTGTGTTCTGCTGTGGAACTGGATATACTTTTGAGTCCAAAAAAAGAGAGAGTGTGTGAAAATACCTATCTTTGTGAACCTACAAAGTCTGTACACCTAAGGAGCTTGGAATTGGTCCTTGCCTTAAAATTGTGTTCCAGTGTGGAATTGTATAGAGTGTATAATATGGAAAGATAGAGTGAAAATAACTAACATTGACTGTAGACCTACAAAGTCTGTGCAACTACAAGGCTCTGGATTGGTCCTTGCCTTAAAATTTTCTTCTAGTGTGGAATTTGATTTGTTTTCATTCCCAAGTGGACAGAACAAGCCATAGAAACACAAGAAAAATGGCAAGTCAAGGAACCTCAACTCCCACTCAATTCAAACAGGCAACAGAGCAGTTAGTTCTGCAAATGTTCTACAAACACTACTGGTAAACATGCTGAATTTTAAAAAATGAAAGTCTGAATAAGGCTATATATGAGTGTGATGAGGCTAGCCAAAGATTAATAGAGACATTCATGGAATCCACAAACAGAAAGCTAAATGAATTCCAACAGAAGGAAAGGGAGTCCAATGAGAGTATAGCCACTCGACTAAAGGATTTGAGGGTGAACACTGAGTACCAAATCAAGGAGGTAAAGATGTCCATACAAATCCTAAAACAAATCTTCAACAAAAAAGTTGAAGCCTTCAAAACTGACTAATTAGAAGGAAATGAAATAAATAGGTAGAAAGTGTCGCTACCGCCTCGACCAGCAAGGAAGACGCGACACCGGACTCTTCTCTCTGCAGTTTATTCAGGACCTTTGAGTAATCTTCTGACCCCAACCCCGGGGAGAATTCCCCACAGCCTTAAGTACCCGCTGGGTAGCCAACCCTGATACGCCACGTGGGAACCACCAATAGGTTCAGGTGCGCAGAAGCAAGCCAGATTCTTTGCCTTAGCCATATAAGGAGTTGTTTACTATGAGAGCACTCGCCATCGGGAAGGCGGAGGGCGGAAGCCGGCGCCATCTTCCAGGTGCGGCCTCTCGCAGCTCTCTACAGTTCCCCCTTTTTTGTTTAAAGAACACAGATGAGAACAGAGGTCTGATCCCTGTTGTGCAATGCAAGGACTGCATACAAGCCTTCTCCCAGAGGGTACCTTCTCTAGGGATGACTCAGCCTGTCCATTGATTCGTTTTTCACAAGGACGGGAAAAGGCGAATCGAACCCGTGTGCAATCAAACATGCTCTCCTCGAGGGCAAAACTCATGCCTCTCGACTGCAGTACTTTGGCTTTGCAATCTGTGTTCATTGTTTTAGGGTGGCAAGCCACGCTTGGGGGGACTGACCTGTTCCAATGACTGTAAAGGCTTGGATAATCATGGCTGCACTGCGACGCTGAGAACCTCTAATTTGGCAAATGCACCACAGACATACCAAGGAGGCTAACACCAGAAGGCCTGTCAGGGCTCCTAAACCCGCCCATTCCTTAAGATGATTCATAGCAGTGGAGATCCATGAAGATAACCCCTCCGCCAATCTGGCATCCACTCGGGTCGAGTTCACCATGACGATGGCAACCCTGAGCTGTTCCATCAGGCTGTCGAACTCCCCAGTTCAATTACCTAAAAGATAACTAGACAACTGTTTAGACAAATTTGCAGCTTTTTTTGAATAGGTTTTTTCCTGGGCCTGAACTCTGGGCCTGGGCGCTGTCCCTCAGCTCTTCAGCTCAAGGCTAGCGCTCTACCACTTGAGCTACAGCGCCACTTCCGGCTTTTTTCTTTTCTTTTTGCTTATATGGTACTGGGGAATTGAATCCAGGGCCTCATGAATGCAGAGGAAGTGCTCTACCACTGAGCCACCTTCCCAGCCCCTCTCCTTAAGATGATTGGGTCATAGCATTAGGAGCATCCTCAGGCACAGGCACCCAACGAGGCATGCGGGTAACTAAAGCATATTTAAACTTTGAGGCATTCCAGCATTGGGTTACTGCACGAGGTAAGTTCTTCCATACTCACAATGAACAAAAATGGGGGACACACGCACACAGAGGTAGGCCTGTGAGTAATAGAAGATTTAGGTTTAACACTTTGGCCGCCGCAACCCGTAGCAGTTGCCACAACACCAGTCACGGTACCAGAACCCGAAGAGGCTGTAATCAAGGAAACAGTTATGCATCATGTCGTACAGGCATCGGTCTCGGGAACACAGACAGGGTTCCCCATCTCGGTACTGGTCTTCCCGGTTGCACCATCGCAAGGATGAGCAGGAGGACCATCACCCCCCGCATCTCGTGCCTCTTCACACTGGGCTTTTCTAGTGAGGCGTTCAGGCACCCACACTGATCTTGTTGGTCCTGAGGAAAAACACAAACAGAGCCTCGTGCCCATGTCAGTATGGGATCGGGCCCACGCCAGAGCCCTGTCAAGACATCCTTCCATTTTACCATCCCTTTTGCTGGGCCATAAGGTTCATTATGTCTATCTGCTGCGGATTGACTCTGAGCATCCAAATTTAAAAAATTAATAGTAAATAAAGCAAGAGAAAGTCTTTCCTTTGGGGTACGGCCATGGCCAATTCCCCCCTTTTGTTTTTGTAGGCACTATTTTATCGTGCGGTGAGCACGTTCCACAATGCCTTGGCCTTGGGGATTGTAGGGCAAACCATGTATAAGTTGCACCTCCATTTGATGACAAAAGGAGGCAAACTGTTGTCCTGTGTACGCAGGTCCATTGTCAGTCTTAAGTTGATAAGGTTTTCCCCAGGCTGCCCAGGTCTCCAAACAATGGGCAATAACATTGCGTGCCTTTTCTCCAGCCGAGGGCGTGGCATGTATAACACCTGAACAGGTGTCCACAGACACATGTACATATTTTTGGTGTCCAAACTCAGAGATGTGAGTCACATCCATCTGCCAAACTTTTAGCGGGAGCAAACCCCGGGGATTAACCCCAACACTAGGCGGATGCTGATAAATTACACATCGAGGACAGTCTAATATCACCTGTCTCGCATCGGCTCGAGAAATTTGAAATTTTTGTTGTAGTGCTTTTGCATTAACATGAAATGTTTTATGAAAGGTTTTGGCTCTGTCTAAGACAGAGCTAATAAATACCCATTCTTGTCTGGTCCATTGATCCACTACATCATTTCCTTTGCCCAGGGGTCCTGGCAGGCCCGTATGAGCCCGAATATGCAAGGGATAAAAGCATGATTTTCTCTGCCAAATCAACTGTTGTAATTGTTGAAACAATGGACCAACCGGACTGGAACTCTTAATAGGTCCGGCAACCTCTAAAACCTTGAGAGCATTAATAACATAAGCAGAATCAGATATTAAATTAAAAGAAAACGGGCATGCTTCAAAAACTTTTATAACAATTTTTAACTCTACCATCTGAGGAGCACCGGGCTGAAACTGGTGTTGTACCGGTCATTGTGCCTCAACCATGTATACACCACATCCCGTTTTTGAGCCATCAGTAAATACATTAGGGGCACTTACAATAGGTTGAGAAGTCGTTACCTTAGGAAAGATAATTGGGTGTTCCTTGAAAAACCCCAAAAGGGGATGTTTTGGAAAGTGGTTGTCTATTTGTCCAGTAAAGCTACATTGTAAAATAGCCCAATCATCTATAGTAGCACACAAAGTTTGAACTTGATGGCTGGTGTAAGGAACTATAATGGTAGACGGGGCAATTCCAAAATACTGTAAGCATTGTTGAATTCCAGAGAGTGCAACACCAGCCACAGCAGTAGGGTAATATTCAATGGACTTGGCCGGTGATATTTTTGGGTGAATCCAAAACAACGGGCCTTCTTGCCACAACAACCCAGTAGGTTGAGACAAGGTAGGGAGTATACACAGGGTAATACTCTTGTCTTCCTGTATTCTCTGTAAGCAGGCATTTTGTAATCTCTCTTCTATCTTATGTAAAGTCTCTCTTGCCTCTTTGGTTAACTGTCTAGGAGAATCCAAAGCAGAGTCTCCTTGTAATATAGCATAAAGGGGTCTCAACTCATAATTTGGTAGCTTTAAATAGCTTCTAACCCAATTAATATCTCCTAACAATTTTTGAAAATCATTTAAGGTTTTTAGATTATCTTTTCTCAACTCTACCTTTTGTGGAGTAACGCAATTTTTACATATTTTCGCTCCTAAGTAATCTATAACCTGGTCCTGCTGTACCTTTTCAGGAGCTATAAACAGTCCTCTGTACTTTAGCATCTCAATCAAATCCACATACGCCTTTTCCAGCATATGTTTACTCTTTGCTGTTAGTAAAATATCATCCATATAATGAATGCATCTTAATTTGGGATATTTTTGTCTAAGAGGGGCAAGAGTTTCATCCACATAAAGTTGGCACATAGTAGAACTATTGGCCATCCCCTGAGGCAAAACTACCCACTCATATCTTTTATCTGGCTCCTCATGATTGCAGGAGGGAATAGTAAAAGCAAACCTCACACTGTCTTGATCATGTAGGGGAATGGAAAAAAAACAATCCTTTATATCAATCACAATAATGGGCCAAAAGGCTGGCAGGGAAGAAAGCAAAGGTAGGCCTCGTTGTACGGGGCCCATAATTTGCATCTGGTTATTGATGGCTCGTAAATCGTGTAACAAACGCCATTTTCCAGACTTCTTTTTAATAACAAAAATGGGTGTATTCCACGGGGATACTGATGGTTTAATGTGTCCTTGGGTTAACTGTTCCTGTACTAATGTCCTGGCGGCAGTTAATTTTTCAGAGGAAAGTGGCCACTGAGGCACCCACACCGGCTCCTCCGTTTTCCAGGATATGGGGATCCCTCCCCCAGTGGCCCCTAGGAAAAACCCAAGCCCTGCCTGTGGTTGCTCTGGTACACTTTAATAGGCTCCTTGTTCCCTCGTAAAAATTTATCTAGTCCAAAACTGGGGTGATAACCCATACGCACCATTCCAGTATAGTCTGGGTCAATCACACCAGGATGCACCTTAAGGCCCCGCAGAATTGTAGATGACCTCCCTATCAACAATCCCACCGTGCCAGGCTCAAGGGGTCCTTGGAAGTCTGTGTCAACTAACTGGACCCCCATTCGGGGAGTTAATATGAGTCTGGTGGTGGCACGGAGGTCCAGTCCTGCTGAGCCCGCAGTGGCTCTCCGCGGTCCTTGGGGTGCCGGAGGGTCGGCCACTGTTCTGGGTAGTAGCTCCTGTCCTGGTTCTCGACTGCCCCATATATTTGCGGGCCCTGAGGGCGGGGGCCCTGCTGCCCGTTTTTTGAATGGGCCTGCGTTAAGGTTCGACCGTTGATGTCTTTCACAGATCGGCATTCAACTGCCCAGTGCTTCCCCCTTTTACATCTAGGGCACAGCCCAGGCTGCTTAGGCTGTTGTCCCTTTCCTGTTTCTATCACACTTGCTCTTTCAGGGCAATTATGCTTTATGTGTCCCATCTTGCCGCATCTAAAGCACGCACCTGAGCCTCCCCCTTTCTTCTGGGTTAATTGCACCACAGCAGCAGCTAATCCAGCATTAGTTAGTGGTCCGGCCAGCTCTCTGCAAACTTTCATCCATGCTTCTAGTCCCCTATTCTTATATGGGGTTATGGCGGCTCTGCATTCCTTAGTGCACTGCTCGTAAACAAGCTGTTTAATTAATGGCATGGCTGTGTCTGGGTCACCAAAAATTCTGCCAGCAGCCTCGACCATAAGGGCAACAAAGTCCGAAAACGGCTCCATAGAGCCCTGCAGGATTTTGGTGAGATTGCCACTCACCTCGCCTTTATTTGGTAAGGCCTTCCATGCCTTTATGCCAATTTTATTGATTTGTTCATAAACTTGAACCGGGTAGCCTATCTGCTGATTGGCGAATCTCACCTGTCCAAGCAGCATATCTGTGTCCCAAGCTGGGTTTCCCCCAGCCTGATTGGCCGCAGCCTCTTCACTAGCAAATTCAATCAAAAAGGCCTTCCAATCTAAATACTGACCTGGGCTCAAACAAGCTCGTGTGAGCCCACTCCAATCACCGGGTGTCATGCAATGTCTGTTTAGGGCCTCCACCTGGGCTACAGTAAAGGAGGCTGTGATTCCGTATGTCCGCACAGACTCAGCTAAAGATTTTATAACCTTAAAATCTAAGGGTTCATGATACTGCTGTCCCTGTGGATCCTGAAATATTGGACAGGCTAGCTGTATCTCGGTTCTGACCGCTTTCCACACGCCTGGGCTGAAAGAACAGCCAGGGCTGCCACTTCCGGGGTCCTCTGCATAGAGCGGAGGGGCCGAAGGTTTGGGGCGGTGCACGGAGGGCATGCATTCGTCTTTATCTGGGTCCTCTCTCTCCTTCCCTTTCCTCCTCTTTCTTATCTTTGTTTTTTCTATTTGTTCTATGAGTGATTGTAGTTCCTCTGAGTCTGTAGACTCAGAGGTCTGTAGTTCGGCAAAATCGGGGTATAACCCCCCCCTGCTCTCCTCCTTTTCGCTGTCTGCCCTTTCCGATCTTTCTTCCTGCAGCATTTCTAGGGCGGCCTGACCATTCTCTACCGCCTCACTGCAACGCTGGTCCTCGAGACAGCCTCTTATCAGTTTCCATATTGGTCTCACTCCGCTCTTAAGCGTTCCTTGTTCAGAGGCAAAATCTAGGTCCCTCCCTAGTTTCTCCCAAGAGGCCACCGTGAGGCTTCCGGAGACAGCGAACCACGGGGCAACGATGTCACATTCATTCAAAAATCTCTCTAAAGTACTCTTTTTTATTTTTAACTTTTTTGAGTGCAGTAGCTCATTGAGAGCCAAAAAAATTGGGTGCGAAGAAGAAGCGCCCATGTTTTAAACATTTAAAGCTGGTAAACAAACTTTTACTTTCACTTTTGGCTACTCTATTGACTAGCCCCGGGTTCTCACTCTCTCTTTATCTACCGAGAAGAGCAAAAATCCCCCCGCTCTTGTCGCGGATTCCCCTTTTACCTGGGAACTTACTCCCCGCTCTTGTCGTGGATTCCCCTTTTACCTGGGGACTTACCCCCACTTTTGTCGCGGATTCCCCTTTTACCTGGGGACTTACCCCCGCTTTTGTCGCGGATTCCCCTTTTACCTGGGAACTTACCGGTGCACCACCCTGACCGCAGAGAGTTCTGAGTCCTCGTTGGGGTTATGGCTGAGTTCCCCGTACGGGCCACCACGTGTCGCTACCGCCTCGACCAGCAAGGAAGACACGACACCGGACTCTTCTCTCTGCAGTTTATTCAGGACCTTTGAGTAATCTTCTGACCCCAACCCCGGGGAGAATTCCCCACAGCCTTAAGTACCCGCTGGGTAGCCAACCCTGATACGCCACGTGGGAACCACCAATAGGTTCAGGTGCGCGGAAGCAAGCCAGATTCTTTGCCTTAGCCATATAAGGAGAGCATTCCACGAGAGCATTCGCCATCGGGAAGGCGGAGGGTGGAAGCCGACGCCATCTTCCAGGTGCGGCCTCTCGCAGCTCTCTACAAGAAAGTCTTTACAGTTGCTAGATGATACAGAAGATTGAATCTCTGGAATTGAAGATAGCCTGGACTTCATACAGAAAGAACAATTATTCAAAACAAATACAGGAAATAAGATAGACATCATCAGAAGGCCTAATTTAAAGATAATGGGTGTAAAGGAGGGCCTAGAGACAGAAGCTAAAGGACTAGATAATTTATTTAACAGAATCCTAGCAGAGAACTTCCCAAACATCCAAAAGAATAGGCTTATTCAGATACAAGAAGACTTTAGTACCACAAATAGACCCGACAAGAACAGGACATCCCATCCTCACATTGTAATCCACACAAGATCAATAGAGACCAAACTTTAAGGAAAGCTGTCAGGGAGAAAAGATAAATCACCTATAAAGAAAATCAATCAGAATAACTACAGATTTCTCAACATGAAAGCAGGAAGAGCCTGGAATGAAGTATGCCAGGCTCTAAAGACAAACAACTATCAACCAAAAATAGTGTACCCAGCTAAGCTCTTCTTCATAACAGAAGGACAAATAAAAAGCTTCTACAGCAAAGAAAAATGGAAATAAATCTCCACCAAACCAGCATTACAAAGATACTTTAAAATGTCCTACACATAGAAAACCAACAAGAATATGATTAAGGCAGAGAAAAGTCCCCAAAACAGAGAATCAGATAGTCATAGGAAAAACTTGGGAGGCACAGCCCGTAAGAAAGTGGATAACATGGAAGTAACTACCAAACACCTCTCATATCCTAACTATCAATATTAATGGACTTAACTCTCCAATTAAACAACACAGATTGTCTAGTTGGATCAAAATACAGGATCCATCTACCTGCTGTTTTCAAGAGACACCTTGTCCACAAAAACAAACATATCCTGAAAGTGAAAGGCTGGAATAAAAACTACCAAGCAAACAGCCCCTATAAGCAGGCCAGAGTTGCAATCTGAATAAAATAGACTTCAAATTAAAATTAGTGAGAAGAGATAAAGAAGGACATTAAATACTAATAAAAGGATCTCTCCTACTGGAGGATATAACAATTCTCAATTTCCATACCCTAAATACTGGAGGATCCAAATTTATCCAAGAAACATTACTTTCCCTAAAATCAAACATAGATGCAAAGACATTGATTGTTGGTGACTTTAACACTTTCACTACTGGATAGATCAACCTGGCAAAAACTTAACAGAGAAACCTCAGCTCTAAACAATTCTATATATCAGATAGACTTAACAGACATCTACAGAATATTTCACCCAGCAGAATTAGAATACATGTCCTTCTCAGCAGCTCATGGAACATTCTCTAAAATAGGCCACATTTTAGGACACAAAGAAAATCTGTACAAATTCAGAAATATTGAAATTGTTCCCTGAATTCTGACAAATTTGGGAATAAAGAATTAATGGAAGAAATTCTAGCAAATATTGATATGCCCAAACGGAACCAAGAAGGTCTAAACAAACTAAATAGATCCATATCAAGTGTTGAAATAGAAATGGCAATAAAAGAAGTCCCACCCAAGAAAAACCCAGGACCAAATGAATTCACAGCTAAATTCTATAAAGCCTTAAAGGAGAACTCACTCGAATGCTCCTTAAACTCTTCAATGAAATTGAAAGCGAAAGATCACTACCAAACTTGTTCTCTGAGGCCAGTATAATCCTCATCCCAAAACCAGATAGTGACCCATCAAAAAAAGAGAAATATAGGCCCATTTCTTTGATGAAAATTGATGCAAAAATTCTCACTAAAATTCTGGCCAACTGACTTCAAGTCTAATTTAAAAAAATTCATACACTATGACTAAACAGGATTCATTCCAGTGATGTCAAGCTAATTCAACACATGCAAGTCAATTAATGTAATTCAATGCAACAATAGGAGCAAAGACAAGAATTATATGATCATTGCAATAGATGCAGAAAAAGCATTTTGACATGATCTAACATCACTTTATGATAAAAGCTCTGGAGAAACTAGGAATCCATGAAACATTCCTCAAAATATCAAAGGCTGTATATGACAAACCTACAGCCAGCATTATACTTAATGGTGAAAAAGCTGAAAACATTTCCTCTCAAATCAGGAACTAGACAAGGATGTCCATTCTCCTCACTCCTCTTCAATATTGTATTGGAATTCCTAGCCCTAGCAATAAGGCAGGAGAGAAACATAAAAGGGATCCAAATAGGGAAACAAGAAGTAAAAACTCTTTGGCTTTGCAGATGACATGATCCTATATTTAAAGAACCCCATTGACTCCTCTCCCAAGTTACTTGAGCAAATCAGAAACTTTGGTAAAGTAGAAGGGTATAAAATTAACCCATAAAGTAGCTTTTCTGAATGCAACAATAAGAACAGTGAGGTTGAAATAAAAAAGCAACTCCTATTGTAATAACCACAAAAAAAGCCCAACAAACTGACCCATCCAGCAGGTTCAGTTATTCGTTAGGCTCGAGGAGGCGCCTCCTAAAAACCAATGGGGGCGAGAGAGAAAAGAGACCAAGCGCATAAAGGAAGACAAAGTCAGTCTGAGTCACGTCAAGGTCTGCTTTATTGAGCTCGGGGTAGGGTTTTTATACCCACAGGGGCGGTGGGAAGGGGAAGAATGAAAAAATTTTGCAGAAGCAAGGGTGAGAAGTCCCGGGGTCAGGGATGGGTCATGCTTTTCCTTTGGCCGTTGTGCTAATCTTAAAGGTATCTCCTGTGGTTTCTCTAAGAGACATTTATGGTTAGCCAGGCGCCGTTTGCTTAGGGGTGGAGGAATATTTATGGTTAGCCAATTGTAGTTTGTTTAGGGCTGGGGGAATCTTATCTTTCCATACATTTTCTTGGCTCCCAACAAATCCCCCTTTCTTATTTAGAAAATTGGCCATCAATTGTTGGCTGCTCTTTTTAAGGGGGTGACAGAGGCTCTGTTCCTCTAAGGGCCCAGGGTTTTTCCTCTGCTCCCGAGCAAGCGTCCTCACTCGGGGAGGGGAGTTTTACAGGCCTTGGCATGTTTTTTGAGGAGACGGCTTGTGGGTATGCATGCCAACCGTCATGCACCAGAGCTTGCCCCTCAGGGGTCTTGGGTTTTGGGATCTTGCAGATCCATCCCCCTGCAGTCCTACCTGCACCCTTGATTAGAGCATTTCTTCTTCCTCCCATAGGTGCATCCTCCCCCAAGTGGAGGAGCCTATAGGAGGAGGGGCGAACCTATCCCTTATGGCAATAGGTCTTGCCCGTTGAATGGTCAGGAGTTACGAATAAGAAGAAAGATTTTCTAAATAAGAAAAAGAAAAAAGGGGGGCTGTTTCCCACTGGAACAAGTTCATGGCAAAGCACTAATTAAAAGCCTAGGGTAAATCCTCAATCTCAATGCCTTAGTCCACCATATCGAGGTGATGATGATGAACCTGTATGGGCTTAGAAGACCAGAGATTAATCTGTTATTTAATAAATTCAAACAGGAAGGTCCAAGTCTGGAGTTCTAGCTGCATCTGTAAGAGAAAAGGCATCATCCTCGGGGGGAAGGTTTCCCCTGGGTTGTGGTAAGCCATTTACCTGTTTTATCAACAAATTTTCCAAAGGTAGGTTATGAGAAAACATCCTGTCTTAGGCTATTGGCTGCATGCCTTGTTGAGCCAGCCTGTATGGCCTCTGTATGTAGTGCTATTCAGGGTAAGCTCCATAATACTCCCGTTATTGAATGTTTTCAAGCTTTTTAGGAATCGTTAGGGAAGAAGTGTATGGAATTGCAGTCCTTCTCTAGGGGTGACCCAGGTGTGCTCCGTGGGGTCCTCCTGAGTCTCTAAGCGATGATAATGCACCGAGATCAAATTTTTTGGAAGAGCAGAATCTATTTGATTTTTTATAAAGCACGTAAGGCGCTGAAAAGCTCAAGGGCCAAAGGAAACAAGCAAAAGTAATCCAACAAGGGGACCCAGGAGGGGAAGAACATAGGGTAAAAGTCCCCCCCAAGCAGCCCAAATAGGGCGCTCAAAAAACTCATGTTGCTGTCTTTCAATCTCCTCCTGATGTTTTTTAACTCGATCTCTTACAATGGCATAAAAACATCACTTTTTCTGTAAAGTTAAGCAAATGCCACCTCTGTCAGCAGTTAAAAGATCTAAACCTCTGCAATTTTGTAAAACCACCTCAACTAATGAATCTAACTGATCCTGAAGATCTTGAACTTAGATTGATAAACTTTAGTAATAGCATCAGCTAATTGTTGTGAAAGCTTGGAGTATGAGGAGACAGCAGTGGCTAATCCTGCAGTCCCAGTGCCTAAAGCACCAGCCACTCCAAGTCCTATCAGTAGGGGAATAAATTGTACCACCCTTTTATGTCGGGGAACAAAATAATCAAAGGCAGGAATGGGTACTGGCTCATCTCCAGAAATCAAGTCAATGTCTGGGAGCAAAATAGCTGGAATACAGAGCCCTGTCCAATTTTGGGGAAGTACAGTGTAGGCCATATTATTGCCACAAACAAAAACCTGGCTCGGTTGTGAGCATAGGAGGCAGAAACATTAATAACATTGTTGCACAGGGAAAAGGAGGATATCCCAACATCAATGTCATACTACCCGGGGAAGTTTATAACACTCTTTGCAATAAAACAATTAGCGCGGATGATCAAACTGAGGTAGTCACTCTGGGAGATAAGGGTTAGGGAATCTACAGTGTTACAGGCTTGTGATTGATTAACACTTGGCCTAGTCTGCTGGGCTCATCAAATGGCCCTTATCTTGAGCCCCCTAAATCGAGAATTTTTACACAAGAATGCGGAGGAACATACTCTTTGTTCCTTATCTTGGGTCCCATTTGGCCATTTGGGGAATTTACTTGTTAGCCCTTTATTTACGACTACAGAGCTTGTCCCAGGGCTGACATCTAGACTCCGAAACTTTTTATATATCTCCAGAGAGGGAAAGGGTCAGTGCTAGCGCAAGCAAGTTTACAGAAGCAAAACCAGCAGTTAGCAATTATAAAATGTAACTCTAATTTTTAATCTTTTATTCCCTCATTTTTCTTTGGGCTAATTTTAATCTTAAAATTTAGGGGTTCTTATCTCAGTCGTACGGGTGTCTCTATATTATCTTGTGGGGTGTCAGTTGTTCTCAATGTTTGGTATTTGGATCTCAGAACTAATAGACGGACTGCGCCGATCTTTTTCTTTTACAAAAGACACCAGTCTGTTGAGTATACAAGGTCCGATTGTAACAAAAATAACAGTACCAGAGCCCCTTACATTTTTTTTCCATCAGTCCTGACTTGTGTATCGTAGTTAACTTAATTTTATACCAGCTTTACTTGTAAGCTCCAATTTGAAGACATACTCATACCATCTGCTACGTACTTAAACTTTTTGAGGTTTGTCTTAAAGACAATCCTTACTTTTTAAATTTTTCCAATTCCCTTTCCAAGGCTTTCTTTACTACCTTTTTTTTTTTTTTTTTTTTTTTTTTTTACAATTTCTTGAGCATCTTTGTGGCTGGAGTTTAAAAACTGCCCAATTTTCTTTGGCTTGTGGAACCTTTATCTTAGAACAGCCTTAAGGCACCACTGTGATGCAGAAGCTTGCTAGATTTTAAGACTAAGAGTATTACCTTCATTGATAATACACTCAGGTTATTACCATACCAGAGCCAAACTAGGCTGTGACCATAGAGTGGATTTTCAGTCACTATGCACTGAAGTGCCTAAGGCAAGCAAGCCAGTGATATTTTTGTCCCCAGTATCCACTGTGGGAATAGAGAGGATTTTTGGATATCACCTAAAAGAATGTCCCATAAGATCTCAGATTTAGCAGCAGTCAACCAGGAAGCAGACTCAGGTGATGGAATCAGGCAGGAGTTTCTCCAGGTGGCTGTCAGGCCGTCGTTGAACTTTACCCATCAGGGTATGCAGCAGCAGCAGCAGCAGCAGCAGCAGCAGGGTCTCTCAGTGGCTCCAAGGGACTGTCACACCTCATGCTGGGCTGTAAATTCCTACACAGACTGGTTAAGGATACATTGCATAGGCTTGGCAGGCTTTGATCCTGCTGGTTTTTAAGATCTTTAAACAATAGCCCAGGACAATTTACCAAAATCACAACTCTTTTTACTAACCAGATATTTTTGTAAATAGACACAGAAGGCTCAAAAGGCTTAGTCTTGTAGCCATCTCTGACAAATGCAGTCTCCACACCTTGAACACCTACAACAATTAACACTATTCTTTATGCCTTTTTAAAAAAAAATTATTTGTTCTATTTTGCCTCATTTTTCCAAAACTGACTCTGGACCCTTGATCTTAAAAAAGGGGGTAGAAGGGCAAAGGTCCATCTTCCGTAACTTCTTCAAGCTGACTTTAGGAGCGTTGATCTCACCTAGCCAGGAACCTATAACCTTAGCCTATTTTACAAAGAGGCCATCAGGGTTAGATGCCATTAAGAACAATATTTAACTTTTGACAACTGCACAGACCTTTTCTCCGGCTACAGCAGTTTAGCTTGTTTAGTACTCTGGTTTGCAAAAGCATCTTCCTAGATGGCTTAGGAATGTGATCTCTAATGATCCCAACAATGCCTAAGACAGATATCAATAGAAACACACTCTCAGGTTTACAAACTTTTTCTGAGCAGATGAACTTCATGTAACTAGTGTCAGCTCAATTAGAGCTGCCAATTAGAGCTTTTGGCACATAAAGGGGTTGAGATTTAAACTATTCCCCACATTTTATAACATTAGCTTTTTATTACTATTACAGAGGACTGGCAAGTTCCTGTCCCTTACAAGGTAGATGGTCATGGGCATTTGGCATGCTTACAAACTCTTTTTATGACCTCCTGGCTCTGACCGATTTTTGAAGGGCCACAAACTGATTCTAGGATCTGACATTTCTGCCATCCAAGCAGTGGCTTTACTGCCTCTGGATGCTCCTCCATTGCTTTTGTCCCAGGAGTGTCTTTTTTATACTGGATAAATGCCTCATTGGCATTTTCCTTAGCTGGTTGCTGGACTTGAACTCGGGATCTGAGCACTGTCCCTCAGCTCTACAGCTTAAGGCTAGCACTCTGCCACTTTGAGTCCCAGGCTTGGGGCTTGAATGCTGTCCCCTAACTCTTCAGTCCAGGGCTAGTACTCTGCCACTGTGAGTCTCGAGCTTGGGGCTTGAGTACTGTCCCCTGACTCTTTAGTCCAGGGTTAGTACTCTGCTGGCTGAATAGAGGTGACAGTCTCACAGGAACCTTTTTTGTGCCCGGGCTGGCTTTGAACCAGTTTCAGATCAATGAGTCTTATAAAAGGCCATTTTACTCCAATTAAAAGCAACAAGGTGGTCAACATAGAAGTACCTTTTAAGCATGCTCTTACCTGAAACTTATTAAGAGTCAAAGTTACATCTGACAACTTGTAAGAATCCTCTGTGCTTTGCTCTGGGCTTGCTGGAAACTTAAAAAACCTATAAGAGCAAACTAGAATAGCAATTATTTTGGTAATCCTAATTCTTTCTTTGTGCACTTTGAGGCAAATGTTAAGAGCAATTTTACATTTAAACTTTATATCCAAAAATCCATTTCTAATTTTTTTTAAAACCTCTTATTAGAGTTCCGGGAAGATGGCGGAGGAGAAGCAGGAATCTGAACAAGCTCTCGCATAGAAAGCAGATTTAGAGTTCCAGTGAACAGTCCTAAGCCAGAGAATCACACCAAGTGTGCCATCACAGGACAGAGAGTTAGACAAGAGAGGGGAAGCCAAGGCAAAAAGACACATCTGAGCGCTGCGGCGGCAGGGTCGCGGCGGCGACCACTGCCGAGGGGGTCATACCTGAGACACAGAGAGTCCGGGACGAAGGAGCCAGACGCAGCGGACGAACAGATTCTACTCAACACCAACAAGAACCGACAAGGAGCAGACATCTTCATCCTGCAGTTCGCAGACCAGAGACGACCCAGGATCCAAGACTCAGTGTGAGTAGAAGCCCGACGTCCTCACTCCTTCTCAGGGAGCAGAGGAGGGAAGGCCACCCCTCCCCCCCAGCACCGGTGATCTCCATCTTGGATACCGACAAAGCTCGGAGGAGCTGCTAGCTCCAGCTCAGGCCTTGGAATAAAACGAGTCATTTAGCAGGTCACAAGATCTTAACGGCGAAGTGACCTGCCAGACTCAGCTCCATCCAGGGAAAAGTCACTCAGCTCAGGCGCCAGCCATTGGAGTGGCTTGCCTCACTGGGTAACCAGAGCCAGAGGCTGCCCCTCCCTCTAGCAGCCACCACAATCAATTGAAAAACAGAAACCCTGAGAATGGCTCCAGGCTGGGCGCTGTGAGCTTTATCACAAAATAGCCCCAGGGAAAAGCTACTGTTTGTTGAAAGGCCTCAACTCTACCCAGAACCTAGCCTCATCACCGCATCCCCCTCTTTTGTGATTCTCAAAGCAGATCACCCTCCCAGAAAACTAACCTGGGAGGGGGATCTCAAAATCTTGGGTAAAGCAGAGCATTTTTCTGCCTCTTCCAACAAACCGACTTAAGAAAGCAATCAAGCCACAGGACCTCAAGACGACCAGAGACTCCAATAAGAGACTGGTTGCAGACAAAAGGGAGATACAGGATTCTTCCCACCCCTCCCCCCCCCAAAAAAAATCAAAAGACTTTTTTTTCTTCTTCTTCTTTTCTTTTTTTTGTTTGTTTTTGTTTTTTGTTACCTTATATATATAAAAAAAATTTTTCTCTTCTAAAACTTTTATTAATCTTTAATTTTTGCCTCTTCTGAAAAAACAATTGTTTTCCAGTAACTTTTTTTTTCTCCTCTTATAATTTTTATTTTAGGAATATGTGAATGAGCGTTTTCCTTTCTTTTCTTGTCTTCTTTCTCTTTTTCTTTCTTTCTTAATTATCTTTTTGTTTTTTGTCTAGCTCTACTGAACTTCTGATCTTTTCTTCTCCCTTTCCCATCCTTAAAGTTTTTCACACCTCCTCTATGTCCCTCCCTTTCTCTCCAGATATTCACATTCCTCTCTAAATAGACAGTCTTTTAATCTCTATAATAACATTAATCTTTACGTTTCTATTTTTTTTCTGATCTCTTTTCATTCCCCTCTCCCTCTCTTCTCTTTCTCTCTCTCTCTACTTGCATCCTACCCAACCCATTTCCTGCATTGTGACTAGGACATAGTTAACTCTCCCTGTGCCTCCCCACACCAATCTATTACTATTTTTACCCACATCTCTCCCTAATCCTAATAATTTCTGGTTTTCCAAATTCTTATCTGCGGTTCCAAGTCCTTTAACATATACTTGTTTGATGTTGAATAGAT
Source organism: Dipodomys merriami (assembly GCF_024711535.1). Classification (NCBI taxonomy): domain Eukaryota; kingdom Metazoa; phylum Chordata; class Mammalia; order Rodentia; family Heteromyidae; genus Dipodomys; species Dipodomys merriami. The sequence goes on along the minus strand of NW_027206168.1, from coordinate 7,716,511 downwards.
ATATCTGTTGAACTAGATTGTGTCTGTAGACTATTGACTGTACAAATGCAAACTTTGGTTGATGGTTGCCTTAAGATAGTGTTCTAGCACAAAACTGGTGCTATCCTCATCTCAAATGGGCAGAGTAAGCGGGAAAAACACAAGAAAAATGGCAAATTCGGGTATCTCAATTCCCAATCTTGATAATCAGGGATTAGAACAGATAATGAATAATCCAGAGGAGAGTTCCCAAATAGCTCTACAAACACTACTAGCAAACATGATAAATGAGAAGTTTGACAATGTACAAAGGACTCTGTATGAGCGTGATAGGGAGAGAGAGGAGGCATCCCAGAAGTTGATACAGGAATATCATAAGCGTGAGGAAGCTACTCAAAAACTAATACAGGATTTGCGTGAACAACTTGAGAATACTCAAAGACAAAGGGAGGAATGGCATGAGCAGGCTGAGAACACTCAAAGAGAACTGCAGGAATCCCACGAACGGGAGGAAGCTAATCAAAGAGTAATACAGGAATTGAGAGACCAGGTAGAGAACATACAAAGATCACTAAAGGCCTCCATAGAATCCATTAAAAAAGAGCTGAAGGAAGTCAGGGAGACCACAAAGGGAATGCTGAATGGAACCCAACAGAAGGAATGGGAGTCCAAAGAAACCATATCCAATCAACTAAGTGATTTGAGGACAAACACTGAACACCAAATTAAGGAAGTAAAGAAATGCATACAAGACCTAAAACAGAGCTTCAACAAAGAACTTGAAGCCATCAAAGCTGACCAATTAGAAGGAAAAGAGATAAAAAACAAAGTAGAGAGTCTTGACAGCAGGTTAGACCATGCAGAAGATCAAATCTCAGGGATTGAAGACAGCATAGATATCATAGAGAAATAACATACAACCATCCAAGACAAGTCCAAGAAATATGATAGATCTGTTCAACACCTGGAAGACACCATCAGAAAGCCTAACTTAAGGATAATGGGTGTAGAGGAGCACCTAGAAACAGAAGTTAATGGTCTAGGAAATTTGTTTAACAGGATCCTAGCAGAGAACTTCCCAAACATACAAAAAGATAGGCCTATTCAGATACAAGAAGCCTTTAGAACCCCAAATAGACCAGACCAGAATAGGACATCCCAGGGTCACATTATAATCCACACAGGATCAACTCAGACCAAGGAAAAGATCCTTAAAGCTGTCAAGGAGAAAAGGGTAATCACCTATAAAGGGAAACCAATTAGAATCACCTCAGATTTCTCAGCAGAGACAATCAAAGCAAGAAGAGCCTGGAATGATGTATGCCATGCCCTAAAAACAAACAACTATCAACCAAGAATACTGTACCCAGCTAAACTCTCCTTCATAACTGAAGGCCAAATAAAAACCTTCCACAGCAAAGAAAAATTGAAACAATACATCTCCACCAAACCAGCCCTACAAAAGATTCTTAAAGATGTCCTACACATAGAAAACCAACAAGACCACAATAAAGGCCAACAAACTGCACCCAAACTGAGAAGCCAAGAACCATAGGAAGAACCCAGTTTTCACAGCCCCCAAGAAGGTGGATAACTTGGCAGGAACTCCCAAATACCTCTCAGTCCTATCTCTTAACGTTAACGGACTGAACTCTCCAATTAAGCTACATAGACTGTCTAGTTGGATTAAAAAACAAGACCCTTCTATCTGCTGCCTGCAGGAGTCACATCTTGCCCGTAAAAACAAACACATTTTCAATGTTAAAGGCTGGAACAAAATCTACCAAGCAAACGGCCCTCATAAACAGGTGGGAGTTGCAATCCTAATATCAGATAAAATAAACTTCAAATTAAAATTCGTGAGAAGAAATAAAGAAGGTCGCTACATACTATTTAAAGGATCTCTCCTTCAGGAGGATATTACAATTCTAAATATCTATTCGCCAAACAATGGAGCACCCAAATTTATCCAAGAAACACTACTTTCCCTCAAATCCCATATAGATCCAAAGACATTAATTGTTGGGGATTTTAACACACCACTCTCCCCACTAGATAGATCAACTCAGCAAAAACTCAACAGAGAAACCGCAGATCTAAACAGCTGCATAGATCAATTAGACTTAACAGACATTTACCAAATATTTCACCCAGCAGCATCAGAATACACGTTCTTCTCAGCAGCACATGGAACGTTTTCTAAAAAAGACCATATTTAGCCCACAAAGCAAACTTGTCTAAATTCAGAAACATTGAAGTTATACCTTGCATTCTCTCTGACCACAAGGGAATAAAATTAGAACTCAACACCAAAAGCCACCAAAGAAAGTCCGGTATCACATGGAGGCTGAACAACACACTGCTGAATCATGAGTGGGTCATGGAAGAGATTAGAAAGGAAATGCAAATGTTCATGCTATTCAACAAAAATGAACACACAAATTACCAGCTCCTCTGGGACACAGCAAAGGCAGTACTCAGAGGCAAGTTTATAGCTCTGAGCTCCTACATCAACAAATTGGAGAGATCTGAAACTAACAATTTAATGACACATCTAAACCTCCTTGAAAAAGAGCAGCAAGATAAACCCCAATCCAGTAGACAGAAAGAAATAATCAAAATTAAATCAGAATTAAATGAATTCGAATCCAAAAAAACTATAGAAAGAATCAACAAAACAAAGAGTTAGTTCTTCGAAAAAATTAACAAAATTGACAGACCCTTAGCAAATCTTATCAGAAAAAGAAGAGAACACACCCAAATTAATAAACTCAGAGATGAGAATGGAAACATCACCACGGAAACAACCAAGATTCAGAATATTACAAGGGAATACTTCTCAAAACTTTATGCTAATAAGTTTGAGAACTTGACAGAAATGGACCTTTTCCTAGCAAATATTGACATGCCAAAACTAAACCAAGATGAGTTAAACTATCTTAACAGGTCCATATCAAGCATTGAAATAGAAACAGCAATAAGAGACCTCCCAACTAAGAAAAGTCCAGGACCAGATGGTTTTACAGCGGAATTTTACAAGGCCTTCAAAGCAGAGCTCACACCAATTCTCCTCCAACTCTTCAATGAAATTGAAAGAGAAAGCTCATTACCGAACACATTCTATGAAGCCATCATAACCCTCATCCCAAAACCAGGCAGGGACTCATCAAAGAAAGAGAACTATAGACCCATTTCTTTGATGAACATTGATGCAAAACTTCTCAACAAAATTTTGGCCAACCGACTTCAACAATTCATCCAAAAAATCATACACCATGATCAAACAGGATTCATTTCAGGGATGCAAAGCTGGTTCAATATACGCAAATCAATTAATATTATTCATCACATCAACAGGAGCAAGAACAAGAACCACATGGTTATCTCAATAGACGCAGAAAAAGCATTCGACAAGATCCAACACCCCTTTATGATGAAGGTTTTGGAAAAATTAGGAATCCATGGAACATTCCTCAATACAATAAAGGCTGTATATGACAAACCTACAGCCAGCATTATACTCAATGGTGAAAAACTAAAGCCATTTCCTCTTAACTCAGGAACAAGACAAGGATGTCCACTCTCCCCACTTCTCTTCAATCTAGTATTAGAATGCCTAGCTACAGCAATAAGACAAGATGCAGACATAAAGGGGATCCAAATAGGGAAAGAAGAAATAAAACTCTCCCTCTTTGCAGATGACATGATCTTGTATTTAAAGAATCCCATAGATTCCACTCCCAAATTACTCAAGCTGATTCAAAACTTTGGCAAAGTAGCAGGGTATAAAATTCACACCCAAAAATCAATGGCTTTTCTGTATGCCAACAATGAGAAAAGTGTGGCTGAAATTAGGAAAGCAACTCCATTTGTAATAGCCCCACAAAAAATAAAATACCTAGGAATTAACTTAACTAAAGAAGTGAAGGACCTCTATGATGAAAACTTTAAAATCTTGAAAAAGGAAATCAACACAGAACTTAAAAAATGGCAAAACCTCTCATGCTCCTGGATTGGAAAGATTAACATCGTGAAAATGACAATACTTCCCAAGGCTATCTACAAATTCAACGCGATACCTATCAAAATTCCACCCTCATTCTTCAAGGAAATAGAAGAGGCAATCCAAAAATTCATATGGAACAATAAAAGACCCCGAATAGCAAAAACGCTCCTCAACGGAAAGAACACCCCTGGAGGAATATCAATACCAAATTTCAAACTCTACTATAAAGCCATAGTAATCAAAACAGCTTGGTATTGGCATAAGAACAGACCTCAGGACCAATGGAATAGAATTGAAAACCCAGAAATGAACCTACAGACCTATAGCCATCTAATCTTCGATAAGGGAGCTAAAACTATAGAATGGAAACAAAGACAGCCTCTTCAGTAAATGGTGCTGGCAAAATTGGTTAACTACATGTAGAAAACTAAAGCTAGATCCTTATATATCACCCTGCACCAGAATCAACTCCAAATGGATCAAAGACCTTGAAGTCAAAGCAGACACTCTGAAAACATTACAGGATGGAATAGGAGAAACCCTAGGTCTCCTTGGCTCAGGCCGAAATTTTCTGAACAGAGACCCGGAAACACAACAAATCAAAGAAAGGTTGGACAAATGGGATTGCATAAGGTTGCAGAGCTTCTGCAGGGCAAATGACATAGCTAGCAAGATCAATAGAAAGCCCACGGATTGGGAGAAGATCTTTACTAGCCATACAATGGACAAGGGTCTCATATCTAAAATATACTTGGAACTCAAAAAATTAAGCCACCCAACAACAAATCCTCAAAGAAACAACTGCCCAATAAATAAGTGGGCGAAAGACTTAAAGAGAAGCTTCTCTGAAGAAGAAAGAAGGATGGCCAATAGAAACATGAAGAAATGTTCAACATCCCTAGCCATAAAAGAAATGCAAATCAAAACAACATTGAGATATCACCTCACTCCAGTTAGAACAGCAAAAATCAAGAACTCTAACAACAGATGCTGGAGGGGATGTGGACAGAAAGGAACCTTACTTCATTGTTGGTGGGAATGTAAACTTGTTCAACCACTTTGGAAAGCAGTATGGAGGTTCCTCAAAAGACTTCACATAGATCTCCCCTATGATCCAGCAATCCCACTTTTGGGCATTTACCCAAATGTTTACAAACAAGACCACACTAAAGCTACCAGCACAACTATGTTTATTGCAGCATTATTTACCATAGCTAAGATATGGAACCAACCCAGTTGCCCCTCAGTAGATGAATGGATCAAGAAAATGTGGTATATATACACAATGGAATTCTATGCCTCCATCAGAAAGAATGACATTTCCCCATTTGTTAAGAAATGGAAAGGCTTGGAAAAAATTATATTAAGTGAAGTAAGCCAGGCCCAAAGAAACATAGGTCCCATGGTTTCCCTTATTTGCAATATCTAGTATAGGTATGAGTCAAGCAGAAAAGGTCAGATAATTTGATGTTAGTAAAACGAACCCTCATATATGTATTTTAATGTTTTCGTTTCTTTCATGCTTGTGTTTCTAATGCATTTATAAGATTATTTCTTTGTTGCTTTGTATGTCCCTCCCCCACAGTGTAACCCCCGCTTTCACTATATTTGATGTCAGTATAACATGTGGAGGAGATGGGGACAAACAAGTCGTTTAAGGATTCAGGTGGACCTGTTGCAACAATGAGAAGTACAAAATGTCATGTCAATACCAGCTTTACAATGTCGGTGTGGGGGGGGAGGGGGGTATGATTGGGTGGGGGGATGGGGGAGGCTGGGAAGGGAGGTGAAGGGTAAACAAAGGAGGAGGCTGCAATGCTTGGTAAGAAATGTATGCATTATCCTGCCCATGTAATTGTAACCCCTCTGTACAGTATGTTCTCAAATAAAATAAAATAATATTTAAAAAAAAAACTCTTTTTTATCACCTTTACTATTTTATACTTTAGTTTTTATTTGCATTTTGAAAGGATCCCTTGAAATCTTGAGGCCAAGTGTCACTCATTGCCTCTTGGTTGCTTGTTTTAAAACAACACACATTAAGATTTTTAAACTCAAATGACAATTTTTCCTTAATGCAAGAATTACAGTCACCATCACTATAACATGAAGCTAGACTTCACACCTTTATAACTTTTAAAAACATCCTAATTGTAGAGCATAATTGAAAGTAAGCCACATTATATAAATAACCTTTTAACCCTCTTTTTAAGGCCTTCCTAATTTTAATGTTAACACATCCAAGGGGAAGTTTTAGCAATACTAATCAGATAATCACATCACTCATTTTAACCACCATGTTTTCAGTGTCTATCTGCAGAGAAAAGAGAGAACAAAGATGGGCCACTCAGCCCCTTCTATGGAATGGGCACACACCCAATCTGACTCTTTAGGGTTAGATGAACTGCGTTTGTGCCAGCTTACCCTCTTTTACCATGCGTGGACTCCTCCCAGGGCCTGTCCCACCATGCATGACCAGCTGAACTGCACTTCTGCTTGTTCACCCCTCACCCCTAAAGGTCTTCTGTTGGCTTTTAAGTTTTCCTTTTTTTTTTTTTATCTCTTGGTTCTCGAATGAAATACACAGTTTTCAACAGACAGAACAGGTAACATCTTTGACAGTGTTAAACTAACCTTTACATTTAAATTTTTAATATTTATCCCCAAATTTTAGCCAAGGGAACTAGATCCCAAACAGTCAATGCATTTTTGTTAAGCCAGATAACTTGGTTACAGTATAAACAGTCTTATGCATTTTAAAACATTAGGCTTTTAAAATACCAGATTTTCTAATTTGCAAGTTAAAGAATCTTTACAAAGCCATTTAAAACAATGCGAAGATTTTTTTTGTCAATGTCCAAACCTCATAACTTTTTGAATTTTAAATTTAAACTCACCCAATTGTTACAGCATGATGACAATTTTTATCTTTGAACACGTTCACAGACACACACAAAACACTCACACAGATCTTAAAGCGCGCAAAAATCAAAATCAGTTGTACGTACACGTTTTAAAGTTTTTAAACAAAAATTTAAGACAGTATTTCTTTTAAACCAGGTACCTTTGTTGGGCTTCATTTTCCCAGAGCTTGCTTATCTAGCAAGGCAATTCACTAATTAGTCTTTTGAATCTCTGTGCTGTTCTCATTCAGCAAGCTGAATCCAGAGTCTGCTGAGTGAGCCTGTCACACTCACCCAAATCTTCCCTACCTCAGAAAACATAAAACGAACACACACACTAAACAAGACAAACAAATGGCCACAAAGACAAAATCAGGTCTCAGTGAATGGGGCGACATCTCACCACCATTCACTTATCAGGGGACTTAACACCCCTACTCACCTCCGGAGGATTATTTCTCTTAGATTCCTGCAGACGTTGACCCAGGGGCCTTCCAAGGTGGAGGAGAATTCCCAGTCATCTTGGGGCAAGGGAAAAGAAAAATCCCTAGCGGCCGTCCCCTCAGACTGACAGGTTCTCCCCCACGCTCAGACTCCCTGAGCCAAGGCCCAAGGCTGAGATCTAACTGGGGCCACTCGCAGGTGGTCAGTGGCAATTTCATAATTGACAAACTAGCAAGTTCCTAAAACCTGACAATCTGGGCTTGAGCTGTAACTTTTTTCCAGTGATCTGAATTCAGACTTAAGGGAGTTGTTAGTTGCCGCCCCTTCCCTTTAAGGACAACAAGACAGACAACAGAGACAATTAACACTAAACAGAAACAGAGGAAACCAGGACTGCAAACAGAAAAAGCAACTTCAGATGGTAGTGGCCATCTGAACATGTTTTTTGTTTATGATAGCCTGAGCCTCTGCCTTATCTATAAATTCAGCCTTCCAGGTTAAATATTGACCTCTGGTCAGGACCGATTGTACAATCTTATTCCATTCATGAGGCAGCAGGTGTCCTCCGTTAAAATCAATAAGCAGGCACCATCTCTTCCCTTTTCTACCTCTTTTAAAATGTCCCTGATAATCCCATAAAAACTAAAAAAGGCCTCGGGAATTTCTTCTCCTTTAGCCTCTAAATCATTAATATTTTTTCCTACTTTACTCCAGGTAAGGGGATGAATGTCCGGGCCACTCAAAATTAGCCAAGGACATTTTTCCCCCGACAAAACAAAAAAATTTTACAAGATCCTTTCTTTTTACTCTTATTCCTCTCTCCCTAAGAGCTTCCTTCATTTCCTTTATAAATAATGGCTCTTTAGACAACGTCTTGCCCATGGTTTATGGGACAGCAAACTTACCTCAAGACTTCCCACTGTGCACGAGTGATGCGATGTGGGCATCTCTACTCTTAGATTATTGGGGATCCCCGTCTCCAGCGCTGTCCGGTAGGCCACCGTGCCTCGAGCCCCACGTTGGACGCCACTTGACCCGTCCAGCAGGTTCAATTATTCGTTAGGCTCGAGGAGGCGCCTCCTAAAAACCAATGGGGGCGAGAGAGAAAAGAGACCAAGCGCATAAAGGAAGACAAAGTCAGTCTGAGTCACGTCAAGGTCTGCTTTATTGAGCTCAGGGTAGGGTTTTTATACCCACAGGGGCGGTGGGAAGGGGAAGAATGAAAAAAATTTGCAGAAGCAAGGGTGGGAAGTCCCGGGGTCAGGGATGGGTCATGCTTTTCCTTTGGCCGTTGTGCTAATCTTAAAGGTATCTCCTGTGGTTTCTCTAAGAGACATTTATGGTTAGCCAGGTGCCGTTTGCTTAGGGCTGGAGATAAGAGAAAGTTTATGGTTAGTCAAATGTTGTCTGCTTAGGGCTGGAGGAATATTTATGGTTAGCCAATTGTAGTTTGTTTAGGGCTGGGGGAATCTTATCTTTCCATACATTTTCTTGGCTCCCAACAACAAACAACTTAGGAATAAATTTGTGAAGGACCTCTATGATGAAAACTTTAGAAACCTACAAAAGGAAATTAAAGCAGATTTACGGAAGTGGAAAAAAAAACCTCCCATGCTCCTGGATTGGGAGAATCAACATCATGAAAATGGCAATACTGCCCAAAGCTATCCACAGATTCAATGCAGTACCCATCAATATCCCAACAATATACTTTAATGGAATTGAAGAAACAATCCAAAAGTTCATATGAAATAATAGAAGACCCCAAATAGCAAAAACAATCCTTAGCAGAAAGAATAGTGCTGGAGGAATATCAGTACCAAACTTCAAACTCTATTATAAAGCTGTAGTTATAAAAACAGATTGGTCCTGGCGCAGGAACAGGTCTGAGGACCAATGGACTAGAACTGAAGAAATAGACATGATACTACAGAACTATGGCCACCTAATCTTTGATAAGGGAACCAAAATTACCAGATGGAAGCAAGACAGCCTCCTCAAAAATTGCTGCTGGAAGAACTGGCTATACACATGTAGAAAACTGAAGTTAGATCCTTATATATCACCCTGTACCAGAATCAACTCCAAATGGATCAAAGATCCAGCAGGGATACACTAGGGCTCATTGGAACAGGAAAAACTTCCTTAAAAAAGATTCAGAAACGCAACAAATCAAAGAAAGGCTGGATGAATGGGATCACATTAAGCTGCAGAGCTTCTGCACAGCAAAGAACATAGCTAGCAAGATAAATAGAAAACTCATAGATTGGCAAAAGATCTTCACTAGCTATACAACAGACAATTGTCTTATTTCAAAAAATGTATATAGAACTCAAAAAATTAAGCTCCTCAACAAAAAAAGCCTCAAAGAAACAACCACCCCATTAATAAGTGGGCCAAAAAATTAAAAAGACTTCTCTGGAGAGGGAATAAGTTTAGCCAATAGACATATGAAGAAATGCTCAACATCTCTGGCCATAAAAGATATGCAAATCAAAACTAGATTGAGATTCCACCTCACCCCAGTTAGAATGGCCATTGTCAAGTAAACAAATAATAGTAGATCCTGGCAGGGATGTGGCCAAAGGGGAATGCTACTACACTGTTGGTGGGAATGCAAACTTGTTCACACACTCTGGAAAGCCATATAGAGGTTCCTCAAAAGACTGCACATAGAGCTCCCCTATGACCCAGCAATCCCACTCCTGGGCATTTATCCAAATGATCAGAAACAAGGCCACTCTAAAGCTATCAGCACAACTATATTCATGACAGCATTATTTTCCATAACCAAGATATGGAACCAACCCAGATGCCCCACAATAGATGAATGTATCAAGAAAATGTGCTATGTATACACGATGGAATTTCATGCTTCCGTTAGAAATAATGTTGTCGCCCCATTCATAAGGAAATGGAAAAACTTGGAAATAATCATATTAAGTGAAGTAAACCATACCCAAAGAAACCTAGGCTCCATGGTTTCCCTTATTCGTAACAATTAGTATATGTCTAGGTTAGTCCTAACAACATATCACAATAGTTCAATAGCTATGTACATATGAACACATAAAATTATTATAATTGAAATGAACTCCAAGATATGGAAAAAAGAGGTCATTTTTTCTTGTTGGCCTTATTGTTGTCAATGTACTGTATTAAGTTCTTCTTTACATTCCTTTTATTTTCTTTTTCTCTTTGGTATATCTCCAGTAGCCATTGTTTTTTATTCTGTTACCCTGCACCTGCATCATATATATAATATGTAACTATATAATATATATAACATACATTTATATATCATATATGTGTTTTTTTTCTTTTTGGGAGTCCAGTCATGGGGCCTGAACCACTGAGCCATCTTCCAAACCCTCATATGTTTATCTGATTTGGGGAAGAGAGGGCAGTAACAAAATGATGAAACAAGGACAAATGGTGAACCAACGCAATAATGATACTCACAAGACACTACATTGGAAATGAACTCTACAAATTCATGGGAGGAGTAGGAGGGTGGAGGGCAAGTGGGAGAAAAATGAGGGAGGGGGTAACAATGTTGTACAAGAAATGTACTCATTGTAAAGCTGGTTTTGACATGACATTTTGTACTTCTCATTGTTGCAACAGGTCCACCTGAATCCTTAAACGACTTGTTTGTCCCCATCTCCTCCACATGTTATACTGACATCAAATGTGGGGGGGGGAGGGGGTATAATTGGGTGGGGGGAGGGGGGTAAAATTGGGTGGGGGGAGGGGGGAGGCGGGGAAGGGAAGTGAAGGGTAAACAAAGGAGGAGGCTGCAATGCTTGGTAAGAAATGTATGCATTATCCTGCCCATGTAATTGTAGCCCCCCTGTACAGTATGTTCTCAAATAAAATAAAATACAATTAAAAAAAAAAAAAAAGAAATGTACTCATTGCCTTATGTAACTGTAACCCCTCTGTACAGTGCATTTACAACAAAATTTAAAAAATAAAACAGTGTTCATTGTTTTGGTCTTTATCAATGGATAAAAAATTGATTTGACTCCTCTGGGACACAGCAAAGGCAGTACTCAGAGGCAAGTTTATAGCTCTGAGCTCCTACATTAACAAATTGGAGAGATCTGAAACCAACAATTTAATGACACATCTAAACCTCCTTGAAAAAGAGCAGCAAGATAAACCCCAATCCAGTAGATGGAAAGAAATAATTAAAATTAAATCAGAATTAAATGAATTAGAATCCAAAAAAACTATGGAAAGAATCAACAAAACAAAGAGTTAGTTCTTCGAAAAAATTAACAAAATTGACAGACCCTTAGCAAATCTTATCAGAAAAAGAAGAGAACACACCCAAATTAATAAACTCAGAGATGAGAATGGAAACATCACCACAGAAACAACCAAGATTCAGAACATTATAAGGGAATACTTCTCAAAACTTTATGCTAATAAGTTTGAGAACTTGACAGAAATGGACCTTTTCCTAGCAAATATTGACATGCCAAAACTAAACCAAGATGAGTTAAACCAGCTTAACAGGCCCATATCAAGCATTGAAACAGAAATAGCAATAAGAGACCTCCCAGCTAAGAAAAGTCCAGGACCAGATGGTTTTACAGCAGAAATTTACAAGGCCTTCAAAGCAGAGCTCACACCAATACTCCTCCAAATCTTCAATGAAATTGAAAGAGAGAGTTCACGACCGAACACATTCTATGAAGCCATCATAACCCTCATCCCAAAACAAGGCAGGAACTCATCAAAGAAAGAGAACTATAGACCCATTTCTTTGATGAACATTGATACAAAACTTCTCAACAAAATTTTGGCCAAGCGACTTCAACAATTCATCCAAAAAACCATACACCGTGATCAAACAGGATTCATTTCAGGGATGCAAAGCTGGTTCAATATATGCAAATCAATTAATATTATTCATCACATCAACAAGAGCAAAAATAAGAACCACATGGTTACCTCAATAGATGCAGAAAAAGCATTCGACAAGATCCAACACCCCTTTATGATGAAGGTTTTGGAAAAATTAGGAATCCATGGAACATTCCTCAATACAATAAAGGCTGTATATGACAAACCTACAGCCAGCATTATACTTAATGGTGAAAAACTAAAGCCATTTCCTCTTAACTCAGGAACAAGACAAGGATGTCCACTCTCTCCACTTCTCTTCAATCTAGTATTAGAATGCCTAGCTACAGCAATAAGACAAGATGCAGACATAAAGGGGATCCAAATAGGGAAAGAAGAAATAAAACTCTCCCTCTTTGCAGATGACATGATCTTGTATTTAAAGCATCCCATAGACTCCACTCCCAAATTACTCAAGCTGATTCAAAACTTTGGCAAAGTAGCAGGGTATAAAATTAACCCCCAAAAATCAATAGCTTTTCTGTATGCCAACAATGAGAAAAGTGTGGCTGAAATTAGGAAAGCAACTCCATTTGTAATAGCCCCACAAAAAATAAAATACCTAGGGATTAACTTAACCAAAGAAGTGAAGGACCTCTATGATGAAAACTTTAAAATCTTGAAAAAGGAAATCAAAACAGAACTTAGAAAATGGCAAAACCTCCCATGCTCCTGGATTGGAAAGATTAACATCGTGAAAATGACAATACTTCCCAAGGCTATCTACAAATTCAACGCGATACCTATCAAAATTCCACCCTCATTCTTCAAGGAAATAGAAGAGGCAATCCAAAAATTCATATGGAACAACAAAAGACCCCGAATAGCAAAAACGCTCCTCAACGGAAAGAACACCCCTGGAGGAATATCAATACCAAATTTCAAACTCTACTATAAAGCCATAGTAATCAAAACAGCTTGGTATTGGCATAAGAACAGACCTCAGGACCAATGGAATAGAATTGAAAACCCAGAAATGAACCTACAGACCTATAGCCATCTAATCTTCGATAAGGGAGCTAAAACTATAGAATGGAAACAAAGACAGCCTCTTCAGTAAATGGTGCTGGCAAAATTGGTTAACTACTTGTAGAAAACTAAAGCTAGATCCTTATATATCACCCTGCACCAGAATCAACTCCAAATGGATCAAAGACCTCCAAGTCAAAGCAGACACTCTGAAAACATTACAGGATGGAATAGGAGAAACCCTAGGTCTCCTTGGCTCAGGCCGAAATTTTCTGAATAGAGACCCAGAAATATAACAAATCAAAGAAAGGTTGGACAAAGGTCATAGCTAGCAAGATCAATAGAAAGCCCACGGATTGGGAGAAGATCTTCACTAGCCATAAAACAGACAAGGGTCTCATATCTAAAATATACTTGGAACTCAAAAAATTAAATCCCTCAACAACAAAACTGCAAAGAAACAACTGTACAATAAATATGTGGGCTAAAGACTTAAAGAGAAACTTCTCTGAAGAGGAAGGAAGGATGGCCAATAGACACATGAAGAAATGTTCAACATCCCTAGCCATAAAAGAAATGCAAATCAAAACAACATTTAGATATCACCTCACTCCAGTTAGAATGGCAAAAATCAAGAACTCTAACAACAACAGATGCTGGAGGGGATGTGGACAGAAGGGAACCTTACTTCATTGTTGGTGGGAATGTAAACTTGTTCAACCAATTTGGAAAGCAGTATGGAGGTTCCTCAGAAGACTTCACATAGAGCTCCCCTATGACCCAGCAATCCCAATTTTGGACATTTACCTAAATGTTTACAAACAAGACCACACTAAAGCTACCAGCACAACTATGTTTATTGCAGCATTATTTACCATAGCTAAGATATGGAACCAGCCCAGATGCCCCTCAATAGATGAATGGATCAAGAAAATGTGACATATATACACAATGGAATTCTATGCCTCCATCAGAAAGAATGACATTGCCCCATTTGTTAGGAAATGGAAAGGCTTGGAAAAAATTATATTAAGTGAAGTAAGCCAGACCCAAAGAAACATAGGTCCCATGGTCTCCCTTATTTGCAATATCTAGTGTATGTATGAGTCAAGCAGAAAAGGTCAGATAATATGATGTTTGGAAAATGAACCCTTAGATATGTATTTTAGTTTTTTTTCTTTCATGCATTTGTTTCTAACACATTTATAAGATTATCTCTTTGTTGCTTTGTATGTCCCTCCCCCACAGTATAACCCCTGCTTTCACTATATTTGATGTCAGTATAACTTGTAGAGGAGAAGGGGAAAACAAGTCGTTTAAGGATACAGGTGGACCTGTTGCAACAATGAGAAGTACAAGTTGTCATGTTAAAAACGAGCTTTACAACGTTGGTGTGTGTGTGGGGGGGGTTACAACGTTGGTGCAGGGGGGAGGCTGGGAGGATTGGGTGGGGGGGGCGGCTGGGAAGGGATGTGAAGGGCAAACAAGAAATATATGCATTATCCTGCCCATGTAATTGTAACCCCTCTGCACAGTGTGTTTACAAAAAATAAATAAATATAAATAAATAAATAATTGATTTGAGAGCTAGGTAGGTGGCTCAGTGGTAAAGTGCTTGCCTTGCATGCATGAGGCCCTGGGTTCCATTCCTCAGCATCACATAAACAAAAAGAAAAAAGTCGGAAGTGGCGCTGTGGCTCAAGTGGTAGAGTGCTAGCTTTGAGCTAAAGAGCTGAGGGACAGTGCCCAGGCCCAGAGTTCAGGCCCCAGGACCAGACCCCTCCCCCAAAGAAATTTATTTGAAAGAATTAAAGCACATTCACATAGAGAAGATTTTAGATGAGACTAAGTAATTACTGTTAATTGTGTTGGATGTGATTAGGTTGTGTCTTATAAAGGTATGAAATTTTATGGGAGGAATGATATAATTCTTAGAAATTGCCTTAAAATGTTCTAGCACCTATTTTCTATAAAAAAGAAAATATTGGTGACTATAGATGAAACATGAATCAAAGCCTTTTTATGACTATTGTAGTAGTGCATAGTATACATGGGGCTCATTATACGATTTTGGGTGACATTTTTGTAATATATGACTTAAAAGGCTTTACAAACTAATTCTTATACTTTAAAAATACTTAAAATCATAGCAAACATTAAAATATTTTACTTCATTTTGTTGATTAGTTGATTCGAGCTGAGAAGCCCTGCAAGCATTCAGTGACACATAATTTATAAAGAGACTGTAGCATCTTTGCCTTGGCACAAAATAAATACGTAATTGACCAGAAGCAGAATATAGCATCAAGCAAAGTGAGAAGAGCTGAGGTTGTATGCCTTTTGTAGATTTTGTTGTTTACACTAGGGACACAAAGATAAATATTGTTTACCAACTGTCACCATGATGAAACAGGCTGCTTGGAGACAAAGTTCCTGTGTCTTTTTGTTAATATGCTGAGAAAAGTATATGGATTATATTAGACCATAATTGAATAAATAACATGTAAACAAAATGGTTGAGGGAGAAAGTGGCAAAAAAAGACTGGAAAGAGACTTGATTACAACAAGAACAACAATGAAAAAGTAAGCTTGAGTGGGGAGCCAGTGGCTTATGCCTGTAATACTAGCTACTTAGAAGGCTGAGCTCTGAGAATCACAGTTCAGCCTGGGCAGGAAAGTCCATGAACTCTTATCTACAATTAACCACTAGGAAATTGGAAGTTTCCATGTGGTTCAAAGTGGTAGAGAGCTAGCCTTGAAGGAAAAAGCTCAGAGATAATGCCCAAGTCCTGAGTTCAAGCCCCATGATCAACAACAAAAAAAAAAAAAAGAAAGGAAAGAAAAGGAAAGCAAGCAAGAAAGTTTGAGCTTGCATGAGACATTTAACAGAATCCAAAACATGTCTGTGAGATTCAAAAGCCCCTACATGGCCAGAAATGGAAGTATTGCTCAAATGGTAATACACCAGCCTTGATTAAAGAAGCCAAGCATGAGTGTGAGGTCCTGAGTTCAAATGCCAGTACTGGTGCCCAGGCATGCACACACACACACACACACACACACACACACACACACACACACACACACACACACACACACACACACACACACACACACACACACACACACACACACACACACACACACACACCCTAAGTCATGATTTTGTTCTTCTCAAAGGAAGATGGATAGACTGTCTGTTGCCATGATTTCTGGTTCTGAAGCATAGTAGTTCTAGGCAGTAGTTTCACATCTGCTTTGAGAGGGAAAATTATGCAATAACTACTATCTCTGCTGAAAAATTCTTTGTACAGAAGTCTCCTTGCTGACTGTTCTGATATGGAAACATGTCCTACAGTGTATCTTCTAGGTCTTGTATGGTCTTTGCTCCCAAATCACACATGTTCCCTGTTATTGTACTAGCTGCATCTTTTTCAGGGCCCATAAATGATTGGATTATCAGACAGAGCTTTGAGAAGGGAGACTATTTGCATTATATATGAGAGAAAATAAAATGGCATTCTTCCTATGTCATTTTTCTATCATAAGAGTCAATTTGTTGTTTAGCCAAAATAGAAAACTGGGAAGTTTTTGAGGTAGCTAGCCACTTCAAAATGAAATGCTCAACTGTTTGTTGATAATATCTGGGTAAGACTTAGCCTTCACATACCACATTAGTGGCCAGTTTCTGGATAATACGTTCTGTAAAGGAACTTTTCTAACTTACATTGAAAGAAGAATTTTATAAAGGTTTTTGCATCTTCTGCATGCAGACCTCCAGTTTTCCCAGCACCATTTGTTGAACAAGCTATCTTTTACCCTGACATATTTTTTTGCTCTTTTGTAAAAATTCAAATAGCTATAAGTGTTTGGATTCATTTCTTGGTCTTCTCATCTGTTTCATTAGTCTTTGGGTTTGTTTTTGTGCCAGTACAATGAAGTATTATGACTCTGTATATAATTTGGAGTCCAGTATTGTGATACTTCTAGCATTGTTTTTTTCTTTTTCTTTCGTTCTTCTCAAGATTGCTTTGGCTATTTGGGACCTTTTATGCTTCCATGTGAATCTTAGGATTACTTTTTCCTATCTGTGTGAGGAATAACACTGAAACTTGACCACTATTGGCAGTCTGTCCATTTTCACAATATTGATTCTACCAATCTACCATCAAGAAAAAAAAATGTTGGCAAGACATGGAGAAAAAGAAACCCTAATATACTGTTTGCTAGACTGTAAACTAGTGTATAAAGATCACTTGGAGGCTTCTAATAAAAATATAGAACTACTTTCTATGGTCCAGCAGAACATTTATCCAAAGGAAATTAAATCAGGATATAATGATGGCATCTGGTCACCCACTGTTCATAGTAGTCAAACTATTGAAATACCCCAGATGCCTATAACCCATGAGTTTTACACACACACACACACACACACACACACACACACACACACACACAAACACACTATGTGCATATATGTATATATAACTGATATATATGCATATATATATGATTATTATTGCAGGAAGATGGATGGTCCTGGAAGCATTATATTAAGCAAAGTAAGTCAGGTTCTATAGGACAAAGGTTACATATTCTGTTTCATATGTAGATATCAGACCTAAAATACAACATACATGTTATCACATGTACATACCCATACATATATACGAGACCATATGTAGAAAACATGGTATTTGTAGGTGTGAGATACCATATCATGTGAAATTCATTTAAAAGAATGCAGTGAAACAAAAAAACATTAGAAAATTGAAGTATGTCTGAACAGGGGTTATAGGTAGTAGTTGGAGGGGAGTGGGAGAATGGAGAGGGGGAAAGAAAGCAAATATAATACAGACATCACCTGCTTACACTATCTGAATTATGTTCAGCCTCATTAAAACAGCTTCCATATGTTGATCATATGGCTTCTATTCACTCTAGCAGAAACAACAATATATCAGTCAAATCAATGGAGAGTCACTATCCAAGGAGTACTTAATTTGTGTTATTTACATATTTTATCTCTAATCCTCAATCCAACAATGTTGAATTCTATGCATGAGGAAAATATGGCTTCTAAAGCATGCATAACTTATTACAGGATACACAGTAAGTTATGGTGCTAAGAATTGGATTTGGGTCCATTCAACAGCCACATTTGTGTGATATAACACTGAAGATAACTCCTGTATTCTATTTTCCTTCTTTGCTGCCTCCAGTTCCATATTTCTTCCTAGCTAGATTACTCATTCTCAAAGCAACTTATGATCCCTTGGGTTTTCTGGTATTGCATGCAACCTCTTCAAAACAGCCCAGGTACACATAAATGTCTGTCAGAATTCTTATATTAAAATTTTTTAAGAGATTACCTCAAATTTGATAAACTTGATAAGTGCTCGAAATCCCTGCTGGGTTCGTTAATGTAGTCACAGATTCCTGGTGGTTGTCTCCTAAGAAAAGAGCTTCCTATTTCATAACTTTTCAGTGTAGGATTTCCTGTGTGGTAGAATTAACAAGTGAAGTGCATTTCACAGGTTCCCACCTCAAGTGGTGTTTCTTAGCACAGTGGACTTCCCAAATGTATTGCCACAAATAGTTGTTCCTCTTCAGAGTTTGGGAAGATTTGTGGAAACAAGTATTTCCAAATTAAATTTTATATGCAGTTTCTGCTCAGTATAAACTAACATAACTTGATAAGTGTCTTTGAAATATTGAGGAATAATTAAATTTAATTTTCATATGCAGAAGAGAAATGGGAAAAGCCACCCTGCATAGGCAGACATTATTCAATTGCCTTCCTGCTCTCAAAAGGAAAGGAAAATAGTTCATTCCACAGCTTCCCAGAGACAGAATAATATAATGTCTGCTGACAAGGCAGATTTTATTTTAACCTTGAGGATGAAATTGGGAATGTACTTGAAACTTTTTGTTTGAAAAGGTAAAAAGTTTGAGTCATTTATCATAGAAATGTTATTTACCCAGGATTTATGCTTGTATTCCTAGCTATTCAGGAGGCTGAGATCTGAGGTTCATGGTTTAAAAGCCAGACCAGGAAGAAAAGTCTGTGATACTCTTATCTCCAAATAACCAGGAGAGAACCAGAAGTAGAGGTTTGGCTCAAGTAGTATGGCACCACACTTAAATGCAAAAGCCACACAAGAACATGTGGCTCTGAGTTCAAGCTTCAGTACTGGCACACAAACACACACCCCAAAAATGTTCTTCAAAAAATCACTGGCTGAGGAAAAAGTTATAATATCAGATGTTTCAAATTATTCTCAAGCTCTGTGAACAGTGTGGATCTTAGTACATTTGTATACACTTCCATACTACTCACTGTATTAGAAGTTTTATAAGCTAAATCTAGCTAATACATATAAAGGAAATCTTCATTCTTTATCTCTCTGGGCCTGACTTTCTTCACTAAATATACAACCAAATGTACATCCTACAAAATAAGAAGCATGAAGAAAGGAGTGGGTAGGGAGGGATGGGTGAGAATGTTGAAAGGAGTGACAGTTATTCAGATGTATTGCATTCATAACTGCTTTGTTAAATGACAATTCCTTTTTGCAACTACTTAATAATAATGAAAAAATTTAAAACACAATGTCATAGTTTAAAAATGTAGTTTCAAACAGGAAACAAGATTACAAACTCAGGCACTGCATTCATTGGCTTTGAAAACTGACATTTCAGAAGTTCAGATTCCTTAAAATAATTAATAACTAATAATAAACAGCATTTGTAGCACAGTCCTCAATGAATCTGAATTCATTTTAACATTTCCAGGCCAAATTGACCCTTTTGATAGAGTATAAGCCATACAGAGAGTGGGATGGAGAATTGGTAAAGCTGTCTTTGGTACATGAAGAAAATTGGTTTGGAAGCAATAAAAAGTTTCACTGATGGCTCATGCCTATAATTCTAGATACTCAGGAGATTTGAGAATTGGAGTTCAAAGCTAGCCCCAGTAGAAATGTCTAATTCTGATCTGCAACTAAGCAGCAAAAAACCGAAAGTGAATATGTGGTTCAAGTGGTAGAACATCAGCCTTTAGGGAGAAAGCTTAAGGATAGTGCCCAGGCCTTGAGTTCAAGCCCTAGTACTAATACACACACAGGTGTGTGCATGTGGGCCATATGTATACACTATACATTAATGACTTAAAAGCTGGGCACCAGTGGCTCATGACTGTAATGCTAGGTACTCAGGAGGCTGAGATTTGAGGACTGTGGTTCAAAGAGAGCCAGGGCAGGAAAATCTGTGAGGCTTATCTTCAATTAACCACCATAAAACCAGAAGTGGAGCTGTGGCTCAAAGGAGTAGAGTGCTACTCTTGAGCAAAAAAGCTCAGGGACAGTGCCCAGGCCCTGAGTTCAAGCCCTACAACTGACAAAAAAAAAAAAAAGAATAAAGGGAGCTATTGGAATAGGAGTCTGGTCCATAAATGAAACGAAACTTGAGCTTCAAAGTATTATTCAATTTGAGGAAAAGCATTTATGATGGAAGGATAGCATTAGCCTATTTATTTGTCAATAAATTTATTTCTTGTATTTGCTTTTTCTTTTTTAGTAGCATAAAAGTATTGTCAAATTTACTCCCACATAAGAACTGGCTCTGTTTGAAATTTCCATTATTTTTCACAGCCATGAACAGATGTTTTAACTTTAAGTACCTCAGACAAGTGGATTTTGTTAGTATATAACTTAAATTCAGTAGTAAAGCTCATGCCTAGTATATGCCTTGATCTTGGATTCAATCACTGTCACAGCAAAAACAGAAACAAAATACATAATTTATGCTCATTTACTTAAAAGGGTGTTTTAAAAGTACAATCTGAAAGGAATACATAGTAATTGTCTTATTGTCTTATCATCAGATTAATTTGGTGCTTGTCATTGCCGATTGTCCTTTACATATCATTCTTCTGGTGGTTTGAATGGTGACACCTTTGGTACAGTGAGGTAAAGGGCCTGAGAACAGCTCAATGGGAAAGTGTGCCAAAGCTCCAATTTCCTACTGGGTCTCATCTGTTTCCACAAAACAGCGTTTCTCTATACCTGGCTGTATAAATTACATTGATTTCAAAGAAACAAAGTACTATATGTGCTTGATTTACTACTCAGTTCTTTTTCTTCCATGTTGGAATTCTTTCTCTGTAATAACAAAACAGATTTCTTTTTTAAAACCCTCTGCTCAGAACTGGAAATGGTGGCTTAAAAGAAAGTGTTGTAAGGTAACTTATCAGGAAGATGAAATCTTGGAGTCTTTATTACACAGTTAGCAGTGTGCAGGCAGTGTTGTTACAAAAGCCTGCAGCCCACAAACACACTTAACACAGCTAGAAAACAGGCCAGAGAGAAAAGAAAGAAAGAACAAAAACAATACCAACAAATGAATTCAGCTCCGATGGAGAGCTGAATTGGGATGCCATGCTGAGACAAGTCAGAGACAAGTCAGGAGACAGGACACAGGACAGGAAAACAGAGACATACATGGAATGTTGTTCCCCCCCCCCCACCTATGCTGTTCCATGCCTAAATAGGGTCAAGCCAGGGGTTGGGGTCACAGAACATTCCCAGTCACAGGCACTGGGCTGACAGGTTCAGCAACCTATTAGTTAAGTGCCAGCTCTTTCTCTAGGGATCCAGGTATGCCTATCATCTAGAGGGAGGAGGGATAACCCTTCCCCACCATGAAGACAAGATGCCAGATCTTAAATGGACATACTCAGGTACCAGGAGAACTTTTCCATCTAGAGAAGATAGGCCTTAACCTTCCATATAAGGTATGCTTAGAGGCTATTCAGAGGCTGGTGATTCAAGTCATTTAGAAAGTTAATAAATGCAGAATCAGAGCATTCTCTATATGCAAAGTGCTCTTAAGGCTATGACATCTGCATTTCTCCAAAACAGAGCCCTTATAGTTCACCCCATTGAGCCAGGCATCTACACTTCAAAGGATGGCTTTGAACTCAGGGCATGGGCATTGAGCTAATTTTTGCTCAGGGCTAGCATTCTGCCACTTGAGCTATAGCTCCACTTCTGCCTTTTTTGGTGGATACTGGACATAAAAATGTTGCAGGCTTTCCTGCCTGGCTTGGCTTTAAACCATGCTTCTCATATCTTTCTGAGTAGCTATGATTACAGGCATATGATTACCTCTAGGCCTTGGAGATGGGTGAATGGCCCCCCAACTCCTGCCTAGGCCCCAGGATGGCTGCAAGAAATTATTTAGCCTCCTTACTTCAAAAGGAGTAATTATACATAATATATACATAGATGTATATACAATATAATATATAGTAGGCTGACATTCCCTCTGGTGAAATAAAATGAGGCCAGATGGCAGGAGTTGTTTATGGCTTCTGAAGTAAAATCAATAAAAAGTCAATAAAATTTGGAGTTTTTTCTTGTTCGACCTTCTCATCAAATCTTGGTATTATGTGGTGAGAGGAGCAGAGAAAGACACTGGTCAGGAACTGTAGATGCTTCCTTACTCTGATCTCAGTGCATCTCTTAGGTCACTGGCCTAGAGAAAGGGAAAGAGAGAAAGGTGCTTCCCTGAGAGGTTGTCCATGTCATTTTCTGAGCCAGTGGCTTTCTTGTTGACATTCTAACTTTTAATGTATTAGAAGTTAAACTCTATTTTCATACCCATATCTTAGGTTTCCCTGAGGGCTCTATTGAGAAGAATTTAGCTTTATTGATGAATGTGAGAGATAAATTTTCCAGTGCAATAAATCCTGAATAGATATGGTCAAAGCTGATCTTAAAACTGCTGACCCATTATTGGTGAAAAGGGAATCATGACATTGTCCTGGAGAATTAGGACACTTAACTATGTGTAGAACTCTAGGTTTAGCTAAAAAACTAACCAGTCATACAAGTTTTAAAAAGACATATTTTTCTTTTTATTTCTCATAGTCCTCTCTCTCTCCTCATCCCCATTTACCCATGTGAGAGAACTCAAGAATGCTTTCACATTGTAAAGCTGGTTTTGACATGACATTTTGTACTTCTCATTGTTGCAACAGGTCCATCTGAATCCTTAAACGACTTGTTTGTCCCCATCTCCTCCACATGTTATACTGACATCAAATATAGTGAAAGCGGGGGTTACACTGTGGGGGAGGGACATACAAAGAAACAAAGAAATAATCTTATAAATGCGTTAGAAACACATGCATGAAAGAAACGAAAACATTAAAATACATATTTAAGGGTTCATTTTCCTACAGTATGTTCTCAAATAAAATAAAATTAAATTTAAAAAAAAAAGAATGCTTTCACAGTCTAGGCAAAGTGACTATATTCCTCTCCTTATCTCACTGACCATGGGAAGGAAGTAACTTTCAGAACAACACGCAATAGGACTCTGTAGACAGACATAGGCACATCATGAAACAAGTAGAATAAGTTGACCATCTAGCCCAAAGCTATGCCTCAGCTTACATATTTGGAAATCCATTAAGATGCTGGACTTTCATTCAGAAGCCCATCCTCCCACCTTCAAGGAAAGACCTGTACTTTTTTTTTTTTTTTTGCTAGTCCTGAAACTTGAATTCTGGGTCTCAGCCTCTTTATGCTCAAGGCTAGTGTTTGTCCACTTGAGCCACAGCTCTACTTGCAGTTTTTTCTGATTAGTTTATTAGACATAAGAGTCTCATGGACTTTCCTGTCTGCACTATCCCACTGGCAAAAGGAGTCACCAACACTCAGTCAATCCAGGCTAGGAATCCTTTATTAGCCATGGCAGCTGACCTCCACTATACCAAGACAGTGAAGGCCAGCAATGAAGTCAAATAGCTCAAGGTATTTAAGGGCAAGGTCATTGGGGGGCTAGGGGGGGAACACTAGCAGGTGGTTAGTGGCAGTTTCTTAATTGACAAAGAAGCAAGTTACAAAAGCATGACTAGCAGTTAGTGATTACAAATGGCATCAAATTAACATAAGGTGGCTGAGCCCAAATAATTTCCTGTAGACATCCTGGTGCCTAGGCAGGAAATGGGGGCTGTGCATCCAGCTCCAAGGCCTGGAGGTGAAATAAGCCTTCTTTTGAAGTTCAGGTACCTGGCTCAGTGGGTTGTGAGTTAGGATAGCTCTTCTCCAGAGAAATGGAGATATCATAGTCTTAGCAAAACATTACCTCCCCAAATGGTTGAAAGTATTGACTAGCTCCCCAAATGGCCTAAAGGTGAGATAAGTCATCTTAACTCTCTACTTAAGCCTTCATCTTTGTTATTTAACATTTAGCCCTATTCTTAATCAATACAAATGGTCAAGTTTCAGTGACTGTCAGACCAGACTCCAGTCTGGTTCTATTCAGGATCTGTACCTGTTTCTGAGTTTACCTGGTACTTGTTTGTCCCAGTTAAATTTCCTTCTTCCTTGGTCTATCTGCTTACTTTGACCTGGTCCTAATAATTTCACATTTTATATTCTTTCTTTTGGGGGGAGGGAGGAAATCATCATACTGCCCAAGCTGGCTTCAAACCATGAACCTCAAATCTCAGCCTCTTGAGCTATGACTACTGGTGTGAGACATGCCACCTGGCTAGAACTAGACTTTTTATCTTAAGATAAGAGTGTCCATGCTCCTCAATAACAATATTTACTTCCTTCACTATCAAACCTTGCTCTCATTATTTTTGGATTGAAATTTGAGTTGAAATTTCTAGATCATTGTGATCTCAAGTTTAACAATCAGATCTGCAGTCAACAAAGTCCACATGTATTGGGAGAAAGGTACATCGGGTTGGGATTAATAGTAATGTTTCTTATGACTCAGCATGAAGTATCTCCAGAATTAAGCAGTTAGCTTTCGTTTAAAAAAAATCCATGGCATATTTTGCATTTGGCTGGGTAACACTTTCCTCGTTTAGCTTACATTAGTCATTGTGAAGTAGTTAATTATACAGGGTTAGGATTAGACTTATTGGGTTAGAGTTTAAATTGTAACTGGTACTCACTAACCAAGTCAATTGGACAATTAGAAACACTTCTAAGTTACAGATTACCTCACTCATAAAATTGGGGATATTACTGGGTGCTGGTGTCTTAAGCCTGTAATCTTACCTACTGAGGAGGCTCGGATCTGAGGAATGTGGTTCAAAGTCAGCCCAGGCAGGAAAGTCTGTGAGATGCTTATCTATTAACCACCAAAAAAAACCACAAAAAATCCCCTAGAAGTGGATTTGTGGCTCAACTAGTAGAATGCTAACCTGGGGCAAAAAAGGTCAGGGACAGTGCCCAGGTCCTGAGTTCAAGCCCAAGGATCAGCACAAAAAAGGTGTGGGGTGGGATATTAATGTCTCTCATCTCATTATTAAGTAGAGAACTAAACTGAGCAATGGATGTAAATGTATGTACAGTTCTGGCTCATGGCACTTATAAGGACCATTCATATTATATGAAAGCTCTCTAAAATAGAGGAAAAGCCAACGGAATCACATGGAAAACTTAATCTCTTTAGATGTACTAATTGCCAGCTACATTTTATACAAGGGGTGAAACAGGAATTGTCCCTGTCAAACTGTGATATTCTCCCCATTTCTTGTGCTGTGGCTGCAGGATTTAGTAAGACTTGTAGGAAGGTGAGGAGAAATTCTAGTTGGGAAGACTCATGAGAGACTTTTATTGCTTTGGATTAATCTATTAGTCTTATCCATTTGTCATTCAGGATTCTGGGAAAGTCGAGAATCAAGGGAGAAGAAAAGAAAAGGAAAATAAAAACAAGAAAGAATCCATAAAACCCTGGGACCTCTTCTTTTTTCTTTTCTTTTTTTTATTTCAACTTTCATTATCTTTAAACTGTGGTACAAAGGGGTTTCAGTGCAACATATCAGTTTATTTGATCACTGTCCCCCCTTTCATTGTTCTTCCCTGGGGAGCCTCTTCTAACTGAGGTGAAGAAAAGCTATGGACAGAATCCCCAGTGCAGGTTTCTTGTTGCTTCCTTTAGCATTATTTCTGTTGACAATGCTCATTAACTTTTTTGTCTTATAATACTTTATTTCTCTAAGGTTGAAAGAAGTTTTCACTAGGAATGACATCTGGGTTAACAGTTTACTTCTTCAACAGATTGCATTCCATTATCTTTTGGCTTGCATGCTTTTGGAGACATCTGCTTTGTTACTATAAGCAATAATCTAAATAATTTGGTATCCTTATTGTTCTGCTTTTTTTCACTTATTTTCTTTAAATATGGTTTATTTCAAGATCAAATCTTTGACTTTTCATTTTTAACTATTAAAATATATTTCTTGAGTTTTTAAGTTCATTTGAATTTGTGCCTTTCAATTGATTTGTGAGGATTTGACTCAGGGCTTTATGCTTTCTAAGCAGGCTCTGTACCATGTGAGTCATGTTTGCAGTCTATTTGTTCTGGTTATTTTTGAGGCAGGGTCTCACCTTTTGCTCAGGCTAGCCTGCATCCATGATATACTCAATCTCAGCATGCCATAACTGGGATGCACAATGTCCACTTGTTGGTTGATACCAGTTTTCTCGAACTCATGCTAGCCTTGAACTAGGATTCTACTACCATCAGTTTCTTGTGTAGCTAGGATTACAGGCAACTTTGGAAAATTATGACACAGCTCTTGAAATATTTTCCCTTCCTATTGTTCTCTCTTCTCCTTCTGAGGCCTCAATTATGTTCAAGTTAGAAGAATTAGCATGTTCACACAGATCTTGGATGTTCTTTTCTGTTTTTGTTACTCTTTTCTCTTTGTGTTCCAATTTGGCCAATTTCTATCAATGTCTTTTTTTTTTAATTTTATTTTATTTTATTTGAGAGCATACTGTACAGAGGGGTTACAATTACATGGGCAGGATAATGCATACATTTCTTACCAAGCATTGCAGCCTCCTCCTTTGTTTACCCTTCACCTCCCTCTATCAATGTCTTTTTTAATCCACTAACTTTTCTTGAGGTGTGTTTGGTTGAGCTTACTAATGAATTTATCCAAAATATTTTTCCTCTTAGCTTACATGTTACCATTTCCCATATTTTAATTTATTCTCAATTTCCATTCCTTGGCCAAAATTACCTATCCTTTTTTAAATTATGTAATGTACCATGGTTTGTATTCAGGACCTGGAACATGCTTACTGGCCTTGTGCTTGCATCACTGGTATTCTACCACTTGAGATACACCTCCATGCCAGCTTTGCAATGGAGTTTCTTGGACTTTTCAGTTCAGTCTATCTTTGAACCATGATCTTTCACATTTCAATTTCCTGAGTAGATAGGATTACAGATATGAACCACTAGCACCAAGGAATATTATCTATACTTTCATTTTGATGTTTTCACCTTGTCATCATAGTGGTTTTTGTTAGGTTTTTAAAGAAGATGCCGAGTAAGAACAACACCACGCATGTGGTATTTAGTTAAGGGGTAAGTTTATTCAGTAGACTGGCTGGCCCCAGGCCAGGTTGGCACTCCACGCAGTGAAAACATGAAGGGCTTTAAGTCAGGATAGGTGGGATTCCTCTCATTTTTTTTATTTTTTCATTTTTCTTTTTTCTTCCCCCTCCCTTTTTTTTTTTTTTTTTTTTTTTTTGCTCTGAGGAATACCCACAGTTCTGACAGCCGCTTTGTGAACCAGTCTGCTATGGACACAGCACATCAACACCACTGCTGGCCTCTGCATCCACCTCCATGCTTCTACATTTTGGGGAGTAAACTACTCTCTAAGGGTTCTCTGTCACTCAGTCTCTCTCCAGACATGGTACCATGCAGGAGAACCTGCTAGGCCTTTTTTTTTTTCGGTTGTGGGGCTTGAACTCTGGGCCTGGGTGCTGTCACTCAGCTCTTCAGCTCAAGGCAAGTGCTCTACCACTTGAGCTACAGCGCCACTTCTGATTTTCTAGTGGTTTATTGGAGATAGAAGTCTCACGGTCTTTCCTGCCTGCGCTGGCTTTGAACTGTGATCCTCAGATCTCAGCCTCCTGAGTAGCTAGGGTTACAGGCATGAGCCAACGGTGCCTGGCTTCCTGCTAGGCCTTTAACTGAAAGGCTGGTCATCTTTGGAGCCCAGGACACTTGATTGGTTGCTTGACCCCTCCTCACTTGGTGGTAACTTGGGATGCTGCTTCCATTCAGTAAACCCTCCTTCACTCACTAAATTTTTCCTCATGTATTTTTCTCTCTTGCATTTCTTATGGGTTGTTGTAAGTCACTCCCAAAGGAGGAAACTCCATTGGAATGCCTCCTGCACTCCCTGGATGTCTTGTCCATTGAGGACTGCATCAACAAGGAACACCTAATTTATTATTGCACTCAAGTTTGGCCACAGCACCAACTGGATAATTGCTCTCGATGGGACTCTTGACTATGCCATTCTCACAGATTTTGTTGATTTTTGCTGCCACAATGGTAAATATTCTGAGGTCATTCATATTCAGCCATTCTTTGCTCTCTGGGACAACCCCATCCTATACCAATTGTGCCCAGCTTTTCCACTCCTCCTGGCACATGGAGAACCCACCTCTGAGAGCACAGGGCCCCCTCAGGAGCCTGATGTGCCTGACAATCTTTTTGACTCTGCCTCTTTTCCTGCAGAGCATGTTGTGACTTCCTCACCTTCTTCACTTTCATCCCCTTCCTCTCTCCTTCTCTCCCCTGCAGCTCACACCCAGTCTTGCACTAGTGGTGCACAACCTCCACCAGGCCCCATGTGCCTTTTGCGAGAGGTGGCAGGGCCTGAAGGTATAATTAGAGTGCCTGCATCATTCTCAGTATTTGATATTACTCAGATTGAGAAGTGGCTGGGATCTTATGCCAAAGATTCTAATAATTATATCCAGCAGTTTAAGAACCTGGCTCAGACCTATGACCTTACTTGGCAGGACATGTATCTAACACTAGCCTCCACCCTTACTGCTGAGGAAAAGGAGAGGGTGTGGACTGCCACCCAGGCACATGTCGATGATGCCCATCACTTAGATATTAACTTTCCAGTGGGAGCAACAGTTGGGCCTAGGGAAGAGCCCAGTTGGAATTATCAACATGATGCTCCTGGGGGGGGGGGGGAAGCAGAAATAGGATGATAACTTGCTTAGTGGCTGGCCTTCAAAAGGCAGCCTATTTTCCTGTTAATTATGACAAATTAAACCACATTACTCAAAGGCCTAATGAAAACTAGGCTGTTTCTTGAACGCCTTACAGTAGTGCTCCAGTGCTATACAAGGCTAGACCCAGAGTCAGCAGAGGCAAAGGTGGTTCTTAATACTAATTGCTCAATAGGAAAAAGTTTTTTAAAAAGTCTGAGGTTGATCCTCAGACCCCTCAATGAGATCTGGTGAGTATGGCTTTCAAGGTTTTTAATAAACGAGAAGAGCAAGAGAGTGCCGATAAGACTGCCTGTAAGAGGGAGAACTATAAAATCCTTGCTGTTGCCAGCCGACCTCCTCTGAGAAGAGGCACCCAACATGCACCACCTTGAGCATGCTTCAAATGTGGGCAAAAGGGCCCCTGGGAAAAATTTTGCCCATCATCACGACTGCCACCTGGACCCTGCCCAAGGTATGGGCAACAGGGACACTGGGGAGTTGACTGCCCCTCCTCATCTCCACAAGGTAGACCAGCCCCTCCTCCATTCCACCCCCCCAGGCAGGTGCAGCCAGACCCATCAGAGATTCTCTGCTTGGCTACAGAGTGAGGTTGCCCAGGACTGATGGCTCCCAACAACCAGACCATCACAATGGTGGAGCCCAGGGTGTGTTTCTTTGTTTTTTGGGGGGGGAAGGTGGTCCGGTTGTGGGGCCTGAACTCTGGGCCTGAGCGCTGTCCCTCAGCTCTTCAGCTCAAGGCTAGCGCTCTACCACTTGAGCCACAGCACCATTTCCGGCTTTTTTTGCTTATGTGGTGCTGAGGAATCGAACCCAGGACCTCAGGCATGCAAGGCAAGCACTCTACCACTGAGCCACCTTCCCAGCCCCCTCCCCCAGGGTGTGTATCTATGTAGCTGGTAAGTTAATATCTTTTCTCTTGGATTCTGGAGCAACTTATTCGGTGCTATCTCAATATACAGGCAAGACTTTTCCATCTCAGATCTCAGTGGAGGTTGTGGATGGCCTACCTACCTGTCCCCCAACTATGGAACCAGTATGATGTAAAGTAGAAGACTTCCCCTTTTCACACTCCTTCCTAATCCTACCTCACTGTCCTACCCCACTTGTAGGGAGAGACTTGCTCTCTAAATTTCAAGTCTCTCTCTCATTCCATATCCCCAACAGCCTACACCTATTCTAATTTTATCCTTAGATGAACCTCCACTTGTAACCTCCCAACTAGGACCTTTCCCTTTACCTCCAGATCTTGTCAACCCTCTTATCTGGGATACTTCCACTCCTATGGCTAGACACAATATTCCTGTCCTCATTAAACTTAAAGTCCCTACTCATTTCCCTAGCACTTCCCAATACCCCATTTCCCTTAGACACAGGCAATGTTTAAAACCCATCATCCTTCACCTTCTTAAACAAGGATTTCTCAGACCTACCAACTCCCCCTTTAACACCTCTATCATGCCAGTAGTTAAACCTGTTGGGACCTATCACCTAGTCCAGGATCTGTGCATTATTAATGATGGAGTCTTTCTCATTCATCCTGTTGTGCCTAACCCATATACTCTCCTTTCACAGATACCTCCTGGTATCACCCACTTCTCAGTGCTGGATGTCAAGGATGCATTCTTCACAATCTCCCTGCATCCCAACTACCCAAACTTCTTTGCTTTTACTTGGATGGACCCAGACACTTCAAGGGCACAACAGCTGACCCTCCTTCAAGGGTTCTGAGACAGTCCCCATTTCTTTGGACAGGCTTTAGCAAAGGATCTCCTCTCTCTTCAGGTGTCTCTTAGTGTTGTTCTCCAGTATGTGGGTGTTGGCTCACCAACATACAGCTGACCCCTTCAACTTTATGTTGACAAAAGAATATAGAGTGACACCTTCCAAGGCACAGATAACAAAGCCAGAGGTAACATAGCTGAGTTTGTCCATAACTCCTATAGAGAGGAGAATAACTCTTGATAGAAAAGCCTGCATTGAGTATCTCTCTATCCCACAGACCAAGGAGGACATTCTGTCTTTCCTGGGACTTGTGGGCTTCCTTCATATTTGGAGATCCAGTTTTGCTACCTTGGCCAAACCACTTTATGAGGCAACCAAGGATTCCTTACTAGAGCCGCCAGACCTCACAAAGCCTATTTGCACCCCATTTAAAGTTCTGAAGCAAGCATTTCTTAGGGCTCCAGCACTGGCTCTACCCAACCTTAAGGAACCCTTTATACTCCATGTCACTGAGAAGTGGGGAATTGGCCTTAGAGTTCTTGGACAAATGTCAGGCCCCTCCTTTAGACCTGTGGCCTGTCTCTCAGAACAGTTAGACCCAATGGTAAAAGGCTGGCCAGCCTGCCTTCAAGCTTTGGCAGCAGCAGCCACCTTAGCACAGGAGAGCACAAAACTCACTTTTGACCAGACCACTACCGTTTGACCTCCCCACAGACTAAAGGACCTTTTGTCTCAGAAATCCCTGTCTTCCCTTTCACCTTCCCGTCTACAGCTGTTTCATGTTACTTTTATTCAAAACCCCGACTTTTTACTGGAAAGCTGCTCCCCTCTCAATCTAGCCACCTTGCTTCCATCCAATTCTAACCCTCTTTCCCATTCCTGTACAGAGACCTTGGAGGAATTCACACCTCATTTTACAGGTATCTCTGAAACTCTTCTCCCGAACCCAGAAGACACTTGGTACATGGATAGCAGTTCCACATCTACCTGTTCAAAAAGTCAAGTTGCAGGCTAAGCTATCATTAATAACTGTACCATTCTTGAAAGCAGTCCTCTACCCCCTAGCCTTACCTCACAAAAGGCAGAATTTATACCTTTAACTAGGGCCCTAATTTTAGCCAAGGGTCAGAAGATTGATATTTATACAGATTCAAAATATACTTATCATATTCTCCATTTGAATGCAGCAATCTGGAAGGAGCATGGCTTCCTGACCACGAAAGGGACTCCCATTACTAATGCCTCACTTATTCTCTTTTATTTTATTTTATTTTATTTGTGAACATTCTGTACAGAGGGGTTACAATTACATGGGCAAGATAATGCATGCATTTCTTACCAAGCATTGCAGCCTCCTCCTTTGTTCACCCTTCACCTCCCTTCCCAGCCTCCCCCATCCCCCCACCCAATCCTTTCCCCCCTCCCAACCGACATTGTAAAGCTTGTTTTTGACATGACAGTTTGTACTTCTCATTGTTGCAACAGGTCCACCTGAATCCTTAAACAACTTATTTTTCCACATCTCCTCCACAAGTTATACTGACATCAAATATATTGAAAACGGGGGTTATACTGTGGGGGAGGGACATACAAAGCAACAAAGAAATGATCTTATAAATGCGTTAGAAACACATGCATGAAAGAAAAAAAAACATTAAAATACCTACCTAAGGATTCATTTTCCTAACAGCACATTATCTGACTTTTTCCGCTTGACTCATACATATACTAGATATTGCAAATAAGAGAAACCATGGGACCTGTGTTTCTTTGTGCCTGGCTTACTTCACTTAATATAATTTTTTCCATTTCCTAAAAAATGAGGCAATGTCATTCTTTCTGATGGAGGCATAGAATTCCATTGTGTATATATACATTTTCTTGATCCATTCATCTACTGAGGGGCATCTGGGTTGGTTCCATATCTTAGCTATGGTAAATAATGCTGCAATAAACATAGTTGTGCTGGTAGCTTTAGTGTGGTCTTATTTGTAATCATTTGGGTAAATGACCAAAAGGGGGATTGCTGGGTCATAGGGGAGTTCTATGTGAAGTCTTCTGAGGAACCTCCATACTGCTTTCCAAAGTGGTTGAACAAGTTTACATTCCCACCAACAATGAAGTAAGGTTCCCTTCTGTCCACATCCCCTCCAGCATCTGTTGTTGTTAGAGTTCTTGATTTTTGCCATTCTAACTGGAGTGAGGTGGTATCTCAATGCTGTTTTGACTTGCATTTCTTTTATGGCTAGGGATGTTGAGCATTTCTTCATGTGTCTATTGGCCATCCTTCTTTCTTCTTCAGAGAAGTTTCTCTTTGAGTCTTTAGACCACTTATTTATTGGGCAGTTATTTCTTTGAGGATTTGTTGGGGGATTTAATTTTTTGAGTTCCAAGTATATTTTAGATATGAGACCCTTGTCTGTTGTATGGCTAGTAAAGATCTTCTCCCAATCTGTGGGCTTTCTAGTGATCTTGCTAGCTATGTCGTTTGCCATGCAGAAGCTCTTCAACTTTATGCAATCCCATTTGTCCAACCTATCTTTGATTTGTTATATTTCCGGGTCTCTATTCAGAAAATTTCAGCCTGAGCCAAGGAGTCCTAGGGTTTCGCCTATTCCATCCTGTAATGTTTTCAGAGTGTCTGCTTTGACTTCAAGGTCTTTGATCCATTTGGATCAAATTGGTGCAGGGTGATATATAAGGATCTAGCTTTAGTTTTCTACATGTAGTTAACCAGTTTTGCCAGCACCATTTACTGAAGAGGCTGTCTTTCTTCCATTCTATTGTTTTAGCTTCCTTATCGAAGATTAGATGGCTATAGGTCTGTGGGTTCATTTCTGGGTTTTCAATTCTATTCCATTGGTCCTGAGGTCTGTTCTTATGCCAATACCAAGCTGTTTTGATTACTATGGCTTTATAGTAGAGTTTGAAATTTGGTATTGATATTCCTCCAGCAGTGTTCTTTCCATTGAGGAGCATTTTTGCTATTCGGGGTGTTTTGTTGTTCCATATGAATTTTTGGATTGACTCTTCTATTTCCTTGAAGAATGAGGTTGGAATTTTGATAGATATCGCGTTGAATTTGTGGATAGCCTTGGGAAGTATTGCCATTTTCACGATGTTAATCTTTCCAATCCAGGAGCATGGGAGGTTTTGCCATTTTCTAAGTTCTGTTTTGATTTCCTTTTTCAAGATTTTAAAGTTTTCATCATAGAGGTCCCTCACTTCTTTGGTTAAGTTAATTCCTAGGTATTTTATTTTTTGTGGGGCTATTACAAATGGAGTTGCTTTCCTAATTTCAGCCACACTTTTCTCATTGTTGGCATACAGAAAAGCCATTGATTTTGGGGGGTTAATTTTATACCCTGCTACTTTGCCAAAGTTTTGAATCAGCTTTGGTAATTTGGGAGTGGAGTCTATGGGATTCAAGATCATGTCATCTGCAATGAGGGAGAGTTTTATTTCTTCTTTCCCTATTTGGATCCCCTTTATGTCTGCATCTTGTCTTATTGCTGTAGCTAGGCATTCTAATACTAGATTGAAGAGAAGTGGAGAGAGTGGACATCCTTGTCTTGATCCTTAGTTAAGAGGAAATGGCTTTAGTTTTTTCACCATTATGTATAATGCTGGCTGTAGGTTTGTCATATGCATCCTTTATTGTATTGAGGAATGTTCCATGGATTCCTAATTTTTCCAAAACCTTCATCATAAAGGGGTGTTGGACCTTGTCAAATGCTTTTTCTGCATCTATTGAGATAATCATGTGGTTCTTATTCTTGCTCCTGTTGATGTGATGAATAATATTAATTGATTTGCGTATATTGAACCAGCTTTGCATCCCTGAAATGAATCCTGTTTGATCATGGTGTATGATTTTTTGGATGAATTGTTAAAGTCGCTTGGCCAAAATTTGTTGAGAATTGTTGCATCAATGTTCATCAAAGAAATGGGTCTATAGTTCTCTTTCTTTGATGAGTCCCTGCCTGATTTTGGGATGAGGGTTATGATGGCTTCAAAGAATGTGTTCGGTAATGAGCTTTCTCTTTCAATTTCATTGAAGAGTTGGAGGAGAATTGTTGTGAGCTCTGCTTTGAAGGCCTTGTAAAACTCTGCTGTAAAACCCTCTGGTCCTGGACTTTTCTTAGTTGGGAGGTCTCTTATTGCTGTTTCTATTTCAATGCTTGATATGGGCCTGTTAAGCTGGTTTAACTCATCTTGGTTTAGTTTTGGCATGTCAATATTTGCTAGGAAAAGGTCCATTTCTGTCAAGTTCTCAAACTTATTAGCATAAAGTTTTGAGAAGTATTCCCTTATAATGTTCTGAATCTTGGTTGTTTCCATGGTGATGTTTCCATTCTCATCTCTGAGTTTATTAATTTGGGTATGTTCTCTTCTTTTTCTGATAAGATTTGCTAAGGGTCTGTCAATTTTGTTAAGTTTTTCGAAGAACCAACTCTTTGTTTTGTTGATTCTTTCTATAGTTTTTTTGGATTCTAATTCATTTAATTCTGATTTAATTTTGATTATTTCTTTCCGTCTACTGGATTGGGGTTTATCTTGCTGCTCTTTTTCAAGGAGGTTTAGATGTGTCATTAAATTGCTAGTTTCAGATCTCTCCAATTTGTTGATGTAGGAGCTCAGAGCTATAAACTTGCCCCTGAGTACTGCCTTTGCTGTGTCCCAGTGGAACTGGTAATTTATGTGTTCATTTTTGTTGAATAGCATGAACATTTGCATTTCCTTTCTAATCTCTTCCATGACCCACTCATGATTCAGCAGTGTGTTGTTCAGCCTCCATGTGATATCGGACTTTCTTTGGTGGCTTTTGGTGTTGAGTTCTAATTTTATTCCCTTGTGGTCAGAGAGAATGCAAGGTATAACTTCAATGTTTCTGAATTTAGACAAGTTTGCTTTGTGGCCTAAAATGTGGTCTAATTTAGAAAACGGTCCATGTGCTGCTGAGAAAAACGTGTATTCTGATGCTGCTGGGTGAAATGTTCGGTAGATGTCTGTTAAGTCTAGTTGTTTAGATCTGCGTTTTCTCTGTTGAGTTTTTGCCGAGTTGATCTATCTAGTGGGGAGAGTGGTGTGTTAAAATCCCCAACAATTAATGTCTTTGGATCTATATGGGATTTGAGGGAAAGTAGTGTTTCTTGGATAAATTTGGGTGCTCCATTGTTTGGCGAATAGATATTTAGAATTGTAATATCCTCCTGAAGGAGAGATCCTTTAAATAGTATGTAGCGACCTTCTTTATCTCTTCTCACGAATTTTAATTTGAAGTCTATTTTATCTGATATTAGGATTGCAACTCCCACCTGTTTATGGGGGCCGTTTGCTTGGTAGATTTTGTTCCAGCCTTTAACATTGAAAATGTGTTTGTTTTTACGGGCAAGATGTGACTCCTGAAGGCAGCAGATAGAAGGGTCTTGTTTTTTAATCCAACTAGACAGTCTATGTAGCTTAATTGGAGAGTTCAGTCCGTTAACGTTAAGAGATAGGACTGAGAGGTATTTGGGAGTTCCTGCCATGTTATCCACCTTCTTGGGGGCTGTGAAAACTGGGTTCTTCCTATGGTTGTTGGCTTCTCAGTTTGGGTTCAGTTTCTTGGCCTTCATTGCAGTCTTGTTGGTTTTCTATGTGTAGGACATCTTTAAGAATCTTTTGTAGGGCTGGTTTGGTGGAGATGTATTGTTTCAATTTTTCTTTGCTATGGAAGGTTTTTATTTGGCCTTCAGTTATGAAGGAGAGTTTAGCTGGGTACAGTATTCTTGGTTGATAGTTGTTTGTTTTTAGGGCATGGCATACATCATTCCAGGCTCTTCTTGCTTTGATTGTCTCTGCTGAGAAATCTGAGGTGATTCTAATTGGTTTCCCTTTATAGGTGATTACCCTTTTCTCCTTGACAGCTTTAAGGATCTTTTCCTTGGTCTGAGTTGATCCTGTGTGGATTATAATGTGACCCTGGGATGTCCTATTCTGGTCTGGTCTATTTGGGGTTCTAAAAGCTTCTTGTAGCTGAATAGGCCTATCTTTTTTATGTTTGGGAAGTTCTCTGCTAGGATCCTGTTAAACAAATTTCCTAGACCATTAACTTCTGTTTCTAGGTGCTCCTCTACACCCATTATCCTTAGATTAGGCCTTCTTATGGTGTCTTCCAAGTGTTGGATAGATCTATCATATTTCTTGGACTTGTCTTGGATGGTTGTATGTTCTTTCTCTATAATATCTAGGCTGTCTTCAATCCCTGAGATTCGATCTTCTGCATGGTCTAACCTGCTGTCAAGACTCTCTACTTTGTTTTTTTTATCTCTTTTCCTTCTAATTGGTCAGCTTTGATGGCTTCAAGTTCTTTGTTGAAGCTCTGTTTTAGGTCTTGTATGAATTTCTTTACTTCCTTAATTTGGTGTTCAGTGTTTGTTCTCAAATCACTTAGTTGATTGGATATGGTTTCTTTGGACTCCCATTCCTTCTGTTGGGTTCCATTCAGCATTCCCTTTGTGGTCTCCCTGACTTCCTTCAGCTCTTTGTTAATGGATTCCATGAATGCCTTTAGCGATCTTTGTGTATTCTCTACCTGGTCTCTCAATTCCTGTATTACTCTTTGATTAGCTTCCTCCCGTTCGTGGGATTCCTGCAGTTCTCTTTCCTCCCGTTCATGGGATTCCTGCAGTTCTCTTTGAGTGTTCTCAGCCTGCTCACGCCATTCCTCCCTTTCTCTTTGAGTATTCTCAAGTTGTTCACACAAATCCTGTATCAGTTTTTGAGTAGCTTCCTCACGCTTATGATATTCCTGTATAAATTTTTGGGATGCCTCCTCTCTCTCCCTATCACACTCATACAGAGTCCTTTGTAGGTTGTCAAACTTCTCATTTATCATGTTTGCCAGCAGTGTTTGTAGAGCTATTTGGGAACTCTCCTCTGTATAATTCATTATCTGTTCTGACCCCTTATTATTAAGATTGGGAATTGAGATACCTGGATTTGCCATTTTTCTTGTGTTTTTCCAGCTTACTCTGCCCATTTTAGATGAAAATAGCACCAGTTTTGTGCTAGAACACTATCTTAAGGCAACCATCAACCAAAGTTTGCATTTGTACAGTCAATAGTCTACAGATACAATCTAGTTCAACAGATACATCTATTCAACATCAAACAACTATATGTTAATGGGCTTCGAACCACAGAGAAGAATTTGGAAAACCAGAAATTTTTAGGGTTAGGGAGAGATGTGGGTAAAAAATAGGAATAGATTGGTGTGGGGAGGCACAGGGAGAGTTAACTATATCCTAATCTCAAAGCAGGAAATAGGTTGGGTAGGATGCAAGTAGAGAGAGAGAGAAAAAGAAGCAAGGGAAAGGGAAATGAAAGAGACCAGAATAAAAATAGAAACATAAAAATTACTTTTAAAATGCTTAAAATATTATATAAGTATAAAGAGGTAGTACTGCTATTAAGGAATTTAAGTCTCAGAGGTTTTGAATTGAGTAATAAATTTGTGGATTAAGTGTGTACACAATGGGGGATAGGGTCTACTAGTTAACTACAGGTTTATCTGAGGATGTGCAGGACAAGAGTTAAGTCACATAAAGAAGAACAAAAGAGAGGAAGAGGTGAAAAGGGTAAGAAAGGGAGAAAAAATATCAGAAGTTCAATTGGTGTTGAGTGTTGAGTAGAATCCGCTCGCCCGCTGCATCTGGCTCCTTCGTCCCGGACTCTCTATGGTTCAGGTTTGGGTGCCCTGAGGTCGGCGCCAGGACCCTGCTGCCGCCGCTGCGGCGGCTGCTTGCAAGCGCTCAGATGTATCTCTTTGCCTTGGCTTCCCCTCTCTTGTCTGACTCTCTGTCCTGTGATGGCAC
Organism: Dipodomys merriami; assembly: GCF_024711535.1. Taxonomy (NCBI): domain Eukaryota; kingdom Metazoa; phylum Chordata; class Mammalia; order Rodentia; family Heteromyidae; genus Dipodomys; species Dipodomys merriami. Next base: position 7,677,624 of record NW_027206168.1, on the reverse strand, counting down.
ACTTGGTGTGATTCTCTGGCTTAGGACTGTTCACTGGAACTCTAAAACTGCTTTCTATGGGAGAGCTTGTTCAGATTCCAGCTTCTCCTCTGCCATCTTCCCGGAACCTATTTATTTTATTTTTATCAGTCCTGGAACAGCTTTTTTTTTGCTCAAGGCTGGCACTCTACCACTTGAGCCACAGAGCCACTTCTGGCTTTTTCAGTTTATATGGTACTGGGGAATCGAATCCAGGGCTTCATGCATGCTAGGCAAGCATTCTACCACTAAGCCACATTCCCAGCCAGATGAGGTATTTTAAAATGCAACTCTTACCCAGAAGGAGGGCTGTATTAAGCCACACCTGCTTTCATGCAAATGAATTTGATCCACTTGACTTTGGCCATCTCCTAGGGTGAGGATGTAGAGATATAAATTGGAATGAGTAAAGGGATTGATTTTAAAGAAAAAAGTAAAGGGTAGCCAAAGCAGGATAAATGAGGGCCTGGGACTGCAGAGAAGCAAATTGACAGTGGATAAATTTTTTAAAAAAATACTAAGAGGAATGGGAGGTGAGCAGGTGGCCCATCACCATCCACTGAGACGAGGCTTGGTTAAACTAGGTTAAATTCATGTTGTAATATCCAGGCTGGGAGTCCTTGAATGACTCTGCTCCCTCACAAAATTTCTAGCTGCAAGGTAAACTATTAAAAGTAAATGAAGGGGCTCGGAAGGTAGCTCAGTGATAGAGTGCTTGCCTAGCATGCATGAGTCCTGCATTCAATTCTTCAGTACCACATCAACAGAAAAAGCCAGAAGTGGCATTATGTTCAAGTGGTACAGTGCTAGCCTTGAGCAAAATAAGCTCAGGAACAGTGCTCAGGCCCTGAGTTCAAGTCTTAGGGCTGGCAAAAAATAAAAAGTAGATGAAAATGGCTGATTTAGCCCAAAGGCCTAGGAGTGAAATCAAAAGATCCCTGCAGAATCCTTCTGCAAATTTGGGAAATGAAGAAATCCTCTGGTTTAACATTGCTCAACCTGGATAACATCTTCAGATTCAAACAGACTCTGTTTTCGTTCTGAGCTTAACCACAGGGTCAACTTCCTGGGCAATCTTGGTGGAGACCCTAAATGCCTCTAGAGACCTCAAGTTCCTCATCTACAAATCATAAATGTTTCCTGAATAGGTTGTTGGGAAGTCTTAATAAGACAATAAAGGTGAATATTTTAGCATAAAACAAATGCGTAAGATAATTTAGTTACATGCATCATCATCATCATGATCATCATCTTCATCTTCATCATCATTATCATCAGGGCCAGCATGATCACCTGATATGATTTTAGAGCTCCTAGCAGGTTCATTAAAATAATGTGAATGAAATAGATTTTAAAATTAACCCATCCTGGTTTCAAATATGAGTTCTAATGGGGACCAGATGTTGGATCTGAGGCACATTACTTATTTTGAGACTCAATTCCCTCATCTGTTAAAGGGAATCATAAAATAGACCACCTTGGAATGAATCAAGAAAATTACATATGTATATATATGTATACACATATGTATATGTACATATTCACATATATACATTGTATATATAATGTAATTGTACTCATCCAGTCATAAGAATAGTAGAATCCATTTATTAGAATGGTTTGCCAGCTGAGTGACAGTGGATCATTGTACTACTAGCTGCTCAGGACGCTGAAATCTGAGAATCGCTGTTCAAAGCCAGCCAGGGAAGGGAAGTCCATGAGACTTTTATCTCCAGTTAATCACCAGAAAGCCAGAAGTGATCTGTGGCTCAAGTGGCCAAAAACTAGCCTTGAGCCAAAAAGCTCAGGGACAGCACCTAAGCCCTGAGTTCAGGCCAGCATGTGCACACACACACACACACACACACATACACACACACACCTTACATAAAATACAAAGAATGACTATCCATAAAAATAACATGTGTAAATGGTGCTGGCAAAATTGGTTAATCACTTGTAGAAAAATAAAGCTAGATCCTTATATATCACACTGCACCAGAATCCACTCCAAATGGATCAAAGACCTCAGAGTCAAAGCAGACACTCTGAAAACATTATAGGATGGAATAGTAGAAACTGTAGGTCTCCTTGGCACAGGCCAAAATTTTCTTAATAGAGACCCAGAAACACCACAAATCAAAGAAAAGGTTGGACAAATGGGACTGCATGAAATTTCAGAGCTTCTGCATGGCAAAGGACATAGCTAACAAGATCAATAGAAAGCCCACAGACTGGGAGAAAAATCTTTACTAGCCATAAAATGGACAAGTGTCTCATATCTAAAATATACCTGGAACTCAAAAAATTAAATCCCCCAACAACAAATACTCAAAGAAACAACTGCCCAATAAATAAGTGGGCTAAAGACTTAAAGAGAAACTTCTCTGAAGAGGAAAGATGAATGACCAAGAGACACATGAAGAAATGCTCAATCTCCTAGCCATAAAAGAAATGCAAATCAAAACAACATTGAGATACCACCTCACCCCAGTTAGAATTGCTGTAATCAAGAACTCTAATAACAATAGATGCTGGAGGGGATGTGGACAGAAGGGAACCTTACTGCATTGTTGGTGGGAGTGTAAACTCATTCAACCACTTTGGAAAGTAGTATGGAGGTTCCTCAAAAGACTCCACATAGAGCTCCCCTATGACCCAGCAATCCCACTTTTGGGCAATTACCTGAATGATCACAAACAAGACCATACTAAAGCTACCAGCACAACTATGTTTATTGCAGCATTATTTACCATAGCTAAGATATGGAACCAACCCAGATGCCCTTCAGTAGATGAATGGATCAAGAAAATGTGGTATGCATTCACAATGGAATTCTATGCCTCCATCAGAATGAATGGCATTGCTCCATTTGTTAGGAAATGGAAAGACTTGGAAAAAATTATATGAAGTGAAGTAAGCCAGGCCCAAAGAAACATAGGTCCTATGGTTTCCCTTATTTGATATTGGTATAATTTGTGGAGGGGAAAGGAAACAAAAAACAATTAAGTAGGGATACAGGTGGTCCCACTGCAACAATGAGATGTACAAGAGGTTATGTTGAAAAATGAACTTTACAACTTTGGCCGGGGGAGGGGGGGTGGGGGGAGGGATGGGAAGGGGAAACAAAGGAGGAGGCAACAATGCTTGATAAGAAATGTACTCATTACCTTGCCCATATAAATTGTAACCCTTCTGTACTGTATCTTCACACACACACACACACACACACACACACACACACATACACACACACACACACACACACACACACACACACACACACACTATGGCATTTGTAAGGAAATGAATGGATCTGGATGGGTCTGGAAGAAATTATGTTAAGAGAAGTTAAGTCAGGCTCAGAGGGACAAAGAGCACATGTGTTCCCTCATAGTATATATTAACATATATTAAAACATATATAGTGTCATATGTATGTATGCACAATTGTAAAATGGTATACACAGGGATGGATTCCTATGATATAATGCCTTTGAACAGTTACCTGACAGTTTCACAAAATTAATACCAGAAAGCTGAAACATGTTTTATTTTTCCTGAGGAGAGTGAGGCTCAAGAGGGGGGGGGGAACAGATGAATGGTGGAGGAATTGAAGTCATAACACACAGTGTACACATGTGAAAATAGAAACAGTAACTTGAGGGGAGGGGTGGGGTTGGAGAGTTGGAGGAATATGATGGAAGGGGTGACATGGATCAAGATGTACTGGGGCCGGGAATGTGGCTTAGTGGTAGAGTGCTTGCCTAGCATGCATGAGGCTCTAGGTTCAATTCCTCAGGACCACATAAACAAGAAATAGTGATAATAATATAAATAAATAGTACAACTACTTCAAGATAATTTGAGAAAAATATCCACCTCAAAGGCAGGGACTAAAAATATGTGCATCATTGCTGAGCTTGATGATTGACATACAGTAAGAACTGAATAAATGAGAGATGGGGTGCCCCAAACTCCTTTTTTCTTCCCCTTACTTAGTCTCCGTGCCATTTTCACTCTTTCCTGGTGAATACAATTGGATAGGGAGAAGTTGATCCAGTTCTATGAAGGATCAAGAAGTTGCAAATAACTGGGTGGTGGTGGCTCCTGCCTGTAATCCTATCTAGTCAGGAGGATTTTGGTTCAATGCCAGCCCAGGCAGGGAAGTCCATGAGACTCTTATCCCCAATAAACTACTCAGAAAAAGCTGGAAGTGATGCTGTGCCTTAAATGGTAGAGCACTCACCTTGAGCAAAAAGAAGCTCAGGGACAGTGCCCCAGGCCCTGAATTCAAACCCTAGTAATGGCAAAAATAGTTGCAAATACATTCCTCTCTGTCTGAAGAGATGGAGATCTGGGGCTCAAGGAAGTGAGACTGGTCCCATCCAGATCTCATGGTGGTATTTAGAGGGGGGACATTTTTTTTAATTTTTAAAAATTTTATTGTCAAGGTGATGTACAGAGTGGTTATAGTTACATAAATAAGGTAGTGCCTAAGGTTCAACATTTCTTGTTGAACTTGTAACCCCCCTACTTTCCCTCCCCCCAAACCTCCCACAGTTGTACAGATCATTTCCAACATAGTGTCTGGTGAGTATCACTGTTGTATTTGTGCCCTTTTTGTCCTTTGTCTCTTGATGGTATGATGGTTTTGAGGTTGCAGTACAGAAAATTTGTTTCATTGAAGCCATTCCCTTCTGAGTGGAACTGAGGAACTGCAAGAGGGAGGTGCTTTGAGCATGGCTATTTCTCTAATTATCACTTCAGAGAGCGATGGTAATCAGGATTCACAGCAAGATCTGATTAATGTTCTCTTGGAATCTCATGAGAAGCCACTGAGCTTCTTTGTCCAACTTTGTGTCCTTCCTCCGCCCCCAAGGGTCCTCTTCTTTATCTTATATTTCTTCCTTTCCTTTCTTCCTTTCCTCTCTCCCTTCCTTCCCTTCCTTTTTCTTCATTCCTTCCTTTCCTTCCTTCCCTTCCTTTTCCCTCCCTCTTTCTCTCCCTCCCTTTCTCTCCCTCCCCCCCCTCTCTTTTCTCTGTCTTCTATCTTGTGCTGGTAGTAGGGCTTGAACTCAGGGAATCAATCTCTCACTTGTCTTTTTTATTCAAAGCTGACACGCCACCATTTGATCCATAGCTCCACTTCTACCCTCTTTCTGATCAATTGAAAAACAATCTCTCAGACTTTCCTGCTGGGCTGACTTTGAATCTCAATCATCAGATCTCAGCCTAGGATTACAGGTGTCTAGGATTACAGGTGTGAGCCACTGGTATCTGACTAAGTTCTCTATTTTCTTAACTGTTCCCCTCAGTCTTTCAGAACACACACACACACACCAATTCTTCCATCTCTTATCATCATAACCTCCTGAATATGGAGGAAGGCATTGATACTGTATAATTATTTTTTCATTTACAAAACATTTCCAGCAGATAAAGCAAGATGGAATCCTCATTCTGAAGGAATGGCACTAATAAACCATGATTCAGTAAATGCTTTCCTTGAGGCAGGCAGTGAGTAGATATAAGAAGTACCAAATCTGGCTGTGTGAAAGAGAAAAAGCTTTTTTGTGTGTGAGGACATGGGGCTTGAATTCAAGGTCTGGGAGCTGTCTGATCATTTTTGCTTAAGGCTAACATTCTACCACTTGGAGCAAAAGCACTACTTCTGGTTTTCTGGTGGTTAATTGGAGACAAGACTTTTATGGCTGGCTTTAAACCTCAATTCTCAGATCTCAGCCTCCTGAGTAGCCACGATTACAGGCATGATCCATTGGTGCCCAGCAGGAGAAAGCTATTCTAGACAAGCATATCTTGAACATGAGACAGGACAAATATGTCTACTTATGTACAGGTTTCACTGCCTCACACCTGTAATCCTAGCTACTCAGAAGGCTGAGATCTGAGAACTGAGACTGAAATCAGGCCAGTCAAAAAAGCCTATGAAACTTGTATGTATAATTAACCAAGCAAAAAGGAAGAAGTCAGAGCTGAGGTATATCTCCAATGGTAGAACAATAGCACCAGATACCAAGTCCAAGTCTTGGTCTCAGACAAAAAGGCAGAAGTGAAGGGAGCTGTTGCTCAAGTGGTAGACCACCAACCTTGAGTGAAAAAGCTAGGGGATAGCACCCAGGCCCTGAATTCAAGCCCCAGAACCAGTGCAATAAATAATTAATTGAAATAATGGATTCATCCAGTCAACTGATTAGTTCTTGGTCTTTGTTCAACCAGCTGTATGTTAAATTTGCATTTGTCATTCAGAAACCAACATTCCTAAACTGAGTTGTTTGGAGCATATACATATGCCAAATCTGCACTTTCCTTCTGTATGTCAGTGGCCCAGTAGAAGGAAAAGGGAATTTCTCTCATTTGTGTCTTTTTAATTGGATGACCTTAGTGGGAGGGAGTAAGCGGGAAAGGGAATTGAACCAGAAAAGACTCTTCACCTACAATGTCTATAGAATGAGAGCCCTGTGCTTTAAGTCTCCAATGGTGTGTGTGTGTGTGTGTGTGTGTGTGTGTGTGTGTGTGTGTGTGTGTGAATCTTGGGCTTAAATTCAGGACTGGGGCACTGTTCTTAAACTACTTTTTGCTTAAATCTAGTGCTGTAGCCAAGTGCCAGTGGCTCATGCCTGTAATCCTAGCTACTCAGAAGGCTGAGATCTGAGGTCGGAGTTCAAAGCCAGCCTCAGCAGAAAAGTTAGTGAAACTCTTATCTCCAATTAACCACCAGAAAAACTAGAAGTGGTGCTGTGACTCAAAGTGGTAGAGCACTAGCCTTAAGCAAAAAAGATCAAAGTGCATAGACCCAAAGTTCAAGCTAAGCCTCAGGACTGATAAAACAAAAAACAACAGTGCTTTCTCACTTGAGCCACAGCTCCACTTCTGTGTTTTTGGTGTCTAATTAGAGATAAGAGTGTCATGAACATTCCTGCTTATGCTAGCTTTAAAATGTGATCCTCAGATCACAGCTTCCTGAATACCAAAGATTAAAGGCATGAGTCACCAGCACCCAGCAAGTCTTCAACATTTACCCTTAGTACTAAGCTTGGGCTTGCAAATAATATAATGTTTCTGTCCCACATCCTTTCCCAATTCCAGATAGGCCCTTGAGAGCTCTTCTTTCCTGTGTCTGACCATTGTTCAGGCTTCACTCTAGAAAACTCAGTGCTTAGAACTGGTGCTATTTCTGAGTGACAGCTCTCAGCTGGCATGTTACCCTTAAGTCGCATTTGAAAGCTTTCTAGGCACATCCAAACAATGCTACCTCCTACTTTGTCTCTGGAAAATCACTGGCTTTGGAGAAGGCAAATCTTTACTCACACATGACTATGTGACTACATGGTGATTAAAGAAAGAGAGATTTTCTTTTTCTTCTAAAATCTTTAGGAAATCCAGGAAATGTTTAGTTCCATTTTTTTTGATTCAATGTTATGCCCCAAGTGATCGAGATGTAAGAGGGCTGGGAATGTGGCTTAGTGGTTAAGTGCTTGCCCAGCTTGCATGAAGTCCTAGGTTCAATTCCTCAGCACTAAATAAAAAGAAAAGGCTGGGAGTGGTGATAGAGTGCTGGCCTTGAGCAAAAGAAGCTCAGGGACAGTGCCCAGGCCCTGATTTCAAGCCCCTGGACTGGCAAAACAAAGATGTAAGAGGACCATTTTATCTTGAAGTATTAAGGTATTAATGAAACAAAACTGGACACACACCTGTGATCCTAGCTACTCCTCCACAGGCAGAGTTCTGAAGATCACAATTCAAAATCAGCCTGGGCAGAAAAGTTTGTGAGTCTCTTAGCTCCATTGAACTGGCAAAAACTAGAAGTGGAGGTTTGGCTCGGGTGGTAGGATCAGAAAGCTAAGGGAAAGAGTACAAGGCCAAGTTGCGTGAATACACACACACACACACACACACACACACACACACACACACACACGCATGCATGCACGCATGCAGTTTAGTGAAACAAAAGCCACTCCTAGGGTTTAGAGGACACTAAAGGTCTCATGGTTATGCTGGGTGCTGGTGGCTTACACCTGTAATCCTAGCTACTCAGTGAGGTTGAGATCTGAGGATTGCAGTTCAAAGCCAGTGCATAGGAAAGTCTGTGAGACTCATCTCCAATAAACCACCAGAAAACCAGAAGTGGTGCTGTGGCTCAAGTTGTAGAGCACTTGCCTTGAGCTGGAGAGCTGAGGGACAGTGCCCAGGCCCAGAATTCAAGTCCCATGACTGAAAGAAAAAAATAAAAAAAGGTCTCATGGTTACCTCTTTCAGGGTAAAGACACTAAAGGACTCATTTACTCACTAGAGTATTCCCTGGGGTTGATATATAGTAGTGATTAGCATGTTGAAAGAATCAGCCTTTTCAGTAACACCATATCTCCCCACACACACGACCATAGAAGGGTTTTCCATCTGTCCCTTCTGGCACTGCCATCATTCATCATGCCTCCTCCTATTTCTCTGGAAGCTACCTTTTTTTTGGCGGGGGGGGGGGGGGTCGTGGGGCCTGAACTGTGGGCCTGGGCACTGTCCCTCAGTTCTTCAGCTCAAGGCTAGCGCTCTACCACTTGAGCCACAGCGCCACTTCTAGCTTTTTTCTTTTTGCTTATGTGGTACTGAGGAATCAAATCCAGGGCCTTAGGCATGCAAGGCAAGCGCTCTACCACTGAGCCACCTTCCCAGCCCAAGCTACCTTTTTTTTTAACTGTATTTTTTTATCTTTTCTTTTTTGGTACTAGGGATAGAACCCAGCACATTGCACTTTCTAGGCAAGCACTTTGCCACTGAGCTACATCCTAGCCCTCTGGAAGCAACCTTGAATGTTCCATCCTAATTTCCTCTCTGAGTAGATCTCGCTACTGCAGATGAACCCATTCAAACATTTTCCATTCATTCATTCATGCACTCACTCATAGCCAGGAATCAATCTTTTTTTTTCTTTTACTGGCCTGAACACTGGGCCTGGGCACTGTCTCTCAGCTCTTCAGCTCAATGCTAGCACTCTACCGCTTGAGCCACAGCACCACTTACAGCTTTTTCTGCTTATGTGGTATTGAGAAATTGAACCCAGGGCCTCATGCATGCAAGGCAAGCACTCTACTACTGAGCTGCCTTCCCAGCCCAAATCAATCTTATACTGTGTGCAGAGTGTACACAGGCCCATCTCCCAATAAGTGATAGGAATGCAGAGATAGGACACACATGGAAGTACTGTTGAAGACGTTACAGTCTAGAGAGAAGCTAGGACCATAGATACCTAAAATCAAAAGCTGGATCCTCAGTAGGGATTATAAAGGGTAAGAGGAAAAAGAACATTCTCAAGGGAGTCTCATCAAAGGAATTCAAAGTGAGCTGAGAATGTGGCTTAGTGGTAGAGTGCTTCCTAGCATTCATGAAGCCTAGGTTCAATTCCTCAGTACCACATACACAGAGAAAGCCAGAAGTGGTACTGTGGATCAAGTGGTAGAGTGCTAGCCTTGAGCAAAAGAAGATCAGGGACAGTGCCCAGGCCCCAAGTTCAAGCCCCAGGAATGGCAAAAAAAAAAAAAAAAAGGAATTCAAAGCAATGGGGTCATTTCATTTGTGTGTATTAGGACTTAGGAGTATGGGCCAAGGAAAGAACTGTGAGTACAGAGGCAACTTTGTGTAGGTGAGTGCGCAGTTATCCCAGTTGACGTTGGCTTCATCCTAGTTTACCTGGCAACAAGCTACTTAGGACCAGGATGATCCATCCCTTACATCTAACCAGAATGGGTGCACCCAAATTCAGTTCATGGGACTGGTAGGAGGGCCTTCTGGTAGGGAGGACCATAAGTTTCCATACACTCCAAAACAAACTGCAGAGCAGCAGATGTCCCCAGAATATTCCTATAAGTGGAGGGTAACACAAGTGTAGATGAATGGTTCTCTATCACATATGTGTTCCACCATTTCCTCACTTGGACCCTGAACTCAGGAAAGACCCTAACTACACAGAACAGTTAAGCCTCTCTCAGTGGGGTACGGAATTCACCAGCTTTGTCAGTTTTTTATTTCCCTAGACTACCTCTCTTTTCCTTCCTTCATTCCCTCCTTCCTTCCTTCCTACCTTTCATCCTTCTCTCCTTCCTTCCTTCCTTCCTTTCTTCCATCTTCCTTCCTTCCTTTCTTACTTCCTGTCTTTTCTCTTTCTCTCCTCTCTCCTTTCTCTCTTTTTCTCTCTCTTTATTTCTCTCTCTCTTTCTCTCTCCCCCCTTCCTTCCTTCCTTCCTTCTTTCCTTCTTTCCTTCCTTTCTTTCTTTCTTTTGCCAGTTCTGGGGCTTTAATTCTGGGCCTGGGGACTGACCAGCCCTTAACCACCTGCCATATCTGAGGACTTCAACAGACAGATGTTGAGTTTTTAGACACCCATAACTACAACTAGCACCATGCTTGCTTGATGGAAAGTAACCTTTGCTTTCTATTACTTGTGGTGGTGTGATGGTAATGGTGGTCATGATGGGCTTTGGCTTTGTTGAATCCTCCTCTGAAATACTTTTCCAGTGAGTGGAAGAAACTAGAAACTTCTCACAACCTCTAGGAAGTTTAGTGTGGAAGAGACCTACAGAGCTCCTGCTACCCCTAAACAGGTCTCCCTTCACCCTTGTGTGCCCTGCCACAGAAATTTGCTAAAAATATACTTCTAATGCTCTCTGTAGATATAATATAGCTATGTACATATACATATGTATTTGATCATATGCACATTATATATTATAATATATAATAATATATAATTATGTAATATATACATTGTTATAAAATATGATAAAATATATTGTATATTATGTACTAATGTAATTACTTATAATATAGAATGTATTAATATAGAGCAATTATATAATATGATGTGTACATAATATATATAATATACATATGTTATGTACATGTTATATTATACACATTATATGTGCATATTTATATGTATATATACATAATATATATTATTACAAAATATATTATATAATATATGTTATATAATTATGTAATACATATATTCTGTACACATTCTATAACATGTGTATATTTATACATATATATTCATATATACATATAGACACACAGCCATATGTATGTATCTATGTACACATATACATACATATATGTGTAAATATGTCTATGTATACACACATGTATATACATACACATGTATATACACATGTATGTGTGTACAAGTGTATATACACACATGTATATCTTACATGATATATATATACACATACATACATACATATGTGCATATACATATGAAAGTGGAAGCAGTTGAGTAGTTGAGTGGGATTGGACAGATAAAAGGGAGAATGCTAGAATTGGTAATGCTGACCAAAATGCATTGTACATATACATACTGACATATCACATATTGAATTGAAAATGCTCTGTATCCTTATTTAAAGGTAATAACAATAATAATAGCAATATGAAATTGGCTTAAAATATGTTTAAAAGTGAACCTAGGGCCTCCATTTCTTTCTATAACTAATTGAAATTGTTCAGCATCACTGTGGCTGCAGAAAACTGTTCCAACTCTAATACAGCATCTGGAACATAATTGACATATGATAAATACATATTGGATAAAGAATCTCTAGGTGGTCTGTTGAGAAAATGTGGCCCTTCTGTCCTTGTAGTACATGTTATTTTCCACCTGCCAAGACAAACTCTCCTTTAGTAGGGAGTACCAGAAATCCCAGCCAAAGGAGGCTTGAATGAGAAGGAATTTCTTGGCTCACATGAATAAATTTGATTGGGGACACGAATTTTATCCTTAGGACCAAATTCCTTTCTTCTCTCCCATATGACCACATTCCCAGATAGATTTCCTCTAGGCTCGCTATGAAACTACCAAGGCTCCCTGTCTCACCCCTTTGCAATTTCAAGAACTCTCAATGTCAATCACATTGGCTTTCGTTATAAATTTGTCAAAACCCATAGAATTCACAATGCCACAAGTGAACTCCTACATGAACCTTGGGCTTTGGGCAGTTTTGCAGTGTCAGTATGAACTCACTAATTATAACAAATAGATCACACAAATCAGAGCCACTGGTGTGGGAGGGAAAGAAGGGCATATGAGGACTCTCTGTACATTCTGATCTTTTCTATTTTAACAATTTGCTCTAAATAGCAAAGAAGTCTATAACTAGTAAAATAATAGGAGGAAAGCTTAGTACCAGTGGCTCATACCTATAATCCTAGCCACTCAGGAGGCTGAGATCTGAGGATCACAGTTCAAAGGCAGCCAAGGCAGGAAAGCCCATGAGATTCTTATCTCCAATTAACCACCAAAAAGAGCCAGAAATGGAGCTGTGGCTCAAGTGATTCCAAGCTAGTCTTAAGCAAAATAAACTCAGAGATCATTCCCAGGGCCTAAGTTGTCCAAGGACCAGTAAGGGGGAGGGGGAGAAGGCGGGGGGGGGGGGGGAGGAGAGAGAAAGAAAATGAAGACCATTACTTAGGGTTCTCTCTGGGTCTCCCACTTAAAAGATGAAAGATTTCAGGCAGGTTATTTAACCTCAGCTTCAGTTTTTTCATCTCACATGGGAAGCTATTAGAACAGTAAGAATTATCTTTTCTGTCAAAGTGAGAATTGTTCTTTTAGGAGCTGGAGAAATCTAGGGCCTGCAAAGGCAAACAAAACATCAATAACTTACTTTAGGGTATCACACCCTATCTCCTGAGGTTTAGCCAAGCAAAGGCTTCAGAAGGCTTTGTCCAGTGGCCAATTGACTCCAGTATTTGCTATAACTATTGTACTTATATCATATCTCTGTTACATTTTAATTAAGACTCCCTGTTACAAGTTCATTGAATTTTAGTTACTTCCTGTTCCTTACCCACATCCTGTTAATTTGTTTTTACCCTCTTCAAACTAGCAGACAAGACTGTGAACCAAAATTCTGACCAATTGTCATGAGGGCCAGTACTACGTTAGGGAGAAAACCTGGGTAGACTGTCTGCCTAGCTTGCAGGAATCCTTGGATTCTTGTCAGTTGCATGGCCTCCTGCAGAAGTAAATTTTGCCTCATCACATTCTAGTTGGTCTTTATTCTTCCATGGCACCCCAGTTTCCTGAGAAGTTCCCAACAATTCTCAACATAGAGAATGTTGTAAAAGACAAGTTAATTCCTAGAATATCTACCATAATTTATTGTGTATGAACAGTCATAAGTGCTAGGCTTGGGACTCTTGGTGAAGTGTAGGAGTAGAAGAGAGGTAGTGTTTGATTTTTTTAAGCATTCAAGAAGCCATTCAAGGTTTTTTGGGTTTTGGGGTTTTTTCCCCTTTGTTTTTTGTCATTCATGGGCTTGAACTCTGGGCCTGGGCCCTGGGCCTGAGCTCTTCAGCTCAGGGCTAGCACTCTAGCACTTGAATAACAGCCCCAATTCTGGTTTTCTGGTGGTTAATTGTGTTAAGAGTCTTGTGGATTTTCCTGCCCAGGCTGGCTTTGAACCAAGATCCTCAGCTCACAGCCTCCTGAGTAACTAGGATTATAGGCATGAGCCACTGGTGCCTGGCTTGCCTTTCAAGTTTTATGTGCTAAAATTTCTTTTTCTTTAAGCTCCTCTTCAACAGTCTTCTCGTGGACACTGCAGAATGAATCATCACAGGGAGAAAAGTGAAAAGTTGGAGACAGAAGAGTAAGGATAGTCAAAGGAATGTAATCTGGACACTACTGGCTATCAAAAATGGTGGGACAAAGGGTGAACAAATGCAGCAGTGGTACACACTAGGCACTGTTGAAAATGAACTATACAACTTGTGGGATAAAAGGGAAAAACTGGGAGAGAGCAAGGGGAGGGGTGACATAGTCCAGAAAGAAATGTACTTATCACCTGACTTATATAACTGCAACCCCTCTGTACATCACCTTTATAATAGCAGTTTAAAAAAGAGGAAAATAGTTTATTCTGTGTTAAATTTTATTTGCATTTTACCAACAAGTAATTCTTCCCTATTTTCATGTTGCTTAGCTGTCCTTGATTCAGCTGTTACATCTGGTCCATAATATTCGAAGACCTTTCTTATGAGAGATAGAAAAAATGCACTGCCTTGTGAGTTTTATGAAATTATATTTAAGATATTCTTTGGAAATACTTTGCCAACAAAACATCAAAGTGCAGGCCAAAATTCCATTGTAATATAAATTGTTTACATTTAACTATTTTATTAGGTTTTATTTCTGATAGAGTTGTTTATTTGTATAATATGGAGATTTCAGTTATTGTGAATTAGATGTTATGTTAGGAATATAGTGTAGAATGTAAGGAGTAAATGTCTACTTCCCTCAAAAGAGTTTACAATCTCAGGTAAAAAGATACATTAAAAAATAAATGCTCTCCTACCATTTTCATAGGTTCTCCTCCAGGAAGTGGGATTAGCATTTGGTAGCTGGTGCTAAAAGAAAAATCTTTGATTACATCCTTGACCCAGTATTGTACTAGGAACAACTGTCATTCAACCTCTAGTCATAGCTACTTTGGAGGCTGAGATCTGAGGACTGCTATTGGAAGATAGGCTAGGCAGGAAAAGTTCATGAGACTCTTATCTCCAGTTAACACTAGAAAGCCAGAGCTTTGGACCTGTGGCCCAAGTATAGAGCATTAGCTTTGAGCAGAAAAGCTCAGGGACAGGGCTCAGGCCCTGAGTTCAAGCTCTGGGACTGGCACACACAAAAATAAAGGCTATGATAGAGGTGTAAGTAGGGTGCTATAGAAGTGGATAAGAAGATGAAATCAGAGAAAGAATTTCAAGCAAATAGTAGCATATCAGTCCTTACTATAAGGACTAGTAAGAGCTAAACTAGAGGGAAGAAGATCTGTAAGAGATGTGGAAGAATGCTTTTTTAAGATGAAGAAGCAGCATATGCAAAGATGTGAAACAAAGCCTCATTCAGCAACCTGAAAGTACCAAAACATAAAGTTTAATAAGTGTTGGGAGTAATTTATATCCAAGTGTAAGTTGGAATATAAATTAAATGTTTGAATATAAATTAAAGGCCAAATACCTTGTGAGATCTACATATTATAAAAGGGTTTGGTTTTAGTTCTGAAAAAAGACGTGGATCCTGATGTTTATTTTAGCATTTATTAGCTTCATGATGACCTAAGCAAGTTGCTTAAAATATCTGAACTTCATTAAAAAAATGGTAAAAATGGAAGATGACTTCCTACTCTGTTGATTATTTTCAGCAGTAGCAATCTGAATGATAGAATTAAGGCTTTTGGACATGGTTCCTATTTAGTTCATATAACATTGTCCATAATAGCAAAATCTCTCTGGTTGTTTCCCATCAAGAGTAATATGGAAAATTAAATTGTGGCATATTAGAATATATACATATATATAGACATACATCTATATATATACATATATATGTGCTCTTTGATCTAGTACTTGTTTTATATTGATTAGACTTTTGTTGCTTGATTTGGTTCTTGAGACTGTGTTACCCAAAGAGACCTGGAATTTTAAACCCTTCTGCCTCAGCCTCTTGAGTGCTGGGATTCTAGGTATATGCTACACCTAGATGTAATATAACCTAGAGTTGTATACCAAATGCATAAAAATATACACAGAAATATACAAAATATGGTTAATCATTTATTAAAAGTTGAAATTTAGATGAAATAATGACTTTTTGATGCTTATATTTTGAAAAACAGGATCGCGAGCTTCCAAGACTGATTAGAGGCCGAGTTCACAGATGTGTTGGAAACTATGACCCAGAAAAGAACATTTTCAAATGTGTTTCTGTCAGACCAGCATCTGTTTGTGAGCAAAAAATGTTCCAAGCATTTGTTAAAATTGTAGATGCTGAGATGAAGTATTATACAAAAGCAATGAATGAAATTTAAATAGTGATAAGACAGTATAAATGGATTCACTTTATTGCTGTTTAATTTACCATTCCTGTGGTCATAGTGTTGTAAGTTTTCTGTACTTTATTTCTTGAATTAAATCCTTTAAAATGAAATTTTTGAAAAATAATTTTAATGTGTTTGCTAAATGGAGCATTTGCTAAAATGTATGAATGATTTCAGATAAAAATTTTCATTGTAATATACATAGTTACTCCTTACACTTGATATAATTCTAAAGGCTGAGAAGTGATAGTGAGTATTTTTTTTGTAGTTCTGTGGTTTGAAATAGTTCATACTTGTAAAGAAGATGCTTTACCACTTGAGCCATACCTCCAACCCTTTCTTGACTTTATTTTCTGGGTAGAGTTTCGATCTTCCTGTTCACACCCGTGTTTAGTTGGGAAGATATGAATTGCTTACGAACTTTATTTTTGCCTTGGCTGGCCTTGAACCAAGATCCTTCTGATTTTTGCCTCCTGAGTGGCTAGGTCTATAAACATGAACAGCTTTCTTATCTGTTAGGTACTTCTTTAATGTGGGATAATAGTACATTTATTCTCCAAACAAACATCAGACTTAGCAGAGGTAATTCTAGAAGCATTCCCATTGTCAGGACTTTAAGTCATTAATAGAGATTTTATTTTCTTTTTTATTAGCTTACATTAGTAGTATACAAAGCAGCTGGGCACCAGTGGCTCATACCTATTAATCCTAGCTAGTCAGGAGGATGAGAGGGGAAGAAAGACCAAAAAAGACCATGAGACTCTGAACCAGGAAAAACAAAGTAGAGGTGTGGCTCAAGTGGTAGCAAAAAGTACCTGTATACACACACACACACACACACACACACACACACACACACACACACACACAGAGAGAGAGAAAAAGAGGGTTTCATTATGATAATTTGCATTCAGGGTATTTTCAACAACTTTACCTCCTTTTAAATCCCCCTTCATTCTCCCATTTTTAAATCAGTACTTTGTAGGTTTAAGTATGCTGTTTTCATATGTGTTTAAAATACTTCAACACTCTTCACTCCTCCAGTACTCTACTATCCCGTTTCCCCTCCAATTGGTTCTCCACTAACAAGACCTTATGCCCCATTCTTAGTATTCTTTTTAGGTCTAGATTCCAGTGATATTTGCCTGTTTTGAGCTTGCTTTATCCCTTTTTTATGCCAGTACTGGTGCTTGAACTCAGGGCCTGAGTGCTGTTCTTTAGCTTTTTTGTTCAAGGCTGATGCTCCTGGCTTTTTGGTGTTAATAGAAGATAAGAATCCTGCAGACTTTTCTGCCTGAGCTGGCTTCCATCCTTGATCCTCACTCAGATCTTAGCCTCCTAAGTAGCTAGGATTGTAGATGTGAGTCTCCAGTGCCCAGCTGAATTTGTTTTTTATTGTGATTTTTCTTAAAGATACATATTTCCATTCTTCTTTATGGACAATTAATACTCCATGAGGTGTATGTGTGTGTACATATATTTCACATTTATCCATTTATGAGTGTGACACCTAGGCTGTTTTCACAGTTTGACTATCGTGATAAACATGGGTGTGCAAGGATCTATGTCATATGCTAGTTTACATTTCTTTATATATATGGCCAAGAGTTGTATTATAGGGCCATAGATGTATGCTTATTTTTTGATAAACTATTAAATTGTTTTCCATAATGTTTGCACTCCTTTACATCTCCACCAACAGTTTATGAAAGTTCATTTATTTCCTATATCATCATCTTCATCAATTTATGATTGCTTGGGGTAAATAGAATCTGTGTGTATGTGTGTATGTGTGTGTGTGTGTGTGTGTGTGTGTGTGTGTGTATGTGTGTGTGTGTGTGTGTGTGTGTGTGTGTGTGTGTACTTGTGTCCCTACCCGCAGGACTTCAACGAGGGCAATGAACCTAAGCAAGAAGGAATGAAGGGACAAGAGACAGAATAGCAAGACAAGGATTCTGATCAAGCTGCAAATTTTTATTTTTCACACAGGGGTATTTATATGCTTAGAATAAGGAAGCTTTTTCATTGGCCGTAGCAGCTGCAGGATGTTTGCTTAGGGCAGTGTGAAAAGGTGGTCGTTAGCAGCTACCAGGTGTTTGTTTGGGGCAGGATGAAAAGACAGGATCCTGTAAACAGCCTCAAGATGTTCCAGTAAGATAGTCAAGCCTATCATGCTGAGAGACTCCCTTTTGGCTCCCAACATCTCCCCCTTTCTTATTTAGAAAATTGACCATCAATTGTTGGCTGCTCTTTTTAAGGGGGTGACAGAGGCTCTGTTCCTCTAAGGGCCCAGGGTTTTTCTCCGCTCCCAAGTGAGTGTCCTCACTCGGGGAGGGGAATTTTACAGGCCTTGGCATGTTTTTTGAGGAGATGGCTTGTGGTTATGCATGCCAACTGTATGCACCAGAGCTTGCCACTCAGGGGTCTTGGGTTTTGGGATCTCGTGGATCCATCCCCCTGCAGTCTTACCTGCACCCTTGATTTAAGCATTTTTTTCTTCCTCCCATAGGTGCATCCTCCCCCAAGCAGAGGGGCCTATAGGAGGAGGGGCAATAGGTCTTGCCCATTGAATGGTCAGGAGTTATGAATAAGGAGAAGGGTTTTCTAAATAAGAAAAAGAAGGGGGGGGGTTCCCACTGGAACAAGCTCATGGCAAAACACTAATTAAAAGCCTGGGGTAAATCCTAGATCTCAATGCCACGGTCTGCCATATCAAGGCGATGGTAATGAACCTGTATGGGCTTAGAAGCCAAGAGATTAATCTGTTATTTAATAAATTCAAACAGGAAGGTCAACTTCTGGAGTTCTAGCTGCATCTGTAAGAGAAAAGGAATCATACTGGGGGAGGGGGGGAAGGTTTCCCCTGGGTTGTGGTAAGCCATTCACCTGTTTTATCAAGCATTCTGGCAGCCACCTTGGGGCTGCTTGTTCTTGATCTAAAAGACAAAGAGTGGCAGGGAGTAGTCTACCAGTAGCTTGGGAGGGCATTGCCCCTTGGCTTTGTTTGCCGCAGGGACATTCATGTGCAAAGTGACCAGGTTGTTTACTATTAAAGCAAGTACACTAGCTGGGGACTGAACTTTGAAATGCCTTGGTAAAAGCAGCACCTATGGAGAGCCCCATGGTGTGAGTGGTCCCTACTTCAGCACAAAGCCTGACAAACTCAGAGAGGTCACCCTTGTTTTTATGTGGCAGGAGGACATCTTGACATGCCGAGTTAGCATTTTCAAAGGCAAGATATTTAACAAAGGCACTTTCACTTTCACTCAGCCCAAAAAGCCTTTCTGCAGCCAAGTTAAGCCACAAGACAAAGTCACTGTAGGGTTCCTCTGGCCCCTGTCTAACTTTTGCCAGGGAAGTAGTAGCCGATCCCTTTTGAGGGAGACGCTTCCAAGCATAAAAGCCAGCATTTTGAATTTGTGCCAAAAGTCCGGTAGGAAAGCACGCCTGTTTAGCATTGGCATCAAAGGGCACATTACCCAAAAGTTTAGTATAGGTCCAGGTTTTTGAAGATGTTTTAGCCAAATTTTTTTTGCATGGTCTCTCTATATTGTTCCTGCATTCCATAAAACAAAATCACCCCCACTAAGGGTGGCACGGGCCAGGAACTTCCAATCGTTAGGGGTGAGCCAGCGTGCACTTTGGTTTTCTAATAAGGCTAACATATAAAGGGCAGTCGGGCTATATTGGGCACATGCATTTTTAAGCTTTTCAACAAACCGAAGGCTAAACCTCTTTATACTCTTGTTGGCCTTTTCTCTGGGTGGGTTGTTCCTCTTCATCCCCAGTATCTTGTTCTTCATCCTCCTTTTCCTCCTCTTCTGATTCGTCCTCCTCACCCTCTGAGGTCCTATATGTCTGGCCCCAGGTTACTAGAAAGGCGAGAACTGATTAATGGTGTGATCTAACCTTAATTTTATTAGGCGGTTTTGGCGTACCAGCCAAGGCCAGTGTGCAGAGTTCATAATCAAGGGACCGCAGTTCTTTTAAAAGTTGAAGGTGTTCTCACCTATGTTGAAGGGTCTCGCGTAAAGGGGCCAGGTTAGGTAAAGGGGGGAGAGAAAAAACATCGGGATCTGGAGGGGCAGTGGGCCCTTGAAGGGCCGGGCCACAAAAGGAAGGGGGCGCATAGGAGGGATGCGGAATATTTGAGGTAGAGGGTTTAGTCTGAGGTAGGGGGTGACTGAGTAAGGGGGGCCGAGAGGCATGTTGGAGAACCTCCTCTCCCATTTTTACAAGTTTTAAAATTCCACTATCAAATAGAGAACATTTTAAAATGTCATTAATCAAATTCCAATAGGAAAAGGTGGTAGTAGGAACCTTTTCCGAACCAAAGATTTCATAATAATCTGTTAAACAATCTCCTACTCTTTGCCATCTTTTTGCATCTATGATTCCTTCAAAGGGGAACCAAGGACACAAGTCCTCTATGAATGAGAAAAATAATTCTAAATCCTTTTTCTTAACCCGTGTTCCCCGTGTCTTGAAGGCCTCCTTGAGGTCTGACATGTGACAATATTGCTTGTCCCATAGTGGGTCACTCACCATACGCCATCCCCACTCTCCTGGATCTGTCTCTCGGCAGGGTCTGTCGAGGTGATCTCGGACTGTATTGTTCTGTTTCTATGACATCAGACTGATGAATATTGCATTTTATCTGCAGATTGTTTTCAGTACTGTAGATATTTTGACAATATTGATTCTGTTGCTTCATGAGCATGGGAAATCTTTCCATCTTCTGGTGTCATCTTCAATTTCTTCAGGGTTTTATAGGTTTTTATTGTTGTTGTTTTTCACCTCCTTATTTTAAGGTAAGATTATTTTTCCTGAGGCTACCGTGAATGGTATTGTTTCCTCAGGATATAGAAAAGCTATTGATTTTTTTTTGGGGGGGGGGTCCGGTCGTGGGGCCTGAATTCTGGGCCTGGGTGCTGTCCCTCAGCTCTTCAGCTCAAGGCTAGTGCTCTACCACTTGAGCCACAGCGCCACTTCTGGCTTTTTTCTTTTTGCTTATGTGGTACTGAGGAATCAAATCCAGGGCTTCATGCATGCAAGGCAAGCACTCTACCACTGAGCCACCTTCCCAGCCCAAAGCTATTGATTTTTATCTGTTAATTTTATATCCTGCTATATTAGCTAAGTTTTTTTTCAAATCAGATGTAGAGCTTTTGTGGAATCTGTTAAGCTGAGGACCACATTATCTATGATAAAAGGGATAATTTGACTCCTTTCCTCCCCAATTAAATCTCCCCAATTTATTTCTCTTGCTGTTCTAGTTAGGAATTCCAGTATGTATTTTTAATATGAATAAAGGGAATGAATATCCTACAGTTGTTCTTGACTTTAGAGGAAATTCATCAATTTTCCTTTTAATTGATATTAACTATAGGTTTATTATATATATATATATATATATATATATATATATTCTTTGTTATGTTGACAGAAGATTTCAATATTCCTAGTTTCTTCAGAGTTTTTATTAAGGGATGTTGAATTTGGTCAGTTTTTCTGCATCCACTGAGAGAGGATCATATATTTTGTCCCCTGTTGCTGTTAATATACACTGTGTTACATTTTATTGAGTTATATTTGTTGAACTACCATGTATTTGTGAGGTGAAACCAACTTGACCATGACCAGTGATCTTTTTTAATGTGCTGTTTAGTTTTCAAGTATTTTATTGATACTTTTTGCATTTAGTTTATCATTGAAACTGGTTTATACTTTTATTTTTATTTTATTTTGCTGGTCCTGAGGCTTGAACTCTGGGCTTAGGTGCTATCTCTGAGCTTCTTTTGCTCAAGGCTAGACCTCTGCCACTTGAGCTACAGGGCCACTTCTGGCCTTTTCTGAGTAGTTTAATGGAGATAAGGGCCTCATGGACTTTCCTGCTGGGGCTGGCTTTGAACTGCAATTCTCAGATCTCAGCCTCCTGAGTAGCTAGGATTACAGGCAAGAGCTACCAGTGCCTGGATAATTGTCTGTTGTCATTGTCATTTGGTATCAAGGGAATACTGGCTTAGTGGAATGAGTTTGGTAGAACCCCTTCCCTTTCTATGTTCTAGTAGTTTTTGGAGTATTAGTGTTAATTCTTCTTTAAGGGTCTAACTGACTTAGACAGTGAATCCATCCGGTCTTGGACTTCTTTATTTATTTATTTATTTATTTATTTTGCTGGTCCTGGGGCTTCACCTCTTGCCTGGGCACTGTCCCAGAGCCTCTTATACTCAAAGCTAGCTCTCTACCACTTGTGTAATGTCTAAGATTGAAGTGTTATTTCTCATGCTAGATTAAGTATTATGGCTCAGCAACTAGACATTCACCTATATGTTCAGAGCAGTAGGCCTGACCTCCAGCAGTACTCATTAAAATAACTAGCTAGATAGAGTCTTTTGTAGAAGAGTAGGTAAGTTTTCTGCTTTGAGGCCACTTTCAGAATAGAAGCTTCTGCCAGTGTTTGGTTCTTGGAACAAATCTACCACCTGCTGGACACAAAAGGAGGGGCCAGTGAATGCTTCTATAAAAAATTATACTTTGAGGCCAAGTGCTGGTGACTCATATCCTACCGAGTTAATCAGGAGGCTGAGATCTGAGAATGGTGGTTCAAAGCTAGCACAGGCAGGAAAGTTCATGAGACTCATATCTCCAATTAACCACTAGAGAACTGGAAGTAGCACTGTGGCTCAAATTGGTAGAGTACTAGCCTTGAGCAAAAAAGGCTCAGGGATAGCACTTATATCCTACTTCAAGTCCCATGACTGACTGAACCCTCCCCCAAATTATATATATATATATATATATATATATATATATATATATATGTATATGTTTATGTATTTTATATATGTATGTATATTTTTTGTTGGTCGTGGGGCCTGAACTCTGGTCTTGGGCACTGTCTTTCAGCTCTTTAGCTCAAGGCTTGTGTTCTGCCACTTGAGCCACAATGCCAAACTTCCGTTTTTTTCTGCATATGAGGTACTGAGGAATGGAATCCAGGGCCTCATGCATGCAAGGGCAAGCACTGTACCACTGAGTCAAGTCACCTTCCCAGCTCCAAAATTACATTTTTAATATCTTAATAAGAATTATATTTTTATTATCCTTAAGTTTTCTTTTCATTATTCTCCCCATTCCTCTGAACCCTACCCCTCCCCTCAAATTTGTTTTGTTTTTCTTTTTATTATCCTTAGGTTGTCATACAAAGGAGTTGCAATTTAACAATGTCACCCCTCCGTCCCTAGCCTTTCCCTGTAGGACATACATTGGATTCTTGACTGTCAAAATCAAAATTCAGCAAAATAAAACACCAGGGAGCAGGTATTCAAAAGGAGTAAGTTGGTGTCAAGGGGAAAAGGTAACAAGATAGAAGCTTTTTAAAAGTTATTAATTTAAGAAAGTTATCTTGAGAGCTGCACTGGGCATTGGTGGCTCATGCCTCTAATCCTAGCCATTCAGGAGGCTGAGATATGAGGGTGAAAGTTAAGTCAGCTAGGGCAGGAAAGTCTGTGAGACTTATCTGTAATTAACTGCCTGAAAGCCTGGAGTGTAGCTGTGGCTCAAGTGATACAGCAATAGCCTTGAACAAAAAAGCTCAGACAGTGTGCAGGTCAGGCTTAGATTTCAGGCCCCAGGACTGGCATACTTACAAATATTATTTTTAAGTAATTGCACAAAGGAGTTTTAATTCAACATATAGTTTATAAGTATAGTTCATCTGGGTCAGAGTCACCCCTTAGAAGCTTTTGTTAGATGCAGAGAGCACTGCCATTTGTGGGCTAGGTAGGTTCCCACTTGCACTACAGGATCCCCATTTTGTTTCTCCAAGATAATCAAGAGTCTAAGCCTAAAAGTATGCTTCAACACCTGAATGTGCTTAGACATCTGAATTTGCCAGTGAGTGGGGAGCATACTACCCTGAGTGACAGAATTGCTCTGCTTGCTGGCCTCAATACTTATAGACACCATTTAGAAGTTAATTTCCCTGTGGATGTTTCATGATTCAGAATGTCTTGATTATAAGTCACCCATCCTGTCAGTAACACACTGCAAGATTCAGTTTCCACTGACAGGTTTCAGTTATTATTCTAGGCCCATTCAGCAGTCTGCTTGCTTATATGGAGAAAGGTTGTGGAAGTCACATGACTCAGGGGGTCCTGGCATCAGCTCTGACCTACCAAGGAGTCAACACATAGCTAGGAGGCAGGCCTTTAGAGACTGAACATTAAGCCAGCCCCCAAGCAAGCTGTGCTCCTTATTCTGCTTCAGGTGATGTTACTGACTCAAGCCTTGGGACTGCTTGATAACGATTGCTTGATAGGGACGGCTTACCAGGGAGAGTGAGGCCTTCAGCCACTACCTTCTACATTGTTCCCAGAACTCCTTACTACTTAAACATCTCTGGGAAGAGATTGAGATGTGAGGATCTCAGTTTGAAGCTAGTTGGGGCAGGAAAGTCTTTGAGGTTTTTTTGTTTTGTTTTGTTTTGTTTGTTTGTTTGTTTTGAGTTGTGGTATTTGAAATTAGGACCTGGGCAATGCCTATGAACATTTTTTGCTAAAGGCTAGTGCTCTACCACTTTGAGTCACAGCGCCACTTCTGGCTTTCTGGTGGTTAAAATTAAGAGATAAGAGTCTCATAGGCTTTTTTGCCTAGGCTGGCTTTGAGCCTCAATCCTCAGATCTCAGCCTCTTGAGTAGCTAGGATGACAGACATGAGCCACTGGTGCCTAGCTAGTCTGTGAGATTTTTATCTCCAGTTACCTTCCAAATAGCTGGAAATGGAGCTGTGGCTTAAATGGTAGCCTTCAGTGAAAAAACACAGAGTGTGGGCTGGGAAAGTGGCTCAGTGGTAGAGTGCTTACCTCACATGCTTGAGTCTTTGTCACCTGAGCAGTCATTTCACTGTCTAATCAAACCCTGCATTGGGTCTAAGGGCTTGCAGTAGATGTAGACTTACCTTGTGCCTAGAATTATCCATCTGACACCAGGGATGTCAAATTTACCTTGTGATATGTCTTCAGCTCCCAGGCTTGGAATTATATGCTGCATTTCTTTGTTGCCTATGTTTCTCCATGCTTTTCTACTGTCCAGTCTTCTTGTTATGACCTCTGATGTTTTTAGTCTCTTTCTTCAGTATATAGGCTCTCCTGTGTTACCTGACTCTTCTAATTGAGAGCCAAATAGTGGGTATTTGTAATCTCTTAGTACTGTTTGGAACTACCACTTTATTCAGCTCATTTAGTCATGCTTTTGTTTTACAATGTTTTATTAGCTTCTATTAGTTTTGTACAAAGAGTTTCATTGTGACATGTTTATACATGAATACACTGTATCCCTTACCCCTTATCCCCACTTCTAAGACAATTTTAACAAGTTTCCCTGTTGTATTTTCATATATATGAATAAGCTTTACCAAAATCAATCTCATTTACCTTGTCCATTTACCCACCTCCTCCCATTGGTAGCTCCCAACAGGGCATGTTTTACTTTCCTGTAACTTACTTATTTTTTAGTGTGTATTTATTGCAACAAGGGGTTTCATCATGGTATTCAGAGATGCATATATATGTAAAACATATATAAAACATTAATTTTTATTTTATTTTTTTGAAAATTTAAAACTTTTATTATCTTTAAGAGGTACAAATAAGTTCCCATTCTACAAAACAGTATATGAGTACAAAGTGTCTGACAAGACTGTCACCCAGCTCTCTTAGCCCATCCCTTCTCTTGCTTTTTTAAAATTGAGATTAGGTGATTACATAAATTTCACCTATTACACAGTATTGTGGAATAGTGATACTTAAGAGTCACAAACACACTTTCATTTTCACAAGGCAAATTGTAATTATCATGGTCTATACAGTTTGGGAATTGTATGAGCTTTGACAATACAAGTTATTTTTTCCACATCAGGTGATGTTTACATTTCTTTCCTTTTGCTTAGTTTTGGCTGTTCCCATTTATTCTGTTACTCCTCCTGGCTTCCCTCTGTTGCATGCATATATCTATCATATATGTGGACTAAACCATGGAGTCATTTAGCAATGATATGACAAAATGGGTGGCTGTCCTTTGTTTTCCATATCTTCTTGTATTTTGGCTTTAGCATCCACATATCAGGGAGACCATGTGCTGTTTGTCTCTTTGTTCTTGGCTTACTTTGCTCAAAATAATCTGCTCTAGTTGCATCCATTTCCTTACAAATGCCATTATTTTGTTTTTTCTATTGGCTGCATAATATTGTATATAGATAGCATGATTCTTGGATCCACTCATCTGAGTTTAATTTTTATTTTTATTGTTTTTTTATTGTGATTATGTGATTACACAAATTTTACAAATTTCACAGTATTGTGGGATAGTGATATTTAGTTAAAGTAACAAACACGTTCTAACACAGTCTAACCTTCATGGGGCAAGTTGTTATTTCTTCCACATTGGGTGGTATATACATTTCTTTCCTTTTACTTAGTGTCAGTTGTTCCTTCTTTCCTGCTCATTCGCTCCCTCACATTGCTGCCATTGAGTTGCTTAGTTTGTTTTGATCTATGACCAGTGCAGATGATGGTCCCACTGTTGTATGTTTTCCCGTTTCCCCTCTTTTTCTGTGTCCTCCTCCCAGTTTCCCTCTGATGTGCACATTTATCCCATATATGTAGTCAGCAGCATGGGGTCATTTAGTAATGATTCAACCAGATGAACAGAGGTCCTTTGTTTCTCAAGTCTTGTTTATTTTGTCGTATCTCCTTACATTTTGGATTTAACATCCACTTATCAGGGAGACCATGTGTCATTTGTCTCTTTTCTCTTGGCTTAGCCCACTCAACATGATTTCTTCTAATTCCATCTATTTCCCTGCAAATGCCATTGTTTTGTCCTTTCTAATGGCTATATAATATTCCATTGTATATAGGTACCACAACTTTTGGGTCCATTCATCTCCAGTGGGGCATCTGGGCTGTTTCCATATCCTGGCTATTGTAACAGTGCTGCAATAAACATGGGGGTGCATGTGTCCTTCTATCCTGGTTCCAGGATAGACGCCTAGAAGTAGTATGACTGGGTCATAGGTGAAGTCAATAGTTAGCTTTCTGAGGACCCTCCAGACTGCTTTCCAAAGTGGCTGTTTAAGTGTACATTCCCATCAGCAGTGTAATGGGGTTCTTCTTTCTCTGCATCCCCTCCAGCATTAGTTGTTGGCTGACTTTAGAATGTAGGCCATTCTAACTGGGATAAGGTGGTATCTCAGGGTTGTTTTTATTTGCATTTCCTTTACAACCAGGGATGGTGAACATTTCCTCATGTGTTTCTTTGACATTTTTATCTCTTCTGAGAAGTCTGTCTTTAATTCCCTTGCCCATTTAGTAATTGGTTTGTTGGGTTTGGGAGGGATTAGTTTCTTGAGTTCCCTGTATATACTGGATATTAACCTGTTGTCTGATATATTGCTGGTAAATATTTTTTCCCAATTAGGTGGGGGTCTTTCTAGTTTGGTTGCTATGTCTTTAGCTGTGCAGAAACTTTATTTTAAGGTAGTCCCATTTGTCAAGTCTCTCTCCAATTTGTTGTGACCCTGGAACTCTGTTCAGGAAATTCCTGCCTGTGTCTAGAAGTTCAAATGTCTCTCCTACTCTGTCCTGCAACAGAGTACTCTGTCCATTTTGAGTTGATGTTGGTGCATGGTGATAGGCTGGGGTCCACTTTTAGTTTTCTGCATGTGGCCTCCCAGTTTTCCCAGCACCAGTAGTTGAAGAGGCTGTGTTTCTTCTACTTTATGTCTTTGGCTCCTTTGTCAAATATCAGTTGACTGTAGGCATGTGGTTTTATTTCTGGATCTTCTATTCCATTGGTCTTTGGTCTGTTTTTGTGCCAGTACCAATCTGTCTTTGTTATTATGGCTCTATAGTAGAGTTTGAAGCCCAACATCGAGATCCCTCCCATGTTGTCTTTTTTGCCTAGAATTGTTTTGGCTATCCTAAGTCTTTTGTTGTTCCACATGAATTTTTGGACTCTTTTCTGTATTTCAGTAATTAATGTCATTGGGATTTTAATAGGAATTGCGTTGAATTTGTGTATCAATTTTGGCAGTATGGCCATTTTCACTATATTAAGTCTGCCTATCCAAGAACATGGAAGGTCTTTCCATTTCCTGGTGTCCTCTATCATTTCTTTAAGTTTTTATAGTTTTCATTAAATAGTTCTTTTACATCTTTTGTTAGGTTAATTTCTAAATATATTCTTATTGTAAAAATACTGTACAGAGGAGTTACAATTACATGGGCAAGATAATGAGTACATTTCTTATCAAGCATTGTAGCCTCATCCTTTGTTTCCTCTTCCCATCCCTTCCTCTAAATATATTTTTAAGTTATTGTGAATAGTGTTGTTTCCTTGATTTCCCTTTCTGCTTGTATATTGTTGTTGTACAGAAAGGCAACTGATTTTTGTGGGTTAATTTTGTATCCTGCTACTTTGCTGAAGTGGTTTATAAGTTCTAAGAGTTTGGGGGTGAAGTTTTGGGGATCATGGAGGTATAGTACCATGTCATCTGCAAAAGGGGATAACTTAACTTCTTCCTTCCCTATGTAGATCCCTTTAGTGTCTTTTTCTTGCCTCTCTGGCTAAGGATTCAAGAACAATATTGAAGAGGAGTGGTGAGAGTCGGCAAACTTGCCTTCTTCCTGATTTTAGGAGAATTGGTTGTAGTTTTTCCCCATTAAGTATAATATTTGCTATTGGTCTCTTGTATATGGCTTTATTGTTTTAAGGAATTTTCCTTCTATTCCTATTTTCTCCAGATCTTTTAACATGAATGAATGTATCTTTTCAAAAGCCTTTTATTCATCAATGGAGATAATCATGTGGTTCTTAACTTTGGAGTTTTTGATGTGATGGATTATTTATTGAGTTACATATGTTAAACCATCCCTGCATCTCTGGGATGAAGCCTACTTAGTTGTAATGTATGATTTTTTAAATGTATTTCTGGATTCTGTTGGCTAGATTTTTGTTAAGGATCATTGCATCTGTGCTCACCATAGAGATTGGTCTGTAGTTCTCTTTTTGTTGTTGTTGTTGGGTCTTTGCCTGGTTTGGGGATGAGTGTGATATTGGCATTGTAGGATGAATTTGGGATAGCTCCGAAACCACCTATTTCTATTTCTATTTCTATTTCTCGGAAGAGTCTGAGGAATATGGGTATTAGTTCCTCTTTAAAGGTCTTACAGAATTCTGTAATCCTAGCTACTCAGGAGGCTGATATCTGAGGATCGCAGTTCAAAGCCAGCCCGGGCAGGAAAGACCGTGAGACTCCTATCTCCAATAAACCACCAGAAAACCGGAAGTGGTGCTGTAGCTCAAGTGGTAGAGCACTCGCCTTGAGCTGAAGAGCTGAGGGACAGCAGCCAGGCCCAGAGTTCAAGCCCCACGACCGACAAAAAAAAAAAAAAAAAAAAAAAAAAAGAATTCTCTATTGAATCCATCTGGTACTGGGCTTTTCCTTGTTGGAAGACTTCTGATAGTTTCCTCTATCTCATTGTAAGTTATTGGCTTATTTAATTGATTTATTTCTTCTTGGTCCAGTTTGGGCAATTTGTATTTCTCTAAAAATTTATCCATTTCTGCTAGATTTTCTTTCGTTAGTGAGTATAGTTTCTGGAAATAATTCTTTATAATTGTTTGGATGTCTTGGGTGATTGTTATAATTTTTCCTGTGGCATCCCTGATCTAATTGATTTGGGTTTCCTTTCTTTTTTTTAGTTAATCTTGCCAAAGATCCATCAATTTTATTGATTTAAAAAAAACCCAGCCTTTTGGTTTTTTTTTTAGTCAATTTTATCTATCTCATTGATTTCATCTCTTATTTTGGTTATCTTGCTCAGTCTACTAACTTTAGATGCAATTTTTTCATGCTTTTCTAGCAGTTTTATTTACAACATGAGATTATTTACTTTGTCTCTATTTTCTTGATGTGTGCACTGAGAGTGATAAACTTGCCCCTCAGGACTGCTTTTGCTGTGTCCCAGATTTTTCTTTGTGATATGTATTTATTTTCATTGAATGTAGGAACTTTTTAATTTCTTTAATTTCTTCTGTTTTCCAGATGTTGCTCAGAAGTGTGCTGTTCAATTTCCATGTATTTGAGTAATTTCTACAGTATGCTTTGTTATTGAAAACTAGCTTGATTCCACTGTGGTCGGATAGGATACAGGGGATTGTGTCAATCCCCTTGTATTTGTTTAAATTCCTTGTATGAATTATGGTATGGTCTATTTTGGAGAAAGTTCCACGAGCTGCTGAGAACGCGTACTGTGTCAAACTTGGTAGATGTCAATTAGTTCTGATTGAAATATGGCCTCACTTAATTTGGAGGCTTCGGTTTTGTTTTTTTGTTTTTGTTTTTGTTTTGCTTGTGCCAGTCACAGTGCCTGAAATCTGCATCTGGGCACTGTCCCTCAGCTCTTCAACTCAAGGCTAGTGCTCTACCACTTGAGCCACAGCACAACTTCCAGCTTTTTCTGCTTATGTGGTGCTGAGGAATTGAACCCAGGGCCTCATGCATGGCAAGGCAAGCACTCTACCACTGAGCCACCTTCCCAGACCCAATTTGGTGGCTTCTTTGCCAATCCTCTGGTTGGTAGACCTGTCCTTTGGTGAGAGTGGGGTATTAAAGTCTCCTTGTATTATACTATTTGGATCGATCTATTTTATTCTGTAAGTTTGAGAGTATTTGCTGAGCATATTTGAGTGCACCAATGTTTGGGGAGTATAAGTTGATAAGGTTAAAATCCTCTACTTGGATTGTTCCCTGTATTAATATGTAGTATCCTTCTTTGTCTTTTTGTATTGATTTTAATGAAAAGTTTATTTTGTCTGATATCAGGATAGTTACTCCTGCTTTCTTGCTGGGAGCATTTGCATGGTAGATCTTTCTCTAACCCTTTACTTGGAGTTTGTTCTTATGTTTGGCTGTGAGGTGGGTCTCCTGAAGGCAACAGAGAGATGGGTCTTGTTTTCTGGTGCAAACTGCAGTTCTTTTTCTTTTGATCGATGAATTGAGCCTATTAATGTGTTTCCTGTCAATTTCCTGCAGTCCTAAGTTGTTCTTCTTTCCTTTCCTCCTGTGCTTACTAAGTCAGACTTTTAGTGACATCTGTCTGATGTGGATCCCTGTTCTTGATTGCTTTCTTCAGGTTGTGTCCCCCCTCTTCAGATTCTTTGTAATGCTGGCTTATGGTTTATGAATTCATTTAGTTTTTCTTTACTATTAAAATTTTTAGTTTCTCCATCGAATGTGAATGATGATATACTCAGCATTGCTGAGTATATCAGTCTGGGCTGGCAGTTATTGGTTTTCAGGGCTCAGATCATACCATCCCTGGCCTTTCTTGTATTCAGTGTCTGTCTGGAGAGATCTGCAGTGATTCTGAATTTTTCCCATTATAGTACAGCTTCTTCTTTGTTTTTGCTGCATGCAAGATTATTTATTTATTATTCAGATCTATCATTTTTACTATTTGTGCCTAGAAGTGTTTCTCCTGGGATCCTGTTTGTTACGTGTTCTGTATGCTTCTGTTACACAGGTAAGATGTTCTCTTTTAAGATGGGGGAAATTGATGAAGCTTGCTCTAGGCCCTGGGTTGGCTGAGAGAGTCTGTACCTGGTCTCTGTTCTGTTGGGGGAGAGGCCGACCTTCAGCTGCTAGTCTAACCCACATAGGGCTCTCAGCTGTCTTCTGGAGATCACAGGCAGTTCCTGCCTTTAGCCAAGGACTAAGCAGCTTAGACTGCTCGTGCTTACTCGTGTTCTAGATGTATTCTCCCAGATGCTGGAGTCTGCTCTAAGTTCCTGACTATAATCAGGGACTGTCCAATCCCTGGCCTGGGATATGTAAGTCAGGCACTGGTGAGGTTTGGACTTCAGGTTTTCCTGCCCTGGACACACAGGTCTTTTGCCTTCATGGGCTTGATTCCCAGGGGGTGCAGTTCCCTGTTTTACACCCCACCCTCTTCCGTGAGGCCTATGCTTAGCTTCTGACTTCAATCATGATGGTCGGGTTATGCAGCTCAGGCACCCAATCCCCAGGCTGGCCTTGGCTCCCAGTCCCCTGCCTGGGGCATGTCAGTTGGACCTGTACTTCTGGGTATCCCACAAAGGGTACACAGCCTGGGGTATGCAGTTTGAATTTCTCCTGCTGGCTGCTGTGGTCTATGGGTGCTGTTCCCAGCTTGGACATTTAAATTCCCTTCCAGGGGTGATCTTGATCTAGCCTGGTAGGCTAGATGTGCTCATGGGCTGGTGGGGCATTTGCACACTTCCAAATTTTAGTGGGACCTGTAGTCCAGGTGTTGGGGTGGGGTCTGGGTCAAGTTCTGGGGGTTACCGCCAGCACTGGTCTCCCTTGGGAGGGGGTATACTGTCCCCTGCAGGGGTACTCACCCTGGAGCTAGCTGGGAACTCCAAGCGGTGCTGTGGCAGATCGCTGTTTCTGTGCAATGCAGGTCGCTGGTTGCCACTGTGCTCTGTGTTCAGTTGAGATGCTTGTGGTCTGGGCTGGGTGCTGGTTGCTCTGGTTCATTGTTTCTCCCTGTCTCTGCCTCTGTCAATGCTGTCCAGATCTTGGTGCACAGGCGTTTTTTCTGCTGGCCGCTGGCTGAGGGATGGGAGAGGGGTAATTGTGGAAGTACTGAGCTCTGAGGTTTCTGTCTCTGTGCTCTCTGGGTCAACACCGGGACCTCAGGAGTCTTCTACACTCTTATCCTGTGGTTCTGGGGTTCTCCCCTCGCTGTGAGGCCGAGTGTTTTTGGCAGGATGGGGTGGAGCTGCTCCAGTGAGGGGTGGGCAAAGGGTCTTTGTGCAGGCTCCAAGCTCCGAGGTTTCTCTGTTTGTAATCAGTGGGTCTGGCACCGGCATCCGGGGCATTGTCTGTGCTGGCATTCTGCAGACAACCCCCTGTGGTTCGAGGATCTCAGGCAGCCCCTGCCCGCTGGGCTGGCCATGGTTTGTCGTGTTGCTGTGCAGCCAGCACAGGGAGAAGGGTCTTCATGCCCTTTTCTTCCGAAATTCTTCATTTTCTTTCCTTATTTGTTTCACCTCTTGTTGTTCTTTGGATGTTTGTCTTTTGTGTGTGTGTGGGTCATTGGGTTTGAACTCTGGGCTTGGGTGCCATCCCTGCGCTCTTCAGCTCAAGGCTAGTGCTCTACTGCTTGAGCCACAGCACCATTTCTGGTTTTCTAGTCATTTATTGGAGTCTATAAGATTCTATTGGAGTTTATAAGAGTCTCACGGACTTTCTTGCCTGGGCTGGCTTTGAACCGCAATCCTCAGATCTCAGCCTCCTGAGTAGCTAGGATTATGGGTGTGAGCCACCGGCGCCTGACTGGGTGTTTGTCTTCTTCCTGTTGCTGGTCTCTTGGGGAAATTAAGCATTGGAACTTGAACTCTCTATTTGGTTGGAGAGAGCTGTGGTGTTTCCCTACTGTCCCGTTGCTATCTTGGCCCCCCTCTAACATTAATTTTTAAGAATTTATTTTATCTTCAGATAGTTGTTCATAGGAATTAAAATTTAGCATGTCCACTTATGTCTATAGTACATCCTGATCAAAGTTATCCCTTACATGATTCTCCCCTCCCAACAAACTCTTTCCTCACTGGTCATATAATTTCCCACTTCTTTTTCCACATACATACATTGAGTATTATAACTGTATTCATACCTTGTTTCATTTTCCATTCATCCAAACCCTCCTAAGTCCCTCTCTCATTCAAAACATATATGTGCTTCCTGATACTCATTTTATAAACGATTAATTGTTCAAAGGGTTTGCACCATGTAGTTTCATTCTTTGATCAACTTGATCATTCACACACACACACACACACACACACACACACACACACACACACACACATGCTTATACACCTGTGTGTGTTTACATGGGAGTTTGAGTCTAAGATCCACACATGTTGCACCTGGCGTACTTTGCTTAATATGTTTTTTTTCCAGATACATTCATCCATTTCCCTGAAAATGACATAATTTTATTCTTACCAATGGTTGAATAAAATTCCATTCCACATTTTCTTGATCCGTTCATTTGTTGTAGGATATCAGGACTTTCTGTAACTTGGCTACTGCGAAGGGTGCTGCAATGAATGTAGATGTGCAGTTGTCTTTATTGTGTCCTGTCTTGCAATCTTTTGGATAAAGGTACAGAAGTTATTTCACTGGGTCATAGAGAACTAATTTTAGTTTTTTGAGAACTCTCCATTTTGATTTGTACCAATTTACCTTTAAAGGTTCATTTTTCTCACATGTTCACCAGCATTTGTTGTTGTTTTTATTCTTGATGATGGTCTAACTGACTGGAATTAGATGGAATCTAGCAGTTATTGCTGTTTCCGTTTTGTAGCTTGTTCATATAGCTCATATGCTCAGATCTGCTCATATGGTTTATGTGTTTTTGACTCAATTTAGGTAAGTTTATCTTGAAATGTATCCATTCCTACTATGTTTTCTTTTTTTCTCTTTAAATTTAATTTTTCTTGGTCGGTCATGAGTCTTGAACACTAGGCCTGGGCACTTACCCTCAGCTCTTCAGTTCAAGGCTTGTGCTCTACCATTTGAGCCAAAGCACCACTTCTGGCTTTTTCTGCTTATGTGGTACTGAGGAATTGAACCCAGGGCTTCATCCATGCAAGACAAACACTCTGCCACTGAGCCACCTTCCCAGCCCTCTACTATGTTTTCCACTTTATTTGAAGAAAAGTTTTTTTTTTGGTTAGTTGTAAATATTTTAATTATAAATAGTCAAAGTTCTTCTCAAAACAAACCACAGAATGCAAAAAGTCTCTTATCATCCATCCTTAACTTGCTCCTTTTGTCTTGTTCATATTCTATATTAGGCTTATTGTCTGGCACCAACTAATAATGAAAAAGTTCTTGTGAACTTCATGATGCATATTGATGGTAAAATACTTACATTTGTTTTCTTCTTTTTTTTTAAATTTTATTTTATTTTATTTCAGAACATACTGTACAGAGGGGCTACAATTACATGGGCAGGATAATGCATACATTTCTTACCAAGCATTGCAGCCTCCTCCTTTGTTTACCCTTCACCTCCCTTCCCAGCCTCCCCCCTCCCCCCACCCAATTATACCCCCCTCCCCCCCCCACACCGACATTGTAAAGCTGGTTTTGACATGACATTTTGTACTTCTCATTGTTGCAACAGGTCCGCCAGAATCCTTAAACGACTTGTTTGTCCCCATCTCCTCCACATGTTATACTGACATCAAATATAGTGAAAGCGGGGGTTACACTGTGGGGGAGGGACATACAAAGCAACAAAGAAATAATCTTATAAATGCGTTAGAAACACATGCATGAAAGAAACGAAAACATAAAATTACATATTTAAGGGTTCATTTTCCTAACATCACATTATCTGACCTTTTCCTCTTGACTCATACCTATACTAGATATTGCAAATAAGGGAAACCATGGGACCTATGCTTCTTTGGGCCTGGCTTACTTCACTTAATATAATTTTTTCCAAACCTTTCCATTTCCTAACAAATGGGGAAATGTCATTCTTTCTGATGGAGGCATAGAATTCCATTGTGTATATATACCACATTTTCTTGATCCATTCATCTACTGAGGGGCAACTGGGTTGGTTCCATATCTTAGCTATGGTAAATAATGCTGCAATAAACATAGTTGTGCTGGTAGCTTTAGTGTGGTCTTGTTTGTAAACATTTGGGTAAATGCCCAAAAGTGGGATTGCTGGATCATAGGGGAGATCTATGTGAAGTCTTTTGAGGAACCTCCATACTGCTTTCCAAAGTGGTTGAACAAGTTTACATTCCCACCAACAATGAAGTAAGGTTCCTTTCTGTCCACATCCCCTCCAGCATATGTTGTTGTTAGAGTTCTTGATTTTTGCTGTTCTAACTGGAGTGAGGTGATATCTCATTGAAGAAAAGTTTTTGAATTATTAAAAAATAATCTTTTGGATTTCAGTTGTATTTATCGTCATATCCCCATTTTCATATTTGATTTTGTTTATTTGAATCATTACTTTCTTCCTTTTGGTCAGATTGGCTTAGGTTTATCAATTCTATTTATCTTTTCAAAGAACCAACTTCAGTTTTATCCATTTTTATGTAGTTTTGCCAATATCTATTTTATTAATTGCTGTGCTGATTTTTATTACTTGGCTCCTTTGGCAGGTTTTGAGTTTAGCTTATTTTTTAAAGGTGTTCGAGGTTTAAGTTTTTAACTATAGTTTGAGATCTCTCTTCTTTGATGATGTGTGCACTAATAGTATGAATTTCCCTCTTAGAATTGCCTTTGAAGTCTATTTTGTTAGATGTAGTATGGCTATTCCTGCCTGCTTTCAGGGTTCATTTACTTGGAAGATCCTTTATCATCTTTTAATCCTAAGCCTAAATTTTTGCTAGTAAGATGATTTTTACTAGGTAACCAATGATTTAGTCTTCATTTTTCAATTTTTTGTTCTCTATATATTTTTTATTGTAAAAATGCTGTACAGAGGAATTACAGTTACATGAGTAGGGTAATGAGTACATTTCCTATGGAGCATTGTTTAATGCCAATATTGGGGCTTGAACTCAGGTTCTTGCCCAGCTTTTCTTATGCTCATGGTTGGTGTTGTACTTTGTGAACCACACTTATAGTTCAGATATTTTTGTATCTTAATTGGAGATGGAGTCTTGCAGACTTTTCTTCCCAGGCTGGCTTCAAACAACAGCCCTTAGATCTCAGAATCTTGGGTAGTTAACATTACAGGTATGAGCCACTGGCACCAGGAAAGGCCAACATTTTTAAAATTGAAGACTTGAAACCATTAACATTCAATATCAATAGTGAAAGTTATATAATATTCATGCTTATTTCTTTATTTAATTGTGTGCTGGTCTTAGGGCTTGAACTCAATGTCTGAGTGCTGTCCTTGAGTTTTTGCTAACACTGTGACACTTGAGCTATAATTCCACTTCTGTCATTTTGCTGGTCAATTGGAGATAAGAGTTTCACAGACTTTCTTGCTCAGGCTGGCTTTGAACTGTAATTCTCAGATCTCAGCTTCCTGAGCAGCTAGAATTATAGGCATGAGCCATTGGCACTGAGCTCTTTATTTTTGGCTGTATTTGTGTTTGAACTTAAAACTCTCTTGCTTGTTCAGCTTAATTGGTTGGCTGACACTGTAGTACTTGAGTTCTGCTTAAATTCTGTTGTTTTTTATTTTGGGAATAAAGTGTCATGGATTGCACAGGCTGGTTTTTAAATGTGATCCTCTGAATCTTAGCCACTGAGTAGCTAATGATGCTTGACGTTGTCATTCTTTTATGCTTCTTTCCTATTCCTTCTATACTATTTCCTGTTCCACTATACTAAAGAAATTTGTTTTTCCTGTGTTTTCTTGCTTTCAAGTATCTCCTGTGGGCAGGATTCCATTAAGTACCTTTTTCAATACGGATTTAGTAGTTATCAGTTCCTTTAGTTTCTTTTTTTTTTTTTTTTTTTAATCGTGGAAGGTGTTTGTTTCTTCTGCAATTGTGAAAGAGACTACACTGGGTGGAGAATATCTTTTTATGTCACAGAAGTGAGGGATAAAGGGACATTAAATAAAGAAGAAAGGATACCCAATAGTTGAGTGGTTTATTGACTTGGTCCACACTAAAAGTGTCTAAAACATATGCCTATCCTCATTCAGTTATATTTAAAGATGGACATAGGTACTAACAGGTGCTGTGTGTGGCTATGAAACATGGTATTCTTTCCATTGAATCAGAGGTGTCCAGTGGCAGGGAATAAGAAACCTGGTGGAGAAAGCTTGAGGTAATGCTGTCAGACTGTCGTTATATAAGTTAGTTGAAGTCTGTTCAGAATTGCTCACTATCGCTGTGTTTGGAATGAGAGATAATGTCTGGGACAATTTGAAGTGATATACAAGAAGTATCTGATACAATTCTAAGGAAAAGAATACTTATGTCAAGAATGGTTCGGTGCTGCCGGATACTGGTGGTTCATACCTATCATCCTAGCTACTCAGGAGGCTGAAATCTCAGGATTGCTTTTCAAAGCCAGCCTGTACAGGAAAGGCTGTGAAACTTATCTCCAATAAACCACCAGAAAACTGGAAGTGGCATTGTGGCTCAAGTGCAGAGCACTAGTCTTGAGCTGAAGAGCCGAGGGACAGTATTCAGGCCCAGAGTTCAAACCCTATGACAGACAAAAAAAGAAGAAGAAAAAAGAAAAGAAAAGAAAAATAAGAATGGTTCAGTGCTTCAGTTCTACTGGAAGTTGAGAATGCCAGTGGTTCTTTATGTTGATGAACCCTCAAGCAAGGGGATACCATACCATTCCATATCATATCATACATACCATACTATACTGTACCATACCATATCATACTAGCTGAGGTAATTCAATTCCAGTTAACAATGGAAAGCTGCCTTTCATTACCCAATGAGGAAAGAAATGGTTGATATCCAGGAGGTTGTTTTTCTTTTTTGTTTTGTTTTGGTATCACTAGGTAAAGTTAATGGAAAACTATTATAACATCCCTTCACCCAAAAGACAATACCACTGAACAGTCAGATTCTCCCAAAATGAATATTGAATCTACCTTAAGTGATAAGGGATTATAGAACAAGGTGTTACAAATACCAGGATCACTTGCAGGATCAGGAAAAGCTGGCACTGAGAGGTTATCTGACATCATGAGACTGGGATGATTGTGGTGGTGGGTGCTTACTAGGCTTTTTGCTTTTTTGTTTTCTTTTTTGTCAGTTGTGGGGCTTGAATTCAAGGCCTAGTTGCTGTCCCTGAGCTCTTTTGCTCAAGGCTATTGTGCAATCATTTTCTCAACTTTCTATTAAGGATTTTTAGAGAGTGAAGTGGATATAAGCAATTTAGTGGGATGAAAATCTGTATTCCTTTTTTTTTTTTTATTTTAGCCCAAGGAAGAATTGATCAAGACCAGGGAGAATCTTTTTCTCTTATCCTAGTCTTTTCTCTCTATATCTGCATATTATTGGCTCCTTGTAAGCTGCATATTTATTTCTCCCCTGGGGTATTTTTTCATGGAGAATTGGGTTGTAGAGAAAGATTCTGCTACCATTGAAATATTTTCAAAATACATGTTTTCCATGGTGGTAGTCTACTCAAAGACCACTGATGGATTCTTGTCCACAGTATAAAATTGAAACATATACTTCTAAGATAGTTTAGAATCATCACAGTTCAGTCCTTGCTTATTTATCCACCCATTTGTCTTCATCTCTCGAAGGGTAGGATGCACTGACATAGGATTCCTGTCCATTGTGCAAATGGCTAATGAGTAATTATCCATCCACAAGCTTCTCTCCACCATTCTCCTAAAATATAGTCAGGTGTGATCAGACACTGTAATAAGTCACCCTGAAATAATTTCCCCTACAGGGTCCTAGGTAATTATTTTGTTTTCAATGAGTTCCTTTGGGATCTAAACTCCTCTGAGATACAGAGCCCCTGATACCAGGGAGAAGAAGTAGGATGAGATACACAAGTGTGGGTGGTGACATGGGAGATGACTACAGAAGCTGTTACTTCATATGCCCATAATGGATAAAAGGGAGAAAGATACTCGATCACTGAGGAGTTACTCTCAGACATTGTGGGTAAGTTGTTAAGAGGGAGAGTCAGCTAGTGCTTAACTGTCCTTCCAAACTGAGCGTCTTGGTTTCCTAAGTTGGATGATGCTTTCTGAAGGATTATGTTTCACATTATGATATTCATCTTCTCTAACTCTGTCTCCCAAGATTTTTGTACCTAGTATAAATATTCTGATTAATGTTTACTACTTGTAATTGTTTTACAAATTATAACATTCATTAATATTACTGTGCAGTGTATTCTCATAAAATTACATCACTGCCAAATTATGTCATTTCTGTGAGGAAGGCATTTTGAACAGAGGTTCTTAATCTTTGCTTATTATTCAATTATTCAAGAGGCTTTAAAAAACCTCAGAGAGACTCTATCAAGACATTTCAATCACATTTACTGAGGGGCAGAACAAAAATTAAAAAACTTATTAACTTAATCATACTATCCCAAGCATAATTAAGTTTGTCCAAAATCAGATTTACTTTAACAAATTCGGCATTTAACAAAGTAACCACGTGTTTTATATGTAAATTAAATTTCTAGAAGCTGTGTCTTTTGTGATTCTTATATGCAGTTCAGTAAAAATCATGAGAAGCACCATTATGGGAGCCCTGAAACTCAGGTGCTGATTAGTGACATCACTTGCAAGTGAAGTCTCTGTGCTTGTGATTCTGACAGAGTCTTGAGGCCAGAGATAGGTGCCACTCCTGTCCAGGGAAGATACGTTCTAAGATATCATGCATATAAAATTTCATTGATGCTTTTTCCAACTGTCCACTAGAATGTTATGCCCAAATATAAAAACTACTATTGCAGCTAGCTTAAACAGCAAGGTGATATCTACTAAGGGAAACTTCTCAAATGCTTTATTATTCCTGTTTTGCTCTGTTTTATTTGATAGTACAGGGGTTTGAACTCAGGGCCTTATGTTTTTGCTCAGCTTGCTCATCCACACTAGGCCCATGCTTTTACTTGGCTCTTTCTAGCTAATTAGATTTAATTTTAATGTGGTCATATATACCAGAGTATCTGATTATCTTTCTGGAATAAGGAGTAGTGTTAATATTTTCCATAGGTCTGAAGTTATAAGCAAAAATTATGTACCAAAATGTCAAAAACAGTGGTATATGGTTCAAACTAGTGAGTCTTTCTGAGGGACTTAGTGAGTGCAATACTTGTAACTTAAATGATTTTGCAACCTTGAAAGTCTTAATCTGGAGAACAACCAGAAAATATTTGTGAAACAATGATTGGTCATCCAGACACCTGCTTGATAGTCACCCTTTTTTATTATAAAAGCAGACATGCCCTTGATAATTGAAGTCAGTTAACCAGTGATCAGGATGCTGTGGGAACATTGAAGCAAGTTTTGTTTCTGTTTTTTTTATATATATTTTTTTATTTTTTTTGTCTAGGTAGATAAGGAAGGGTTAGCTGAGGAAGTCACATGTAATGTATTTGAAGGATAACAGAATTAGCCAGGTGAAGTAAGAGCAGAAGGAAGATTGGATTAGGCAAAAATAACAGGAAATGTGAAAGGTTGGAGTCAGGAAATATTGACATAAATTGAACACTGCTGCAAAAGAGATGTGAATTATTTTGAGGCTAGATAAGACCGTGAAGGTAGCCAAGGAAACAGTTATGTCTTTGTTTTTTGTGTCCTTATTTTTTTTACCTGAAGAACAATGAATATTATTAAACTTTCTCCAGAATAATACTGATGTGATTTTTATCTCAGACTGCTGTGCTGTGGGATTAAAGCAAGGTAAACATGGAAGTAGGGAGATGGGTAGTCTGTCCAAATCATCCGTATAGATATGATGCCAGCCTGTTCCATATTATAGCAGTTCCTTTGAACATGAGTTTTAAGTGAGATTTATTAAAGATTGTCCTGATATATCCTTTGAGAGATTATTTCAAACAGTTGGTAATAGGGTACTAAAGGTAATAGTAAAGTTAACCCATGAGGTTTAAACAATAACTGTTGCTATGGGAATAGAAAAGCTTTTAAGGGCTCTCTATATCTAATGAATTATAAAGTAATATTTGGAGTATGTAGTACAAAAGCCTTGTAAACAGTGATTTATAAGATATTGTTAAGAAATAATTCAATGCCAAGTGTCAGGAGGCTGACATTTAGGATTGTGGATCAAAGCCAGCCCA
Source organism: Dipodomys merriami (assembly GCF_024711535.1). Classification (NCBI taxonomy): domain Eukaryota; kingdom Metazoa; phylum Chordata; class Mammalia; order Rodentia; family Heteromyidae; genus Dipodomys; species Dipodomys merriami. Next base: position 7,635,862 of record NW_027206168.1, on the reverse strand, counting down.
GGCAGGAAAGCCCATGAGATTCTTACCAAAAAGCTGGACATGGAGCTGTGGCTCAAGTGGTAGAGAACAAAATGCAGTTGAGAATGAATGGCAATAGATGCATCAGAAGAATTGCTGTGATCATACAGGGTTAATACACAAGAGTGTTTTAGAAGGGAGGGAAGAGTCAGTATTACTTCTAAAGAGAAGAAAATAAATCTGACATTTGATGTGGCATATTTCTGATTACAGAAGATGACTTTTTTCAGGTGGGTGAGATCCAATATTGCAGAATACCTAGCAAACCATATATTATGGATGTTTACTTTTACTTTGATTTTTAAAGGACTTCAGTATTTTCTCCTAGAGATATTAGAAACAGAGCATGACAAAGAGTAATCAAACCAGCATCTCAGCATTCATCCTCCTGGGCCTGCCCATCCAGTCCGAGCACCGATACCTGTTCTATGCCCTGCTCCTGACCATGTACCTTACCACAGTCCTAGGCAATCTTCTGATCATCATTCTCATTCAATTGGATTCCCATCTACACACGCCCATGTACTATTTTCTCAGTAATTTGTCCTTGTCTGACCTCTGCTTTTCTTCTGTGACCATTCCTAAACTGTTACAGAACATGCAGAGCCAAGTGCCATCCATCCCCTATGCAGATTGCCTGACTCAAATGTACTTCTTTTTGTTTTTTGGAGATCTTGAGAGCTTTCTCCTTGTGACCATGGCCTATGACCGATATGCAGCTATCTGTTTTCCTTTGCACTATACCAGTATCATGAGCCCCAAGCTGTGCTTATGTCTGATAGTGCTGTGCTGGGTCCTGACCACATTCCATGCCATGTTGCACACTTTACTCATGGCCAGATTGTCATTTTGTGAGGACAACATGATACTCCACTTTTTCTGTGATATGTCTGCTCTTCTAAAGCTGGCCTGCTCAGACACTTATGTCAATGAGTTGGTAATATTGATCACAGGAAGTATCATTCTATTCATTCCATTTGTACTCATTATTGTGTCCTATGCGCGAATTGTCTCCTCAATTCTCAAGGTTCCTTCTGCTCAAGGTGTCTTTAAAGCCTTCTCCACCTGTGGCTCTCATCTGTCTGTGGTATCATTGTTCTATGGGACGGTCATTAGTCTCTATTTATGTCCATCAGCTAACAGTTCTGCTGTGAAGGAGATGGTCATGGCTTTGATGTACACAGTGGTGACTCCAATGCTGAACCCCTTCATCTACAGCTTGAGGAATAGAGACATCAAAGGGGCTCTTGGAAGAGTCATTTGTAAGAGGAAAATCTCATTCTGGCTGTGATAGTAACTCGGGGATTATTACCTAATTGCAAGAAATATTTGAAAATTATTTTAGACAAGTTTTTCTCAGCAGGGATGCTTTTCTTCAAATAAAACTGTGTAATTGTCCAGTAATATGGAGTTGTGCATCTGATGTAGGCAGAGGTTTCCAGTGACATATCAGAAGTTTTCTTATTTATTAATATAAAATTACTCTGATGAGGTATAATGTGGAGTATTTTAATTGTAACTTCTGTGTCTGGATATTAAAGTACTAGCTTAATCATGTATTTTAAAAACCCAACTGTTTTAAATTGTACTCTGCTCTTTTATGCCAGCACTAAGGTCCCAACATGTCTCTTGTTCCTTATTCTAAACTAGAATTTTTATTGTTGAATAAAAATTCTGTATTTAGGTCTTTAAATACAACTGTTCACATGTCTCATAACTTATATTATTAATCTTCTTTTTATCTCTACTGTGTCTTTATACTTGATTTGTATTTAAAATATAACTCTTTGTTGTATAGTTTAGGTTGTATTTACTATATTATGTAGTTTAGTTAGTGTCTACTTGGGATTTATTTCATATAACGGTCCCAACAGTTACTCCCTCAAAGATGGGGAAGAAAGAGTTTTCTTATCAGCTTCACTTTTTATATCTCTGTCCATTTTTGATATTTCAGAACTCGTCAATAAACTTTATATTTGTGATCTTATTTTATACTCATGATAATTCCATAAATTGTATCATCATATCAACCTTTCTCCCTTCCTTTCTTCTGTTCCCTTCCTTTTCTCTCTTTCTCTCTCCATCTCTCTCCCTCTTCACAGCTTCTACAAACCATCCTGCCTTTTGTTTTCATTCCTACAGAAAACCTACAGAAGTTTGTGCAATGATCCCATTTACTTTTAATTAAAATTGTGATTTTTTTTTTACATATAAACTACTACAAATTCTCATCTTTTTTTTTCTTGTGGTGCTGGGTTTTAAGTTTGAACCTCAGGGTGTGGGTGCTGTCCCTGAGCATTTTCACTCAAGGTTAGCATTCTACCATTTAGACTCCAGCTCTACTTCTGGCTCATTCTGGTGGTTAACTGGAGATCAAGAGTCTCTTGGACTTCCATGCATGGGCTGGCTTCAAGTCACAATCCTCAGATCTCAGCTTTTTGAATAGTTAGGATTACAAATGTGAGTCACCAGTGCCAGGTTCTTACCTTGTTTTTGAATAGACCTTATAAAGTAGTCTCTCATCTAGCCAGTCTTTTCCAGGGAAAAGTCTTTCCATCTTAGAAAAGTTCAGAACTATAAATATACCATTAACAAGTCTAATCTTTTAGTCTGTATAAATGCTTAGAACCAAGAGCTTAGTGTACTCGACTGCAATATCATTTGAAGGTATACTTTTCTTTGATATTTTCGCATTTATTAAACTTCACTGTGTAAAATTCCTTTGAGTGTCTGCCCTATAATTCTTTCTTTTCTTCTTCTTATCAGTAGTGGGGCTTGAACTCAGAGCCTGTGCACTGTCCTTAAGCTCTTTTGTTCAAGGCTAGTACTCTGCCACTTTAAGCCACAGCTCCACTTTAGGTTTTTGAGTGGTTAATTGGAGATAACAGTCTCACAAGAACTTTTCTGCTAAGGCTGGCTTTAAACCATTATCCTCAGATCTCAGCCTCCTGAGTAGCTAGGATTATAATTGTGAACCACTGGTGCCCAGCTAATTCTTTCTTTAGAAAGACCAAGAATGCACTGGATCCCACTGTTGTTACTTGACACTGGTAACAGCATTGTAAAGGTTTCCAATCAAGACAATTTATGACAACATTTTTTGTTCTAAGTGCTTACATTTAAATGATTTTATTCTTTCTTTATATGACATGAACACCCACATAAGTATAATCTGTATCTTTTCTATTTACCACCTTTTACTATCATTTCCTAGTGGATGTTTTCTTGATACTTTGTGACAAGCACAACTTGAAGCTTATTATTTATCTATACTTTTTTCTTTTTTTAGTACTTGTCCTGGGGCTTGACCTCAGGTGTGGGCACTACCCTTGAGCTTCTTTTTGCTCAAGACTAACACTCTACCATTTGAGCCACAGCTTTACTTCTGGCTTTTTTGTTGATTATTTGAAGATAAAAGTCTCATGGACTTTCCTAGCTGGACTGGCTTTGAATCACAGTCCTCAGAGTTCAGTATCTGGAATTACAAACATGAGTGACTTAATTTCTTAATTCACATTACCTTCCATGTAGTTAGACATGCATATGCATGTCTCTGTATGTATGTATATAAATGGATTATTTTTCAGGCATTTTTTTGTTTAATTGAATATTATGGTTTCTGACTTACTTAAATATTTTCCCTGTTTTGCTAAAGGTACATTATATAAAGAAAATACTAAAGGTCCAGAGAGCAGAGGCAGATTTCTTTTTTAAAAATTTGTTCTATTTTTAATAGCATATATTAATGGTACAAAGGGATTTCCCTATGATATTTCTCTGTGTGCACATAATGTATCCCCCTTATCCCTCCCATGTATCCTTCCTATCCCTTTCTTGGAACATTTTCAACAAATTTCATGGTTCAATTTTCATACATGTATATAAAAATACAACAAAGATGCCTGCACAACCATGTTCACCACAGTACAATTTACAATAGTCAAGTTATGGAAACAATCCAGATGCCTCACAGTGAATGAATGAATTTTAAAAAGTGATATTAACAGTGGAATTTTATGTAGTCACCAGGAAGAGTGAAATATCATTTACAGGGAAGTGAATAAATCTGGAAAATATACTGAACAAGGTAAGCCAGGCCCAGAAAGATAAAGGGTGCATTTTTTCTCTCATATGTAAATACATATAGACATATGTTTATATATATGGTCAGAGTATAGTATATGCAGAAGTGAAATTCCAAGGAGTAAACCTTTCAAACAATTAACAGGTAGGTTAGCAAAATGAGTATCAGGAAGCTGAATGAGATACTAAGACACTGGCCTGTAGGAGAGGAATGGATGAATGAAGAGAGGAGACATGCACTGCAAGAATGCTTAATGTATGTATGTGATAAAGAAGTGGGAAATTTGAAATGAGTCTCTGGTGAGGGAACAGATCGGGTGAAGGAGAGTAACGCAAGGGAGAACCATCAAGAAACAGCATACACTTTGATGAGCACATTTAATTGTAGTTTCCTTGTAGAACCTTTTGAAGTTTAGAAAATATGAAAAGTACAGAGGTAGGGTGTCTCATTATAACCAAAATGTTTTAATTTGCATTACTTCAATGGCCTACAATGTCATGTATATATCATGTGTTTATTAGCCAATTGTGCTTCTTTATTATGTGCTGGGACTTGAACTCAGGGCCTCACTCTCTCCCTTGGCTTTTCCCCTCAAGGCTGACACTCTACCATTTGAATCACAACTCTATTTTTAGGTTTTGCAGGTTAGTTGAAGATAAAGAAACTCTTGGATTTGTTTGTCTGGGCTGGCTTCAAACTATTATTCTCGGATCCCAACCTCTTGAATAACTAGGATTACAGGTGTGAGCTACTGGCACCTGGCAAAAGATCCAGACACAGAAAAGTTAGTGACATGCTCTAGTACTGGGCCTTAAATTGAAGGCCTCATGCTTTTGCTTTGTGCATCTTCTTTTGATAACTGCAACTTTTCATTTGTGTATTGGGAAGTTTATATTAAGGTTTGAAACTCTTTATATATTCTGGATAGTAATCCTTTATCTAATGACTAACTGGCAAAGATTTTCTTCCATTCTGTAGGTTTTCTATTGATTCTGAAAATTGTTTCTTTTGGTCTGCAATTTTTCTTTAAATTTGGTGAATTCAATTATTAATTCTTTTTATTTTCTTAGCAATTGAGATTGTATTCAGGACAGCAGAGTCAATGTCTATATCTTCAACAATTTCCCTATGTTTTCCTCTAGCAGTTTCAAGATTGTTGCTCTAATTAAGATTTTTTTTGGTACATTTGGAATTTAATTTTATACAGAGTGAGTGAGAGTTAGGGTCTAGTTCATCCAGTTTGCCTAACATCATTTGTTTAAGAGATGTATGTAAGTTTTTGAAATTTTCTTCATGAATGTAAAAAACCATATATATGGTCATTGCTGTGTGTCATCTTCTAGATCTTCTATCTGTGGATTTACATGTCACTTTTTGTGCCAATTCGATGTCAATTTTGGTACTATAATTTGAAGCATAATTTTTTAAATTTATTGTGAAAATACTGTACAGAGGGTTTACAATTACATGGGCAAGATAATGAGTATATTTCTTATCAAGCATTGTAGCCTCCTCCTTTGTTTCCCCTTCCCATCCCTTCCCATCCTCCTCCCACCCCTTCCTAATCCTCCTCCCCCACACCAAAGTTTTAAAGTTCGCTTTTCCAAATAATGACTTGTACATCTCATTGTTGCAATGGATCCACTTGTATCCCTAGTTTAACGATTTGTTTTCTCCCTTCCCCTCCACAAATTATACCGACCTCAAGTACAGTGAAAGCAGGGGTTATACCATGGGAGAGGGACAAACAAAGCAACAAAGAAATAATCTTATAAATGTGTTAGAAACAATCACCTGAAAGAAAAAACATTTAAATACATATCTTAAGGTTCATTTCCCGAACATCAACTTATTTGACCTTTTCTGATTGACTCAGACATATACTAGTTATTGCAAATAAAGGAAACCATGGGACCTGTGTTTCTTTGGGCCTGGCTTACTTCACTTAATATAATTTTTTCCAAGCCTCTCCATTTCCTAACAAATGGGGCAATGTCATTCTTTCTGATGGAGGTATAGAATTCCATTGTGAATATATACCACATTTTCTTGATCCATTCATCTACTGAGGGGCATCTGGGTTGCTTCCATATCTTTACTATGGTGAATAATGCTGCAATAAACATAGTTGTGCTTGTAGCTTTAGTGTGGCCTTGTTTGTGATCATTTGGGTAAATGCCCAAAAGTGGGATTGCTGGGTCATAGGGGAGCTCTATGTGGAGTCTTTTGAGGAACCTCCATACTGCTTTCCAAAGTGGTTGAACAAGTTTACACTCCCACCAACAATGCAGTAAAGTTTCCTTCTGTCCACATCCCCTCCAGCATCTATTGTTATTAGAGTTCTTGATTCTAGCCATTCTAACTGGGGTGAGATGTTATCTCAATGCTGTTTTGATTTTCATTTCTTTTATGGCTAGGGAGGTTGAGCATTTCTTCATGTGTCTATTGGCCATCCTTCTTTCCTCTTCAGAGAAGTTTCTCTTTAAGTCTTTAGCCCACTTATTTATTGGGCAGTTGTTTCTTTGAAGATTTGTTGTTGGGGGGTTTAATTTTTTGAGTTCCAGGTATATTTTAGATATGAGACCCTTGTCTGTTGTAAGGCTAGTGAAGATCTTCTCCCAATCCGTGGGCTTTCTATTAATCTTGCTAGCTATGCCCTTTGCCATGCAGAAGCTCTGCAATTTCATGCAATCCCATTTGTCCAACCTTTCTTTGATTTGTTGTGTTTCTGGGTCTCTATTCAGAAAATTTCAGCCTGTGCCAAGGAGTCCTAGGGTTTCTCCTACTCCATCCTGTACTGTTTTCAGGGTGTCTTTTGACTCCAAGGTCTTTGATCCATTTGGAGTTGATTCTGGTGCAGGGTGATATATAAGGATCTAGCTTCAGTTTTCTACAAGTAGTTAACCAATTTTGCCAACACCATTTACTGAAGTGGCTGTCTTTCTTCCATTTTATTTTTTTAGCTCCCTTATCCAAGATTAGATGACTATAGGTCTATAGGTTCATTTCTGGGTTTTCAATTCTATTCCATTGCTCCTGAGGTCTGTTCTTGTGCCAGTACCAAGCTGTTGTGATTACTATGGCTTTGTAGTAGAGTTTGAAATTTGGTATTGATATTCCTCCAGCACTGTTGTTTCTGTTGAGGATCGTTTTTGCTATTCGAGGGCTTTCATTGTTCCATGTGAATTTTTGGATTGCCTCTTCTATCTCTTTAAAGAATGAGAATGGAATATTGGTAGGTATCGCATTGAATTTGTAGATAGCGTTGGGAAGTATTGCCATTTTTACAATGTTGATCTTTACAATCCAGGAGCATGGGAGTTTTTGCCACTTTCTAAGTTCTGTTTTGATTCCCTTTTTGAAGTTTTTAAAGTTTTCATCATAAAGGTCCTTCACTTCTTTGGTTAATTCCTAGGTATTTTATTTTTTGTGGGGCTATTACAAATGGAGTTGCTTTCCTAATTTCAGCCACACTTTTCTCATTATTGGCATACAGAAAAGCCATTGATTTTTGAGGGTTCATATTATACCCTACTACTTTGTCAAAGTTTTGAATCAGCTTGAGTAATTTGGGAGTGGAGTCTATGGGATTCTTTAAATACAAGATCATGCCATCTGCAAGGAGGGAGACTTTACTTCTTCTTTCCCTATTTGGATCCCCTTTATATTTGCATCTTGTCTTATTGCTGTAGCTAGGCATTCTAATACTAGATTGAAGAGCAGTGAAGAGAGTGGACATCCTTGTCTCATTCCTGAGTTAAGAGGAAATGGCTTTAGTTTTTCACCATTAAGTACAATGCTGGCTGTAGGTTTTGTCATATACAGCATATACAGCCTTTATTGTATTGAGGAATGTTCCATGGATTCCTAATTTTTCCAGAACCTTCATCATAAAGCGGTGCTGGATATTGTCAAATGCTTTTTTCTGCATCTATTGAGATAACCATATGGTTCTTATCCTTGCTCTTGTGGTGAATTCTATTAAATGATTTGCATATATTGAACCAGCTTTGCATCCCTGAAGTGAATCCTGTTTGATCGTGGTGTATGATTTTTTGGATGAATTGTTGAAGTCGATTGGCCAAAATTTTGTTGAGAAGTTTTGCATCAATGTTCATCAACGAAATGGGTCTATAGTTCTCTTTCTTTGATGTGTCCGGATTTTGGATGCCCCTTTACAGACCACCAGAGACCATGATTAATGCAAACAGCAAAGAGTTGTTTATTGCAAGCTTGAGCTTGGTTTTTTGCTCACTCAGTAACTGGTGATGCTAAGAGGCCCCGAGCAAAAAATTAGCACAGCTTTTATAGTATTAAAAAATTAAGTTTAGGGGGTTTTTACACAAGCAAGTTTACAAGGTTAGGGGTTTTTACACAAGCAAGTTTACAAGGTTAGGGGGTTTTTACACAAGCAACTTTACAAGTTTCGGTGGTTTAAGTTTACCCTGATCACACTTTTTTTTTGATGGAACACTTAGGCAACTGTTTTGTTTTTTAAGGGTGAGCAGGGTTGGTGGCAACCTGCAGTTTTTTTGAGAACTTTTTGTTTTTTTTTGAGGTTATTTTGAGGGCAGCATAGCTACAAGTTGGTGGGGTTAATTTTAAAATGCGGTTTCTTTAGCTTTTTATTTTTTTTTAGGGCATTGGGGATCAATTATGGTTTCTTTTTTTGGCACAGTTTTTTATATTTACAGTTTGGTATTAGGATTTTAGAACTAATAGATGGACTGCGCTGATTTTTTTTTACAAGGTTTAATTGTGAGTAAAAAAATTAACAGTACCAAAGGTTTATACACTTTTTTAATATTCTTAACAACACCAGTAATTGTCTTTAATTGTAAAGATGCTGTACAGAAGGGTTACAGTTACATGAGTAAGGTAATGAATATATTTTTTTTTTTTTTATTTTATTTGAGAACATACTGTACAGAGGGGCTACAATTACATGGGCAGGATAATGCATACATTTCTTACCAAGCATTGCAGCCTCCTCCTTTGTTTACCCTTCACCTCCCTTCCCAGCCTCCCCCCTCCCCCCACCCAATTATACCCCCCTCCCCCCCCCACACCGACATTGTAAAGCTGGTTTTGACATGACATTTTGTACTTCTCATTGTTGCAACAGGTCCGCCTGAATCCTTAAACGACTTATTTGTCCCCATCTCCTCCACATGTTACACTGTGGGGGAGGGACATACAAAGCAACAAAGAAATAATCTTATAAATGCGTTAGAAACACATGCATGAAAGAAACGAAAACATAAAAATACATATTTAAGGGTTCATTTTCCTAACATCACATTATCTGACCTTTTCCTCTTGACTCATACCTATACTAGATATTGCAAATAAGGGAAACCATGGGACCTATGCTTCTTTGGGCCTGGCTTACTTCACTTAATATAATTTTTTCCAAACCTTTCCATTTCCTAACAAATGGGGAAATGTCATTCTTTCTGATGGAGGCATAGAATTCCATTGTGTATATATACCACATTTTCTTGATCCATTCATCTACTGAGGGGCATCTGTGTTGGTTCCATATCTTAGCTATGGTAAATAATGCTGCAATAAACATAGTTGTGCTTGTAGCTTTAGTGTGGTCTTGTTTGTAAACATTTGGGTAAATGCCCAAAAGTGGGATTGCTGGATCATAGGGGAGATCTATGTGAAGTCTTTTGAGGAACCTCCATACTGCTTTCCAAAGTGGTTGAACAAGTTTACATTCCCACCAACAATGAAGTAAGGTTCCTTTCTGTCCACATCCCCTCCAGCATCTGTTGTTGTTAGAGTTCTTGATTTTTGCTGTTCTAACTGGAGTGAGGTGATATCTCAATGTTGTTTTGATTTGCATTTCTTTTATGGCTAGGGATGTTGAACATTTCTTCATGTGTCTATTGGCCATCCTTCTTTCTTCTTCAGAGAGGCTTCTCTTTAAGTCTTTCGCCCACTTATTTATTGGGCAGTTGTTTCTTTGAGGATTTGTTGTTGGGTGGTTTAATTTTTTGAGTTCCAAGTATATTTTAGATATGAGACCCTTGTCCGTTGTATGGCTAGTAAAGATCTTCTCCCAATCCGTGGGCTTTCTATTGATCTTGCTAGCTATGTCATTTGCCCTTCAGAAGCTCTGCAACCTTATGCAATCCCATTTGTCCAACCTTTCTTTGATTTGTTGTGCTTCCGGGTCTCTATTCAGAAAATTTCGGCCTGAGCCAAGGAGACCTAGGGTTTCTCCTATTCCATCCTGTAATGTTTTCAGAGTGTCTGCTTTGACTTGGAGGTCTTTGATCCATTTGGAGTTGATTCTGGTGCAGGGTGATATATAAGGATCTAGCTTTAGTTTTCTACATGTAGTTAACCAATTTTGCCAGCACCATTTACTGAAGAGGCTGTCTTTCTTCCATTCTATTGTTTTAGACTTTTTTTAATATTTTAAGACAATTTTAATTTTTAAATTTTTTTATTTAAAGGATACCAATTTTTTAATTTTTAAGGCTTTATTACCTTTTTTTAAAATAATTTTTTGTGCTTTTTTGTGGCTAGAGTTTAAAACTGCCCTTCTTTTTGTTGTTGCTTGTGGAACCAAGCTATTTTAGAACAGCCTTAAAGCACCACTGATATGGAGAAGTTTGCTAGATTTTAAGGCTAAAAGCAGAGCGGGTTTTATTTTTCTTACTACCTGCATTGATAACACACTTAAATTATTACCATACCAGAGCCAAACTAGGCTGTTACTATAGAGTGGATTTTTAGTTACTATGCACTAAAGTGCCTAAAGCAAGCAAGCCAGTGATATTTTTGCCCTGAATATTTACTGTGGGAATAGAGAGGGGTTGGGGATATTACCCAAAAGAATGTTTTACAAGATTTTAGTTTTAGCCCCTTTTAACAGGGATGCAGCTTTCGGTGATGGAGGTGGTTTGGTTGACGATGTAGATTTTTTTAAGTGACTGTTAGGCTGTTTTTAAACTTTATCCATTAGGGTGTGCAGCAGCAGCAGCAGGGTCGCTCAGTGGCTTTAAGGGACTGTTACACCTTATTTTGGGCTGCAGATTTTTACACAGACTGGTTAAGGATACATTGCATAGGCTTGGCAGGCTTTGGCCCCTTTGGATTTTAACACTGTTTAGACAATAACCCAGGACAATTTACCAAAATGACAAATTTTTTTACTAACCAAATATTTTTGTAAACATACATAAAAGGCTTAGTTTTGTAACCATTTTTAACAGATGCAGCTTTTATACTTGCACACCTGTTAACACTAATTTTTATGCCTTTTTTTAAAAAATCATTTTATTTATTTTGCTTTTTTTAAAAAACTGACTTTGGACTTTTGATTTTAAAAGGGGATTGATGGGCAAAGGTTTATTTTTTGTAACTTTTTTAAGCTTTTAGGGGTGTTGATTTTACCTAGCTAGGAACCCATAACCTTAGCCTATTTTACAAAGAGGTTATTAGGGTTAGATGTTATTAAGAACAATATTTTAACTTTCACAAATGCACAAACCTTTTTTTCGGCTACAGCAGTTTCCAGCTACAGCAGTGTAGCTTGTTTAGCACTTTGGTTTGTAAAAGCATTTTTTTGGATAGCTTAGGAATGTGATTTTTAATGAGTCTAACAATGCCTATGTTACCTGTGCAGGCCTTTAGACAGATGTTATTAGAAACACACTTTTAGGTTTACAAACTTTTTTTGAGCAGATGAATTTTATGTAGCTTATGTTAGCTTAATTACTGCCAATTAGGGCTTTTGGCACAGGGGTTGGGATTTAAACTATTTTTTGCATTTTACAACCCTCACTTTTTACTACTATTACAGATGACTGACAAGTTTCTGGCCCTTACAAGGTAGTTATGAACTTTAGGCATGCTTACAAACTCTTTTTCCATGACCTTCTGGCTTTGACCAGTTTTTGAAGGGCCCCGCACAAATGACTTTATGATTTGACATTTCTGCCATCCAAGCAGTGGCTTACTGCCTTTGGATGCTTCACTATTGTTTTTGTCCCAGGAGTGTTTTTTTTGTTGTTGTTGTTGTTGTTGTTGTTTTTTACACTGGGAAAAATGCCTTATTGGCATTTTCCTTAGCTCGTCACTGGACTTGGAACTCGGGGCCTGAGTGCTGTCCCTCAGCTCTCCAGCTGAAGGCTAGCATTCTGCCACTTTGAGTTCCAAAGTAACTTTGCTTACACTTTCAGCACTTTGCTGGCTGAGTAGAGGTGACAGTTTTACAGGGACCTTTTTCTGCCTGGGCTGGCTTCCAACCAGTTTGCAGATTTATGAGCTTTATAAAAGGCCACTTTACTTCAATTAAAAGCAACAAGGTGGTTAACATAGAAGTAGCTTTTAAGCATACTTTTACCTAAAACTTATTAAGAGCCAAAGTTACATTTGACAAATTTGTAAGAATTCTTTGTGCTTTTTTCTGGGCTTGCTGGAAACTGTTTAAAAAACCTATAAGAACAAACTGGAATAGCAATTATTTTGGTAATTTTAATTTTTTGTGCACTTTAAGGCAAATGTTAAGAACAATTTTACTTTTAAACTTTATATTTAAATTTTATTTTTAATTTTTAAGCTTTTTATTAATTTTTTAAATATTTTATACTTGAGTTTTTATTTGCGTTTTGAAAAGATTCCTTAAAATTTTAAGGCCACAAAGAAACATAGGCCCCATGGTTTCCCTTATTTGCAATATCTAGTATATGTATGAGTCAAGCGGAAAAGGTCAGATAATGTGATGTTAGGAAAATGAACCCTTAGATATGTATTTTAATGTTTTTTTCTTTCATGCATGTGTTTCTAACGCATTTATAAGATTATTTCTTTGTTGCTTTGTATGTCCCTCCCCCACAGTATAACCCCTGCTTTCACTATATTTGATGTCAGTATAACTTGTGGAGGAGATGGGGAAAAACAAGTCGTTTAAGGATACAGGTGGACCTGTTGCAACAATGACAAGTACAAGTTGTCATGTCCAAAACTAGCTTTACAACTTCGGTGCAGGGGGGGGGAGGGGGAGCCAGGGAAGGGATGAGAAGGGTAAACAAAGAAGGAGGCTGCAATGCTTGGTAAGAAATGTACGAATTATCCTGCCCATGTAATTGTAACCCCTCTGTACAGTATGTTCACAAATAAAATTAAATTAAATTAAAAAAAATCTTACTTCATACAAATAAAAGGAAAAAATCCTTAATCATTTGAACAGATGTGCCCTGTAGTTACAAAGACATGGGATTGAGCCCTCAGGGACTGGGATCCCTTGAGCCCCTATTGAAAGTCAGAGATCCTCTCTAGAAGAATCAATATGATTCATGATCTCTAATTTCAAGGGGTCCATAGATTCCCTAAGCCTATTCCTGACCCACTAAGCTCAGTTTATCATTCCTGCTTCAATGGATTCTGCCAGATTATTAATGGGCCCTATTCCCAGTAGAGGTTTCCAGGTGTGAAGAGTGGGGTGAATTCAATTCTCATACTCCTATTTCTCTATCTTAAAGATGCCAAGGGGCATCTCACACCATTCTGGAAATTCTCTCTTCCAGTGATATGTTTGTTGTAGAAGTTAATATGAAGTGGTACGAAAGCATTTTTTAGATTGGTATTTGATTTGTACCAGTGGCTGAAACCAGTAATCGGAAAACCTTTGGAAGTAATGAAGTCTTGCTCATGTTTTCTGTCAACAGGAAAATGTGGAAGGCACAGAATGTAACATGTGTAGAGAAGGATCATTTCATTTGGACTCAGAGAATCCCAAAGGTTGCACCAGCTGCTTCTGTTGAGAATCCCAAAGGTTGCACCAGCTGCTTCTGTTTGGGGGTGAAAAGTCATTGTCACAGTACGCATAAACACAGAACTAAGGTATGCCAGGAATCAGAGTCCTTTGGCTTTTTCTTCAGTGCTTCTAAATAAAAAAAGGAATTGACATGAAAAAAAAAATTTAAGACCAAGTGTTACTTATTGTTTCTTGGCTGCTTGTTTTAAAACACATACACATTAAAAACTTGTAAACTTACATAACAATTTTTTAATGCAAGAATTACAATTACCATTACTGTACCAAGAAGCTAGGCTTAACACCTTTATAACTTTTAAAAAAACATTTTAATTGTAAAACATTATTGAAAACAAGTTACACTATACAAACAAACATTTTAACCCTTTTTTAAGGACTTTTTAATTTCAATTTTAACACATTTAAGGGGCAGTTTTAGCAATACTAATTAGATTACCACATTACTAATTTTTGGGGGGAGGGGGTCTGGTTATGGGGCTTGAACTCTGGGCCTGGGCGCTGTCCCTCAGCTCTTCAGCTCAAGGCTAGTGCTCTATCACTTGAGCCACAGCGCCACTTCCGGCTTTTTTCTTTTTTCTTATGTGGTGCTGCGGAATCGAACCCAGAGCCTCAGGCATGCAAGGCAAGCGCTCTACCACTGAGCCACCTTCCCAGCCCCACACATTACTAATTTTTATTATCATATTTTTAATGTCTATTTGCAGGGAATAAGGACAGAACCAAGATGGGCCACTCAGCCCCTCCTATGGAATAGGCACGCACCCAGTCCAACTCTTTAGGGTTAGATGAACTGAATTTGTGCCAGCTTGCCCTTTTTTACCATGCATGGATTCCTCCTAGGACCCGTTCCACCATCTGTGGACTCCCCCCAGGGTCTGTCCCACCATGCATGACCAGCTGAACTGCACTTTTGCCTGCTCACCCTCACCCCTAAAGATAGATCTTCTGTTGGCTTTTAAGTTTTTCCCTTTTCTTTTCTTTTTTCTTTTTTTTGTTTTTGAATAAAATACAGTTTTAGACAGACAAAACAGCTAAGTTTTTTGACAGTGCAAACTAACATTTACATTTAAATTTTTAATATTTATTCCCAAATTTTTGCCAAGGGAACTAAATTTCAAATAGCCAATGCATTTTAAAATATTAGATTTTTAAATACCAGATTTTTAAATTTTTAATTAAAAATTCTTAAAGCCATTTAAAACAATGTAAAAGTTTTTTTTTTTAATTTTTGGTAATGTTTAAACCTTATAACCTTTTACATTTTAAATTTAAACTTACCCAATTGTTACAGCATGCTGACAATTTTTATTTTGAACATGTTTACAAACACATACAAAACATACAGATTTTAAAGCACACAAAAATTAAAATCAGTTGTATGTACATTTTTTTGTTTTTAAACAAAAATGTAAGACAATTTTTTAAACTAAGTACTTTTGTTGAACTTTATTTTTCCAGAGCTTGCTTGTTTGGCAAGGCAATTTACCAATGGATCTTTTGAATCCCTTCTGTTGGAGGAGGGCTGGGGGAGGGAATTGCCTGAAACTAAACTGGCCTGATTTTTTTATCCAATTTTAGACAAGAGCACTTTATAAATTGTTACATTGTCAGGACTAACTGAAAAGTCCAAACCAGGCACACAGTCTTTCACACCCTCCCCACCGCAGCCTCCACAAGGAGAAAATGCAGCCTGAGGCTTTAAGGGAACCAAACTAGTCCAGCAACCTTCCACACCTCACAGGAAGGGGGGTATAGCAGGTCTGTGACCGAGCCCAGCTGGAGGCTGGAACTTTTATTCCCTCAGAGATGTTCAAATCAATAACAAAAACACAAATAAACATAAAAACCAAGGATCCACACTTAAAACTGGTACCAATTCTAAAACAGAACTAGACAACAACCAAAGGCTGAGGTGGGGAGTAATGGGCCCCCAGTTCATCCCTACCAGAACTCTGTGCCATTCTCACTCTGCAAGCTGAATCCAGAGTCTGCTGAGTGAGCTGGCCACCTTCACCCAGAACTTCCCCACTCAGAAAACAGAACAGAAACCACACCAAAGTAAACAAGACAGACAAGTGGCCACAAAGACAAAATCAAGTATCAGTGAATGGGGTAACATTTTACCACCATTCACAAGTGGGACTCAAATCCATTTACCAGGGGATTTGAATCCCCTCTACTCACCTCTGGAGGAATTTTTTTTAGATTTCTGCAAACGTTAACCCAGCAGCCTTTCAAGGCAGAGGAGAATTCCCAGTTATTTGGGGGCAAGGGAAAGAAGTTTTTAGTGGCCATCCCCTCAGACTGACAGGTTTTTTTTACATACTCAGACCCCCCTGGGCCAAGGCCTGAGGCTAAGATTTTGCTGGGGCCACTTGCAGGTGGTCAGTGACAGTTTTATTCTGAATATGGTTGATAAACTGAAGGTGCCAAATTAGAAGGACAAACAGAACACTTAACACAAAGACACATGCTGTGCATTGTAAATTGCCAACCAGAAAGTGTCAGACTTAGATGGAAATTTTTTTTAAATGTCCACACGAAAGTGCCAGACTACAGACTGAAAATTTTTTTAAAAATCTGCACTAAACAGCAATTTATCCAGATGGGGACTGGGGACATTTTTCACAGACCCCCTTGGCAGCCTTATAGAGCGTTCGCTAAGACTTTTTGCCAACCAGAATACAGACCCCGCGGGAAACCAGAATTACAGATACAGAACCTGCAGGCGACCAAAAATACAGAACAGCAATGTCTCAACTTACCAGCCGGGTTTTTCACAACTCTCTGATCTGGTGTTTGGGTAGGCTTATGGGGGGCATCCCGGACGAGCCCTCAGATGAAGTGCCTGGATTTTGGATGCCCCCTTACAGACCACCAGAGACCATGATTAATGCAAACAGCAAAGAGTTGTTTATTGCAAGCTTGAGCTTGGTTTTTTGCGCACTCGGTAACCGGTGATGCTAAGAGGCCCTAAGCACAAAATTAGCACAGCTTTTATAGTATTAAACAATTAAGTTTAAGGGGTTTTTACACAAGCAAGTTTACAAGTTTAGGGGGTTTTTACACAAGCAAGTTTACAAGTTTAGGGGGGTTAAGTTTACCCTGATCACACTTTTTTTTTTTTTTTGATGGAACACAAGCAACTGTTTTGTTTTTTAAGGGTGGGCAGGGTTGGTGAAAACCTGCGGTTTTTTGAGAACTTTTTTTTTTGAGGTTATTTTGAGGGCAGCACAGCTACAAGTTGGTGGGGTTAATTTTAAAATGCAGTTACTTTAGCTTTTTAATGGCACCAATGGCCAGGTGTAGGGGGGAGGGATGTCACAGAATCAAGGTGAGTTGGTGCAAAATTAAGATGGTGCAAAATAGTAGCTGAGCTCCCATGATGCCAAGATGACACATCTGCCACATGGTCAGTACTAGAGAAGGCTGAAGATTTTGACAGTGGGGGTGCATTGCTTCTGGTACACATGGAGCTTCAGGCTCCACCCCATCACCACCACTAAAAAGGTAGAGGAGCAGTCCCGAAGAAGAGGGGGTGCCTTGTGGGGGAGGTCACAAAAGAAGGGGTACCTCATGGGAGGAGGCCACAGAGGAAGAGTTTAAGCTTAAACTCATCCATACTTTTACCTTCAGTTGGAAAGGAGAGTTGAGAGAGAGAGAGAGAGAGAGAGAGAGAGTTCTACCTGCCTGAGTACTCATATAAGTGGAGGTTTAAATTTGGGACCAAATTTGATTGTAAGGTAATTTAGTTCTGTACTTTTCCATGGTAAGTGGTGATGGAACCAAAATCTGACTGCCAGCATCCCCGTCAGTGAATTTGCTCAAAAACCAGTGGGAAATGTTGTCACATTTCTCCACGGTGTCCCTTGGCCATGGAGGCCATCGGCTAGATACTTAGCCAAGTTTATTTGGGGGGGCAGGCTGAGGACCCCTGAAAGAGGCTAGGAGCCTGCACAGTGAAATCTAAGACTCTTCACTTATCTGGAAGGTAGAACTTAATTAGCCAGTGTTGGGCAGCAAGTAGAGTGCTCAGTCAGGAAAATGTTACCTTGTTGGTCCTCTGGCAATAGGAGTGTAACATCTCAGGCTAGGTCCTGGGGAAGCTGGTCATACCCCCCTCTGAAGTGG
Source organism: Dipodomys merriami (assembly GCF_024711535.1). NCBI lineage: Eukaryota > Metazoa > Chordata > Mammalia > Rodentia > Heteromyidae > Dipodomys > Dipodomys merriami. Next base: position 7,617,830 of record NW_027206168.1, on the reverse strand, counting down.
AGGGGGGGAGCAAATCCACCCGGGAACCTATCCCCATATGAGCCACCAGTGAAAGGATCCATCACATCCTTGCCAGGGGACCACGCAGATGCGGAGGCAGTCAGGCACTGGAGAAAGATTATTACAAGATTTATTAGAGGAGCCAGATGTCCCCCAGAGAGAAAGCACACAGCAACCTCCACTATCTAGGTAGCAGCAGGGTCTGGGTGGAGAGAGGGAGGGGCCAGCTGTATAGGGAACTTCAGGGAAGGGAGGGGCTCAGGTCTGGGTAGAGCTGAGGAACAAAGGTGGGCATAATGTTTACACAGTGATTAATTACAGTCAGGGCTGGCTTTGAACTGAGATCTTCAGATCTCAGCCTCCTGAGTAGTTTAGGATTACAGAAGTTTAGTATTACAGGATCACTGGCACCTGGCTGGTCATTTTTTTTTTTTTGTTGTAGTCTGAGTTACCTTTAATAGAATTTTAGCTCAAATATCAGTTTTTCCTTAGTACAAGGATTACACTACTGTACCAAGAATACATTTTAAAAATACATCCTGTTGCAAATTAGCATAGATATCAAGTCACATCACATAAACTCTTAAACTATCCTTTAAAATTTTTAATTTTAGTACTTCCAAGGGACAGTTCTAGAAATACCAATCACAGCACCAGTTTTTACCATCAGGTTTCCTGTGTCCATCTGCATGGAAAAGAGACAGGATGAAGACAGGCCACTCAGCCCATTCTACAGAAGGGGCATATGCCCATCCAACTCTCTAGGGTTAGATGAACTGCCTTTGTGCCAGCTTACCCTGTCCCACTATGCATGGACTGGCTGAGCTGTACCTTTCATCCCCCAAAAAAGATAGGTGCACAGGCCTATCCTAAGTTTTTTTTCCTGTCCTTTTTAATCTGACTGAGAAACCAAGCAGTTTAGACAGCCAGAACATGCAATGTCTTTGGTAAACAAACATTTACATTTAAATTTCTAGCACTTAGCCACAAATTTTAGCAGTGAAGGGAAATAAATCTCAAGTTCCCAATGCCTTTTTGCTTAGCCAGATGACTTGATTACAATGTGAACAACCTTATGTATTCAAGTGTCAGGTTATTTTGATTTCCAAATTAAAGAATCCTTAGAAAACCTTTTAACAAAGTTCTTCTTTAAAACAATGCAATAATTCTTTGGAACTTTTGGTAATGCCAAAACCTCATGACCTTCTTTGGAGTTTAAACTTAACTTCTATCTTTTTTATTGTAAAATACTGTACAGAGTGGTTACAGTTACATGAGCAAGGTAATGAGTACATTTCTTATCAAGCATTGTTACCTCCTCCTTTTTTTCCCCCTAACATCCCTTTCCTCCCCACCTCCCCAACTCCTCCTTCCCCCCACCCCGAAGTTGTAAAGTTTGTTTTCAAAACAGTGTCTTGTACATCACATTGTTAAAATGGGTCAACCTATACCCTTATTTTAGCATTTCATTATTTCCCTTCCCCTCCCCAAATTGGAAAAAATGTATATACAAGATTCAGGGCACCGGAACCAAATACAGTGAAAACAGGGGTTATACCAAGGGGGAAGAACATACAAACTAAACAAAAAAATCACATGGTACATTATAAATATATTAAAAACAACAGCAAGATAAAACCAGTTGTGCCCCTATCTTGGGGTTCATTTCACTTAGCATCAACTTCTATGTTAAACCCACCCATTTACTTTTATGTGGTTTTTGTACAAACCCACCCATTTTTAACATGTTTTACCTACATACATATATATGTATATACATGCACATACTCTTGTGCACAAAGATCTTAAGGTGGACAAAATCAATACCAGCTATACATTTTCCTGAATTTTAGTCTTTGTGGTAAGACTAAAAAAGAAAATAATAGCAGTTTGATGTGCTAGACATATTAATTAGGCTTATAGTAGTAAATCATTTTACAATAAGGAAACTTATGCACTTTAAAAATATTCTTAATTGGCCTACAAATTTGTATTTGCTACATATGTATTGTGAAGTGACTATATTTTTAATATAGATACAATTCTATTTGTCAAATACAACTTCAGAAAACAAGATTTAAAATATTGTTCAAGGGGCTGGGAAGGTGGCTCAGTGGTAGAACGCTTGCCTTGCATGCCTGAGGCCCTGGGTTCAATTCCTCAGCACCACATAAGAAAAAAGAAAAAAGCCGGAAGTGATGCTGTGGCTCAAGTGGTAGAGCACTAGCCTTGAGCTGAAGAGCTGAGGGACAGCGCCCAGGCCCAGAGTTCAGGCTCCACGACCAGACCCCCCCCCAAAAAAAAATAAAAATAAAATAAAATAAATTGTTCAATTACTATTAGAGTTATTCTTGAATGACTTTTATTGTACAAGTTGTAATTATAAAAGTCTGCATTTATGGAGGTCTATATTTTTGTGTCCATTTCCACATGAAAAGTAGTGAATAAAATAACTGGCTTCAAGTTCTACAGGTGCTAAAATGACCCGAATTTGGTCTCAGATAATCTGGCTTTGCCACTTAAGCCACTAGGCATTAATTCATCTCCAACATAGGCTTTCTCACTGGTAACTGTAATGCTGGGAGACAAATTAGCCACGGTAGGTGTGAGATCTGCCTCTGAGAGAAGCAGTGTGTTCAATAGCTACTGTGTGTTTCTCCTGGGCCAAGCTTGTTCTACTGAAGCAATGACTAGACTCTCAGCTGATTTCCCCTCCAAAGAAGCCCTGCTTCCTGTCAACATGACATGATTGACTTGTGTCCATAGTTCTTTATGCACAGTTATAAGTAAGTTGAATATGTCTATATAATGCTTATTGAGAACCTTGTATTCCCCTGTAGGTTTGCTTTATGTTTGAACAGCCCCCCTCTCCAGTTGAATCCCACCCTCCACTGCCAATGAACAGGCCAAGAAAGATATTTTAATCAACTGTCTTTAAGATTTGGTTTTCAATCTTGGTTTTAAATTGTTTTGATATTCTTTTCTATTTTCAAAGTAGAACTGCTACAAATAGTAATTTAATTCTTCTATAAAGAGAAGGCAACCTGATAACTTTCTGAGAAGTACAGTTTGATGTTATTTTGCTATGCAAAATAATCTTTTTTTAAATAAGTTTTTTATTGTGAAAATACTGTACAGAGAGGTTACAGTTACATGAACAAGGTAATGAGTATATTTCTTATCCAGCATTGTTGCCTCCTCCCTTGTTTTTCCCTTATCATCCAATCCCTCCCACCTCTTCAACTACACTCCCCACCCCTGCCTAACCCCATCCCCCCTGCCTAAATTGTAAAGTTCGTTTTCGACATAGTGTCTTGTACATCTCATTATTGCAATGGGTCAATCTGTATCCCCATTTAAACATTTTGTTTTTTCCCTTCCCTCCACAAATTATACCAACATCAAATACAGTGAAAACAGAGGTTATACCATGGGGGAGGGATATACAAAGCAACAACAACAAAAAAAAAAACACGGTACCTTATAAATACGTTAAAAACAATAGCAAGGAAGAAAAAACACTTCTGCCCCTATCTTGGGGTTAATTTCACTTATCATCTTGTCTGAGCTTTCTGCTTGTCTTGTTCAACCACTATGGAAAGTAGTATGGAGGTTCCTCAAAAGACTCCACAGAGAGCTTCCCCTTTGACCCAGCAATTCCACTTTTGGGCATTTACCCAAATGATCACAAGGAAGACCATACTAAAGCTACCAGCACAACTATGTTTACTGCAGCATTATTTACCATAGCTAAGATTTTGGAACCAACCCAGATGCCCCTCAGTAGATGAATGGATCAAGAAAATGTGGTATATATACACAATGGAATTCTATGCCTCCATCAGAAAGAATGACATTGCCTCATTTGTTAGGAAATGAAAGACTTGGAAAAAATGATATTAGGTGAAGTAAACCAGGCCCAAAGAAACATAGGTCCCATGGTTTCCCTTATTTGAAATAACTAGTATATATCTGGGACATACAAAATAATCTTTAAAATGCTGTAGCTAATTTTTCTTAGTGTATTTCTTCAGCTCACTGAAGATCCAAAGGAGGTAGTAATTTTGCTATTTGTCATGAAGGGGAGCTAATTTGCTTCAATTCTGGTCCATAACTGTAATGAGTATATCTGTTTTCTAGAACTACTGTAACAAAGTACCACAAGCTGATGACTTGAGCAATAGAAATGTATTGCCCTGGAGTTCTGGGATCTTGAAGTCCAACATGATGATGTTGGCAGGGAGGGTTCCCTGTGTGTGTGAAGGAACATCTGTTCTGAGCCTCTTTTTGTGCTTCTGGTAATTTCTGGCCATCACTGGTGCTTCTTCCAGGTAGAGGCATCACTAGTCTCTCCCTTCATCTTAGCACAATGTTCTTCCTTGTGTGCATATCTGCCCACTATTTTTCCTTTTAATAAGGATACCAGATAAATTGGATTAGGACCTACCATTACTCTCATTTTAACTGGATCACTTATCTATAGACCTTATTTTCAGTAGGATGTGATGGTTTATATCTTCAATCCCAGCACTCAGGAGACAGAAACAGTAGGTTGAAGAATTGGAGGCTAGTCCAGGCTACACAATGATATTATATCTCAAAATTTAAAGCAAATTGAAAAAGAAAAAAATTCTATTTCCAAATGAAATAACATTGGGGACTTCAACATATTAAGCTATTTGTTTCTTTCATATTTTTCTTTATTTTGTACTGAACTCAGGGCCTAGACTCTGACCCTTAGCTTTCCTGATAAAGGCTGATGCTACTTGAGCCACAGATCCATTTCTGGCTTTTCTGGTGTTTAACTAGAGATAGTCTCACAGGCTTTTCCTCCCCAGGCTGGCTTCCTCATATCTTATCCTCCTGAGTAGCTAAGTTTAGCATTTCATTTCAGAATGAAGCATAGTTCTGATTCCCTTACCTGGTGATAATTGTGATAGCCCTCGTTTTCCTAAAAGCCAAGTCCAAGGGGGAGTAAGAAGTGTGTCTAATCAGATTAAGTAAAAGTTCAGATTCTCCACTAGCATAATGAAAGCCATGGAAATCTGACAGGAGGCCTTCACTCAGGAATCTACTTAGGGAACAAGATGTTAGCAGTTATACATGAGATGATTTCCTGCCTAGCATGCAGAAAGACGTGGGCTCAATCCTTAGTATTGTAGATATAAACCAACAAATAAAATAATGTAATTTTTTATGTGTGCCAGTCCAGGGCTTGACTTCAAGGCCTGAGTGCTGTCCCTGAGCTTTCAAGGCAAGAACTCTACTGCTTGAGTTATAACTCTACTTCTGGCTTTTCTGGCAGTTAATAGGAGAAAAAGTCTCACAGAATTTTCTTCCTAAGTTAGCTTTGAACCATAGTACTCAGATCCTAGCCTCCTGAGTAGCTAGGATTACAGGTGTAGTTTTTTTTGAGCACCCAGCTCAAAAAAATAAAAAAATAAAACCCACCACCTTTTTAATGAGCTACTTAGGGCCTGGAGACATAGCTTAGTAGAAGAATGCATACTTAGTATGCCCAAGGCCATAGGTTCAATTCACAAATCTAGGGTAGTGGGATTAGAGGGAGAAAGTGGCTAATAATTAATTGTACTGTGTAGTGTCATGTTTTGGCTCCCACAAAACTTTAAAAACTTTACACTTAAAAAACTTTAAGTATTCTTTCCCACCTCTTTCCCAGCTCTCTTCTCTTTCCCAGCTCTTTCTCAACTCTCTTTTCCAGCTCTTTCCCAGCTCTTTCCCAGGCCTTTCCCAGACACATGGAGGGCCAACATGGCCTAGTGCCAGCCAGAACGATGAATAAACCTACCCCTTACCTGAATACATGCGTGGTGCTATTCTTACTCGGCTATCTCTTTTTAAAAACCTAACATAAATGGTGCCGAAACCCAGGAAGGGCTTAAAGTCAGGATAGGTGGTATTCCTCTCCATTTTTTTCCCATTTTTGCTCTGAGGAATACTCATGGTTCTGACAGCCTTTTGTGAACCCATCTGCCTGCTGTGGACACAGTGCATCGATACCATTGCTGGCCTTCAAATCCACATGCACACCACTTCTCTACTCTGGTGAGTGAAACTACTCTCTATGGTTCTCTGTTGCTCAGTCTCTGTCCAGATGTGGTGCCATGCCAGAGACCTCCTACGGCCTTTAGCTTAAAGGTCAGTCACCTCTGAAGCAGAGGATGCTTGGTTTTGGGGGCTTGGCCATATCTCTCTACAAGGCTCTGGGGGAAGTTGGGACGCTGCTTCTGCCTGGTCAGATCTCTTTCACTCACCAGACTGACTCTCCTACTCACTTAATGGGGTGCTGCGAATAACGCCCAAGAGATGAAACCCCTTTGAATACCTCCTGCACTCCCTGGAAAGCCAGAGCACCTAATTGTTATGCCATTCTCAGATGTAGACAGTTTTTGCCACTGCAATGGTAAATGGTCAGAAGTCTGTTTACTTTCAGGCTCTCTTTGCTCTCTCTCTGCCATTCATGTCCAACTTTTCTCTATTTCTCCCTTTCTCTTCTACAGCATTTTGGCTTGTGCCCTGAAGAATGCAATGCAGGCTAGGTTCCAGGGACCCCCCTCTAGGTTCTCTCTCAAAGGCTAGCCAATGTAGGCTTGATCTTTTTGTTCAGGGTTTCTTTGCATTTTTTCAGAAATTCACCATCTTGCATTCACCATCTTGGCGCCACATGGTGGGTTAAGGGTTTGGCCCCATATGACCCTTAACCTTCCACCAAGTTTACTACTCCATCCATCTATTCTAAGGTGCCTTGCTAACAAGTTGCTCTTTTCACAGGCCCTGGTAGCTGAGGCCCAAACATCTGATGTGCTTTGTTAGCAAAGATGTCTAAACATTGTTGTCACAATTTTAGGTTTTGAGTTTTGCCTTTTTTGTTTTGTGTTGTGAATTCTATTAATTACTATGTGGTTCTAAAATACTGGGCATATCTGTGCTAAAAATTCTCATCACATCTAATGAGTTTTGTCATTGCAGAATATTAGTTGGTCAATTCTTGATAAGAACCAGGTAAGCTCTACTTATTCTACTTGATCTCCTTGGTGTTTTAATTGGGAATAATAAAGGGCTTTTGTGGCAAAGATTTCAGTTCAAAGCCAGCCCGGGCTGAAAAATCCCTAAGACTCCATCTCCCAACTAACTGCAAAGAGCCAGGCTTGAAGCATGGCTCAAGACTCTTATCTCTAACCAGCCAAACACTGGAAGTGGTACTGTAACTCAACATGGTAGAGCACTAGCCTTGAGCAGAAGTGCTCAGGTATTCTTGCCTTTGTCACCTGACTTTTCCTCTACATAGTCACCAGATGTCAGAAGTAGCTAGGAATATTTCTACCCACATTTTCAGCCCCAAGTCCTTCCTCTTGCCATTTATTTGCTCTCTAGTATTTTTTTCCAGCCCCTCAATGCCTCATGAGATTTCTCCAGACTTCATCTAAGGACTCACGCCACCAAGGGACAGCTGCTGCTCACTGCCTTCCCTGGGAGGGGACCAAATTCCAGCCTTTTACCCCTAATGTCAATGTCCCTTGTCAGCAGGAAGTAGCCAGAGAGAATCTGCACCCTATTTCATGATAATTAAAAGGCTGGAATGTAAGATCCATTCCTGGTTGGCTAGCAGACTCTACCCTCCTCGCAGCAAAGTCTCCACCTGGAAGAGGTCACATCTGCATCTGTTGAGGTCACATCTTAAGTTGATGTGGCCACACCTTTCTCCGCCCATACCCTAGATAAGGCCTAGTCCAGGCCTAGATGCTCTCTTTCCTACCTCTTTTCCAGCTCTGTTTCCCAGTGCTCTCTCTTTTGCAGCTCTTTCTTTTCCCCAGCTCTTTCCCAGGCCTTTCCCAGCCACATAGAGGGCCAACTTGGCCTGGTACCAGCCAGAACGATGAATAAACCTACCCCTTACCTGAATACCACGTGTGTGGTGCTGTTCTTACTCAGCTACCTCTTTTTAAAAACCTAAGGTCAGCTCCTGGATGGTGAGCAGACTCCACCCTCCTCATCGCAGTCTCCACCCAGTACCTGCATTACCTAGGCAATTGGCACAGAGGTCACATCTGCATCCGCTGAGGTCATATCTGAATTTGATGGGGCCACATCTTTCTCCACCCATACCCTAGCTAAGGCCTAGCCCAGCCCAGAAGCCCTCCTTCCCAGCTCTCTCTCTTTCCCAGGCCTTTCCCAGACACGTGGAGGACCAACATGGCTTGGTGCCAGCCAGAACGATGAATAAGCCTACCCCTTACCTGAATAAAAAAAATTTTTAAGAGAAAAAAAAAACATTAAGTAAAGGCAATGATCTTCTCAGCCTCAGAGCCCTGTCAGTACTCACACAGTTCATATAACTTCTCATCCTGCTTACTTTTGCAATTCTCATTCAATTTCATGTTCACTTAATTATCTAATTCCACAATGGCCAAGGGAACTGTTGGTTAGCGGGCAGTGCACCCTTGTGGAGATTCTAAATCCTGCTGCCCAGTGTAGAGACTCAAGGTGTCTTGGTAAAAAGGAGGTGACAGATGTATAAAACAAAGCTGTGATTGAAGGCACAGGAATGTAGAATGGGAAATGGATGGAGCAATTGATGACTGTTTTTTTTTTTATTGTAAAGATACTATACAGAGGGTTACAGTTACATGAGTGAGGTAATGAGTACACTTCCACTTCCTCTTGAACATTGTTACCCCCTCCATTGTTTTCCCCCTATCATCCCCTCCCTCCCTCCCTTCCCCAAGCTTCTTTTTTTTTTTTTTTTTTTGATTGTGATTAAGTGATTACTTAATTTCCGGAAATTCACAGTATTGTGGAATAATGATGCTCATTTAAAGTCACAAGTTCATTCTAACTTCCCTGGAGCAAATTGTCTATCACAGTCTGTAATATATAACGGTGCTCATATGTTATATACCATATATGTGATCAGCAGCATGGGGATATTTAGTAGTGGTTCAACCAGATGAGTGGGAGTTCTTTGTTTCTTAAGTCCTGTTAGTTTTGTCATATCACCTAACATTTTGGATTCATCATCCACTTATCAGGGAGACCATGTACTGTTTGTCTCTTCGTTCTTGGCTTACCTCGCTCAACATGATTCCTTCTAGCTCCATCCATTTCCCTGCAAATGCCATTATTTTGTCATTTCTAATGGCTGCATAATATTCCATTGTGTATAGATACCACAATTTTTGGATCCATTCATCTGTGGTGGGGCATCTAGGTTGTTTCCATATCCTAGCTATTGCGAACAGTGCTGCAATAAACATGGAGGTGCACGTGTCCTTGTATATTGGTTCCTGTTGTTCAGGGTAGATGCCTAGAAGTGGTATGACTGGGTCGTAAGGGAGGTCAATCTTTAGCTTTCTAAGGACCCTCCAGACTGCTTTCCAAAGTGGTTGTATAAGTGTACATTCCCACCAGCAGTGTAATAGCGTTCCTCGTTCTCCACATCCCCTCCAGCATTTGTCGTTGGCTGATTTGTGGATGTGGGACATTCTGACTGGGGTAAGGTGGTATCTCAGGGTTGTCTTTATTTGCATTTCCTTCACCACCAGGGATGATGAACATTTCCTCATGTGTTTCTTTGCCATTTTTATTTCTTCATTTGAGAAGTCCCTCTTTAGTTCCCTTGCCCATTTAGTAATTGGTTTGTTGGGTTTGGGAGGGATTAGTTTCTTGAGTTCCCTGTATATACAGGATGTTAACCCCTTGTCTGATATATTGCTGGTAAATATTTTTTCCCAATTAGTTGGTTGTCTTTCTAGCTTGGTTGCGATAGCTTTATCTGTGCAGAAGCTTTTTATTTTAAGGTAGTCCCATTTGTCAAGTCTCTCTCCAATTTGTTGTGACCCTGGGACTCTGTTCAGGAAGTTCCTTCCTGTGCCTATTAGTTCAAGTGTCTCTCCTACTCTGTCCTGCAGTAGTTTCAGAGATTCAGGTTTAATGTTAAGGTCTTTAATCCATTTTGAGTTGATGTTGGATGGTGATAGGCTGGGGTCCACTTTTAGTTTTCTGCATGTGGCTGCCCAGTTTTCCCAGCACCAGCGGTTGAAGAGGCTGTGTTTCTTCCATTGTATGTCTTTGGCTTCTTTGTCGAATATCAGCTGGCTGTAGGCCTGTGGGTTTATTTCTGGATCTTCTATTCTGTTCCATTGGTCTTCGGGTCTGTTTTTGTGCCAGTACCATGCTGTCTTTGTTATTATAGCTCTGTAGTAGAGTTTGAAGTTCGGCATGGATAGCCCTCCCATATTGTCTTTATCCCCTAGAATTGTTTTGGCTATTCTAGGTCTTTTGTTGTTCCATATGAATTTTTGGACTGTTTTCTGTATTTCAGTGATGTACGTCATTGGGATTTTAATAGGAATTGCGTTGAATTTGTATATTAGTTTTGGAAGTATTACCATCTTTACTATATTAAGTCGGCCTATCCAGGAGCATGGGAGGTCTTTCCATTTCCTAGTGTCTTCTGCAATTTCTTTCTTTAACTTTTTATAGTTCTCATTAAATAGTTCTTTTACATCTTTGGTTAGGTTAATTCCTAAATATTTTATTTTTCGGGAGGTTATTGTGAATGGGGTTGCTCCCTTTATTTCCCTCTCTTCCTGTACATTATCAGTGTATAGGAAGGCAACTGATTTTTGTGGGTTTATTTTGTATCCTGCTATTTTGCTGAAGTGATTTATGATTTCTAAGAGTTTGGGGATGGAGTTTTTGGGATCGTGGAGGTATAGTATCATGTCATCTGCAAAAAGGGATAGTTTAACTTCTTCTTTCCCTATGCGGATCCCTTTAATGTCTTTTTCTTGCCTTATTGCCCTGGCTAAGGGTTCTAGGACTATATTGAAGAGGAGTGGGGACAGTGGGCATCCTTGCCTTGTTCCTGATTTTAGGAGAATTGGTTGCAGCTTTTCCCCATTAAGTATAATATTGGCTATTGGTCTGTCATAAATGGCTTTTATTGTTTTTAGAAATGTTCCTTCTATTCCTATTTTCTCCAGAGCTTTTAGCATGAATGAATGTTGAATTTTGTCAAAGGCCTTTTCTGCATCTGTAGCGATAATCATGTGATTCTTGACCTTGGCTCTGTTGATATGTTGGATTACATTTATTGACTTACGTATGTTAAACCATCCCTGTGTCTCTGGGATGAAGCCTACCTGGTCATAATGAATTATTTTTTTTATGTGTTTCTGGATTCTGTTAGCTAGAATCTTGTTAAGGATCTTTGCATCTGTGTTCATCAAGGAGATTGGCCTGTAATTCTCCTTTTTGGTTGGGTCTTTGCCTGGTTTGGAGATGAGTGTGATATTGGCTTCGTAGAATGAGTTTGGGATAGCTCCTTCCTTCTCTGTTTCTCTGAAGAGCTTGAGGAGTATGGGTATTAGTTCTTGTTTAAAGGTCTTATAGAATTCTGCTGTGAATCCATCTGGTCCTGGGCTTTTTTTTGATGGAAGACTTTTGATAGCTTCCTGTATCTCATTATAGGATATTGGCTTATTTAATTGGTTAACTTCTTCTTTGCTCAGTTTGGGCAACTTGTATTTCTCTAAAAATGCATCCATTTCTGCCCGATTTTCTTCCTTTAGAGAGTATAGCTTTTGAAAGTAGTCTGTTAGAATTGTTTGGATATCTTGGGTACGTGTGGTGATGTTTCCCGTGGCATCCCTAATCCTATTAATATGGGTTTCCTCTCTTCTTTTTTTAATTAATCTAGCCAATGGGCCATCAATTTTGTTTATTTTTTCAAAGAACCAGCTTTTTGTTTGGTTTATTTTGGTTATGGTTTTCTGATTTTCTAATTGGTTAATCTCTGCTTTTAATTTGGTTATCTGGCTTCTTCTAGTAGCTTTAGGTCCCATTTTTTCCTGTTTTTCTAGCTGTTTTAATTGCAACATGAGATTATTTACTTGGTCTGTCTCCATTCTCTTGATGTGGGCACTGAGGGCAATAAATTTGCCCCTCAGGACTGCTTTTGCTGTGTCCCACAAGTTTCTTTGTGAGGTGTTTTCATTTTCATTGAATTGTAGGAAATGCTTTATTTCTTCTCTGATCTCTTCTGTTATCCAGGCATTGTTAAGGAGTGTGCTGTTCAATTTCCATGTATTGGAGAAATTTCTGCGGTATGCTTTGTTATTGAGAGCTAGCTTGATTCCACTGTGGTCAGATAGGATACAGGGGATTATGTCGATCCCTTTGTATTTGCTTAAGTTCCTTGCATGAACTATGATATGGTCTATTTTGGAGAAAGTTCCGTGAGCTGCTGAGAAGAATGTGTACTGTGTTGTTTTAGGGTAAAATACTCGGTAGATGTCAGTTAATTCCGCTTGAAGTATGGCCTCTCTTAATTCAGTAGCTTCTTTGCCAATCCTCTGGTTGGTAGACCTGTCCTTTGGTGAGAGTGGTGTGTTAAAGTCTCCTAGTATTATCGTATTGGGATCTATTTTATTCTGTAAGTTTGAGAGCATTTGTTTGACATATCTGGGTGCACCAATATTTGGGGCATATAAGTTGATGATGGTTATATCCTCCTCTTGGATTGTTCCCTTTATTAATATGTAGTGTCCGTCCTTGTCTTTCTGTACTGATTTTAATGAAAAGTTTATTTTGTCAGATATCAGGATAGCTACACCTGCTTTCTTACTGGGGGCGTTTGATTGGTAGATCCTTTTCCACCCCTTCACTCTGAGTTTGTTTGTATGTTTGGCTGAGAGGTGGGTCTCCTGAAGGCAACAGATGGATGGGTCTTGTTTTCTTATCCAGTCCTCAGTTCGTTTTCTTTTAATTGGCGAATTCAGCCCATTTATATTAAGAGAAAGTATAGAGAGATGCATTGTTGTCCCTGCCATTCTGTTTTCCTAAGTTTTTCTTTTTTCCTTTCCTCCTGTGCTTGCTCAGTTAGACTTTGAGTAACGCCTGTTTGGGGCAGGCCCCAGTTCCTGGCTGCTTTCTTCAGGTTGTGTCCCCCTTCTTAGAATTCTTTGTAATGCTGGCTTAATGTTTATGTATTCATTTAGTTTTTCTTTGCTATTAAAAGTTTTCAGTTCTCCATCAAATGTGAATGCTAGCTTTGCCGGGTAGATCAGTCTGGGTTGGCAGTTATTGGCTCTCAGGGCTCGTATGGTGCTTTCCCAGGCTTTTCTTGCATTCATTGTTTGTGTGGAGAGATCTGCAGTAATTCTTATTTTTTTCCCATTGTAGTATAGCTCCTTCTTCATTTTTGCTGCATGCAGGATTGTTTCCTTATTATTCAGATCTATCATTTTTACTATAATGTGTCTAGAAGTGTTTCTCCTGGGGTCTTGCTTGTTGGGTGTTCGATAAGCTTTTGTGATGTAGTTAAGATGGTCGTTTTTGAGGTGGGGAAAATTTTCATTGATTATCTTGTTAAATAGGTGTTGCATTCCCTTGCTCTGGAATTCCTCACCTTCGTCCACTCCAATTATGCGAAGGTTAAATTTTTTAGCATTATCTGCTTGCTCTTGAATATCCCTTTGGTTTAATTTGAGTGTTTTTTCCATATCTGTCACTTTTTGGTCCAGTTGGTGTATTCTGTCTTCTGTATCTGACACCCTACCTTCCATTTCATTCACTCTGTTGACAGTGGCTTCTATTGTGGTTTGCATGGAGGAAATGGATCCCTTTATGGATTCAATGTTGGTTCTCAGAGTACTGATCTCACCTCTCAATGAGGTATGCATTACCTCTAATTTGGCATTTATCTCACTTCTTACTGAGGTTTGTGCAGCTTCTATTTTTGTGATGACTGTTTTTAATTAGGATAAAATATCTTGAATATTTAAAGACAGGAAAACATGCATACATTTAAAATGATTCAAGATTTGGAATTAGTTTATAAACATTAGTAAATACTTTTGGAGGTATGTAAGTGGACACAAATGTATTCATGTAAATACACTAAGTTCAAGGGAGAACTCAGTATAAATCTTCAGACAGGCAAAATAATACTTCAACAAAATAAGCATCATAAAAAAGGTACTTGAAATGAGTGGGATGGAGTCAATGGGGATGAAGAAAGATGAGTGAAGAGAGAACACAGAATAAATTGATGTATAGCCTACAAATTAAGAAGTGAGGAAATGGGTAGATTAGGAGGGATGTGTGAGAAAGTTGAAAGTGATACCATTGATCAAGACACATTGTATTCATGAACTGTTTTGTTGAGTGTCAATTTTTCTTTTGGACAACTACTTACAGATAAGTTAATAATGGTTCAAGTGCTTAGTTTGAGGGCAGGAACATCAGCACTTCTTGAGAGCTTGTAAGAAATCCAGAGTCCTAGCCCCACTTATAAATCAGAGTTTGTGTTTAGTGACAAGCTAGATGACACCTGCATAGAAAGTGTGAGGTGCTCTGTGGGGCAGCAGAGAACAGTTTGGCACCTGAACTTTAGACTTAAAATTGGGTTCACCCCAAGATAGAGACACAAGAGATTTTATCTTTCTTGCTGTTCTTTTTAATGTGATTTTTTGTCTCTTTGTATGTTTTTCCCCTATGATATAACCCCTGTTGTCACTGTATTTGATTCCGGTGCCCTGAATCTTGTGTATACATTTTTCTAATTTGTGGGGTGAAGGGAAAGAACAATATGCTGAAATAAGGATACATTGTAACAATGAGATGTACAAGACACTATGTTGAAAACTAATTTTACAACTTGGGTGGGGAGAGGGAGGAGTTGGGGAAGTAGGGAAGGAAGGGATGATAGGGGGAAAACAAAGGAGGGGGTAACAATGCTCAATAGAAAATGGACTCATTACCTTGCTCTTGTAACTGTAAGCCCTCTGTACAGTATCTTTACAATAAATACATAAATATGGGAAGTGGCGCTGTAGCTCAAGTGGTAGAGCGCTCGCCTTGAGCTGAAGAGCTGAAGGACAGCGCCCAGGCCCAGAGTTCAAGCCCCACGACCAACCAAAAAATAAATAAATAAACATATATATATATATATATATATATATATATATATATATAATAAATAGGGTTGAATCCAAGATCTGCCACTTATTAGTTTTGTAGACTTGGGTGTGTAATACTTCCAATCCTCAGTTTCCTCCATTGCAAATACTGAATCATATTAGAGCATACAACCATGACCAGGGTCAATATCCCTAATGTTTATCAGGGTAAAAGCAATGTTTGAAGCAGTTTTTGTTTTATCCAAGAGACAATGAGAGATAAGTGCCTGGTAGGTAGCAAATGCTTGCCAAAACTTTTTACATATTGGTTGTGTTACTATAGTTACATTATGGCATAGACTCTAAGCAGGTGAGAGGGAATGGAACTCCACACCCCAGGACATGAGGACTGGCTTTGGCTGAGGCCCTGGATCAGAAGCCCTGTGGGCTGTGTTCAGAAGCTCGACTCACTCTTTACTCTTGGTATAGATAGGACACCGCAACATAAAGCCAAATTACCTAGGCCATATTGGAAGTCCAAAAGGACTATAACTTTGACCCTTAAAAGAAGGCCTTCATGATATTAGGGCAATACCAAAAATTAAACAAGACAACAATAAAAACAAAACAAGGTAAGAAAAGCAATAGCTCAAAACATCCAGGAATGTCCAGATTCTTTCAGATTCAGATTACAGGCCTTAGATATAGTATCAAAGTCCATTTGTGAGATGACCCAGTGCCTGATTTTAAACACCTGTAATAAACTGGTGAAACAACAGAAACATCTCAGACATAAGCATTTGCTAGGATCTGCACTTACCCTGGAAATTCCAGACTTATTTAAGCCTTTCACTCTATATATAACTACAAGGCTCAGGTGGCAATGTGCTTCTAGCAAGTGCCAAACCCTGTAGTTTAAATTCCAGCATTTTTTCTTCAAAGAGAAACAACTCCAACTTGTCATGGAACTCTTGTCCACCATGCTGCTGAAAGTGCTTTAGGTCCATACTATTCACTACTTTTCTGTCATCATGGAACTGTTCCATATTCTGTTGTTCCTTATGAAATATGGCTGGTGCAACAGAGAGACTGAATATTTTATTTTCTACTTTTCCAGTCCTGAGGCTTGAACTCAGGGCCTGGACACTCTCCCTGAGCTTTTTTTTTGCTCAAGGCTAACTCTCTACCACTTGAGCCACAGCACCATTTCCAACTTCTTTTATTAGTGTGTGAAGGTTAATTAGATATGAAAGTCTCATGTATTTTTCTGCCAGTATGGCTTTGAAAAGCAATCTTCAGATCTTAGCCTCCTGGATAGCTAGAATTACAGGGTGTGACACCAGTGCCTGGCGGAATATTTTATTTTCATGAATCTTAACATGGCCATGTGTGACAGTCACACTATTGGATGGTGGGTGCATAGATTCACTGCTAAATAAGAAAGCATCTGGATGAGGGCTGGGAAGGTGGCTCAGTGGTAGAGTGCTTGCCTTGCATGCATGAGGCCCTGGGTTCAATTCCTCAGCACCACATAAGCAGAAAAAGCCCGAAGTGGTAGAGCGCTAGCCTTGAGCTGAAGAGCTGAGGGACAGCGCCCAGGCCCAGAGTTCAGGCCCACGACCGGACCCAAAAAAAAAAAAAAAAAGAAGAAAGAAAGAAAGTATCTGGATGAATGCTGGTGGTTCATACCTGTAATCCTACTAGATCTGATATCTAGGATTGCCTACTAGACTGAGATCTGAAGATGATGGTTCAAATCCAGCCCAGGCAGGAACATTCATGAGACTTCCAGAAAACCTGGAAGTTAAGCTATGGCTCAAAGTTGTAGAGTGCTAGCCTTTTTCTTGTGTGTGAAAATACCATACAGAGGGGTTACAATTACATGGGCAAGGTAATGAGTACATTTCTTATCAAGCATTGTTGCCTCCTCCTTTGTTTCCCCTTCCCATCCCTTCCCATCTTTCCTCCCCATGCCCCCCTTCCTCCCCCCATGCCTCCCTTTCCCCCCACCCCCCTTTTCTTCCCTTCTCCTCCCTCTCCCCCGCCAAAGTTATAAGTTCATTTTTCCACATAATGTCGTGTACATCTCATTATTGCAATGGGTCCACCTGTATCCCTATTTCAACAATTTGTTTTTTCCCTTCCCCTCCACAAATTATACCAACATCAAATACAGTGAAAATAGAGGTTATACCATGAGGGACATACAAAGCAACAAAAAAATCATCTTATGACATTGCCCCATTTGTTAGGAAATGGAAAGAATTGAAAAAAATTATATTAAGTGAAGTAAGCCAGGCCCAAAGAAACATGGTTTCTCTTATTTGCAACAACTAGTATATGTCTGAGACAAGCAGAAACAGTCAGATAAGTTGATGTTAGGCAAAATGAACCCCAAAATAAGGATTCAAATGTTTTTTACTTTCTTGCAATTGTTTCTAACATATTTATAAGAGTGCTAGCCTTGAGTGAAAAAGTTCCCAGGCCCTAAGTTCAAGCCCCATAACTGATAACTGACAAAATAAAAAGAAAGATGAAAGGAAGAAAGAAGAAAAAAGAAAAGTAGAGAAAAAAGAGAAAGGAAGGAAGGAAGGAAATGAAAGGAAGAAAGAAAGAAAGAAAGAAAGAAAGAAAGAAAGAAAGAAAGAAAGAAAGAAAGAAAGAAAGAAAGAAAGAAAGAAAGAAAAAAAGAAAGAAAGAAAGAAAGAAAGAAAGAAAGAAAGAAAGAAAGGAAGAAAGAAAGACAGACAGACAGAAAGAAAGAAAGAAAGAAAGAAAGAAAGAAAGAAAGAAAGAAAGAAAGAAAGAAAGAAAGAAAGAAAAGTGAAAGGAAAGAAAGAAAAAGAAAGGAAGGAAGGAAGGAAGGAAGGAAGGAAGGAAGGAAGGAAGGAAGGAAGGAAGGAAGGAAGGAAGGAAGGAAGGAAGGAAAAGGCAGATACTGTTGGTTCACACCTGTAATCCTAACTACACAGGAGACTGAGAGCTGAGGATTGCAGCTCAAAGTCAGGTCAAGCAGGAAAGTCAAAAGTGGTGCTGTGGCTCAAGTGAGAGAGTTTATCCTTGAGCAAAAGAAGCTCAAGGACAAAGCCCACTCCCAGAGTTCAAACCCCAGGCTGGAAGTGTGGGGGAGGAGGGAAATTCAAAGAAAAACAAATTTAAGGAGGGAGGAAAGAGGGAAGGAAAGGTACATTTAGTAATCAGACAGGGCTGACTAACGTCTGTTAACCACTGAAATACTGTATTTATGTAAGCTACTTCAATGTCAAACACATACCATTATTGAATCTCTTGCTTATACACAGGACTGTAAAATAGGTAGGTGGGTAGGAAGCAAACAGAAAAGGGGTGAAGGTTTTATGCAGGTGCAGTCATTGTTTTCAGGTGTGTGTGGCACTCACATAGTACTGGTAGTGATCTTGCATTTGTGATGACCACTGTGTGTTCTGGGAATTCCTAGGTGTGGAGGAGCCCTCACCTGGGTAGAGGTAGGTGCAGGAAATTCATGGGGAAGCCACCATCTGCAACTCCTTCCTTTTACCTTTATTCCACTTTGCACCTAGGGTGATCATTTTAAAACAAAAATCTGACAGTGTCACTAAGCTCTAACTTAACATCAGTACTCCTCTCCAATTTAGAGTCTTCATATTTACTCTTTTTATCCATCACATTCAGGTGCTGGTTTGAGTTGTTCCTCCAGGAGGTATCACACAAATGTTTCTGGTTATGTAGAAAGTCACCAGCCACTCTTCCATTGTCTGTGTGTCCTTTCTCAGTGCTTAATCTAAAAGGACAGAAGTGTGAGCTCCACTAGGCAGAGTTTCCATTGTGTTCATGTTGGCACAATAAATGCACAAGACAATAAATTCTGGTAGTTTAAGGTTTAGGTTTTGTTTTTCCAGTCCTGGGGTTTGAACTCAGGGCCCAGGCACTGTCCATGAGTCTCTGTCTCAAGGCTAGCACTCTACCACTTGAACCACAGCACCAGTTATGACTATTTCTGAGTAATCTATTGGAGATTATAGTCAAAAGGACTTTCCTGCCCAGGCTGGCTTTGAACCATGATCTTCAGATCTTAGTCTCCTAAGTATCTAGGATTACAGGCATGAGCTACTAGCAACCAGCTTAAGGTTTAGTTTCTACATGTCAGTTTAGTGGTCCTTTGTAGTGCCAATAGCAATGCTTGAACTCAGAACTGAAGCCCCATTCAGCTTCTTTGCTGACTATGGTCTGTACTTGACCATTTGAACCATGGTTTCACCCTGCA
Source organism: Dipodomys merriami (assembly GCF_024711535.1). Lineage (NCBI taxonomy): Eukaryota > Metazoa > Chordata > Mammalia > Rodentia > Heteromyidae > Dipodomys > Dipodomys merriami. The sequence continues at coordinate 7,598,642 of NW_027206168.1, read as the reverse complement.
CTTCCAGTTTTCTGGTAGTTCATTGGAGATAAGAGTCTCATGGACTTTCCTGCCGAGTCTGGCTTTGAACCATGATCTTCAGATCTCAGCCTCCTGAGTAGCTAGGATTACAGTCATGAGTCACTGGCATCCAGCTTTCCCTACATTTGAAGGAGGAAAGTATTGGGAGGGTTCACAGGCTTCTTTCTTGGTATCTCCTTATTGAGTAACACAGTTTCCACACTACCGTCTCCCAGGTTCCCCACTTTTGCCACTAAATGGATTCTTTTTTAGGATTTTCCACTCATAAGATCATGTGTAATATCAACGTATTTAAAAAGTAGTGATTCATTTGTTAAATTACTATAGCAATTATTAAATTTAGTTTACCTATTTATTGGGAACAGATGTTGATCAAAGTTATTAAATTGCTAATTTTAGAGCCAAACACACAAAATTGTGGTGTCCTGATAGGGAAATGTAAAACTAGCTAGTTGTCCAGGGTGCTACTTTACAGCTAGTCAAATGATGGCTCTCTTGAATCAACATTCAGAGTGTGGCAAACAGGTCCATTAAGATAGAAATGCTAAGAAGTGAGTGAAGACCAGAGTGGGGGACTGTCCTCTGGTTCCAGGCAAATGACAGAGAGAAAATGAAATGTGGAACATGAAGGACCACTCTCACATCCTCAGTGATGTCTCTGTTCCTTTACTTTTGATTGACATATTGTGCTCTCCAGTTCTTTTTTAATTGGCCTTGTTAAGGAGCCTGGGCTGGTCCAGGACTCTCCTGTCTCAGCTTCCCACCCAAATCCTGGGATTTATGTCTACATTACCATATTCTGCCATATAGTTCTATTTGAAGGCTAAATCCAATTTATTTGATTTTTTTCAATCATTTGGTCCAATTGTCTCTTCTACAATTTACTCTTAAGCAAAATTCTTAACCTACACATGCTTCACTTTTCTTTTAAAATAAAAGAGAAAAGTGAATTGGGGCAAGAGAAAATGAGGAAAAAACAATAGAGGCAAAACTTTTATCAGGGAACATTGTATGCAAGTATAGAAATATAATGAAACTTCTTTGTACAACCAATATATACTAATAAAAAATAAAAGTTTAAGTAAAGAATATTTGAAACAAGCAGGGCATTGGTGGCTCATGCCTGCAATCCCAGCTACTCAGGAGGCTGAGATCTGAGGATCATGATTCAAAGCCAGCCCTGGCAGGAAAATGTGAGACTCTTATCTCCAATGAACCACCAGAAAACTGGAAATGGCGCTGTGGCCCAAGTGGTAGAGTGCTACCTTGAGTAAAAGCGCTCAGGCTTTGACAAAGTTCCAGGACTGACAAAAAGAAATTAACAAAAGAGTTGAGTGTTATTTTCTGTAAAGTGTAAATCTTTTATAATCCACAATTCTTCTGCCTTCCCCTCCCTGTATTAGAATCAAACTCAGGATCCCTTGTATGATCTACAATTTTAATATGGCTTTAAGCTATGTAAAAAGCACAAAACACATGGAAATATCAAAATATGTTCATATAAGTGTGATTTTTACTTTAGAACTGTTTGTTCCTCCTTATTTTATGGACAAATTCCCTTAGCCACAGGCCAGCAGTGTGGGAATTGGGATCACCCCGGGCCCCGTTGAAAAGCAGCACTGCACTCCCCTGATCAGCAGACATCTGGCAGGCGCTCTCCCAGGGACTCTAACACAGCAGCTCCCAGAGCATAATTTGAGAGTTGAACTAAATTGCATGTGCTGGCATTCAGCATCTGCTTATGTCACATCATAGGTCCCCAAACAAGGAATGGAAGCTACAAAACACCTTTTCTTGATCTAGGCACTAGGATGCTGGATGAAAGTTCAGTCCTGGCTGAGGTGCTGCTCTTGAGAATTTGAACTATGGATAACTCTGATGGCTGATAACCATAACTCTGTTCTCTGTATTATCCTTAATGTCTTGGTGTGGGAGGCTGTGATTTCAGCAGTAGTGTAGTGGTTATGCAAAGAGCAAGAGCCTGGCATCCCATGGAGAAAATAACTTCTGCCCTCTGGATTGTGACTGTAGAAGTCCCCATCTTGGAAGTCAGAACCTTTTTTAGTGACAAAGTTTTCCTGTGATAACAAGCATCCTCTAAATCTTAGGTGGTTTGTTTCTGATGTCTGTGGTGTGCTGCTGGATGGTTTGAGTGCAGTGCTCTGTCTCCTCCCCGGAAGATCTAGATAGGTAAAGGAGCTATCAGCTCAGTGTTTGCTGGGTGCAGTGCAAAGTGAGGACTGGAAATGTTGTCGTCAGTCAGTAAAACATGTCATGTATTCTAAAAAAATAAAAAGCAAAAACGAAAACAATGTGTAGGATGTGTGTCATCTCCTCCTCTATCACATGGAACTAGATGGTGTTCCTAGAGTGTTCCTGCTTATAACTTCTACATAAGCACATATGTAGCCTTGTATATTCTACTCTGATTTTTTTTCATCTTCTGTTTTAAAGTCACAAACACCTATTTTTTGGTTTTTTGTGGGGTTTTTTGGTCAGTCATGGGGCTTGAACTCTGGACATGGGCACTGTTCCTCAGCTCTTCAGCTCAAGGCTAGAGCTCTACCACTTGAGCCACAGCACCACTTTCAGTATTCTGAGAGGTTTATTGGAGATAAGAGTCTCACAGACTTTCTTGTCTGGGCTGACTTTGAACCGGGATCCTCAGATCTCAGCCTCCAGAGTAGCTAGTATTACAGGGTGAACCACCAGCTCCCAGCAGAAACACCTTTTAATTTTCACAAACCTTTCAATTTTACAAACCAGGTGATAGTACATTTCTTTCTTTTTGCTTAGTATCAGGTGTTTTCTCTTTCTCATTCCCTCCCTCCCATCACTGCCCTTGTTACTTAATTCACTTTCATCAATGTTGAGTGCAGCTGATGGACCCCTCTGCTGTATTTTTCACCCACTTTCCACTGATTCTATTCTCTGCTCCCACTTTCCCTCAGATAGGCACATGTGTATACCATATATGAGGGAAAGGATACAGAGTCACCTAAAAGCAATAGGACAAATTAAGAAAAGGTGCTTTGTTTCCTTATCTTTGGGGTTCTTTTCAGTATGCCTATTATTTTAAATACAAATGAAGGGGTGCTTGGGTATTGTAATTTGTGCTTTTCTCTTGAGATTATCCTCTTTTGGTCTCACTATTGTATGAGTAACTTAAGTTCTGTTTTACTTTGTCATATCTCATTGCATTTTAATTTTAACATCTGCACATCAGGGAGAACATATGCCATTTGTCTCTCTGATCTTGGCTTATCTCACTCAACATTTCTTCTAGTTCCATCCATTTCCCTGTGAATGCCATTATTTTATCCATTCTAATGGCTGTATAAAATTCCACTGTATATAGATACCACAATTTTTGGATCCATTCATTTGTAGTAGGGCATATGGGTTGTTTATCTTGGCTATTGTGAACAGTGCAGCAATGAACATGGAGATGCATGTGTCCTTGTATCCTGGTTCCTGTTGCTCAGGGTAGATGCCTAGGAATGGTATGGCTGAATCATAGGGAAGGTCTATATTTAGTTTTCTGAAGAACCTCCAGATAGTTTTCCAGAGTGGTTATATTCCATTCAGTGATTTTTGTAAGCACATAGTCTCTCTATTAAACTCATTCTCCAGATATCTGGAGTAATTTCTCTTTCTTGCTTAAACTTTGACCAGAAAATATTACCTCACACAGCATTTAAAATTGTTTAATCTTAACATTCTATTATCATGTTCTTTGAAAGTTAATAGTCACAGGACATTTTCACACATACAAGCTCCTCCTTAATCCTTTCCACAAGTGAAATGCTATAGTGCTTTCTACAGCTATGTGAAATAAACCACTTAGCAAAACCTTGCACTCTACAGAGATAGAGCACTTGCCTACTTGCTACGATGCCCTGAGTTCAATCGCAGCACTACAAAACAACCACCAACCATAACCAGTTCCAGAAATGCTTCTTTTCCATCCATGATATTTTCAGCCATGTGCTAGATCAGCCCTTCTTGGACATGACCCCACAGAAATGATGGCTTGTGAATCCCCAAACCCAAAGCTGGCCTTGAATCTCAATCTGTGCATACCAAGCAGATAGGATTACATGCATGAGCCACCATGCCTAGCCACTGTCCAAGGCTTCTGACATTTACCTGGAATCCAAATATTACTGGTTGTGAGTCAGGCAATACCAATTAGCTTTGATTATGTAAGCAAAAAACCCATATTCTGTTGCGCTGTGTTAAGATATTTTAATTTGAGTTCCGGGAAGATGGCGGAGGAGAAGCTGGAGGCTAAACAAGCTCTCACATAGAAAGCAGTTTTAGTGTTCCAGTGAACAGTCCTAAGCCAGAGAATCACACCAAGTGTGCCATCACAGTACAGAGATTAGGCCAGAGAGGGAAAATCCAGGCAACGAGACAGATCTGAGCACTTGCCAGCAGCCGCGGCTGCTGTTGCAGTGGTGGCAGCCATAGCTGCCATACCTGCAACACAGAGAGTCCGGGAGGGACAAAGGCACCAGATGCCGCAGATAAGTGGATTCTACTCAACACCAGCAAGAACTGACAGAAGCAGACATCTTCATCCTGCAGTTCACAGACCAGGGACGACCCATGAACCAAGACTCCGGCGAGAGTAGAAGCCTGACATCCTCACTCCTTCTCAGGGAGCAGAGAGGGAAGGCCACCCTCCCTCTCACTACTGGAGATCTCCATCTTTGATATTGACAAAGGCCTGGCTGAGCAGCTAGCTCTAACTCAGGCCTTGGAAGAAAACAAGAGTCATTTAGCAGGTCACAGGAACCTAACCTGACCTGCCAGGCTCAGCACCCCCCAGGGAAAAGTCACCCAGCTCCAGCCACCAGACCAAGGAGAGGCTTTCTTCACTGGGTAAACAGAGCCAGGGGCTGCCCCTCCCTACAGCAGCCTTAACAATCAATTGAAATTCAGTAAACATAAACCCTGAGAATGGCTCCAGGCTGGGCTCTGTGAGTTCATCAGAAGCTAGCTCCTCAGGAAAAAGCTGCTGTTTGCTGAAAGGCCTCAACTCTACCCAGAACCTAGCCTCATCACAGCATCTCCAAACTAGAGGAAACAGCCATCTCCCTCTTCTGTGATACTCAAAGCAGATCTCCCTCCCATTGAACTAGCTTGGGAGGAGGATGACAAAATCCTGGGTAAAGCAGAGCATTTTTCTGCCTGCTAAAACTTAAGAAACCAACCAAGCCACAGGAAAATCAAACACCAGAAGCAGACCACAGACTCCAACTAGAGCCTGGTTAAGGACACAAGGGAGATACAGGATCTTCCCATCCCCCGCCCCCCAAAAAATCAAAGAACTCTTTTTTTGTACGTTTTATTAAAAAAAAAATTCTAAAACTTTTATTTAATTTTTAACTTTAAATTTTTTTGTTTTCTATTAACTTTTTATTCTTCCTCTTAAATTTTTTATTTTAGGGGTATATGTGTGTGTACTTTTTTTTTCTTTTTTATTCTTTTTTTCTTTTCTTTTCTTTTTTTTTTTTCTTTTTGGTCCAGTCGTGGGGCCGGAACTCTGGGCCTGGGCACTGTCCTCAGCTCTTCAGCTCAAGGCTAGCTCTCTACCACTTGGGCCACAGTGCCACTTCTGGTTTTGTTTTTTTTTTTTTTTTTTGCTTATGTGGTGCTGAGGAATCGAACCCAGGGCCTCAGGCATGCAAGGCAAGCGCTCTACCACTGAGCCACCTTCCCAGCCCTCTTTTTTTGAAATTTTTTTTTGTTTAGCTCTACTGACCATTTGATCCTTTTTTTTCTTTCCTTCTCATTCTTTTCACTTTTTTTCTTTTATTCTTCTTTGTATGACTTAATTGCTGTTCTGCTCATCCTCAGATATACCCGTAGTCGATTATTACACCTTAGCCCCCATTATGTACACACCTGATACAGAAATTTATTACTCAATTTAAAACCCCTTAGACTTAAATTCCTTAATAGCAGTACTACCTCTTTATACCTATATAATACTTTAAGCATTTTTATTTTTAAGTTTCTCACATCTCCTTTCTATCCCTCCCCTTCTCTTATTCTATCCACGTTCTTCTCTGAATATTACATTTTTATTTGCATAATTTTTAAGTGTTGCACTTTTTAATTTTTCATGTTTGTTTTTCTATTTTTTTATTTTTTTCTTTCTTTCTTTCTTTCTTTCTTTCTTTCTTCCTTTCTTTCTTTCTTTCTTCTCTCTCTCTAATATCATTCTATCCAACCTATTTCCCACTTTGAGATTAGGATTTAGTTAACTCTCCCACTGGCTTTCTACATCCCTATTTTTACCCACATCTCTCCCTAAACCTAATCATTTGTGTTTGCCAAATTCTTCTTTGTGGTTCGTAGCCCATTAATACATAGTTGTGCGACATTGAATAGAAATATCTATTGAAATAGATTGTATCTGCAGACTTTTGACTGTGCAACTACAGACTTTGGTTGATACTTGCCTTAAAATAATGTGCTAGCACGAAACTGGTGTTACTTTCATCCCAAATGGGCAGGGCAAGCCGGAAAAACACAAGAAAAATGGCAAGTCTGGGTATCTCAACTCCCACTCATGATAATCAGGGGACAGAAAAGATAATGAATAATCTAGAGGAGAGTTCCCAAATAGCTTTACAAACACTACTGGTAAACATGGTAAATGAAAAGATTGAAAACCTGCAAAGGACTCTGTATGAGCATGATAGGGAGAGAGAGGAGGCAAAACAAAGGTTAATACAGGAATATCATCAGTGTGTGGAAGCTACTCAAAGATTGATACAGAAATTGCATGAGCAGCTTGAGAACACTCAAAGAGAAATAAAAGAATGGTGTGAGCAAGCTGAGATAGTCAAAGAGAAAGTCAGGAATGGCATGAGCAGGCTGAGAACACTCAAAGAGAACTACAGGAACTGCATGAATGTAAAGAAGCTAATCAAAGAGTAATACAGGAATTGAGAGAGCAGGCTGAGAACACAGAAAGATCACTAAAGACATTCATGGAATCCATAAACAGAGAGCTGAAAGAAGTCAGGGAGACCACAAAGGGAATGCTGAACAGAACCAACAGAAGGAATGGCAGTCCAAGGAAACCATACCAATCAACTAAGTGATTTGAGAATAAACACTGAACACCAAATTAAGGAAGAAGTTCATACAAGATCTAAAACAAAGCTCCAACAAAGAATTTAAAGCCATCAAAGTCAAACAACTATAAGGAAAAGAAATAAAAAACAAAGTAAGAAGTCTTGATAGTAGGTTAGACCATGCAGAAGATCGAATTTCGGGGATTGAAGACAGCCTAGATATTATAGAAAAAGAACATACAACCATTCAAGACAAATCCAAGAAATATGATAGATCTATTCAACACTTGAAAAACACCATCAGAAGGTCTAATCTGAGGATAATGGGTGTAGAGGAGCACCTAGAGACAGAAGTTCCCTTCTGTCCACATCCCCTCCAGCATCTGTTGTTATAACTGGGGTGAGGTGGTACCTCAATGTTGTTTTGATTTGCATTTCTTTTATGGCTAGGAAGGTTGAGCATTTCTTCATGTGTCTATTGGCCATCCTTCTTTCCTCTTCAGAGAAGTTTCTCTTTAAGTCTTTAGCCCACTTATTCATTGGGCAGTTGTTTCTTTGAAGATTTGTTGTTGGGGAATTTAATTTTTTGAGTTCCAGGTATATTATAGATATGAGACCCTTGTCTGTTGTATGGCTAGTGAAGATCTCCCAATTCGTGGGCTTTGTATTGATCTTGTTAGCTATGCCCTTTGCCATGCAGAAGCTCTGCAATTTCATGTAATCCCATTTGTCCAACCTTTCTTTGATTTGTTGTGTTTCTGGGTCTCTATTAAGAAAATTTTGGCCTGTGCCAAGGAGAGCTAGGGTTTCTCCTATCCCATCCTGTAATATTTGCAAGGTGTTTGCTTTGACTCTGAGGTCTGTCATCCATTTGGAGTTAATTCTGGTGCAGGGTGATTTATAAGGTTCTAGCTTTAGTTTTCTACAAGTAGTTAACCAATTTTGCCAGCATCATTTACTGAAGAGGCTGTCTTTCTTCCATTCATTTTTTTTTTAGCTCCTTTATTGAAGATTAAATGACTATACATCTGTGGGTTCATTTCTGGGTTTTCAATTCTATTCCATTGGTCCTGAGGTCTGTTCTTGTGCCAGTACCAAGCTGTTTTGATTACTATGGCTTTGTAGTAGAGTTTGAAATTTGGGATTGATATTCCTCCAGCACTGTTCTCTCTGTTAAGAATCGTTTTTTGCTATTTGGGGTCTTTTATTGTTCCAAGAGCTTGTTTAGCCTCCAGCTTTTCCTCTGCCATCTTCCTCCCCTCTTGGAGCCATTGATTCTTTGTGATGGAATTCTTTGCAATGGTGAGAGGGATGGGAGGGGGAAGCCTTGATGAAAGCTGGGTGGAAAACCCTGGAAGGTAGTGTCTGGAGATACACAAGCCTTACAGCCAGCATGGTGATGAACCAGGTTTACTAAGAAGATCTGAAATGCTCAGTTCCCGGTGACCTACACCACGCAGTTCCCCTTTCATGCCTGCGAAAATGCAGACGCCGCACCATCTTGGCCCTCTTCCCGGTCCTTACTGTCCCTGCACGGCGCAGTCACTCTCTTGACCAATGGTTTTTTTATGGGGGGGGGGTCCAGTTGTGGGGCCTGAACTCTGGGCCTGGATGTGTCCCTCAGCTCTTCAGCTCAAGGCTAGCACTCTACCACTTGAGCCACAGTGCCACTTCTGGCTTTTTTTTTTTCTGCGTATGTGGTGCTGAGGAATTGAACCCAGGGGCTCATGCATGCAGGGCAAGCGCTCTACCACTGAGCCACCTTCACAGCCCTCTTGACCAGTGTTTTAAAGATGCTTTAGGAAATATTCTAAAGTTTCTGTTTTTGTTTTTGTTTTTTGGTGCCAGTACTGGGGCTTAAACTCAGGGCTTCTCAAGTTTTCTGCTCAAGGTTGGTATTCTACCACCTGAGCCACACCTCTACTTCCTGTCTTTTGCTGATTAATTGGAGATAAGAGTCTCTTGGACTTTTCTGCTTGGGCTGGCTTGGAACCTCAATCCTCAAATCACAGACTCCTAATTCACTAAGATTACACGTATGAGCCACCAACACCCAACTCGTTCTAAACTTTCTAATAATTTATTCATTCCAAGTTGTCGAATGATAGAGATGGGGCTCTTTGAACCCACTGATGATCAAGAAACATTAGTATGGCCTTTGTCTTCTTCTGAGATATCTAGCTCCTTTTTATTACCTCTGAATTGCTCTGGACTCCAGGGTGTCAGCCATCAACATTGCACAATATTTTTTAAATAATTTAGGAAGTATTCATAGCATTAACTTCATTTATATACATTTGGAATTAAAACCAGCTTAAAATATAGTTTTCTCTGACTTACATACATTGTAAAACTGATGTTCTGTGTGCCACATGAGCCAAGTTTAGAAAAGAGTGTGGAGGGACATTGCACAGGAAAATCAGAGCAATACTATAAAAGTCCCTTCCTTCTTTTATTCCTGAAAATACATCAATATCTGATGTTAAAGAAATTCAAGAATCAAAATGAGACTTTTAAACATACCAACATGAGCAACACATCAGTTTTTAGTGTAGGTTTTCAACATTTTTTCCCAGTTGTTGTTCATCTAAGGAGTAATTTATATATGATATAGCAAGAGATTAGAAGTTAACAGAACTACTTTGAAAGTTTATAGTATTATTGAGACTTAGAATTCAAGCAAATTACAAATAGTAGGACTAACACCTCATTTCTCCTAATTGCCCTTGGTATCTTGACATATTATGGACACATACATTTATGGGTTCTTAATCAGCTTTTCAGACATTGTCATACTAAAATTCATTCAAACTGATGCTGAGGACACTTGCTCCCTCTCTCTCCTTTTAGTTTTAAGAAATTTCTTTCATGGAAAAAGACTTTTAATTTTCATAATTTCACATTTGAAATAAACCAAGAACCTGAAAAACAAAGACAGTTTAAAGTTACTTTTTCTCGTGTGTGTGTGTGTGTGTGTGTGTGTGTGTGTGTGTGTGTGTGTGTGTGTGTGTGTGTGTGTGTGCTGCTTAAGATAAAACCTAGGGCTTCACATGTTAGCCAAGTATTAAAACAAAAAATATTCTCTTTTTTTAAATTTTATTGTGAAAATACTGTACATGGGCAAGATAATGAGTACATTTCTTATCAAGCATTGTAGCCTCCTCCTTTGCTTCCCCTTCCCATTCCTTCCCATCCTCCCCCCACTATCCCCCACCCAATCCTCCTCTCCTGCCACCAAAGTTGTAAAGTTCATTTTTCCACATAATGACTTGTACATCTCATTGTTGCAATGGGTCCACCTGTATCCCTAGTTTAACGATTTGTTTTTTCCCTTCCCCTCCACAAATTATACTGAATGAAGTACAGTGAAAGCAGGGGTTATACCGTGGGGGAGGGACATATATAACAACAAAGAAATAATCTTATAAATGTGTTAGAAACAATCACCTCAAAGAAAAAAACATTTGAATACATATCTTAGGGTTCATTTCCCTAACATCAATTTATCTGACCTTTTCTACTTGACTCACACATATACTAGTTATTGCAAATAAGGGAAACCATGGGACCTAAGTTTTTTTGGGCCTGGCTTACTTCACTTAATATAATTTTTTCCAAGTCTCTCCATTTCTTAACAAATGGGGCAAGGTCATTCTTTCTGATGGAGGCATAGAATTCCATTGTGTATATATACCACATTTTCTTGATCCATTCATCTACTGAGGGGCATCTGGGTTGGTTCCATATCTTAGCTATGGTAAATAATGCTGCAATAAACATAATCGTGCTGGTAGCTTTAGTGTGGGCTTGTTTGTGATCATTTACCCAAATGCCCAAAAGTGGGATTGCCAGGTCATAGGGGAGCTCTATGTGGAGTCTTTTGAGGAACCTCCATACTGCTTTCCAAAGTGGTTTAACAAGTTTACATTCCCACCAATAACGCAGTAAGGTTCCCTTCTGTCCACATCCCCTCCAGCATCTGTTGTTTTTAGAGTTCTTGATTCTAGCCATTCTACTGGGGTGTGGTGGTATCTCAATGTTGTTTTGATTTTCATTTCTTTTATGGCTAGGGAGGTTGAGCATTTCTTCGTGTGTCTTTCCTCTTCAGAGAAGTTTCTCTTTAAGTCTTTAGCCCACTTATTTATTGGGCAGTTGTTTCTTTGAAGATTTGTTGTTGGGGGATTTAATTTTTTGAGTTCCAGGTATATTTTAGATATGAGACCCTTGTCCGTTGTATGGCTAGTGAAGATCTTTTCCCAATCCTTGGGCTTTGTATTGATCTTGCTAGCTATGTCCTTTACCATACAGAAGCTCTGCAATTTCATGTAATCCCATTTGTTCAACCTTTCTTTGATTTGTTGTGTTTCCGGGTCTCTATTAAGAAAATTTTGGCCTGTGCCAAGGAGACCTAGGGTTTCTCCTATTCCGTCCTGTAATGTTTTCAGAGTGTCTGCTTTGACTCTGAGGTCTTTGATCCATTTGGAGTTGATTCTGGTGCAGGGTGATATATAAGGATCTAGCTTTAGTTTTCTACAAGTAGTTAACCAATTTTGCCAGCACCATTTACTGAAGAGGCTGTCTTTCTTCCATTCATTTTTTTAGCTCCCTTATCGAAGATTAGATGGCTATAGGTCTGTAGGTTCATTTCTGCATTTTCAATTCTATTCCATTGGTCCTGAGGTCTGTTCTTGTGCCATACCAAGCTGTTTTGATTACTATGGCTTTGTAGTAGAGTTTGAAATTTGGAATTAATATTCTTTCAGCACTGTTCTCTCTGTTAAGAATCGTTTTTTGCTATTCAGGGTCTTTTATTGTTCCATATGAATTTTTGGATTACCTCTTTTATTTCCTTGAAGAATGAGGTTGAAATATTGATAGGTATCGCATTGAATTTGTAGATAGCCTTGGGAAGTATTGACATTTTCACGATGTTGATCTTTCCAATCCAAGAGCATGGGAGTTTTTGCCACTCTCTAAGTTCTGTTTTGATTTCCTTTTTCAGATTTTTAAAGTTTTCATCATAGAGGTCCTTCACTTCTTTGGTTAAGTTAATTCCTAGGTATTTTATTTTTTGTGGGGCTATTATGAATAGAGGTGCTTTCCTAATTTCAGCCACACTTTTCTCATTGTTAGCATACAGAAAAGCCACAAAAAGTATTCTCTTACTGATCTATAATCCAATTTACAAAGCTTAAATTTAGAAAATCTAATTAATTTATTATGAGAATAAGAAGAAACACACATAACACAAAGCACTTGTTCTAATATCACACATTTTTAAAGAAGTCTAGAATTAAAGGAAAATACATTTACTTGATGAAAGCCAGTTATGAAATTCTTGTGATAACAATATCCTTAAGTGGGGAAACACCTGAGTCATTTCTCAAAAAAATCATCCATGAGAGATATTCTTTCTATTGTTGATACCATTCAACATCTAATTGATGTTTTAGTTATAGTAAAGCTAGGAAAAGGACTAAACATCACAATGGAAAAAATGTAATTTTATGGGCAAGAGGAATTGATTGTCTAAATAACTGAAGGATGTTTACAGGAACACTAAACTAATAATTCACTCAGATCAAGCCAGGCATCGGTGGCTCACGCCTGTAATCCTAGCTACTCAGGAGGCTGAGATCTGAGGGTCATGGTTCAAAGCCAGTCCTGGCAAGAAACTCTGTGAGACTCTTATCTCCATAAACCACTAGAAAACCAGAAGTGGTGCTGTGGCTCAAGGGATAGAGCACAAGCCTTGAGCTGAAGAGTGCACGGACAGGGCCCAAGCCCAGAGTTCAAGCCCCATGACTGACAAAAAAAAAAAAAAAAAAAGAATTCAGTCAGATGGCTGAACATACAGTCATGCAAATGAGATATAAAAAATTTATTTAAGAATTAAATCCAAAAGAAAACAGAACAAAAGTGCTTATATCCAAGATGGAAGATGGGGCAGGTGAGTTGCATATTAAACAAACAAACAAACTGAAAAGGCTAGGTCTGATGAAACATACCTGCAACCCACTATTTCAGCTCTTTGGAGGTTCAGGAAGGAAGATCAAGTGTTCAAGACCCAGTCAATGCTTTATATCTAGATACTGTCTCTAAAAACAACAAAGATAATAAAAACAGGAGGGTGGAGAAAAAGGGATTTGGAACAAATAAAAGCTCATTTGTTAATGTGGATGGTAGAAGTTTGTCAGCTGTGTTATTTTAAAATTTCTAGCCCCTTTGGTCATGTGAGAATGAGCAATGAGGGCACACAATAGAGATGTATTCTCTGCATACTAAACTTCCTGCTGACAATCTTGGCCTCCAAAATTGTGAGAAATAAATTTGTTGTCTGCAAATTACAAGTGTAAGGTATTTTGACACAGTCTGGGATGTGTTTTTTTACAGCAGCACAAAGCACTGAAGCATGTGGACATGCCTCCATTTCCCACTTTGGTAGGATTTTTGACAACTGATTTATTGATACAAAATTTGAACTCTTGAGCTTGCTAGTCAGGGCTCTGCTACTTGACCCCATCCCCACCCCAGCCCTTTTTCTTTATCACTTGGAATGTATCACCACCTTCCCTCTGTACTCCAAAGCAACTGGAGAGAAATATGTTGAAGACTTTATGGGGAATTATGATGCCCTTTCAACCCTACTGATATTAATATTCTGCTGGAAAGAAATGGGAAGTTGTCCATCTCTCTGCAAGCAAGGGACTATGGAGGAGAACAGACGCCCCATGACCCTGTGACACCAAGGTAGCCAAGCCTGCATTAAACAGAGCAATTTCCAGAACCTACCTGTGAGAAAGACAGAGGCCACTGATCATTGTTCCTGAAGCTCTGGTAAGTGGCCAATGTCCTAGAAGGAGCAGGTTGGAGGCATTTGTCCCCTCAGAAGAAATTACTCTGGTGGTGGGGGGGATTCCTGTCTACTGAAAAATGAGGTAGACATTGTTAGAGTCTACACCCAAATGTGATCAGGTTTTGACCAAGGCAGCCAACCACTGGTAATGGACATAACCACCAAGGGAGACCCCTTGCATGGATCTGAAAATCCTGCTGTCTATTTGAGTATGAGGCCATTCGGATCTTCAAAGAGATTGTGAGTACTTTGCACTGCTTTCATTAGAATGGAATCATGCCCCAAGACCTGGAGCGCAACAACATCCTCATGGACACCAAAGGCAATACCAAGGTCAGCAACTCTGAGCACCAGGTCACCCTGGGGCAGTTGCTAGAGGACATGTGTGGCACTGTAATATTCCATGTCTCCAAAATCTTCCTGAAAAAATATAGGATGGCTTCAAGGTGGATGTCTGGAGCCCGGGCATCCTTTTGTTTTTAGAGGTCATGAGAAAAACCTATTTTGTGAGAGGCATTTTTCCCAAATGGAGTCACTGGAAGTAAAATACAATATTCTAACTCACCTGTCTGCAGTGTTATGACATATCATTCAGTGTTTAAGTGTGGACGCAAGGCAGAAGCTGACCACAGAACGAATCATGCATTACTCATGACTTGGCCAAGTTGAGGAGGTGTTCTTGACTCCTGATAAGTCACTGCCTAATCAACTGGACTGCACCATTGTCAAAGTCATGTGTGGCATGGTTTACAATAGACCTGAGAACCATAAACCTATGCCAGACAAAACATGTGCCATGGGCACATATCTCTTGATTAAAGAACCGTTAGAGCAAGAGAATGGTAGCAATGTTGAAGTTAAAACAGTGCATCTGAGGGTTCCACTGTTCCCAGCTCCTGAACTTTCCACCTTCCCTTTCCCTCCATGGAGGAGAGCCAGATCACCTGCCCTGCTTCACAACTTTACCTAGACATCTGAATTTCAGCTTCCCTATGATGACAAGCAATCAGGGAAGGCATTAACCAAGTATATCACTTTATAGTTTTCTTTCTAGACTTGTGAATATTACACAAATATAGAGCTTACAATACTATGTATATAATGTGACTCTTATAGTTCAGCAACATTTCATTTAATTCCTAAATGGTAATATATTTTAACATGTCAGAAATTGTTTTAGCAATCTTTAGATTGCATGTTGTTTTGTTTTCAATTATGAAGAGTACAATTGTAAGCATCCTCACAAAGGACAAAGTTAACATTTTCAAACAACAATCTACATGTGTCAATACTTTTCCAATATTGCCAAGCTATTTTGGCACTTCATGACTGACTATACTATAGTTAATGCATTTGACTGCCTCAGAGAAAAGTGTTGATACAAAGTGTGTGGCATTTTAGCAGCTTTTAAAACATTTTCTAAGTACTGAAGGTGTTTGTTAGCCCAATGAGCTCCCTTCCCATAGCTTAGCATGCTCCTTCCCCTTTCCATAACTTAACATGCTCCTTCCTTAGGCAACACTGGGCCCATGTAGTAAAGGCAGTAAATAATCAGCCTCCAACTCCCTTTATCTTAGGATGGCACTTCTCTTGGGCAGCTACCACCTGTAAAGCAACAAGAGTCCCTTAGAGTGACCTTCAGGTCTGGGCAGCTGTAGGACTACTACTTAGGCAACAGCCATAGGTCCTAATCTGCCATTATTAAGCCCCTAACGTCACTTCCACACTAGGGTCTCTGCTTCCTAGCCCCTTCTAGCCCTTCCTAGACCCCCTAGGTTATATAGGTCACCTCAGACAATAGCTTGTACTTCTCACTTCTCCCTTGTGAGAAGGGGTCTTGCCAATCCCTTTTCCAGCAATAAACCTTTCTTTGTTCTCTGTCCCTAGATGTCTGTGTGGTTTTCTGGAAAAGCCTAAAATACTCTGTTACACTGTTACTCAGTGGAAAAGTACAGGCTTAGCATGTGTAAGTTTCTGGGTTTAATTCTTCAAGCCTTAAAAACAAATCAAAAGTAAACATGTTCTAAAGTGCTTCTTCAGAAATGGAGTGAAAGTACTTACACATATTAATATTGAACATATTACTTTTAACATGTTTATATATCTTTAGAAAATGAGTTCTGTAATTTGCATCAATTTAATTATTAATGATATAAATATCACATTTATTACATATGCATTTATATTTCTGAAAAAATATTTTGCTGGCAAAGATTTTTTTTCCATTTTGTAGGCAGTTTTGTGGTTCTTTGTTGTTTTAGCTTATAAACAAAATCCTTTGCTATATAGAAGCTTTTAAGCTTGATGTATTTGCATTTGTCAATTCTCTCCTATTTTTTTTTTTTTTTGAGTCCCTGGAAGTTACTGCATATGTCAATGAGTTTTAGGCTGTTTTTCTACTCCTTCCTGTAGCAGTTTCAAATAAACAGGAAAATTTTTAAAGAAGAATGAAACAAATGTAAGATGAACATGCAAGGAAGGGGCTGGGAATGTGGCTTAGTGGTAAGTGCTTACCTAGCATGCATGAAGCCCTGGGTTTGATTCCTCAGTACCACATAAACAGAAAAGCCCAGAAGTGGCACTGTGGTCCAAGTGGTAGAGTGCTAGCCTTGAGCAAAAGAAGCTCAGGGACTGTGCCCAGCCCTTGAGTTCAAGCTCCAAGAATGGCAAAAAAAAAAAAAAAAAAAAAAGCAACACATAGCAGTATTAATGGACTATAGGAAATACATGGTAACTTAACATGCAATGTCTATTAATTTATGGGAGATATTAAAATTGATGATAAAAACCATAAAATTTAAGAATAGAGGTAAGTTAATAGTCTGAAAGACTAATGATACAAATATAATTTATGAGTCAATTTGGGAAGCATTTTATCAATACCCATCAAAATTTTTAACCAAATATATCAATTTTTTACCAGAAAGTCCATTCAAAACTGCCATTTTGTATCTCTGATAGGGAAAAAAACATGTTGCTTAAAATTTTTAAGCCAGGCACCGGTGGCTTACACCTGTAATCTTAGCTACTCCGGAGGCTGAGATCTGCCCGGGCAGGAAAGTCCATGAGACTCATATCTCCGATATAAACCACTAGAAAACTGGAAGTGGCACTGTGGCTCAAGCAGTAAACGCTCGCCTTGAGCTGAAGAGCGCAGGGATAGTGCCCAGGCCCAGAGTTCAAGCCCCATGACCGACAAAAAAAAAAAAATTCTGTGACAGGTACAAGTCTAGGACTATAGCTTCCTTTTTTCCCTCTTTTTGAACATTTTTGCTATCTTTAAGTAGTTGTACAAAGGAGTTACCATTCACCAAAGCAGTTTATGAATACAGTACATCTTGATCAATGTCACTTCCCAACCACCCCTTCCCTATCTTAATTTTAGGTTATGTATTTAATTTTTTTTCCTTTTAACAAATTAGTTTATGTGTACCATGCATCTTAATCTATGTCATCACTTCAACATATTCACCCCCCTTTGTCCCACCTCTTCCCTTATATTTTTCAATTCTGTGGTATCATCAATGAATTCTTGCATTCTTCCTCCTTGCCTCCCAGCCACTTCATTCTTCTATCCATCTCCCCTTGGCCTCACCCTGCACTTTTGCAAGTACCTATTTCCTGGTACTTATTTTGTTGGGCTCTGACTTTTTTTGTTGTTGGGGCTTGAACTCTGGGTCTGGGTGCTGTCCCTCAGCTCTTCAGCTCAAGGCTAGCACTCTACCACTTGAGCTACAGTGCCACTTCTGGTTTTCTTGTGGTTTATTGGAGATAAGAGTCTCACAGACTTTCCTCCCTGGGCTGGCATTGAACCATGATCCTCAGATCTCAGCTTCCTGAGTAGCTAGAATTACAGGCATGAGCCACTGGAGCCCAGCTGCCTTTTTTTAAAAAAAAGAAAAAAAGAATGTCAGTTACAAGTTAAGAATTTGTTGGTAGGACAAAGGAGAAACAAATGCAGCAGTGATACTCACTAGACCCTGTGTTGAAAATGAACTATACAACTTGTGGGTGGAGACAGGAGGGAAAAACCAGGAGAAAGAGAAGAAAGGGGATGACATTTGCACTTTTTATCTGACTTATGGAACCATAACTCCTCTATCACATTTACAATAATAATAAATAAGTAAATAAATAGAATTATTTGAGCTCTCCATAGAGTCTATTCTACTTCAATTAATTCATTTGTTAACCTCTTATCACCCAGTGTGTTTACTTGTAGATTTATAGGCACATTCTAGCTACCAAAAATGAGGAAAACAATGCAAGCTAGGTTTTTTTTTCTGAATGTGGCCTAGTTTGCTTAATATAATTTTTTCCAAAATTTTCCATTTACTTATGAATGGTACAATATTCTTTCTGATGGATAAGAAGAATTCCATTGTGCATATACATATATATATGTATGTATATATATGTATATGTATATATTTATGTGACAATAGCTTCAAATCCAGGACTATAGCTTTTCTTCTTGTGTGCCAGTTCTGGGACTTGAATTTGAGGCCTGGGCACTGTCCTTGAACTTCTTTTTCTCAAGGCTAATTCTCTACCACTTGAGCCACAGCACCACTTCTGGCTTTTTCTGGCTTTTTCTGGCTTTTTTTTTTTTTTTTTTTGGAGATAGAGTCTCATGGACTTTCCTGCCCAACCTGACTTCAAACCACAATCCTCTGATCTCAGCCTCCAGAGTAGCTAGGATTTCAGGCATGAGCTACATGTGCCCAACAGACTGTCGCTTTTTTATTCTTTTTTTGCTAGTCATGGGGCTTGAACTCGGCCTGGGTGCTATCCGTCAGCTCTTCAGCTCAAGGCTAGCCTTCTACCACTTGAGCCTCAGCACCACTTCCGGTTTCTGGTGGTTTATTGGAGATAAGAGTCTCACAGACTTTCCTGCCCAGGCTGGCTTTGAACCGTGATCCTCAGATCTCAGCCTCCTGAGTAGCTAAAATTACGGTATGAGCCACCAGTGCCTGGCTGACTATAGTTTCTTGTCAAGTAACCACTTAGATAAGATTCTAGCTCCTATAACCTGAGAAAACTGTCAGTGAGACCTACATCTCAAATAATAAATCAGGCATTATAGCATATACTGTGGTCCCAGTAAGGTAGGATTGTTATACATGCTCCCCAAGGAGCTGGGAGGGTGTGACAGGAGAGTCTGTCTGGAAAATAACCTTAAAAATAGCCAGAATGGAAACATGGCTCCAGTGTTAAGAGTACCTGGCAAGACAAGGCTCCCAATTCAAATACTCAAAACAGAGATGGGGGGGACAATTCTCAATACATAGAAGTTATTAAGAAATTGTTTCTTAAAGTCAGTCTTTTTGAAAATGAAAGAATGTTTATTTCTCTGAATATAAAAATACTTTATAGAAAATAGTTACAAGTGCAAAAACAGTAAAATAATCTAATTCCATGAATAAGCTGGCAATATTGTGAACTTTACAGTATATATTTAAGATTTAATAACTGTGGATTTAAAAGTGTGTGTGTGTGTGTGTGTGTGTGTGTGTGTGTGCTGGTACTGGAGTTTGAACTCAGGACCTAGATGCTGAAGCTGAACTTTTTTGCTCAAGGCTACTACTGGAGCAACATCTCCACCTGGCTTTTTGGTGGTTAATTGTGTAGAGGGAAAGGGTCTCCTAGACTGTCAAGGCCCTAGACTGTGTGAGAAAACTAAGCCAGGAAATTGACCCTTTACTAAAAACAAAGAGATGTCATAAAAAGAGACCTTGAAACGTATTTCACACGTACTTGGGCCCTATCTCATACCCTGCCTAATTAGAATGGTGTATGCTGTGTGATATTGTGCATCCCTCCACCATGATTGATTGCCTCCTGCTTCAAGGGTATAGATACCTCATTGCGCACATTGTGTATCCTCCTGTAGCTATCTTTGTAATAATTCTCCTGTAGCTGTCTTTGTAACAACCCCTGGCTTCAAGGATGTCATTATGTTTCTGGAATGTACAACCCCCACTCATTTTGCAGTTTGTGCCTTTATAAACTAAGCCCTATTGCTGGTTGGGGGTCACAATTACAGCTCCTGACTCTGTTCTGTGTCCCTGGCCAGTCAGTTCGCTGCACTCTGATAAAGCCCCCTGCTCCCAAGTTTGCTCTCTGTGGTGGATTCTTTCTGTCCCCCCATTACAAATTGGAGATAAAAGAGTCTTACACTTTCCTGCCTGAGCTGGCTTCAAACCATGATCCTCAGGTCTCAGCCTCCTGAGTAGCTAGGATTACAAGCATGAGCTACTGACACCTGGATATAATTATCAATGATCATTGAACAATCTACAAGACTGTACTGGTTTGCCTTGTTGTTTTTTTTTACAGTTTGAGAAGCTGGTGCAGGAGGACCTTCTTCCCTTCTCCCAGAAATCAATGATTCTCTGACTCCCTCTTGCACAACATTTACTTGGAGGGCTATGATATCTGGTTTGATGCTCAGCTTCTAAAGTGGAGTGCTTTCCTAACCAGGCAGGTTCTGGGGGAAACACAGAACTGAAACAGTTAAGAATTTGTCTCTTGGCTGCAGAGCCAGGACCAGTTGAGTTTTCTGGGAAAACTTAGGGTTTTTTGTTTGTTTTTTTGGTCATGGGGCTTGAACTCTGAGCCTGGGTGCTGTCCCTCAGCTCTTCAGCTCAAGGCTAGTGCTCTACCACTTGAGCCACAGCGCCACTTCCAGTTTCCTAGTGGTTTATTGGAGCTAAGAGTCAAAAGGACTTTCCTGCCTGGGCTGGCTTTGAACCATGATCCTAAGATCTCAGCCTCCTGAGTAGCTAGGATTACAGGAGTGAGCCACCAGCACCCCGTAAAAACTTAAGTCTTAACACATGCATTCCTCTTTGGGATCAGCAACAAGGAGCTAGCTCTCCAACGGTTTTGCTGCAGAGAGGTTGCAAACCCACACTGGCTAGAGGATGGGGAAAGAGGCAGGTGTAAGGTCTGTCCCAGGAAGGCAGAGCAGACTTTCCCCTCTTCTTGGCTAAGTTTCTACCCAGTACCTGTGTTACCTAGGTAAGTGGCATACCTGGAAGCAGTGTGCTAGGTGACATCCTGGGCTGCCCCCCACCCCATGCATCATGCCTTCCATCTGACCATGGGAGGATCCCTTAAGTTACATCTGGATCCATTGCCACACCTCTCCCTGATCCTAGCTTAGATAAATCCTAGCCCCAGGGGTAGCTTGGCCCTTTTCAGCCTTATACATCTCCACCACCCACCACAGGACAGGCAGTTTGGAAATAAAACTTTTCTTCCTGCCTGAATACTGCATGATGTTCTCATTTATTGGCTACCTACCTTACAGCAGGGATCAAGGCAGCAGTGGGAGGACATAGGAGGCCCCATGGTGTGCAACCCTCCAGGCTATGCTAAGGGCAGCTCAGCTTCTGAGGATCCTTAGGTCCAGAGACTGCTGTGGGGTGGCAGCTCTAGCATTGCATCCCCAGGAGTTGCTGCTCTTCTTCATATTTCCAGCAAGCTGCAGTCCTGCATTGGACACCCACCTTTCACTGCCTCCAGTGGCCTTAATTCACTCCCAGTGGTGAGAAACTAAACTCCAGTCACAAATCCCACAGAGGTACTGCTGGAGGGTCACTCCTCCACATCTTTCACCCAACCCTCACCTCAGCACTCAGTCCCTAGATACTCCCTGACAGTCACTGCCTGAAATTGGAAATACAGAAAGCATGGATCATCTTCACTAGTAAATTGAATCCTAGTTGACTGGCTTGCCCATCTTGGGTGTCCATGTGCACTACTTCACAAATTCTATCCAGTTGAACTAGCTGGAGTACCTCATTCTCACTCTCACTAGCCAAATGTTACAACAACAGTAAGGCCTCAGCCTGTGGGTATATTCTGAACTGTTTAAAAATGTGTGTAACTGCTGGGTGCCTGTGGCTCATGCCTGTAATCCTAGCTACTCAGGAGGCTGAGATCTGAGGAGCATGGTTCAAAGCCAGCCCAGGTAGGAATGTCTATGAGACTGTTATTGCCAAGTAACCACCAGAAGGCCAAAAGTAGAGCAGTGGTAGAGTGCTAGCCTTAAGCACCCAGGCCCTAAGTTCAAGCCCCAGGACTGGCAAAAAAATGTAACTTATTTGAACTTACTCAAACAACTAACTTAACAGTTTATAAGTCAGACCATGTGTTAGGGATGGTGAGGTCAAGGAGTAGTGGAAGATGATAAGAGAAAGAATGGGAAAATGCACTCATAATATTCAATGTACGTATGTGAAAATGGAATCAATAAATTGAGATGGGTATGGCTGGGAAATATTGGGGGAGAACAATAAAAGGGATAACATTGATGAAGATGCACTGTACTCACAACTGGCATGCTGGATTAAAATCCCTTTGTATAACTACTTAAAGATATTTTCTTAATGAGTAAGCCATCCAAGAAGGGCCTGAATGTGCTTATGTTATTTAGAGAAAATCAGTTGGGGTAGTTTTAATTATACTGTACCTTGGTCTGACTCAGAGGCAATAGCTTTTGGAAAATAGTGATTGTTGGGAAAATGGATAACAGAAAAGGAATAGGCTAGATTCAATTGTCAACAGGCAAATACTGTTAAGGAACAGCGAGGGGCACAGACCTTCCCGTGGGCTTGGAGGTTGTGCCAGAGAGTTGGGACAGGAGCTGGGTTTTATATGAGGTCTGAGCAAGGAGGCAGAGGTTAATGAAAAAACCACTAGGTCAAGGGAGGTAGGGGCTTTCAAATGGACCAACAATGGGATGTTTACAGCTAGGCTTAGGTGGATTGCCCTGCCAGCACATCAAACATGTTCTCACATACCTGGGATTTTGCCTGGTGTCTGTATTGGCCTGGGACAATAGGGTGGGGGGCAATCCTTCACTGATCCAGTACATGACCTTCTCCTTTAACCAATTAACTTGGATTTGAAAGCTTCTATGTTTGATAGTAGTCCTTCATAGCAATCAGACAGGTTGGAGGAGAGAAAGGGAGAGAAAGAAGGGGAGATAAGGGAAAAGAAAGTGAGGGTGAGAGAGGGGAGAAGGGAAGTGACAGGGAGAGATAATTCGATGGGGAAAGGGGGAAGAAAAGAGGAGAGGGGAGAGAAAGACAAGGGGAAAGAGGGAGAGCAGAGAGGGAGGAGGAGGAGAAAGGAGGAGAGGAGATGATAATGATGACAAAGAAGGAGGAGGAGAAAGAAGCAAGAAGAGAGAAAAGGGTAGGGGAGGGAGGGCATGGGAGAAGAAGGAAGGATAAGACAAGAGCAGGGAGGAGAAAGGTGAAGGAGAGGAAAAGAGAAGAAAGTAAAGAAGGAAACAAAAATTTATGATTTCATCAACCTTTTCCCAGTGCTTTCTCAAAAGTTAAATCTAAAGAAAAACAATCTTAAATTTCTGTGTCTAATTCATTACCAAATACTTTGTCTTCTAACAGCTACAAAAGAACAGAAATTTTACAGAGAAAATCTATAAAGAAATTAATTGGTGCTTTGTTTTGTTTTCTGTTTTTTGTGTTGATCTATCTTTTTTCGGAAAGAAATTTTATTTAACCTAGTTTCCTTGGTAGTTGTTTTTTTAATGGGTCATGGGGCTTGAACTCTGGACCTAGGGGCTGTCCCTCAGCTCTTCCGCTCAAGGATAGTGCTCTACCACTTGCGCCACAGTGTCATTTCAGGTTTTCTGGTAGTTTCTTGGAGATAAATGTCTCATGGACTTTCCTGCCCTGGCCAGCTTTAAACCATGGTCCTCAGATCTCAGCCTCCTGAATAGCTAGGTATATAGGCGTGAGCCACCAGTGCTGAGCTCCTTGGTAGTTTTTAACATGGGAGACATAGCGACACTTATTAACTCATTGTCAGGACAGTCATCTTGAAAAATTAAAAATAATTTACTGAAATCCTTATCTGCATTTACCTGCATGGTAATGAACCAAACAGGAACTGTTTTCTTTATAATATTGGTAAAACCAATGGAAGTGTAATGTAAGCTCTCTTTCCAGGTCTGACAGGCGGTAAAAGATGGAAGCCCTGGGTTTAACCCCTGGGGGCTGTCTCCTGAGTCCATTTGGCTCTGGGTTCCTCTATCATGGGTCCTCCCTGCGGCCTCTACCCACCACTCCTCTCCTTCCTTCCTTCCTTCCTTCCTTCCTTCCTTCCTTTCTTCTTCTTCTTCTTCTTCTTCTTCTTCTTCTTCTTCTTCTTCTTCTTCTTCTTCTTCTTCTTATTCTTATTCTTATTTTCAGGTGACATACAGAGGAGTTACAGTTACAAGAACAATTTTTTGAAAAAAAAAAAAAAACAATTTTTTGAACAATGTGATTCCTTCCTTCACTCTTTCCAAATTTTTATTTCCATTCTCACCCAAAAGTTGTATAGTTCATTTCAACATAGTGCCTAGTGAGTGTAAGCATTATGCCCACCTTTGGTTCCCTAGCTTCACCCATATCTGAGCCCCTCCTAGACCTGGAGTTCCCGCCCATAGCTGGCCCCTCCTTCTTTCCACCCAGACCCACTTGAGCTCCCCCCATCTCACTTCCTAACTCCAAGATCCTCCCAGCTGCCTAGGTAGTAGAGGGTGCCATGTGCTCCCTCTCTGGGGGAAATATGGCTCCTCTAATAAACCTTGTAATAATCTTTCTCCTATCCCTGCCTGCCTTTGCAGTGGTCCCTTGGGATGGATTTGATGGCTCCTTTCAGTGAGTACCACTGCCGCATTTGTTCACCTTTTGTCCTTCCATTTCTGTGTCACCACTTCCCCAGCAAATAAAGATAAATGAACAAACAAGATGAAAAGAAAAATGTTTAAATGGCAACAAAAAATAAACCTCATTTCCATTTCCTGGAGTTAATTTTGATAAATATTACTTTATATGATCAGATGCACATACATATTGCACCTTTGTGTTCCTCCACTAAGAGCATCCTCCTTTGCTCTCCTGTGTGTGAATGTCTAGAGTCCTGTATAATTTATCATGTCCCCATGTATGTTTTTAACATCTAGTGTGTTTACCTGTAGATTTATAGGCATATTCTAGCTATCACAAATTAAAGAAAGCACGTAACCTGTGTTTCTCTGGGTCTGGCTTACTTTGCTTAATGTAATTTTTTCGAAGTCTTTCCATTTCCTTATGAGTGATAGAGTATCATTCTGCTGGGTGAATACAATTCCACTCTGGACATTTATCCAGTAGAAAACAAACAAGGCCGAACTGAAGCTACCAGCACAACCATGCTCATTGCAGCATTATTTACTATAGCCACGTTAGGAATCAGCCCCGATGACCCTCAATGTAACCAATGGATCAAGAAAACATGGAATCCTGCCTGCCCCTCCATTCATAGAATGCCCCTTTCCTTATTCCCATAGATTCTTGTCTCCTTCACATTCAAACTGGCTCCTGGTCTGAGATACAGAACCAATTCTATCCAAAGCCAATCCCTTACCTGCATTTAGGACTCCACCCTTCTCACCTTATCAGATGCTTAATTTTTAAAAACCACTTGCACAGTACTTACTATATATCAGGCAAGATTTTGTATATTCCACAAATAATGTGTGAAATTTAATTCAAATGGGCTAGTTCTAATAACAGGAGATAGGAATGAGAGTGATAAACTGCATAAAATCCTTTGCTGTCTAAAATACTGGTATTCAAATTTGCATCATTTTATTCAAATGAGCTAGGAATATAGTAAATATCACACCCTAAAACTTAATATGCTATTAAAGCATATTCATATAAATATTTCTCTTATTTTTTGACAACATCTACTCGGTCACATAACCAATATTCTAGAAGTCATTTTGGAAGCCCAACTCTGATTTCAATCATTCCAACCACTTTTAACTTCTCAATCTTTTTTTATTCACTATTTTTTCTGGCTTACTTCTCTTTTGATTCATTTGATTCATTCTTTATTCTATATTATGTCACCCTTGTTTTATTCTGATGCCATCTTGTTCATATACTTATCATGGCACCTCCATACTTATGCTGCCATCACTATATGTTATCTATTGGTAACAGCATAAAATAAGCTTTTGTAATCCTTGGGATTGCACTAAGTGCATCTTTTATTTTCCAATTTCTGTTCTTTCTCCTGTAAAAAAAACACTCATATGCATCTAGACAAATAACAACAGCCCACTAGAGAGACTAAATGCTTCAGCCTTCTTTGCAGACAGGCTAACTAGGAGAGGCAACTTTATCAAGTGATATAAGTAGAGTGATTATGGGCTGGGAAGGTGGCTCAGTGGTAGAGTGCTTGCCTTTCATGCATGAGGCCCTGGGTTCGATTCCTCAGCACCACATAAGCAAAATGAAAAAAACCGGAAGTGGCACTGTGGCTCACGTGGTAGAGCACTATCCTTGAGCTGAAGAGCTGAGGGACAGCGCCCAGGCCTAGAGTTCAGGCCCCAAGACCGGACCCCCCCCAAAAAATAAGTAGAGTGATTATGTAGTAACCAATCATCCAAGAGATGTCCTTTAAAGAGAGAGCCTAGCCTTTTCCTTGCTAATAGGAAGTTGCCCCTGATGAGCCATTTTTACCAGGACATGTCATGTTCAAAATTTAGGGGATCAGTGGAGTTTGGAGACATGGGGGAAAATGAAGGGGTGAAATTGATCAAGATGGATTGTACTTACTGACACGTTGTACTGACATGTTGAATTGAAACCCTTTTGTACAACTACTTAAATAACTATATAATTTTAAAATGTAATGAATTAATTAAAAACATTGATACACATTCCACAAATGAGAAGGTTGATAGTATATGTTCCTGGAGTTGCCATTAGATCTTGTATACTACTAATCTTTTATTCAACCTTGTATTCTTGTTGTGGGTTTGCAGGTTAACATGGCATCAGGACCCATTTGTCTAGTGGAAAATAAGGAAGAGCAGTGTATGGTGAGTCTCAAATAAATTAGGTTTTTCAAAAAGATCACCTAATGCTTACTTTAGGATACTTAATATATCATATAGGAAAATCCTACCTGATGAACTGCTTGTCAGGACAGAGCTATGCTGAGTGTTTTCCTAAGAAGAAGCCATCTCCTGGGATCATTGATAATGCATGCCGATCATTCCAAGTATATGTATACAATCATCTTTTTTGTTTTTGGTCATGGGGCTTGAACTCTGGGCCTGGGTGCTGTCCCTCAGCTCTTCAGCTCAAGGCAGTGCTCTATTACTTGAGCCACAGTGCCACTTCCTGTTTTATGAGTCATTTTTGGAGATAAGAGTCTCATGGACTTTCCTGCCCAGGTTGGATTTGAACAGCAATCCTCAGATCTCAGCCTTCTGAGTAGCTAGGATTAGAGGCATGAGCCACTGGCACCCAGCTTAAAGTCATCTTAAGGAAGAGTCTGATTCCCCCTGAGAGAGAACAATTTATAATATTTATTTTTAAGATTGTCACAAAAGTTTATAATTTCAAATCCAAATACTCATAAAACCTAACTTTACTAGAGTAAGTGACCTGCTCTAACTAGTTTTCTAGGTGGAATCCATTCTCACCTGCTCAGTTCCTATAATTTTTCCCTTTAAAACTATAGGGTCGTTAGGTGATATGACAACACTCATCTGGTTGAACCACTACCGAATATCCCCATGCTGCTGATCACATATATGGTATATAACATATGAGCACCGTTATATATTACAGACTGTGATAGACAATTTGCTCCAGGAAAGTTAGAATGAACTTGTGACTTTAAATGAGCATCATTATTCCACAATACTGTGAATTTCCGGAAATTAAGTAATCACTTAATCACAATCAAAAAAAAAAAAAAGAACCTTGGGGAAGGGAGGAAGGGAGGGGATGGTAGGGGGAAAACAATGGAGGGGGTAACAATGTTCAAGAGGAAGTGTACTCATTACCCCACTCATGTAACTGTAACCCTCTGTATAGTATCTTTACAATAAAAAAAAATTAAAAAAAAAAACTATAGGGTCAATGATAGGGGAAAAACAGAGGAGGTAACCATGTATCTCTAACTGTAACCTCTAATAGCGTAACTGTAACCCCTCTGTACAGTATCTTTACAATAAAAATATATGCAATCTAAAATATACTTGGAACTCAAAAAATTAAATCCCCCAACAACAAAGAAATAAACTGCCCAATTAACAAATGGGCTAAAGACTTAAAGAGAACCTTCTCTGAAGAAGAAAGAAGGATGGCCAATAGACACATGAAGAAATGCTCAACCTCTCTAGCCATAAAAAAATGCAAATCAAAACAACACTAAGATTCCACCTCACCCCAGTTAGAATGGCTATAATCAAGAACGCTAATAACAACACATGCTGGAAGGGATGTGAACAGAAGGGAACCTTACTGCATTGTTGGTAGAAGTGTAAACTTGTTCAAGCACTTTGGAAAGTAGTATGGAGGTTCCTCAAAAGACTCCACATAGAGCTCCCCTATGACCCGGCAATCCCACTTTTGGGCATTTACCCAAATGATCACAAAGAAGGCCACACTAAGGCTACCAGCACAACTATGTTTATTGCAGCATTATTTACCATAGCTAAGATATGGAAGCAACCCAGATGCCCCTCAGTAGATGAATGGATCAAGATAATGTGGTATATATTCACAATGGAATTCTATGCCTCGATCAGAAACATTGTCCCATATGTTAGGAAATGGAAAGACTTGGAAAAAATTATATTAAGTGAAGTAAGCCAGCCCCAAAGAAACATAGGTCCCATGGTTTCCCTTATTTGCAATAACTAGTATATGTCTGAGACAAGCAGAAACGGTCAGATAAGTTGATGAAATGAACCCCAAGATAAGTATTCAAATGTTTTTTCTTTCATGCTATTGTTTCTAACATATTTATAAGATGATTTCTTTGTTGCTTTGTATGTCCCTCCCCAACAGTATAACCCCTGCTTTCACTATATTTGATGTTGGTATAATTTGGGGAGGGGAAGGTAAAAAACAAATTGTTTAAACAAGGATACAGGTTGACCCAATGCAACAATGAGATGTATAAGATGCTATGTGGAAAAATAAACTTTACAATTTAGGTGGAGCAAGGCAGGGTGGAGGGAGTATAGTTGTGGAGATGGGAGGGAAGGGATGGTAGGGGGAAAAACAAAGGAGGAGGCAACAATGCTCAGTAGGAAATGTACTCATTACCTTGCTCATGTAACTAACCCCTCTGTACAGCATTTTTACAATAAAAACATACTAAATAAATAAATAAACTATAATATATATATATATATATATATACACAAAAAAACCCTATAGGCTCAATACAAATGTAACTCAGTATATTTTCTTTATTAAAAGGGAATGAAGGGAGGTTGTAAGAGAAAGTAAGGAACACAGTATTCACTTTCTCCCAATAAATCCATATCCTTTATAATTACTAATTTGGTTAGTCTATAGTTTTATACCATAGGCCTCATTTTTTTTTTTTTGTCAGTCGTGGGTGGCTTGAACTTTGGGCCTGGGCGCTGTCCCTCAGCTCTTCAGTTCAAGGTGAGCGCTCTACCACTTGAGCTATGGCACCGCTTCCAGGCCTCATTTTAAATAAGGTGGAAATTGGGCTGGGAAGGTGACTCAGTTGTAGAGTGCTTGCCTTACAGGCATGAGGCCCTGGGTTCAATCCCTCAGCACCACATAAACAGAAAAAGCTGGAAGTGGTGCTGTGGCTGAAACTGTTTTATATATCTTCTTCATGTTTTATATATCTTCTAGCTCATCATCAGCTTACTATATTCTCATAACTTAAACACACTCATATTGCTTTCTTCCCTTCTGTTGCAGGCTTCTATCTGGCACACAAGGAGACCTTAAACAAAGGAAATCTCGATGTGGTGTGATTCCCCATACCAATAAACCAGAATTCACCCTGGCCTTTCTGGACACTGATGATCTGGGTGATGTGGAGATGGTAAATCATAGTCATGCAAGATTCTCCTTTGGTTGTGTTTCTCCACTTATCATTTACTTGTCATCTTAATTAAAATTCAGTTAATTAAATTAACTTTAGTTAATTAAATCAGTTAATTAAAATTCAGTTCCCATTAACTACAAATAATTATGAGGCTAAATTCTGTACCCTTGAGCCTCTCTTATAAGCCCAAATATTTTAGTATATTATTACTATTATTAGGTGTGCTATTCTTTAGAAAGTATCTTTCCTCCTTTTTCTTTTTTTTCTTTCTCTTTTCTTTTTTTTTTTTTGGCCAGTCATGGGGTCTGAACTCTGGGCCTGGGAGCTGTCCCTCAGATCTTCAGCTCACAGCTAGCACTCTACAACTTCAGCCACAGCACAACTTAGGCTGTTTCTGCTTATGTGGTACTGAGGAATAAAACCTAGGGCCCCATGCATGCAAGGCAAGCACTCTACCACTGAACTACCTTCCCAGCCACCCCCTTCCTTTTTCTCACTCTGTGTTTTGAAAGTGGATTACTAAGTATAGCCTGTTCTTTTTAAAGAATTTCTCCTGGATAACAAACCCAGGGTCTTGTGCATCCTAGACAGTGTTCTAACAATGAGCTACCTCCTCAACACATTAGTGTGGAGTGTAGCAAAACTAAACTCTGCTCCTGAAGGAAGTAGCATCTACATATGTTATCTGAGATTGTACGAAAGAGTTTCCCTCTACTCTATGACTTGTTCATTTATTCATTTATTCATATCAGCATAAAATCAAGCATGTTTTATGCTTCTATTTATGCTTTTAAGGAGATATATGGAATTAAACAAAGGGTCATGCATATTAGTATGTACTTACTACTGAGATATACTTTATTTTTGTTTTGTTCCATTCTTAGCTGTTCTGAGTTCTTTCGTGTTGGTCTCTATGTTACAGTAACTCTTTGCAACTGAGTGCATAATATAATTTAGAAAATATTAGTTGAAGAGATAAATTTTAAGCCCATGTCCTAAATACTAGAGGCTAATTTAGGAGCCAGCACACATTTTGTGTGATCAGTACAAAATGTTATAGATGAGCAAAAGTGGGCATCTAACCTAAGTATATGTATCACAGAATGTTTCTTGGAGGTAAAGACATCTCAGTTCTCAGTCCAATAGGACTTTGAATCTAATACCATAGTATAAATTGTTTTTGTCTCACTGCCACTACAACTTATAGGGGACTTGGTAGTATCAAGTTTTATTTTCCTGCATGCCATGGTCCATATCATCTTATCCTCAATCTTGTTTCCAGCCTCACCTTTCAGTCCTTCACACGTGCCTACTGCTTCAGCCAAATGGAGTGACTGAGATAAATTTGTATGGCCTATGTTTTATAATCTTTCTAACTTGTCTAGTATTGGTCTTCCCATGTGTATGATCTTTTGAAGTTCCTTATACATTCTATCAGTCTTTTGTAAATAAAAGTATTTGAAAAAGTAGCTATTATATTGCAGTAACAGAGTCATAAATCTGAAACCATACAGAATTTGTTCCTATTTATTGAAATTGACTATTTTGGGAGCCAAAATGTATGGTGGAAACGCCTCTTCAATAAGTGGTGTTGGGAATATGGATATCCATATGTAGAAAAGTAAAATTTAATCCCTGCTTGTCACTATATAACAATAACAACTCAAAGTGGATCAAGACCTGAAACATTGAAATTACTGCAAGATAGAGCAGGAGAAACATCAAACTTAAGGCATAGGCAAGAACTTTATGAAGAGTCCCAGAGACACAGCAAATAGGAGACAGATTGAAAAATGGAATTATATGAAAATAAAAAGTTTCTGCACAACAAAGGACATGGTTACTAAACTAAAAAGATAGACAACAGACTGGAGAACAGCTTTACCAGCAATACATCCAATAAATGTCTAATATCCAAATTATACAAGGAACTGAAAAAATTAACCCCCTCCAAAACTAACAAGCCAATCAACAAATATACAATGGAACTAAAAATAGACCTATTAGAAGAAGAAAAAAGAATGGTAAAAAAAAATGAACAAACAAATGAAACACACAAGGAAATGCTGGACATCTTTGGCCATAAAGGAAATGCAAATCAAAACAACGTTGAAATACCATCTCACTCTAGATTGACTGTCATCAAGAATTCAAACAACAAATGCTAGTAGGGATGTGGGGAAAAGACCTATTGTACTGGTGGTGGGAATGTAAACTAGTACAACCATTCTAGCAGGCAGTCTGGAGGTTCCTCAAAAAACTAGACATAGAATTTCCCTATGACCAGCCACACCACTCTTGGGAATCTACCTAGAACCTTACAAGTCAGAATATTGTAAAGACACTTGCACATCCATGTTCATTTTTGCATATTCACAATAGCCAAATATGTAAATAGCCTAGATGCTCTGGAAAATGAAGCACATATACACAATGGAATTTTACTCCTCCATTAGAATAAGATTACATGAATTGCAGGTAAATGGACAGTCCTAGAACAAATCATGTTAAATGAATTAAACCAAGCTCAAAGAGACTAATGGTACATGTATTCTCTCATATGCAGAAGCTAGATCTAAAATAAACTGGACATGATAACCTATATACAACTCCAGGCATTAACTCACAGTCAGACCAGTGGACCTACTGGTGGATACCAGTAGGGGAAGAATCAAAGGCTGAACATGCAAAATACTCTCCTGAACATGTAGAATATTCTTTATCAAAACAAATTTCAGGAAACAAAAGCATGAGTTATTTATGTTGGTGGTGGTTAATCAACAGGTAAAAGGTCACTTCATGTTGTTAAAGAGAACAATTCATCAGGAGAGTTTATTATAAGCATGTAAGCACTAAATATAGGCATATTTCAAAAAGTAGTGAAATATAAAATCTAAGACAAACTCCAACACAATAACAGTGGATAACTTTAATATCCCACTCATCCCAACTAGATAGGAATTGAGACTAAAAATTGGCAAGAACACATCAGAATTAATTGATAGTGGAGATCTGTCAGTTCTGAGCAGTAGACACCATGATAACATATGAAGTATTACTCATGAAACAATATTATTGAATGTGAGAGTGATGAA
The DNA here is from genome assembly GCF_024711535.1 of Dipodomys merriami. NCBI lineage: Eukaryota > Metazoa > Chordata > Mammalia > Rodentia > Heteromyidae > Dipodomys > Dipodomys merriami. Next base: position 7,565,667 of record NW_027206168.1, on the reverse strand, counting down.
AGAGTTCAACCAGCAGCCATGATTAACTTGAAGGAATCTTTTCTAACCTCTAGGGGGTCATATTGTACAGGTTTGCTGGAGCAGTTTTGATTACAGATCAAAGAACACATTCCCAAAGCAGTTAACTGGATATCAGAAAGCAGAAAGATAAGTACACACAGGAACTCCTCTGGTCTTTTGACAGGATTACTATGGGAAGTCAAGTACAAAATCTTGTGTTTTTACTCAAACAAGCAATCACATAACCATCAGTTTTCATCCACCATCAAGCATTCTCCATGCATGTCATCCACTCATACTTCCTGCACCCAGCCCACTGTAGCACCAGGCTTTCCACATAGATCAACTAGATTTGAGTCATTTATAAAATGTCCTATGCAACTTCCACAGAATACACACTTTTCCTAGCAGCATGTGAAATTTTCTCCAAAACATTATATTTTAGGATATAAAAATATTTTCAATACAAGTATTTTATCAGACTACATGGCATAAACTAGAAATTAGTAACAAGAGAGACTATAAGAGATATATGGACACCAACACCAAACAGTTCCTTTTTGAGTGATCACTGAATCACTGAAGAAATAGTGAAGAATTTTTTTTAATTCTTAGAAGAAAGTGAGAATGAAAACAAATTGATTAGAACCTCCGGGACACAAAAAGGTCTAAAATTTAAAAACTGAGGAAATTTCAAATAACCTAACAGTGTATCTCAAACTCTTCGAAAAACAAGAACAAGTTGAACTTTAAAATAGTAAATAGAAAACAATCAGGCAGAAATTAATTAAGTGGAAATTAAAGGAATAGTGCCAATAATGGTAAAATAGTTAATTCTTTGAAAAGATAAATAATACTTTAGCCTAAACAAAGTAAGAGAAGTAGAGATGATAAAGAAAATACCAAATGAATGCCAAAGAAATCCAGAGGATCATTAGGTAATATTTCAAAGACCTATATTTTTTTTGTCAGTCATAGGGCTTGAACTCTGGGACTAGGCACTGTCCCTCAGCTCTCACTGCACCACTTCCCTTCTAGTTTTCTGGGTGGCTTAGTGGAGATAAGAGTCTTGTTGTCTTTCCTACCCTACTTGGGCTGGCTTTGAACTGCGATCCACAGATCTCAGCCTCCTGAGTGGCTAGAATTACAGGAGTGAGGCACCAGCACCCAACATAAAATGGTTTGTTTTGTTGGTTGTGGGGCTTGAACTCAGGGCATAGGTACTGTCCCTGAGCCTCTTTGTGCTGCTGAAGGCTAAAACTATCACTATATTCTTTTAGTCTGTAAGCTTTAGAAGATATAGATATTTCTAGCCACGTATGACATATCACAATTATCATATTGTCTAATTGTTGATATAAGCTTATATTAACAACCTAAATAGAGGGCTGGGAAGGTGGCTCAGTGGTAGAGCGCTTGCCTTGCATGCCTGAGGCCCTGGGTTCGATTCCTCAGCACCACATAAGCAAAAAGAAAAAACCCGGAAGTGGCGCTGTGGCTCAAGTGGTAGAGCGCTAGCCTTGAGCTGAAGAGCTGAAGGACAGCACCCAGGCCCAGAGTTCAGGCCCCACGACCGGACCAAAAAAAAAAAAAAAAACCTAAATAGAGATATAACAATGATCTTATAACAGAAAGAAAAATCTTTCCCAGAAAATTGAAAGTACAGGGCCAGATGGAGTCATTGCTGAATTATACCAGATCATTAAAGAACTAAGAAAATGAAAGGGACACTAAAAATCCTATTCTATGAAGCTAATATCTCTCTGATATCAAAACAAAAAGAGCTGGATACTGGTGATAACACCTGTAATAGTACTCAGGAGACTGAGATCTAGAGTTTAGTAGTTCAAAGCCAGCCTTGGCAGGAAAGTCTATGAGAATCTACCTCCAATCAACCAGCAAAAATTAGGGGTGGAGTTGTAGTTCAAGTGATAAAGGGCCAGACAGTCAAGCAAGCTGAGAAAGTATAAGGCTATGAGTTCAAGTTCCAATATTGCCAAAAATTTTTAAAAGGACAAGGTCACATCAAGCAATATAAATTATAGACCCATTTCCCTGATGAGCATGAACACAAAAATTTTTCAAAAAAGGTCACAAACAAAATTAAGCAACACATAAAAAAGATCTACATTATGATCAAATTGGATTCTAAAGATGCAAGAATGGCCTAACATATGCAAATTCGTTAATATAATACAGCAGGTAAACAAAATTACATGTTTATCTTAATGGATGCAGAAAAGAGCCTTTGACAAAACTTAATGTTCCTTTATTATAAAAACCTTGAAAAAACTAAGAATAAAAGGCACATATCTCAAACAGAGTAAAGGCTATACACTATAAATCTATAATTACTATTTTATTCTCTTTTTTTGCCAGTCCTTAGGCTTGAACTCAGGGCCTGGGCACTGTCCCTGAGCTTCTTTGGCTCAAGGCTAGCACTCTACCACTTGAGTCATAGTGCCACTTCTGGCTTTTTCAGTTTATGAGGTATTGAGGAATTGAACCCAGGGCTTCATGTATGGTAGACAAGCACTCTACCACTAAGTCACATTCCCAGCCCTACACTTTTCTTAAATGGTAAAAATCTGAAGCTATTTCATTTAAAGTCAGGAATGCAATAAAGGTGTTCTCTCTTCCTACAGTTTTATTCATTGTACAAATGAGAAACATATATGTGTGTCTGGAAGATTTAACTTGAATAATTTCTTCAGTATTTAATACATTTTCTCATTTTGTTTTTAAACATACTTTGGTGTAGTTTATTAATTTTATTAAGTAATCATTACCAACTTGGAAAGCAGAACAATCCTGCTGTCATTAGAAACTCATTCCAATGCAACTTTGCAGTACATTCCTTTCAGGTCTCAACCTCTAACAACTTTTGTTCTGTTCTCCTGCAATGCATTTGTTTTTTCCAAGTGTTTCATCAACTTAAACACATGGTGAGTTTAGCCTCTGGCATATAGCATAACACAATGGAGAATCCTCTAAACTTGTTTGTAGCACGTGTTTGTCCTTTTTTTCATTGCTTACGTTTAGTTCTTTGAATGAAAAGTTGAATGACACTCCAGTTGTTTATACTTTGGAGACTTTATATAATATAGTTCTAGAATTCTTAGCCAGAGCAATAAGGAAAGAAAAACAAAAGAGACAACATAGGAAACAAACAAGTCCTAGATTTGCTACACTCTTTTAGCAAAGGAGCAGGACATAAAATTAACATAAAAAAATCAGGCTGAAAAAGGAATCAAGAAAATCACATTCAGAATAGCATTAACATTTAGGAATGAACCTAAATAAGGAAGAGAAGGACCTCTACAATGATAATTATAAAACACTGTAGAAAGATATTAAAGAGGATATCAAAAGATGAAAAGACCTTCCATGTTCAAGGATCAGCAGAATCACAATTATAAAAATTGCTATGGTACCAACAGCAATCTACAGAGTCAATGCAATTCTCATAACAATTTCAATGTTATTATTCTTGTAAATAGAAAATCCCATCCTAAAAATTGGAGAAACACTAGGTCTCCTTGGCACAGGCTGAAATTTTCTCAATAGGGTCCCAGAAACACAACAAATCAAAGAAAAGTTGAACTAATGGGTTGCATGAAATTGCAGAGCTTCTGCATGGCAAAGGACATAGCTAGCAAGATCAATAGAAAGCCCACAGATTGGGAGAAGATCTTCACTAGCCTTATAACAAACAAGGGTCTCATATCTAAAATATACCTGGAACTCAAAAAATTAAATCCCCCAAAAACAAATCTTCAAAGAAACAACTACCCAATAAATAAGTGGGCTAACGACTTACAGAGAAACTTATTTGAAGAGGAAAGAAGGATGGCCAATAGACACATGAAGAAATGCTCAACCTCCCTAGCCATAAAAGAAATGCAAATCAAAACAACAGTGAGATACGACCTTACCCCAGTTAGAATGGCTAGAATCGTTAGAATGAACTTGTGACTTTAAATGAGCATCATTATTCCACAATACTGTGAATTTCCGGAAATTAAGTAATCACTTAATCACAATCAAAAAAAAAAAAAAAAAAAAAAAAAAAAAGAACCTTGGGGAAGGGAGGGAGGGAGGGGATGGTAGGGGGAAAACAATGGAGGGGGTAACAATGTTCAAGAGGAAGTGGAAGTGTACTCATTACCTCACTCATGTAACTGTAACCCTCTGTATAGTATCTTTACAATAAAAAAAAAAATTAAAAAAAAAAAAAGAATGGCTAGAATCAAGAACTCTAAGAACAATAGATGCTGGAGGGGATATGGACAAAAGGGAACCCTACTGCATTGTTGGTGGGAGTGTAAACTTGTTCAACCACTTTGGAAAGCAGTATGGAGGTTTCTCAAAAGACTCCACATAGGGGGCGGGCAGAGGATGGGAAGGGATGGGAAGGGGAAACAAAGGAGGAAGCCACAATGCTTGATAAGAAATGTACTCATTATCTTGCCCATGTAATTGTAACCCCTCTGTACAGTATTTTCACAATAAAAAACTATATAATCATCTCAAAAAAAGGGGGGGGGAGAATGATTGGGTAGGGGGGGAGAGGATGGGTAGGGATGGGAAGGGGAAACAAAGGAGGAGGCTACAATGCTTGATAATACATGTACTCATTATCTTGCCCATGTAATTTTAACCCCTCTGTACAGTATTTCCACAATAAAAAAATAAAATAATTTTTTTTTAAAGACTCCACATAGAGTTCCCCTATGAGCAAGCAATCCCACTTTTGGGCATTTACCCAAATGATCACAAACAAGATCATACTAAAGCTACCAGCACAACTATGTTTATTGCAGCACTATTTACCATAACTAAGATATGGAACCAACCCAGATGCCCCTCAGTAGATGAATTAAGAAAATGTGGTATATATACATAATGGAATTCTATGCCTCCATCAGAAAGAATGGCATTGACCCATTTGTTAGGAAATGGAAAGACTTGGAAAAAATTATATTAAGTGAAGTAAGCCAGGCCCAAAGAAACATTGTTTCCCTTATTTGCAATACTAGTATATGTCTGAGACAAGCAGAAATGATCAGATAATTTGATGTTAGGCAAAACGAACTCCAAGACAAGGATTCAAATGTTTTTTTTTTTCTTTCTTGCGATTATTTCTAACATATTTATAAGATGATTTCTTTGTTGCTTTATATGTCCCTCCCCCATGGTATAACCCCTGTTTTCACTGTATTTGATGTTGGTATAATTTGGGATGGAAAGGTAAAAAACAAATTGTTTAAACAGGGATACAGGTGGACCCATTGCAACAATGAAATGTACAAGATGCTATGTCAAAAAAAGAACTTTACAACTTTGGGAGGGTAGTAGTGGTGGAGATGGGAGGGCAGGGATGGTAGGGGAAAAACAAAGGAGGCAACAATGCTTGATAAGAAATGTACTCATTACCTTGCTCATGTAATTGTAACCCCTCTATATGGTATTTTCACCAAAAAAAAAAAAACTTATTTTAAGAAAATTTTAAAGAAAACCCAGTCCTAAACTTCATTCAGAAGCACGAAAGACCTCAAATAGCCAAAGAAATTCTGAGAGGCATTATGATACCTCACTTCAAATTATGCTTCACGAGTTCCAGGAAGATAGTGGAGGAGAAGTTGGAGGCTAAACAAGCTCTCACATAGAAAGCAGTTTTAGTGTTCCAGTAAACAGTCCTAAGCCAGAGAATCACACCAAGTGTGCCATCACAGTACAGAGAGTTAGGCCAGAGAGGGAAAATCAGGCAAGGAGACAGATCTGAGCACTTGCCAGCAGCCACAGCTGCAGCAACCATAGCCGCCATACCTGCAACAGAGAGTCTGGGACAAAGGCGCCAGACGCGGCGGGCCAGCATATTCTACTCAACACCAGCAGGAACTGACAAGTAGCAGACATCATCATCCTGCAGTTCACAGACCAGAGATGATCCACAAACCAAGACTCAGTGTGAGTAGAAGCCTGACATCCTCACTCCTTCACAGGGAGCAGAGGGAAGGCCCATCCCTTCCCCTACCCCCACTACCGGAGATCTCCATCTTTGATACTGACAAAGGCCTGGCTGAGCAGCTAGCTCCAACTCAGGCCTTGGAAGAAAACAAAAGAATCATCTAGCAGGTCACAGGAACCTAACCTGACCTGCCAGGCTCAGCTCCACCCAGGGAAAAGTCACCCAGCTCAGGCCAACTGCCCCAGGAGTGGCTTTCTTCACTGGGTAAACAGAGCCAGGGGTTGCCCCTTCCTACAGCAGCCTTGACAATCAATTGAAATTCAGCAAACTTAAACCCTGAGAATGGCTCCAGGCTGGGCTCTGTGAGTGTCTCAGAAGCTAGCCCCTCAGGGAAAAGCTGCTGTTTGCTGAAAGGCCTCAACTCTACCCAGAACCTAGCCTCATCACAGCATCTCCAAACTAGAGGAAACAGCCATCTCCCTCTTTTGTGATACTCAAAGCAGATCTCCCTCCCATTGAGCTAGCCTGGGAGGAGGATGACAAAATCCTGGGAAAAGCAGATCATTTTTCTGCCTGCTCAAACTAACCGACTTAAGAAACCAACTAAGCCACAGGAAAATCAAACACCAGAAGCAGACCACAGACTCCAACTAGAGCCTGGTTAAGAACACAAGGGAGATACAGGATCTTCCCATCCCCCCCCCCAAAAAAAATCAAAGAACACTTTTTGTGTACCTTTTATAAAAAAATTTTTTCTAAAACTTTTTTTATATTGTTTTCTATTAACTTTTTTTTCTTCCGCTTATAATTTTTATTTTAGGGGTATAAGTATGTGTGGTTTGCTTTCTTTTTTTTTTCTTTTCCATTTTATTTTCTTTTTAAAAAAATTTTTGTTTAGCTCTACTGACCTTTTGATCCTCTTTTTTTTCTTTCCTTCTCATTCTTTTCACCTTTTCTTCTCTTTTGTTCTTCTTTGCATGACTTAATTGCTGTTCTGCTCATCCTCAGATATACGCGTAGTTGATTATTAGACATTATCCCCCATTGTGTACACACTTAATCCAGAAATTACTCAATTCAAAACCTTTTAGACTTAAATTCCTTAATAGCGGTACTACATCTTTATACCTATATAATATTATAAGCATTTTTATTTTTAAGTTTTTCATGTCTCCGCTCTATCCCCACCCTTATCCTATCCTCATTCTTCTCTGAATATTACATTTTTATTTGCATAATTTTTAAGTTTTTAAGTGTTTCATTTTTAAATTTTTAATATTTGTTTTTCTATTTTTTCTTTTCTCTTTTTTTCTCTTTCGCTTCTTTTTTTCTCTGTCTACTATCTGGTAGGTTTTTAAAAAGAGGTAGCCGAGTAAGAACTGCACCAGCACGCACGTGGTATTGAGGTAAGGGGTAGGTTTATTCAGTAGACCTGCTGGGACCAGGCAAGGATGGCACTCCACGTGGCTGGGAAAGGCCTGGGAATGAGAGAGAGCTGGGAAAGAGAGGAAAGAGCTAGAAAAGAGCAGAAAGAGGGGTAAGAACAGCAGCACTCACGTGGTATTCAGGTAAGGGGTAGGTTTATTCAGTAGACCTGATGGGACCAGGCAAGGTTGGCACTCCACGTGGCTGGGAAAGGGAGAGAGCAAGAAAAGAACAGAGAGAGAGCTAGAATAGAACAGAGAGCAAGAAAAGAGCAGCAAGAGAGCGTCTGGGCCTGGGCTAGGCCTTATGTAGGGTATGGGTGGGGAAAGGTGTGGCCACATCAAATGCAGATGTGACCTCAGTGGATGCAGACGTGACCTCTTCCAGGTGCCCCAGTTGCCTAGGTAACGCAGGTACTTGGTGGAGACTTTGCTGCGAGGAGGGTGGAGTCTGCTCACCATCCAGGAGCGGACCTTACACTATCATTCTATCCAACCTATTTCCTGCTTTGAGATTGTGACTTAATTAACTCACCCTCTGCCTCTCCACATCTCTCTATTCCTATTTTTACTCACATCTCTCCCTAAACCTAATCATTTCTGGCTTGCTAAATTCTTCTTTGCAGTTTGTAGCCCATTAATACATAGTTGTTTGATGTTGAATAGATAGATCTGTTGAACTAGATAGAGTGTATCTGCAGACTTTTGACTGTGCAACTACAGACTTTGGTTGATGCTTACCTTAAGATAGTGTTCTAGCAAAAAACTGGTGTTACTTTCATGCCAAATGGGCAGGGCAAGCCGGAAAAACACAAGAAAAATGGCAAGTCCAGCTATCTCAACTCCCATTCATGATAATCAGGGGACAGAACAGATAATGAATAATCCAGAGGAGAGTTCCCAAAAAGCTCTACAAACACTACTGGTAAGCATGGTAAATGAAAAGATTGAAACCTGCAAAGGACTCTGTATGAGCATGATAGGGAGAGAGAGAAGGCAAAACAAAGGTCAATACAGGAATGTCATGAGTGTGAGGAAGTTACTTGAAGATTGATACAGGAATTGCGTGAGCAGCTTGAGAACACTCAAAGAGAAATAAAGGAATGGCATGAGCAGGCTGAGATCAGTCCAAGAGATAGACAGAAATTGAGGGATCTGGCTGAGAACAGACAAAGAGAAAGTCAGGAATCGCATGAACAGGCTGAGAACACTCAAAGAGAACTACATAAACTGCACGAATGTGAAGAAGCTAATCAAAGAGTAATAGAGGAATTAAGAGAGCAGGATGAGAATAGGCAAAGATCACTAAAGGCATTCATGGAATCCATAAACAGAGAGCTGAAACAAGTCAGGGAGACCACAAAGGGAATGCTGAATAGAACCCAACAGAAGGAATGGCAGTCCAAGGAAACCATACCAATCAACTAATTGATTTGAGAATAAACACTGAACACCAAATTAAGGAAGTAAAGAAGCTCATACAAGATCTAAAACAAAGGTCCAACAAAGAATTTGAAGCATCAAAGCCAAACAACTAGAAGGAAAAAAAAATAAAAAACAAAGTAAGAAGTCTTGAGAGTAGGATAGACCATGCAGATCGAATCTCCGGGATTGAAGACAGCATAGATTATAGAGAAAGAAAATACAACCATCCAAGGCAAATCCAACAAATAATGATAGATCTATTCAACATTTGGAAGACATCATCAGAAGGCCTAATCTGAGGATAATGGATGTAGAGGAGCACCTAGAGACATAGTTAATGGTCTAGGAAAATTGTTTAACAGGACCCTAGCAGAGAACTTCACAAACATGTGAAAAGATAGGCCTATTCAGATACAAGAAGCTTTTAGAACTCCAAATAGAGCAGACCTGAACAGGACATCTCACCGTCACATTATAATCCACACAGGAACAGTTCAGACCAAGGAAAAGATCCTTAAAGCTGTCAAGGAGAAAAGATCAATCACCTATAAAGGGAAACCAATTAGAATCACCTAAGATTTCTCAGCAGAGACAATCAAAGCAAGAAGAGCCTGGAATGATGTATGCCATACCCTAAAGACAAACAACTATCAACCAAGAATACTGTACCCAGCTAAACTCTCCTTCATAACTGAAGGCCAAATAAAACCTTCCATAGCAAAGAAAAATTGAAACAATATATCTCCACCAAACCAGCCCTACAAAAGATTCTTAAAGATGTCCTACACATAGAAAACAAAAAAGAGCACAATAAAGGCCAAGAAACCACAGCCAAATTGAGAATCCAAAAACCATAGGAGAACTCAGTTTTCGCAGCCCCCAAGAAGGTAGATAAAATGGCAGAAACTCCCAAAAACCTCTAAGTCCTATCTCTCAATTTTAATGGACTTAACTCTCCAATTAAGTGACATAGACTGTCTAGTTGGATTAAACAGCAAGATTGTACTATCTGCTGCCTTCAGGAGTCACATCTTGCCCATTAAAAAAATACATTTTGAATGTGAAATGCTGGAACAAAATCTACCAACAAAATGGCCCACCTAAACAATCGGAAGTTGCAATCCTAATATCAGATAAAATAGACTTCAAATTAAAATTCGTGAGAAGAGATAAAGAAGGTCACTACATACTAATTAAGGGATCTCTCCTTCAGGAGGATATCACAGTTCTAAATATCTATTCCCCAAACAACAGAGCACCCAAATTTATCCAAGAAACACTACTTTCCCTCAAATCCCACATACATCCAAAGACATTAATTGTTGGGGATTTTAACATATCACTCTCCACACTAGATAGATCAACTCGGCAAAAACTCAACAGAGAAAACACAGATCTAAACAACTGCATATATCAACTAGATTTAACAGACATCTACCGAAGATTTCACCCAGCAGGATCAGAATACACGTTTTTCTCAGCAGCACATGGAATATTTTCTAAAATAGACCACATTTTAGACCACAAAGCAAACTTGTCCAAATTCAGAAACATTGAAGTTATACCTTGCATTCTCTCTGACCACAAGGGAATAAAATTAGAAGTCAACACATGGAGGCTGAACAACACACTGCTGAATCATGAGTGGGTCATGGAAGAGATTAGAAAGGAAATTCAAATGTTCATGCTATTCAACAAAAATGAACACATAAATTACCAGCTCCTCTGGGACACAGCAAAAGCAGTACTCAGAGGCAAGTTTATAGCTCTGAGCTCCTACATCAACAAATTGGAGAGATCGGAAACTAACAATTTAATGACACATCTAAACCTCCTTGAAAAAGAGCAGCAAGATAAACCCCAATCCAGTAGACAGAAAGAAATAATCAAAATTAAATCAGAATTAAATGAATTAGAATAAAAAAAAACTATAGAAAGAATCAACAAAACAAAGAGTTGGTTCTTCGAAAAACTTAACAAAATTGACAGACCCTTAGCAAACCTTATCAGAAAAAGGAGAGAACACACCCAAATTAATAAACTCAGAGATGAGAATGGAAACATCACCACGGAAACAACCAAGATTCAGAACATTATAAGGGAATACTTCTCAAAACTTTATGCTAATAAGTTTGAGAACTTGACAGAAATGGACCTTTTCCTAGCAAATATTGACATGCCAAAACTAAACCAAGATGAGTTAAACCAGCTTAACAGGCCCATATCAAGCATTGAAATAGAAACAGCAATAAGTGACCTCCCAGGTAAGAAAAGTCCAGGACCAGATGGTTTTACAGCGGAATTCTACAAGGCCATCAAAGCAGAGCTCACACCAATACTCCTCCAACTCTTCAATGAAATTGAAAGAGAAAGTTCACGACCGAACATATTCTATGAAGCCATCATAACCCTCATCCCAAAGCCAGGCAGAGACTCATAAAAGAAAGAGGACTATAGACCCATTTCTTTGATGAACATTGATGCAAAACTTCTCAACAAAATTTAGGCCAATCGACTTCAACAATTCATCCAAAAATTCATACACCACGATCAAACAGGATTCATTTCAGGGATGCAAAACTGGTTCAATATATGCAATCAATTAATATAATTCATCACATCAACAGGAGCAAGGATAAGAATCACATGGTTAACTCAATAGAGGAAGAAAAAGCATTTGACAAGATCCAACACCGCTTTATGATGAAGGTTTTGGAAAAATTAGGAATCCATGGAACATTCCCCAATACAATAAAGGCTGTATATGACAAAACCTACAGTCAGCATTATACTTAATGGTGAGAAACTAAAGCCATTTCCTCTTAACTCAGGAACAAGACAAGGATGTACACTTTCTCCACTTCTCTTCAATCTAGTATTAGAATGCCTAGCTACAGCAATAAGACAAGATGCAGACATAAAGGGGATCCAAATAGGGAAAGAAGAAGTAAAGTCTGCCTCTTTGCAGATGGCATGTTCTTGTATTTAAAGAATCCCATAGACTCCACTCCCAAATTACTCAAGCTGATTCAAAACTTTGGCAAAGTAGCAGGGTATAAAACTAACCCTCAAAAATCAATGGCTTTTCTGTATGCCAACAATGACAAAAGTGTGGCTGAAATTAGGAAAGCAACTCCGTTCATAATAGCCCCACAAAAAATGAAATAAATAGGAAGTAACTTAACCAAGAAGTGAAGGACATCTATGATGAAAACATTAAAAACTTGAAAAAGGAAGTCAAAACAGAACTTAGAAAGTGGCAAAAACTCCCATGCTCCTGGATTGGAAAGATCAACATCATGAAAATGTCAATACTTCCCAAGGCTATCTACAAATGCAATGCGATACCTATCTAAATTCCAACCTCATTCATCAAGGAAATAGAAGAGGCAATCCAAAAATTCATATGGAACAATAAAAGACCCTGAATAGCAAAAACAATCCTCAACAGAAACAACAGTGCTAGAGGAATATCAATACCAAATTTCAAACTCTACTACAAAGCCATAGTAATCAAAACAGCTTGGTACTGGCACAAGAACAGACCTCAGGACCAATGGAATAGAACTGAAAACCCAGAAATGAACCTACAGACCTATAAGCCATCTAATCCTTGATAAGGGAGCTAAAAAAATAGAATCGAAGAAAGACAGCCTCTTCAGTAAATGACGCTGGCAAAATTGGTTAAATACTTGTAGAAAATTAAAGCTAGATTCTTATATATCACCCTGTACCAGAATCAACTCCAAATGGATCAAAGACCTCAGAGTCAAAGCAGACACTCTGAAAACATTACAGAATGGAATAGGAGAAACCCTAAGTCTCCTTGACACAGACCCAAATTTTCTTAGTAGAGACACAGAAACACAACAAATCAAACAAAGGTTGCACAAATTGCACAAATTGCAGAGCTTCTGCATGGCAAAGTACATAGCTAGCAAGATCAATACAAAGTCCATGGATTGGAGGAAGATTTTCACTAGCCATACAACAAGGGTCTCATATCTAAAATATACTTGGAACTCAAAAAATTAAATCCCCCAACAACAAATCCTCAAAGAAACAACTGCCCAATAAATAAGTGGGCAAAAGACTTAAAGAGAAACTTCTCTGAAGAGGAAAAAAGGATGGCCAAAAGACACATGAAGAAATGCTCAACCTCCCTAGCCATAAAAGAAATGAAAATCAAAACAACATTGAGATACCACCTCACACCAGTTAGAATGGCTAAAATCAAGAACTCTAATAACAACAGATGCTGGAAGGGGTGTGGACAGAAGGGAACCTTACTGCATTGTTGGTGGGAGTGTAAACTTGTTAAACCACTTTGGAAAGTAGTATGGAGTTTCCTCAAAAGACTCCACATAGAGCTCCCCTATGGCCCAGCAATCCCACTTTGGGGCATTTATCCAAATGTTCACAATCAAGACCACACTAAAGCTACCAGCACAACTATGTTTATTGCAGCACTATTTACTATAGCTAAGATATGGAAGCAACCCAGATGCCCCTCAGTAGATGAATGGATCAAGAAAATGTGGTATGTATACACAATGGAATTCTATGCCTCCATCAGAAATAAAGACATTGCCCCATTTGTTAGGAAATGGAAAGGCTTGGAAAAAATTATATTAAGTGAAGTAAGCCAGGCCCAAAGATACATAGGTCCCATGGTTTCCCTTATTTGCAATATCTAGTATATGTCTGCGTCAAGCAGAAAAGGTCAGGTAAATTGATGTTAGGGAAATGAACCCTAAGATATATATTCAAATGTTTTTTTTTCTTTCATGTGATAGTTTCTAATGCATTTATAAGATGATTTCTTTGTTGCTTTGTATGTCCCTCCCCCACAGTATAACCCCTGCTTTCACTGTATTTGATGTCGGTATAATTTGTGGAGGGGAAGGGGAAAAACAAATCGTTTAAATAAGGATACAGGTGGACCTGTTGCAACAATGAGAAGTACAAAATGTCATGTCAAAACCAGCTTTACAATGTAGGTGTGGGGTGGGGTATGATTGGGTGGGGGGGAGGGGGGAGGCTGGGAAGGGAGGTGAAGGGTAAACAAAGGAGGAGGCTGCAATGCTTGGTAAGAAATGTATGCATTATCCTGTCCATGTAATTGTAACCCCTCTGTACAGTATGTTCTCAAATAAAATAAAATAAAATAAAATTTGAAAAAAAAAATTTACCCATTATATTGCCCATGTACCTTGGCTCAGGCCAAAATTTTTTGAATAGAGACCCAGAAACACAACAAATAAAAGAAGGGTTGGACAAATGGGATTGCATAAAGTTGCAGAACTTTTGCAGGGCAAATGACATAGCTAGCAAGATCAATAGAAAGCCCATGGATTGGGAGAAGATCTTTACTAGCCATACAACGGACTAGGGTCTCATATCTAAAATATACTTGGAACTCAAAAAATTAAACCCCCCAACAACAAATCCTCAAAGAAACAACTGCCCAATAAATAAGTGGGCAAAAGACTTAAAGAAAAACTTTTCTGAAGAAGAAAGAAGGATGGCCAATAGACACATGAAGAAATGTTCAACATCCCTAGCCATAAAAGAAATGCAAATCAAAACAACATTGAGATATCACCTCACCCCAGTTAGAACGGCAAAAATCAAGAACTCTAACAACAACAGATGCTGGAGGGGATGTGGACAGAAAGGAACCTTACTTCATTGTTGGTGGGAATGTAAACTTGTTCAACCACTTTGGAAAGCAGTATGGAGGTTCCTCAAAAGACTTCACATAGATCTCCCCTATGACCCAGCAATCCCACTTTTGGGCATTTACCCAAATGTTTACAAACAAGACCACACTAAAGCTACCAGCACAACTATGTTTATTGCAGCATTATAGCTAAGATATGGAACCAACCCATATGTTCCTCAGCAGATGAATGGATCAAGAAAATGTGATATATATACACAATGGAATTCTATGCCTCCATCAGAAAGAATGACATTGCCCCATTTGTTAGGAAATGGAAAAACTTGGGAAAAATTATATTAACTGAAGTAAGCCAGGCCCAAAGAAACATAGGTCCCATGGTTTCCCTTATTTGCAATATCTAGTATATGTATGAGTCAAGCGGAAAAGGTCAGATAATTTGATGTCAGGAAAATGAACCCTTAGATATGTATTTTTATGTTTTCGTTTCTTTCATGCATGTGTTTCTAACGCATTTATAAGATTATTTCTTTGTTGCTTTGTATGTCCCTCCCCCACAGTATAACCCCTGCTTTCACTATATTTGATGTCAGTATAACTTGAGGAGGAGATGGGGAAAAACCAGTTGTTTAAGGATACAGGTGGACCTGTTGCAACAATGAGAAGTACAAGTTGTCATGTCCAAAACGAGCTTTACAACGTCAGTGTTGGGGGGGGAAGGGGGGGGAAGGAGAAGGATTGGGATTGGGGGGGAGGGGGGAGGCTGGGAAGGTATGTGAAGGGTAAACCAAAGGAGGAGGGTGCAATGCTTGGTAAGAAATGTACGCATTATCCTGCCCATGTAATTGTAACCCCTCTGTACAGTATGTTCACAAATAAAATAAAATAAAATTTAAAAAAAATAATAAAATAAAAAAATATATTGCCCATGTAATTGTAATCCATGTATTTTCACAATAAAAAAATTAAAATTAAAAAAAATCACATCAGTATTATTCTGGAGAAAATTTAATAATATTCATTGTTCTTCAGGTAAAAAAAAAAATAAGGACACAAAAGACAAAAACATAATTGTTTCCTTGGCTACCTTCATGCTTTTGCTGATGTTTTTTCCTATGCCTTCCTTGCATTATACGTGCACTGCAAAACTCTTATGAGCTTAGCCATCCAGTTACATAAGACCAAGCTCCAAATGAATGAATTTCCACCTGAGAGGAATCACAGCCAGAGACGGGTAAGAGGGGGTGTCAGTCTGACCAACCTAAGACAGGGCCTTCAGCTTCGCTCCAAAGAAGTTCCCGATGACAAGGCGATCCACCCAACCTAAGACAGGCAGGTTTGCTTCTTTAAACAAAGACAGGGAAGATGATGTTGGGAGCCACTGGGAGCTGACAGTAAAGTTCAAAGGTCATCTTGACCCCTGTGCTAGCTTAAAGGCACTTACAAGGAACTGGCTTGCTTAAAAGACACCAGGTGCCCAGGAATTAATTGAACTGCTTCGGACATTTCTAACTGGTGGGACTGATGTTTATTTTTGTGCTAGGTGGGGATGTGAAGTAACTGGGACAAGCTCTTGGATCATGCACAAGGGCCCTCCCTTTTCTAGTCTGGCGAATCTTGACCCCAGACTTGCCTCAAAACCCCTGCGTAGCCAATGCTATCCTTATCAATGTAATCCTGTTAAAACAACCTTTACAGAGGAGGGAAAAGGATAACTAACTGGGAGGTGGGTCTGCCATTAAAACAAAAAAAGGGAAATCTGCAGAGAACATGGGAAGCAAAGATGGTGATGAGAGGGAATTGACTGAGCAGAGCCCAATTTACTGTAGAGCACATGGGCAGCAGAGATGGCACTGACAGAGAGTAGAGTGGGCAGAGCCCAATTCACCTTATGATCAGTGCTTAATCAGCCCCGGAAAGCTTAGGTGCATGATAGGGTGTGACCTTGACAGTGATTGGTTCCTCTTCTTGAGCTACCATGCCACCCGCCGTTTTTGGCTTTAAAAAGGGCTGCTCTATGTTAATAAACGAGTTTTCTACCTGCTTGAAAAAAAACACATATGTATTATTCTGGAGAAAGTTTAATAATATTCATTGTTCTTCAGGTTAAAAAAAAATAAGGACACAAAAGACAAAGACATAACTGTTTCCTTGGCTATCTTCATGATCTTATCTAGCCTCAAAATATTTCACATCTCTTTTGCAGCAGTGTTCAATTTATATCAGGAAAATTTCCTACCTCCAACCTTTGACATTTCCAGTTATTTTTGCCTAATCCAATCTTCCTTCTGCTCTTACTTCACCAGGCTAGTTCTGTTATCCTTCAAATACATTACATGTGACTTCCTCAACTAACCCTTCCTTATCTCCCTACACAAAAAAAAAAAAAAGAAACAAAACTTGCTTCAATGTTCCCACAGCACCATGTAGTGCTAAATTCTCTGAGCACTGGTTAACTGACTTCAATTATCAAGGGCATGTCTGCTTTTATAATAAAAAAGGGTGACTATCAAGCAGGTGTCTGGATGTGACCAATCATTGTTTCACAAATATTTGCTGATTGTTCTCCAGATTAAGACTTTCAAGGTTGCAAAATCATTTAAGTTACAAGTATTGCACTCACTAAGTCCTCTCAAAAAGACTCACCTAGCTTGAACCATATAGCCCTGTTTTCGACACTTTGGTACATAATTTTTGCTTATAACTTCAGACCTATGGAAAATATTAACACTACTCCTTATTCCAGAAAGATAATCAGATACTCTGGTATATATGACCATATTAAAATTAAATCTAATTAGCTAGAAAGAGCCAAGTAAAAGCATGGGCCTAGTGTGGATGAGCAAGCCCTGAGTTCAAACCCCTGTACTATCAAATAAAACAGAGCAAAACAGGAATAATAAAGCATTTGAGAAGTTTCCCTTAGTAGAAATCACCTTGCTGTTTAAGCTAGCTGCAATAGTAGTTTTTATATTTGGGCATAACATTCTAGTGGACAGTTGGAAAAAGCATCAATGAAATTTTATATGCATGATATCTTAGAACGTATCTTCCCTGGACAGGAGTGGCACCTATCTCTGGCCTCAAGACTCTGTCAGAATCACAAGCACAGAGACTTCACTTGCAAGTGATGTCACTAATCAGCACCTGAGTTTCAGGGCTCCCATAACGGTGCTTCTCATGATTTTTACTGAACTGCATATAAGAATCACAAAAGACACAGCTTCTAGAAATTTAATTTACATATAAAACACGTGGTTACTTTGTTAAATGCCGAATTTGTTAAAGTAAATCTGATTTTGGACAAACTTAATTATGCTTGGGATAGTATGATTAAGTTAATAAGTTTTTTAATTTTTGTTCTGCCCCTCAGTAAATGTGATTGAAATGTCTTGATAGAGTCTCTCTGAGGTTTTTTAAAGCCTCTTGAATAATTGAATAATAAGCAAAGATTAAGAACCTCTGTTCAAAATGCCTTCCTCACAGAAATGACATAATTTGGCAGTGATGTAATTTTATGAGAATACACTGCACAGTAATATTAATGAATGTTATAATTTGTAAAACAATTACAAGTAGTAAACATTAATCAGAATATTTATACTAGGTACAAAAATCTTGGGAGACAGAGTTAGAGAAGATGAATATCATAATGTGAAACATAATCCTTCAGAAAGCATCATCCAACTTAGGAAACCAAGACGCTCAGTTTGGAAGGACAGTTAAGCACTAGCTGACTCTCCCTCTTAACAACTTACCCACAATGTCTGAGAGTAACTCCTCAGTGATCGAGTATCTTTCTCCCTTTTATCCATTATGGGCATATGAAGTAACAGCTTCTGTAGTCATCTCCCATGTCACCACCCACACTTGTGTATCTCATCCTACTTCTTCTCCCTGGTATCAGGGGCTCTGTATCTCAGAGGAGTTTAGATCCCAAAGGAACTCATTGAAAACAAAATAATTACCTAGGACCCTGTAGGGGAAATTATTTCAGGGTGACTTATTACAGTGTCTGATCACACCTGACTATATTTTAGGAGAATGGTGGAGAGAAGCTTGTGGATGGATAATTACTCATTAGCCATTTGCACAATGGACAGGAATCCTATGTCAGTGCATCCTACCCTTCGAGAGATGAAGACAAATGGGTGGATAAATAAGCAAGGACTGAACTGTGATGATTCTAAACTATCTTAGAAGTATATGTTTCAATTTTATACTGTGGACAAGAATCCATCAGTGGTCTTTGAGTAGACTACCACCATGGAAAACATGTATTTTGAAAATATTTCAATGGTAGCAGAATCTTTCTCTACAACCCAATTCTCCATGAAAAAATACCCCAGGGGAGAAATAAATATGCAGCTTACAAGGAGCCAATAATATGCAGATATAGAGAGAAAAGACTAGGATAAGAGAAAAAGATTCTCCCTGGTCTTGATCAATTCTTCCTTGGGCTAAAATAAAAAAAAAAAAAAGGAATACAGATTTTCATCCCACTAAATTGCTTATATCCACTTCACTCTCTAAAAATCCTTAATAGAAAGTTGAGAAAATGATTGCACAATAGCCTTGAGCAAAAGAGCTCAGGGACAGCAACTAGGCCTTGAATTCAAGCCCCACAACTGACAAAAAAGAAAACAAAAAAGCAAAAAGCCTAGTAAGCACCCACCACCACAATCATCCCAGTCTCATGATGTCAGATAACCTCTCAGTGCCAGCTTTTCCTGATCCTGCAAGTGATCCTGGTATTTGTAACACCTTGTTCTATAATCCCTTATCACTTAAGGTAGATTCAATATTCATTTTGGGAGAATCTGACTGTTCAGTGGTATTGTCTTTTGGGTGAAGGGATGTTATAATAGTTTTCCATTAACTTTACCTAGTGATACCAAAACAAAACAAAAAAGAAAAACAACCTCCTGGATATCAACCATTTCTTTCCTCATTGGGTAATGAAAGGCAGCTTTCCATTGTTAACTGGAATTGAATTACCTCAGCTAGTATGATAGGGTATGGTACAGTATAGTATGGTATGTATGATATGATATGGAATGGTATGGTATCCCCTTGCTTGAGGGTTCATCAACATAAAGAACCACTGGCATTCTCAACTTCCAGTAGAACTGAAGCACTGAACCATTCTTATTTCTTTTCTTTTCTTTTCTTTTTTCTTCTTCTTTTTTTGTCTGTCATAGGGTTTGAACTCTGGGCCTGAATACTGTCCCTCGGCTCTTCAGCTCAAGACTAGTGCTCTGCACTTGAGCCACAATGCCACTTCCAGTTTTCTGGTGGTTTATTGGAGATAAGTTTCACAGCCTTTCCTGCACAGGCTGGCTTTGAAAAGCAATCCTGAGATTTCAGCCTCCTGAGTAGCTAGGATGATAGGTATGAACCACCAGTATCCGGCAGCACTGAACCATTCTTGACATAAGTATTCTTTTCCTTAGAATTGTATCAGATACTTCTTGTATATCACTTCAAATTGTCCCAGACATTATCTCTCATTCCAAACACAGCTATAGTGAGCAATTCTGAACAGACTTCAACTAACTTATATAACGACAGTCTAACAGCATTACCTCAAGCTTTCTCCACCAGGTTTCTTATTCCCTGCCACTGGACACCTCTGATTCAATGGAAAGAATACCATGTTTCATAGCCACACACAGCACCTGTTAGTACCTATGTCCATCTTTAAATATAACTGAATGAGGATAGGCATATGTTTTAGACACTTTTAGTGTGGACCAAGTCAATAAACTACTCAACTATTGGGTATCCTTTCTTCTTTATTTAATGTCCCTTTATCCCTCACTTCTGTGACATAAAAAGATATTCTCCACCCAGTGTAGTCTCTTTCACAATTGCAGAAGAAACAAACACCTTCCACGATTTAAAAAAAAAAAAAAAAAGAAACTAAAGGAACTGATAACTACTAAATCCGTATTGAAAAAGGTACTTAATGGAATCCTGCCCACAGGAGATACTTGAAAGCAAGAAAACACAGGAAAAACAAATTTCTTTAGTATAGTGGAACAGGAAATAGTATAGAAGGAATAGGAAAGAAGCATAAAAGAATGACAACGTCAAGCATCATTAGCTACTCAGTGGCTAAGATTCAGAGGATCACATTTAAAAACTAGCCTGTGCAATCCATGACACTTTATTCCCAAAATAAAAAACAACAGAATTTAAGCAGAACTCAAGTACTACAGTGTCAGCCAACCAATTAAGCTGAACAAGCAAGAGAGTTTTAAGTTCAAACACAAGTACAGCCAAAAATAAAGAGCTCAGTGCCAATGGCTCATGCCTATAATTCTAGCTGCTCAGGAAGCTGAGATCTGAGAATTACAGTTCAAAGCCAGCCTGAGCAAGAAAGTCTGTGAAACTCTTATCTCCAATTGACCAGCAAAATGACAGAAGTGGAATTATAGCTCAAGTGTCACAGTGTTAGCAAAAACTCATGGACAGCACTCAGACCTTGAGTTCAAACCCTAAGACCAACACACAAATAAATAAACAAATAAGCATGAATATTATATAACTTTCACTATTGATATTGAATGTTAATGGTTTCAAATCTTCAATTTTAAAAATGTTGGCCTTTCCTTGTGCCAGTGGCTCATATCTGTAATCTTTACTACCCAAGATGCTGAGATCTAAGGGCTGTTGTTTGAAGCCAGCCTGGGAAGACAAGTCTGCAAGACTCCATCTCCAATTAAGATACAAAAATATCTGAACTATAAGTGTGGTTCACAAAGTACAACACCAACCATGAGCATAAGAAAAGCTGGGCAAGAACCTGAGTTCAAGCCCCAATACTGGCATTAAACAATGCTCCATAGGAAATGTACTCATTACCCTACTCATGTAACTGTAATTCCTCTCTACAGCATTTTTACAATAAAAAAACATATTTGGAAGAAAAAAATTGAAAAAATCAAGACTAAATCATTGGTTACCTAGTAAAAATAATCTTACCAGCAAAGATTTATGTTGGGAGCCGACAGTAAAGTTCCAAGGTCATCTTGACCCTTGTGCTCACTTGAAGGCATGTACAAGCAACTGGCTTTCATGAAAAGCACCAGGTGCCCGGGTTTGCTTTGCTGTCTGTAGAGTTTGTTTTACTTTCTATCAGTTGACCTTGTCTTGTTTCAATCAGCACCTTGTTTTTATTAAAATTTTCCTTGCTTTTCTGCACTATGGTGACCTCACGTTACCGCTTGACTTCTAATAGTATGTAATAAGGAGATTTAAAAATAAATGGTGCTGTAGACTTGAGCTGCAGACCTCCTGACCCCATCCTTTGTCTTATGTCTGTATTTTTCCATCCTCGCCCCCTAACTCAGGACTCCCTTTCATTGCTGGTAGGTTCCTGCAGATTCACCCTTAGGATTAAAAGATGATAAAGGATCTTCCAAGTAAATGAACCCTGAAAGCAGGCAGGAATAGCCATACTACATCTAACAAAACAGACTTCAAAGGCAATTCTAAGAGGGAAATTGATACTTATTAGTGGACACATAATCAAAGAACAGAGATCTCAAACTATTATTAAAAACTTAAAACTTGAACTCCTTTAAAAAATGAGCTAAACTCAAAACCTGCCAAAGGAGCCACGTAATAAAAATCAGGGCAGCAATTAATAAAATAGATACTGGCAAAACTACATAAAAATGGATAAAACTGAAATTGGTTCTTTGAAAAGATAAATAAAATTGATAAACCTAAGCCAATCTGACTAAAAGGAAGAAAGTAATTATTTAAATTAAATCAAAGATGAAAATGGGGATATGATGATAAATACAACTGAAATCTAAAAGATTATTTCTTAATAATTCAAAAACTTTCTTCAAATAAAGTAGAAAACATAGTAGAGGGCTGGGAAGGTGGCTCAGTGGCAGAGTGTTTGTCTTGCATGGATGAAGCCCTGGGTTCAATTCCTCAGCACCACATAAGCAGAAAAAGCCAGAAGTGGTGCTGTGGCTCAAGTGGTAGAGCACTAGCCTTGAACTGAAGAGCTGAGGGACAGTGCCCAGGCCTAGTGGTCAAGCCCCATTACTGACCAAGAAAAATTAAATTTAAAGAGAAAAAAAGAAAGAATAGTAGAAATGGATACATTTCAAGATAAACTTACCTAAATTGAGTCGAAAACACATAAACCATATGAACAAATCTGAGCATATGAGCTGTATAAACAAGCTACAAAACTGAAACAGCAATAACTGCTAGATTCCATCTAATTCCAGTCTGTTACACCATCATCAAGAATAAAAACAACAACAAATGCTGGTGAACATGTGAGAAAAAGGGACCTTTAAAGGTAAATTGGTACAAATCAAAATGGAGAGTTCTCAAAAAACTAATATTAGTTCTCTATGACCCAGTGAAATAACTTCTGTGCCTTTATCCAAAAGATTGCAAGACAGGACACAATAAAGACAACTGCACATCTATGTTCATTGCAGAACCCTTCGTAGTAGGCAAGTTACAGAAAGTCCTGATATCCTACAACAAATGAATGGATCAAGAAAATGTGGAATGGAATTTTATTCAACCATCAGTAAGAATAAAATTGTGTCATTTGCAGGGAAATGGATGAATGTATCTGGAAAAAAAACATATTGAGCAAAGTAAGCCAGGTGCAGAAAGACAAAGGACACATGTTATCTGTTATATGTGTGGATCTTAGACTCAAACTCCCACGTAAACACACACAGGGGATTAGGTGTGTGTGTGTGTGTGTGTGTGTGTGTGTGTGTGTGTGTGTGTGTGTGTGTGTGTGTGTGTGTGTGTGTGTGTGTGTGTGTGTGTGTGTGTGTGTGTGTGTATGATCAAGTTGATCAAAGAATGAAACTACACGGTGCAAACCCTTTGAACAATTAATAGTTTAAAAAATGAGTATCAGGAAGCACATATATGTTTTGAATGAGGGAGGGACTTAGGAGGGTTTGGATGAATGGAAAATGAAACAAGGTATGAATACAGTCATAATACTCAATGTATGTATGTGGAAAAAGAAGTGGGAAATTATATGACCAGTGAGGAAAGAGTTTGTTGGGAGGGGAGAATCATGTAAGGGATAACTTTGATCAAGATGTACTATAGACATAAATGGACATGCTAAATTTTACTTCCTATGAACAATTATCTGAAGATAAAATAAATTCTTAAAAATTAATGTTAGAGGGGGGCCAAGACGGCAACGGGACAGTAGGGAAACACCACAGCTCTCTCCAACCAAATAGAGATTTCAAGTTCCAATGCTTAATTTCCCCAAGAGACCAGCAACAGGAAAAAGACAACCACCAAGCCAGGTGCCCATGGCTCACACCCGTAATCCTAGCTACTCAAGAGGCTGAGATCTGAGGATTGCAGTTCAAAGCCAGTCCAGGCAAGAAAGTCCGTGAGACCTTATAAACTCCAATAGACTCTTATAGACTCCAATAAACGAAAACCAGAAATGGTGCTGTGGCTCAAGCGGCAGAGCACTAGCCTTGAAGAGGGCAGGGACAACACCCAAGCCTAGAGTTCAAGCCCAATGACCCACAAAAAAAAAAAAAGACAAACACCCAGAGAAAAACAGGAGGTGAAACAAATAAGGAAAGAAAATGAAGAATTTCAGAAGAAAAGTGCATGAAGACCTTTCCCCCTGTGCTGGCAGGCCAGTCCAGCTGGCCGGGGCTGCCGGAGACCCTAGATCCACAATGCCAGCACAGAAGATGTCCCAGATGCCCGGGCTAGACCCACTGATTGCAAACAGAGAAACCTCAGAGCTTGGAGCCTGCACAAAGACCCTTCGCCCACTCCTCACCGGAGCAGATCCACCCCATCCCACCAAAACCACTCGGCCTCACAGCCAAGGGGAGAACCCCAGAAGTACAAGATACATGTGTAGAAGACTCCCAAGGTGCCGGTGCTGACCCGGAGAGCACAGAGACAAAAACCTTAGAGCTCAGTACTTACGCAAAGACCCCCTCCCCCACTCCTCAGCCAGCGGCCAGGACAAAAAACGCCTGTACACCAAGACCTGGACAGCATTGACAGAGGCAGAGACAGGGAGAAACAATGAACCAGAGCAACCAGCACCCAGCCCAGACCACAAGCATCTCAACTGAACACAGAGCACAGTGGCAACCAGCAACCCGCATTGCACAGAAACAGTGATCTGCCACAGCACTGCTTTAACTTCCCAGCTAGCTCCAGGGTGAGTACCCCTGCAGGGGACAGCATACCCCCTCCCAAGGGAGACCAGTTTGAGTGCCAACTCCCAGAACTTGACCCAGACCCTCACCCCAACACCTGGACTACACTAAAATTTGGAAGTGTTCAAGTGCCCCACCAGCCCATGAGCACATCCAGCCTACCAGGCTAGATCAAGATTACCCCTGGAAGGGAACTTAAATGTCTAAGCTGGGAACAGCACCCGTAGACCACAACAGCCAGCAGGAGAAATTCAAACGCATACCCCAGACCGTGTACCCTGGGTGGGATACCCAGCAGTACAGGTCCAACTGACATGCCTCAGGCAGGGGACTGGGAGCCAAGGCCAGGCCTGGGGATTGGGTGCCTGAGCTGCATAACTCGACCATCATGATTGAAGTCAGAAGCTAAGCACAGGCCTCACGGAAGAGGGTGGGGTGTAAAACAGGGAACTGCATCCCCTGGGAATCAAGCCCATGAAGGCAAAAGACCTGTATGTCCAGAGCAGGAGAACCAGAAGTCCAAACCTCACCAGCGCCTGACTTACATATCCTAGGCCAGGGATTGGACAGTCCCTGATTATAGTCAGGAACTTAGAGCAGACTCCAGCATCTGGGAGAATACATCTAGAACACGAGTAAGCACGAGCAGTCTAAGCTGCTTAGTCCTTGGCTAAAGGCAGGAACTGCCTGTGATCTCCAGAAGACAGGAGAAAGTCTTATGTGGGTTAGACTAGCAGCTGAAGGTCAGCCTCTCCCACAAAGAACAGCGACCAGGTACAGACTCTCTCAGCCAACACAGGGCCTAGAGCAAGCTTCATCAATTGATCCAGGAACCAACCCAGAACCAAGCAAAGACAGCCCACCTATTGATCAAAACAATCAGAATTCCAGATTAGCCTCCAATAATCCCTGAATCACCATGTGAAAATTATAGAAAAAAAATTACAAGATTTATCAGCACCCAGGATAGCAAGCTACCCCCAAAAGCCAGCAGCCCCAGTGGAAGCAAAGCAGGCATGCAAGACAAACAGTACATCCAAGAGATGCTGGAGGCAATGACTCAAGAATTAAGGTGAGAAATAGATCCGAAATTTAAAGAACACAGAAACTAAATATCAAAAGAGATGCAGGATTTCAAATAGGGGAAGCAGCAAAAATAGGTGAAGTACACACCTCACTAAGAGATGTGATTAATAGTCTGAGAACCAACATAGAAGCCATAAATGGCCCAATTTCCTCCATGCAAATCACAATGGAAGTCATAGTTAACAGAGTGAATGAAATGGAAATTAGAATATCAGATACAGAAGACAAAATGCAACAAATGAAAAAAAGTCATAGATACAGAAAAATAACTAAAATTATGCCAAAGGGAAATCTAAGAAAAAGCAGACAGTGCCAAGAAATTTAACCTTCATATAATTGGAGTGGATGAAGTTGAGGAATATCAAAGCAAGGAAATGGGAAGCTTATTCAGTAAGATTATATGAAAATTTCCCCCATCTTAAAAGAGAACATCTTACCTATGTGACAGAAGCATACAGAACACGTAACAAACAGGATTCCAGGAGAAACACTTCTAGGCACACATAGTAAAAATGATAGATCTGAATAATAAATAAATAATCTTGCATGCAGCAAAAACAAAGAAGGAGCTATACTATAATGGGAAAAAATCAGAATCACTGCAGATCTCTCCACACAGACACTGAATGCAACAAAGGCCAGGGAAGGTATGATCCGAGCCCTGAGAACCAATAACTGCCAGCCCAGACTGATATACTCAGCAATGCTCACATTCAATGGAGAAACTAAAAATTTTAATAGTAAAGAAAAACTAAATGAATTCATAAACCATAAGCCAGCATTACAAAGAATCTGAAGAGGGGGGGGGAACACAACCTGAAGAAAGCAATCAAGAACAGGGATCCACATCAGACAGATATCACTAAAAGTCTGACTTAGTAAGCACAGGAGGAAAGGAAAGAAGAACAACTTAGGACTGCAGGAAATTGACAGGGAACACAATGCATCTCTCTATAATAACTATAAATATTAATAGGCTCAATTCACCGATCAAAAGAAAAAGAACTGCAGTTTGCACCAGAAAACAAGACCCATCTCTCTGTTGACTTCAGGAGACCCACCTCACAGCCAAACATAAGAACAAACTCCAAGTAAAGGGATGGAGAAAGATCTACCATGCAAATGCTCCCAGCAAGAAAGCAGGAGTAACTATCCTGATACCAGACAAAATAAACTTTTCATTAAAATCAACACAAAAAGACAAAGAAGGACACTACATATTAATACAGGGAACAATCCAAGAAAAGGATATTACCATTATCAACTTATACTCCCCAAACATTGATGCACCCAAATATGTTCAGCAAATACTCTCAAACTTACAGAATAAAATAGATCCAAATACTATAATATGAGGAGACTTTAATACCCCACTCTTACCAAAGGACAGGTCTACCAACCAGAGGATTGGCAAACAAGCCACTAAATTGGGTCTGGGAAGGTGGCTCAGTGGTAGAGTGCTTGCCTTGCATGCATGAGGCCCTGGGTTCAATTCCTCAGCACCACATAAGCAGAAAAAGCTGGAAGTTGTGCTGTGGCTCAAGTGGTAGAGCACTAGCCTTGAGCTGAAGAGCTGAGGGACAGTGCCCAGACGCAATTTTCAGGCACCGTGACTAGCAAAACAAAACAAAACAAACAAACAAACAAAAAAAAAACCGAAGCACCAAATTAAGTGAGGCCATATTTCAATCAGAACTAATTGACATCTACCAAGTTTGACACAGTACGCGTTCTCAGCAGCTCGTGGAACTTTCTCCAAAATAGACCATATCATAATTCATACAGGAATTTAAACAAATACAAGGGGATTGACACAATCCCCTGCATCCTATCCGACCACAGTAGAATCAAGTTAGTTTTCAGTAACAAAGCATACTGTAGAAATTACTCAAATACATGGAAATTGAACAGCACACTTCTGAGCAACATCTGGAAAACAGAAGAAATTAAAGAAATTAAAAAGTTCCTACATTCAATGAAAATAAATACATATCACAAAGAAAAATCTGGGACACAGCAAAAGCAGTCCTGAGGGGCAAGTTTATCACTCTCAATGCACACATCAAGAAAATAGAGACAAGGTAAATAATCTCATGTTGCAAATAAAACTGCTAGAAAAGCATGAAAAAATTGAATCTAAAGTTACTTAACTGAGCAAGATAAGCAAAATAAGAGCTGAAATCAATGAGATAGATAAAATTGATTTTAAAAAACCAAAAGGCTGGGCTTTTTTGAAAAAAAATCAATAAAATTGATGGACTTTTGGCAAGATTAACTAAAAAAAGAAAGGAAACACACATCAGCAAGATCAGGGATGCCACAGGAAAAATTATAACAATCACCCAAGACATCCAAACAATTATAAAGGATTATTTCCAGAAACTATACTCACTAAGGAAAGAAAACATAGCAGAAATGGATGAATTTTTAGAGAAATACAAATTGCCCAAACTGGACCAAGAAGAAATAAATCAATTAAATAAGCCAATACCTTACAATGAGATAGAGGAAACTATCAGAAATCTTCCAACAAGGAAAAGCCCAGGACCAGATGGATTCAATAGAGAATTCTGTAAGACCTTTAAAGAGGAACTAATACCCATATTCCTCAGCCTCTTCCGAGAAATAGAAATAGAAATAGAAATAGAAATAGGTGGTTTGGGAGCTATCCCAAACTCATCCTACAATGCAAATATCACACTCATCCCCAAACCAGGCAAAGACCCAACAACAAAAAAAAGAGAACTACAGACCAATCTCCATGGTGAACACAGATGCAATGATCCTTAACAAAAATCTACCCAACAGAATCCAGAAATACATTTAAAAAATCATATATTACAACTAAGTAGGCTTCATCCCAGAGATGCAGGGATGGTTTAACATATGTAAATCAATAAATAATCCATCACATCAACAGCTCCAAGGTCAAGAACCACATGATTATCTCCATTGATGAATAAAAGGCTTTTGATAAGATACATTCATTGATGTTAAAAGATCTGGAGAAAATAGGAATAGAAGGAACATTCCTTAAAACAATAAAGCCATATACAACAGACCAATAGCAAATACTATACTTAATGGGCAAAAACTACAACCAATTCTCCTAAAATCAGGAAGAAGGCAAGGATGCCGACTCTCACCACTCCTCTTCAATATTGTTCTTGAATCCTTAGCCAGAGAGGCAAGAAAAAGACACTAAAGGGATCTACATAGGGAAGGAAGAAGTTAAATTATCCCCTTTTGCAGATGACATGATACTATACCCCCATGATCCCAAAAACTCCACTCCCAAACTCTTAGAACTTATAAACCACTTCAGCAAAGTAGCAGGATACAAAATTAACCCACAAAAATCAGTTGCCTTTCTGTACAACAACAATGTACAAACAGAAAGGGAAATCAAGGAAACAACCCTATTCACAATAACTCAAAAATATATTTAGAGGAAGAGATGGGAAAGGGAAATAAAAGATGAGGCTACAATGCTTGATAAGAAGTGTACTCATTATCTTGCCCATGTAATTATAACTCCTCTGTACAGTATTTTCACAATAAAAAATATACTTAGAAATTAACCTAACAAAAGATGTAAAAGAATTATTTAATGAAAACTATAAAAACTTAAAGAAATGATAGAGGACACCAGGAAATGGAAAGACCTTCCATGTTCTTGGATAGGCAGACTTAATATAGTGAAAATGGCCATACTGCCAAAATTGATACACAAATTCAACGCAATTCCTATTAAAATCCCAATGACATTAATTACTGAAATACAGAAAAGAGTCCAAAAATTCATGTGGAACAACAAAAGACTTAGAATAGCCAAAACAATTCTAGGCAAAAAAGACAACATGGGAGGGATCTCGATGTTGGGCTTCAAACTCTACTATAGAGCCATAATAACAAAGACAGATTGGTACTGGCACAAAAACAGACCAAAGACCAATGGAATAGAAGATCCAGAAATAAAACCACATGCCTACAGTCAACTGATATTTGACAAAGTAGCCAAAGACATAAAGTAGAAGAAACACAGCCTCTTCAACTACTGGTGCTGGGAAAACTGGGAGGCCACATGCAGAAAACTAAAAGTGGACCCCAGCCTATCATCATGCACCAACATCAACTCAAAAATGGACAGAGTACTCTGTTGCAGGACAGAGTAGGAGAGACATTTGAGCTTTTAAGCACACACAGGAACGTCCTGAACAGAGTTCCAGAGTCACAACACATGAACCCCCATGTTTATTGCAGCACTGTTACAATAACCAGGATATGGAAACAGCCCAGATGCCCCACTACAGATGAATGGACCCAAAAGTTGTGGTACCTATATACAATGGAATATTATATAGCCATTAGAAAGGACAAAATCATGGCATTTGCAGGGAAATAGATAGAACTAGAAGAAATCATGTTGAGTGGGGTAAGCTAAGAGAAAAGAGACAAATGACACATGGTCTCCCTGATAAGTGGATGTTAAATCCAAAATGTAAGGAGATACAACAAAGTAAACAAGACTCGAGAAACAAAGGACCTCTGTTCATCTGGTTGAATCATTACTAAATGACCCCATGCTGCTGACTACATATATGGGATAAATGTGCACATCAGAGGGAAACTGGGAGGAGGACACAGAAAAAGAGGGGAAACAGGGGAAAACATACAACAGTGGGACCCATCATCTGCACTGGTCATAGATCAAAACAAACTAAGCAACTCAATGGCAGCAATGTGAGGGAGGGAATGAGCAAGGAAGAGGGAACAGCTAACACTAAGCAAAAGGAAAGAAATGTATATACCACCCAATGTGGAAGAAATAACAACTTGCTCCATGAAGGTTAGAATGTGTTAGAACGTGTTTGTTACTATCCCACAATACTGTGAAATTTGTAAAATTTGTGTAATCACTTAATCGCAATAAAAAAATACTATAAAAAATAAAAATTAAACCCAGATGAGTGGATCCAAAAATCATAGTATCTATATACAATGGAATATTATGCAGCCAATAGAAAGAACAAAATAATGGCATTTGTAAGGAAATGGAAGGAACTAGAGCAGATTATTTTGAGCAAAGTAAGCCAAGAACAAAGAGACAAACAGCACATGGTCTCCCTGATATGTGGATGCTAAAGCCAAAATACAAGAAGATATGGAAAACAAAGGACAGCCACCCATTTTGTCATATCATTGCTAAATGACTCCATGGTTTAATCCATATATATGATAGATATATGCATGCAACAGAGGGAAGCCAGGAGGAGTAACAGAATAAATGGGAACAGCCAAAACTAAGCAAAAGGAAAGAAATGTAAACATCACCTGATGTGGAAAAAATAACTTGTATTGTCAAAGCTCATACAATTCCCAAACTGTATAGACCATGATAATGACAATTTGCCTTATGAAAATTAAAGTGTGTTTGTGACTCTTAAGTATCACTATTCCACAATACTGTGTAATAGGTGAAATTTATGTAATCACCTAATCTCAATTTTAAAAAAGCAAGAGAAGGGATGGGCTAAGAGAGCTGGGTGACAATGTTGTCAGACACTTAGTACTCATATACTGCTTTGTAGAATGGGAACTTCTTTATACAACCTCTTAAACATAATAAAAGTTTTAAATTTTCAAAAAAATAAAATAAAAATTAATGTTTTACATATATATATATATACATATATATGCATTCCTGAATACCATGATGAAACCCCTTGTTGCAATAAATACACACTAAAAAATAAGTAAGTTACAGGAAAGTAAAACATGATCTGTTGGGAGCTACCAATGGGAGGAGGTGGGTAAATGGACAAGGTAAATGAGATTGATTTGGGTAAAGCTTATTCATATATATGAAAATACAACAGGTAAACTTGTTAAAATTGTCTTAGAGGTGGGGATAAGGGGTAAGGGATACTCTGAATTCATGTATAAAAATATCACAATGAATTTCCCTGTGTACAAAAATAATAGAAGCTAATAAAACATTGTAAAAGAAAAGCATGACTGCCGGGCGCTGGTGGCTCATGCCTGTAATCCTACATACTCAGGAGGCTGAGATCTGAGCATCGAGGTTCAAAGCCAGCCGGGGCAGGAGAGACAGTGAGACTCCTATCTCCAATAAACCACCAGAAAACCGGAAGTGGCGCTGTAGCTCAACTGGTAGAGCACTCGCCTTGAGCTGAAGATCTGAGGGACAGCGCCCAGGCCCAGAGTTCAAGCCCCAGGACCGATTAAAAAAAAAAAAAAAAGGAAAGTCCGGGAAGATGGCGGAGGAGAAGCTGGAGTCTAAGTAAGCTCTCGCATAGAAAGCAGTTTTAGAGTTCCAGTGAACAGTCCTAAGTCAGAGAATTACACCAAGTGAGTCATCACAGGACAGAGAGTTTGGCCAGAGAAGGAAACCCAGGCAAGGAGACACTTCTGAGCCCTTGCCAGCAGCCGCTGCGGCGGTGGCAGCTGTGGCAGTGGCGGGCGAGCGCAGCCGCCATACCTGAGCAACAGAGAGTCCGGGATGAAGGAGCCAGACGCAGCAGGCGAGCGGATTCTACTCAACACCAGCAAGAACCGACAAGGAGCAGACATCTTCATCCTGCAGTTCGCAGACCAGAGACAACCCAGGAACCAAGACTCGGCATGAGTAGAAGCCTGACGTCCTCACTCCTTCTCAGGGAGCAGAGGAGGGAAGGCCACGCCTCCCCCCTCCAGCACCGGTGATCTCCATCTTGGATACCAACAAAGCTCAGAGGAGCTGCTAGCTCCAGCTCAGGCCTTGGAATAAAACGAGTCATTTAGCAGGTCACAAGAACTTAACGGCAGCGTGACCTGCCAGACTCAGCTCCACCCAGGGAAAAGTCACCCAGCTCAGGCGCCAGCCCGAGGAGTGGGTTTCTTCACTGGGTAATCAGAGCCAGAGGCTGCCCCTCTCTCTAGCAGCCTCGACAAGCAATTGAAAATCAGTCAACAGAAACCCTGAGAATGGCTCCAGGCTGCGCTCTGTGAGGTTTTCACAAACCAGCCCCAGAAAAGCTACCAGAACCCAGCCTCATCACTGCATCCCCCTCTTTTGTGATACTCAAAGCAGATCTGTCTCCCAATGAACTAGCCTGGGAGGAGGATCGCCAAATCCTGGGTAAAGCAGAGCATTTTACTGCCTGTTTGAACAAACTGACTTAAGAAACCAACCAAGCCACAGGACCACAAGCAGACCAGAGACTCCAACAAGAGGCTGGTTAAGGACACAAGGGAGATACAGCATTTTTCCCACTCCTCCCAAAAAAAATCAAGGAAATTTTTGGGTTTTTTTGTTTTTTGTTTTTTTGGTTTTTTTTTCTTTTTTCTTTTCTTCGTCTTTTTTTTTTTTTTAAGTTTTTATTTTTGGTACCTTATATAAAAAAAATATTTTTTTCTTTTCTAAAACTTTTTTCAATCTTTAATCTTTGCCTTTTTTGATAAAAAAAAAATGTTTTCCAGAAAGTTTCTTTTCCTCTTATAATTTTTATTTTGGGGATACGGGAGTGTGCGTGTTTGCTTTCTTTTTTGGTCTTCTTTCTCTTTTTTTTTCTTTTTTAAATTATCTTTTTGTTTTTTGTTTAGCTCTACTGAACTTCTCATCTTTTTCTTCTTCCTTTCATATCCTTTTCACCTTCTCCTCTCTTTCTTTCTTCTTTATGTGACTTAATTCTTGTCCTGCACACCCTCAGATAAACCTGTAGTTGACTATTAGACCCTATCCCCCATTGTGTACACACTTAATCCACAAATTTATTACACAGGTCAAAACCTCTAAGACTTAAATTCCTTAATAGCAGTACTACCTCTTTATACCTATATAATATTTTAAGTATTTTTATTTTTAAGTTTTTCACATCTCCTTTATATCCCTCCCCTTCTCTCAATAAATTCACGTTCTTATCTAAATAGATTGTTATCTACTCTACATAATTTTATTAATTTCTACCTTTCTATTTTTTCTGGTCTCTTTTCCTTTCCCGTTCCCTTTCTTTTTTTTTTCTCTCTCTCTCTACTTTCATCCTACCCAACCTATTTCCTGCTTTGAGATTAAGACTTAGTTAACTCCCCCAGAGCCTCCCCACATCAATCTATTCCTATTTTTTTACCCACATCTCTCCCTAACCCTAATAATTTCTGGTCTTCCAAATTCTTCTTTGCAGTTCGTAGCCCATTAACGTATTGTTGTTAGATGTTGAATAGATGTATGTGTTGAACTAGATTGTTTCTGTAGACTATTGAATGTGCAAATTCAGACTTGGGTTGATGGTTGCCTTAAGATAGTGTTCTAGCACAAAACTGGTGCTATTTTGATCTCAAATGGGCAGAGTAAGCCGGAAAAAACACAAGAAAAATGGCAAATCCGGGTATCTCAATTCCCAATCCCAATAATCAGGAGACAGAACAGATAATGAATAATCCAGAGGAGAATTCCAAAATAGCTCTACAAACACTGCTGGCAAACATGATAAATCAAAAGACTGAAAGCATACAAAGGTCTCTGTATGAGCGTGATAGGGAGAGAGAGGAGGCATTTCAAAAGTTTATACAGGAATATCATAAGCATAAGGAAGCTACTCAAAAGCAGATGCAGGATTTGCACGAGCAGCTTGAGAATACTCAAAGAGAAAGACAGGAATGGCGTGAACAGGCTGAGAACACTCAAAGAGAACTACAGGAATCCCATGAATGGGAGAAAGCTTATCAAAGAGTAATACAGGAATTGAGAGAGAACAAAGAAAATACACAAAGATCACTAAAGGCATTCATGGAATCCATTAACAAAGAGCTGAAGGAAGTCAGGGAGACCACAAAGGGAATGCTGAATGGAACCCAACAGAAGGAAGGGGAGTCCAAGGAAACCATAACCAATCAACTAAGTGATCTGAGAATAAACACTGAACATCAAATTAAGGAAGTAAAGAAGTTCATAGAAGATCTAAAACAAAGCTTCAACAAAGAACTTGAAGCCATCAAAGCTGACCAATTAGATGGAAAAGAGATAAAAAACAAAGTAGAAAGTCTTGACAGCAGGTTAGACCATGCAGAAGATCGAATCTCAGGGATTGAAGACAGCCTAGATATTATAGAGAAAGAACATACAAACATCCAAGACAAGTCCAAGAAATATGATAGATATATCCAACACTTGGAAGACACCATCAGAAGGTCTAATTTAAGGATAATGGGTGTAGAGGAGCACCTAGAAACAGAAGTCAATGGCCTAGGAAATTTGTTTAACAGGATCCTAGCAGAGAACTTCCCAAACATGCAAAAAGATAGGCCTATTCAGATACAAAAAGCTTTTAGAACTCCAAACAGACCAGACCAGAATAGGACATCCCACTGTCACATTATTAACCACACAGGATCAACTCAGACCAAGGAAAAGATCCTTAAAGCTGTCAAGGAGAAAAGATTAATCACCTATAAAGGAAAACCAATTAGAATCACCTCAGATTCCTCAGCAGAGACAATCAAAGCAAGAAGAGCCTGGAACGATGTATGCCATGCCCTAAAAACAAACAACTATCAACCAAGAATACTGTACCCAGCTAAACTCTCCTACATAACTGAAGGCTAAATAAAAACCTTCCATAGCAAAGAAAAATTGAAACAATACATCTCCACCAAACCAGCCCTACAAAAGATTCTTAAAGATGTCCTACACATAGAAAACCAACAAGACCACAATAAAGGTCAAGAAACTGCACCCAAACTGAGAATCCAAGAACCATAGGAAGAAACTACTTTTCGCAACCCCCAAGAAGGTGGATAACATGGCAGGAACTCCCAAATACCTCTCAGTCCTTTCTCTTAACGTTAACGGGCTGAACTCTCCAATTAAGCGACATAGACTGTCTAGTTGGATTAAAAAACAAGACCCTTCTATCTGCTAGCTTCAGGAGTCACATCTTGCCCGTAAACACAAACACATATTCAATGTTAAAGGTTGGAACAAAATGTACCAAGCAAACGACCCCCATAAACAGGAGGGAGTTGCAATCCTAATATCAGATAAAATAGACTTCAAATTAAAACTCTGAGAAGAGATAAAGAAGGTCACTACATACTAATTAAGGGATCTCTCTTTCAAGAGGATATTACAATTCTAAATATCTAAATATCGTCAAACAATGGAGGACTCAAATTTATCCAAGAAACACTACTTTCCCTCAAATCCCATATAACTCCAAAGACATTAATTGTTCGGGATTTTAACACACCACTCTCCCCACTAGATAGATCAACTCGGCAAAAACTCAACTGAGAAACTACAGATCTAAACAGCTGCATAGATCAAATAGATTTAACAGATATCTACCGAACATTTCACCCAGCAGCATCAGAATACACGTTTTTCTCAGCAGCACATGGAACATTTTCTAAAATAGACCACATTTTATGACACAAAGCAAACTTGTCCAAATTCAGAAACATTGAAGTTATACCTTGCATTCTCTCTGATCACAAGGGAATAAAATTAGAACTCAACACCAAAAGCCACCTAAGAAAGTCTGGTATCACATGGAGGCTGAACAACACACTCCTGAATCACAAGTGGGTCATGGAAGAGATTAAAAAGGAAATGCAAATGTTCATGCTATTCAACAAAAATGAACACACAAATTACCAGCTCCTCTGGGACACAGCAAAAGCAGTACTCAGAGGCAAGTTTATAGCTCTGAGGTCCTACATCAACAAATTGGAGAGATCTGAAACCAACAATCTAATGACACATCTAAACCTCCTTGAAAAAGAGCAGCAAGATAAACCCCAATCCAGTAGACAGAAAGAAATAATTAAAATTAAATCAGAATTAAATGAATTAGAATCCAAAAAAAACTATAGAAAGAATCAACAAAACAAAGAGTTGGTTCTTCGAAAAAATTAACAAAATTGACAGATCCTTAGCAAATCTTATCAGAAAAAGAAGAGAACACACCCAAATTAATAAACTCAGAGACGAGAATGGAAACATCACCACGGAAACAACCAAGATTCTGAACATTATAAGGGAATACTTCTCAAAATTTTATGCTAATAAGTTTGAGAACTTGACAGAAATGGACCTTTTCCTAGCAAATATTGACATGCCAAAACTAAACCAAGATGAGTTAAAAAAGCTTAACAGGCCCATATCAAGCATTGAAATAGAAACAGCAATAAGAGACCTTCTAGCTAAGAAAAGTCCAGGACCAGATGGTTTTACAACGGAATTCTACAAGGTCTTCAAAGCAGAGCTCCCACTGATACTCCAACTCTTCAATGAAATTGAAAGAGAAAGCTCACTACCAAACACATTCTATGAAGCCATCATAACCCTCATCCCAAAACCAGGGAGGGACTCATCAAAGAAAGAGAACTATAGACCCATTTTTTGATGAACATTGATGCAAAACTTCTCAACAAAATTTTGGCCAAGCGACTTCAACAATTCATCCAAAAAATCATACACCACGATCAAACAGGATTCATTTCAGGGATGCAAAGCTGGTTCAATATACGCAAATCAATTAATATTATTCATCACATCAACAGGAGCAAGAATAAGAACCACATGGTTACCTCAATAGATGCAGAAAAAGCATTCGACAAGATCCAACAGCCATTTATGATGAAGGTTTTGGAAAAATTAGGAATCTACAGAACATTCCTCAATACAATAAAGGCTGTATATGACAAACCTACAGCCAGCATTATACTTATTGGTGAAAAATTAAAGCCATTTCCTATTAACTCAAGAACAAGACAAGGATGTCCACTCTCTCCACTTCTCTTCAATCTAGTATTAGAATGCCTAGCTACAGCAATAAGACAAGATGCAGACATAAAGGGGATCCAAATAGGGAAAAAAGAAATAAAACTCTCCCTCTTTGCAGATGACATGATCTTGTATTTAAAGAATCCCATAGACTCCACTCCCAAATTACTCAAGCTGATTCAAAACTTTGGCAAAGAAGCAGGGTATAAAATTAACCCCGAAAAATCAATGGCTTTTCTGTATGCCAACAATGAGAAAAGTGTGGCTGAAATTAGGAAAGCAACTCCATTTGTAATAGCCCCACAAAAAATAAAATACCTAGGAATTAACTTAACTAAAGAAGTGAAGGACCTCTATGATGAAAACTTTAAAATCTTATAGAAGGAAATCAACACAGAACTTAAAAAATGGCAAAACCTCCCATGCTCCTGGATTGGAAAGATTAACATCGTGAAAATGGCAATACTTCCCAAGGCTATCTACAAATTCAACGCAATACCTATCAAAATTCCAACCTCATTCTTCAAGGAAATAGAAGAGGCAACCCAAAAATTCATATGGAACAATAAAAGACCCCGAATAGCAAAAACGCTCCTCAAAGGAAAGAACACCCCTGGAGGAATATCAATACCAAATTTCAAACTCTACTATAAAGCCATAGTAATCAAAACAGCTTGGTATTGGCATAAGAACAGACCTCAGGACCAATGGAATAGAATTGAAAACCCAGAAATGAACCTACAGACCTATAGCCATCTAATCTTCGATAAGGGAGCTAAAACAATAGAATGGAACAAAGACAGCCTCTTCAGTAAATGGTGCTGGCAAAATTGGTTAACTACATGTAGAAAACTAAAGCTAGATCCTTATATATCACCCTGCACCAGAATCAACTCCAAATGGATCAAAGACCTTGAAGTCAAAGCAGACACTCTGAAAACATTACAGGATTGAATAGGAGAAACCCTAGGTCTCCTTGGCTCAGGCCGAAATTTTTTGAATAGAGACCCAGAAACACAACAAATCAAAGAAAGGTTGGACAAATGGGATTGCATAAAGTTGCAGAGCTTTTGCAGGGCAAATGACATAGCTAGCAAGATCAATAGAAAGCCCACGGATTGGGAGAAGATCTTTTCTAGCCATACAATGGACAAGGGTCTCATATCTAAAGTATACTTGGAACTCAAAAAATTAAACCCCCCAACAACAAAATCTCAAAGAAACAACTGCCCAATAAATAAGTGGGCAAAAGACTTAAAGAGAAACTTCTCTGAAGAAGAAAGAAGGATGGCCAATAGACACATGAAGAAATGTTCAACATCCCTAGCCATAAAAGAAATGCAAATCAAAACAACATTGAGATATCACCTCACCCCAGTTAGAACGGCAAAAATCAAGAACTCTAACAACAACAGATGCTGGAGGGGATGTGGACAGAAAGGAACCTTACTTCATTGTTGGTGGGAATGTAAACTTGTTCAACCACTTTGGAAAGCAGTATGGAGGTTCCTCAAAATACTTCACATAGAACTCCCCTATGACCCAGCAATCCCAATTTTGGGCATTTACCCAAATGTTTACAAACAAGACCACACTAAAGCTACCAGCACAACTATGTTTATTGCAGCATTATTCACCATAGTAAAGATATGGAACCAACCCAGATGCCCCTCAGTAGATGAATGGATCAAGAAAATGTGGTATATATACACAATGGAATTCTATGCCTCCATCAGAAAGAATGACATTGCTCCATTTGTTAGGAAATGGAAAAACTTGGAAAAAATTATATTAAGTGAAGTAAGCCAGGCCCAAAGAAACATAGGTCCCATGGTTTCCCTTATTTGCAATATCTAGTATATGCATGAGTCAAGCGGAAAAGGTCAGATAATGTGATGTCAGGAAAATGAACCCTTAGATATGTATTTTAATGTTTTTTTTCTTTCATGAATGTTTCTAACACAGTTATAAGATTATCTCTTTGTTGCTTTGTATGTCCCTCCCCCACAGTATAACCCCTGCTTTCACTATATTTGCTGTCAGTATAACTTGAGGAGGAGATGGGGAAAAACCAGTTGTTTAAGGATACAGGTGGACCTGTTGCAACAATGAGAAGAACAAGTTGTCATGTCCAAAACGAGCTTTACAACGTCGGTGCGCGGGGGGAATGGGGGGTAAGGAGTAGGATTGGGATTGGGGGGAAGGGGGGAGGCTGGGAAGGGACGTGAAGGGTAAACAAAAGGAGGAGGCTGCAATGCTTGGTAAGAAATGTACGCATTATCCTGCCCATGTAATTGTAACCCCTCTGTACAGTATGTTCACAAATAAAAAAAAAAAAAAAGAACTGTAACAACAACAGATGCTGGAGGGGATGTGGACAGAAGGGAACCTTACTTCATTGTTGGTGGGAATGTTAACTTGTTCAACCACTTTGGAAAGCAGTATGGAAGTTCCTCAAAAGACTCCACACAGAACTCCCCTATGACACAGCAATCCCACTTTTGGGCATTTACCCAAATATTTACAAACAAGACCACACTAAAGCTACCAGCACAACTATGTTTACTGCAGCATTATTCACCATAGCTATGTTCTGGAACCAACCCAGATGCCCCTCAGTAGACGAATGGATTAAGAAAATATGGTATATATACACAATGGAATTCTATGCCTCCATCACAAAGAATGACATTGCCCCAATTTTTAGGAAATGGAAAGACTTGGAAAAAATTATATTAAGCGAAGTAAGCCAGGCCCAAAGAAACATAGGCCCCATGGTTTCCCTTATTTGCAATATCTAGTATATGTATGAGTCAAGCGGAAAAGGTCAGATAATGTGATGTTAGGAAAATGAACCCTTAGATATGTATTTTAATGTTTTTTTCTTTCATGCCTGCGTTTCTAACGCATTTATAAGATTATTTCTTTGTTGCTTTGTATGTCCCTCCCCCACAGTATAACCCCTGCTTTCACTATATTTGATGTCAGTTTAACTTGTGGAGGACATGGGGAAAAACAAGTCTTTTAAGGATACAGGTGGACCTGTTGCAACAATGAGAAGTACAAGTTGTCATGTCCATAACGAGCTTTACAATGTCTGTGGGGGGGGGGGGGCCGGGAGGAGGGAGAATGATTGGGACTGGGGGTGGAGGGGGGGGCTAGGAATGGATGTGAAGGATAAACAAAGGAGGAGGCTGCAATGCTTGGTAAGAAATGTACGCATTATCCTGCCGATGTAATTGTAACCCCTCTGTACAGTATGTTCACAAGTAAAATAAAATAAAATAAATAAATAAATAAAAAGGAGTATATGATCCAAAAAAAAAAGAAAGAAAAGCATGACTAAATGAGCTGAATAAAGTGGTAGTTCCAAACAGTACTAAGAGATTACAAATACCCACTATTTGGCTCTCAATTAGAAGTCAGGTAACACAGGAGAGTCTATATTCTGAAGAAAGAGACTAAAAACATCAGGAGTCATAACAAGAAGACTGGACAGTAGAAAAGCATGGAGAAACATAGGCAACAAAGAAATACAGCAAATAGTTCCAAGCATAGGAGCTGAAGACATATCACAAGGTAAATGTGACATCCCTGGTGTCAGATGGGTAATTCTAAGCACAAGATAAGTCTACATCTACTGCAAGCCCTTAGACCCAATGCAGGGGTTTGATTAGACGGTGAAATGACTGCTTAGGTGACAAAGACTACACTCAACAAAGAAATTCTCTTTGAATACATTAGCTAGATATTGACTTGAGAGAGGATCTAAGTTTGAGACAGATACTCAAAAAGGTCCTGAAGACAAGGAACTATCATGGGTCTTGGGATCTTGGGACACCCCAATACAATGTCTGGGTGAGAACCAGGAGAAGTAGTTGAGAGAAAGACAATCTGATGTGGTCCTAGAGAAGTTTTTTGTTGTTGCGTTTTGTGTGTGTGTGCCAGATCTGGGTTTGATCTCATGGCCTAGACACTCTCCCTGAGGTTGTTTTTGTCAGCTCTTCAGCTCAAGGCTAGCACTCTACCACTTCAGCCACTGCACCACTTCCAGCTTTTTCTGTTTATGTGGTGCTGAGGAATCGAACCCAGAGCCTCAAGCATGTGAGCTAAGCACTCTACCACTGAGCCACTTTCCCAGCCCAAACTCTGCGTTTTTTCACTGAAGGCTACCATTTAAGCCACAGCTCCATTTCCAGCTTTTTGGAAGGTAACTGGAGAAAAAAATCTCACAGACTAGCTAGGCACCAGTGGCTCATGCCTATCATCCTAGCTACTCAAGAGGCTGAGATATGAGGATTGAGGATGATTCCAGGCAGAACCTGGAAAAGCTGTTGCTGCTATTTATGCATAACATACTGCTATTATTGGTCTTTTTATATTTTAAATATAAATATATATACATATATATAATTTGAATTTTTGGAAACTTTAGCTGTGCTGTCAACTTTGGAAAAAGTATCCCAGTTTACCGTGTTGAGTTGGCACTGTACAGAAATTAATAGCCATATTGGTCTAGAAATGTTAAGCTTAATTTTTTTCCATTTGTACAGGGGTAAATGCACTGTATTAAATATGTAAGGTCTTATCTACGTGGGTTTGATTACAGAAACTAATAAAGTATTCTCTAAATAATTAAAAAAAAAATCTCACAAACTAGCTAGGCACCAGTGGCTCATGCCTGTCATTCTAGCTACTCAAGAGGCTGAGATCTGAGGATTGAGGCTCGAAGCCAGCCTAGGCAAAAAAGCCTATGAGACTCTTATCTCTTAATTTTAACCACCAGAAAGCCAGAAGTGGCGCTGTGACTCAAAGTGGTAGAGCACTAGCCTTTAGCAAAAAAAGTTCATAGGCATTGCCTATGAACAAATACCGCAACTCAAAAAAAAAAAAAAAAAAAACTCAAGACTTTCCTGCCCCAACTAGCTTCAAACTGAGAT
Source organism: Dipodomys merriami (assembly GCF_024711535.1). Classification (NCBI taxonomy): domain Eukaryota; kingdom Metazoa; phylum Chordata; class Mammalia; order Rodentia; family Heteromyidae; genus Dipodomys; species Dipodomys merriami. Next base: position 7,523,142 of record NW_027206168.1, on the reverse strand, counting down.
CCTCACATCTCAACTTCTTCCCAGAGAAGTTTAAGTACTAAGGAGTTCTGGGAGCAATGAAGAAGGCAGTGGCTGAAGGCCTCACTCTCCCTGGTAAGTAGTCCCTATCAAGCAATCTTATCAAACAGTCCAAGGCTTGAGTCAGTAACATCACCTGAGGCAGAAAAAGGAGCACAGCTTGCTTTGGGGGCTGGCTTAATGTTCAGTCTCTAAAGGCCTGCCTCCTAGCTATGTGTTGACTCCTTGGTAGGTCAGAGCTGATGCCCAGACCCCCTGAGTCATGTGACTTCCACAACCTTTCTCCATATAAGCAAGCAGACTGCTGAATGGGCCTAGACTGAAACCTGTCAGTGGAAACTGAATCTTGCAGTGTGTTACTGACAGGATGGGTGACTTATAATCAAGACATTCTGAATCATGAAACATCCACAGGGAAATTAACTTCTAAATGGTGTCTATAAGCATTGAGGCCAGCAAGCAGAGCAATTCTGTCACTCAGGGTAGTATGCTCCCCACTCACTGGCAAATTCAGATGTCTAAGCACATTTAGGATTGAAGCATACTCTTAGGCTTGGACTCTTGATGATCTTGGAGAAACAAAATGGGGATCCTGTAGTGCAAGTGGGAACCTACCTAGCCGACAAATGGCAGTGCTCTCTGCATCAAACAAAAGCTTCTAAGGGGTGACTCTGACCCAGATGAACTATACTTATAAACTATATGTTGAATTGAAACTCCTTTGTGCAATTACTTAAAGATAGTATTTGTAAGTATGGCAGTCCTGCGGCCTGCACTCTAAGCCTGGCCTGCACACTGTCTGAGCTTTTATGCTCAAGGCTAGTGCTGTGTCACTTGAGCCACAGCTACACTCCAGGCTTTCAGGCAGTTAATTACAGATAAGTCTCACAGACTTTCCTGCCCTAGCTGACTTAACTTTCACCCTCACATCTCAGCCTCCTGAATGGCTAGGATTAGAGGCATGAGCCACCAATGACCAGTGCAGCTCTCAAGATAACTTTCTTAAATTAATAACTTTTAAAAAGCTTCTATCCTGTTACCTTTTCCCCGTGACACCAACTTACTCCTTTTGAATACCTGCTCCCTGGTGTTTTATTTTGCTGAATTTTGATTTTGACAGTCAAGAATCCAATGTATATCCTACAGGGAAAGGCTAGGGAGGGAGGGGTGACATTGTCAAATTGCAACTCCTTTGTATGACAACCTAAGGATAATAAAAAGAAAAACAAAACAAAATTGAGGGGAGGGGTAGGGTTCAGAGGAATGGGGAGAATAATGAAAAGAAAACTTAAGGATATAAAAATATAATTCTTATTAAGGATAATAAAAATGTAATATTGGAGCTGGGAAGGTGACTTGACTCAGTGGTACAGTGCTTGCCCTTGCATGCATGAGTCCCTGGGTTCCATTCTTCAGTACCACATAAGCAGAAAAAAACAGAAGTTTGGCATTGTGGCTAATGTGGCAGAACACAAGCCTTGAACTAAACAGCTGAAAGACAGTGCCCAAGTCCAGAGTTCAGGCCCCACGACCAACAAAAAAAATACACACATATATAAAATATATAAAATACATATAGAAAAACATAAAAATACATACATATATAAAATATATAAACATACATATATAAAATACATACATATATAAAATAAATAAAAATATAAAATACATAAAGTCATGGGGCTTGAACTAGGGTATAATTGCTATCCCTGAGCTCTTTTTGCTCAAGGCTAGTACTCTACCAATTTGAGCCACAGTGCTACTTCCAGTTTTCTGGTGGTTAATTGGAGATATGAGTCTCATGAACTTTCCTGCCTGTGCTAGCTTTGAACCACCATTCTCAGATCTCAGCCTCCTGATTAACTCGGTAGGATATGAGTCACCAGCACTTGGCCTCAAAGTATAATTTTTTATAAAAGCATTCACTGGCCCCTCCTTTTGTGTCCAGCAGGTGGTAGATTTGTTCCAAGAACCAAACACTGGCAGAAGCTTCTATACTGAAAGTGGCCTCAAAGCAGAAAACTTACCCACTCTTCTACAAAAGACTCTATCTAGCTAGTTATTTCAATGAGTACTGCTGGAGGTCAGGCCTACTGCTCTGAACATATAGGTGAATGTCTAGTTGCTGAGCCATAATACTTAATCTAGCATGAGAAATAACACCTCAATCTTAGACATTACACAAGTGGTAGAGAGCTAGCTTTGAGTACAAGAGGCTCTGGGAGAGTGCCCCAGGACCAGCAAAACAATAAAAAAATAAAAAAAAGAAGTCCAAGACCGGATGGATTCACTGTTTAAATCAGTTAGACCCTTAAAGAAGAATTAACACTAATACTCCAAAAACTACCTAGAACATAGAAAGGGAAGGGGTTCTACCAAACTCATTCTACTAAGCCAGTATTCCCTTGATACCAAATGACAATGACAACAGGCACTGCTGACAATTATCCAGCACTTACCAGCTCTTGCCTATAATCCTAGCTACTCAGGAGGCTGAGATCTGAGAATTGCAGTTCAAAGCCAGCCCCAGCAGGAAAGTCCATGAGGCCCTTATCTCCATTAAACTACTCAGAAAAGGCCAGAAGTGGCCCTGTAGCTCAAGTGGTAGAGGTCCAGCCTTGAGCAAAAGAAGCTCAGAGATAGCACCTAAGCCCAGAGTTCAAGCCTCAGGACCAGCAAAATAAAATAAAAATAAAAGTATAAACCAGTTTCAATGATAAACTAAATGCAAAAAGTATCAATAAAATATTGAAAACTAAACAGCATATTAAAAAAGATCACTGGCCATGGTAAAGTTGGTTTCACCTCACAAATTCATGGTAGTTCAACAAATATAACTCAATAAAAGTAACACAGCATATATTAACAGCAATATATTGACAGGGACATAATACATGATCATAATACATGATCCTCTCTCAGTGGATGCAGAAAAACTTTGACCAAATTCAACATCCCTTAATAAAAACTCTGAAGAAACTAGGAATATTAAAATCTTTTGTCAACATAACAAATAATATATATATATATAATAAACCTATAGTTAACATCAATTAAAAGGAAAATTGATGAATTTCCTCTAAAGTCAAGAACAAGGGTAGGATGTCCACTCCCTCTATTCATATTAAAAATACATACTGGAATTCCTAACTGGAACAGCAAGAGAAATAAATTGGGGAGATTTAATTGGGGAGGAAAGGAGTCAAATTATCCCTTTTATCATAGATAACTTGGTCCTCAGCTTAACAGATTCCACAAAAGCTCTACATCTAATTTGAAAAAAACTTAGGTAATATAGCAGGATATAAAATTAACAGATAAAAATCAATAGCTTTTCTATATCCTGAGGAAACAATACCATTCACGGTAGCCTCAGGAAAAAAAATCTTACCTTAAAATAAGGAGGTGAAAAACAACAACAATAAAAACCTATAAAACCCTGAAGAAATTGAAGATGACTCCAGAAGATGCAAAGATTTCCCATGCTCCTGAATCAACAGAATCAATATTGTGAAAATACCTCCAGTACTGAAAACAATCTGCAGAAATGAAATATTCATCAAAAGTCTGATGTCATTCTTCATAGAAACAGAACAATAAATTATAAAATTCATTTGGAAGCTCAAAAGACCTGAAATAGCCAAACCTATCCTAACTGAAAAGTGAAATGCTGGAGGAATCACAATACTGAACTTCACATTATAGTACAGATACACAGTAACAAAAATAGCATGCTACTGGCACAAAAACAGACATGAAGAAATGTCAAGTAAGATTGCATTAAGAGGTTTCTACATATCGAAGGAAACAATTACCATAATCAAGAAACAATAAGAAATGTAAACTAGCATATGACATAGATACTTGTACACCCATGTTTATCATGATAGTCAAACTTTGAAAACAGCCTAGGTGTCACACTCATAAATGGATAAATGTGAAATATATGTACACACACACACACATCTCATGGAGTATTAATCATCCATAAAGAATAATGGAAATATGTATCTTTAAGAAAAATCACAATAAAAAGCAAATTCAGCTGGGCACTGGAGACTCACATCTACAATTCTAGCTACTTAGGAAGCTAAGATCTGAGTGAGGATCAAGGATAGAAGTCAGCCCAGGCAGAAAAGTCTGCAAGAGTCTTATCTTCTATTAACACCAAAAAGCCAGGAGCATCAGCCTTGAACAAAAAAGCTAAAGAACAGCACTCAGGCCCTGAGTTCAAGCCCCAGTACTGGAATAAAAAAGGAATAAAGCAAGCTCGAAACAGGCAAATATCACTGGTATCTAGACCTAAAAAGAATCTAAGAATCGGGCATAAGGCCTTGTTAGTGAGAACCAGTGGGAGAGGAAACGGGATAGTATAGTACTGGAGGAGTGAAGAATGTTGAAGTATTTTAAACACATATGAAAACAGCATACTTAAACCTACAAAGTACTGATTTTAAAACGGGAGAATGAAAGAGGATTTAAAAGGAGGTAAAGTTGTTGAAAATACCCTGAATGCAAATTATCATAATGAAACCCTCTTTTTCTGTGTACGTGTGTAAGCGTGTGTACAGTTACTTTCTGCTACCACTTGAGCCACAGCTCTACTTTGTTTTTCCTGGTTCAGAGTCTCATGATCTTTTATGATCTTTCTTCCCTTCTCATCCTCCTGACTAGCTAGGATTAATAGGCATGAGCCACTGGTGCCCAGCTGCTTTGTACTACTGATGTAAGCTAATAAAAAAGAAAATAAAATCTCTACTAATGACTTTTTTGAAGTCCTGACGATGGGAATGCTTCTAGAATTACCTCTGCTAAGTCTGATGTTTGTTTGGAGAATAAATGTACTATTATCCCACATTAAAGAAGTACCTAACAGATAAGAAAGCTGTTCATGCTTATAGACCTAGCCACTCAGGAGGCAAAAATCAGAAGGATCTTGGTTCAAGGCCAGCCAAGGCAAAAATAAAGTTCGTAAGCAATTCCCATCTTTCCAGCTAAACATGGGTGTGAACAGGAAGACTGAAACTCTACCCAGAAAATAAAGTCAAAAAAGGGTTGGAGGTATGGCTCAAGTGGTAAAGCATCTTCTTTACAAGTATGAACTATTTCAAACCACAGAACTACAAAAAAAAAGTACTCACTATCACTTCTCAGCCTTTAGAATTATATCAAGTGTAAGGAGTAACTATGTATATTACAATGAAAATTTTTATCTGAAATCATTCATACATTTTAGCAAATGCTCCATTTAGCAAACACATTAAAATTATTTTCAAAAATTTCATTTTAAAGGATTTAATCCAAGAAATAAAGTACAGAAAACTTACAACACTATGACCACAGGAATGGTAAATTAAACAGCAATAAAATGAATCCATTTATACTGTCTTATCACTATTTAAATTTCATTCATTGCTTTTGTATAATACTTCATCTCAGCATCTACAATTTTAACAAATGCTTGGAACGTTTTTTGCTCACAAACAGATGCTGGTCTGACAGAAACACATTTGAAAATGTTCTTTTCTGGGTCATAGTTTCCAACACATCTGTGAACTCGGCCTCTAATCAGTCTTGGAAGCTCACGATCCTGTTTTTCAAAATATAAGCATCAAAAAGTCATTATTTCATCTAAATTTCAACTTTTAATAAACGATTAACCATATTTTGTATATTTCTGTGTATAAGTATGCATTTGGTATACAACTCTAGGTTATATTACATCTAGATGTAGCATATACCTAGAATCCCAGCACTCAAGAGGCTGAGGCAGAAGGGTTTAAAATTCCAGGTCTCATTGGGTGACACAAAGAACCAAATCAAAGAACCAAATCAAACAACAAAAGTCTAATCAATATAAAACAAGTGCTAGATCAAAGAGCACATATATATGTATATATATAATTTGTATATTTATGTATATATGTGTATATTCTAATATACCACAATTTAATTTTCCATATTACTCTTGATGGGAAACAACCAGAGAGATTTTGCTATTATGGACAATGTTATATGAACTAAATAGGAACCATGTCCAAAAGCCTTAATTCCATCATTCAGATTCCTACTGCTGAAAATAATCAACAGAGTAGGAAGTCATCTTCCATTTTTACCATTTTTTAATGAAGTTCAGATATTTTAAGCAACTTGCTTAGGTCAAGAAACTAATAAATGATAAAATAAATATCATGATCCAAGTCTTTTTTCAGAATTTAAGACAATTTCAGAACTAAAACCAAACCCTTTTATAATATGTAGATCTCACAAGGTATTTGGCCTTTAATTTATATTCAAACATTTAATTTATATTCCAACTTACACTTGGATATAAATTACTCCCAACACTTATTAAACTTTATGTTTTGGTTCTTGCAGGTTGCTGAATGAGGCTTTGTTTCACATCTTTGCATATGCTGCTTCTTCATCTTAAAAAGCATTCTTCCACATCTCTTACAGATCTTCCTCCCTCTAGTTTAGCTCTTACTAGTCCTTATAATAATACAGGTTCTGATATGCTACTATTTGCTTGAAATTCTTTCTCTGATTTCATCTTCCTATCCACTTCTATAGCACCCTACTTACACTTCTATCATAGCCTTTATTTTTGTGTGTGCCAGTCCCAGAGCTTGAATTCAGGGCCTGAGCCCTGTCCCTGAGCTTTTCTGCTCAAAGCTAATGCTCTATACTTGGGCCACAGGTCCAAAGCTCTGGCTTTCTAGTGTTAACTGGAGATAAGAGTCTCATGAACTTTTCCTGCCTAGCCTACCTTCCAATAGCAGTCCTCAGATCTCAGCCTCCAAAGTAGCTATGACTAGAGGTTGAATGACAGTTGTCCCTAGTACAATACCGGGTCAAGGATGTAATCAAAGATTTTTCTTGAGCACCAGCTACCAAATGCTACCCCCACTTCCTGGAGGAGAACCTATGAAAATGCTAGGAGAGCATTTAATTTTTTAATGTATCTTTTTACTTGAGATTGTAACTCTTTTGAGGGAAGTAGCCATTTACTCCTTACATTCTACACTATATTCCTAACATAACATCTAAATCACAATAACTAATCTCTCCATATTATACAAATAAACAACTCTATCAGAAATAAAACCAAATAGGCCGGGCGCTGGTGGCTCACGCCTGTAATCCCAGCTACTCAGGAGGCTGAGATCTGAGGATCACGGTTCAAAGCCAGCCCGGGCAGGAAAGACCGTGAGACTCCTATCTCCAATAAACCACCAGAAAACCGAAAGTGGCGCTGTAGCTCAAGTGGCAGAGCGCTCGCCTTGAGCTGAAGAGCTGAGGGACAGCGCCCAAGCCCAGAGTTCAAGCCCCACGACCGACAAAAAAAAAAAAGAAAACTAAATAAAATATTCAGATGTAAACAATTTATATTACAATGGAATTTTGGCCTGCACTTTGATGTTTTGTTGGCAAAGTCTTTCCAAAGAATATTTTAAATACTCACAATTTCATAAAACACACAAGGCAGTGTATTTTTTCCATCTCTCATAAGAAAGGTCTTCGAATAGTATGGACCAGATGTAACAGCTGAATCAAGGACAGCTAAGCAACATGAAAATAGGGAAGAATTACTTGTTGGTAAAATACAAATAAAATTTAACACAGAATAGATTTTTTTTCCTCTTTTTTAAACTGCTATTACAAAGGTGATGTACAGAGGGGTTGCAGTTATATAAGTCAGGTGATAAGTACATTTCTTTCTGGACTATGTCACCCCTTCTCTTGCTCTCTCCCAGTTTTTCCCTTTTATCCCACAAGTTGTATAGTTCATTTTCAACAGTGTCTAGTGAGTACCACTGCTGCATTTATTCACCTTTGTCCCACCATTTTTGTGTCCTCTTAGCCTCTCAAAGACAGATAAACAAGACAAAAAGAAAACAAAAACAGAAAGTGGTGCTGTGGCTCAAGTCATAGAGCACTCACCTTGAGCTAAAGAGCACAGGGACAACACCCAAGCCCAGAGTTCAAGCCCCATGACCAACCAAAAAAAAAAAAGAAAACAAAACAAAAACAGGGCTGGGAATGTGGCTTAGTGGTAAAGTGCTTGCCTAGCATGCATGAAGCCCTAGGTTCAGTTCCTCAGTACCACATACAGAAAAAGCCAGAAGTGGTGCTGTGGCTCAAGTGGTAGAGTCTTAGCCTTGAGCAAAAGCAGCTCAGGGACAGTGCCCAAGCCCTGAGTTCAAGCCTCATGACTTGCAAAGAAGAAGAAAAAAAGAAAGAAAGAAAAAAACAGCAACAAAGAAACACCTCTTCTTAGGCAATCCAAAAATTCATATGAAACAATAAAAGACCCCGAATAGCAAAAATGATCCTCAACAGAAAAAACAGTGCTGGAGGAATATCAATACCAAATTTCAAACTCTACTACAAAGCCATAGTAATCACAACAGCTGGCACAAGAACAGACCTCAGGACCAATGTAGTAGAATTAAAAACCTAGAAATGAACCCACAGACGTATAGCCATCTAATCTTCGATAAGGGAGCTAAAAAAATAAAATGGAAGACAGCCTCTTCAGTAAACGCTGCTGGCAAAATTGGTTAACTACTTGCAGAAAACTAAAGCTACATCCTTATATATCACCCTGCACCAGAATCAACTCTAAATGAATCAAAGACCTCGGAGTCAAAGCAGACATTCTGAAAACATTACAGGATGGAATAGGAGAAACCCTAAGTCTCCTTCACACAGGCCCAAATTTTCTTAGTAGAGACCCAGAAACACAACAAATCAAAGAAAGGCTGCACAAATGGGATTTCATGAAATTGCAGAGCTTCTGCACGGCAAAGGACATAGCTAGCAAGATTAATACAAAGCCCACAGATTGGGAGATCTTCACTAGCCATACAACAAGGGTCTCATATCTAAAATATACCTGGAACTCAAAAAATTAAATCCCCCAAAAACAAATCTTCAAAGAAACAACTGCCCAATAAATAAGTAGGCTAAAGACTTAAAGAGAAACTTCTCTGAAGAGGAAAGAAAGGGGGGCTGGGAAGGTGGCTCAGTGGTAGAGTGCTTGCCTTGCATGCCTGAGGCCTTGGGTTCGATTCCTCAACACCACATAAGCAAAAAGAAAAAAGCCAGAAGTGGAGCTGTGGCTCAATTGGTAGAGCGTTAACCTTGAGCTGAAGAGCTGAGGGACAGCGCCCAGGCCCAGAGTTCAGTTCCCACGATCGGACCCAGAAAAAAAAAAAAAAAAAAGAGGAAAGAAAGATGGTCAATAGACACATGAAGAAATGCTCAACCTCCCTAGCCATAAAAGAAATGAAAATCAAAACAACATTGAGGTACCACCTCACCCCAGTTAGAATGGCTAGAATCAAGAACTCTAATAACAACAGATGCTGGAGGGGATGTGGACAGAAGGGAACCTTACTGCATTGTTGGTGGGAGTGTAAACTTGTTCAACCACTTTGGAAAGCAGTATGGAGGTTCCTCAAAAGACTCCACATAGAGCTCCCCATGACCCAGCAATCCCACTTTTGGCCACACTAAAGCTACCAGCATGACTATGTTTATTGCAGCATTATTTACCATAGCTAAGATATGGAACCAACCCAGATGAATGGATCAAGAAAATGTGGTATATATACACAATGGAATTCTATGCCTCCATCAGAAAGAATGACATTGCCCCATTTGTTAGGAAATGGAAAGACTTGGAAAAAATTATATGAAGTGAAGTAAGCCAGGCCCAAAGAAACACAGGTCCCATGGTTTCTCTTATTTGCAATAACTAGTATATGTCTAAGTCAAGCAGAAAAGGTCAGATAAGTTGATGTTAGGGAAATGAACCCTAAGATATGTATTCAAATGTTTTTTTTCTTTCAGGTGATTGTTTCTAACACATTTATAAGATTATTTCTTTGTTGCTTTGTATGTCCCTCCCCCATGGTATAACCCCTGCTTTCACTGTACTTGAGGTCAGTATAATTTGTGGAGGGGAAGGGAAAAAACAAATCATTTAACTAGGGATACAGGTAGACCCACTGCAACAATGAGATGTACAAATCGTTATGTAGGAAAATGAACTTTACAACTTTCATGGGGGGGGGGTGTTGGGTGGGAGAATGGGAAGGGATGGGAAGAGGAACCAAAGGAGGAGGCTACAATGATTGATAAGAAATGTACTCATTATCTTGCCCATGTAATTTTAACCCCTCTGTACAGTATTTTCACAATTAAAAAAAGTAAAATTCCAAAGGGAAAGGGAAAAAAGAAAAATTTCTTCTTTCCATTTCCTGGAGTTCATTTTGATAAATATTATTTTAGAGGCAGAAGACTTAGAATTAATTCCAGCACTGTAATTAACCAGCTGTGGGGATTTTTTTTGTCTTTTCTTTTTTGGTACTGGGGATCGAACCCAGGACATTGCACTTGCTAGGCAAGCGCTTTGCCACTGAGCTACATCCCAGCCCCATAAATATTATTTTATATGATCAGATGCATATAAGCATTGAGCCTTTGTGTTTCTAGAAGTAGATATTAATTGTTCCCACATCAACCTCTCACAATTCTACTTACACAGTAATAAAGATATTTTAAGAAATGTATTGTAGAACTATTTTGTATAAAAAATGTTTCTAGCCCTTGGCTTTATATTCAAGTGCATATAATTAAAAATAGGTGTTTAGCTGGGTGCCAGTGGCTCATGACTGCAATCCTAGCTACTCAGGAGGCTGAGATCTGAGGATCATGGTTCAAAGTCAGCCTAGGCAGGAAAGGCCATGAGACTCATCTCCAATAAACCACCAGAAAACCAGAAGTGGCACTGTAGCTCAAGTGGGAGAGCACTAGCCTTTAGCTGAAGAGTGCAGGGTCAGCGCTCTGGCCCAGAAGTTCAAGACCCGCAATAGACCAAAAAAAAAAAAAAATGTGGCCATCTAAAGTTTTTCCTCAGAATATGTTTTCTAGAGTGTCTAAATCTCCAGAGCAGTGTATTACATTATCAATAAAATACATTATAACAAATGGGCATCATAATTTAATTTTTAAAAATTACCGAATTATTATTACAGCCCTAGTCTTCAGCTTACTAACATTTTAGAACTTCAGATCAGTTGATTTCTTAATTGTATTTTATTGTGTAAATGTAGGGTATATAACAAAATAGATTTCAAATGTGAAATCATTACTTGAAAATGCAAGCTCTTTCTACATATGATATAAATAAATGTATGGATACAGATAATATGATAACTTATAAAAGCATGGCCAGGAAAGATACTTCAGGAGTTATTTCTAAAATGACAATCATAAAGGAGCTTTAAATATACCTGTACTACTACATGGTCATATGGATATTTATGATAGTCTCTTTCTGTGAGATTATTTCATAATTTATTATTAATTTTAACTAAAAAGTATTTTGATTTTTTAACATTTTTAAATTTATTATCCTCAAGTAGTTGTACAAATTCAATGAGTACAATGAATGAGTACAATGAATCTTTATCAATTCACCCCTTTAAATCAATCATTCTCCATCTCTCCCAATCCTACCCTAAGTAGTAATTTTTGAATCCCTAAACATTACTTCTATTATTTTTCCCTTCTAAGAAAAATTTAATTCTAGAAATATACAAAATTCTCTTAAAATATTAAGTTAGCAAAAGTATTCTTGTATTATTCTTAAAATGTTCTTTTAGAGTATTTAAATATTAGTTAACTTCTGTACAAAAATAAGTAAAGTAGTAGAAAGTACACTAGATTAAGATTAAGAAGACTTGGATTCTTGTGTGTGTGTGTGTGTGTGTGTGTGTGTGTGTGTGTGTGTGTGTGTGTTCAAGTGCATGCATGTGCACACATGCACCAGTAATGGCGGCTTGAACTCAGGGTCTCCCACTTTGCAGCTGCTGCTCTAACATTTGAGTCATGTGTCCAGTTCCAAGGAGACATGGATTCTAAATCCACTCAGCTGCTAACTTTATGATTTTAGTCAAAACTATTTTAATAATTTGCCCCATTTCCTCATATAACTCAAAGGGTATAATTACTTGCAAGAGTCTATCTAATGTCAGCATTATGAATCAGAAGAATACTACACTATCAGTTACCAATTACTTAATTCACACAAATAAATGACCCCAAAGAAGAAAATTCCAATAAACCATAATCTCCTTTTGTAAAATTTTTTCATAATCCCCTGCGGATTCCTGTTGATATTTAAAACTGCTGTCCAAATAGTATTACTGATGTATTTTTGAAGTATTATACTTACCTAGTAATTCAAAAAGCAGTACAGATTTCTGTGTATGTTTGCGCCAGTATTTCATGCTTTCAATAACTGCAGAAATAATTCTTAAAGAACTGTTTTTAGCCTCATACTGTAACTGATGCAAAGGAATTTTCTTTTGGAAAAAAAAGTACATTCGAAAAATTATTCATTTATTAATGTCATTACTATAACACAGTAGAAGGAAAAATCAAGATGCATTTGAAGACAAGAAAGCAAAAATTATGTATTATTCATCTACTCATTCACATTCATTTATTGAATAAACATCATACAGACATAAATAAAACAAGTTCTTTCCTTAAAGTTCTCACATTCTAGGAGAGGAGCCAGACACATTATTCATTCATTTCAAAGGTGTTTTCTGGAATCTAAAAGAAAAATTCTTGAGAGTAGAAGAGAAATTATTAGGGAATAAGAAGGTGACAAATATATACATGTGCACATATGAGGGAAGCCAGGAGGGCACAGAATCAGAAGGAAACCGTGATAAAATACAGCAGAAGGGTCTATCAGCTGCACTGGACACTGATGAAAGTAAACTAAGTAACTCAAGAGCAGCAATGGGATGGAGGGAATGAGAGAGAAAGAGGTAACAGCTTACACTAAGCAAAAGGAAAGAAATGTACATATCACCCAATTTGGAAGACATAGTTGTATTGTCAAAGTTTGTAGAGTTCACAAGCTTTATAGATCATGATAATGACAATTTGCCTTGTGAAGGTAAAATGTGTTTGTGACTTTAGCTAAGTATCACTATCCCACAAAATTGTGAAATTTATATAATCATTTAATCTCAATAAAGAAATTTTTTAAAAAGGTGATCAATGAGAGGCAAAAAGGTACAAGTGTAAGGCTGAAGAGGTAAGTACAATAAAATTAATTTACATATATGTATGAAAAAAGTTGTAATAAAACACTTTCATAAAATTATAATACTAATAAAAATCGAAAAGCAGTTGGACCATCTATTCCATCGGAAACACAGCTTCTACTGAAAATAGAGCACAAAATAGACATAATACTTGTCCTCACATGACTTAACAGTCTAAAATGCAATTCATAAATAAATATGTAAAACAACGCGAAGAATAGGTATGTCTTATACATTTTAAAAAACCAAGAAAAAAGAAGGATTGAGATTAATATTTTAAATGGTTATATGGTAATATAGAGAAATGTTAAGGGCCCTGAGATACAAATTTGCTTTGTATCTCTGAAGATTAACTAATAGTGTAAGAAGAATGGTCATACATGTCTGTAATCCCAACTATGTGGCAAATAGAAAAGCCTGGCCAGATTAAAAAAAAAAAAAAAGAAAGACCAAGTAAGACTACATAAAAAAAAACAAAGCCGGGCACCAGTGGCTCATGCCTGTATTCCTAGCTACTCAGGAGGCTGAAATCTGAGGATCATGGTTCAAGCCAGCCCGGGCAAGAAAAGTCCGTGAGACTCCTCTGTCTCCAATAAACCACCAGAAAACTGGAAGTGGCTCAAGTGGTAGAGTACTAGCCTTGAGCTGAAGAGATGAGGGATAGCACCTAGGCCCAGAGTTTAAGCCCCACAACCGACAAAAAAAAAAAAAAAAAAAAAGCTATTTCTGCATGCAGTAGCCCAAACCTATAATCCAAGCTACTTGGAAGGTGGAGCTATGAGGATCGCAGTTTGAGGCCAGCCCAGGCATACAAGTTTGTGAGATTCCATTTCAACCAATGGCCAGGCACAATGGCATGAGTCTATTATTCCAGCCACAGATGGAAGCACAAGTAGAAAGAGCACAGCTCAGAAACTACCTTGACAACCAAACTGAAAAAGGGGTGGAGGCATAGCTCAAGTGATAGAATGGCTGCCAAGGAAGCATGAACCCTGAGTTCAATCCCCAGTATTGCTAAAAAACAAAACCAAATTGGACCTTGGTGGAACACACCTGTAATTCCAGCTATGAGGGGACACAGGTAAGAAGATTGTGGGCAATTGTGAAATCCTATCTAAAAAATAAACTAAAAATAAAAAGTCCAGGTTTCATGGCCCAAGTGGCACAGTGCTTGCTTAGCAAGCATAATAACCTGAGTTCAAACCTCAATAACAACAAAAAGAAAGAACACAGTGTAAGATACTGATGATTTTCTTTGTGAGGATAAGGGTTGTAAGAAACACCTGATGGAACTTTTTTTTCAAGTACAAATACTTCCTCCCTTGTTCCAATACTAACCCAAATTCTAAAATGTCTCCTTTTGAAGATTATTGCCATAGTGAGCCACTGTTACTAAGGTGACAATGTCATTTTATGCACAAGAGGACATAAAGCTAAGAACTACTGGAAAATATGCTATATTGATCACGTTACCAGAAAGAAAAAAAACATAATTTATCCTAAACAGGCATAGAGACAGAACAAACAAAGGATATTTAAGACCCCAGACAGAAGCAGGTAAGAAGCTGTTATCACTCCTATGTTGAAAGGACAATGGAAGAAGTCAAATTACTAAGCCAAGAAAATCTATACTCATAGAGAAATTATTTCATGCAGTGACATAGTCATTTGATATTCTCCTAGTGATTTCCACCGGCTGAAGCTAGCAAATAAGAAGTCCCATCATGATGAGCTATGAATCACCATTACAGAGCACAACGAGTGAGTGAAGAATCTACTGTGCCAGAAGGTGAGGAAGGGGAGAGACTAACCAATACATATAAAGTGTACAAATATTTACAAAGAACAATTAGCACTGTGCACAGAGTGAGGTAAGAAGAATATAAACCAAAGCAGAGGTATTAGAGCACATTCCATCTTTAGAGAATTGTCAAGTCCAGAATGACTAGCAAATTGGAAAAAATAGTAGAGTGTGGAATATGAGCTATAAACGCAGAATAAGAGCAGACTACAAAGCAGAAATCAGTAAACTATTGCCTACACTCCAAATTTACCTGACATCTGTTTTTGCGAACTTTATTACAACATGGCCATACTCATTCATTTATGTATTGTCTATAGCTAATTTCAAACTACAATGGCAGAGTTAATTGGTGTAGCTGAGTGTGTGTATATGTGTGTGTATATATATGCATATACATATATACATATATATATATATGTATATATGAGACAACATTACTAATTAAGTAAAAAATACTACCTGGCTCTGATCTGTTAAAAAAAAAAACTTAGAATAAGAGGTTGGGTAAATTTTGCAAGCTGTAGATAAATTTATTGTCTTAATAATTATTAAGCAGTGAAAGCCTGAATCCAGAAAAAAACTCTAAAGCAAGCTAGTGCTGTTGGCTTATGCCTGTAATCCTAGTATTCAGAAAGCTCAGATCAAAGGATCACAGTTCAAAGGCAGCCTGGGAAGGAGGCCCATGAGATTCTTATCTCCAACTAACTACTAAAACAGATGGAAGTGGAGCTGTGGTTTTCACTGGTTGAGTGCTAACTTTAAACACAAAAGCTTAAGGACAGTGCACAGTTCAAGCCCCATGACTGGCACCAAAAAAAGAAAGAAAGAAAAATAAAGCCTCTAAGGCAACTACTGAAAAGAGCATCCAGCTGATTCTCTCAGTGGCTTATACCTGTAATCCTAGCTACACAAGGAGCTGAGATCTGGAGGATAGTCAGATCTGGGCTAGAAACTAGCCAATGCACAAAAGTCCAAAGACTCTTATTTCCAACTAACCAGCAAAAAGCCCAGGCTGGAGGTGTAGCTCCAGGCAGAGAAAGTGAATGAATCAGTGAACGCAAAAGTTGAGTAAGCATGACCTGAAGTCCAAGTTCTGGAACCAGACAGACAAACAGACAGAAAGGAGCCTCCAATCACATCCCTTACGACATTATTTTGAAAACTAACACTCATCTACTCCAATGGAATTGCATATTTGTACTAATCAACATATGCCATAGGATTTCAAATTATTTTTTTTATAACTTTCTAAGTATTTACCTAATGTTTTTGAAGTCATGTATTAAATTTAAATGTTTACCTTCAGAGTGTTTTCTTCTGAAATATCATCCAAGGTTTTTTTCTTAAATTGATTTTGTTGAAAATTAGGCTTAAATGCCTGCAATCTGCTGTTCTTATCCAAGCCTTTTTTTGTGGTATCAGACATTTTTGAGAAGCTTGTTTGTCTGAGGATCTCAGTTTCTTTGTGACCAGATAAATTAGAAGGTTCAGATATTCTTAATTGCTTTTGTGGTTGAGTTCCCAAACTCACTGGACAAGAACCGAATGTATCCTTTGCCATCACATTTTTTTTAAATTGAGGTCTAAAATAATTTGCATCCCAAGTATGCAAGCTGGTATTTTTGTCATCATCTCTGTAGCTATAATAATAAAAATGTATTTATATAAGCTTTTCTAAAATGACATTTGATAAAATTTTTTACTTAAAAATTTGTAATTACTATTTCTGATTTATAACTACTAATTACAAAATCCAATCATAATACCTCAACAACCTCACAATAAATCATTACCTCTTTCCAAATGAAAAGGTAGAATCAGGGAAGAAATAACTTGCCGAAGTAAAACAGCAAGTTATTGACAAATCCAGATCTCAGAAAACTAGTGTCTCAATTCATAATACAGTGCTGCAAAGTATATTTTTAAACTATTCTAGCCTCCATATGACAGTGGTTATCTTCAAGTGGAAAGAGGACTTTTGCTTAATTCTTTATACATTTTCAGTTTTCTACAAAGTAAAAAAATTAAATTTTAACTATTATATAAATCACATGAAAAATATAGGCAGACTAGATAGCTATTTGATTAGATATTTTGTGCTTTCACTATATAGCTAAGAAATACTACTATTCAGTCTGTCACAGCACTTTTTTGCTACATTAATCTTAGTATCAGCTTATCAGAACATGGAACTCTTCAATGAAGCCAAAATCTAACTATATTTTCTAGGTGCACAAGGAGAAACTCCCTCAAGTCACAGTTGAGTAATTTTCCAGGAAATATTGCAAGAAAACAATAAACTCATCCCTTAATTAAGAAAATAATCCACCAAAAGGGAGTTCATATTTAAGAAAATAATCCCCCACAAATGCTTTATGGTATCTGAAGCTTGTATTAACTGGAAAATTTTGTTAAATACAAAATTAAATAACAAGTGCAAATCACAATGACAAAAACTTTTAGATTATAAAAATACTACAAATATCATAATATCCAGGAAAAATATTAGAATTATTAATCGCCTAATATACCTCTATGAAGACTTTTTGTTGTTGTTGTTGGTCGTGGGCCTTGAACTCTGGGCCTGAACGCTGTCCCTCAGCCCTTCAGCTCAAGGCTAATGCTCTACCACTTGAGCTACAGTGCCACTTCAGGTTTTCTGGTGATTTATTGGAGATAAGAGTTTCACGGACTTTCCTGCCCGGGCTGCCTTTGAACTGTGATCCTCAGATCTCAACCTCCTGAGTAGCTAGGATTACAGGCATGAGCCACCGGTGCCTGGCTTGAAGACATTTTTCTACTATCTCTTTATATGATAATTTGGAACTTTATTTTCAATACAGAGAACAGAAATGCAATTGTTCTTCCTCTCTTGTGGCTACTAAAAGCAGCATTTATAGGCAGAAATGTTTCTTTAAGCTTCACAATTATTTAGTGGTTAATCATGAAACTAAAACTTCCTCCTGAGGTGTTTCCACAGCCTGGAGATTAGCCCTGAAGAACTACAGCCTGATTGCCTCTCTAGTGTGCCCAAAACACATAATCCAATTCAGTCATGTCTTCAACACCCCTATTAAACCATGAAGCCTAATTCGCAGTAGCTCCCAAAGAGAGAAGGAAGCAGCATCTTCCCCAAGGCATTTACATTATCCATTATATGTAATCTACGCATGATATAGAATCCATAGGTATTAATGCAGAAATTTCCCCAAGAGAAGGATAGGAAAGAAAAAAGTTGAAAAAATAGTTAAGTAGACTCACCTCCAATCACTTTTGTTTCTTTCAGTATATGACTGAACATATTTAGACATTGATTCTTCACTTCTCAGAGGACAAGAAACTGAAGGTGATGTTGGCCTTTCAATGAAATGAGTTGTTAAGTATCTTTTTTCAAACTGATCATGTAAAATATACACGGAAGACTAACATCAGCTAGTAACAGACAAACATTTATTGGTTTATATTTTTTTCACATACCCTGGGTTCATTGTGTCCTTTAAATGCGCTAATTCTGGAGTCACAGCTTCCCAGGCCCAATCTCAAAAGTATAAGAACACAAATAAAAGTAAGATAGGCAGCATTTTTCAAAATAACCACTTCATATTCATTTAATTTGGGAGGTTTAAAAATTAGGAGAAAAAAACTTCAATAGTACTCTGTTGCAGATTTAATCACAGCCTAATTTTTATGTGTCTTTCTTCCCTCACTGTATTTTTAATAGTTTAATCTGTATGCTTTCCACAACCAATTTTTATAAAGGATCTTATATTTTGTAACATAGATTTAGTTTGACCCAATGTTTGTTAAAAATTTTAGTTCCACTCAACAGTAAGAAGCACATCATAACAGACAGCAGATACATGCAGGATGTGTAGAAGACAAAGATGGAGAGAGTGGAACCGAATTTCACCGCTAAACCTAATACTATATAATGTACAGTAATATTTTCATAGTCTATTCTACTCTATGCTCTTCTATTACTTTTTATAGATTATATCCCAGCCCAAGTAATGAAACAGACAATTAAAAAAACACTTATATAATGCTTTCTTATCTATTACAAGAATTTAGATCTCTCATGAACAGTAATCTTGATCAGAACTGGAAGAGCAGAAAGATGCACTTTTCCTTACAGAGTAGCTCAAACATGGATTTTTTTTTTAATTTTTATTGTAAAGATACTATACAGAGGGGTTACAGTTACATGAGTAAGTTAATGAATACATTTCCTATCGAGCATTGTTATCCCCTCCATTGTTTTCCCCCTACTATTCCTGTCTTCCCAATGTCCCCAACTCTCCCCCCCCCCCACCAGGTTATACAGTTTGTCTTCAACATAGTTAGCTGTAGTGGTCAGCTCTTTAATGTTTGCTGACTTTTTACTTCTCTATGGAAGAAGGACAACATTCTGAAATATGTCTGGTATGTGCTGGTTATATATACTTTAATTTCAGATACACACCTAGAACTATTAACAGACAAATAAAACTACACATTTAAAATGTACCTATGACTTCTTTTAAACTTTATTTTTGTGCTGGTCCAGGAGCTTGAACTCAGGGCTTGGGCACGCTTCCTAAGCTTTTTTGATCAAGGCTATCTCTCTACCACTTGAGCCACAGCTCCACTTTGGCTTTTTGGTGGTTAATTGGAGATAAGATTCTTAGACTTTCCTGCTGGGGCTGGCTTTGAATTGTGATCCTCAGATTTCAGACTCCTGAGTAGCTAGGAGTACAGGCGTGAGCCACTGGCACTGGCTAAAAACAGAGTTATGTGTTAAATAATAGGATGTTAGTAGTCTCACTTAAAAGATGTTATTAATCAGAGGCTCCCTGTCCCCAGAACTTAATCAAGAGGTTTTTAAAATGCAGTAAACCTGTTTCCAGCCAGCGCCAAGTGATGGGCATCTCTAGGGATAACTGGCACAAGCACCACAAAAACGGGGGTAAAAGGAAGCCCTATCATAACAAGCAGAAGTATAAGCTGGGATGCCCTGCTGCCAACACTAAGATAGGGCCCCATCACATACACACAGTCCGAGTTCGAGGTGGCAACAAGAAATACCATGCTCTGAGGCTGGATGTGGGCAACTTTTCCTGGGGCTCTGAGTGTTATACTCTTAAAACAAGGTTCATTGATATCGTCTACTATGCATCCAATAACGAGCTGGTCTGCACCAAAACCCTAGTGAAGAACTGCACTGTGCTATTGACAGCATACCTTCCCAACCATGGTATGAATCCCGCTATGCACTGCCCCTGGGCCACAAGAAGGGGACCAAACTGACTCCTGAAGAGGAAGAGATTTTAAACAAAAAACAAGAAAATTCAAAAGAATTATGATAAAGGAAAAAGAATGTCCAAAACAGCAGTCTTTTGGAGGAGCTGTTCTAACAGGGGAAGCTTCTTGCCTGCATTCCATCCAGACCAGGCCAGTGTGGCCGAGCAGATGGAAGGTAAGGAGCTGGAATTGTATCAGAGGAAGATCAAGGCCTGGAAAGGCAAATAAAGTCACCTACCATCCTTAGCTCATGTAATAAAGGTGTTTATTGTTTTTTAAAAATGCAGTAAACCCATGACCTCTGAGAAGTAGAACTAGACAATATAAACCCCCACAATAGCAACTTAGTTTGTGTATAAGCTGAAGCTACAAGCAAGCAGCAAACTGAATGAGAGAATCTCAGTCCCATTGGGTTGCTGGAACAAAATACCTTAGACTGGGTTATTTATAAACAATATAAATGTATTTCTTACAGTTATGGGAACCGAGAACTTCCAGGTTAGGGTGGCAAAAATGTTTCATATCTGGTGAAAGCTTGTTCTCTCCTTTTTTAAGTGGTACTTGTATTTTAAACTCAGAGACTCAAGCTTGCTAGACCAGTGTTCTATCTTTGGGGCCATACTATCAGCCCCTCCCTCACACTTCTTTAATAAGGTCACTAGTCCATGGCTAAGAACAGAGGCCATGTGACTTAATCCTCTTAATGCTAAAATCAACATGAAATTTCAGACAATAACAGAGTAAAGGGCTAACAAATGAAGAAAGGCAAACTGCTGTTAAGAAAAAAAAGACTAAGCATCAAAACTTTCTAGTCCTTTCCCATCTTTCCTACATTCTACACATACTTTTCCCTGTTCCTAAAGCAACTTGAATCTTTCCATTGTTTGCTACCACATACATAAGTCACAATGTCTATATGTGTTTTGAAGAAGAAAAACTCTTGTGCTGGAATGTTCATACTTGGGGAATGAAAAGAAGAAATAAAAATCTAAGCTGGGTGCCATGCTTATAATCCTGCCTATTTAGAAGGCTGAGACCAGAACAATCAAAGTCAGTCTAGACAGAAAAAATCCGTAAGACCCCATCTCTAATTAATCAGCAAAAATCTGGGCTGAAGGTGTGGCTCTAAGGGCAGAATGCCAGCTATGACCAAGCAAGGCAAACAAGTGCAACTTCCGCCACTCTCAATTCAAGCCTTAGTACAAGTATATATACATACATATATACATACATACATACATAAAGTTACTTCTGAGTTCTTGTTTTCTGCAAATTTTTACTTTGCTCATTTTCTTACCTGTTGGTACAGGAGGGCAATCATAACTTTCAGAAGCAATACCAATACCTGGATCATTTTTCAGCGGATTAGAAGTTAATGGTTGTCTGTTTCTCTTTTTCTGATTGAACAATGGTACCTGCAAACAGCCTACATAAAATGTACCAATAAAGTAGTATATAGCAGATAAACAATTTGAACTTACAAAATAATTACTATAAAATAATGTGTAGCTTACATAACATGCAATTTGAATCTCTACTTCTATAGGTCAATAGGTACATTATAGCTATTATATATTTTATGTCCCTAATTTTATATTATTTTTAAAAACTTACATAACCTCATTTTGCTTTAATTTCTCATCTCTGTTCTCATCTCCTAATACTTCCCAAATACAACTTCTGTTTTTCTTCCCCTCCATACAACTTCTGTTTTCTTTTCCCTCCTGTGCTTACCTATTATCAACTGCAGAAAACCTGTAAGTTATAACAAAGGTGAAGAGAAACCAAAGCATGAGCCATGATTTCTAAAAACTTAACCATTATTTGGACCATAACAACCAATCTTTAGGGCCACAGTTATCAAAAGTTTAGTTTGACTAAGATTTGATTTGGAATGCTAATTATCATTTCAGTTCCAAAACTATAAACTCATTCTTTTTTTTCTTCCTTTTTTTCTTTTTTTTTGCCAGTCCTGGGGCCTGGGCTCTGTCCCTGAGCTCTTCAGCTCAAGGCTAGTGCTCTACTACTTGAGCCACAGTGCTACTTCTGTTTATTGAAGATAAAGAGTCTCATTGGGGCTGGGAAGGTGGCTCAGTTGTAGAGTGCTTGCCTTGCATACATGAGGCCCTGGGTTCAATTCCTCAGCACCACATAAACAGAAAAGGCCAGAAGCGGCACTGTGGCTCAAGTGGAAGAGCACTAGCCTTGAGCTGAAGAGCTGAGGGATAGCACCCAGGTCCAGAGTTCAGGCCCCAGGACTGGCAAAAAAAAAAAAAGGAGTCTCATGGACTTTCCTGCCTAGGCTGGCTTTGAACTGTGATCCTCAGATCTCAGCCTACTGAGTAGCTAGGATTACAGGCGTGAGCCACAGGTGCCCAGCATATATAAACTCATTTTTATAAACTATATTGCATCATATTTTGTCTAAAACCCCAAACTCTTCAATTTTAATAAGCACTCCAGGTATGGATTATGGTATTTTTCTACAGACCATTCTGAATACTTTGGAGAATGACAATATAAAAATACATGGCCAGGCGCTGGTGGCTCACACCTGTAATCCTAGCTACTGAGAAGGCTGAAATCTAAGGATTGCAGTTCAAAGCAAGCTGGGGTAGCAAAGTCTGTGAGACTCTTATCTCCAATTAACCACCAGAAAACCAGAAGTGGTGCTGTGGCTCAAAGTGGTAGATCACTAACCTTGAACTGAAGAGCTCAGGGACAGCACCCAGCCCCAGAGTTCAAGCCCCATAATCAACTCCCCAAAAAATCATAATAACATATATATTTGTTTGTATGTATATATATATATAGCAGATAATTAGAACATAATTAAAACAATATGCATATATATTGCATATATGTATATACATATACACACAGATATACATATATGCATATATATGTATGTGTATATGTATATATGCATGTGTATGTATATATGTATATATGCATGTATATGTATGTATATGTGTATATATGCATATGTGTATATGTGTATGTGTATATATATAAATATATACGTGTATGTATACATACACACACACACACACACACACACACAAACTCCACTTTCTTCATGTGAAAAGTAGGATCACAAGTTAGGCCAAAACTAGAATTAATAGACTTTAAAAACTATAAGGGAACTCAAAAGAAAAAGAGATCCAAAAAGCTTTCCATTGCTTGAATGCAAATCGTTGAAGTCATCACTACAGTGCAGGAGGATACTGACACTGCAAACTCCCTGATGAAAGGCTAGGAGAATTATCTCAAGTCAGGCTGACCGGGTTTTAATTATGACTTCAAAGTACATATGTGGAACAAATACAGAAAAGCAAAATAAGATAATGATTAATAGCATGGACTCTAGATCCATATTCCTAAATTCAAATTCTGTTTCTGCCACTTAATAAATTAGTTATTTAAACTCTTTATTCCTTGATTTCTTATCTAGAAAGCAGGAATAATTAAAAACTATCTTAGGGGCTGGGAAAGTGGCTCAGTGGTAGAGTGCTTGCCTTTCATGCATGAGGCCCTGGGTTCGATTCCTCAGCACCATATAAGCAGAAAAAGCCAGAAGTGGCACTGTGACTCAAGTGGTAGAGAGCTAGCCTTGAGCTGAAGAGCTGAGGGCCAGCACCCAAGCCCAGAGCTCAGGCCCCACAACCAGCAAAAAAAGAAAACTATCTTAAAAAGTTAGTATAAGAATTAAATGCACTGATTCTTATGTTTAAATGTCTAGAATACATTATATCTATCATAAAAAATAGTTACAAACTTCATTGTATATTAGAATTATTTGCCTGGTCCTCATCATCTTGCCCTGTGTCCTTATACTATTAAATTGAGGAAACAAAAATGGCACAAACTGTTAGGAGACAGAAGTAATTCTGTAAACATTTTGAACAAGTCAATTACAAACACAAATAAAAACATCTGTTTCTTTGTGTGCAGCTTAGAAGCATAAAAGCTTAAAAGAATTCAATCACATAAGTTTTATAGATAGATCAATATAATAAACCTAAATGCATTTTATTCCTATCTGTTACTAAATATTTGCCTTGAATAAGCTATTTTTTTCTCCCTGTATCTAAAAAGAACAGAATATACATTTCATGTTTAATCTTTTTGAAAGTTTCTTTCAAAATGTTCCATCTCAACTATACAAGGTTTAAGTGGCATATGCAAAATATAGAAACTTCTCAAATAAGATTGTTCAATACCTGCTGTAGTTCGAGTTGAATTTTCATTTAGGTTTCTCTTCATTTTCTTCAGTATCAAAATCTATAAATATTTGCTCAGCATCCCAAATCTACAAAATGAAGTTGTTTGATTAAGCCTTCAAAGAAACTTGGAAATTCATCAATAAGGTCAACAACAAAATTAATTTCTCCTCCTACTAATAACAGAAATTATGGCTTGGCACTATTTTGATAATATAAAGATTTCAGGGAGTTCTTTATTTTCAGAATAAATATTTACAGTATTTTTTCCAGCTCTTAAAAAATTATGACTGGAGTGACTTTAATCATGCTTCCTAAATATACATGGATTTTCACACAATGTACAGAATTTCAGCATCAAGAACCATGAGAATTATGAACCAGATCCATAAAGAGAAAAACAGACTATGTACAGCATAGTAAGTTTCCATTCAGTTTCTACAGTTCAACTAAGTGAAACAAGTTTTTACTTTTCAATATTTTCTGTCGTACAGAGAGACAAATGGCACATGGTCTCCCTGATATGTGGATGCTAAAGCCAAAATGCAGGAAGATATGAAAAAGTAAACAGGACTCTAGAAACAAAGGACAGCCACTCATTTTGTCATATCATTGCTAAATGACTCCATGTTCTTGACCATATATATGGTAGATATATGCACACAACAGACAGAAGACAGGAGGAGAACACAGAATAAGTGGGAAACGGAACAACATACAACAAAGAGGCCCATCAGTGCACTAGACATAGAAGAAAAAGAACTAAGTAACCCAAAGACAGTGATGGGAAGGAAGGAATGAGAGGGAAAGAGGGAACAGCTTACACTAAGGAAAGAAATGTAAACATAACCTGATGTGGAAAAATAAGTTGTATTGTCAAAGCTCATAGAATTCACAAACTGTATAGACCATGATAATGACAATGTGCCTTGTGAAGGTTAAAAGGTTTGTGACTTTATCACTATTCCACAATACTGTGAAATATATGAAATTTATGTAATCACCTAATCTCAAATTTTAAAAAAAAGTGAGAGAAGGGACAGGTTAGGGGTGATGGGTGACAATGTTGTCAGACACCTTGTATTCATATACTGTTTTGTAGAATGGGAACAACTACTTAATAAAAAATATTTTAAAATATTTCCTGTTGTAAATTTTTTCCATATTCAGCCTCCTAATATATTTTATTCCCAATCTAATTCATCAAACACTTGTCCATTGCATGAAATGGCAAGCTGAAAGCTATTTTAAATAAGGTAAATTCTTTTTTTTTTTTTTTGTGCCACTACAGGGACCTGAACTCAGGACCTGGTACTGTCCTTTGGCTATTTCATTCAAGGCTGGTGCTCTACCACTTGAACTACATCTCCACTTGTGTTTTTTGTGGTTAACTAGACACAAAAGTCATGGACTTTACACCTGGCTAGCGTCTAACCCTGATCCTCAGATCTCAGCTTCCTGAGTAGTGAGGATTACAGGTGTGAGCCACCAGCTCTGAGCTTAAATAAAATAATTTCTCTCCCAAGTCCACTACCTAATGGAACAGGTAAACATAATAATACAACTCAACCTGAGCTACTTTTAACTTCTAAATATGATTTATAAAAATAAAAAGGTCGGGGAATACCTCCACTTTGTTTTTGTCTTAAACTTTTAGCAGGATGGAAGGGGCACTTTATCAAAAGTAACATAAATTAAAATAGTTCTGTTCTAAGACGTAAAACCTCGTTTTGTCCTCTCCATAAACGCAGTTCACACCCTGAACCTATGAGGACCGACTTATCACACATGCAAGACAAAGCCAGATTTAAAGTGCATCCCTTTAAGTGCTCCCCACTGGGTCTTCCCACCAGGCCCACCCGACTTAGTAATGGATCTGAGTCACTGAGGCGCAGAGAGGTGCTGGCTGGCCCACACGATGGCCCACCAAGATGGAGGACGCGCGGCCTGCTCGGGCCTTGTGCTCTGGGAAAGCGTACCTTGACCCACCCAGGAGTTGGGGACAGTTTGATAATAAGGCAAGGAAAAGCCTTTCCCTTCTTCGAGCCTTTGCGAAAGGCACCAACAAACTTCCACCACAGGTCCCCTCACCTCAGCCAACAGCCAGTCAGTCAGTCGAGTCCAGCCGGCAGCGGTCTAAACGGGCCCAGGTCCGAAAATGGGCGGGAAGTCGGGCTTTGCGCAGGCGCCGGCGAGCTCATGCAGGCGCAGGCGCGCAGGGCCTCTTCCCCCGCGCCATGGCTTGCGCAAGCGCATGCGCTGCCCTGCGCGATGCAACCTGGCCTGGGAGGTAGGCCAGTAGGGCCCTGCAGTCTTTCCCCAGGAAGAGCAACCTCAGAGAGGCTCCCTTTGTTTGCTCACACAGTGAGAGACAGGCACAGGGATGGCTCTACCTCTTTAGCATTTTGCCTAGAGAGGGCAGGGAGCCGTCTGGTAACCCGCCCTGAGGCAGAGGCAGCACTGCAGCCGCCATGCTCTCTGCCCGCCCGCCGAGGGAGGCCAGGGCCTCCGGCCCATGCCCCACACCATTTCTTAGGTTCTAGACAGGTTTGTTAGGATGCCGGTGGCAACCCGGACTGTGCCTAGAACAGAATGACCCCCAAAAGAGACCACGGGGCTCAGAACGAATGCATATGTACTTGGCTTGGTTGGGCTGCATTTCTAAATCATATGGACAAGTGGAGCATAGAGGCCTGCGTTTAAATGACAAGCAGTGCAAGGCACAGAGCAATCAGTAAGGCAGAGGAGCTCTGCTCAGATGGGAGAAGAACACATGGGTGGCAGAAATGATACACAAAAGAAGTAGAACCATTTAATGACCCAAACTCTGGTTCCAGGCTTCCTGCCCAACAGCCCTGGCCTCTGCTTGGTCTCTTATAGCCCTCTCTCTATTTTCCCCAGTAAAATAACAATGACAGTATTTAGTTAATTACCTTACAAATACTAACAGAGAAAATGAACAGTCCTGGCACATAATATAGTGTTCAATTACAGCCCTATTTCATAGCATCAGCTGCCATTTATTAAGTACTTACTATCAGCCAGGTGTAGTAATTCTAGATCTAGCTCAAAGACCATGTTCCGTTATTACCTTGGCTATTCAAGGGCTAGGAAGATGAAGGGAAGTTATGGCTCTGAAGTAAAGGGCAAGTTATTAGTAAAGGTCTATGACTATGAGACAGCAAAACAGGCATTTCTTTAAATAGTAGGTCAAATAAGAACAGTGTTAGAAGATTGAAACCAAATAATAACAGACCTTAGATGCCAAGGTAAGAAATAAGCTTTGAAGGAACAGAGCCTTTTAATTTGGAAAGAAACTTCGGATGACAAAATGTCACTGTTCCAGATAGAAGACTTACACAAAACATGTTTCAAGGAAGGAATTTTAACCTGATATATACTTACATATACACAAATATTTAAAACGCATACTCCCTCACAAAAAAAAGTAACTTGCTCATTTTAAAAGGAGAAAGATCTAAGAGTGTGGCTCTAGAGAGCTTTCCCAGAGTGCATGAAACCCAAGTACTGATCGTTAGCACCATACAAACACACCATAAAAGAAGTCCATAAGACTTGTACTGCAGCTGTAAGAAATGCAAACATTACCAATATTAGATCTTTGCTATCAGTTAAGAAGCTTATTTATTCTATCCCTGTCTGTTTTTTTGCTTTCCTTTATTTCCACCTAAAAATCTTAATTAGATGGATAGGAATAAGGTCCTCAGAAAAAGGAGACATTTTAAGAGAATATTTGAATATAGTTTGATAGCCTGACTTCTGGACCACCACATTATTTATGAGTCACTGACAATTGTTGAACTGAAGTTCCTCCAAACGTGCTCTTTTAGAAAAATCTAATCTTAAATTTGTCTTCAACAAATTTACTGGTATTGATCTATTGAATACCCATAACCTTGAAGTGAAAATGTGCTCTGTTTTGTTTCAAGATACACTATTTTATTAAGAAATGAAGCCTTTCTCCATACAGAAATAACTAAAGGTAATTGCACTTATTACTCTAAGTATTATTTCCTCTTAAGTATTTTAAAATATTAAATAGTAGTGAGACAGTGATGAGTTTTCTATAATACAATTTTCTGAACTCTCAAAAAAACCTAGTAAGTTGTATAGTTTTGTATGGTTCAAACCTCAAGTGTATTTTGGAAAACAAGGAGTTAAAAGTCTTTTGGAAGTTAACTTGGTATAAAAGTATGAAAAGCCTCTGTTGCTCCAGTTCTAAGGAAATGCTGTCTTTCTTTTTCTAACAAAGATTTCCACAGAAGACAAACTCTGTCTACAATAACCAAGGTAAGGACAAGGGGAGGGAGGGGATCGTTGTAATTCATTAACTTTCCAATAAGTTACTCATTTGGACAAGTCACAGAAACTTTATGAAATGTGCTTCAAAATGCTGACCTGATAAAATTCTATAAAAACAAGCCTCAGAATGCAAATCATTTCTGCCAGCTACAAGTAAATAACTGAAGCAGAACTTACAGAGAGACTAGGGCAAAAGACAGAAAGACAAAAAAAATGCAAATCAGCAAGAAAGAAACAAAACATACCAGAATATTTAATAATTTGCCATAGTGAATTAAAACTAAAGTGGTAATAAAACTGTCATCTGTTTATATTTACTTGTGTTTTTATAATCTCTAGACCAACTATAGTGTTTAGTGTACACTAATGTATGTAGAAAGTCAAAGGTCTTAGGTCGGTAATTTTAGTGTGTAAATTTACATTTTGTTTTATTTTTGTCAAGCATTTCTTTAAAGAATATAAAAATTGATTTAGTAAATATTATTTTAAAACCATATCTTATATTTCTATTATGTATTTTATTTGCATATCCTGAGCAGACTGTAGTGGCTGTTTACATAAATTCTAAAAAAGCAAAATAAGAACATCAGAAAAGGCCAATAATAACAGAGGTACTCCTGCTATCCTCTGAAAAACACTGGACTTAATCAACAAAAATAGGTCCCAGGCCTAGTTTTCTCTTATGTATCTGTGAAAACTTCATCATGTCTTTTCTTTATCCCTGCAAGGGGGGACGTTAATACCTAACCCATTCTATCTAATAAAGTGAATGTGTGAATAAATTGATCTGAGGTATGTAGAAAAACATTACAAATTAAACTGCTCTTTCTTGTAATCAGTTACTCGTGTCCAACATGAGTAACTGGCATTACTAATATGTAGTATTTTCAGCACTTGGACATATCAGACTTTCTGGCTGACTGAGCATGAAACCAAGTCAGATTTGGCTCAGAATCATTTCTTCAAAGGCATGTAATCCTCTTAGTATTCTGGAAAACTTCCCTAATAAGACCCCCTTTCAAACAGCACATTCCAGTGGAGAATCCCTGGCTGACTGTAAAAGAAGCCATTTAAATAAACTCATATGATGTGGTCAATGCATATAGTATGTTGTAAGATATTTTTAGGATTTGAAAATTACAACCAGTTGGTTTTTCTTTAGAGGATAAGCAAGATTTCTAAGGAAAGTAAAACAGAATTAGAAAAAATTTTCACACAAAAAAAAAGAAAAGAAAGGATGTTTCAAAGTAGTTTTTTCTTACTATTGAGGTCCTTCACCTTTTGACCTAAGTTAATTCTTAGGTATTTTATTTCTTACGAGGCAATTGCAAATGGGGTTGCTTTCCTGATTTCAGTTTCAATCTTCTCGTTGTTGGCAAAGAGAAAAGCTGATGATTTTTGTGGGATTATTTTATGCACAGCTACCTTGTCAAAGTTTTGGATCCACTCTAGGGAGGTATACTTTAGGGTCCGATAAGTACAGGGTCATGTCATCTATAAAAAGAGATCATTTTACTTCTTCCTTCCCTATTTGGGTCCTCTTTAGTGTTTTTCTCTTGCTTCATTGCTCCTGCTAGGAATTCCAAGACTATATTAAGAGCAGTGGCAAGAGTGGACATCCTTTGTCTCATTCCTGATTTGGGGGAAATGGCTTTAGTTTTTCACTATTAAATACAATGGTGGCTGTAGTTTTGTCACATACAGACTTCATTATATTGAGGAATGCTCCATGTCATCCTGACTTCTCCAAAGCTTTTATCACAAAGGGTATCATGAAAAGCTTTTCCTGCATCTATTGAGGTGATCCTGTGGTTCTTGTCCTTGCTTCTGTTGATGTGTTGTATTACATTTATTGGTTTACATATGTTGAACTCTTTGCATCCCTGGGATAAATCCCACTTAATCATAGTGTGTGATTTCCTTGATTAATTATTAGATTCTATTGGCCCCTATTTTGTTGAGAAATTGAACATTGATGGTCATGAAGGATATAGATCTAAAGTTCTATTTTCTTGGTGTATTTTTATCAGCTTTAGGGACTGTAATGGTGGTTTCATTGAATGAGTTTGATAGTGATCCCTCCATTAAAGGGTTTGAGGAATATTGGTGTTAGTTTTACTTTAAAGGTCTCAGAATTTGGCTGTGAGGCCGTCAGATCCTGGGCTTTTCTTGGAAAGGAGGTCTTTTATTGCCAATTCAATTTCTTTACTTGTGGTGGATCTGTTTAGTTGGTTTATGTCTTCGCTCAGTTTCAATGTATTTATTTTCTCTAGGAATGTATCCACTTCTGCCAGATTCTCCAATTTATTGCCATAGAGGCTTGTAAAGGATTCCCTTATAATTTCCTAAATTTTACCTGATACTGTTGTGATGTTTCCATCTTCATCTCTGATATTACTTATTTGGGTCACTTCTCTTCTTAGTCAAGTTTTCTATGGCCTGTAGGTCAAAGCTCAACAAAATCAACACCAGGAAATGGGTACATCCAAGTGCGGCGGAGAGCTAAGGGGAGAAAGGAAAATGAATGAAGGGGAAAGAGGGAGAGAATGAAGGCAAGAATTCATTGTATATAGCACAAAACTAAGAAAAGTAAAGGAAGGTGTGGGTTGAAGGGGGGGTGGGAATGTTGAAGGAGTGACACTGATCAGGATGCATTGTGTTTATAACTGTTTTAAGTCCCAGCAATCACTAGTTAGGTCTTAGGTCCTTGTGCCTTTGGCTACTGTTTCACAAGGCTACCTCTGGACTTCAACCTTTTGTTCTTAATAGAGATGAAACTCAAATGCCCTCATATTATGAAAAGCAATGTTCTTAAATGTTAATGCAAACATAAACACTAATGTGCTGGGCGCTGGTGACTCATGCCTATATCCTAGCTACTCAGGAGGCTGAGATCTGAGGATTGTGGTTCAAAGCCAGCCTGGGCAGGAAAGTCCATGAGACTCTATCTTCAATAAACCACCAAAAACTGGATGTGTCACTGTGGCTCAAGTGGTAGAGCACTAACCTTGAACTGAAGAGCTGAGGGATAGATAGCATACAAGCCCAGAGTTCAAGCCCCACAACTGACCAAAAACACTACTGTGCCACTTTTTAAAATTTGGGGGAGGGGGAAATAGGAATGTATAAAATGTCCTCATTATTTCAAAACAAAATCTTGAAAGTTCCATTGGGTTACATTCTAGATGAAGAGAAAACAACAGCATTTTTTTTTATTAGTAGGAGATCCTGATTTGTTGTTGTACTTAGATCTTCTGACCATCTGAGGGAGTTAGAAGTTAACAGCTGTAGCTCTAGTTTATCTTTGCATATTTTAACCCAAATATGGTAAAGGGCAGGACTACAGAAGGAAGTGCCCATATAATAAACAGGGCTCAGAACTTGTAACAGAAAACTTTTTAGATATTCCACTTAAGGGAAATCTGTCTGTGCTTTTCACTTTGGCTAATGTCTCATTTAGACCTAAGTTTCTAAACTTTTCTTGGGAAAATAAGCATTCTTTAATCTCCTCTCTTCTGAATTGTAGAAATCAGAGAAAATTGCATAGTAAAATGACCTCTTGTGACTTCACTGAAGAACCTATAAAAAAGATCGCCATCTTTGGAGGAACTCATGGAAATGAGCTAACAGGAGTATTTCTAGTTAAGCACTGGCTAGAGAATGGTGCTGAAATTCAGAGAACAGGTTTGGAAGTGAAACCCTTTATTACCAACCCAAGAGCAGTGGAGAAGTGTACCAGATACATTGACTGTGACCTGAATCGTGCTTTTGACTTTGAAAATCTTGGGTAAGATTTTGTTTTGTATTGTGTGTGACTATACGTGTGGGAAAAGTGGTAGGTGTTTGAAAGTGAGCTTACATATGCATATGATCAATATCCATGTTCATAAATATCATGGCTGTAGTGAATAAAATCACTTTCACTTTATTGATGCTGCATTGTGAATTACACAATTAACAAAACTGGGCATTTGTTTGCCCTTTCACAGACTTTTTAAAGCATTGGCTATTCTTCACTGTTTTGTTTTTAAATGAAGTCCAAAAAATTTAAGAAAATAAATGGCAAAGTCTGTTATTTAAAATCATATCTTTAAAGACACAGATTTAATAACACTTTTCACTAAATTAGTGTTTGACTACTCTGCTCATGTACATGTTTGTTAGCATTTTAAAGAATTCAGTGCTATCTTTTCTTACAACTATGTTTATGATATCCATAAAGTCCTAGTTGTTAAAAGGGTGATGTTTAAATTAACATTTGTTGAATGAAAGCAAGACTAAGTATCCATTGCCAGAAAACTACTCTGTGGCCTGAGGAGCAGATATATTTATCTCCGATTGTGGATTGCTGCAGATGAGAATAATGAATGCTAAAAACGTTTTCCTTGAACTTTCTGCATTTGAATTATAGCTGATTTACAATACACTGTGGACAGTGTATATAATAATAATAGTCTGGTTTGTTACTTGCTAATTATATTGCCTTTGTTTACATAACAGTAGCTGCTATGACATAAGCCTTTTGCTACTTCTTTCATTTACCTAAAAGAATTAAACATCTATTCTGTGTCAAACACTGTGGAAGCATAAAATGGTTTTTATCCTCAAAGGGTTGACAGGTTACTAGCTATGATATAAGACATTGTAACAACTAAATGTACTGCTTCATTTACTTACTTGCTTTCTAATAAGCATTAGTTGGAGTTTAAGAATTCCTTAGGTTTAATCTCACTTCAGAACAAACAATAAATGCTTCTTTTAGCACAAATATATATATATATATATATATATATATGCTTTCCAGAGAAATTATACAGTAGCCATACTTTGTGTGTCAAATCATAATTTGAGAAATTCATAATTTCAGAAATTCAACATCTTTATAGGTGTATCTTTATGATTATATCCACATTGCTAATGTTCATTAGCATAAAATAGCTATTAACTAACTCATATATTACAAGTAAAATTTTTGAAGAATAACTCTTACTTTTTAAATACATTATTTTTTTTTACTGTTTATTCCTGCTCCTTTTTGGTATTTCCATATATGCATATGGAATATAAAATAAGAATAACATGAGTGTAAATGTGTGTGTGTGTGTATGTGTGTGTGTGTGTGTGTGCATGCAGATCCTGGGGCTTGCACTCAGGGCCTGGGTGCTGTCCTTGAGCTTTTTTGATCAAGGATAGCATTCTACCACTTGAGCCACAGCTCTACTTCTGGGTTTTGGTAGTTAATTGGAGATAAAAGTCTCACAGACTCTCCTGCCCAGGATGGCTTTGAACCACTATCCTCAGATCTCAGCCTTCTGGGGAGCTAAGATTACAAGTATGAGCCACAGTGCCAGCTAAGAATAACTTTTAATCAGCATATTAATTTCCCAAATAACTCTGGAACAGACTGGGTTTTCTTATTATAAACAACCAATGTCATGCCTTTCAATGACAGCAATATTTTAAATTGAAATCACATTCTTTCTTATTCTTTTTTTTTTTTTTGTCGGTCATGGGGCTTGAACTCTGGGACTGAGAGCTGTCCCTCAGCTCTTTAGCTCAAGACGAGCACTCTACTACTTGAGCTACAGTGCCACTTCCGGTTCTCTGGTGGTTTATTGGAGATGAGAGTTTCCAGACTTTCCTGCCCAGGCTGGCTTTGAACCACGATCCTTGGCTCTCAGCCTCCTGAGTAACTAGGATTGCAGGCATGAGCCACCAGCACCCGGCTTCTTTCTTATTCTTTACTCACAGGCTAGACAGTTCTCTCAAAGGGTAGCTTTCAAAATGAGATAAATAAACCAGTCCATCTCTCTATTAGCCCTCTCCCAAATTTACTAATTTTCCTAGAATTCTTACTTCAATGATGGCACCATTACCCACAAAAATCACCTATAGAAATCCTCTTAGAGTCTTTGTGTTCAACTCTCATGTTTAGTGGATCAGTAAGTGCTCCCAAGTACTTTTTCTTTTGATGCTGGTACTGGCGCTTGAACTCAGGGCTTTAGATTCTCACTCAGCCAAACCTTCCCCTGCCCCATGGCTTTTTTGCTAGTTAACTAAAGATAACAGTCTCACATATTTATCTGTCCAGGCTACCTTTGAACCTTGATCCTCAGAGCTCAGCTTCCTTAATTGCTAGGATTATAGGTCTGAACCACCAACACTCTGCTCTTTCAAGTATTCTTTACAAGAATCTCACAAAGGTAGTCTTCTTGTCATTACCTTAGTTTATTTTTTCTGTGGACAGTTAAAATAGCCTCTGATAGGATTTCTGTTTCCAGTTTTATTCCAATTCTTCCTGCCATCCATCATCCATATGCTAGCTACAAGTATCATCCAAACATGCAACTACATTCTTCCATTGCTGAAATTCCCTTAAAATTTCCATCCATCAGGCATTAATGGCTTGAGCCTGTAATCCTAGCTAATCAAGAGGCTAAGATCTAAGGATCATGGTTTGAAGCCAGCCTGAGCAGGAGGTCCATGAGACTCTTATCTCCAATTAATCACCAAAAGACAGAAGTGGAGCTGTGGTTCCAGTGGTATAGCACTAGCCAAAGCTCAAGGACAGTACCCAGGCCCTGAGTTCAGGCTGCAGGACCAGCATAAACACACACACACACACACACACACACACACACACACACACACACACACACACACAATTCCTTTAAAGAGTATATGTAATTTAGTGATGTCCTTTAGAATCTAATCCCTGTCTATTCTTTCAGCCTCATTCTTTAGGATTCTTCCAATAATACCTAAACTCTAGAGATGGGAAGTGAAAGGTGTCCATAGTCTTTCAAAATTCTAAACCTTGACTCTGAGCAACTTAGTAGGAAATAGGACCATTACTCAAATGAGATAGACCATTGTAGAAGTAAATATTTATGGGGTGACCTCATGGGCTTGTTCTATTAACTTTTAAATGCACATAGATAGATAAATAGATATTACATTAGTAATCATGTCTGGTTGCAAATAAAACCACAAGAATAGTAGCTTAAGCAAATAAGAAATTCTTGGTCATAAGAATAAGTCCAATGGCAGACAGACCCAGACTGGTTCAATAGCTCTATAATTTCATCAGTTCCACAAGCTTCTTCTATAGTCCCAGAATTGTTGCTCCTTATTCTTGATTGCATTCCAAAGAAGAAATACTTAGATATAAATCAACCCCTTGAAAATACAAGCAAAATTACCAAGGCATTGAATAAATTGAACTATATGAAATTGTAATAATGTCATAAGGAAAAATAAATTTAAGGTATTGTCATGCACAGTAATTTTAAAATTATCCTAACCATTGCCAGAGGTGAGGAAAAGATGAATAGGGATCCATTTAAGAGCATAATGATAATCATTAACGTACTAACCCTCACCACAGAAAAATATACATATGTATGTATCTAATTAGATCTCAATTTAAAATATTCAGTTAAGGCCTGGCATGGGTTATTTAACCTATAATCCTAGCTACTCAGAAGACTGAGATCTGAGGATTAAGGTTCATAGCCAATCCAGGTAGGAAAAGTCCATGAGCCTTTTCCAATTGACCACCAAAAAGCTGGAAGTAGAGCTGTAGCTCAAGAGGTTGAGTGCTAATTTGAGCAAAATAGCTCAGGGACAGGCCCTGAGTTTAAGCCACAAGATAGGCACAAAAAATGTAATTAAGATGATGTGAGCACCTAAGCTTGGCTGTTTTGTTCACTCAATTTAGCTACAGAAAAGAGGAAATGTACATTCAATGGCATTTTCCCACAAATATATCTAGCCTACTATAACTACTAAGAAACTGTTAATCAAATTAATATATAACATTTGCTTGGGATTGAAGTTAAATGATAAATTGTTTGAAATGTTCTACCTGTGACATGCCATATACATGAACCTATCATTTTGTAACCCTGCCAAAATGATATTAGTTATGTAGAATCAATTAGAGAAAGAAGTATATTGTTTAATTTATAAAGGTTTTAGGTATGGTAGATACTGGTGACTCACACCTATAATCCTCACTATTCAAGAGGCTAAGATCTGAGAATTGAAGTTCAGAGTCAGTCCAGGCAGACAAATCTGAGAGTCGCTTGTCTCAAAAATAGTCTGTAAAAAGCTACAAGTGGATGTGTGGCTCAAGTAGTAGAGCTCTAGCCTGAGTACAAAAGCTATGCAAAAGCTCAAATCCCTGAGTTCAAGCCCCAGTATCAACCTTATAAATAAATAAATA
The DNA here is from genome assembly GCF_024711535.1 of Dipodomys merriami. Classification (NCBI taxonomy): domain Eukaryota; kingdom Metazoa; phylum Chordata; class Mammalia; order Rodentia; family Heteromyidae; genus Dipodomys; species Dipodomys merriami. The sequence goes on along the minus strand of NW_027206168.1, from coordinate 7,486,131 downwards.
AATGTTTCAGATATGTTTTTCCTTCTCTCACAGATTTTTTTTTTCAGTTGTGGGGCTTGAACTATGGTCCTGGGCACTGTCCCTCAGCTCTTCAGCTCAAAGCAAGCACTCTACCACAGCGCTACTTCTAGTTTTCTGGTGGTTCATTGGAGATAAGAGTCTCACAGACTTTCCTGCCCAGGCTGGCTTTGAACTGCGAGCCTCAGATCTCAGCCTCCTGAGTAGCAAGGATTACAGGCATGAGCCACTGGCACCCAGCTCTTACAGCTTTTTCATCTTAAAACTATAGCAACCATTCTTTTACACTGTCAACTTATTGTATAGTTATGTTATCTTAGCCACAGACATTGTTAATCTTTTCCTTTCTGCTCAAAACAGCAAAAAAGTTTCTGAAGATTTGCCATATGAAGTGAGAAGGGCTCAAGAAATAAATCATTTATTTGGTCCGAAAAATAGTGAAAATTCCTATGACATTATTTTTGACCTTCATAACACTACTTCTAACATGGGATGTACTCTTATTCTTGAAGATTCCAGGAATGACTTTTTAATTCAGATGTTTCATTATATTAAGGTAAAATGTCAATTTTTAATTTTTAATTTATAAGTTAGCATGAGACTACTCAGGAGGCTGAGATGTGAGGATTGTGGTTCAAAGCCAGGTTTGGTAAGAAAGTCCCTGAGACACTTATCTCCAATGAACCACTCAAAAACTGGAAGTGGTGCTGTGGCTCAAAGTGGTAGTCTTGAGCCAAAGAACTCAGGGACAACACTCAGGCAAAGTTCAAGGAAGTATCATTTAATGTTGGTTAAAAAAACCAGTGATAACAAGTTTTTAGCCTTGCCCTTATCTCCATTTAATCCAGATACTCCCAAATGTATGTCTGATCTTTCAGTACACACTTCATGTAGTTCATTATTTTAGGCCTCAGAAATCTGTGAGATGACAGTATCAGTAACCCAGTGCCTAAAGCTAAAGAAAACTTGCTAGAAAAAATAATGGAGCAGGGGCTGGGAAGGTGGCTCAGTGGTAGAGTGCTTGCCTCGCATGCCTGAAGCCCTGGGTTCGATTCCTCAGCATCACATAAACAGAAAAAAAAGCTGAAAGTGGCGCTGTGGCTCAAGTGGTAGAGCACTCACCTTGAGCTGAAGAGCTGAGAGACAGTGCCCAAGCCCAGAGTTCAAGCCCCATGACCAACAAAAAGAAAGGAAGAAAGAAGGAAAGAAAGAAAGGGAAAAAGAAAAAATAATGGAGCAGAAATACAAATAATGGATTGTGTGTTTATTTCTATATAGTAGACATCCTTCCTTCCTGAAAACTAGTACAATTTACTAGAAAAGGTTGATCCATGTAGCCAGGAGAATGCAAGTTCACATCTTGGCTTTCTTATCTATTAGAAACTTAGACCAGACACTAATTGTGGCAGGCTTTAGTGGCTCATACCATTCTGTAATCTTCACCATTCAAGAGAATCTAAGGATCACAATTTGAAGCTAGCCAAAGTAGGAAAGTCCATGGGTACCCTTATCTCCAATTAACCACCAAAAAAAGCCCAAAGTAGAGCTGTGGCTCAAGTAGTAGAGCTATAGCCTTGAGCAAATAAGCTCAAGAGCAGCACCCAGGCCCCTGAGTTCAAGCTCCAGGATTGGCAGGAAAAAAAAAAGGAATTAATCTTCCCAAATCTTACTGCTCATTTTATGTAATTAGTGTACTAATGAAGTATTCAACATAGCAGCCTATATAAAGTTTATTATATTGATTTCTCTTGAGTTTTGACAATAACTAGATAGTGGTTCTAAAGAAAATGGGAGATCATGCAGCTGTCATTTGAGAAGAAAGCTTGATGCTTTGGTTCCCAACATGGAAGTAGCATGGCTTATATTACCAAAACCAAGAGGCCTGGCTCAAATTCTTAGAAGCAGAAGAGAGGAATCACCCAACATCTGTAAAAACCTGGACTTCCAGAAAAAAAATAATATTCTTTAAGAGACCAATACTACACTAAGTAGCAAGGTTACCAAAAATAACTGAATCTATTTGGAAGGGAAATTTATTACATATTCTTTAACCATTGTGTTAGAGAATTATTGTGTACATTTCATTTAAAAAGCAATATATAATCTGATTTTATATATAATTGGTTCATGTGTTTTCCAAGCTGTGGGTTTCACAGTGTGTTTCATAAAGCTCTCTGGCTAATATTAATAGGTAAAGTAAAATATATTGAAGACATTACTAACAGTAATGGCATATGTTGTTTATATAGTAAGAAATGCATTTTAAATTTTTTTCAGACTTCTTTGGCTCCATTACCTTGCTATGTATATCTTATTGAACATCCTTCCCTCAAATATGCAACTACTCGTTCTATAGCCAAGCATCCTGTTGGTAAGTCATATTTCCTAGTGGTGAATAAAGTTTGTCCTATGTGAAATTCTGAGAAAATAATTTTTCTTATTTTTTTTTTGTTGGTTTTGGGGCTTGAACTCAGAGCTTGGGCACCTTCCCTGAGCTTTATTCACTCAACGTTAGCGCTCTACCACTTTAAGCCACAGCGCCACTTCCAGTTTTCTGGTGGCTAATTGGAGATAATAGTCACATGGAAACTATGGGACCTATGTTTCTTTGGGCCTGGCTTACTTCACTTAATATAATTTCTTCCAAATCTTTCCATTTCCTAACAAATGGGGCAATGTCATTCTTTCTGATGGAGGCATAGAATTCCATTTTGTTTATATACCACATTTTCTTGATCCATTCATCTACTGAGTGGCATCTAGGTTGGTTCCATATCAAGCTATGGTAAATAGTGCTGCAATAAACATGGTTTCCCTTATTTGCAATAACTAATATATGTCTGAGACAAGCAGAAAAGGTCAGATAAGATGATATTAAGTGAAATGAACCCCAATATAAGGACACAAATGGTTTTTTCTTTCTTGCTATTGCTTCTAACGTATTTATAAGGTACCAAGTGATTTTTTTTGTTGTTGCTTTGTATGTCCCTTCCCCACAATATAACCCTTGTTCTCACTGTATTTGATGATGGTATAATTTGGGGGATGGAAAGGAAAAAACAACTTGTTTAAACAGGGATACATATTGACCCACTGCAACAATGAAATATACAAGACACTATGTTGAAAAATGAACTTTACAATTTAGGCGGGGTGTGTGATTAGGGCATGGGGGGGAGTGGAGGAGTGTAGTTGTGGAGATGGAAGGAAAGGGATAGTAGGGGAAAAACAAAGGAGGAGATAACAATGCTTGATAAGAAATGTGCTCATTACTTTGTTCATGTAACTGTAACCCCTCCTCTGTACAGTATTCTCAGAATAAAAACCTTAATTTAAAAAAAAAAAAAGAGTCTGGGAATGTGGTTTAGTAGTAGAGTGCTTGCCTTGCATGCATGAGGCCCTGGGTTCAATTCCTCAGCACCACATAAGCAGAAAAAGCTAGAAGTGGCACTGTGGCTCAAGTGGTAGAGCGCTAGCCTTGAGCTGAAGAGCTGAGGGACAGTGCCCAGGCCCAGAGGTCAAAACCCAAGACCAAAAAAAAAAAAAAAAAAAAAGAGTCTCATGGATTTTCCTGCCTGGGCTGGCCTCCAACTGAAATCCTTAGCTCTCAGCCTCAGTAGGTAGGATTACTGGTTCCTGACAAGAAAATAATTTTTTAAAAATATTCATGCACCAGATGCCAATGATTGTAATCCTGTAATCCAAGCTACTTAGGAGCTGAGATCTGAGAATTGCCATTCAAAGACAGCCTGGGCAGAAAAGTCTGAAAGCCTCCCAATTAACCAGAAAAAAAGTTAGGCTAGAAGTGTGGATGAAGTGGTAATGCACAAGCCATGAGGGAAAAATGCCAAAAGAGAGAGCAAGAGGCCCTGTGTTCAAGCCCTAGTGTTACCACACAAGAAAAATTATAGCTGTCTTGCTTACCATAATGTTTGACTGACAGGTAAGAAGCACATTAACTTGAGGCAGGCTCTAACTGTACTTAATTTCCTTAGCTTCTTTGAGTAGCTTTCTGCTTTGTTCATATAATCACCTTTGTTATTATTGTTCAGTTGTTCAAATGACAAATTCCCAAGATTTAAGTGAAATACTGCCTCCATATAGAATCTACTCTGATTCCACTCCCAGAATTATTACTCCAGACTTTACACAGGTATTTATTGTGGTACTGAGGATGTAGTGGTGAAGAAGCCATGTAGTTTTCCCTTAAAGAAATTAGTATCTAGGGGCTGGGAAGGTGGCTCAGTGGTAGAGTGCTTGCCTTACATGCATGAGGCCTTGGGTTCAATTTCTCAGGACAACATAAGCAAAAAAAAAGCCAGAAATGGTGCTGTGGCTCAAGTGGTAGCGTGCTTGCCTTGAGCTGAAGAGCTGAGGGACAGCGCCCAGGATCAAAGTTCAGGCCCCATGACCAACTGGAAAAAAAAAAGAAAAGGGAAAAAAAAAAAGAAATTAAAGGAGGAGGCAGCAATGCTTGATAAGAAATGTACTCATTACCTTGCCCATGTAATTGTAACCCCTCTGTATGGTATTTTCATAATATAAATAAATAAATAAATAAATAAATAAATAAATAAATAAATAAATAAATAAATAAATATAAAAAATAGTATCTAATGAGACAACTAACAGCCAACCAGGTCACTACTACTACAGAGGGGACCACGGCCAATACAGAGTCATTCCACACTCTTCCTGAGACACCTTCATGAGTTAATCATCTGCAGACTACACCATACTTAAGATTGCTATTTTTTCTCTCTTAATATATATATAGACATATATATTTTGTAAAGATACTGTACAAAGGAGTTACAGTTTATGAGCTAGGTAAGGAGTCCATTTCCTATCAAGCATTGTTATACCCACCTTTGTTTTTCCCCTACCATCTCTTCCCTCCCCTCTCAGTTTTATAATGAGTAATTTGTTGGTAACTAATGTAAGCAATTGAAAAACTTTTTAAGTAATCCTGGTTGTTTAAGAGGTGATGTTTTGTTGCATAATTAAGTGAATTAATTCAATATCAAATGTAATTGGAGAATATATCCAAATATAGGCACATAATATAGCCTAAATATCCAAATATAGATAGATACATAGTTGTAATTTTTTAAAGCCTTAACAAGGTAAGATAGGGCTAGATATGTGAAAGAGAACCTGTCTAGCATGTACGAGGACTTCAATTAGATTTCTAGCAAAATAACAACAACAATAAGAATAATAAATGTGGAATAGAATTATGGCTCTTTTTTATACCAAATAAAAGCAAAGGATTTCCAAACCTTTTTTTTTTCTTTTTCATTCTTTTAGTACTGAAATTAGAGTTTCTTACTCTCTAGGCAAGTAGTCTACCACTTGGGCCATCTATTCAGCCCTAAGATTTCCAAACTCTGAAGATCAGTTTTGCTCTATGATACCTAAGGTCAATGTTGTTTTTTGCCAGTCCTGGGGCTTGCACTCAGGGCTTGTGTACTGTCCCTGAGCCTCATTTGTGCTCAAGGCTACACTCTACCACTTGAGCCACAGATCTACTTTCCAATGTTCTTCTGAGCTACAACAAATATCTGCTGCTACTTTTAGCCCTGACAAATAGAGTCAAATGTTTAAAACATTTCAATATGAGGAATTATAATTGCTACTGATTATAAATCATTAGAAATATTACACATTCTCTGTTTCTCTGTAACTTGATTTGGAGTCCTTTTATGGCATACTTACCCATTGAATTATAAACACTTCACATCAGAAGGACACTGCTTTTGATTCAACATTTCATAATACACTAAGACCTTTACCCCCTATAAGCTATCATCTATTTCTACTAGTCACCTACAAGGACCATTCTAATTCCAAAGTAGTTGAAATTTAACAGGATCATTCTCAGTCACTAAACTTTGTTCCAGAAAGCAGCAGTTTGCTGTAACCAGCCTCATGATCATTCCAGAACTGTCACAAACACATACATGTACACACATAGAAACATGACTAGATACAACTTCTCTTGACTTTCTCAGATTGGCAATGATCTCACTTGAGATTCAATAGTTATTTTATCTTATTTTATTTTTGTGCTGGTCCTGGAGCTTGAAGTCAGGGCCTTAGTGCTATCCTTAAGGTTTTTTGCTCAGGGCTACTGCGCTACCATCACTTGAGCTACAGTTCCACTTCTGGCTGTTTGGTGTTTATCATAGATAAGAGTTTCATGGACTTTCCTGCCCAGGCTGGCCTTCAGCCATGATCCTCAGATCTCAGCCTCCTGAGTAGCTAGGATTACAGGCATAAGCCACTGGCACCCAACATTAATTTGTTATCATCATTTTTCCTTCCCTCCATTCAACTATGCCACTCTACATAAACATTTACAGCACTATAAGATCTTACATTAAAGATAATTTTTAGCTTAGAAAATATGACCACCCAACCACTCACAGTGAGAATATAAAACTTCACTAACCTTTTGTTCTGATTAAAGCATCCACGAATACCTGTCAATAGCTTCTTACTCTCTAAATAGGACTGACCATACCACAATACCACAGCTCTTGCCCTGTGAAGACAAGAATACATAGAACACTTTTGGCTGCTTGTAACCCAAAATGGCATAACAATAAGATAAATGTATTATTTTACCCAATATTTCAACACAAGGGACTAGGTTTCTTTTATCTTTCTGGTCTACCACATTTGGTGTGTCTTTAGTGGCCCTGTGGCATGTGATGTCCACTGTGATTCCAAGATTCATACAACAATATGACAAGATATAATAAAGGAAACTCTAAAGAACTACCCTACATCTCTTTCATTTTGTCACCTTGGGCATAACTGGGCCATACATTCATTCTTCAATCAATCACCAAAGTGTCAGAATTACTATGATTAAGTTGAACCATTCAATATTTAGTCTTGAGCTGAAGAGAAGTTCATGTAACTTGAAGATTGACTACCTAACAGATTATGATCCTATTAAACAGGAGTAATGGGGCTGGGAAGGTGGCTCAGTGGTAGAGCGCTTGCCTTGCATGCCTGAGGCCCTGGGTTCAATTCCTCAGCACCACATAAGCAAAAAGAAAAAAAAAGCCAGAAGTGGCGCTGTGGCTCAAGTGATAGAGCGCTAGCCTTGAGCTGAGAGCTGAGGGACAGCACCCAGGCCCAGAGTTCAGGCCCCACGACCGGACCCCCCCAAATAAATAAATAAATAAATAAATAAATAAATAAATAAACAGGAGTAATGAGGAAGGAATTTGGAATAGGCAAACCACATCTTGTTTTTTTTTTAGGAGTGGATGCTGAGTGCTGAGTGCGATTTAATGCAGAGGATAACAAACTTTTAAAACAGAAGTCTTCATAAGAAAAGGGCAAAAGGTTACACAATCTTGCTGCAGGGCTTCATTCTTGGGTGGTCACCAGCTGGTCGCCTGAAAAGCACTTGTTTCCGGCTTATCTCTAAGAAATATAATGGGTTTCGATGTTTGTCACCATCTAACCATTACCTTATTTCTATAGAGGCCTTAATTGTCCCATAAGATCTTTCCTGTTCCTTCTTTAATAGGAAGGTCATGGAGGCCTAGATCTAGCAAGTCTCTTAGTAAGTGAAAGAGAGTAACAGGAAGTTCTTTCTCCTAAGTAGTTATCTCCGCAATTGCCATACATTCCTTCTGTTCTAGCCGCGCCTAGAGCTTCTTGCAACTCTCTTACAAATAATTCCTTCTGCTGGAGTGACTTCGTGAAACCCCCAATACTTTTATATTTGCTTATGGCTTGTCTACTAGCCTCCATAAGAGGGGTTTCAGGGTAGCACTTAACTCTGGTGAGTTAGTCATATTTTTAAGACACTCATCAGATATTGGAGTCATCAACACTCTTAAGAAAGAGCTTTGAATAAGGGAACGTTGACAATGAGTAAGTACGATGAACAGCAGAAACAGTAAAAGATTAATAGGCACTCTTATGAGGAAAAGAAAAGACAGAAACACATCTTTCCCAGGGGTTTGCCAGCCTTTTTCCAGGAGTAGGCCTCTTAGAAGCCCTATTCTCCAAGGTAGACTTCGGTGAAGTCCCAAAACTTGGAGATAGGGCAAACCACATCTTGTACACTATACATGCAGACATAGCCATGAACACAATTTTTGTGTGTTTATATAAGATATAAAGTAAAATACATTTTTACAAATAAATTTACACAAAATACATGATTTACATTATAGTTTAAGCCATTTTGAAATATCTGCAGCCACAAGTATTCTATGGATTCATGTCTTTAGAGAAGACTGAGGTTTGAAATGGTCAGTCCTAGGTAGAAAGCAAGATGCTGTGCACCAATAGGGAGGGGTTGGGTCTTCACCCAGAAGAATACAGTTAACTAATCACTTATGCACAGATACATACCTTACCAGCATATATGATACCATATACTTAAATGTCCCTAGGCACATGAAGCTAAACACAACAATTTTAAAAATCATGATAAGGAAAAAAAATAGTAATGTTTTGTGAACAGAAATAGGAAAGGCATAAAAGAAAAGAGAATGAAAATTGATGATACTATACTGGATGATAAGTTTGAAAAAAATAGAAAAAGGGCTGGCTGCCAGTGACTCATGCCTATAAATCTAGCTACTCATGAGGCTGAGATTTGAGGTTGTGGTTCAAAGCCAGCTCAGGCAGGAAAAGTCCATGAGACTCTTATCTCCAATTTACTACAAAAAAGCCAGAAATGAAACTGTGGCTCGAGGTGTAAACTGCCAGCCTTGAACAAAAAAGCTAAGGGTAAAAGACTACACATAGAGCTCCCCTATGACCCAGCAATCCCACTTTTGGGCATTTACCCAAACGATTATAAACAAGGACATACTAAAGCTACCAGCACAACTATGTTTATCACAGCATTATTCACCATAGTTGAACCCAGATGCTCCTTGATAGGTGGATGGATCAAGAAAATGTGATACACACACATACACACACACACACACACACACACACACACACACACACACACACACACACACACACACACACACACACACACACACAATGGAATTCTATGCCTCCATCAAAAAGAATGCCACCGCCACATTTTTTAGGAAATGGAAAGATTCGGAAAAAATTATATAAGTGAAGTAAGCCAGGCCCAAAGAAACATAGATCCTATTGGTTCCCTTATTTGCAATAACTAGTATATGTCTAGGATAATCTCACCAGACAAGTAGAAAGGCTCAAAAGCTATGCACTTATGACCATTTAAGATGATGCTAAGTGAAATGAACCTCAAGATAGGAACACAAGAGGTTCTATCCTTGTTGCTGTTGTTTTTAATGTACTTACAATGTACTATGATTTTTTTTCTTTTGTATATTCTTCCCCAATGGTATAACCCCTGTTTTCACTGTATTTGGTTCTGGTGCCCTGCATCTTGTATATAAATTTTTCTAACTTGGTGAGGGGAAGGGAAATAACAAAATGCTGAAACACGGATACAGGTTGGTCCATTGTAACAATGAGATGTACAAGACACTATGTTGAAAAGGAACTTGACAATTTTGGGGAGGGTAAGGGAGGAGTTGGGGAGGTGGGGAGGGAAGGGATGGTAGGGGAAAAACAAAGGAGGAAGTCACAATGCTCAAAAGGAAATGTACTCATTGCCCTACTCATGTAACTGTAACCCCTCTGTACAATATCTTTACAATAAAAAAAATTTTTAAGCTGAGAAAAAAAAAAGCTAATGGAGAGCAGCTAAGCCCTGAGTTCAAGCACCGGTATAGGCACAATTTTAAAAACGGTAATGATTGGAGCACTGACTTTGTGGGAGACTTTAATAGGAAAGGAACAAGACAAATGGTTGGGAGAGAATGTTTTGTAGATGTAAAGATGCATGTTTAACAACCATGGGAAATAGACCTGATAATACAGACTCGTTTTATTGGAGATAGATTAAACAACTACTTTTTTCTACAGAAAATTAAATTCGTTGTACTATATTATCAGGATGAATTATATTAAGGACAAAAAAATCGCTTCAAGATCACTTATCATGTCAAAAATCATGACTGTGGCTCATCTAGCTAGATTTCAAAGACTAAATAGATGTCCTTCCTCCTGTCAAACTAAGTGTTAGGTCTTGGTCAGTTGTCTTTGTGGTCACCTATTAACTTTTTCAACCTAACTTTGTTTACCTCTTTTACTATGTTATGAACTTTTGATATTTTGACAATATTGAAGGAATTTTTTTAAAGTGTCTCTGAATTCTTCACAGTTAAACACAATTCTATGTTTTTTCTATATTCTCTCCTAGTCTTTATTTGCTATTTGTGTTATTTGAATATATAAATGTTCCTTTATTGTCTAACACTATATTTCAAATATTTTCTATAATACTAAATGTTTTACCATTGATAAAGTGTCTAACAATGAGATTCTAGATCTTTATATATTAAAATGTTCCACTTGGGGAAGGGGGAGAGGCAAAGTAGGAGGAAAATGAAGAAAGGGGTAACAAGTTTGACAAGAAATGTATTTATTACCTTAGTTATATAACTGTAGCCCTCTGTACATCATTCTGACAACACAAAAGAGAAAAAATAAATAAAATAAAATGTTCCACTTTACAGAATGTTCTAATACTTGATTATATCACCTACTGTACCTAGGTATAGAAGTTGGTCCCCAGCCTCAAGGTGTTCTGAGAGCTGATATTTTGGATCAAATGAGAAAAATGATTAAACATGCTCTTGATTTTATACACAATTTTAATGAAGGTATGTGGTGAGTGAGAATCATTTTCTTGATGTGTATTTGAACATCATTTGGCCATCAGAATGTGTGTATATATGAGTGTGTAACTTAATCAATAAACACTGAAATGGGAATTGGAATCTAGGTCAAATTTGTCTTAGATTATTTTTTGAAACAAGGTGTCACCATGTAGCCCATCTAGCCTCAAACTTATGATCCTTCCGCCTCAGTCTTCCAAGACCTGAGATTAGAAGTATATGCCACCTAACCTCACTCTTAAATGCTTTTTTATGTGCTACATAAGACACATTTACTTTTTTATTGTCTTTAAGTAATTGTACAAATAAGTACAGTATATTTTGATCAATGTCAATATTTTCACTCATCCCTCCCCTACCCACCTCTTCTCTCAGTTTTCTTAATTTTGTAGGAAATACATTGATTCATGACTGTATTCTCTCCTTCTTCCCTTCTTAAATCTTCTCTACTTCAGAAATTCTTCAGTGACCGTAGGATATTTAAGAAGAGCAGCTACCCAGAGTCAAGTTTCCTTATAACTTGTCATTTTAAAAAGCACAAAAATCTGTACAGTAAGTTCACAAAAAATTAAAATTTAAATTTAAAAAATAAAAATAAAAAGCACAAAAAGACTAGGAAATACAAATGTCCAATAAACATAAGAAGAAATGTTAAACATTGTAAATAACCAGAGGAATGTAAATTAAAATAACATTTTTCTTTATTATATTGGGAAAATATTAAAATCCAATGATAAGTTACTCTCATTACCTGCTACCTGCTGGAGAAATAAAATAAATTAAAGACCTTTTACAGATCAATTTTGTAGTATTTACTAATTAAGATGCACAAGTGGGACCCAGAAGTTTCACAAGTACATGTATACCCAAATATACACTGAGTGGTTATTACAACTCTGTTCATAACAGTACAACAATGAAAATAACTCAAATGTCCATTAGGTATTAAAATTTATAATAAACTAATGTGGAATAATATTCAAAACACATTATAATTAAAAGAAAACAAATTGCAGGCCACAGAATATAGTATGTTGATTTGCTTTAAAATAATACTACTAAACTGGGCATGGTGGCATATGTAAATAATCCCAGTTCTGGGGAGGCTGAGGCAAGAGGACACAGAGTTCAAGGCCAGCTTGGACTACATAGAAGTTTGAGGCTAGCTGGGCTATATAGTAAAAACTTGTCTTAAAAACAAATACGTGCATACCTACATATATGTATACATACATAATCACTTACTAGAATACATATACATATATACTAAAATATACAATAAATTTTTGAACACACCAACAGATTACAGTAATGTCTAAGGAAGAGAGGAATAAACGAGGCTCACTCTGTTATTCAACAAGACTAATATATTCATGTATTATCATTAATACATTATTCTTGTTGAATATTTCTATAATTAACAAGTAAATAGAGACTGGTAGAGAAGTTGGTGTGTGGAACTCTTATTTATTCAGTATATCTAAAAAAAGCACACTATAGAGTCTATTAATTATAAGAAAAGTTTACTTTTCAATTGTAACAACATCGCATAAGAGCAATAGGCTGAGTTGTAGCATTTCATGAAGAAGTCGTTGCAGCAACAGTGCTAGTGTGGAGTCTGGTGCCTGGAGAGAATGTAATTGCTAAACTTTAGATGTGCAGCCCCTGTGAGCACAGGATCTTCTGTGGTTGGCAGACTTTGGTACATAGTCATAGAAACTGAACATCAGCTGTTGCCTTCCAAGTCTAGGGACAGGTTCTGTCCTGTACATTGAAACCAGGATTGGGACAGTCACCACATACACATACAGCATCCTCAAACAATGTGCATCTACAATGATATGATAAGAAATGACATCCACCCAGAAGGCCACAATCAGACATAGTTTAAAAATCACAGTCCATAGTATGCCCCCATAGGCATTAGTAGTGGTAACTCCAACAACCCACTTTCAGTCTCTGCAAAAACCCAGCAGTTCTCTATCCCTTGAATCTGACTTTTATGCCACTGAATAGGCTTGCAAAAGACTTGCACCTGTGACTTGCTCTCTTACTGCTCTCCCAAACCTATACCATGATGATTTAAGTCAATCCACATGAGCCTGCTGAATAAGGAAAGGTTCTACAATGGAAAACTCATACATACCAGATGCCAGACATACGAGTGAGGCCATCTCATAACACAGCTTTTAGCTGCCTGACAGCTTACCCTAAATCCATAAGCAAGGCAGTCAGAAATTAGCAAAGCCAGTCCAGAACATGAGCTGGACATTTGCCATGGTTTTTTTTTTTTGTAAGTTAAACTCCCCTGCCAGGCAGTACTGTATTCTGAGAATAAGCTGTTCACAAACTAGCCAAATGTCTAGTGTATTGAACACACAGAACCACTAGGCAGAAGCCCTAGCTGACTGGCATTCATGGAAGAATTTCTGAGAGAAGCAAACCTAAACCTTCATCAGTCAAGACATGAAAGCAAGCCACTAGAACATCTAGAGATTACACAGCAATGGGAGGAAAAGGTGATACAGACAAGAGAATAAAGTCCAGAAGTCCTGACTCACAATCCTAGTGTTTTAGCTCCCACACTGGCTTTTCCAATTCTATTTTGTTTATCAGTTCATTTCTGGAAAGAGTTCTGAGAGGAATAATTCCAGAACATCTTTTCGTTTCTTATTTATGAAACATATTTAAATAAACCTGTTGTATTCTCCTATTAACTATCTAACTATCTTTGTGGTTTTGTTGCTGTTCTTCTTTAAAGTATCTATTTCCCTTTCTAGGAGTATTCTGTGTGTGTGTGTGTGTGTGTGTGCGCGCGCGCGCGTGCGTGCACATGCGCGCATGTGCGCACGCACACAGGACACGTGCATGTGTTGGTCTGGGACTTGAACTCAGGGCCTGAGCACAGTCCTGAACTTTTTTTACTCGTCTAGAGCTCTCTCACTTGTGCCACAGCTCCACTTCTGTCTATTTTAGTGATTAATTGGAGATATGAGTCTCATGTACTTGCTTGCCAAGGCTGGCTTTGAACTGCAATTCCTCAAATATCAGCCTCCTAAGTAGCCAGGGTTATAGATGTGAGCCTTAAGCACCCAGCTATAGGGTATTTTTTAAGTTGCTAATAATACATTTTTTCCATAGGAAAAGAATTTCCTCCGTGTTCTGTTGAGGTATATAAAATAATGGACAAGGTCGATTATCCCAGGAATGAAAGTGGAGAGATTGCTGCCCTCATCCACCCAAATCTGCAGGTAATATTTGCTGCTTTTGTAAAACTGAAAATAGCCGGGCACCAGTGGCTCACACCTGTAATCCATTACTCAGGAGGCTGAGATCTGAGGATTGAAGTTCAAACCCAGCCGGAGCAGAAAGTCTGTGAGATTCATTTCCAATTAACAAGCAAAAATCCCAAAACAACAGTGTGGCTCAGGTGGTAGAGAGCCAGCCTTGAGCGAAAGAGCCAGGTGAGAGCATTAAAACCTTGGATTCAAGTCTCAGTAATGGCACAAAAATACCTGGTTCCCAGGTTCCATCCCCAGCAATTCTGATTTGATTAATCAAAGCAGAGACAGGGAATCAAATGAAGTCATCTAGTAATGTTGGTATGTTCACTTCTAGGCAGCACTGCACTATGAGACTCTGCAAATGGAACTAGCCATATGCGTATGGAACCTTCCTCCATGGGTCCTAGGCACACCTCTGGCTGAAAACCACTGGTCCAGTGGTTCTACAGGCCATACCAACCTTCTCAATTCCTAAGACTTACAAAAAAATTAGATATTAAATATAAATGAGCAACATGAAGTGAAATTATCTCTTTTTTTGACAGATCTCTATGAAATGATGTTTTAGGTACATTATTTTGTTTTGTTTTTTCTACAGTACTGGAAATTGAACACAGGTCCTTATACATACTAGACAAGCTCTCTACCACTTGAACCATGTTCCTGGCTCCATTGTTTTGTTGTTGTTGTTTTTATACACCTGATATTTTATTATTTTCATCTGCCACTCACAACAGTCTAAAATTATTAGACACATTGAAAATTTATACATAGATATAAAACTAGACCCCGTGCTTTTGTAGATACTATATTTTTCCATGTACATGGGCCATTGTCAGTTATGCATTTCTAATATACATTTCTGTTCATTTATTTGAAAAGTAACACCAATATGCTTTGCTGTTTTAAAGATAGGCTTTCAATAACTATGGCAAGGCAGGATCCTTCTGCTTCTACCTCCCAAGCATGTGAGATTACTGACATGCACCACCATGTCCAGCTTAATTATTTATACTGATTGCATGTAGGACTACACACAAAAACAAGTGGATTTTGCTCAATGAAAAATTTTGAGATCCATTTTTTGAAGAAATGAAAGAAAGCACAGATAAATCCATAAAGAAGTCTATACAATATCTTAAAATAAATTTTTATTTAAGAATTTACTAAATGTCAATTTTATTTAAATCAATACATTAAAACTATTACAATTTAATTATTAAAAAATCACATCATTCTCTTTTTTTCTGTTGTACTATACTGAACCTGGACCATTGTCCCTTAGCTTTCTCCATTCAAGTCTGGCACTCTTCCACTAAGTCACTGCTCCTTTTCCAGTTTTATTTAGTGGTTAAGTGGATAAGACTCTCAAGGACTTTCTTGTTGGCTCTGGCTTTGAACTTTGATGTTCAGATCTCAGCCTCCTGAGTAGCTAGGATTACAGGTATGAGTCACCAGGTCCCAACTTCAAGTCTCTCTTTTAATTCTAATTTGATGAGATTAGGTCAGACCCTGTAATCCATGTTAGGGCATATTAATATCCCAAGTCATTATCATGTGCAGCTATGGTTGAGAAAATCCCTGTGATGCAATTCTTTTTCTTTTCTTTTTTTTTTTTTTTTTTTTTTTTTGGTCTGGGGCCTGAACTCTGGGCCTGGGCGCTGTCCCTCAGCTCTTCAGCTCAAGGCTAGCACTCTACCAGTTGAGCCATAGCACCACTTCTGGCTTTTGCGGCTTCTGAGGTGCTGAGGAATCGAATCCAGGGCCTTATGCATGCAGGGCAAGCACTCTACCACTGAGTGACCTTCCCAGCTCCACATTTCTTCTTCTATGTTCCTATTCTGCATATGAATTGCTGACAGATTATTCATATGAAGAATATTATTTAGTATGTCAGCAGTGGGAATTGTAATTCTGCTTTGTTAACAAACTCTCAGGTAAGGCAAAAGCTGATGCTCTTGGGAAATGCTAGAAATACAAAATCTCAGGCACTACCCCGACTATCTATAGAGTCAAAATCTGCATTTTAATCTTCCAGGAGATTTGCATGCACACCCAAGTAGGAGAACAATTGTTCTGGAAATCCTGTGGTCTTATGACATTGGTGTCCAAAGGCCAAATCATGGTGCAAAATGTTCCAGCTAACACCACATGTAATATGAGGATACATAGCTATATGCTAGCTTTGTAGTAGAGTCTGACAGAAAATTTTTAAGTAGGAAGAAAGCCAAAGGTAATTTATCTTAATTGTCTCCTGAGAGGATCAAGACTGGAAACCATTGCACCCTGGAGATCCTGTGTTTGTGACTATTGATGGAAAGACTATTCCACTGGGCGGAGACTGTACTGTGTACCCTGTATTTGTGAATGAGGCCGCTTATTATGAAAAGAAAGAAGCTTTTGCAAAGACGACTAAACTAACACTCAATGCAAAAAGTGTTTGCTATGCTTTCCACTAGAAATCACTGCTAGCTCACTTATTATAGGGTATCTTGAAAAGCCCTACAACTCTGTAATTTCCTCAAGAGCAGGATTGTGCCCTTTCACATCCATCCACATAGCACCTAGCCCAGACTCTTGTGCAGTAAGCGTCCAGACCAGTCTCTTAAAGCAAAGAATAAATTAACGAGTGTGTTCTAAAAGCATCATACTCTATGTACATAGCTTTCCAAAGAAGTCTGCTTCATATTTCAACCCATTTTGGTAGTTTAACATTCTTCATAAACAACCTTCATAAACAAATATAAAATTGAAAAAAATACTATATGGAAGTTATCAACTTGAACACAAAATGAAACAGTATTTCATGTTTGTTTTAAGTAATATGTAAGTACTACTGGAAACTAATGGCTTTGGCTTGCTATTTTTTGCAATTTTCATATCTAATGACTATATTAAATATACAATCTATAAACTTTTAACAATACTTGGGATACCTATAGGAGATTTTAAAATAATCTTCTATAGGTGACATGTCCAAGAAAAATTAGGACTACATCAAGAAACTCGGTATCTCACATGCCCCTTGAGAAGCTACTATCTCTAACCATCCTTCTCAAGGTGGAAAATTTGGAAAAGGCATATTTCTAACAGCTGTCACTTGTCATTTTGAAAGGACTCGCTCACCCTAATCGTCAACTGAAGTTGAGGAGTCACTGATCTCTAGTAACCACTATCAATTAGAGAGAGCTGTGGGTGCCAGTGGAGACATGG
The DNA here is from genome assembly GCF_024711535.1 of Dipodomys merriami. Lineage (NCBI taxonomy): Eukaryota > Metazoa > Chordata > Mammalia > Rodentia > Heteromyidae > Dipodomys > Dipodomys merriami. The sequence continues at coordinate 7,468,847 of NW_027206168.1, read as the reverse complement.
CCCAGACTCATGGCTCTAGTTTGCAAATAAGAGCTTTCATGAAGCTTTCTTAAGTGTTGAAACTCCTGGCTTCCCATGCTTCTTCTCCTCAAATACCTGCAGCTGAAACCTGCCCATGCCCTCTCTCATCCTCTAAAAGGACCTCCTTCTCCCTCTATGGCAACAGAAGTCAAGGAAGGAGTGTTTTTTGCCCCAAGAAATGGAACCAGTGTATTGTTCATGAATTCCAATGTGTTTATCAAAAATACTAACATTATCTGGAAATATATGCATGTATTTCATTCTTCTAGGGTAAATGACCTTAAGCCAATTTCAATCCATAGTCAATGTTAAATAGAACATAATTAAATGCTTTATAAATTTTAAGCATCTATTTTGTGCATTATGGAATTATTTTGTTAGAATAAACACTTTTTTCTGAATATTGTAGTAAAATTTTGTCAATTAGCTTTCCTGTGTTATGTTTTATAAGCTTCCTTCTCCCATTCTTAACATTTCATTTTATTTCAGAGTTCACTTTCTGTGGGTCATTTTTTGCCAGATGTAAATGCTGGCAAGAAAACTTTATTCTTCGATCAATTTTTATAAATGTATTTACAAATTTATGAGGTGCAAGTTTGGGGATTATTTTATTAAGTCTTCTTTTCTCTGAGTTGGTCTTGATAGTCTTCAGTATTTCTAGTTAGATATTTCTTCAGTCTATAACTCATTGCTTCACCAGTTCAGGCACTTTGAGTTGTGTTTTGTTTTGTTTTGTTTTGTTTTTGTTTTTGGGGGGGTCCGGTTGTGGGGCCTGAAGTCTGGGCCTGGGAGCTGTCCCTTGTCCCTCAGCTTTTCAGCTCAAGGCTAGCGCTCTACCACTTGAGCCACAGTGCCACTTCCAGCTTTTTTCTTTTTGCTTATGTGGTGCTGAGGAATAGAACCCAGGGCCTCATGCATGCAAGACAAGCGCTCTACCACTGAGCCACCTTCCCAGCCCTGAGTTGTGTTTTATTTGCATTATTTCTAATCTACGGATGTGTTTTCTAATTTCTATTTCTAATCTACGGATGTGTATAAAATAGGAATGGGAATAATAATAATGCCTCTCTCATGGAGTAATTGTAAGGATTAAGTTAAATAACCTTGTAATGCCCTTGAAGTCAAGAAAATCTATGGGAACATGGGCAAAGGTGGCGAGGAGTTTTATTTGACTGGCCATGACTGCCTCATCCTGGGAGGACCAAGAGCAGCACCAACCTACAGTGAGGTAGAGTGCAAGTATCAGTTTACAGATGCTCAAAGAGCATTGGGGCAGGGATATTTTTCAGCTGTGGTCAGGACCAGGCATGTGGGGGTTATCAATAAATGAAAAAAAGCAACCTCAGTGCCTAGTAAATGGTGTGTACTTCATACATTATTCAAGTCCACACCTCTCACAAAAGGCCCTTTAGGGTCTTACCCTGTTGGACTCATCTCCTTCCCTGTTCTTCCTGTTTTTTTTTTTTGGGGGGGGGGGGGGCGGTCGTGGGGCCTGAACTCTGGTCCTGGGCAGTGTCCCTCAGCTCTTCAGCTCAAGGCTAGCACTCTACCACTTGAGCCACAGTGCCACTTCCGGCTTTTTTTTTTCTTTTTGCTTATGTGGTGCTGAAGAATCGAACGCAGGGCCTCAGGCGTGCAAGGCAAGCACTCTACCACTGAGCCACCTTCCCAGCCCCTGTTCTTCCTGTCTTAATGTCCTTCATGTTATATGCTTTCACTGGGACTGATTCTTCCCTCCAAAACTTTCTCCAACTTTCATGCATCTTCCCCATTTGGCCATGCTCTAGATGATTCTTGTATTTCCACCAGAATGCAGCTTAACTCCCATTTATTTCATATACAAAACCTTGCCCTACTTCTCTGATTTAATTGCCCCCCTTTTTCTTTCTCTTCTCCAAGTCCATCTTGAAAACATTTAAATAAATCTTTCTCAATGTCTGCACTCTAAAGTCCAGTTGAATAAACATGTATATTCAACTATCCTTTCTATATCAAAACATCTTCAAATTCCATCAGTGTGTGTTATTCCTCTGGCACTTTCCAAGTATTCCCCCAGTCACTCCCAAGTGAAACAGTACATTCTACAGTCTTACACTGTTACTCTATTTCAAAGGATGGTAGGAGAAGGCTAAAAAATAAATCCTTCACCCAGACATTAGTGGTTCACACCTATAATACTAGCTACTTGGGAAGCTGAGATCTGAGGATTACAGTTAAAAACTCGCCTGGGAAGGAAAGCCCGTAAGACACTTATCTCCATTTAACCACCAGAAAGCTAGAAGTGGAACTGTAGCTAAAGTGGTAGAACACTAGCCTTGAGCACAAAAACTCAAGGACAGCATCAAGGCCCTGAGTTCAAGCTCCAGGACCAGCACACACACACAAAAATCCTTTGAAGCCTGCAACTCCATAGGAAAAAGTCAGCATGCTCAACAATTCCTTTTGGTGGCTTCTCCTTTACTTTTGCTATGAAATCTCAAAGATTCAGTAAGGCCAGAAAAATCTTTCCTACTCTGGACCCTTCCACTTTGCCAGTCTCATCTATTGTCACTCTCCTTTTGCCCCCAGCAATTGGAACAGAAAACCTGAGTTCTCCACTCCTGAGATGCACCAAGCTTTCTCTTACCTTGGCTCTTTGCCCACATTATTCCCTTTCCTTTTGTTTGTCCCAGTATCAGGCACTGTCCCTGAGCTTTTTTGCTTAAGAATAATGCCCTGCCACTTGAGCTATAGCAATGCTTCAGGTTTTTAGGTCATTACCCAGAGATGAGAGTCTCTTGAATGTTCCTGCCTAGGTTGGCTTCAACTGGCTTCCTCAGCTTTCAGCCTCCTGGGTAGTTAAGATTATAAGCATGAACCATTGGACCCTGGTTATTCCCTCTTCTTTGAAAGTGTAACCTCTCTAACCCCCACACAGTTCCTTGACCTGGATGCTGGGTGACACTTGTTGTGTGTGTGAGTGTGTGTGTGTGTGTGTGTGTGTGTGTGTGTGTGTGTGTGTACATGCATGCATGCGTGTGCACCAGTGTTAAGGCTTGAACTCTGGCCCTCTCCCTCTTGCTTGGCACCTGAGTCACGGTTTCACTTCCAGCTTTTAAGTGGCTAATTGGAGATCAGAGTCTCAAAAACTTTTCTGCCCAAGCTAGCTTCAAACCATGAAATCAGATTTCAGCTTCTTGAGTAGCTAGGAATACAAGTATGAGCTATATAAGTGACCATCCACTTGTGATACTTGTTCTTAATATGACTCTGGCAAAATTAGGCATACAAGCTCATGAATGCTACCAGACTAGCATTTGCCAGAAACAATGACTGATGAAATTAGAGCATGGAGAGTTGATATTGGTCTTTTTTATTGCTAGGCCTGGGGCTTGAACTCAGGGTCCCTGAGCCTCTTTGTGTTCAAGGCTAGTGCTCTACCACTTGAGCCACAGTGCCACTTCCAGCTTTTTCTGTTTATATGGTACTGAGGAATTGAACCTAGGACTCCATGCATGCAAGGCAAGCACTCTACCACTAAGCCATCTTCCCAGCCCCAATGTTGGTCTTTTTTATTAAACTACAAAATTCCCAAGAAAGTAGGGATAGTGTTGGTTTCCTGGTATCCAAAACATTTCACATAGTGCTTAACACATAACAGAAGCAAGTTTTGTTGAATCAATAAAAGTTGTTCCATGTGACCTGAAACTATCTGGAGAGGCTTCTCCGGAGGTGACCCTGAGACCACAGACCATATCACTGGAGACCACAGTTGATGCCACAGGGACAAAAATGGTGAACCACATATAGCTGCTGCTCCAACAGGAGGTTTTCAATAAGTGGAGGACAGTGGTGGGAACTTTGGAGACGGAGATGATGAAGACCATGATGCTGCAGGAGGAACTTATGAATTATACATGCACCAGGGCAGATGGACAGGGTGTGTCTAAAAGCCTTGAATTAGCCTACCCAAAGTAGGCAGATTCTGAGGAGGAATAATTGCTTAGGGACTCTTAAAACCTTTTCACATCGCTATACTTCCATATAACATACATGGCCTTCAAGATGCCTGCAATCTGTCTGGAGAGACCCTCTTCATAGTCTAAGCCCCAACATTGGCACACAAAGAGCTTGATCCAGAGGTTGCCAGACAGGAATTTCTTAGCACTTACCAAATCAGTGATGGACTGCTTTCCATCAAGTGACAGAAAGTCAGAAAGTGATAGGGGCAACCCTGGACTGCCACATGGGCCTAGTGACTTGTGCAAAGCACAACTCTGGAAGGGGTAGGGGACATTCATGTAATTCCAAAAGTAAATAACAGCCCAGGATTTTAATCCCAGCAAACTGACACCTAAGATTGAAATGTCAGGGCTGGGAAGTTGGCTCAGTGGTAGAGTTCTTGCCTAGCATGTATGAGGCCCTGGGTTCAATTCCTCAGCACCACATAAGCAGAAAAAAAGCCAGAAGTGGAGCTGAGGCTCAAGTGGTAGGGTGCTAGCCTTGAGCTGAAGAGTTGAGGGACAGCACCCAGGCCCAAAGTTCAGGCCCCATGACCGACAAAAAAAAAAAAAAAAAAGATTGAAATGTCCTCAGTTTGGCCACGAAAACAACGAAGTACCTGCTTTGTAAATTGTTTTTTTAAAAATCTAGGGTTTTTAAAAATCTAGAGCCAGTGGTTCATACCTGTAATCCTAGCTACTCAGGAGGCTGAGATCTGAGGATCACAGTTCAAAGCCAGCCCAGGTAGGAAAGTCTGTAGGACTCTTATCTCCAATTAACCACCAGAAAACCAGAAGTGGCGCTGTGGCTCAAGTGGTAGAGTGCTTGCCTTGAGCTCAAGAGTGCAGGGACAGTGCTCAAGCCCAGAGTTCAAGCCCCACGACTGGAGAGAAAAAAAAAAAAAAGAAGAAGCTGAGATCTGAGGATCATACATAGTTTGATGTCAACCTGGGCATAAAAGCCCATGAAACTTATTTCTAATTCACCAGCAAAAACCCAGAAGTAGAGGTGTGGCTCAAATGGCAGAGTACCAGCCTTGAGGAGGAAAATAAAAACCCATCTGGGGTCAATAAGGAATTTGGTTAGTGTAGCTTAGACAGAAGAAAAAAAAACCACTGGTGCCATTAGCTACAGATAAATGTTTAATGTAAAGCTTTGTTCTTAGAAAACAAATCTATTAATCTGAGAAATAGTTTCACCACTATAAACAGCATAAGGAATCTCATGCAAGTAGAGCATGTTTCTAGGTTTGGTGGCCAAAAGTTGAAAATGTCCCCATTTGATGGCTTCTATTTTCACTGCCAAGTGATACTGAAAGGGAAGAGTTGGAGTCACAGGTGATAGTTTTAAAATAACTATAGGAAAACAGAGCAGACAACTTTTGAAACAGATAGAGGAACTCCAGGGGTATTGCAAGAATTAATGAAGACACAAGTGAAGTGCATGCCATTTTCACTTCCTTCTGTCTCTCTCTCCACCCATTTTATCTCATTTGTTTGACTCCTGTATCACTGAACATAGTGAATGTTCCATTTTTGTGGCATTGGGTCTAACTTCTCACACATACTAGGTGAGATGTATTCACACACAATGAAGAACTGGATTGGATCCCTTCCAATCAGGTGACATTGATTCATGGGATGTACTCATAATCTGACTGTTGGAATTTAAATCCCTTTTTTTGTTGTTTTTTGTTTTTATTTTATTTATTTTGTGCCTTTTAAAGTGAAAGTTAAGACATACAAACCACAGAAACTTCAGTACTGACCAATTTAAAAACATAAACTGATCATATACACACATTTCTCATCTTTAGTTTTACATGTTGGTTTACAAAGGTACTCTTTACACACATACACACACACACACACACACACACACACACACACACACACACACACACACACACACACACGTCTAGTTCCTTAGAACCTACTTGTCAAGCAGCAAGATGGCAATGCCACCAGAGCCCAGCACAAAGGGCTCCTTCAAGGAACCAGCAGCAGTGCTTGATGAATGGTTATGCATAGAACCAACTGTAAGACAGGTAGCACATGTACACTAACAATGGGAAAGTGCGACCATTAGTAATAGAAGATGAATGTTGTTCTTTAAGTTTAAAGCTCTGGGATATTTTTAAAGCAAGACAAAACAAGGTACTTTAATTCTAAACTCCATGACCAAGCACTATTCTATTAGTTGTCTGAGAGTCTGTATGTTGAGAACTGCTCAAAGGCTTCTCAAATATATACAATAGCCTTTAACCAGTCAAAATCTTGTTACATTTGCTCACAATAAACATAAAAGATACTTGTGGAGAAAAAACTGACTTAAGACTGCTTTGTTGACTTACAATTAGTCTTAAAAGGAAAATACACTACTTTCAAATCTTTCAACATGTTTTCAAAGCTACAAACAATAAATCTATTACTTTATATTCCAAATTTTTCAACAAAGTATTATGAAGTGATTCTTGAGCCTAACTCCATCTATAAAAATGGGTCAGCACATGTGTAAGATGGCGATCCAATGCAAAAGGATACTGGTTTCCACTATGGGATCCATCAAATTCTACAGTTAACTGGAGGTATATACTTAAAGCCTCACTGAACAGTGTTCTTCAAATGTTTAGTGTTTTGGCATTTAAATCTGAGCAATGTTACTGTACAAGCAATTTTCACAAAAAATTGAGGCGAGAGAAAGAGAGATTTGGAGATGGCTAAGAAGGAAATGGAACAATCTACCTGAGTCCTCAGTCATAGAATTAATTCACCATTTTGTAGAATAATTCAGGCAAGATTCAAATATTGGTACATACTTTAATGCTTGTAACTTTTAAACTTTAAAAATAATCACAGGCCACTGACAGACCGAATATGTAATTGTGAAACAGTTCTGGTAAGTTTGTTTACAAAAATACTATCATGCTCTCTCTGCTCTTTTCTAGCTCTCTCTGCTCTCCGCTCTCTGCTCTCTGCTCTCTCCTCTCTCTCTGCTCTCTCTCTCTCTCTCTCTCTCTCTCTCTCTCTCTCTCTCTCTCTCTGTTCTTTTCTAGCTCTTCTCTCTCTCTTTCCCAGCTCTTCCAGCTCTCTTTCCCAGGACTTTCCCCTCCACATGGAGGACCAAGATGGCCTGGTTTCAGCCTGAAGGATGAATAAACCTACCCCTTACCTGAATACCACATGCGTGGTGCTGTTCTTACTCAGCTACCTCTTTTTATAAACCTAACATAAATGCCATTATCAAATGTAGACAGTTTTTGCCACTGCAATGGTAAATGGTCAGAAGTCTGTTTACTTTCAGGTTCTTTTTGCTCTCTCTCTGCCAGTCATATCCAACTTTCCCTATCTCTCTCTTTCTCTTTTCTACATTTTGGCTTGTGCCCTGCAGAGTGCAACGCAGGCTGGGTCCCGGGGACCCCCCTCTAGGTTCCCTCTCAAAGGCTAGCCAAACTAGGCTTGATCTATTTGTTCAGGGTTTCTTTGCATTTTTTTCAGAAATTCGCCATCTTGAGTTCGCCATCTTGGCCACATGGTGGGTTAAGGGTTTGGCCCTATGTGACTCTTAAACTCCCACCAAGCTTACTACTCCATCCAGCTATTCTAAGGTATCTTGCTAAGAAGTTGCTCTTTTCATAGGTCCTGGTAACTGAGGCCCAACTATCTGATGTGCTTTGTTAGCAAAGACGTCTTCACATTGTTGTCAAAATTTTAGATTTTGAGTTTTGCCTTTTTTGTTTTGTGTTATGTATTCTGATACTGACTACGTGACTCTAAAATATTGGGCATATCTGTGCTAAGATTCTCACATCTAAGAAGTTTTGTCATTCCAGAATATTTGTCAGTCAAGTCTTTTTTTTGGGGGGGGGGGTTCGGTCGTGGGGCCTGAACTCTGGGCCTGGACACTGTCCCTCAGCTCTTCAGCTCAAGGCTAGCACTCTACCATTAGAGCCACAGCACCACTTTCAGCTTTTTTCTTTTTGCTTATGTGGTGCTGAGGAATCGAACCCAGGGCCTCATACATGCAAGGCAAGTGCTCCACCTTCCCAGCCCATGTCAGTCAATTCTTGGTAAGAACCAGGTTAAGCTCTACTTATTCTACTTGATCTCCTTGTTGCTTTAATTGGAAATAATAAAGGGCTTTTGTGGCAAAGGTTTCGGTTCAAAGCCAGCCCATGATGAAAAATCCCTAAGACTCCATCTCCCAACTAACCTGCAAAGAGCCAGGCTGGAAGCATGGCTCAAGACTTATTTCTAACCAGCCAAACACTGGAGGTGCTATTGTAACTCAACGAGGTAGAGCACTAGCCTTGAGCAGAAGTGCTCAGGGACAATGCCCAGGCCTTGAGTTCAAATCTCCTTGAATACCAACTGGGACAAGCCATCCCAGCAACGAGCACCTAGACTCAGCCAGTCTGGGGAACAAGGGACCATGGAGAGGAGTAAGAGGAGATGATGTCACATCATCTACTTTGTGTCTGCCCTTTCAAAATTAACCAGAGCCAGAAGGTCAGTAGAAGTAAGAAGCCTGCCCATCTAATGTCTATACCTGTCTACCTATTAACTGAACAGGAATTTATATTCTTGCCTTTGTCACCTGACTTCTCTACCCAGTAGCCAGATGTCAGAAGTAGCTAGGGACATTTCTACCAACATTTTCAGCCCAAGTCCTTCCTCTTGCCATTTATTTGCTCTCTAGTATTTTTTTTCCAGCCCCTCAATGCTCATGAGACTTCTCCAGACTTCATCTAAGGACTCATGCCACCAAGGGACAGCTGCTGCTCACTGCCTTCTCTGGGAGGGGACCAAATTCCAGCCTTTTACCCCTATTGTCGATGCCCCTTGTCAGCAGGAAGTAGCCAGAGAGAATCCGCACCCTATTTCATGATTATTAAAAGACTGGAATGTAAGGTCTGCTCCTGGATGGCTAGCAGACTCCACCCTCCTCACAGCAAAGTCTTCACTAAGTACTTGCATTACCTAGGCCACTGGGACACCTGGAAGAGGTCACATCTGCATCTGCTGAGGTCTCATCTGAATTTGATGCGGCCACACCTTTCTCTGTCCATACCTAGATAAGGCCTAGCCCAGGCCCAGATGCTCTCTCTCTGCTCTTTTCTAGCTCTCTCTGCTCTCTGCTCTCTGCTCTCTCTCTCTGCTCTCTCTCTGTGTTCTTTTCTAGCTCTTCTCTCTCTCTCTTTCCCAGCTCTCTCTTTTTCCCAGCTCTCCCAGCTCTCTTTCCCAGGCCTTTCCCCACCACGTGGAGGACCAAGATGGCCTGGTGCCAGCCGGAACGATGAATAAACCTACCCCTTACCTGAAAAAAAAATACTATCATATGAGGGGGTGGGGGGAGGAAATGGGAAGGGATGGGAAGGGGAAACCAAGGAGGAGGCAACAATGCTTGATAAGAAATGTACTCATTACCTTGCTCAGGTAATTGTAACCCCTCTGTATGGTATTTTCACAATTAAAATAAAATACTATCACAGAACAGGAAAAAGAACTAAAATAACATATCACACAAATAATTCTGCATGAACAGCTATTTCCCTCCCCTCTCTTAGTGCCTCAGAAATATATACTACAGAAAGTGGGATGCACAAAAAGAAAAGTTTTGAACAAAAAATTAGTTTGTGAACCTTCATGTTGGCTTCAGCAATTCCTCCTTACCTTTCCCAAGTGAGATCAACACAGCAAGTATGAGCTGTCAATATACCTTTAGAGCATATCATTATGTCCTTATTAATGCAGACCATTTCCTAAAATGCTACAAAGATACATTTAACACACAAATGCCAATAAATCATGTCCAACATATGTATCTTTACCAAGAATAATCTGGGTGTGACTATGGGGGGGGGCAGGTAACATCAGCCATCATTCTTTAATACTGACACAACAAGAAGCTCACAAGCTAACATTTTTCAACAACCATTATCATCCAAACCTTAGGACAGCCACTACAAACACAAAACAAAATATGAATTATTTTAATGCAAATATACCCTCCTATACCAAGATGCTTTGGGGTATTAATCTTTTTTTAATGAATGACCATTCCAATGTGATATTCAGCTAGTATATGACACATTACAATTAACAGTAAGATCTATGTCACTGTTTTCTATGCCCTCAAGTAACCATACATCCACTAAGGAAATTAGAATAAAATGACTGCACCCCACTCTCAGATACTGGGCAATCTCCCAGCAAATATGTAAAGTTCTGCCTTGTGGATTCCCTTTCAAAATGCCCAATGAGACACAATATCATCAAGGAGGCGTTCAACAGGTATACAACCTGGGGCAGAGCCAGTGATCTAGTCACAAAAACAAAAGCTGGGGGCTGGGAAGGTGGCTCAGTGGTAGACCGCTTGCCTTGCATGCCTGAGGCCCTGGGTTCCATTCCTCAGCACCACATAGGCAAAGAGAAAAAAAGCAGGAAGTGGCGCTGTGGCTCAAGCAGTAGAGCGCTAGCCCTGGGCTGAAGAGCTGAGGGACAGCGCCCAGGCCCAGAGTTCAGGCCCCACGACTGGACCCAAAAAGAAAAAAAAAAAAAAAAAGCTGTCAGCATGAAGAATGAGGTATCAACACAGTTACACACCATGAGAGGTGATAACTAGCTCTTCCAAAATAAAGGTTAAAAATAAAGAACTCTGATTAACAAAATAAACTGGCTTTACATTTCACTTTTGTACAAAGCTGAGAACACTAAACAAGAAGATTGGTTAATCCAAATCTGTTCCCTAGTAAACAGTCCAAAGTTCAGTCAGACAAACATGGAAACTTGGCAAGAGTCATTCAGACCCGTTCAGCAGGTGTTCTTGCCTGCTATTTTTTAAGTATCCAATACCTTTGAGGGCTTATCACTGAACTATTATTTGTGAAGAACAACTGTTTCCCCAGAACGCATTCCTGGGGCATGAAGTCCTCACATACAAAAGGAGTGACCAGACTTAAGTCTTCCTAAAGCGGTAGATAATACTACTAACACTAGGTTACTACACCTCAAATCCTGAACAGCTTGTTCCCAAAGTGTATTTCAGAGAAGGTAGCTACTTTAACATTACCAGGGATAGAATTCAGTTCCCCAATAAATACTACCTTGAAAAGAAAAATAAACTTACAAACTATCATGTTTTACCTAATCTAAGAGGCAATTCATTGTTAAGATGCACCACGTACATTGCTAAAAAAAAAAAAAGCTGCCTGTTAACTACAACACATGCCTTGTATCACAGAAATTGTTTCTTTGATACTTATTGAAAGGGTGCTTCTAAAGATAAACAGATGTTCACCACATCAATTTTGTGTATACCTAAAGAAAAGGAAAAAGCAATTGGTTAAGTTATAACTTCATATTCTGAGTCCAACTCTTCTGAATCACTTTTTAAATGCAGTGGCTGCTTTTTCCCACACATGGTCTTTGGTGTCAAGAGTACTGAGATGCAGCATTTCCTGAACAAGGGCTCCAACCCTGTCTTCCACTGAATAGAAGCAAGAAACTTTGGATAAAATACTAATACCATAATGGCAATCCTGCTTGATGCTGCATTGGTCACACCAGCTTTCTGTTGCTTTCAATTTTGCTTCATGGATTCCAAGGGCTTTGGCAATTTCTCCTGCCTTCAGTTGCATCATTTGGCCTGTGATAGGCATTCCTTTTATACCTGCCTCATTGCCAAAACATGGTACAGCTTCATTTATTTGTGGGGATCTTCCTTTTAGGTCCTGTAATGCATTTTCTTGTTGTTGCCTCGTAAGAAAATAAGGAATGTTGGTCATTCCTCCAACGATGAATATTTGCTTCGCTAATATCAAATGTACACCCTGCTGTTCCATTTGTATGCATTTCCATGCTGAATCATAGTGTAGGCATTTCTGAATGCCTTTGATGACAAGCACACACACACACAGGTGAAGGCAATGACAATGGGACAAGCTGTGACTTGACACATGCATGGCTAGGAAATAACATGAACAACCACTGATAGTCATGAAATGCATCCCAAATTCAGACAAATTACAATGTCAGCAAATCAGTACATTTTCAGTCCAATAAAATGTTTCTTCAAGCTTGAAATGTTTACCAGATTCATCAGTGTAAAAAAAAAGAAGAGATAGCCCAAGAGATAAAGGAACAACTGTGTTAAGTAGAGAGCTAAGGAAGCAAAATATTCTTAAGATGAAATTTTCAGGGTCTAACTTGTTTCAATTCCCTTTATTTCTATATGGCTTATATGTAAATCTGTTTTTGAACTGGGCGTAAAATCCAAGTAGAAATGCTGTTCAGTCATTTAGTAAATTTCAAAGTCACATCACTGAAGACAGAGGCTTATAACTGCCTTTTACCATTTACTCAGGAATAGAGGCCCATGTCTGGGGTTAGTGGCCTTCATCAGCAGGTGCCGGCGCTGACGAGCAGATCTTAACCTGTGTGCAGTGGCTGATGGGTCTTCTTCAGTTTCAGACCCTGAAGGCTCATGATCTCCCTCCTGGGACCCTGTATCTCCGGCCAGTTCTCAAAGAAACTTGAATTTAGATAAAAATAGATGCCATACAAATTACCAACCGCACACCATCAGCAGCAGGATGATCAGCATCGTGGCCTGGCCACAAACACCAGCAGGGTCAGCCCCACGTTGTGCCACATCTTGGGCGTGGCGATGGCCTCTGGGGGGCAGGTACAGGACTCCTGAAATCCCTTTGTACAACTACTTACAATTTTTAAAAAATAAATAGAATAAACCTTTTGATATTGTTTTAATATAGAAAAGTGGGATAGGAGAAAGAGTGAGGTTGATCGGGATACATTGTACACATGTGTACAAATGGCATAATAAAGCCTTCCTTGTACAACTGCTAAAAAATAAATATTACAATGAAATCTCCCTTATACAACTAATGGCTGCTAAAAATAAATAAATACCCTAAGGTTATGGAAGTAAAATTTGCGCTAAGAGGGAGGTAGAAGAAGAGAAAAGGGGAAAAGAGAATAAGAAAGAGCAATAGAGAGGATGATTAGGTTCCAAGTACATTACATGTATGTATGGAAATGTCAGAGTAAAAGCCTTTACTATATGCAATTCAACAAGTCAGATTATGAGTACAATGGATTTTCACCACTTAAAGATCCTATTTACTTATTTTACTGACATATATTAAATTCAAGTTGAGAGCTGCACCCAATGGAATGACTCAAAACAATTAAAAATACACAGACATATGCACAGATATATGGGCAATAATGATGAATCAGCTCTGTGGTATTTATTCTCTCATTGCCTCCTCATGAGAATCCCATAACATCAGACAGGATTACCTTTTGATCTCCAGATGGAGCCATGAATTTATAATCCAAGCTAAATAAGTTGAGTGCCAGCAAGACACAATGAACAAAATACTGTGTGATGGTCACATTATCTGGCTGTGAATCCTTTACTCAAACTGCTGTAAAAGCTGCTGGGTGGTTCAAACAGGGTATTAGAAAGGCATGTGCTTTGAGATGTAGACAGTGCTCTGTCCCTAATCTGGAACTAATAATAATGCTTTAAGTTCAAAAACTGGCCTTCCTAGAACTCATAGTTGGTCTTTCCATTCACCCACCCAAGGAAAGGAAAAAATGCAGTCATAACAAGACAAAATAAATATTTATTTAAAATCAAAAAAGCATATCTTCAATGGGACTAAAATATCCTTTTTTTATGATTTCTTGAATGTAAAGTCTCATATACACAACACTGAGAACAAGTCTGTAGATTATAATTTACAATGATCAGGCATATTTAATGAGAACAGAGACACAATTCTGTTTGGAACCAAGATCACAGTTAAAAAAATATTGGAAATCAATGGCACAAATCATGTACATCCAGATGAGGGCCATTTCCACGGGCCCCACCCAGAGCAAAAAGACTCAGTTTACCAGGCCCTGAGGAGGGCATCAATAATACTGTATTCTCTTGGACAGGCACTAGCTTAGGAGCTTAATGACTTCACAGTACAACCTGGAATACATTCTCCCCATCCCAGGGAAGATAGAAGCACCCTTATTATTCCAGATACATGATATAATATCTAGAATAATTAATTCTTCTTGAGGAAAGGGTTAACTGAAATAGCACTGATAGCCAAAAATACCCTGAGCATGGGAGGTCCCATCCCTGGATAACACCTTCCCTTAAATTACTGAAATGTGAATCATGGGATTTTACTGGATTACTGCGATGAGTATATATGTACGTGTATGTGTGTGGCTTGGGCACACTTGAATTTTAGACTAGTTGTAAGGATGATAGTAACAATCCCAACCATCAGTCACCCAAGCAAAAAGGCCCTAGTCCTGGCATGTACCAACCACAAAAATAGACTCAAAGTTCCTAAATAACCAGGCTAAAATTAGTCAGGACACTTTGCCTTACATGCTTTAATCTGACTTCCTCAATGATAATGAACAAGTCTAGAGTCATTTCAGAGCTCTAAGCCTCATGTATGGAATGAAGGAGTTGGTCCTTTTGACCAGGATGTTTTCAGACTTATTGCTTCTCTTCACTCTAGTAAACCTACCTAGGTTTACACCTAGGAGGTTAAAAGCCATTGAGGAAATGCCATTATTGGGGAAAATAGCTGGTACCAAAATGGTCTTGCCAACAAATTCCATCCAGATTAAAGAAAACAGCTCTCCATAACATGTAAAATTGATTTCTATTTGCCTAACTTCACAGCTTTTGTCTCAGTGGAAAACAGGGCTATACGGCTTTCTCCACTAATACCTAAGTCAAAGCAATTCTGGAATTCCCATCCATAAGGTACTACACAGCTCCACACATCCAATGGCATCCGTTCAAAGCAGAACATCTGTTCAGGATAAAAGAACAGTAACAATTCCAGCTGTGAATGTTGATTTGTAGAATCGTCAGGCTAAAAGATTTTTAAACTCATCCAATCTAGGCCCAGATGGCTCACACCAATAATCCTAGCTACTCAGGAGGCTGATACGTGAGAATCAATGTCTAAAGCCAGCTTAGGCAGGAAAGTCTGTGAAACTCTTATCTCCAAATTAACCATGAAAGAGCTGGAAGTGGAACTGTGGCTCAAGTGGTAGAGCAAAAGAAAAAATTCAAGAACAGCACTCTAGCTCTGAGATCAAGCCCCAGGATGTGACTGTACCTACATACATGCCCACATACACACACGCAGAGACACACAAAATCATCCAATTACCTTCTTCAGTATCTTATAACTCTTCCATAAGAGCTCAACCAACTTCTGCTTAAACATCTCCAACGGCGGCAAAGGACTAAATGTAGCAAAAATCTTTCTCTAGCTTTTACTAGTTCTATCCATCCAGCACACATCTGCTCCACTTAACCCTATGACAGCCCCCTTAAATCTTCCTTCTCCAGAGATATATGCCACATCTTTTTTCTCCTGCCTACACCTGAATGTGGTCTGACCATCATACGTAGAGTGTAAGAGGAAAAGCAGGGGGTACTGAAGACTGTGGAGTTGTCACCCTTGAACTGTCACATCCTTCTCTCCAGCTTGACTAGCCAAAGGCTAAGTTTCTACTCATCCAGTGAAGCTGATAGGCAGACAGCATAACTATTTGGCCCAAGGTGGACAGACAGGCTTGGAATCAGCTTGCTTTAAGTCAGATTAACTCACTAATTGCCAAGAGCCAATTTATTTTTGTATCATTTAAAATTTTAAATTTGTTGGGACTATCTTTATAATCCTGCCTCAAACATTTCCACATGATTCTTTCTTTCACTAGATACCAAAGGACAGTGAATTCCATTGCTGCTGTTTTTGTCTCTTGTCATCTGGAAAATTTCTTCTACCTCCACTTTACCCCTGTCCTAAAACCAACACAGGAACTTCAGAAGAAAGAAAATTCAAGGATGAGGATCTAAAATAAATCCAAAGCTTTTGGCAGCCCTTCCCTTTAGCTTCGAAATAAACCCACAGTTAACAAAAATAATGTGAGAACATTTCAGGTATTTTGCTAAATTCCCCCATACTGGTGTATGCTCTGAAATTTAAGACCATACAAATAGAGAAGCTGCTATTTCTGTCTCAGACAGGCACAAACTGGCAGGACCAGAGAAGGAAGGAGCCAAACCCTTTCACCCAGATAACAGTCTATCCCCTTCAGACTTTTGTGTGTATGAAGAAAAGCTTATTGTCCTAGATCTGGCCACCCGGAGACAAATTACATAATACATCCAGCCCAAAAGCTTCAAATCTATTCCTCGACTTTTAAAAATCACCCACTTCATTCGAAGTAATTTTCATTGAAACTGAAATGTCTTTTCTATACCAAAAATAAAAACCCTGTGTTGATTACTCAACTAAAAACATCCTATTGGAGACAGTTTGAGCCTTGGGTTTCACTTCAAGGATGGTTTCATTTCCTGAAAGTTTCAGGAGGCATTTCCATATCTCCCTTCCTCCCCAAGATGTCTGGCTTAGCTCAGTCTCTTACACATTCAGAAATAGATTCAAACATCTCCCACACAGCTAGGGAGGTAGCTCATTGGTATAGCACTAGCCTAACATAGGCAAGGCCTTGGGTTCCATCACCAGGAACAAAAAGAAAAAAGAAAAATATTGTCTACAAATTCAGGTGACCCAGCCATCTAGGAGAGATGAAGAAATCTGTGGGTAGGTTTAAGTTGACAAGAAGTTGGCAGGAACTATGTTCAAGTCCCTCCCTTCCCAAGAATCTGTCTCTTCCAGCCAAACCAAATCAAACCAAGGTTCTCACTCAGGACTCCAGGAGAGTCCCAGGCTCAGGGACGCTGGCCTGTGGGTTCACACTGTGCTTGGAATCAAAGATGTTTCCCTTTCCAAAATGGACAGCTGCCGCTCAGTGCAGCCACCTGCTCAGCAGGATGGGGTTTTCTGCTGTGCACAAGAACCAAGTTCAAGTCTCAGCCCACAATCATACCCACTTCTATACCGAGGTTTCTGGAAATTCATCTATTTCCTCAAATGCATTCAGGGTGGTTTTGCTGTTGCTCCTGGAAGAATCTTGGATTTTGTTGAAATCTACTTTAAAAAAAAGAAAAGAAAAGAAAAACTGCTTAGATATGGATCACTCTGCATGCCATGTTTCCAAAGCATATGGCAATTTGTGTGTGTTTGTGTATATGTGGTGGTGCTGGTAAGTGAACCAAGGCCTGACAGCATAATAAGCATGTACTCTACCGCTGAGCTACACCTCCAGCCCCCCACCACCTAATTCCGCTGAGCTACACCTCCAGCCCCCCACCACCTAATTTGTAAAGTTGTTCCAACTAGGGCTAAAAACAATGTTAGAGCTGATAGGGACCAGTGAACCAATTTAATTCAAACTCCTTGCCCGACCCACATGCCCCACCCTATTTTACAACAGGGCCCCCAGACTTGATTTGCACAATACTCCTAGTGGCAATGATACCTGTTCGTCGTATGGGCCCGGGATCTTCATTAAGGAAGGAGACATGTGTTTTCCATTCAGTCCACTTCACCTCATTGATCCTGCCAGTGTGGTAATTACCTCATTACTTCACAATCACACTTTATTGAATGCAAACAGAAGACACTATGCTCTGGATATCCTTCTGTGTATCCCAGGGATAAGAACACTCTTGACCCTCATAGTCAAGCATAATAAAGGGTTTAATACCTGCCCAAGTCTCCATTTTCCCAGGCCTCAAGGAATGAGTTCTCCTCCAAGAGTAGGGGCCCAGGAAATCTATAAGTTACTCAGAGAGAGATCTCCTGACAGACTGCTGTGTCTGGCTGGTAAGAAAAAGCTCATGAGGAAGACAAGACAAGGAGGGAGAAGAGAGTAAGGGCCTGGGTTGAGAAGAAGCAAAGGTTAAATGTAGGTTAGCTCAGGTTGAGGGTGCAATGAAATAAGGTGGCTATGGATCTGATTCCAGGACAGCTGGCATTGCCTATCATGTTGGATTACAGCTGAAGACATTGGTGTGACTTATATTCACATTCAGAAACCCACTTTAGAGAGCAAGTGTCCAAATCTGTCACTCTTGTTAATGTACAGATTACAGGTTGAAGTGATGATTTCCAGAGGTGGGAATTGTAGTCAGAGAAAGAAGTAGGCTGAGAACAATTATACTCAAAATTAAACATCTCAGCCAGGTGCCAGTGGCTCATGCCTATAATCCTAGCTACCCAGGAGGCTAAGGATTTAAAGCCAGCCCATACAGGGAAATTCAAGTGACTTCTATCTCCAATTGAACCACCAAAATGCTACAGGTAAAGCAGTGGCTCAAGTGGTAGAGCACCAGCTTTGAGCAAAAGAGCCAAGTGAGAGTTGTAGGGCCCTGAGTTCTAGCCCTTGTACTGACACAAAATGAATGAATGAATTGATTGATTGATTGGTTCATTCATCCATTCATTAATAACATCTGAAGGGCCAGGCAGTCATGTGGGATATAGGGATGACTGCACTTTTCAGAAAAGGTGGTCATAGGATGTGGAAGAATTATTTTAATGGAAAGGCTTGAGATGTGTGGAAAGCCATCTCATCCTCCACTTGGCAGTGATAAATGTGCCCAGATCCTATGATGTCACACCCATCCATCAGAGCAGACAGAAAGGCAGCCCTCAGGCTGGTGAATCTTTTCTAAGTCAGTTACTAAACAGAGAAGGCCATGAAGGCACCTCCAAGATGGCAGAGAAAGAGTATCTGATGGCAGAAACCTCTTTCCCTTACCCTTACCCTCCTGAGCTTAAAAACCCTAGCCCCAGGTCCATATTTACATGGAGAGAAGTTCTGTCTATAAGGATGCCATAAGAAACAGTTGTGGGGGGGCTGGGAAGTTGGTTCAGTGGTAGAGCGCTTGCCTCACATGCATGAGGCCCTGGATTTGATTCCTCAGCACCACATAAGCAGAAAAAAAAAGCCAGAAGTGACGCTGTGGCTCAAGTGGTAGAGCACTAGCCTTGAGCTGAAGAGCTGAGGGACAGTGCCCAGGCCAAGAGTTCAGGCCCCACAACCGGACTCCCCCCACCCAAAAAAAGAAAAAGAAACAGTTGTGGGATTATAGAAAGCAAGTAAACGTCATGTTTCTCCAATATCCTGACTTGTCCCCTTCTACCCACCCCAAAGACCACCACCCAAGGATCCTCCTTCTTTGTTACCGAAGACACAGCCGGAAGTCTTCCTCAGCTACTTTGCACAGCTCTCCCATCCGGAATCTGCTCCTCAGCCATTCTGGTAACATTTTCTCAAACTCCAGGATTGTCCTGGCTCTCTGAAGACAGAAACAAGATTAAGCTGGTTGCTCAGAGCCAACCCCAGGAACATGACTCTGTAGGAGTGTTCAAACACACACACACACACACACACACACACGCACACACACACACACACACAGCCCCTTCCAGCCTCTCTGATTGTTTAATGTGTTTAATGCATAAGTTCTGGAAGATTTAACTAATGTATAAAATTTAAAAATGGGCTGGGAGTCTGGCTTAGTGGCAGAGTGCTTGCCTAGAATGCATGAGGCCCTGGGTTCAATTCTTTGGTACCACATAATCAAAAAATGAATAAAATTAATTCAAAATACAAAAATGAAAAACTGAACTGTTAGGGAACTATCCAAAATACTTTAAAGCACAGCATAGATAAACTTCTCTCATGGTTCAGGAGCCTTCAAACTGAGCTGTTAGGATCCTGGAATCCCAGGTGGGGTGAAGTTCAGATGTCACACTGTCCCACCTACCCCACAGACTGGAGTTCCTCGCAATGTGTCCAGTCTCTTCTGAGCATTATCCACAATCCAATTAAGAAGATCTTAATTCATAGAAGCTCTTGGTGTCAAAGCTTCTTTTACCCTGTGGTTTTCCAAAGTTCTGGGGCTACAGGAGGGGCTGCTCCCTCATTCACAGGTAGCTCTGGCACTATCTTAAGGAACCCTCTAGCTCTCTAAACACAGCCTCCAATTCTCTCCCACTCCCATCCAGAGATGGTCTCTGAACCCTGGCGATTAATGATGTCAGCAGGAGTTGTCATCTTCCTTGTCCTAGACCTCATACCCCTCAATACTCAATAGTGGCATGTTTCCACAAACATATATCATCACACTGTCAACAGTGAATAGAGAGCATCGCCCTCTGAAAGACAAAGCTGCTCTCATATATGCTACTTATGCAGCCTCACTTCCTACACATGTTACCCACAGATAGTGCACTCAAAGCTTTCTAAACCTAGCTTATGTCAATTCCAAGGCCCTGCCTCAGACCCACCAGTGATGACTTTTTGTTGTTGTCAACAACTATATGATTCTGTGGGAAGTCTTTACACTAAGGTCTCTGCCCAGCTCACCTGAAGACGCCAGATGCGCTCACTCTCCTTGGAGACATTCTCCACAGTCTCCCCCATCAGCGCGATGAGCATGTTGAGGAGGAGGACGAAGGTGAGGATGACATAGGTGATGAGCAGAAACAGAAAGAGGATAGGGTAGGTGGAGTTCTGCTGGATGTTCAGGTCACCCAGGCCTATGGTGAGCTTGAAGAGTTCCAGCACGGCATCACTGAAGCTGCCATAGGAACTGCAATCCGTTTTGTCCTTGGAGCATTTCTCAATCAGTGAGGCCAGAGCTGGAGGACATATAGAATACTCTCTTGGCCTCTCTGCCTGGATGATTATCAACAAGCTTGCATAGTCCCCAGTGTTGGCCTGCAGCCACCCTACTAGTCTTAGCCTCATCTCCAACCTCATGTTCCCTGGAAGTCTCATTAGGATAAGGCAGAAAGCCCCTCCCACCTAGCAAAACCCATCTTCTCCTCTCCCATCTCTACCTCAGCGTGCAGGACTTGCTCACAAGAGGAGTTGCCAATTATGAGCTACTCCAAATACAAGTAAGAACTTCAGAACTTCATCCAACAGGACTTAGTGCTCCAGATTTCCTAAGGCCTGGATCACCTCCACCAGTGCTGTGAGACCTTGAATTTCCTCCTGATGCTGTTGTGAGCTTTCTGCAATGAAGACCCCAGCTCACTCTGTTCTTTGCAAGACAACATAAATAGTTGTTTCTGGGTAAATGAGTAGGGAAGCCTAATGCCTGAGTGAATGCATGGATAAAAAAAATGGGTACCTGGAGGATCAAATAAATTTGGACCCAGAAAAGGCACCAGGGAACAGCTGCCTAATTTTGAATGCTAATAGTGACTGGTAGGATGCAGGGGGAAGGAGAAGAAGGAGGAGAGGAAGAGGAAGAAGAAGAGGAAGAAAGTTAGGTGGGGTGGCTTATCCCTGAGATCTTAGCTACTTGGGAGATAGAGGTTGGGAGAATCATAGTTTGCCTAAGCCAGGCAAAAAAAGTTCACAAGATCTCAATAAAAAAAAAAAAGTGGGCATAGCCAGGCACTGGTGGCTCATACTTATAACCCTAGCCACTCAGGAGGATGAGATCTGAAGATCAAGGTTCAAGGCCAAACTGGGCATAAAAGTCTGCAAGACTTTTATCTCCAATTAACCACCAAAAAGTCAGAAGTGGGGCTTCTTCAAAAAATGCTAAGTGAAGCTAGGCACCGGTGGCTCACGCCTGTAACCCTAGCTACTCAGGAAGCTGAGATCTGATGATCACAGTTCAAAGCAAGCCCGGGCAAGAAAGTCTGTGAGACTCTTATCTCCAATAAACCACTCAGAAAACTGGAAGTGGCACTGTGGTTCAAGTGGTAGAGCGCTCGCCTTGAGCTGAAGAGCTGAGGGACAGAACCCAGGCCCAGAATTCAAACCCCATGACATACAAAAAAATGCTAAGTGAGAGTGGGAGGCCCTGGATTCAAACCTCAGTACCAGCACATGCACAGTTGGGCACAGTAATGTATGTCATGTATGTATATCATCCCAGCTATTGGGTACATGTAAATAAGAGACTCACCATCCAGTCTAGTCCAGACATAAATATGCAACCATATTAAAAGAAAGGGGAAGAGGAGGAGGTAGAGCAGCAAAAAGGGATTGAATCCTTTGCAAATGCAAGGCCCTAAATTCAACTTCTACTAGTTGCTTTTTAACAAGAGATAAAGGCCCAAAGGAAGTTATCTCCATGTATTACTTGGCTCCTATTCTTGAATACTTTCAGTTAAATTTCTGTGAACCTTTAGTTTCTCCATCTGTGAAATGGGACAGGAAACATCTGCCAAGTCCATCTTAGTTCATAAGGGTGACAGGAGGCCATGGATTTAATCATAGGAGGCAGATCAAAATGTAGACTGAAAAAGCGACAGGTCTGTGACTATGTCTCAGTTCGTTTGGGGTCGATGATAAAACCCCCACTAGATCACTGAGAGAAGTGTGAAGATCCTGCTTGGAAAGCAGGGATCTGGCAGGTATTACACTACTGGTGGTCGTCATTGTTGCTGAGACTACTTGACTTTGACATTTGCATATAGTGCTTTGGCAAATGCAGGAAGCTACTAGTATTTAAGAATCAATTACCTACTCCAAATCCAAGTAAGAACACAATGTATACAAATAAGAACTTCAGAACATCATGCAAAATGACCTGCAAAGAAAAAAGCACAATTTGAGTGTGAGGTATGTGCACTACCCTCTCCCAGCCTCCACCCTAACCCTGCCACAACTCAGGACATGACCCTCCCCTATGGACAATCTTCCTGATGTTCCCATGCTTGGTTCTGTGCACCACTTTTTCTAGAAAGCCTTGTAGTCTCACTTTAGTCTCAAATTCTGTCCTCCCTCTTGGAACAGCTTCTCTGCTTCACTCTGTGCCTGTTTCTATGGGTCTCACACCTGGGCTTCATACTTCCTGGGTAGAGTGTCATGCACATACCCATATCAGTGATCATAGATGATTGTTAAATTGTCATGAGTTTTGTGAGCTGATTGTTCATTTCAGCCATTATTAAAACCAAAATAAAACCTTCAGTTATCAGACGAATAAGCTCCTGGGATCCAACACATAGTATAATGGCTGTATTCATTATATGATATCCTAAGTGTATACTTGAGATGTGCCAAGACTATAGCTCTTAAACGTTCTCAAACACATATAATTAAATAAATTATACTGAAAGCAAAGATTACAGATATTTAAAAGTGATCATTGCCCAGCTTTTGCATTTTTACAGTTATCTATTATTTTGAAATGATTTAAGTAGATTATAGCCACCCCATTGAAGACTGGGCAATATACGCTGTTGTGCATCTCCTCTCAACTTTGTGCTCAGTGACATAACATCAGCAGCTGCACACCTACCATGGTAGAAATGCTTACATCATGGAAATTGATAAATACTACAAGTCAGAGATTTATTCCTTTTGTTTTTCTTTGTCATTGTTTTTGTGTACCCGTACTGGGGCTTAAACTCAGGATTGTTCCTTCGCTTTTTGCTCAAGGCTCAAACCACAGCTTTACTTCTGCTTTTTTCTTTTGGTAGTT
Organism: Dipodomys merriami; assembly: GCF_024711535.1. NCBI lineage: Eukaryota > Metazoa > Chordata > Mammalia > Rodentia > Heteromyidae > Dipodomys > Dipodomys merriami. The sequence continues at coordinate 7,445,417 of NW_027206168.1, read as the reverse complement.
AATGGGAGATAATAGTCTCACAGGCTTTTCCTGCCCAGGTTGGCTTCAAATTGTGATCCTCAGATCTCAGCCTCCTGACCAGCTAGGATTACAGGTAAGCCACCAGCACCCAGACTCTACTCTAAATTTAAGGTGGTAATGCAAAAAAAATGAAGGCAGATTAAATTTTAAAATATTTCCTGCTATCTATAGACATCCCATTATGAATAGCACATAGTATTAATGAGATATTCTTCCAGTATTTCCAAACAATTACCCAATTCAGCAAAGAAATTGCTCACATTGTTGTCAACAGTGAAGTTCAAAAATAAGCCTTCATTGTTTCATTTTCAGTTATTGCTTATAAATAAAATATCAACCAACACTTGGGTCAGTAGGGAACAATAATCATTTGTCAATTATAACTCTAAGTTGGGAACAGACAAAAGAATTCAATGAAAAGCAACAAATTATTCTTTGCAGGGGCTGGGAAGGTGGCTCAGTGATAGAGTGCTTGCCTTGCATGCATGGGGCCCTGGGTTCAATTCCTCAGCACCACATAAACAGAAAAAGGTGGAAGTGGCGCTGTGGCTCAAGTGGTAGAGCGCTAGCCTTGAGCTGAAGAGCTGTGGGACAGCACCCAGGCCCAGAGTTCAAGCCCCACAACCGACAAAAAACAAAAAATTATTCTTTGCAGCTCAACTGGCTATGTGGAATTTAAAATAAAATATATTGCATAATTTATTGTTTGTACATCACCTGTTGCAATCCTTTATATAGTAAAATTTATAATAATGCATGTATATAAACACACATATATAGTCTGTATACAGACATATACACACACATATATAAAAAATACATACACATATCTCCAGAGTTAAATTGTTAACTATTTTTCCAGCACACCACTGCCAAGGGATGAGAATATTTCCAAACAATTATTTGGAAATGCTCTCACCCAAATCAGGTCACTTCTCAATTTCTAAAGGGCCCAGGCATTTTAAGGTCTGGAGATAAAACCAAAGGGAGAATGTGACATTTAGGAAAAAGAACTACCTCTTGTTATTTCCCTTTCCCTCCGAAAAATAGAAGCCCTCTGAAAGCCCACCCAACCACACAGCTACCCACACACCTTCTGGATCATGACGCTGTACATGCCCATGGACTGGAAGCCACGTGTGTAGTAGAGCATGTTCGCCCAGCCCAGGGCCATGGCCAGCACGAGGCAGGCAAGGTACTCTTTGTAGGCAAACAAGTACAAGAAGACAGAGAGTATCACAAGCACAGCTTGGACAAAACTGTTCAGGAGACACAGGAGACAAGGGCCTTACTTACTTCTCTGTAGCAAGGCACAGGTATTTGACTCCCCAAACCTTAACCCCCTTGATCCCTCTGGTGACTGTTGACACACAAAGGCTACCTCCAGTTCATTCAACTGCTTCTGAACTCCAGTAGTATAGACAATATTGCCAGATGCAAATCAGGGCCAGTGGTGAGCTCATAGGGACTTTCAAAAGAAAAATACAAATCCCCAAGTCTCCAGCAGGTTCTGGGGGTAGCCCACATAGCCATATGGCTTTTAAATCACCTGAAGATTTATGAATCCCACGCAGAATGTAAACCACTGAGGATACATTGAATGACCCAAAGTTTCCAATATCAATACTTATGATCATGATACCTCGTTCTTATATTTTATAAGAGAAAAGTCACAATGCAAATACTATTTGGTTCTAGTTATATGAAGTTCTCAGAGTAGTCAAACCCATATAGACAAAAAGTAGCGTAGTGATTGCCAACAGGGAGAAGAGGAGATGGGGAATTGTTTCCTGGGCAGAGTTTCAGTCTGGGAGATGAAAAGCATCCTGCTGGCTGGTTGCACAGCAATGTGACCACACTTCACAGACTTTAGCTAAGCATGTACAAATGGTCTGTGAAGCTGGGCACCATGGCACACACCTGTCACCCCAGCTATACATGAAGCTTAAATAGAAGGACTATGGCCCAGGGTGACCTGGGCAAAAAGCAAAACCTTATTCAAAATAAATAAATAAATACAAGAAAAAGAGCTGGAGAAGTGGCTCAAGTGGTACAGCATCTGCCCGACAAGCACAAGTTCAAATACCAGTAACCACCAAAAAGAGAAAAAGTGGTCTAAATCATAACTTTTATGTTACATATACTTTAGTACAATTATACATTATCCATGTATAAATTTATGATATATATACAATACAATATGAACCTGAAAGCTGTGGCACATCCTTGTCATCTCAGTCATGTGGGAAATGTATCAATATTAATATATCAATATATACAAGTATTGTTAATCTACTAGTTAATATTATTCATTAATTATTGGTTAATTTATATTACTATTCAATTGATTGTTGGTTGTTGTTAAGTGTTAATATTAATGTAATAATGTTAATGATATTGATATTAATGTTGTTTATTATATTTACTTTTTATTTATATAAAATATATGCAGAAAATATAAATATATATTGCCCACATAACTGAGGGATAGATAGACAGACAATTACATCTGACTATAGCCCAGCTTGGCCTTAAACTCATTATACAGACCTGGCTATCCTTAGACTCAGGATCTTTCTATTTCTATCTCAGCTTCCCAAGAACTGAGTTACAGGCATGTACTACCATTTCTGACTACTGCAATTCTGTGTTTTAAAGTATGATTTGTAGCAAACATACAATATTAAAATGTAAAACACATGAAGAGAAGTGGGGGAGAATGCAGTCAAAATTCAAAGTATATCCTATGAAGGTAAGAAAAGTGAGGGAAGGGGTACGTTGGGAGGGATGGGTAAGAAAGAGATGACATCCAGCAAGATACGTTGTACCCATAAACTGTTTTGTTCAATGGCAACAAAGATAATAAAAATAACTTTTAAAAACATTCAAAAATAGGGGCTGGGAAAGTGGCTTAGTGGTAGAGTGCTTGCCTTGCATGCATGAGGCCCTTAGTTCAATTCCTCAGCACCACAGAAGCAGAAAAAGCCACGCTGAGGCTCAGGTGGTAGAGCGCTGGTCTGCAGCTGAAGAGCTGGAGGACAGTGCTCAGGCCAAGTTCAGGCCCCACAACCGACAAAAAAATCTAAAATAATAAAATAAATTTCTGTGATGATTTATCTTGAATATCAACGTGCTTGGATTTAAAAATGCCTAGTTGGAAGAAATAGTTCTATTGTCAAAGGTTATAGAATTCACAAACTTTAAAGACCATGATGATGACAATTTGCCTTGTGAAAGTTAAAATGTGATAGAGACTTTTAACTAAGTATAACTATCCCACAATGCTGTAAAGTTTGTGAAATTTATGTAATCACTTAATCTCAATAAAAAAGCATTTAAGAAACAAATAAAAATGCCTAGTTGATCAGTAAAACAAAACATTTCTGGATATGTCTGTAAAGATATTTCCCAAGAGCCGGGCGCTGGTGGCTCACGCCTGTAATCCTAGCTACTCAGGAGGCTGAGATCTGAGGATCGCGGTTCAAAGCCAGCCCGGGCAGGAGAGACCGTGAGACTCCTATCTCCAATAAACCACCAGAAAACCGGAAGTGGCGCTGCAGCTCAAGTGGTAGAGCGCTCGCCTTGAGCTGAAGAGCTGAGGGACAGCGCCCAGGCCCAGAGTTCAAGCCCCACGGCCGACAAAAAAAAAAAAAAAAAGATATTTCCCAAGGCAGTTGACATATGGAACAGGAACTGAAGGGGGAAGTCCCGCCCTGAATGTGGGCACTACCATCCATCCAGTAGACTCAGGGCCTGATGGAACAAAGACAAAAGAAGAAACCTATTCTCTCATATTCTCTCTCTCTCTCTCTCTCTCTCTCTCTCTCTCTCTCTCTCTCTCTCTCTCTCTCTCTCTCTCTCTCCTCCCTCATCCTCTTTCTTCTTCTCTCTCTCCACAACGAGGTGAGCAACTTTACTCCTCCATAGTCTTCCACCATGATGTTCTGCCTCACCATAGCTCAGAAACCACAGAGCCAGTCAATTATGCCCTGAAACCATGAGTCCCCCAAAATCTTTTCTCCTTTAAGTTGATTTTCTCAGGTGTTGCCACAGTTGACACAACTCCCAAACAGTGAATATATTTCCAGTTTTGCAAACATTGGCTTAAAACACTCTCTTGCATATAACAGCAAGACATTTCTACAATTATAAAATATCCAATCAAAATTAGGCCACAAGCAAGCTTGTTTTACTGGTACAGTGAAGAGCCAACATCTGCTTGATCTGCTGCATTTAAGACTGAAAAAAGTAAGGATGTCTCCACTTTCCTCCACACTAACAAAAAGAAAAAGAAAAAAATGAAGAGAAGAAAAGCAGAACTAAAACCAGTGGTTGTATGGGTGGACTTTTCTCTCGAACCATTACACTTCCCCATTGATGAGAGATGTGGTATGGCTTACATCATGGGACAGTGTCAAATCTGGCCTATCCACTTACTAAGAATACCCGAGTGCTTCACCTTGTGGGAACAAGGATAAAGAGATTGTTCAAGCCTCTGGAAAGTAGGGACATAACAAAATTCTTAGGTATTTGGAAACATCAAACTAAAATTCTAGGTCTCATAGACCTGGCCTCCTAAATATTCAGAAGCAAGACTGAAGTAGTGTAGCTACAGCTTCAAACTCTGTGCCATTACCACACAATCAAGCTAAGTCAGCGTCTGGTCACTTAGAGGCAGAAGTCACCAGCACCTCTGATGTCAGCTCTACATGGCCTCATTAGGACAGGCTGTTGAACTAAGCTTTCTAGCCAGGTCCCTGTGATCCTGATCCTGTACTATTTGGGGATAAAAATGCCCAAAGGCTGGGGCTTCAACACTGCTGGAACACCGTGTGGCTGTAGGTGACTAGCTTCCTTGCTCTGGAAACTTCCGAGCTGTCCACAGATGAGACTGCTTTCTCAGGGACCTTCCTGGCCTGCTCTGCAAAAGTCTCAAGTGGCAACATCAAGGCCCAGACAGCTACCCTGGAACAATGCTTGGTGAAAAAGGTCAACAGGATTGCTCTGTGAGTCAACAGGTGGGACTCTATGGCAGTGTGGCTGTCCTACAGGTTTCTGAACTCTTCACAGGTGTTTGTGTGCCTCTCTTACTGGAAAAAAGTAGACAGATCCTGTCATAGAGCCATGGAATGATGCCTGTACATGGTAAGATGGTAGAATGGCTGTTCTAGAGGACTTCAGTCCTGTCTGTGAAATGGTAACCAAGAAAGCAATCTACTTACAAGACAAAGTGAAACCAGGCATCGGACAGAATGGACTGTAGATCCGAAGGTCTCAGCAGGAAAATGGCAATGCCCTAATACCAGGAAGGAAAGGAAAACATCACCCTCTTCCTGACCCATGCTGCAGGAGCTGAGTGGAAAGGGGACTGATTGAGATTTGGCAAGGAGGGGCTGTGCAAAGACCCAGCCAGAGCCAAGGTAGGGATCTGGAGGACATGGTAAAGGCAGATGCTCCCACAAATTGACTTACCTCTCTAACTTTTCAACCCTAGTCCCTAGCTCAAGACCTGCAAAGCCACATAGCTACCTACCATCCCCCAAAATGACCTAGCTCTCCATCCTCTTTACTTGTGTTCAGGTGTTTGGGTGGATGGATATAGAAAGGTGGTTGGATGAATAATGAAAGGGTGGTAGGTAAGGCTGTTTGGATATTTGAATGGATGAATGAAGAGGTTGGTGATAGGGGGTAGGTGACTGAATGGGCAGATGGGAATGGGGAAAGGAGAGATGAATGTAAGGAACAACTGATAAATGTGAATAGTAAAATAGATGAAGATGGGACGCAGTTGGTAAAATAGGCTTACTTTATGCATTTATTCCTGACTTGTAACTTAGGAATCTAAGGCTTAGCAAGGATCTCCCAAAGCCCTCAGCCATCTAGCAGAACAGATAAAAACAGAAAGATAAAAACCAGGCCCGCAGTGCCTGCCTCACAGGACAGTTTAGAATGGCTTACCAGTCTACCTACCTCTTTCACAGAGATACACGTGGCCCAGATGAGCACAAACATCCTCCCCAAGAGTTGCAGCCACCCCATCTTGTGTGTCAGGGCCAGAGGATGTGGGAGGGCCTGGGGAAAGAAATGAGGAAGGTAGTGAGGATGAGGAAGAGAAAAGAAAGGGCAACTCTGAAGGGACAGTGACTCAAACACATGTCAGATCTTCAAGCTGGGCCACAGGCCTAGCAAGAAACCTCATCTCTGTAAAGGACCAGGAAAGAAATTGCAACCCCTTGCCTCCAACCTCCCAACCTCAGCAGGAACAGGAATCCAGAGCTCTCCAGTGAGGCTTCCCCTTCCCAGACCCAACACCCCCAGACACTCAGCAGGGCCTCTAACACAGCTTGATAAAGCTGAGACTCTATGCCTGATGATGGATGGGAATCTGAGGCTCGAGAGCCCAGGGAAACTTGGCCAAGTAACCTCCCGCCTTTTGTACCCCTGTGGCCCTCACAAAAAATAATCAATCCATTTTAGACTCAAATAGAGAGCCTGGGCAGGACCCAGAGTACCCAATTCCCAAACTATCATCCAACATTAATCAGCTAGGGCTAGAAACTTAGAATTCAGCCCTATCAAGCTCCAAGGATAGATTCTGGTCTCTAGAAACCTTGAAAAATGCCACTTGGATGACCCCATGCAAGTTTCTTGACTGAATTCTATAGGCCTCAGCTAGGGGAATCTCCTAGCTTCTCCAATTCTAATCTTCCCATCCCTCCAGGCCCACGTGCCTCCTCTTCCCGAGGACGGTAATAGGAGACAAGCGTCAGGGTGATGTTGTAGAAGAAGTAGAAGCAGAAGGACAGGAAGAACATGTACTTGGCAAACTTCTTCCACTTCATATGCAGCAGTGTGTGTAGAGGCTCCAGGGTCAACATCTCATGCCGGTTCTGGGGGTGGAATAGCACTCATCACCATGGAGATGAGGGAGACAGTGAGGGACCATGTTCAAAGGGCCCATCAGGACCTCTCTGAGTCAGCAAGGAGCCTATGGCAGAAGGTTCTTGTTATTTTGCCAAGGGACTGGTTTAACTGGAAATGCTGGGAGGGGAGGCTGATGAAACACAGCAGCAAGTGGGAACTAGAAAGGGGATCAGGTCTCAATTAGCCCCACCCCCTTCACTGTGTGCTCTTAGGGCAGCCTCTGGCCCTCTCTGGGCCACACCTTTTCACCTATAAAACAATCTCTGCCTTACCAAACAGGCTGCTATGAGGATTCAAGGAGAGCCTAGACAAAGCAGGCTCAGTGGTGCAGAGGCCCAAGGCAAAGCCTCTTGCCTCACTTCCTCCAACAGCTGAGCTTCTTGGAGATAATCCTCTGCCTCTCCAGCTTCCTCAAGCACCCTCCTCCTGCCTCCACTAGAAAGGCCTCTAGGATGTCTCCAGTTATGCATTCACTGGCCCTCTTGGGAACCCAGGTTTAGAGGAAAAAAGGATTCCAAACCAGGCCATATAAACTTTCAGAGAATAGGGGAAAAACAAGACAGAGAAGATTAATACTCAAATGTCCCAAGATTCTGAGATCAGAGATCTCTACCACTTGGTCCACAGTCCAAGGTTTGCCAGAATCATCCCTGACCCTGTCCTGTGTGTGGTGTACCCAGCTCTTTTACTTAGGCAAAGGACTGGCGGATTACACCACAGGACCTCCCAGTGCCTTCTGACCCTGGCCAAGGCCCAGCCCTTGCTCCACCCCAGCCGGCCTAGAAGACCCACATCAATATTTGTGTTGTAGACAATGATTTCCAGAACTGAGTTGTCTGCTGTAGTGTCCACATTGGTGAGGTCATAGAGGGAGGACGACACAGGACCATATGCCCAGTCAGTGAACTTCCGTGACAGACTGCGAAGTGGCTTCTCCTTGATCTCACGACTGAGGATGTACTTCAGAATCTGGGGAGAAAGAGGAAAAGCAATGGAGCTTAAAGACATCAGCACTAGGCCAATGAGGCAGCTAAGCCAAGGAAGATGCTCCTGCCAAGGGTAGTTTGAATCCAGCCTTTGCCTGGCACCACACTCCTAGTCCCAGATATAGCTCTGGAATGGGTAAAGAGACCACAGCTCTACCCATCTCACCAGGGACCAAAGGCTGTAAGACCCACGCTACAGAGCGCCACATCCCCTCAGCTCCAATTCTATGAGGAATTGAGAAATTTATAACTTTGGGGAACTATTTTTATTTGACCTAACTTGCAAACATCTAGTTTTCCAGCTTCCTCACTCCATCTTGAGACGAAGTCCATATGGCTGGTTCTGGTCACAGGGTGATACAGGGCATACCGTTCTTTATAAAGATGCCCATGTGACCCATTCAAATCAGAAATCCTCACATTCTGTGGCAGCAGATCAATAGGATTTTTTTTAATTTTTGAATTTTAATTTTAAATCAGATCTCTGGAGGGAAGAAAAAACTATATCTGTGTCTGTGTGTCCGTGCGCATGCACACACGCGTGCACACAAACACACACACACTAGTGCTGAGGCTTGAATTCAGGGCCTGGTAGCTGTCCCTGAGCTTTTATGCTCAAGGCTAATGCTTTACCACTTGAGCCACTTGGCTTTTTGGTGCTTGATTGGAAATAAGAGTTTCTCAGACTTTCATATTTAGGCTGGATTTGAACTGAGGTCCTCAGAGCTCAGCCTCCTGCATAGCTAGGATTATAGGCCTGAGCTGCCATTCCCAGTTTGACAGATTACATTTTTTATAGTCTTCTAGATGGTTCTAATATACCAGCTGGATAGAGGGGTACTGCTCTCCAGGCTACTATTTCCTGAAGGTTAAGCCTTGAGTTAACCTAAATTGGGAACTAGTGTCCCAGTGTCTGAATCTAAGACACAAGGGAGGAGATTGTGGAAGAGGAGTATCAGAGTTGGATTTCATACAGCCTAGTAGCATCCTCATGCAATGACAGCCTTAGGAGCCCCAGGATAAAATGATCTTCCCATCATACACCCACCTAGAAAGCTCTCGGGACAAGCTCAGTGTTAAGACTTGCTGTGCTTTCCACGCCCAGCAAAGTAGCCACCTTGAACATCTTAAGCAGCATCCAGAAAAGTTTTCCAAGGACACTGAGTAAAAGGAGAGAATATAGTTGGGCACCAGTGGCTCACACCTGCAATCCTAGCAACTCAGTAGGCTGAGATCTGAGGATAGTGTTTCAAAGCCAGCCCAGATAGAAAAATCCATGAGATTCTTATTCCCAATTAATCAGAAAAAAGCTGGAAGCAGAGGTATGGCTCAAGTGGTAGAGCACCAGACTTGAGAGAAAAGCCAAGCAAAAGTGAATGTCTAAGCTCAAGTCCCATCACTGGTACAAGGGAGTGGGAAAGAGAAAAAGAAAAAGAGAAAGAGACACAAAGGGTATGCATGCCTCCCATGCCTCCCAGACTGTTCCTCAACTTCCACTCCATCCTCTAAAGAATAAGGGAGTCTTTTGGTCACTTTCTATAAAAGGCATAATACTCCCTAAGTGGAGATGACAGGGAGAGCACATATTACAGTGACATGCAGGGACAAGACCCATGGAGGAAGCTCAGCCTGCAACTATCACCTGACTCCTCAGAACTCACTGTGACCCTAGGGCAGTAAAGTGAAAGGGAGGCCAGCACACAATTCCATTACTGTTGAAGCCATTCTCCATCCACTCCTTCCCCCACAAAGCAGGGGAAAAAAGGTCCTTTGTAAGCTCCAGCCTGGCCACTAAAACAGACCCAAGGCTCTCCGATCAGCTGACTGGGGAAGTGGATGCACAGCTGGGCTTGTCTAATAGCTGCCACCTACCCAAGGGCCTCCTGCAGCCTTCCAGAAGCCACAGCTCCTTCCCAAGGCTTGATGCTGAGAAACAGTCCATGACCTCAGGATCTGTCTCTAAGAACCCAGTTATGGCCTTGATCTTAGACCAAACTGTGATTCCAGCCACTGATGCAGATCTAAACCTGCCAGTCTGAGTCTTCATTTTTTTTGGTTCCTCAAGCCACATCACACAAGGCATGAGGGCCTCATGCAACCATTCTCTTTTGGGAATGTGACTCAGCATCTCACCCCAATCAACAGGCTGGAGTCCATCCACACAGAGGAGCAGCTGCCCTGTGAGCCACAGGTAGCCATTCTGGAACTCCTGACCTCATGAGGGGTTGAAGGCCTGAAGGGCAGACATTCAGCCCCTGTTGGGTACCTCAACACATAGAACTAATCAGCACAAAGCCCATGAGGTGTGGTAACCCCTCAGCCCTAGAGATGTTCCAGTCTAGCCCCCTATAGGAAGTCCTGGGACAAGAGGTGCAATCACGGAGTACAGGACTGAAGTCCATGATGTGGTGTGCCCATCTCCTGCACGTCAGCAGTTCTCCATGTCCCTCAGAGCCCTAGTCACCCCTGTACTACTGCATCCAGACCTAATACTAGGCCTGTCTCATGGTTAAAGCTGAGATATGTGGGGGGAGGGAGTCTTTAAAAAGGCCCCAGGGTTGGCAGAGTGATAGCTGTGCCTCCTTGCCCTCATGGCTGCACCAGGACCCCACCTCAGCCTTGCCCATCTTAGCAGCCAGCTGCAGTGGTGTGAGGCCATCATGGTTACACATCGTCTCCAGTTCCCAGTTGCCACTCCTCAGCAGGATCATGTCGTACATGCGTTTAACAAAGTCGTTCTGGGTCTTGAAGTCCTCAGCCACTGTTACTAGTGCGTGCAAGATGTTGTTTCCCCGTGAATCCTGGGAGGTGATGTCCGTTTGCTCGTTCTCCATCAGCAGCTGCACGATCTCAGGCTGGTTGGTGCATGCTGCCAAGGCCAGGGGCGTTTCTCCTATGGAAGGGGAATAGTGTGGCTTTTGGTCTTTCCTTGGGCTAGAAGCAGTATCTTCCTGAGCCCAGGACTCCGCCTCCTATCTTATTTTGCTATCTTAGTTCACTAAGGTCCTCAGCTGTCTTTATTGGACAGGTGATCACTATGATCAGCTAATGTATCTGTGTCCCCACAGACCCTGCAACACTCTGTGCTCCACACCAAGCCAGACAAATCCTGTTAACACACATACCCTACCTTTCCAGAATGAAAGCTCCAGCACAGTCCACAAAGCTCCAGCACAGTCCACAAAGCCCTACATTCCTCCAACTCCTCCCCCTTCCCTGCCTCCTCCCCTCCAGTCCCAGGGGTCTCTTCTTCCCCCAGCACACTGATTTGCCTGCTTCTGGGCCTTCTCCCCCGCCCCCTTCTCCTTCCGTCTGCCTGGAGATGTCTGTAACTGTTCCCTCATTTCCTTCAAGTCTTTATTCAAGCAGCACCTTTTTGATAAATCATCCTAACTACCTACTTGAAATTGAATCCAGGGATTTCAATTTTAAATTCACAGCGGAGGCAGAGAGCTCCTAAGGAGGCACTCCACACCCCAGCCTGGAGAAGCTCTGAGGACACCCATTCGTCTTTGACTGGGAGGAAATTGGCTGGAACACCTTGCAGACACGTGACACTAACCGTGCCCCACCCACAACTAATGTGAGCGAGCACCGAGTGTGAGCCGCCAGGGACTCGGACCGGAGCTCACGGCCTGGCCGCACCCACCGAAGTAGAAGCCCTCGTGCTGGTGCCGGGGGTTGAAGAAGGCGCCCTTGGCGTGTGCGTTCACGTCGGCGCCCGCCGCGATGAGCGCGGCCGCGATGTCCCGCTGCCGCCGCTCGATGGCGATGCTCAGCGCGGTCTGTCCTGCGGACGAGAAGGGCAGACGGGGTGGGGCGGGCGGACCCGGAGGATGGGGCGCCGGGGGCGGGGTGGGGCGGGCAGAACGGGAGGATGGAGCGCACGGGGCGGAGTGGGGGGGGGACCGGGAGGATGGGGCGCACGGGGCGGAGTGGGGGGGGACCGGGAGGATGGGGCGCACGGGGCGGAGTGGGGGGGCACCGGGAGGATGGGGCGCACGGGGTGGGGTGGGGAGGGCGGACCCGGAGGATGGGGCGCATGGGGCGGGCAGAACGGGAGGATGGAACCCACGGGGGACAGGGCGCTCAGCTGGGGAAGCTGGGGTGGGCCCACCCCATGAGCCCGAGCCCCACCCACCCTGTGGGGAGCACCCTTCCCAAAAAAAATACATGGCAGGGGCGGGGGGAGAGGAGCAACAGGGGGCACCAGGAGCAGAAGGAGGCGGCATGGCTGGTCTCTGAGAAAGAGGGACACGTGGCTCCCCAATATGGAAGAGGCAGGAGGGAAGGAGGGAGCGGCAGAGTGAAGTGGAGGGGGAAGGAGGGAGAGAGGAGGGACAGGAGGGAGAAAGGAGAGATGGACATCACCCCTGCAGCCTGGCAGCAAGAAGCAGTTGTGACAGAAGGAAGGAGCCAAGCGAGACTGGCAGGGGCAAGCTGAAGATAGATGGCCCCACGGTACATGGCCTTAATAGAGACACTAATAATTTTCACACTCAATCAAATATCTCTAGTGTGAGACCTGCAGAGGGGGATTCTTCAATCCCTGAAGTCTGGACAAGGAAAAAGGAGTTAGGAAAAGAAGGCCCTGGGTTCCATTCCTCAGCACCACATAAGCAAAAAGAAAAAAGCCGGAAGTGGTGCTGTGGCTCAAGTGGTAGAGCGCTAGCCTTGAGCTGAAGAGCTGAGGGACAGCGCCCAGGCCCAGAGTTCAGGCCCCACAACTGGACCCAAAAAAAAAAAAAAAAAGATTTCAGTCTTCTCTGAATTTCCTCTCTCCTCCATAGCTTCTTCATAATCCTTGCCTTAGCACATGTTTGTGTGTGTGTGTGTGTGTGTGTGTGTGTGTGTCTGTGTCTGTGTGTCTGTGTGTCTCCATGTGTGTGTATGTGTGTCTTTGTGTGTGCTGGCACTGGGGCTTGAACTCAGGCCTGAATGCTGAATCTCTTAGCTTTTCAAAGCTGATGTTCTACCACTTGAGCCACAACTCACTTCAGCATTTTGGTGGTTAATTGGAGATAAGAGTCTCAAGAACTTTCCTGCTTGAGCTGGCTTCAAACATTGAACTGAGAGGATCACCAGCACCTGGCTTCTTGCTGTCTTCGAGCATATGCATTTTTAATTGAGAGTTTACAGAGTTCAAACAGTAACAAAATTAGTTTCTCCATGCAAACAATTAAGAGCTTGAAAGATCCCACCTTGAAAACGTGAATGCTTAATACCTTCAGTATATCAGCAAGATGACTAATCATGAGCCATTTATTTTGCCATAAGGGGCTGTTTACTGTTCTCAAGTCAAATTTGGACACAGCTTACTAACTCACAGACAGGGAAACATTATCCCTATTTTTTTTCCTAGCCTACCTATGAAAGAAGCCAGACAACTAAGACCCAAATGGGATAGTTAATAATGATAATGATAATGACACTAATGGTTGTTTTGTTGTCCCATCCAGAGACTCTAGCCTAATCACCAGCCTTCTTTCTAGAGTTTAAATATGATTATCTCATTCCTACCTCAGGGCTCTTGACCCAGCCTAACTCTGGATCCTTCTCACCATGCAGGTTTTGCATTGAAGACACTTCTCTGTCCATCCACTCTGCTCATCCTGTCACTGTATGTCACTCTACATTTGCTTATTTGCTTCTTTGCTTATTGTTGTTCCAGGACTAGGGCTTTAAACTCAGAGCCTGGGTACTCTCACTTAGCTTTTTCATTCAAAGCTTGTACCCTAGTATTTGAGCCACACTTCCATTTCTGGCTTTTTGGTGCTTAATTAGAAATAAGAGTCTCACAAACTTCCTTCTGGGCTGGCTTTGAACTGAGATCCTAAGATCTCCTGAGTAACTAGGATTACAAGCATGAGCTACAGACGCTGGTTTACATTATCTTTTGTTTGCCTAGCATTGTTTGTCCAAAATCAGAGCAATAACCTTAATCTGACTTGTTTGCTTTTGTACCTCAGTGCCCAAAACAATGTCTATTGTGGAGTTAGCACTCACAATTATTTATAGAAAGAAAAAGGGGCAAAAGAGATGTCTGCTGCATGACATAAACCAGGCTATATGCTCAGGCTTCTCAATGGCTTTGGTGTCTCTGCACGGAAAGGCCAGCAGTGGCTCTGCATCCTACCCTGTGCAGCCCCTCCACTGACAGGCTACCTTCATATGCCTCTTCTGTGTACTCAGCATTGATGAACCTGTCCAGGATATCATTCTCCTCAGCAAAGGCAAGCAGGATCCGCACAATCTCCTTGGTGTTAGGGTTGATGTTTAACAAGGCCTTCATCAGGCAGGTCTTCCCTGTGTCTGAGGCTGTCAGCTTGTGCATGAGAAAGTCTGCAGGCAGAGCCACAGGATACAGGTTCAGAAAGGAAGGGACAGCTATCCTCATCCCTCCCAGCCCCCAGCAAAGAAAGGGGGGCAGCAGTCACACACCTCAGCATGAGGCTCCACAAGTTCCCATGCACAACTTCCCTTACCCTTTGCTCCTTAGCTGCTGGCTTCTCTGGTCCCCCACAGGACCCAGGAGAGCCTTATTTGCAGCTTTTCTCTTGGCCCTCTGCACCTTCTCCCAAGTGGGGCAGTCTCACCCACAGCCAGACTTCTCATTGTCCACTTCAATGTCAACACCCTAAAATTTCCATCTTCAGCTTATTACTCCTCATGGCCTACACATGGTGCTCATTGACACCAGGCAACCTTGTCTCCTGGTCTCCCAAGACCACTGGAGCAGGAGCCAGTGGATCCAAGTGGGTTCCAAGTGGGATCCAAGGTCTGGGTTCCCCCAGACCTGCACCCTGTCAGTGCCAGGCACTCACCAGGCACATCTCGGCCACGGCGCCGTTTGCAAAGCTCCTGCAGCTCCAGCAACAGTTCCACCAACTCCTCCACACAGCCCTCTGACACGGCAGTAAAAATGCACTTCTTCAGCCGCTTCTTCTTCCGCCTCTGCTCTTCCTTGGCTAGGTTTGCACTGAGGCCAGAACACAATTTCCAGCTTGCTACACATGTACCATAGCCCACCCACATTCCCTTCTTCACCACAGCTGCTGGCCCCCAGGGGGACAGCACTGACTCCCTAGCACCTCCCAGGCCTGTCTCCATGCCTGCAGTGTCTACAGGTCCTGATTTGTGCTACTCTATTAGGCTTCCCTCCCAATCTATATTTTTTTAATCACATCAACATGTTTACATACATGTGGGGACCATCAGGAAAGATGTGTGCCCACTGGCCACAGGGATGACCTTGGAAACCAGGATTATGGAAAGGGAAGATTCCCTTTAATATTTGGAGTTGTGTGAACTTTGCTATTGTATCCCTGTCTGCCTCTACACTCCTCAGACAATCCTGGTAAAGCATGGATGTATCTCCTTTTGTTTGTATTGTATGCATGTATTTTGTATGCATGCATTTTGAACTTACATAAGCTATCATGTCCTAAATTTTTTGTTCTTCTGTATACCACAGTTTGAATGCTTTATAACAAATGGGTATTATTTTACAATTTCTAATATTAGATATTCCACCCCATCTACAAGATGCTCTGCACATAATAGCCATGGCCCAGACCTCCAAACCTGTGTCCTAACACCTCAGGGATGTTGACTTCTTTCCCTTTCCTGTACTGAAAGCCTGGGGTCTGACACTGCTTCTTGGGCACAGGGGGAAAAGGAAAGGGCTGGACTGACCTTGGACTGTTGGGATTAGATGGAGTCTCTGTAACATCATCCTGAGGAGACTGAGGAGAGTCCATGTCATCACAGTTCCCAGAGAGACTGAAGGGATTTGAGGAGGCAAGAGAGGAACAAGCATAAAAATGGACAATGGTGGCATGCCATCACTAGGCCCCACAGCATGGCCCAGGCATACCACTGGTTGTCTGCTGGCACTGAGGGCTGGGCTGAGGGCTGGTACTCACCACTGCCGGATGTTGGAGTCCATGGGCTTGGAGAAGATGGGGGGAGAGGTCTTGGTGACAGTGGGGTTAGGCTCGAACCCTTCTATCTCCAGGAAGAAATGTGCACTGAGGGGACACCCAAGCAAGGACATTAGAGCTTCAACAGGGACTGTCTACCTGGATGTCCTCCAGCCCTGAAGGAAAGAGTCCCACCCTTGGCTACCTCTGTGCCATGTGTCTTCATCTAGCTCTCATAATGACCATCACTGTCATTATCAGCTACATTTCACTTTGGCTCCTAGGAGGCTCTGGAGTAAAGCAACCTGCCCTAGTCACACACAGGAAAGTAGTAGAGCCTGGGTTCAAGCCTGAGTCTTGATAACTTCTGTCAAGAGAAATACTGGATGGATGAGCCCAAGAGTCTCTTTTATGTGTGGCTTAGTATCGGAGGACCTGCTGCTGCCTTCAGGTGTAAGGGACCCTTTAAACATGGGACCATCATACTAAGAACTAGATTGCCACCGCCAACCAGCTTCCCCAAGAACTTGGGTCTGACATCTTTGGCCTCTGGGAAGGGGAAAAGGGAACACCACTGACTGTTCCATCACTGCCCAACGCTACTGTAACACCATTGGGCAGCACTTATTTGTTACAACAGCAAACAAGCCAAGGGGGCTGATCTAGAGCAGAGAAGACTTCAGAGATCAGGGCTAGAAATCCTCCATCAAGAAGGAAAACCCAAGCCAGGTATGGTTGTGCAAGCCTATAATCTAAGCACTCAGGAAGCTGAGGCAGGAAGATGTTAAGTTTATGGCCAGCCTAGCTTATACATAGCAAGATCTTGTCTCAAGAAGAGAAAAAAAAGACATCATGTCAAGAAGAAGGGGGAGAAGAGAGGAAGTGAAACAAGGTCTGCTTTCTCCTCCAGTCACAAGAAAAGAAACAGGGACCCAGGCTCTGATGTCCTGGGTGAACATGGGGAAATAGGGGACTCTCACTGTCCCAAGAGATTCAAGACTCTCAGGGAAGACATGATTCCCAGAGAGCCACAGCCAGCCCTACCTCCAGTCATACCCACAGACACTAACAGGCTTCATGGGACAGCACAGTCACACATTCAGAGATGAGCCTTTTGTTGACACTAATGAGAACCAGATTGCCTTCACAGACGCCTCCCCTGCAGCTGGCGACCACATGACTGCTCAGGACAATGGCCTCCTGACTTCTGGACCTCTCTCTAGGCAGACAAAACTCCAAATACCTTTACTACCATCTTCCCAGGCCTAGAAGGACCAATGCACTCCCTCCCTTATTCAAAAGACACCAGAGTTGCTCTGGGAGTGCAGCCCCACCATATCAAGTCCAGATCAGAGGGAAGCAGAGATAGGATTTGGGTAAGGTTCAGGATGGAAAAGTAGGAAAAGGAATGTAAGGAAAAATCGAGTCAAAGAACTTCAGCAGGGCACTGGTGGATCATGCCTCTAATCTTAGCTACTCAGGAGGCTTGAGATCTAAGAATTGAGATTCAAAGCCAGCTTGTGGAGGTGTGGTTCAAGTGGTACTTTACCAGCCTTGAGCAAAAAAAAAAAAAGCCAAGCAAGAGCATAAGGCCTTAAGTTCAAAGCCCCAGTATTCTCATTCTCTCTCTGTCTCTCTCTCCTCTCTCTGTGTCTCTCTGTGTCTCTCTCTCTGTCTCTCTCTCTCTCTCTCTGTCTCTCAGACATACACACAGAGTCAGAGAAACTAATCAATTCCTGATATCCAGGTTGACAGTTCACATAGATTTCCACCTCAGCAGACTCTCCGCTTAACTCCTTGGACCAAAGTAGCTGCAGAGTCTAACTGTAGAGTTAGTAAGCTGGTATGGAGTCATTGCCCACCATATGGCATACAGAAAACACCTAGAGCTGTCCTAGGGAGTTCCTCCCCTCCTCCAGGTACAGGCGCTCCTGAAAAGCTCAAAGCTGTTCCAGAAATAGGACATATATTGGGCAGAGAGAAGTTCTGGTGAATATATTGACTGTCTTCTTCCTGATTATTGCCCATGAAAGGGAACCTTCTAACCTAACTTAATAGCAAATCCTTTTCAACTTCTGACTTGGAACCTAAAGCATGAGTCCTAGTGTGCCTCCACCTCTGCCTTCTGCATGACCCTATGTTGTCACTTTCCATCTCCAGGGCAGAGTTCTCATTCAATGGATAAAAGTTAGGCCAGATGATTCCTACGGCCTGGACTCAGGAGCCAAGGAGGCTTCAGGATCACGCACATATGAGCTGTCCTTCTGAAGTGGGCATCAGCGGTCTACGGGTCTGATCACTACTCCTCTGCACTTCTAGGTGCCCTGAATTGCCACCCCAAAGTGGGCCTCACTCCACTGTGGCAGTCACTCAAGGATTCCAAGCATATCCACTGGAGACTTAGCCACAAAATGTTCTAGCTGGTTGTCTCCATATAGAACCCCACCTACATTGGCAGCTTTTCCCTGACAGTTGGTCCAGCACTACCTTGAACCCCTCTTTCCTATTGGTCTGGATTAATCAGTGGCACTTCTATTCAGTAAACCACCAACAGTGTGCAGGGCACTGTTCCTGAAGCTGGGGACATCATGGTAAGCAAGTGGTTGAATTCCTTCCAGAACTGCTGCTTCACTGGGTTAATGAGAAGTGGCCTCAAGGTGAAACTAGGGCACAGGGCAGCAAGGCCATGGCTTTTTTTCCTCTTCACAATACATTATCTTTTTAGCTGTCAGTTCTTCAATGGCGGAGACTATGACTGCATCATTTTTTATTCCCCAGAATCATCCCTGATTGTCCATCATTGATCCAAACACACAGAAAACCTCACTGTGGGTGTATGGGAAGACAGGTGATAAATGAAAGAGGGGAAGGAAGCAGGGGGGGGGAGGGAAGGGGGGAAGGAGCAGGGGAGGATGGGAAGGGAAGGGATGGGAAGGGGAAACAAAGGAGGAGGCTACAATGCTTGATAAGAAATGTACTCATTATCTTGCCCATGTAATTGTAACCCCTCTGTACAGTATTTTCACAATAAAAAAAAGAGGGGAAGGAAGATAGCTAGTTGGACAGAATAAATATGTGGATGGATGGATTGATTGACGGATGGATGGATGGATGGAATGGGCAGTTCAATGGATGGATGATTAGTGAGTAGATAGGTAACTGATAAAGTAGACAGATGAGATCTGTGTACAGAACCAATACACAGGCAGATCAACACAATCTTAAACTATGAATGTTGAAACTTTGCATCTTTCCCATGGCTCCTACTGCACTCTCAATTGCCCCAAGCCTTCCCTCTCCTAAGCCCCATCTCCTTCTTAAGACTCCCCAGTCTTGAAGTCCTCTGTCACTCCACTCTCTCTCCACCTTCTCAAGGTCTCCTCCCAAGCCTACACACACACTCAGGGGCTGGGCACTGTCCCTGAGCTTTTAAGGCTAGCACTCTACCACCAGATCCACAGCTCCACTTCCAGCTTTTTGGTGATGAATTGGAGAGTCGCATGGATTTCTATGCCCAGGCTAGCTTTGAACCTTGATCTTTGGATCTCAGCTTCCTGAATAGCTAAGGTTATAGACACTGGCTTCATATTATTTTCTGTATGAGAAAGGAAAAATACTGTTTTATTCAATCCCACTGTTTGTCTCTGTGAATTACAGATGTTCAATAAATAAATAAATAATCAATAATAAAAAAGAAAAGAAAAGCTTTGGCAGAAAAGGTGTAGTAGGAAAGGAAGTCTGTGGCTTACAAGTGTGAGGAAGAGAATGATGACAGCCAGCCTGGGGGCAGGGGAGCTAGTGATTAGACAAGGGCCTGAACTCAGAGGCAGTAAAGCTGCTAGACCATGATGACCCGTGTCTGCCCTACTTGCCACCACACACCCTACAAGCCACGTCACATTATAAGCACATGGCAAAGTCTTGGTCACATGACAAGCTGGCTCCTGCCTGCTGCAGCTGCTGATTGTTTATTCCTGCCTTTGGTCTAGGCCAAAGGGCACCACATGGCTATTGTTAGCTCTGGTACACAGATAGCTCTACCCCATTCTTCATTTCTGTCCCTTTACACATGGAAAAACTCTAGGATTGGGAAACAATCCTAGAGCTGAGAAGGAGATTAACTGGATGCCTGTTTATCCCAAGAAATGGCTGAGTTCTGAGTTCTTCAAGATAGGCTCCTCCATATATTCCATCAGCCTAAGTCTCTGATCCTGAATATCACTTGCCTATGGAACCCTCACCAGCAGCTACTCCCAGGGAAAGATACGATGTTTGGACCTGGGAACTTTCTCAGGTCCAAACATTTCTCCCCACTTTAGACTGAGTAACTAGGCCAGTCAGCCATTGAATCAGTAAACTCAACCTGGAGCCAAGTTCATGAACTCAGATGGATTCAAAAAGTACATCTAGGGGCTGGGAAGGTGGCTCAGTAGTAGAGCGCTTGCCTTGCATGCAGGAGGCCCTGAGTTCAATTCCTCAGCACCACATGAGCAGAAAAAAAAGCCAGAAGTGCCGCTGTGGCTCAAGTGGTAGAGTGCTACCCTTGAGCTGAAGAGCTGAGGGACAGTGCCCAGGCCCTGAGTTCAGGCCCCATGACTGGAACCCCCCCCCCCGCCAAAAAAAAAAGTACATCTAAACTAGTCCTGCTGTGAAAAACCTGAGATTTTCCTAAGATCCAGTCCTCATTTCTCCCCCTGGCACAGTTCAGAGATGTTTCTGTTCCTTCTAGGCTGTCCACAAGACACCTGTCTCATCACTGTCTCCTCCCACATTCCTCTTTCCACCCTAATGTCCCTCATTCAGCTCTTAGTCAAATTTTCCTACTTGGGGCTGGGAAGGTGGCTCAGTGGTAGAGTGCTTGCCTTGCATGCATGAGGCCCTGGGTTCGATTCCTCAGCACCACATAAGCAGAAAAAGCTGGAAGTGGTGCTGTGGCTCAAGTGGTAGAGTGCTAGCCTTGAGCTGAAGAGCTGAGGGACAGCACCTAGGCCAAGAGTTCAGGCCCCACGACAGACAAAAAAAAAATTCCTACTTATACTTGGCTTTTCCTAATTTTTCTCCTTATCCTCTGATTGCCCCACATCAGAGATGGCTTTGCAATTTCTCTGAATCCTCCCTCTCAGAAGAAGTGGGTATCTATTGACTCTTCTTCCTTCCATGCTGTAGCAGGTCTCACAACACTAATAACTCTGTGTCTTTGTGGTCATAGATGTAGAGGGGACCCGGAACTCATCACCTACCCCTTGGACTTCCCAACAGACTCCTCTTCTGCAATACATTCTCCACAAAGATGAAAATTCAAATCTTACCATATTTTCCCTCCCACACAAACTCCATTAATGGCTCACTCCTCTCGTGATTTTCCAAGTTTCTTTTTTTTCTTTTTTTGTTTTGTCAGTCATGGGGCTTGGACTCTGGGCCTGGGCGCTGTCCCTGAGCTCTTTAACTCAAGGCAAGTGCTCTACTGCTTGAGCCACAGAGCCACTTCTGGTTTTTTGGTGGATTATTGGAGATAAGAGTCTCAAGGCCATTTCTGCCCGGGCTGACTTTGAACTACAGTCCTCAGATCTCAGCCTCCTAAGTATTTAGGATTACAGGCGCAAGCCACCGGCGCCCGGCTTAAGTTTCTTAACGGACCACCAGGAATTATGAGTTATGTTAGATTGTCTAGAACAACAGCTCTTAGACTGTGCGTAACCTATAACCCATTCTGTTTTTTAAAGCAATACTTTTAAATTAAACTACTCCACTTTGAGTATAAGCACCAAAACAGAGTAGACTTTACATTTTGTTTATGCAATTAAACCACTACCACCTGTCAGCACACCATGAGACACAAACTGATAGTTTATCTATACCAATAAACAATTACATTATCAACTCATTTCTCATTTCACAATGTGCAGCAAGTAGACCAAGACTGCCCCGTTCCTCTGGGATGGACCACAGAGCCAGCAGCATGGTAGCCCTCTCCCAAGACAAGATTGCTGGGGGCAACAAGTCCTGTCACAACTGTCTCCCATGGTAAATTAAAGCTGCTATCGCCAGTTAAGTCACTGTCCATAACTCTAGCTTCACTCCCTGCCTCTCTAGGCAAGGTGAGAGAAGTCGAGTACCTGGGAAATATATTGGGGTACAAGAAAAGCTGGTGTTTGGGGGAGATGGGAATACATCTATTCTCATTGCTAGAGAGTATGTTTGGTGGTATTGTGGGGGACTTTTCTGGTCAAATGGAGTAGAATCTGTACTATAGTTCAAGTGGCTATCCCCTTTACTCTGGCATTTCAAAAACCCAAAGATCTCAACTGGCACTGTTGCTTAAGCCTGTGATCCTAGCTACTCAGGAGGCTGAGATCTGAGGATCAAAGTTTGAAGCCAGCCTGTGCAGTAAAGTTCATGAGCCTCTTATCTCCAATAAACTACTCAGAAAAAGCCAGAAGTGGTGCTGTGGCTCAAGTGGTAGAGTGCTAGCCTTGAGCACAAAGAGGCTCAGGGAAAGTGCCTGGGCCCTGAGCTCAAGCTCAAGGACCAGCAAAAAAAAGCCCTCAACAACAGACCCAGTGATTTATGTTCCTTCCTCACCTGAATTATATAAACTAGGACTGGGACAGAGTGGCAAACACTGACCTAGCTTCAGACGGTCTGGCACAAGTACCCAGGACAGGTGTGACCTTTGTCTGGGATGCAGGCACAGCTTGACCTGTGATGGCTCAGTGACTGAGCACTTTGCTAGTTTCATCTAACCACCTGTGAAGACTCTGTTTACCTCTGAATCCACCCTCTGCTCAAGTCCTAGACTGGAAGCCTGCAGCCACTGACACTATTTACTAGCCATCCTCTCATTTCCATATTATAGTAATGTGTACAGAGTGATCTGAGCATTCATATTAGTAATCAAGACTGAGATAAAGAGATCCTGAATTGCTAGCAGCCTAAGCTATCAAGTGAATTCAGGGGTACTTGGTGAATTAATGCCAACCAAATTGGTGTAACTTGTGAATCATTTGTTGTTATTCATAAAATTCTGACTTTGCAGAAAGACACAAGCATGTCTATCTATCTCCATTTCTGACATAGCAAGACTGGCATAACAGGGTTCCATACTAATTAAAGAATCCAGTGAATAAAAAGACTATTGGAATATACAAAAGGTTTTCAAACAAATTAAACAATGTTAGTAATATTCAGCAGCCTTACCAAAGATTCCTAAAAAGGTCTAAAAGCTTGCTCATGACACGGCCTCAATGCGACTCATCTCCCCAAAGATATAGCAACAGCAAACTCCTCCCCAGGCATGGTGGCCAGCCACTGCCCACCATGTCCCCACTGCCTTTCACGCACTTTCCCTTCATCTCTTCTAGGCTTAACATCACTTCCAGCAGTAAATGCCTCAAGACTGTCCCTGGGATTAGCATTGCTCTCCCTCCACATGCTTAGAGGCAGCCTTCACCTCTCTAGGTAGTCTCCACATTTTCCTTAGTGCCCTTTCCTCCAGGCTGCGAGCAGGAGTAGACATCTCTTCTCTCTGTGTCCCCACCTCTCCATTCTGGGCCCAAGCGTGGGCCTAGCACACTGGACACCTTAATTATACCTTGGGACAACAGCTGCAGGAGAGCACCAAGTTCTTCTCTGGCCCAAGAGGATCCTTGGAACCAGGGCAGAGGACTCAGAGTAAATGAGACATCCTAGACTAGGGTCCACACCACATCTGAGAGAAGCAAGCTGGGGTGGCCTCCTTGTCTAGGCTGACCCATTTGAGAGGGCACCCTAACAGCTGAATGGCAGAGGACCAGCTGTGAAAGATGTTCAAGAGTGTGAACTTAATACAGTCCCTCAGCTCCCAGTCTCCTCTGTGTTCCCAGCTCCCAGGATCCTTGTGAAGTGACAAAGGTGATAAAAGGAGCAAAACTAAGATCAACAGGAGATGCTGAGCCCTGACCATGCCCCAGGCAGTGTGCTGAGTGCTCTTGACCTGATTCCAGTTAACCATCACCCTGTCAGCAAATACTACTGCTCGTGTCCCCATGGAGAGGCACATGACTATAGCCAACTTGGTCATAACTTCCATTTGGCCCTAAAGGACAGTCATTACAATAGGGAGCTGCAAATCTTATGCTGGCTCTTAGCATCCAAGCTGTTCCTTCTCCTCTTTCTGCCTTTCCTCCTCCTCTTCCTCCTTTTCCTCCTCCTCTTCTTTCTTCTCATTTTATTGCAGGACTGATGGATGAACTCTAGACCTTAAACCTGCTAGACAGGAGCTCTGCCATTTGAGCCACACCAGCCCTTGTTTGCTTTAGCTTATTTTTCATGTAGAGTCTCACTCTTTTTTGCCAAGAGATGGCATCAGACCATGATCCTTCCATCTCTACCTCTCTCATAGCTGAGATTACAAGTGTATACCACCACACCCAACTGGACCTGTTAACAGTTTTTATGCTAATATAAATCCCTTCCTCCAGCCTTGGGCTTCCAGGATTGTCCTACCTTGCTTTCTCCAAAGACATATTTCTGTCCCTAAACTCTCAATAAAATCGTACTTTGCACAATACTGCATTTGTCTGCCTCTATCTTTGGTTTCAGGGTTCATCAAGACTATCTGGAATTCCTACGTAACTTTCTGCTCCTGGTCTCAAGGGTTGCCCAAACAATCCCTTTGTTCTTGCTACACTGACCCTGACACACAAGGAAGACTTCCCTGACTAAGCCAGTCATGCAGACATCCCAATGAGACCCCTGAGCACATCTATCCCCCGTTATACCTAGTTGGACATTGGGACACCCTAGATGATGTTAAGTCCTAAGTCACAGGAAGCAAGGGTCCCTGAAGGGAGACCCTCTGTGCTCCTCACCCAAGAGCTCAGACCTGAGCATACAGTCTTACCTCTTCTTGGTGGGGGTGAGTTCTGCTGGCCTCTTCTCTGACAGAACAACAGAGTTCCCACAGGGGGTGGTGGTTCTCCTACTGATGAGGGGCACCATCTCTTTGGGATGAGTGTTCATGGCTAGAATACAGTCACAGAGGTCAGAAGAAGCTTCTGGGAGCTTCAGACCATTTTTTGGTCTATCCTGGGACTTGAACTCAGGGCCTGGATGCTATCCCTGAGCTCTTTTGCTCAAGGCTAGCACTCTACCACTTTGAGCCACAGCTCCACTTCCAATTTTTGAGTGGTTAACTGGAAATCAGAGTCTCATGGGCTGGCTTTTCTGCCTGGGTTGGCTTTGAACTGTGATCCTTAGCTTAGCCTCCTGATTAGCCAGTGGCATGAGCCACTGGCTCTCAGCCAGCTTCAGACCTTTTGTAGTACCAACCTGCCCTGATTCACATCCCCTGGAACAAAGAGAGTGCCACAATCTTTCTCCTTCCCAAGCTTCCCTATTCTGTTTCTGGTCCTAGAAGAACCAGAAAAGCATCCAAAGACAACCATGCCCCTAGCTCCTCCCTTTATCACCATCTCAGACTCACCAGTCTCCAAATGAACTTCTAAGATTAAGCTCTGCTTTCTCAATTTCCCCCTAAACTCTTGTGCTCAACTATATTCTCAAAGAGGTTTGGCCTTGACAAAGCAGGAACATCACACTGTGCCCCTAGTAAAGCACCCTCAGGAACCCCTGATTTTTGGATTTCTCAGCGACCAAATGATCTCTGCAGTGAAAACACAGATCACCCTCTGCATCTCCCCCACAAAGCTGAACATGACCAGTGCATGGCTGTCCATCTGCTGGACCCTGTCTTTCCTGGAAGGAGCAGTTGAGTCCCTACCCCTCAGGCAGAGGAGGCAGACTCCCAGTCCACAACTGCTTTACCATCCCAGTATGGGCTGGAAACCCCACTACATTCCCAAGAGTGTGGAAGCACTGGCTGGGAAAAGGGACTAAGCTGGCTTCCAAGGAGAATAAGGAAGGCATCTTAGGAAGACTCCTAATGGCTACTGTGTGAAGTAGGGGCAGTCCCAAATGGGAACGCAGTCTGGGCCAACAAGGATCACGCAGATCAGTGAGTGGTAGGGCTAGAAAACCTGGGGAGCTTGTGGTGAGCCCTGGCAGGGAGAGGCATAGGGGCAGGCAAGCCACATAGTGAGAGACTTCAGACACCATATTGGAAACTGTGGCTGGTCCCAGACCAGCACAAGCAGTGAAGGGCTTAGGGGTGCATGAAGGACAACCCCTCAGGAAAATCAGGTACAAGAAACCTTAGGGCCCAGGGGAGGCTCTTGGAGTGGCCATGGGGATGGAGAGGAGGTCAGCTGGCCCTGCAGGATGTGACAGCAGTGTGCAGAGATGACGCCTGCAGTTAAGGAGCCCATCTCAGCTCAAATCATCTCAGGAAAATCACTCAGATTTCACCCTGCTATATCCATCTTCGCCTGAGGAGAATGGGCAGCCTTTATTTCTTGCCCCAGCTTAAAACAGACATGCAGACAGAAGAGGCTAAAAGGCTTCCTTGGGCTAAGAAAGGAGGGGAATGGAAGACCCCCTGCCCCACCACAAGGTCTCTGGTTTCTCCATGACCCGTGGTACAGGTTCTGCTAGCCTTTCTGTCCGGTCCTGGGCCCACCAGTGTAAGCTATCTTGGGCAGCCAGGGCAGGAGAAGGTCAAGACAAGCTGCACTGGGACCAAGCAGCTATAATTAGTTCCCTGCGTCACCCTGTAAAGCCTGTGTTCTCACCTGACGGCCTCTCTTGACGTCCTGGCCCTGCCTCTCTCTGGGATTTATCATCCTCACCCAGGAAGTGGATGGATGTTGAGATTCTCAAGTACTGACACTGATTTAAATGACCCGGGATATAGACTAGGCCTGGGGGCCATGGGGACACCCCACCACTGCTGCCTCAATACCTTGGGGTGCCCAGGCCCTTCCCTCTCCTGCCCTAGACTACTTCATCCTGTCCCACACTCCCTGGAGCTCCTGACCCCCAGTAGCTCCTCCCTGTACCTGATAGGAGACTGCCCGGCAGCCTGGGGCTTTCTCCCTCCCAGGATTCCCAAACCACAGAGAAAAGCTCCTTAGCCCAGCAGAACCCAGCACCCGTCATCTCCCATGCCCCTGCCGCATGGTAGTATTTCTTCTGTTAAGCCCCAACTCCTTCCCAAGTTTTCTGAGCCTATCAGGGGAAAAGGTAGTCCTGGCTCAGAAGAAGCCAGCCCATGCCCAGCGCTGCCCAGAGGCAGTCCTGTGCCCTAGGAACTCACCTGGAAATGTTCTGGGTGATAGTAATAGTCCTTACTTTGACTTCACCGCATGTCTGGGGTCCAAAGACCCCAGTCAGGAAGATGGCTGAGATGACAAGAGGCGCTCATCCTAGACACTGGGGATGGCTGGTGGCTGCAATTCAGCATCAGAGGCAGAACTGGCTGGGCCACCTGAGCCAGGCACCAGGCAGGCCACACCCGCCACCCACGTGCTCTGCCTGAGTCACCGTCACACCCACAGCAGCAGCTCTACCCCACAGGGGAAAAGGCTGGGGAGGCCCCTTCCTTGGCACAAAGCTAGAGGTCTTGTCCCAACTCTTCCCTTTCTTGTATTTTATGGTCAACAAGTACTTTCCATCAAAAATCTCAGTTTTCTTAACTGAAGATGGGAATCACAGAATTCACTTCACAACTGTATCACAAGGGTCATAGAGGTGAAAGGACTTAATAAATCATTAAGTGTTCTGCCCTGGGTCCTGGAAGGGAAGGCAGACCCCAGGGTAGCCAGCCCCAAAACCTGGCATTCATCCTTCCAACCCAGCCCTGGATTCATATCCTTCAGAGACAAAGGAAATCCCCAGCAGAAGGTTGGTGCTTCCCGAAGCATACATCATGGACCTTAGTGTCAGACAGCCTCGCCCCTTCCTGGATGTAGTAACTAGAGCAAATCATTTCTCCTGAGCCGTCATTTCTTCACCTGTGTAATGTGCCTACTGTACTTTGTAAAGTACTCACGGCTTAACTGAGAGAGCAAAAGGAAAGGGCAAGATTGACTCAGAACAGAATGAACTCACAAAATTGTGACAGCTATTAGGTATTGTCATTTTTGCTGGCCCAGAGCACTACTAGGAAAGAAGATGAGCAAGACTTGACTCAGGAACATACACCTGTTCTGAAGGCAAAATGAGGACAAGGACCAAGCAGAAGTCTTCACTGGGCCCCAGGCAGTGACTGACCCCAGTTCCTCTGGGTGAGGAGGCTGGGAGCTAATGCAGTGGAGACCTTCCAGCATGCTTCTCCAGATCCCCAGTCACCACAACCTTCCAGGCCTGGGGATGTGGCAGGAGTCAGGGACAACAAGCTTCTAGAACAGGGGGTCAGGACAGAAGCAGCTTTTAGTTGTGGCTGAAGTTCAGGACTGCCTTTGCAGATGAATCCAAGAGAGTCCTGAAGTTTCCACTCACAGTTTGAAATCTCATTGATGTGCCTGAAAAACCATCATCAAAGTCCAGCCTTGAGTGAAGCACAACCAGGCTCTGTTGCTCACTTGCTCAGTCCTAACTCAGCCCCCGTCACCCCTCCTGCCTTGCTCCTGATTGTGTCAGAACCTTGCAGATGGGGCTGTTCTGGTCGGAGTTTTTAAGCTTTCCTTGTGTCCAAACTTTTCCTCATGCTCTACCTTGTAGCTAGTTAAAAAGATTTCTTATCTCCCATTCGGAGGCTTAGTTTATGGCCATCCAGGAATAAGGGACATCTTCTTCATCTGTGAGCATAGCAGGTCCAGTCACCAACAGAGGCACTACCTCATGGAAACTCAACCGGACCCCAAATGCTTAGAAATGGCAGCTCCATGCGCTAATCCACAGTCCCACTTAATCAACCATCATGAGAACCCAGCTTGAAGCCCTGGAGGGATCTGAGGGGGTCAGTGAGTGATTCAGAACCACAGGGAGGCCAGCTCAAGCAGGGAACCCTGACCCATCCATCAGTCATGTGACAAGGGAGGCCTCTAATGGGGCAGTAAGAATGAGTTCAAGACAGAAGAAGCATTTGGGTTGAACTTGAAAAGGAAGCATCTGCAAAGAGAAAAAGCCCCATCAGCAGGGGCTTGGAGTCTAGAACCAGACTAACAAAGGTGTGGTGACAAGCCTGGAGCAATGTGTGAACTCAGTAAGGTGACTGGATCTGAGGCTGCAGCCAGGCTGCTGGATCAGTCTTTACTCCTCAGTCACCCAGACTATGTTGGCATAGCCTCCCAAGGTACAGAGCCTATGGCTTGGTAGTGATGCATTCGTCACTACTGACCCAGCAGGACTGAACCCACATCTTAAGCCAAAGGCAGTGACTCTAGCTGTCTTCAACAGCACTGATTTTTGGTCTGGTGAGATTCCTGACCTGAATCTGGGATCCTTGATCTGGTGAGATTCCTGTCCTGAACCTGGGATCTATCTGGCACAGTCACAGGAGCATGAATCCACAGGTCTCAACTCTTTCTACCAAGTCTTTAGGCCTTGCAGAACCTAGCATTACCTTTCTCATCTTAACTACCACATGGGTGTCCATTAGGGCTCATCGCCATGATCCCAATGCCTCAGAGCCAAGAGGAATTAATGACTACCTTTCACTACCAGGATCTGGTCCTGGTATCAGCTAAGGGCCACATTGGGTTCTCCTTTCCTCAGGGATTGATTCCCTTTTAATAAATAGATGGGCTACACAGAGGCTCTAGACATCTGCCAGGATGCCCAATCCCCATCTTTCTCCCTCCCCATCCCCAGGTGGGGAGCAAAAGCCCTACCTAGTCAGCAGTATCTAAGTGCAGAAGCTATCCTCCTGCCTGGCAAATGTCCCTAGAGGACCAATCTGGGTCTGCACCAGAACCTGTCGCCTACATCCAAAGACCAGCTGACACCAGGCCCAAGCAATAAACCCAGAGTCCCCCTTCCCAGGGAACAGGCAGGAAAGATGGTATCTTTAGGAGTGGGGCAGGCAACTGATCCCTCCACACACCAAAGAACACTGTTTACCCATGAAGAAGAATCACAATTCCATTCCCTATCTCAGGTCTGGACAAGTGACAATGATGTGGTCAGGAGAAAGTTTGCCTGTTTGTCTACACCATGGCAGGACACCGCTGGTCCTGAGCTAGAAGAGCAGTTCCTAACTAGCCAAACAACTTCCCTGCTGGGAATTGTGGGTGTGGCTTGGATGTTTCCCAGAAAGGAAAGACAGCAACAGACTTGAAAACTGCTAAGACAGTAGATACTAATGTTATTACCACAAAAATATGGTAAGTAATGAGGTGATGTATGGGTTATGTAGTTTAACTCAGCCATTCCATGATGCATATGTGTATCAAAATATAATGTTGTACCTAAGTATATCCACTGAATCCAAACTTGCCAATGAAAAATAACAATTTTAGGGCTGGGAAGGTGGCTCAGTGGTAGAGTGCTTGCCTTGCATGCCTGAGGCCCTGGGTTCGATTCCTCAGCACCACATAAGCAAAAAGAAAAAAGCCGGAAGTGGCGCTGTGGCTCAAGTGGTAGAGTGCTAGCCTTGAGCTGAAGAGCTGAGGGACAGCGCCCAGGCCCAGAGTTCAGGCCCACTACTGGACCCAAAATAAATAAATAAATAAATAACAATTTTAGAGCACATAAACACATAAATCAACATCTTATAAAACAAAGATTTTGTTTTGTTTATGAGAGGATTAGTAAATTTAAGTATATTAAATGTATGATGAAAATATCACAATAAATTCCTCCATGCAATTAATATATGTTAATAAAATGTTTTAAAAGAGAAAATATAGAAAAATGAAAGGGAATATGACCTGAAAAGAATACAACATATGAAATGTAAATTCATACGACACATTAGTCAAGTTCCAATGAAAGTATAAGAGACAAACAAAAAGACTACTTCACTCATTAGAAAGGACCGAGTCCAAAATGCTGGCATCAAAGGCTAGTGAAGATATGGAACAAGAATCCTCATTCATTGCTAGTAGGATGCAAACTTGTTCAGCCACTTTGTAAGAAAAGTTGGTGGTTTTTTACAAAAAAAAAAGTTAGTGGGGGCTGGGAAGTTGGCTTAGTGGTAGAGTGCTTGCCTCACATGCATGAGGCCCTGGGTTTAATTCCTCAGCACCACATAAGCAGAAAAAACCGGAAGTGGCGCTGTGGCTCAAGTGCTAAAGTGCTAGCCTTGAGCTGAAGAGCTGAGGGACAGCGCCCAGGCCCAGAGTTCAGCCCCCATGACCGGATCCAAAAAAAAAAAAAAAGTTGGTGGTTTTTTAACATACTCTTACTTAGTATGACCTAGCAGGTATGTTCCTTGGTACTTATTCACAGGTGTCAAAAACATATCCTCACACAAAAAAACTGCACATGCTGCATATGGCAGCTTTACTAGGAAGTACCTCAACTTGGAACTGCTGAGATGTCCTGTAGTAGTTGGGTAGATAAAACATGATATATCCAGATATAGGAATTTTATCCAATGTCAAAAAGGAATGGGTTATCAAGACATGAGGACTGGAGTCATGGCTCAAGTGGTAGTGTGCCAGTTGAGCAAGAAAGCTGAGCAAGAGTGAGAGGCCTTGAGTTCAATCTTATAACATACACACAAACACATGCACACACACACACACACATACACACACACACGCACACACACACTACAAGAAAAGACAAGAAAGAAATTTAAGTGAAATAATTCAATCTGAAAAGGCTACTGTATAATTTCAACTACACAGCATTCTAGAGACAGTACAACTAGGACAACTATAAAGACAATAAACAGATTAGTGGTTTTCAGAGGTTGGTGGAAGATGAGGAGGGAAGGATGACAGTGGAGCACAAAGGATTTCAAGGCAGCAAAACGATTTTAAATGATACTGTAGTGATTGATAAACATACATCTGCCAAAATCCATAGAATTAGATGACCCAGAGGGACCCCAGTGGACTCTGGATCATAATAGCATGTTAATCGAGACTTGAGGGACAGGTGTTTGACCCCAGTTAAATAGTTAAGAGATAGAAAGTGACTGGAACAAAGACACGCCATGGGAAACAAAGGAAGAACATAAATCACTGTTCTTGTTTCTTTCCTAGGAAGCATGTTCCAATTGCATGTGTACTTAGATGTGAGCACAAGTGAAGGCAAGCTCTCCCACATTCACCCAGGAAGGGAGGGGTCTAACCAGACAGGAACTTCCATCCAACTGGAAAGGCCTTCAGCAGTGAGCAACCATCACTCAACAAATCAAATCAAGGTACATCTCCCGAGAGAGGCAGATATAGGGACCAAAGATCTAGCAGGCCAGACAAAGAAGCCTCAGATTTTTCCTCACAGAGTGACTGGGAAATGCCCTTCCCACTCAGGGAGTCTGCCAATTCTTTTCTTCCTTCTTCTTTTTTTTTTTTCTGCTTTCTTTTATGGTTTTTCTTTCACATTCAAAGAAACTTAATTCACCCAATGCCCTGCCTTTTTGTTCTTTTAAAGGACAGAGAAAAAAAAGAAGTGAAGCCCTTAGACTCCTCAATTGTACCAAATGTACCACTATGAGGCAGGATGTCAATAACAGAGGAAACAGGAAACATATGAGGTATCAAACTTCTGCTTGATTTCACTGTAAACTTAAAACCACCCTAAAAATCATTTATCCTTTTTTTTTTCTTTTGTGCTGATCCTGGGGCTTGAAGTCAAGGCCTGAGCACTGTCTCTGACTTTTTTTGCTCAAGGCTAGCTCTCTACCACTACAGCCACTTCTGGCTTTTTGGTGGTTAACTGGAGATGAGAGTCTCATGGATTATCCTGCCCAAGCCAGCTTCAAACCAGAATCCTCAGCTCACAGCCTCCTCAGTAGATAGGATAACAAGTGAGAGCCACTGCCTGCCCCCCATTACTAATTTTAACAGAGAAGAAAGAGAATCTCTGCCAATATGTCCTTTCTTTAACAACTCTAGATTTACACAAAAAGTTTTGATTAAAGGAACACACATGAATTTCTTTCCAGCTCTGAGTAAGTTTGAAAGCTGGTCCAATTTGCAGATAAATGATGTCCATTCAATATTTTCAAGACAAGCCTACAGATACAGCAGGGAGTGGCAGGCCTCAACAGCAAGGCTTCTTTCTCTCTCCTGACTCAGGGATAGGCCAGGTGCCCCAGGCAGCATGACTCATCAGTGAAGACAGGCTTTGGAGCCATATAGCCTGGGATCAAATCCAAGCCCGATGCTTTGCTGGCTGGATAACCTTGCCAGCTGCTAGAGCCATAATTTTTTATCTATAAATGCAGCTAAGAATAGCTTCTTCACAAGCTGTTATTTAAAGGATAATGCACATCAAGCACTTTCATAAACTCTCTCATTCGTCTCCACACTCACCTTCCCTGGGACCTAGGCATGCTTCACTTCAGTCAGCCCTCTGGCTCCTCCTTAGATCCCATATGTGGAACAGACATAATGGAGAACACGGAGTTCATGCATCACCACCAGATTTTCCTTTTATGGTAGGGCCAAAGCCCTGGCCTCTGCTTGAAGTATCTATCCTTTCATAAGCCAATGTCCCATGATTTCGTGACTCAACAATCCACAGATACTAACATAGCTCATCCATATCTGGGACAGATCTCTCTCCTAGCATAAGTTCTATTCCATAAAGGAAATTGTTAGGTTTTTTTTGTTGTTGTTTTTTTGGGGGGGTCCAGTCGTGGGGCCTGAACTCTGGGCCTGGGCACTGTCCCTCAGCTCTTCAGCTCAAGGCTAGTGCTTTACTACTTGAGCCACAGCACCACTTCAGGCTTTTTTCTTTTTGCTTATGTGGTACTGAGGAATCGAACCCAGGGTCTCAGGCATGCAAGGCAAGCGCTCTACCACTGAGCCACCTTCCCAGCCCCAAATTGTTAGGTTTTTAAAGAAGAGGTAGCCAAGTAAGAACAGCACCACGCACGTGGTATTCAGTTAAGGGGTAGGTTTATTCATTAGACCTGCTGGGGAAGGCCTGGGAAAGACCTGGAAAAGAGAGCTGGGAAAGAGAGCATCTGGGCCTGGGTGAGGCCTTATCTAGGGTATAGGCGGAGAAAGGTGTGGCCACATCAAATTCAGATGTGACCTCAACGGATGCAGATGGGACCTCTTGCAGGTATGCCAGTTGCCTAGGTAACGAAGGTACTGAGTGGAGACTTTGCTGCGAGGAGGGTGGAGTCTGCTTGCATCCAGGAGCAGACCTTACAGAAATAAGGGTCATTGAACGTTTCTATAAAGGGCTAGATCGTAGATACTTTAGGCTTTGTGAGCTATTTGGTCGCTGGTACAATTATGCAACTCAGCATTGTATCGTGAAAGCCAAAGACAATAATAAATGACTGTGTGAGGCAAGGTTTCAGTGAGGGTTTATTCATAAAAACAGGAGTAGATTGGATATGGGCCAGGGCAAGGGAAGACTGTCACCATTGGCACAACTAGGGTGACCTGAGGTTCCTAGTAATTGGAAGTACATGGTACTATGAGCATGCACACACACACACACACACACACACACACACACACACACACAAAGTTCACACCTGTAATGTACATGTGTGTATATATACATACTTTTTTTTATTTTTAAGGATGACAAACTAGATGAGGGTGAAATAGTTTAGTCCTGAAGGGGAATAGGGTTATTTCTAGTTACTACCAATTGAAGTTCATTGATAAAATTCTTACCATATCACTTAGATACAGTTCTGAACTTTTATCTAAATAGCAATTGAGCTAATTTCTGGGGGACTTTCCTATTTCACACCAAAATCACTCTTGGGAAAACTTGATTCTTCCAGAGCTTGGAGTGAGACCAGTCTTCCCCACCCTCTCTGGGAGCAAATGATAAACCATTCGAGGCAGGTAAGACATTGGGCACAATACAAATACAGATGGTTTTGACATCAAAGGAAATGTTTTGTTCTGAGAAGTGTTTTCATAAGCTTCATATACTTGTACTCCAGTAATATAAAAACCAAAGGAAAAGAAAAGGCGTTAACATGTGTTGCAGTCAGTAAAAAGTTGAAAGGCAGGTCATTTCTTGTTTGAAGATATTCACCTGGAGACGGGTGGCTGGAATCTTCCCATAGACTCAAGCACAGTCAATGCAGTATCGGGCACAGGCCCAGGCAGGCTGGCAGGCTGCACACAGGGCACTGGTGTTCCTTCAGCAGCTCACAATGGCAGTGTGGCACTCAAAGGCCCAGCCTCAGAGGCACTCTGCATGACATCCCTCACTTCTCCCCTGGAGCCATAGAATCCTTGGAGACCTCAGCATCCTCTGGTTTAAGGGACCCTGTAAAATGCTTCAGATGAACTTCCTCAGGCTGTGCAGGGTGCCTTTCTCGAGTGTTCACATCTCTCAAAAGAGGAACCAGGGCAAAGTTCTTCCAGTTTCTTCCTGAAACTGAAGGGCGAAGTAACTGTCATTACTACTTTGGATACAATAAAACAAGGCTTACTTATTAACCTCACAAATCTCTAGATGGGGGGTAGGGAGGTGGGAGAAGGGAAGGGATGGGAAGGGGAAACAAAGGAGGAGGCAACAATGCTTGATAAGAAATGTACTCATCTTGCCCATGTAATTGTAACCCCTCTATATGGTATTTTCACAAAAAAAAATCTCTAGATAAACAGAGACCTGAGGATGTACGTTCCTCTTCCTGAAGGTGCTTGGGGAGCCTCATCCACTTGGGTCAGACCCTAACTTCTCTCACCCACCCTGGCATGCTTATGACCTCATGAAACACTATTCACTTGCTTCTTTCATCACTGCCCAAATGAGAAACAGGTTTCTTCAGTCTAACACTTCCCATGAGTGGCTCCATACTAGATGAGCTCTAGAGTGATGAGTGCCAAAGAACCAGGATTTGGGGTACAGTCTAACAGGGCCTTGTAGATTGAGAACAATGCCAAGGAAAGCTCAAATGTAGCCAGAAGTCTCAGGGAGCTCCTGAAGATGGCCAAGTTGTTACTCCCATAACCACCTCAGAGCCACCATCTGGCCAACGCAGAAAATGACAGCCAAAGGGCAAAGATAGGGTGTTGTCCTTTCATTTGTTTGGTTAGCCAGCTCCTGTGGATGGCCACATTTTATATGATCTGTCTGGAAAACCCGCCTAAACTCACATCTCCCATCCTTGTGTTATGATCCAGGCCCTTCTGCTAGCATCCAACACCTACCACATTGCAAAGGCATCTGCAGTGGGCATTCTGATTGTAACTAGTCCAGCAGAACACACATCAATGATCTGCTGGCCAATGAGGTGCTGGCCAGTTCCCTCCCCCATGCTGGAACCAAGTCCTAATTGCTACAAAAAAAATCTCTATGCTCAGAATGCTGAGCATAGAGACAGAAGGACCCATGAGACAACAGGCTGGGTGAGTACTTGGATACTACCTACTGGCTGACTGAGTGGTAGGGACACCCAGCATCAGAGATTATTTGGCTCAGTCCTAGTTCTAGTGCCCTCAAAGGAGGCCCGAGTTCCCAACCACTCATTATAGCTCCAAGACTCCCTCCTCATGCTCCTCTAGCTCCTCTATTTACCACTTTTCTTCCCCAGCCTTTCCCTCCTACATTCTTTCACCTCTTTCTATCATTTACACTGATTGATGGGGAGAGGTCCTTGTTACCTGAATTTATCTAGCTATGCTTTGCTGGGATTTCTACTGTGACCAAGGAATAATCCTTAATAAATTCTTAATAAATTTTAAGTGTGAAATCAGGAACTCTCTCACCATCCCCCATGCCTGCTCTGTTAAACACAGCTGTGTGTATCCCTGACACTGGGTCAATGTTGTTATTAATATCACATTGAAGCTGGTACCAGTGGCTCACACCTACAATCCTAGCTGCACAGGAGGCTGATATTTAAGAATCCCAGTTCAAAGTCAGTCTGGGAAGACAAATCCTAGAGACTTTTATCTCTAATTAACCAGCAAAAGCCAGAAGTTGAAGTGTAGCTCAACTAGTAGAGCACAGCCTTGATGGAAAAGCTAAGAAAGAGCTCCTGAATTCAAACCCCAGTACCAGCACACACACACACACACACACACACACACACACACACACACACACACACACGCACACGTGGGCATGCACACATGTGCAGTAGTTACCTAAAATTTATAAAACTGTCTCTTATGCGGGGCAGCCTCGATTATTCAAGAAACTGAAGCAGGAGGAGCACTTGAACCCAGTTGTTCAGGGTCAATGAGGCTCTAGCGCTAAAATAAAATAATGAAATGAAATGAAACAAAGTGAAATTAAATAATGAAATAACTCTGCTTTATATGTATGTTACATCCCAATACAAAGTTGATTTTTAAGTTTATGAAATATATAAAATGAACCATTTATGATACAATATCAAATATGAAAGATATAGCATCAGGAAAACTGGTTTAAAAAAGTATGCACTTTCTGCAAGACTTGATTTACTCTTCAGTCACTTTTTTTTTTTTTGTCAGTCCTGGGGTTTGATCTCTGGGCCTGGGCACTGTCCTTCAGCTCTTCAGCTCAAGGCTAGTACTCTACCACTTGAGCCACAGTGCCACTTCCTGTTTTCTGGTGGCTAACTGGAGATAAGAATCTCACGGATTTTCCTGCCTGGGCTGGCTTTGAACCATGACCCTCAGATCTCAGCCTCCTAAGTAGCTAGGATTACATGAGCCACTGTTGCCTGGCTCTTCAGTCACTTTTAAGGACAAGGTCATCTATCAAGTGGTAGAACACATGCCTAGCAAGCTCAAGGTCCTGAGTATAATCTCCAGTGTCAAAAAAAAAAAATAAAATAAAATAAAAAGCTAAACAGCAACTTTAGAACTCACATCTGTAACCTTAGAAACAGCCTGAAGGTCTATAGTAACCAAACACCAAATCAAGAAAACAACTTTTAAATGATAGGGAACTAAAACTACTTTAAAAAAAAAAAAAAAGGAACCCTATTACACTGCTGGTGGGAATGTACACTTATACAACCACTTTGGAAAGCAGTCTGGAGGGTCCTCAGAAAGCTAAAGATTGACCTCCCTTACGACCCAGTCATACCACTTCTAGGCATCTACCCTGAACAACAGGAACCAATATACAAGGACACATGCATTTCCATGTTTATTGCAGCACTGTTCACAATAGCTAGGATATGGAAACAACCCAGATGCCCACCACAGATGAATGGATCCAAAAATTGTGGTATCTATACACAATAGAATATTTTGCAGCCATTAGAAATGACAAAATAATGGCATTTGCAGGGAAATGGATGGAGCTAGAAGGAATCATGTTGAACGAGGTGAGCCAAGAGCAAAGAGACAAACGGTACATGGTCTCCCTGATAAGTGGATGTTAAATCCAAAATGTTAGGTGATATGACAAAATTAACAGGACTTAAGAAACAAAGAACTTCCATTCATCTGGTCGAACCACTACTAAATATCCCCAAGCTGCTGATCACATGTATGGTGTATATGTGTACACCGTTATATGTTATAGACCGTGATAGACAATTTGCTCCAGGAAAGTTAGAATGAGCTTGTGACTTTAAATGAGCATCATTATTCCACAATACTGTGAAATTTGGGAAATTACGTAATCACTTAATCACAATAAAAAAAAAAAAGCACCAAAGCCGGGGGCTGGTGGCTCACGCCTGTAATCCTAGCTACTCAGGAGGCTGAGATCTGAGGATCGCGGTTCAAAGCCAGCCCGGGCAGGAGAAACCGTGAGACTCCTATCTCCAATAAACCACCAGAAAACCGGAAGTGGCGCTGTAGCTCAAGTGGTAGAGTGCTCGCCTTGAGCTGAAGAGCTGAGGGACAGCGCCCAGGCCCAGAGTTCAAGCCCCACGACCGACAAAAAAAAAAAAAAAAAAAAAAAAAAAAGCACCAGAAAACTAGAAGTGGCACGATGGCTCAAGTGGTAGAGCATGAGCCTTGAGCTGAATTGTTCAGGGACAGCTCCCAGGCCTAGAGCTCAAGCCCCACAACTGACAAAAAAAAAGAGAGAGAGAGATCTTTCATGCGATTGTTTCTAACATATTTATAAGATGATGTCTTTGTTGCCTTGTATGCCCCTCCCCCATAGTACAACCCCTGCTTTCACTAAATACGATGTTGGTATATGTGGAGGGGAAGGGAAAAAACAAATTGTTAAAACAGGGATACAGGAAGACCCATTACAACAATGAGATGTACAAGTCGTTATGTCGAAAAACGAACTTTACAACTTTGGTGGAGGGGGACGGGGGGGGGGGGGGAGGGAAGGGGAAAGGATACGAAGGGATGGGAAGGGGAAACAAAGCAGGAGGCTACAATGATTGATAAGAAATGTGCTCATTATCTTACCCATGTAATTGTAACCCCTCTGTACAGTATTTTCACAATAAAAATATATTAAAAAATTAAAAACAAAAACAAAAACAAAACCTCTTTCCAAAAGATAGGAAGAAATTTTCATACCATTCAATTTGGCAATGATTTCTTGGATGTGATACCAAAAGATAGGGAAAGAAATGAAAAAAGTCCAATTTATGGACTTCATAAAAATGTAAACAATATTCTCAGCCAGGCACCAGTGGCTCACACCTGTAATGCTGGCTGCTCAGAAGGCTGAGATCTAAAGATTGTGCTTCGAAGCCTTCTGGAGCAGGAAGTCCATGAGACTCATCTCCATTGACTACCAAAAAGCTGGAAATGGGACTGTGGCTCAAGTAGTAAAGCACTAGCCTTGAGCAAAAACAAGCTTATGGACAGCACCCAGGCACTGAGTCCAAGCCCCAAGACTGGCACAAAAAAAAAAAGAACTTTCTCATCTGGGTACAGTGGTGCAGCTGGTGCCACTGCATTGGAAGCTCAGGTAAAAGGATCACAATCTGAGTGTAGCCCAGGCAAAAATATAACTAAAATCAAAAGGAAAAAAATAACTAAATCAAAAGGAAAGGCTGAATGTCTAGCCAAAGTGGCAAGTGCAAGGCCCTAAATCAGCCTGCTGAAAGGGAAAAAAATACATATGTGATAAATGATTAATATCCAGAATAGATTAAAAGCTAATATTTTAATGCATAAAGAACTTAAATAAAGAATATTTACAAAAGGCAAATAAGAAGATAATATGTTAAATATCATTTGTCACTAAGAAAATACAAGTCAAAACTACAATGAAATACCACTTCAAAGTTAGGATGATTACACTTAAAAGAAAAAGAAAAACATGGCAATTGTTGAGAAGAATGAGAAGAAATCAGGACATTGAAGCATTACTAGTGAAAATATAAAGGAATGAAGCTACTTTGGAAAACATTTTGGCTATTCCTCAAAATGTTAAACAGAATTACCATATAATCCAGCAATTCCACTCCTCAGTGCATACCCCAAATCTCAGATGAGAATCATATACACCAATGCTCATTATAATAATTTACAATAGCCAAAATAGCAGAACCAATCCAAATACCAATCAACAGGTAAATGGATTAATTAAATTTGTTATAATGCATGTAATATAACATTATCCCACCAGCATAAAAGAACAAATATTATTGGATTCCTCTATATAACTTACAAGTGGGAAAATTCACATGAGAGAATGGAACACAAGTTACTAGTATCTGGGGAAAAGAAGAAAGGGGAACTTAATGATTAGTGATGATAAAATTTCTGTTCGAGATGACAAAAAAATTTCTAGAGATAGATAGTGATTATGATTGAACAATGTTAATATAATTAATCCAGTAAAATTTTATGTATATTTAGTGTATCTGTGGATGATAATAGTATTTTGATTTTGTAGTAGGAATCAAGCCTAGGACCACTACAAGCAATCTTGCTAGACAAACTATCTACTACCAAGTTATATCCTAGCCCATATTTTAAAAACAAAAGCAAAAACAAAAAACAAGCTGGGAACAGGTGGCTCACATCAATAATCCTACATGCTCAAGAGGCTGAAATCTGAGGATCAGGGTTCCAAGCCAGCCTGGGCAGGACAGTCTATGAGACTCTCATCTCCAATTAACCACCAAAAGGCTAGATGTGGAGTTTTGGCTCAAGTGGTAGAATGCTAACCCTGAGGAAAAATGCTTAGGGACAGCTCCCAGGCCCTGAGTTCAAGCTCCAGGACCAGTACACACACACACACACACACACACACACACACACACACACACACACACACACACACACACACACACACACACACACACACACACCATTAAAAAAATTCCAATAGTTCAGGTTATAATTATGCCTCCAAATGTACTACACTTGCCATCCTCATCATACCTTTCATTTAATGCTTACTGTGAAAGGTTGATCATTAACTATTAGGCAACATTCTGGTTGTAATTTTCCCCAAAGTTTTCTGCTTCAGATGTACCCTTTTCTCCCCTTCCA
Source organism: Dipodomys merriami (assembly GCF_024711535.1). NCBI lineage: Eukaryota > Metazoa > Chordata > Mammalia > Rodentia > Heteromyidae > Dipodomys > Dipodomys merriami. The sequence goes on along the minus strand of NW_027206168.1, from coordinate 7,404,224 downwards.
TCCTTTCCACCTGTCCACTTGTGCCATTTAAAAGAAGTGTTCCCATACAACTCTTATGTCCTCATAGCCCCACATAACTGATTGCATACGTGGGGTAGCCCTCAAAAGCAGGGATGTGGCCTAAGCTTCTCTCTCAGGAGCCCTGAGGCAATGCCAGGGCCAGGGATGTGGGCACAACTGGCTTGTAGAAACCCCAGGAGCCCTCAGTGTGTCATGTTTAAGGACATTCTAGAGTACCATAGCTAGGGATATGTGGCAGGCATCTGAAGCTACCTCAGAACCCAGGCCTTCACGGGGTATGGGGACCCACCTGCCCAACGCCATGCCACTGGCCAAGGAGGCCCCTCCATGCCCAGCACTGGCCCTCATGCCTCACCTCTGCCTGACCTCAAGGAGAAGCTCAGGGTGCGTTTGACGCCCTCACAGTTGCCTGGGTCCTCATTGATGATGCCCACAGTGGTGTTCCAGGTGGTCCAGTTCACCTCATCCACCCTGCAGGTGACAGGTGAAGTCAGGGAGCTGGCTTCCCAGGCTGGCCCAGCTTCCCGATACTACTCCCAATACATCAGCATGGAAACAGCTACCAAGAGACAGGAGCCTACTTTGGGGACACTTTCTCTCCCCAGTTTCATCATGAGACACTTTAATTGTAAATTTCTAGTCCTGACCCATCAGACACTTAAAACTTTCCATCATTGAACATTTGACCATGTGCTAGAATCTACAGTGGTTTTCTTTGCCCAGAGCTAAGCCCTAAGGGGCTCTCAAAGCTACAGCTGCCTAAAGAGTTTCATATTTTTATGGGGTACCAGTAGCTCAGGCCTGTAACCCTACCTACACAGGAGGCTGAGATCTGAGGATCATGATTCAAAGCTAACACAGGCAGGAAAGCCTATGAGACCCTGTTCTCCAATTAGCTACCCACCCACTCCCCCCGCCCAAAAAAGCCAGAAGTGGAGTTATGACTCAAATGCTAAAGTATAAGTCTGGAGTGGAAAAGGCTCAGGGAATGAACCCAGGTCCTGAGTTCAGCACCACTACTAGCACAAAAATGAAAGAATACAATAGAATAGAATGCTAGGAAATTGATTTTTTAAATTAAAATAGCTAAGTGTTGGTGGCTCACACCTGTAATCCTAGTTACTCAGGAGGCTTAGATTTAAGGACAGCAGTTTGAAGCCAGCCCAGGCAAGAAAGTCTGTAAGACTCCTATCTCCAATTAACCACCAAAAGTGGAGCTGTGGTTCAAGTGGCAGAGCTGTAGCCTTAAGCAAAAACCAGGGACAGCACCCAGGCTCTGAGTTCTAGCCCCAGGACTACACCAAAAAGAAACAAACAAAAAGTCTCCTATTCTCCTGACAGGCCCTAAGAGGCCCTCTATACCCACAGCTGACTCCAAGCATGTTCCTTCATGCCCATAACTGCACCCCCCAGGTTCTCAAGCATTGATTCCTACCTAGGTCTTACCTAAAACACCACCTGTAGTCGTCCTTGCCATCCGGAGTAAACCCCACCTGCAGCAGCTTGCCAGAGCGGAAGGCCTTCCTCATGCACTTCAGGAAGCTCTTTTCTGTGTCCAGGATAGTGATAGCTCTCTGCAGGAAGACACAAAGGGCTGAGCAGCCAAGGGTCAGAGGGACAGAAGCCACTAGCCAGGATCAGCCTCTCAAGGTATCTCCTAGCTTCTGATACCTCAGACCTGACCTTCCAGGATCCCCTCTCCTGGGCTTGTTTCCACAGACAGGCAGGTTTGTGCTCTAAGAAGGAGCTCAACTCATCCAGCTCAGATCTGCCTGGTGCCTGCTGAGCCTGGCTGGGACAGTTCCATAAGTGACCCCAGACCCTCCCCTAAGGAGCTCACAGGTCACCATACAGGGAGTAGGTAAAAGGAAGGACTCCAAGTGAGTCTGAATCCTAGCTTTGCCTCTTGCAGCTGTGTTCCCTGGGACACCTAACCATCCCTATCAAAGTGAGGGGGGATTAAATGAGAGAAGCTTAATAACAGGAGGTATATGTAGACTGCATGGTTCAGAAAGGGAGCTCTCAGCATCCTTTGCCCCATGCAACTAGTATCAATTGCCACCCTGCACCAAATTTATCTGTGATGGACACTCCACATGTCCTTCACTCCAGAACTGCCCAATCTCAGCCACACATGACTTCTATGGATGCTAGTCCTAGGTCTAGCTGTGCCCAGCTGTGTGAGGCAGCAGTACAGGTAGCCCTCTGGGCTGTGTCCCCTACCAGCTGTCCCACCTGAAGCTTCCAGATGTTCTTGCTCTCCTGTGCAATTTTGTTGACAGTCTCTCCCATGAGGGCAATGAGCATGTTGAGCAGGAGGATGTAGGTGAGAATCACATATGCTAGTAACAGGATGATGAAGACAGCCTTGAAGTCATAGTTTTCAGTGAACTCCAGGTCACCCATGCCAATGGTGAACTTGAACAGCTCCAGACACGTGAAGTACAGGCTGTTGTAGTTGTCAGGTGGTTGTACCTTACAGCCTGGACCCCGCCTGCTTTGCAATGTGGGTTCAGCCAGCACAGAGTCATTCTTCCCATCCTCAATCAATGTCACCACCGCTACAGGCCATGGAAGGGAGAGGTACAGCTGGATGGAAGCCAAGACTCCAGGGCCCCTAACACCACTCTCCTGCCTTGCTACCCAGGATGGGTTGATAGCAAAAAACCTGCTCAGACATGGAGCACCCTTGCGTGCAACTATCAGAAATTTTCCATAATATATTGCTTTATCATAATAAGACTTTATGTTCATATGCTAGAAAAATGTTAAAATAAATCTGTTAGGGCTGGGAAGGTGGCTCAGTGGTAGAGTGCTTGCATGGATGAGGCCCTGGGTTCGATTCCTCAGCACCACATAAACAGAAAAGGCTGGAGGTGGCTCTGTGGCTCAAGTGGTAGAGTGCTAGCCTTGAGCTGAAGAGCTAAGGGACAGTGCCCAGGTCCAGAGTTCAGGCCCCATGGCCAACAAAAATAAAAAATAATAATAAATCTGTTAATACGGTGTGAATATAGTCACCTTTGTACAATGTACAACCTGCTTAATTTTACACATCAGCCCTAGCTTTATCCCATTTGTCAGCTACTGCCACGCCGACCCCAGTAGAGTCTGCTTAGCATGGGAAACCATCTATCAGACCATGATAGGGGCCTCGAGACCCATCTCTGAGTTTTGGGACTTCACCGAAGTCTACCTCAGAGAATGGGGCTTTACAGAAACCTATCTCCAAGTTTTGGGACTTCACCGAAGTCTACCTTAGAGAATAGGGCTTCTAAGAGGCCTACTCCTGGGAAAAGGCTGGCAAAACCCCTGGAAAAGATGTGTTTCTGCCTATCTTTTCCTCATAAGAGTGCCTATTAATCTTTTACTGTTTCTACTGCTCATTGTACTTACTCATTGTCAACGTTCCCTTATTCAAAGCTCTTTCTTAAGAGTGTTGACGACTCCAATATCTGATGAGTGTCTTAAAAATATGACTAACTCACCAGAGTTAAGTGCTACCCTGAAACCCCTCTTATGGAGGCTAGTAGACAAGTTATAAGTAAATATAAAAGTATTGGGGGTTTCACAAAGTCACTCCAGAAGGAATTGTAAGAAATTTACAAAAAGTTGTAGGCACGGCTAGAACAGAAAGAATGTATGGCAATTGCTGAGATAACTACTTAGGAGAAAGAACTTCCTCATTTACTAAGAGACTTGCTAAATCTAAGTCTCCTTGGTGCTTACTATTAAAGAAGGAACAGGAAAGATCTTAATGGGACAGTTAAGGCCTCTATAGAAAAAAGTATAGATCTAGGCCTCCCTGACCTTACTATTAAAGAAGGAACAGGAAAGATCTTAATGGGACAGTTAAGGCCTCTATAGAAAAAAGTAGTGGTTAATTGGTGACAATCATCGAAACCCATTGTATTTCTTAAAAATAGAGGTAAAGCTGGAAACAAGTGCTTATCAGGCGACCAGCTGGTGACCACCCAAGAATGAAGCCCTGCAGCAAGATTATGTAACCTTTTGCCCTTTCTTATGGAGACTTTTGCTATAAAAGTTTGTTATCCTCTGCATTAAATCGCACTCAGCACTCAGCACTCAGCATCCACTCCTAATGTGTGTGAGTTGTCTGTTTGCCATCTCCCCGTCCTATTCCAGGTTCCTCCCCTAGGTATCCTCCGTCGTCCCGACAGAACCCGGTCCGCGGCAGGTGGCGCCCAACGTGGGGCTCAGAGCGGGGCAAGAAGCAGTTTCTTCAGTCAAGGAACCTTGGGAGGTAAGCATCTATCTCTCTCTCTTTCTCTTTTCCTTTCACCTGGAATAGTAGTCAGAAGCTCGTTGGGGTGCTGCAGGCCCCTCAGTTGTGACTGAGAAAGATAACGAGTAAATCATGGGGAGTTCATCTTCTAAGAATAAGGATAGTTTGTCTCTATTTTAAAACATATACTCCACAGCAGCAGTGGGAGAACAAACTAATCCTTGGTTCCCGCAGGAAAAAGGAAACCATTGAAAAAGTGAATGTAATTCTAAGTTCCATAAAGACGGAACTCCTCCTTTGAGAGGAAACAAAAAACGGAAAAAGGGAACCATTGAAAAAGTGAATGTAAATCTAAGTTCCATAAAGACGGAACTCCTCCTTTGAGAGGAAAAAAAAAAAAAATGGAAAAAGGAAACCACTGAAAAAGTGAATGTAAATCTAAGTTCCATAAAGAGGGAACTCCTCCTTTGAGAGGAAACAAAAAACGGACAGAGGGGCAACCAGCCCCTCCCCAAGAGAATAAGAAACAGTTAGATCATTTGATACAATTTTCATATTTCAGGAATGGTGAAAGCCTGCCTGCAGGTGTGGTCTTGGGGCTGGCGGAGAGTCTTGGCGGACGCGCTATAAGACTGCCAGCGGGGCCAGTGGGAGACGTCCCCTGGACCCCTGGGTGGGGCTGTCCTCGAGATCGGGTAGAGGGGGTTCGAGTCCCCCCGATTGGCCGATTCTCTCTGGTTGGAAGCCCTTCTGGACAGACTGTCTGACCAGCAGTCTGACGCGCTTGCTGTCTGTCTTGAGTGTGCGTATATGTCTTCTATTAACTCTAATTTGAATCTTAGGCACGCAGCCCTGGGGCTGGTGGATGAGGGGCTTACTGATCCCCTAGACCCAGAGGAAGAGTGCGCATTTCCCACTTAATTGCCCCTTCCACCCTTTTAGAATTACAGGAGTGCCCGGACCAGATTGCCCACCTCCCCAGAGAAAGCGTGACCAAGTGCACATACATTACCAACCCCCGTATGTGGTGTGTGTGTATGTGTGTGTAATTTTAACTTCTTTTTCTTTCTTATCTCAGTTTTATTAATTTGGACACTCCTTGTCCCAGAGATGGGGCAAGGACAAAGCAAGCTTACTCCTCTCAACCTCCTGCTCAATCATTTCAAAGAGGTAAAAGAGAGGGGGTATAATTTCAGTATAATTGAAAATCTCAGAAGAATCTAAAAAGAAAAATTCTCTAGAATAAGTAGAGGGGGTTCTAGTCCCCTGGTAAGTGGTGAGATGTCACCCCATTCACTGAGACCTAATTTTGTCTTTGTGGCCACTTGTTTGTCTTGTTTAGTGTGTGTGTTCGTTTTATGTTTTCTGAGGTAGGGAAGATTTGGGTGAGTGTGACAGGCTCACTCAGCAGACTCTGGATTCAGTTTGCTGAATGAGAACAGCACAGAGATTCAAAAGACTAATTAGTGAATTGCCTTGCTAGATAAGCAAGCTCTGGGAAAATTAAGCCCAGCAAAGGTACCTATTTTAAAAGAACTACTGTCTTAAATTTTTGTTTAAAAACTTTAAATAATGTACGTACAACTGATTTTTATTTTTGCGCGCTTTAAGATCTGTGTGTTTTGTGTGTGTTTGTGAACATGTTCAAAGATAAAAAATTGTCAGCATGCTGTAACAATTGGGTGAGTTTAAATTTAAAATTCAAAAGGTTATGAGGTTTGGACATTACCAAAAAATTTTAAAAAATCTTCACATTGTTTTAAATGGCTTTTTAAAAGGTTCTTTAACTTGCAAATTAGAAAATCTGGTATTTTAAAAACTAATATTTTAAAATGCATAAGACTGTTTATACTGTAATCAAGTTATCTGGCTTAACAAAAATGCATTGGCTGTTTGGGGTCTAATTCCCTTGGCTAAAATTTGGGGATAAATATTAGAAATTTAAATGTAAAGGTTAGTTTAACACTGTCAAAGATGTTACCTGTTCTGTCTATCTAAAACTGTATTTCATTTGAGAACCAAGAGAAGAGACAGGGAAAAACTTAGAAACCAACAGAAGACCTATCTTTAGGGGTGAAGGGTGAACAAGCAGAAGTGCAGTTCAGCTGGTCATGCAGTGGGACAGGCCCTGGGAGGAGTCCACCCATGGTGAGGCAAGCTGGCACAAACGCAGTTCATCTAACCCTAAAGAGTCAGATAGAGTGTGTGGCCATTCCATAGGAGGGGCCAAGTGGCCCATCGTTGTTCTGTCTCTTTTCCCTGCAGATAGACACTGAAAACATGATGGTTAAAATGAATGATGTGATAATCTGATTAGTATTGCTAAACTTTCCCTTGGATGTGTTAACATTAAAATTAGGAAGGCCTTAAAAAGAGGGTAAAAAGTTATTTGTATAATGTGGCTTACTTTCAATTATGTTCTACAATTAGGATGTTTTTAAAAGTTATAAAGATGTTAAATCTAGCTTTGTGGTATAGTAAAGGTGACTGTAATTCTTGCATTAAGGAAAATTGTCATTTGAGTTTAAAAATCTTAATGTGTGTCTGTTTTAAAACAAGCAGCCAAGAGGCAATGAGTGACACTTGGCCTCAAGATTTCAAGGGATCTTTTCAAAATGCAAATGAAAACTAAAGTATAAAATATTAAAGGTGATTAATAAGAGGTTTAAAAAAATAGGGAATGGATTTTTGGATATATAGTTTAAATGTAAAATCATTCTTGACATTGGCCTCAATGTGCAAAAAAAAAAAAAAAATAGGATTATCAAAATGATTGCTATTCTAGTTTGCTCTTATAGGTTTTTTAAGTTTCCAGCAAGCCCAAAGCAAAGCACAGAGGATTCTTACAGTTTGTCAGATGTAACTTTGACTCTTAATAAGTGTCAGGTAAGTGCATGCTTAAAAGCTACTTCTATGTTGACCACCTTGTTGCTTTTAATTGGAGTAAAATGGCCTTTTATAAGACTCAGTGATCTGCAAACTGGTTCAAAGCCAGCCCGGGCAGAAAAACGTCCCTGAGAGGCTGTCACCTCTATTCAGCCAGCAGAGTACTAGCCCTGGACTGAAGAGTCAGGGGACAGTACTCAAGCCCCAAGCTGGAGACTCACAGTGGCAGAGTACTAGCCCTGGACTGAAGAGTTAGGGGACAGCATTCAAGCCCCGAGTCTGGGACTCAAAGTGGCAGAGTGCTAGCCTTGAGCTGTAGAGCTGAGGGACAGTGCTCAGGCCCCGAGTTCAAGTCCAGCAACCAGCTAAGGAAAATGCCAATGAGGCATTTATCCAGTGTAGAGAAGACACTCCTGGGACAAAAACAATGGTGGAGCATCCAGAGGCAGTAAGCCACTGCTTGGATGGCAGAAATGTCAGATCCTAGAGTCATTTGTGCATGGCCCTTCAAAACCGGTCAGAGCCGGGAGGTCATGGGAAGAGTTTATAAGCATGCCTAATGTTCATGACTACCTTGTAAGGGACAGGAACTTGCCAGTCCTCTGTGATAGTAAAAAAGCTAATGTTATAAAATATGGGGGGGTAGTTTAAATCTTAACCCCTTTATGTGCCAAAAGCTCTAATTGGCAGTAATATTGAGCTGACACCAGTAACATGAAATTCATCTGCCCAGGAAAAAGTTTGTAAACCTGAGAGAGTGTTTCTATTGATATCTGTCTTAGGCATTATTTGGGATCATTAGAGATCACATTCCTAAGCCATCTAAAAAGATGCTTTTTGCAAACTAGAGTGCTATACAAGCTACACTACTGTAGCCGGAGAAAAGGTCTGTGCAGTTGTCAAAAGTTAAATATTGTTCTTAATGACATCTAACCCTGATGGCCTCTTTGTAAAATAGGCTAAGGTTATAGGCTCCTGGCTAGGTAAGATCAACGCCCCTAAAGTCAGCTTGAAGAAGTTACAGAAGATTGACCTTCGCCCTTCTACCCCCATTTTAAGATCAAGGGTCCAGAGTCAGTTTTGAAAAAATGAGGCAAAATAGATAAAATAATTTTTTTTAGAAAAAGGCATAAAGAATAGTGTTAACAGCTGTAGGTGTGCAAGTGTGGAGACTGCATTTGTCAGAGATGGTTACAAGACTAAGCCTTCTGTGTCTATTTATAAAAAAAAAAAAAAAAATCTGGTTAGTAAAAAAGTTATTTTGGTAAATTGTCCTGGGCTATTGTCTAAATGTTCTTAGAAACCAACGGAGTCATGGCCTGCCAAGCCTATGTATTACTTGCATCCTTAACCAGTCTGTGTAGGAATTTACAGCCCAGCATGAGGTGTGACAGTCCCTTGGAGCCACTGAGAGACCCGGCTGTTGTGGTTGCTGCTGCTGCTGCTGCTACTGCTGTACACCTTAATGGGTAAAGTTCAACGACGGCCTGACAGTCAACCAGAGATACTCCTGCTTGATTCCATCACCTGAATCTGCTTCCTGGTTGAAAGCTGCTAAATCTAAGATCTTGTGGGACATTCTTTTGGGTGATATCCAGAAATCCTCTCTCTTCCCACAGTGGATATTGGGGACAAGGATATCACTGGCTTGCTTGTCTTAGGCACTTCAGTGCATAGTGACTGGAAATCCACTCTAGGGTCACAGCCTAGTTTGACTCTGATATGGTAATAACCTGAGTGTGTTATCAATAGAGGTAATACTCTTAGCCTTAAAATCTAGCAAGCTTCTGCATCATGGTGGTGCCTTAAGGCTGTTCTAAGATAAAGGTTCCGCAAGCCAAAGGAAAATTGGGCAGTTTTAAACTACAGCCACAAAGATGGACAAGAGATTGTAAAGAAAGAGGGTGGTAAAGAAAGCCTTGGGAAAGGAATTGTAAAGAAAGAAGGAAGTAAAGAAAGCCTTGGAAAGAGAATTGGGGAAATTTGAAAAGTAAGGATTGTCTTTAAGACAAACCTCAGAAAGTTTAAGTATGTCGCAAATGGTATGAGTATGTCTTAAAATTGGAGCTTACAAGGACAGCTGGTATAAAATTGATACACGGAGTCAGGACTGGTGAAAATTAAAAAAAAAAAAAAAAAAAAAAAAAAGGGGCAAATGCCACGCCGACCCCAGTAGAGTCTGCTTAGCATGGGAAACCATCTATCAGACCATGATAGGGGCCTCGAGACCCATCTCTGAGTTTTGGGACTTCACCGAAGTCTACCTCAGAGAATGGGGCTTTACAGAAACCTATCTCCAAGTTTTGGGACTTCACCGAAGTCTACCTTAGAGAATAGGGCTTCTAAGAGGCCTACTCCTGGGAAAAGGCTGGCAAAACCCCTGGAAAAGATGTGTTTCTGCCTATCTTTTCCTCATAAGAGTGCCTATTAATCTTTTACTGTTTCTACTGCTCATTGTACTTACTCATTGTCAACGTTCCCTTATTCAAAGCTCTTTCTTAAGAGTGTTGACGACTCCAATATCTGATGAGTGTCTTAAAAATATGACTAACTCACCAGAGTTAAGTGCTACCCTGAAACCCCTCTTATGGAGGCTAGTAGACAAGTTATAAGTAAATATAAAAGTATTGGGGGTTTCACAAAGTCACTCCAGAAGGAATTGTAAGAAATTTACAAAAAGTTGTAGGCACGGCTAGAACAGAAAGAATGTATGGCAATTGCTGAGATAACTACTTAGGAGAAAGAACTTCCTCATTTACTAAGAGACTTGCTAAATCTAAGTCTCCTTGGTGCTTACTATTAAAGAAGGAACAGGAAAGATCTTAATGGGACAGTTAAGGCCTCTATAGAAAAAAGTATAGATCTAGGCCTCCCTGACCTTACTATTAAAGAAGGAACAGGAAAGATCTTAATGGGACAGTTAAGGCCTCTATAGAAAAAAGTAGTGGTTAATTGGTGACAATCATCGAAACCCATTGTATTTCTTAAAAATAGAGGTAAAGCTGGAAACAAGTGCTTATCAGGCGACCAGCTGGTGACCACCCAAGAATGAAGCCCTGCAGCAAGATTATGTAACCTTTTGCCCTTTCTTATGGAGACTTTTGCTATAAAAGTTTGTTATCCTCTGCATTAAATCGCACTCAGCACTCAGCATCCACTCCTAATGTGTGTGAGTTGTCTGTTTGCCATCTCCCCGTCCTATTCCAGGTTCCTCCCCTAGGTATCCTCCGTCGTCCCGACAGAACCCGGTCCGCGGCAAGCTACCCTCTGTGTACCTGTGTTTCTTGGGGGTTCTGTCTACTCTAGAACTCTAGATGTCAAGCAGAGTAGCCTCTTCCCACATACCACCCTGTTCTTTAGCAGCTGTACAACATAGTTATGCATATCAGTATCATGAACCCCCTTGGCCTTATCCCTTCCTTTGGCTACTAATATGCAGGGATTTCAGGTACAGATGCCAGAGCCATCTCTACCAGGGCCCTCCTGGATGAGCTTTCCCACTCTCCCACAGAACCCATGTAACTGCAGAACTGAGACGAGAATCAGAACAGAGCCACGTGCTTCAAACATGATGTGCATATGTCAAATAAAAGGCACAGAAGTCTTCTTGAAGGGCTCTCAAGGACCAACCTCAGACAATCTGAGCATCAGAGTAAAGGTTGGTAAAAAGGATTTACTTGCTGAGTGCCAGTGGCTAAAGCCTGTAATCCTGGCTACTCAGGAGGCAGAGATCTGAGGATCATGATTCAAATCCAGCCCAGGCAGGAAAGCCCAAGAGACTCTTATCTCCAATAAACCACCAGAAAACCAGAAGTGGTGCTGTGGCTCAAGTGGTAGAGTGCTAGCCTTGAACTGAAAAGCTCAGAGACAGCGCCCAGGCTCAGAGTTCAAGCCCCAAGACTGGCAAAAATTAAAAAAAAAGAAGAAGAAGATTCAATCATTTAAAAGTAATAGTCCATGAAGCAAAAAGAAAAAGAGAAAATCCAAGGGAGGGAAAGAGGGAAGAAAGGAGGAAGGGAGAGAAGAAGGCAGGCAGAAAGGAAGACAAGAAGACAGGCAGGCAGGCAGAAAGGAAAGTTCTATGGGCTCCAAAAACCAATTTTCACTAAGGGGTGTGTGTGTGTGTGTGTGAGAGAGAGAGAGAGAGAGAGAGAGAGAGAGAGAGAGTGATTTGTAAATCTAGGGAATCTAAGTAAGCAGTATAATAAAGTTATTGTTATTCTTCATAAAACTCTCCTTTAAATCTTATGTTAAAATAAAGCTAGGAGGAAACTGAGTCACAGTACAGCTATGCTACAGACAATCAATATTACCTATATCAAAAATTACTGACAACTTTTTTATGAATCACATTTCCAAGTTCTCAGGCTGGTTTTAGTGTATCCTCTATCCATTCACTCTGTCACCTGCAGACATAATACTGTCTTGTCCCCCCCCCCCACACACACACACGTTTCTTTCCCCCCTCCCAGGCAGAAGCCTTAGGAAGTCAGGAGCCCAACCCTCCCACTAGGCCTGACCAATCCCCTTACCTGTGGAAAACCCAAACAAGAAAACAAGATAGACAAACATGAAGCGACACAGGTCTCTCAGGATCATCTACAAGAGAGAGTAAGCTTATTAGAGACAAATCTGGGCCCTAGAAAAAGCAAAGCAAGATGGCAGGCAAACAACCCATGAACATGCAGGAGTGCTGGGTTACCGCTCACGCATACCTCCCATGGGCTTTGTTCTGGTTGGGAGATGGGCTCTTAGGGTTCAGAGGGTCAAAGTTCAGATAAGCCCCCACACCTCAAAGCCTGATTACATGATTCTTGGGAAATGGGTTGAGAGCTAAATCAACACCTCCCAAGATGATTGAGACAGGCTGGGTAATGTGAGGGGCCATGCTCTATACCCCTGGGGTAAAAGAGACTATAAAAACCACCTTCTCAATCATGACAGCATAGATGCCCATCTGCTGGAAGCCTCGTGTATAGTAGAGCATGTTGGTCCAGCCCATGGCCAGGGAGAATACCATGGAGGCCACGTACTCCTTGTGGTGACAGAAGTACAGCACCACAGATGCCAGCATGAACAGTGACTGCACAAAGCTGAGTAGAGAGACAGGAAGCTCAGTTCATGGGTGCTTAGAAGGCCTGGTTCCCTCAAACAAAAACCCAAGGCTACACATGTGGGCCTGAAGACTAAGGCCCGTGTAGGTGCTATACTGCTATACTGCATGAGCTGTACTGCTTCCTATAGCCCATGAGTTCTCATCAGGAGCAATATTACTCTCCTAATAGGTAAAATTTGGTTAAGGGTAGGAAATAAGATCTTATTCTCTATAAAGCCCAGATATAAAAATAGCACTGATGTTCCTTATGAAAGCCCATTATAGCTGAAAAAGCATTGGATCCACTTAGGTTACTAAACATTAGAGCTTAGCAACACAGAGCATCAGAGTGTATGTAGGTTGTGCCCTCATGATCATACAGCTCTCTGCACAACCCCACAAAGAAGACCCTGCAAGCCATGCATTGGTGGCTCACACCTATAATCCTAGCTACTCAAGAGGTTGCAATCTGAGGATTTTGGTTTGAAGTCAACCCAGGTAGGAAAGTCCATTAGACTTTTATCTCCAGTTAATCACACACACAAAAAAAACAGAAGTGGAGCTATGGCTCAAGTTGTAGTACTAGCTTTGAGCAAAGAAGCTCAAGGAGTACTCCCATGCCCTGAGTTCAAAACCCAGGACTGGCATACACACCAAAAAGAGGATTATGCAACATCCTGCTATCCCAGGAAGATACACAAATCTACCCAGTACCTACTAATTACATGCCAGCATGAAGTAAAATCCTAGGTTAAACAGTCTTAAGTTGGGAACTATCTGTACATAAATGGATACATAATATCACTGAGCCACTAAAATTTCATGGAAGTTTAAGTAAGAAAAAATATCCAAAAAGATAATAACGGAAAATGGTTGAGGAACATTGCTTTAACACCCAACAACCTTCCTACTTGGTCCCCAGGAACAAGAGACTGGCAGGATAATAGATGACCTAGGAAGCCTAGGCCTGTAAGGGGAACAGCAATGTTCTTTCAAAAACCTACAGACAAGCAGGGTGCTGGTGGCTCACCCTGTAATCCTAGCTACTCAGGAGGCTGAGATCTGAGGATCACTGTTCAAAGCCAGCCTGGGCAGGAAAGTCCATGAGACTCTTATCTCCAATAAAACCACTGTGGCTCAAGCAATAGAGCATTTGCCTTGAGTTGAAGAGCTCAGGGACAGCACCCAGGCCCAGAGTTCAAGCCCCATGATTGACAAAAAAAAAAAAAAAAAACTACAGATAGTGGTGGACACATCCTTAGTTTCAGGAACAAAGCCAAGGAAAATGTCCTTCAACTCCCTAGCCCAGTGAACAAGGTGGAGGGCATCTAGAGGGCCTATGACAGAACTGTTCAGTGACTCCCTCCTTGTCTTGGTTCATCATGGTCTCCTTCAAAGAGTCTTCCTGGCTACATTCATCCTACAGACCACATTGGCAATCTTACTCCTAATTTGTATAAAAGGTTCAGCAAAAGTGACCACTGTTCTGATATGAATCTGGGAAACTGTAAAGATTGTATCAATAAACTGGTTCACCAACTTGAATCCTCAGCAGCTTCAGAACCTGGGCCAGAAAGTTAATTAAACCAGTTGCAATAGGCAAAAAGCTATCTCTGGTGACAAATGGGATCCCCACAATGGATTTGGGAGTTGAAACACAATAAATAAATGAAAAGTGAATTAGCAGACTCCAGAATGCCAAATCCAAACACAGCATTGGGGGAAAACTGAGAAACAACCCTGACAATAAAGTAACTTCAAAGGCTTCCCCTAATTAGAAGGAGAGTGAAGAAGGGCCTAAAAAGGAATACTGGAAGCTTCATCTCTGAAGAAAAAGGCCTTTGATCCAGATTTATCAGCATCATTAAAAACATTGAGAAGGGGCTCATGCCTGTAATCCTAGTTCCTAAGATTTTAGGATCAAAGTTTGAAACTAGCCCAGGCAGAAAAGTTTCTGAGACTCTAATCTCCGAATCATGAGCAAAAAGAAGAATATTTGAGGGTGACATTGTCCAAAAAGAAATGTACTCATTACCTGACTTATGAAATAGCAACCCACAATACATCACCTTTATAATAACAATTTTTTAAAAGGAAGTTGAGATGTGGATCAAATGGTAGAGCACCAGCCTTGGTCTTAAGTTCAAAGTCACACACACACACACACACACACACACACACACACACACACACACACACACACACACACACACACACACACACACACACACACACACACACACACACACACACACACACAGAGATATGGTACCAGAAACAGAAATAGCTATTGTGTACATTATATAACATAAGTGATAGAAAGCTGGGAGGTGGATGACTTCCTTCCAGGATAAAAGCTTGAGAGGAAAAAGAATTTTCTTTATAAAGTTTGGTTTATCCAAATCTGTCTATAGTAAAGCCTAAATTGATAATGCCAGTCCACACATAAAGAGCTTGCAACCAGTGTACCATGGTTTTTTTTTTTCTTTTTGTGCCTGTACTGAGGCTTCAACTCAGAGCCCAATCACTGACCCTTAGCATTTCTGCTCAAGGTTGGTGTTCTACTGCTTAAGCCACAGCTCCACTTCTTGCTTTTTGGTTAGTTTAATCGGGGATAAGCATCTCATTGACTTTCTTGCTCAGCTGGCTTTGAACAATGATCCTCAGCTCTCAGCCTCCTGGGTGCCTAGCTCAGTGCTGCACTCTTTATCACAAACATATATCAAGAATTTCCAGATTATGATGACAGCTGCTAACATAAAAGCAAAAAAACAATTAAACTATAGGAAATAACTTGGAGAAAAGAAAAACTATGCAAAAATGAAAGAAAAATAAGGTTGGAGGCCTGGCTAAGGGGGGTAGAGAGTCAGCCACCAAGTGAAAGCTTCAGATCAAGACTTTGAATATCACTCTTGGACCAAAAAAAAGGTTCCAAAAACAGCCTACTCAGAAACAAACCACCTTGAATGCCAGGAAAGACCATACTAACTAATAAGCATTTTGTGTGAAAGGCAAACTAACGCTTTCTTATCATCTTAAAGAAAGTGACAGAAAACCCAGGAGATCACCTGCCGAGCAACTTGTTTCTGTTCCATTCCAGAGATAACATGATAATAGTAACTTCCCTATAATTGCTTTTGATTCAAAGACAGCCACACATCCTGTGATTTGGGACTCTCATGTGTTCAGGCATTTCCCCTTCTCTTCTTGGAGATGCCTTTGATCTCCTAGGTAGTGTATATGCATACTTTTCTCATCCCCTGTCCCTGATTCTTCCTATTTAACCTGAAGTCAATGGCTGTACCTCAGAAGATAACTGAGGATGTACTAAAAGGCTCCCATGGCTGCCGTGGAATAAATCTCCTTTCTCTGCCTTTTACTATGTCTTTTTGTTTGGTAGGATATAACTTGGGACTCCTGGACATTGAGCCTGGTGTCCAAAAATCCAGGTTCAATGGCATATGCCTGTAAACTCCAACAGTTGGAAGGTGAGTCAGCAGGAGGATTACAGTATGGACTACACAAGTTCATAGCAAGAAGGGGGAAAGGAGGAAGAAGAGGAGGAAAAGGAAAAGGAGGAAAAAGAGAAGGAACAGAGAGAGAACAGTTATCTGGATAAAAAGAAACCCACCTGAAACCAAAACACAGCTGGGCGCCAGTGGCTCATGCCTGTAATCCTAGCTACTCAGGAGGCTGGATCTGAGGATCACGGTTCAAAGCCAGCCCTGGCAGGAGAGCTTGTGAAATACTTATCTCCAATTAACCATAGAAAAGTCTTGAAGTAGTGCTATAGCTCAAGTGGTAGAGCACTCTCCTTGAGCTGAAGAGCTGAGGAACCGCACCCCGGCCCAGAATTCAAGCCCCATACTGACAAAAAAAAAAAAAAAACCTAAAAAACATTTAGAACACGAGCACTGGTGGCTCACTCCTGTAATCCTAGCTACTCAGGAGGCTGAGATCTGAGGCTCCCAGTTCAAAACCAGTCCTGGCAGGAAGCACTGCATGAGAAGTAGAACCAGCCAGAAGTAGAACTGTGGCTCAAAGTGGTAGAGTGATAGCCTTGAAGAGAAGAGCTCAGGGACACTGCCCAGGCCTTGAGTTCAAGCCTTACAATTAAAAAAAAAAAAAGTTTAAAACATAAGGGACAAGAAGAAGATATAATAAATTTACAGAGAAAAAAATTAAAATAGATCTTAATATAAAGTCCAGAATCAGAGTGGTTTTATCTGTAATACATTTTACTTCCCTCTTGTCCTGTTTTTTGGTTCAAGACACTCTTCCCCCAAAGAAGAGAGTAAACAGAAAAATGGAGACATGGTTGGGTTTCAGAAAATAAGAAATACCACCTAGGAAATTAAAGGGATCTCCAAGAAGAGAATGGGAAATGGCTAAACACGTGTGAGTGATGTGACTCAGAATTCAAGCACACTGAAGGCTGTTATCACTGTGTCCTCTACTGTTATACCATCTTTTTTCCACCAGTTGAAAATACAGAAGCATATGTTCAAATAAAACAAGAGATAAAGCTAAGAAAGAGGAAGACATGAGAAAGCAAGGAGCAATGAAAATTCCAAGATTGATATTAGGTAAGTCTCAGGGTGTCAGGAAGGAGAAAAGCTAGATGCTAGGTGGCACACATCTATCATTCTAGCTACTAAGGAAGCTGAGATCCTAGGATCACAATTCAAAGCCAGCCAGGGCAGACAAATCTGAGATATTCTTATCTCCAATTAACCAGCCAAAAAAAATACTGGAAGAGGAGGCATGGCTCAAGTGGTAGAGCAATATAAGAAAACATTACTCCTTCTCATAGACCCTGTCTGTGGCTAGAGTTTGCCTTTTCAGAATAAAGAATAGGAATCTCAAAATTAGGGGGGAAAGATGGAATTTATGAGCCCTAAGAACACACTACCTGAAATCAAGTTAGAAATATACTCTTGCCAGGTACCAGTGGCTCACCTATAATCCTTGTTATTCAGGAAGCTGAGATCTGAGGATCGCAGTTCAAAGCCAGCCCAGGCTAGAAGGTCCATGAGACTCTTATCTCCAATTAAGCACCAAAAGAGCTGGAAGTGGAGCTGTGGCTGAAGCAGTAGAGTGATAGCTTTGAGAGCAACAGAACTCAGGGACAGTACCCAGATCCTGAGTTCAAGCCCCAAGACCAACATTTTTTTTTTAAAGATACCCACTTTTTTCTCTTCTCAGGATGAGGGAAATCTGGAGTCCAGGACAGACAACATGAGTGAAGATACCCAGAGACTGGTTCTCCCTGTCTGAAAATCCCATGTGCATGACATTCCTTGGAGGTTCTAGATTACTTTATAGAGGTTTCTTGTGACTATCATATTTTTACAACTGCATTTTTACTTCTCTGTTTCTTCCTAATATGGTATTTCTTAATTAAGAACAATTCTGGTACACATACCATATCACATCACATCATACAAAATAGAACCCTTTGATAATATCTGTGATCATTTTTATTGTCAAGACTGGAAGATGAACCAAGCACTGGTAACTCATGCCTATAATCCTAGCTACTCAGGAGGCTGAGATCTGATGATTGCAATTTGAAGCCAGCCCAGGCAGAAAAGTCCCTAAGAGTCTTATGTCCAATTACTTAGCAAAACACCAGAAGTGGAGACAGAAGTAAAGCACCAGCCTTGAGTGGAAAAAGGCAAGAAAGAGCTCAAAGCTCAGTGCGCGCGCGCACACACACACACACACACACACACACACACACACACACACACACACACACACACACACACACACACACACACACACACACACACACACACACACACACCACAGCCTGGCAGATAAGGGATAGATAGCTGTTGGCATTTAGTGAGTAAAGCCAGTGATATTGCTAAATCTTCAACACACAGGATAGCCTCCTCTCACTACAAATAAAAATTTTCTAGTCCAAAATGTCAGTAGAGCCAAGATGAAGGAAAAAAAAACCCTGCCCTTAAAGACTAGAATGCAGAACAGTCAGCGTTCCTAACACATAATTTTGTGGGAAAGACGTTTACCAAATAGAATATACTGTTTACATATACTTTTTTTCATCTTTCTTCTCACAGTGTAAAGCCAAAAATGTTCATCTTCAAATTTAGTCACATCAGGTCTTTTTTTTTTTTTTTTGGGTCCAGTTGTGGGGCCTGAACTCTGGGCCTGGGCGCTGTCCCTCAGCTCTTCAGCTCAAGGCTAGCACTCTACCACTTGAGCCACAGTGCCACTTCCGGCTTTCTTTTCTTTTTGCTTATGTGGTGCTGAGGAATCGAACCCAGGGCCTCAGGCATGCAAGGCAAGTGCTCTACCACTGAGCCACTTTCCCAGCCCCTCACAGCAGGTCTTTTTTGTTCTATACCCCTTTCAGTCTGCCATGTCCTTAATTTGAAACACAGTTGAATTCATTTGTCCCAATTTGTATTGTATATCAGATCTCTCTGACATCTAATTTGTTTTTAATTTGGAAACTGTACATTTAGCCTGTGTTGCATAGTTCCATGAGTTTTGAAAAATACATAGCATCATGCCAAGTGCTGGTGTCTTGTGCTTATAATCCTACCTCCAAACCCTGGTAACCACTGGTATGCTGGCCTTCCTTTTGAAAGATTAAAAATTAGAATTACATTTTACAATTGCTAACTGCTGATTTTGCTTTTGTAAACTTGCTCGTGCTAGCACTAACACCCCTCCCTTCTGGAAATTAGGAATTGAGTGAAAAAAAGTCTCGGAGCCAAGATGTCGGCCCTGGGACAAGCTCTGTAGTCCTAAATAAAGAACAAACATCGTAAATAAAGAACAAAGGAGCGTGAGTTCCTGTTTGGAAATTCCCCAAATGGGACCTGAGATAAGGGCCATCTGGCAAGTCCAGCAAGCTAGGTCAAATGTCAACCCATCACAAGCCTGTAACTATGTGAACTCCCCTCCAAGGTAACCGCTCCCCCTAGATTTGCCCTGAGCCAACCAGTTTACTACGAGTGCTACAAAAATTTCCCACCTAGCAAAATGATTGCCGGAGTACATGGTGAATTTTAAATTGGGCCAATCCCAGAGCACCTGGTGTCTTATGCTAATCCTGTGGTCTTTGCCTTTAAAAATGCTCGTAACTGCTGCTCCGGGCTCTCTCCCTTGCCTGGGCAGAGAGACCGTTTGTGCAAACGCTGAATAAACTCCTCTTGCTTGTTGCATCTACTGGTTTGGAGTCTTGGTTTCTGGGGTGCCCTCCTGTAGACAAAAGTATCCCAGGAGTCTGGGGTCTTTCACTTTTAAATAGCCTTTTGTAGAATCTTATATACATATAATTGTATAATCAATAGTCTCTTAGGCCTGGATTCTTTCACTTAGTAAAATGCATTCTTTTGACTCATCCATGCTTGTTGCATAAATCCTTGGTTTCTGCCTTTTTTGTTGCCAGTAGTATTCTATTGTATGTACCACAGTTTGCTTATTAAGCTACCTGTTGAAGGATATCTAGGTTGTTTCCAGTTGGGTCAGTTCAAACAAAACCGCTAAGAACATTTAAACAAATAAACAAGACGTGTTGGTGCATACACGTGTAATCCTAACTACTTAAGAGGGAGATCTGGACAATCACAATCCAAAGCCAGCCCATACAAGAAAGTGTGTGGGACTCCATCTCCAAAATAACCAGTAGATCATAGCAGGAGGTGTGACTAGAGTGGTAAAAGGCCAGTTGTGCAGGTGAACTGAGAAACCCCAGTGGAGGGGAGGCCGGGGATGGAGGGGTGAACAAAAAAGACTAGAAATTCTTGAAGGCAAAAAATAATATTTCATCACAATCTTCAAGTGCTAACCCAGAGAATGCCAGAGGGATGGACAAACTGATGGAAAGAATGAACAAGGAAACGTCTAACTTGGACATTAAGTTAAAACACAGTCTGTCAATCTGAGCACCTGACTCTCATCTGGCATGGATGGTATAGATAGCACTGGGTATGCACTCACACATGCAGTAAACACTTGAATGCCTTCTACCATGGATCCAACATGTTTAGCAATGCCCTAGTGTACTAGATGATCCAGAAGAGGCTCTTCTGGGTCTTGTGAGTTTACTAAAAGCTGATCAACTCAGACCTGCCCCCACTTTATATCTGTACCCTCTGATCTAAGCTATGCCCTGCTGCTTACTCTACTATTAACTTTGGGTTCCAGAGGGAGGGGGGGAAAGAAGAAGAAAAACAAGGAAGTAGTGGAATGCAAACAGCCCCTCAAACAAGCAATGCCAACTTCTATCATCTTAAAAAGAACAGTCTGAAGCTCAGGAACCCACAGGCACCTCATTCCTGCTGGCCCTGGTAAAGTGGTTAACAATTTCTCCAGAGACAAAAGTAATGATCCAGCAGGCCACACTTTGCCCAGTACCTACCACTTTCCCCCAATTCTCCCCATTGAATATGTACTGTCAGGTAATTAATAAACCTCCTTCTCTGCCCATGTTTCTTTATTTGGCATATAAGGGCAAGTAGCTGGACCTAACATGGGATTCCTGGGATTTAGGCCTGGAGTCTAAAAACTAGATTTTACACCTGTATTTAGGCCCAGAACAAGTGAAAGAATGAGTGAAAACTAACTGCTGTCACCTCAGGACTAGACCAAAAGAGAATAAAAGTCAACATATCACTTACAAAAGCATCTCACTGTAGCTGTCCACAAATAAGGTCTTGATTGATGGTCGTCTCTGCAGGAAATACTGAATCTGCAGGTAAGCAGACAGAGTGAGGCTTCAGAAAATGTTGGATACACTCAATGGAGAGGGAGCTCTTTAAGTATCATCTGATGAGACTCTGGAGTTTATTCAGAGATTATTAAGGATGGAAGAGAATGGATCCAGCTAATCAAGTGATTGTGGTGAACTGACCCCATTTTTTTCTAAATATAAAGTGAAATTATAAGCACACTTAGAAGTAAATGTCAGAGAAAAAGTCACCAGAATATTATCCATTACTGCTACTTAAAGGTGAGATTGAACTTTTCTTTCTCCTTTCTAACTAGTGCTTTTTTTCTTAATTTTCTCTAAACATTGTAGTAAAAAGTTAAAAAGTGAAAGTCCCATTACTGGCAGAGAAAGAAAATAAGAGAAAAAAGAGAGACAAAAAAAGAGGAAGGAAGGGAGGGAGGGAGGGAGGGAAGGAGGGAGGGAGGGAGGGAGGGAAGGAAATCATAATGATCCCACTGGGCCTGGTGGTTCCCACCTACAATCCTAGCACTCAGAAGGCTGAGGCAGAAGATCAAGAGTTTAAGGCCAGCTGGGATACATAATGAGATCCTATCTCAGTAACTGTTTTATCAAATTCTGTATTCAAATCTCTTGGCATTCACCTAAGTTCTTGCCCCTCTTTAACACTGAAACTGAAAATAATAAATCATGCATTCATTATAGCTTTAGTTTTTGCTAAAAAGATGAAGTAAGAGCCAAAAGGTAATCCCACATTCAAGAAAAGATTCAGAGCTGCGAGTGTAGCTCGGTGGTAGACCACTTGTCTAGCAAGTGCAAGGCCCTGGGTTCCATTTCCAGCACTACAAGGAAACTAGAAATGCTAATAAAGTTCTTTAAAAAAAAAAAAAAAGGAAAAAGAAAAGATTCTGCCTATTAAGAAGAACAGCCTTATACTCTGCTTTCTTTTAAGACCTTATAAATCTTTTGCCTTATATTGGAAGAATGGCCGTAGAGTATACATGCAAGAAAATTTGTTAAAAGAAAATGGGTCCAATATACAGATACATTTCCTTTATTATTCTGAGCCTTAACAGAAGCTTTGATGATTTAAACTACTAATCCTGATTTTTCATTTAAAAGACTTCCACCCAACTCCTGGATTTAACTATTACTTTCAATGAGAGGTTCCCAGTGGAAATCCCTGACTTCCTCAAATTTGAGGAGTCTAGGCTCCTAGGCATGCACTGGACAGTCTCCTACTCCAGCCCAGAATGCCCTGAGGGACTTTTCCTGAAATTTAGCTATTCTCCTCTCACTTCAGGTAGGGCCATTATGTGCCTATTGAAAACAGACCCCTTAGCTTTTTTGTCTCCTTTCCATAATAATAGAAACTCATAGCACAAAGGAATACTCACACCTCTGAAAAAGAAATAGACGCCCCCAGACACTGACAGAATCTCTCCAGTGACTCGGAAATAGTCTCCAACAGTGTTTTTCATTTCATAAGGAGGCTGTGGGAGGCAAAGAAATTGGTGATTCCGTTCACTTATTCAGTCAACAAACATTTACTAGATTCCAAGCCTTGTGATTAAGATCCAGCCCCTTACTTGGAGAGACAGCCTCCATTTGGAGAGGTGGAAGAAGGGAAGGTAGGACAGGAGGAGCAAGAGATAGAGAGATTGAAAGAACACAATTATGCCTTATTATGAGATGCCTGCAAGAAAGCTCCTTTGTGGGACATGATTTCCCCATAGTGGCAGCCTTCAGGTAGCAAACAAAGAATCCTTCACACTGCTGTGCTGTCTTCCTGGCTAGGGTCTGCCCACTGGGTGAAGGAGGCTCTCCTACAGATCTGATGGCATAGGAATCCCGCTGCTCCCACGGCCTGTGGTACTGAACTAAGGATGTTTGGTCTGGCACCTGCTTTCCAGGAGTGTAGGAACTTCTCACAGATAAGGGACAGAGAGGGCCACCACACATACACACACACACATACACACACACACACACACACACACACACACACACACACACACACTTTTGTTTCAGTCACCACTATCTCATTAGCGTGTTTCATTGATTAGCACATTTCTCATCTTTACTGAAGTCATTAAATGATCTTAATAGATGGGTAGCAATCAGTTTTCATCTAACTATGAAATTGGGGACATTGTGTTGTTTATTGGGCTGATTTCAGGTTTGGGATTTGTTTGTGGTTCTAGGGCTTGAAGTCAAGCAGACACTCTACCACCTGAGCCACAGCCCAGAGTTTTTTAGACCAAATTTCCAAGCAAAATGCCTCAGAAATAGAAGCAGCAAATTATGTGCCCTGGGTATTGAACAAGAAAGACTCAATTCAGAAAGGAAATGGAGTCCATGCCCAGAGTAGAACTGAGTAGTCTTACAAACTGATTCAATTGGTAACACAGGGCCAGATACAAAACCAGTGTTCAAAAGTATAGGTCCACAAAATGGACTATGAACAAGTAAGTGAACAAAATGGAGCAGGCAGGCAGGGTGGAGATGAGATCAGTGTGAGACCCAAAGAGCTTTCCACCAGTGGCTTATATCTGTAATACTAGCTACCCAGGAGGCTAAGATCTGATGGTCATTGTTTGAAGCCAACCAGGGTTGACAAATTTGAGAGTCTCACCTTCCACTAATCAGCAAGAAGCCAGAAGTGGGGTGCAATTCAAGTGGTAGAGTGTCAGCCTTGAGTGAAAAAGCTAAGAAAGGGGGGGCTGGGAAAGTGGCTCAGTGGTAGAGTGCTTGCCTTGCATGCATGAGGTTCAATTCCTCAGCACTATATAAGCAAAAAAGCTGGAAGTGGCACTGCGGCTCAAGTGGTAGAGCACTAGCCTTGAGCTGCAGAGTTGAAGGACAAAGCCTAGGCCAAGAGTTCAGGCCCCAGGACTGACCAAAAAAAAAAAAGGGAAGTGGCTCAAGTGGTAGAGTGCTCGCTGAAGAGCTGAGAGACAATGCTCAGACGCTGAGAGACAAAGCTCAGACCCAGAGTTCAAGCCCCACGACCAACAAAAAAGAAAGCTAAAAAAAGGCTCAAGGACCTGAGTCTATCCCATCTGCTGAGAGCTAACTACCCAGCTTCAGCCCCAGATGTCAATCCTACCCCTAAGCAAACTCCTCAGCCCTATAGGCAGTTCATTCTCAGACCTTGAAAAGCCCCCAGTCTGGTTAATCTAGCACTGGTAGTCTGAGGATAACAGTTCAAAGCCAACCTCAGGCAGGAAAGTTCATGAGATTCTTATCTCCAATTAACCACCAGAAAACTAGAAGTGGAGCTATGGCTTAAAGAGGTAGAAAGCAAGCCTTGAACAGAAAAGGTACATGCCCTGGCCCTGAGTTCAGGCCCTATGGTAGACAAAAAAAAAAGGTGCCTCCAGTCTCTAAAGGAAGTCACCCCCTGACCCTGACCATTATTGACCCTGGCCAGAAATGCTTATCAGGTTAACAAATGAGTCTCTGCTGTTGAGCCCCATCTTGCTCTTCTTTTCCTTTGACTTCCATGCTCATTTTGGGGAAACCAGGGCACATGTTAGGGCCAGGATTCCCTTGCAACCTAGGAAGCAGTGGGCAACAGCTGCTCATCCCCGGGTAACTCCTGGATCTTGTTAATTCCTTGCTTCTCCACCCAGTCCTCCTGCTCCATTGCCATCTCCGGCGCCCCTCGTTTACTTCTACTTTCCACATTTCTTCCCTTTCCTCACAAGCATCTAGATACTTCTTGCTGACAGCAACCTCTGCTATTAAAACTTACACTGATTCTAAATATGTTTATTATATTATCCAATCTAATGCCCAAACATAGAAAGAAAGAGAATTTTACACAGCCCAGAGGTCTTCCATAGTAAATGGACAATTCATTCAAAAGCTATTCCCTAAACATATTCCCAGCTACACTTTCTCTCGAAGATCTGCTCTGTCAAAAATCCACCCCACAATCCAACATCAGACACTCTTCCCCCCCCCCCCATTTCCCCATTTTCCAGTCCATCTGGGACACTCCCAGGACAAGACTGACAAACTGACTTCACTCACAGGCTCTCTATTAAAAGAATTGGTTACCTGCTTGTCCTGGTGAATACCTGCATATGATAAGTCAAACTTTTCCCACCATCAGCAAAAGAGTTTCTATACTCACCTCCAAACTACTGTCTGATATTATACCATGCTTCAGCACCCTTTCCTCCTTTCAATTAGACAATGGGTGGAATTTACCTCCCAGATCACCCAACAATTCACATTTCACAGTAAGTGGAAATTTCATATTCTCTAACAACCCAATCACCAGGAAAAGTAGACAAGATGAATTATCCCAGTGATCCATTAAAGAACTTAGTCACCTCTGTTCAGTATGGGCACATTAGCACTGCATAGCTCTACTGCCTTTGGTTTTGTTTTTTGTTTTTTTTTTTTGTCAGTTTTAGGGCTTGAACTCAGGGCCTGGGTACTATCCCTGAGTTTTTTTTGTGCTTAAGTCTACCACTTGAGCCACAGTGCCACTTCCAGTTTTTGAGAAGGTCATTGGAGATATAGTCTCATGGAGACTTTTCTGCCTGGTCTGGATTCAAACTGTGATCCTCAGATCTCAGCCTCCTAAGTAGCTAGGGTTACAAGCATGAGCCACAGGCACCTGGCTTCCCTTTGTCTCTTTTAAAGTTTTGCTCCCTGACTTGCAGTCCCCTTGTGATTAGTCCATATGAGTTCATGTCTAGGCAATCTCTGCTAACCTCTGGACTGGATCTTATATCTACTATATCCCTGCCTAATTCAATAAACTATCCAGTCTTTGCTGTGGAACCATGCTGACTCCCACTTACCCCAACCAGCATCAATATCAACTGAAACTGGACCCCAAAAATCAGGAGATTAGGTGTTTCTCAAACCTCTGGCCAACCTATTCTGGCCAGAATGAGAGAGATCTCATCAAGTCCTCCTCCCCCTATCTACAGCCCCTGAGCTCAACAGATTATCCCAATGGTGCCACTTCTACCCCCTAAAGAAGGCAGCTCCCCCACCGGGACTCTTCCAAACTCCTTCACCTCTAACCTCCTCTTCTCTTGTATACTAACAGGAGCAACCAGTCTTCACCTTGTGCAAATACTGGAGGAGTGACACCAGATGTCACTCTTGTTTCTGGCCTGCCACATGACAGGCAGGCACTACCTGGCTGGTCACACCTCAGATTTGCAGTAGTATTCCTCCTAGTAATCAGTAATTACTCCTTCACAGTTTCTGAAAGTATGATGCAAATTATAGCTACAAGGAACCTTCCAAAAGTATGCTCCCACTCAGTTCCTCTTTTTTTTCTATTGCTGTCTTTTACTAATATTTTCCAGTGCCTACACCTGTATCTAAACTCCACTATCACCTTTACTGCCTCCCTTCTGTTACTGTACCATAATGCTTCAATTCATCTGCCATGTTGGGTCTCTGTTTTCATCTCTCCCAGATAGCTGATCTAATGTACCCAGAGGGCTATAGCTCAGGCAGTATTTCACTTCCAGGAAGACCTCATGAAAGAACTAAAATAGGCCAAAGCCACCAATATTAGCAACTCCAGATTCACTGGCCAGTTAAGACAGGATCTGTCTTCCTTGTCCCTCCTCAATAGATAATACAAAGACTCACCCCCACATCACATGACACAGTATTGCCACCTCCATCTGCATCAAATGACCCCTTTTCAGGGATATGCCCAGACATAACTAATCCCACCCTTCCTCTATTACTCCACCAATAAGATATCCCTATTGCCACATGCTGTCATTCTACAGCTGTCAGTCTAGCTACTCAAGAGGCTGAGATCTGAGGATCAAGATTCAAAGCCAGCCTAAGCAGACAAATCCATGAGACTCTTGTCTCTAATTAACTGACCAAATCCATAAATAGTGGTGTGGCTCAAGTGATTGAGGTACCAGCTTTGAACAAAAATCTAAGTGAGGGGGCTGGGAAGGTGGCTCAGTGGTAGAGCGCTTGCCTTGCATGCATGAGGCCCTGGGTTCTATTCCTCAGCACCACATAAGCAAAAAGAAAAAAGCCGGAAGTGGCGTTGTGGCTCAAGTGGTACAGCACTAGTCTTGAACTGAAGAGCTGAGGGACAGTGCCCAGCTAGGCCCAGAGTTTAGGCCCTACGACCAGACCCAAAAAAAAAAAATCTAAGTGAGGGCTGGGAATGTGGCTTAGTGGTAGAATGCTTATCTAGCATGCATGAAGCCCTGGGTTTGATTCCTCAGTACCACATAAACAGAAAAAGCCAGAAGTGGCACTGTGGTAGAGCACTAGTCTTGAGCCAAAGAAACTCAGGGACAGTGCCCAGACCCTCAGTGCAACCCCAGAACTAAAAAAAAAAAAATGCTAAGTGAGAGCACAAGGCCCTGAGTTCAAGTCCCAGTACTAACGTCACCACCACCACCACCCATGCCACCACAAGATCACTTCACTTTAAAAAATCAGGAAGGATATTCAAGAGCCACCCCATGTCTTAGTAACCACATCTGTTTTCTTTTTCTTTAATTCTCATGCAATCAGAGCTTACACCATCTGATGCTGCAGACACAAGCCCTGATTTCTGCATTATTTTTAACTGAGTGCTTCCTATCCTGTACTCAAAGATTTTTGCAACATACAAGTTGAAGGAAGTTGGCCAGAAGTGGACACTGAGTGCAACCTCAAGACAACCAGAGAGCAGGAAGGCTGAGTCCAGGGCAGTAAGGATGTCCTAGGGTCCTTCTTCCTCTCCAGTGAGCCAGAAAGGGTTTTGAGGCAGAATCTGGACCTAGAGTCTGGCAGAGGATGTCTTATGGAATATTCCACCCAGTGGACACCCACAATCACCTTCCCCTCTACCTCCCCACACAACCCATGGCCCAACCCGCTAGTCGCACCAAGCCATGCACAGGCCTGTAGTATGCAGCCGTAGTGAAGATGATCATATACAGGCAGTAGATGAAGAAGTTGAAATAGAAGATACGCTTGACAAATCTATCCCATTTGTCCTGCAAGAGTCGGTTCAGGGGCTCTACCAGGAGCATGTCATGGCGATTCTAAGGGAGCAAAAAGAAGGAGCGTCATTCCCCAACCAGGGGCTGCCTTGTATATTCACAACAGCCTGTGGTGTTCTCACACCATGTAGACATATGTCTCATCAGTCCACCAAACAGCTGAGGAACATCTAGCATCTGAACCAGTAAGCAGCCAGGACCTGGGGCTGGTATTAGCTCTGGCTCTTAGTGACCACCCTCTTGTCTCAGTGTCTTTGAGGGGACAATGTGAATTTGGGAGAATTGGATAAACCCTAATTTCTCATGTAAGCACCCATAGCATTGTCCAACTATGTCCATTAGAAACTCACTTTAGGGAACCCTCATCTTTATTATTCCCACAATAATGGGAAGAAGCTGGCTCAGACAGAGTGTGGCTTGCTTCAGGTATGACTGAGGGCAGGTAAGAAAAGAGCCTCTAGATTCCTTACTTCTCACATTTGCACCCCTGGATCAGGCTGAGGTGGTCATCATCTCATCAGGAGATTTAAAGGAACCTGAAAGACTTTTCTTGAAGTAGGGGACCAATGATGGTCACTGTCATTACAAGTATGCTTTAAGGCAAAAGTTTCATATCCAGAGACTTTGTTTAGGTCCAAGTAACCCTGGTCAGTGTAGTGATCTCTTATCAGTTCTTGCCTGAGGGCCCTAAACCAAGCCTTACTCCTGGACCCAATGAGCCTTTAGAGACACAAAGATGTCAGGGATGGCCCCAGAGTTTTCTTTCCTCCAGGTCAATTCCTTTTTTGAGGTCATTTTATATGTGCATTGCCCCTTTGAGAACTCCTGTGTCTAGACTCTCAGTCAGAGGCTAGATTCAGCATGGCAGCCTAGGTATACACAATAGGGCCAAGCAGCCAGGCCTCGCCACCCCTGCTGGACTCCATTCCAGAAAGGTCCTCTGAAAGGGGACAGGTGATGGGGCCTTTCTTATGTCCTGCCTGTGATGACAGGATGACTGCAATATGTGACGTTGAGGTTTCTTAACACCTACACAGAAACAAATTCTAGATAAAGTGCCAAGAATAAAATACATGTAAAAGAAGTAAAACAAAATAAAGAATAAATGTGTGACTTGAAGTGGAAAAGGCAGAGTGAGCAGCAAGCACAGAAACTACAAAAGGAAGAGACTAAACAGCTTGACCCTGTCAAAATGAAAACCTTCTATAAGTAAATGATATGATAAGTGAAATTAAAAGGCAAAAGAGACTAGGAGAGAAAAAAATCATAGCAACATGGGCAATAGAGAAAAGATTGATTCATTCTCAAGTAAGAGCATCAACATCTGAGCACTTGTGGCTCATACCTATGATCATGACCGCTCAGGAGGCTGAGTTCTGAGTCAGCCCTAGTAGGAAAGTCCATAAGACTCTTAGCTCCAATTAACCAGGAAAAGGCTGGAAGTGGAGGTATAGTCCAAGTGGTAGTGCTAGCCTTGAGCAGAAAAAGCTAAGTGATAGTGTCCAGGCCCTGAGTTTAAGCCCTAGGGCAGAGAGACAGACAGACAGACAGATAGACAGACAGACAGATAGACATACAGAGAGAGAGAGGGAGGGAGGGAGGGAGGGAGAGGGGGAAGGAGGGAGAGGGAGAGGTAGAGGGAGAAGGAGAGAGGGAGAGGGAAAGAGAGAGGGGGAGAGACAGAGAGAAGGAGAGAGAGAGAACATCTATAACCAAAAAGCCCAATAGAAGAAATGGAAATGGATAATAAATAGGAAATTGTCCAAAGATACATGAAAGGTTGATAATTTAAAAATCTCTGCTTCATATTAATCAAGAAAATACCCTATAATCCCAGTTCTTGGGAGACTGAGGCAGAAAGATCACAAGTTTGAAGCTAGCCGGAGCTATAGATACAGTCAAAAAAAAAAGAAAGAAGGGAAAGAGAGAGAGAGTGGGAAGAAGGATGGGGGAAGGAAGGAAGGAAGGAAGGAAGGTAGTTTAGATATTAATGAGATTGCATTTTGTCTCTATGGATTTAATCCATATTTTAAAAGAAAAAAGTAATAGAAAATGACTTAAATTCAAAACACTCACCTTTCCCCCTGATATGTATAAAACTGCCCTTGTAGGCTGGGAAGGTGGCTTAGTGGTAGAGTGCTTGCCTAGCATGCATGAAGCCCTGGGTTCAATTCCTCAGTATCACATAAACAGAAAAGGCCAGAAGCGATGCTGTGGCTCAAGTGGTAGAACACTAGCCTTGAGCAAAAGAAGCTCAGAGACAGTGCCCAGGTCCTGAGTTCAAGCCCCATGACTGAAAAACAACTGTCCTTGCTATAGACCTCAATGAATCTGAATCATCTTCTACCCTGTTCCTTCTTCCCAAATATACCCTTCAGCTGTAAAAAAAAAGATAACCTACAATTTTTTGCATGCTAAAAACAGATGCTTCCCTATAACTCAACCCAGTTCTAATCCCACCCCCACTTCTGATGACAAACTACCCCAGGCCCCTGCCTGACTTCACTCTCTCTAACGAAAGAAGACCTCTGGTGTAAGAGAGTGTGCCAGTGTCTCTCCATTCTTACTGGAAGACTCTGGAGCCCCTCTCAGGTTTTCATCCAAAATAAAACTCTGTTGATCTGTTATATTTGTTTTCTGCCCTTTCTTTATCCTGATACCCTCATGACTCAATTTCCTCACAAAAAGGTTAATGATATTCAGGTTGGCAAGAATGCGGATAGTTATGTACCCATTGGTGGTAGATTGATTAAAATGTTAAGAAAAGCTGGGCATGCTGGTACATGTCATTAATCCTAGCACTTGAGAGGCTGAAACAATAAAAAGCCAGAAGTGGAGATATGGCTCAGCAAAAGTAGAGGTGTGGCTCAAGCAGTAGAACACCAGACTTCAGCAGAAAAAGCCAAACAAAAGCACAAGATCTAAACTAAAGCCCCAGTGTGCATGCATGCACAAGCTCATGTGTACACACACATACATACACATACACACACATAAACAGCCTAAATAAGCATATTTTTGATGGTTGCAACTCCAAGTATCTTTCATTGAAAAACCCTCGAACCTAGACCAAATAACCTGCAGCATGGTAGCAGCAAGAATTTGCAAATAACTGGAATGTCCTGTGGACACCTATCATCCCACAATCAAATATTATGCAACAATATTTTTTAATGAGAAGGACTCAATTGCATTGATATAATATGTCTACAAGGCATGCCATTAGTTGAAAAGACTTGTTTGTTCTACATTGT
Organism: Dipodomys merriami; assembly: GCF_024711535.1. Classification (NCBI taxonomy): domain Eukaryota; kingdom Metazoa; phylum Chordata; class Mammalia; order Rodentia; family Heteromyidae; genus Dipodomys; species Dipodomys merriami. The sequence goes on along the minus strand of NW_027206168.1, from coordinate 7,373,011 downwards.
ATATAGCGTGATTCCCATTTATGTAAACAAAATGAAACTTTCATATGGTACAAATGAAACCTTTTATATGATACAAAGGAAGGGTTTATCTTTGTCTATGTACTTTTTCAATGTTCCAGTTTTTATGAGACAATAATCCTCTGTTGTTTATATGCTTAAGAAAACATCCCATGGGAATAGAGGGGGAGAGGAGGCTTCAGGGTCTAGGCTTGGGGCAGTAGGATTTTACTGGTGCAAGGTGGGCTATATGGGCTAGGTAGAGCTATGGGGAATCCCTTCTGACCCTGGCCACATCTTAGCCCTGGCACTCACTGGGGTCTCACTGCTGCTGTAGGCGATCACCTCCAGCACTGAGTTCTTCTCACAGGTGTCGATGCAGGACAGGTCATACAGTGAGGAATGCACAGGCCCATAGGCCCACTCGGTAAACTTCCTGGACAGGTGCCGGCACTCAGGCTCATGGATCTCTCTTTGAAGAATATAGGCCAACACCTGAAGCAGGTACAAGAGGCCTCAGAGGCTAGTTAGAGTCCCAGCCATGGGCTATATACCCATGCAGGCCCTAAGGTCTCCTGGGAAATGAAATGAACTCAGCTTCTCCACCTGGCAGCACCACTGGGGATTCCAGGCTCCCCACTAGCCCCCACCTGCTCTTGCCCACTATCAAGACCCACACCTGCCCACTGCCTCTAACTCCACCTGCAGCCATATTGTGCCCACTATACCTGGGCCCCTAGCCCTCCCCTCCCCCAATGACATCCTAGGAAACCTCAAGCCAGAAGGAAACAAACAAAATCCAGAAAGTAAAGCCAGGTTTCCTAAGAGGCTTGGACAAGATTCCAGGATCCCCTGGTACTAAGAAATTTCCCTCCCCTCCAATTCCAGCATCCTCACCCCACCCTCAACCCCTGCCCCAGAAGCCTTCCACGGCCTAACATCATCTACAGGCCCTGAACTTGGGCCTGGTCACCCCACACTGTCCCTTAGGACCTTCTTTATCATGCAAAACTGCTGCTCACCATGGAAAGACACCAGTAGCCTCTTCTATCTAACCCTAGGCTCCACTCACTCCTCCCTAAGTCCACACCCATCATGCATCCCCACCCACCACATTGGTGACACTAGAGTTGGAAATCAAAGATGGTAGGTCTGCCCTGCTGGCTTCTGCTCCGTGCTCACAATTCCTTTGACTTACTCTACCAGCAATACTGGTTGCTGCCATGAGAGTCTTGCACATAAATCCTCTTAAACTACCCTCACTGCCCGGTGCCTCCAGTTCAGGGCTGAGACCCCTCCTTTACCCCAATCTTCCCACTGCTAGCAGCCAGAGCCAGTGGTGTGAGCCCCTTCTTGTTTGTGAGCTCCTCCAACTTCAGCGTGGGATGGAGCTTAGCCCCCAGAATCAGAATCTCATTGTACATGCTCGTCACAAACTTGGTGTTGTCAGCTGTGTTGTCCGCCACCTCCACCAGGGCATGCAGAACTGTGTTGCCAACCGAGTCCCTGGCACTGATGTCTGCCGGCTGCCAGGAGTTCTGCAGCAGAAACTTCACGATAGCCAGCTGGTTAGTGCATGCTGCCAGGGAGAGGGGAAGCTCACCTGCAGTCAACAGTGGGTCCAGGGAATGAGATGGACTGGTCCCTGTACCATCATCCCTCCAGCCCCTTCATATTTGCCAAATGGTCTCCCTACCAAAGTAGAAACCAGGTCGCCCTTTGGTCTTCTTAAAGAAGTCCCCATTGGCTGCTGCCTGGACATCTGCTCCATTCTCCACAAGGAGGGTCACCAGTGCCATGTTGCGTCTCTCAATGGCAATGTGCAGCGCAGTCTGGCCTACAGAGGATATATATTATATGCTTTGTGATGACAGTCCTATGAGGACTAGGATAAATGCACAAAAGGCAGGGCTTTGGTTGGGTAGCAGTTACCACTGGTAGTACCAGTCTGAAAGTACCCAGATGGACTCTACTGCAAGAGGCCATGCCAGCGTCCCCAGGGGAGTCTAGGAAGGTCCTACAGCATGAGTTCAAACTCACAGAATCAGGAGGAAAGTGAAAGGAATGGAAATTTCACAGGGCCAAAAGTTCTGACTTCCAGGGACAAGGATCACCAATTGAGCAGGGGACTCTCCTCCCCAGAAGGTGACTACAGATGAGGAAAGCAGGCATCAGAACCAGAAGAAACCAACACTATAGCTGGACAAGCAGTAGAGTACAGAGGAATGTGGAAGCCCTTGGCTTCCCCCTCAGTTTTAGGTATGCTGTGGGCTGTCACACTACCTCTGACACTACTCACCCTTATAGTAGCTGTCTGTATAACTGGCATTGACAAACTCATCTAGGCTGCCTGTCTGCTGGGCAATGTCCAGGAGCAAAGAGATGGTGTCATTCTGCCCGTTGTGCAGGTTGAGCATGGCTTTTAGTAGACAGGTCTTCCCTGTCTCAGGGTCTGAAAGACAAAGGGAAAATCAGAAACAGGCCAAACGGAGCCCTCCCAGGGCACCATGATCCCAATGCCCACCTTTGAACTCGCTGTCAGTGAGGCGTTTCTTGCTCTTCTGAAGAAAGGGCAGCAGGCTCTCCAGCTCCTGGCAGTTACTCTGAGCAACAGCATCAAAGATGCTTCTGCGGTCATAGAGCTTGAGGGGCTTCTCCACACCAGTGGGGACAGGGTCCTGGGATGATTGTCTGGGGGTAACAATCAATAGACACAATCTCAGACATAATTCCATTTCATGCCTTGGGCTCCCCTGAGGATTTGTCCCAGCTCATGCCCTGGGCTCCACTGAGGACTTGGAAACTTATAAAGAGACCATAACTAAAGACTGAGGCAAACCAGAAGGTGGGAATAAAAACCATGGCATAAAGGACACCCCTCTGGTTAGGTGACCTTTCCAGGAGCCACTATAATAGGATAGAACATACATGTCTCCACCCTATTTGTGGGCATTAGCCTACCTGTCTTCCTTCTAGGGCTGAGAAAGCAGGAGTTTGGAGGAAGCTGGGATTCAAGGGCTGACATAACCCTTGCTGAATGCAAAAGCATCCTCACACTATCCAGAAGTCAGCTGTGCTGCTGCCCTCCCTGTTCGGCTTCAGAAGAGGAGGGAGGGCTGGTGGGCTGGTTACTGTAACTCTCTGTCCTTTCTGTCTAATGGCCTTGAAGAATTAGAAGGGTTTAGGGCTGGTGATGAGCGCACACATCAGCCTCAGGGACCACGTGTCCCACAAGGTTCCAGGAGTACAAATGCTGGGCCAGATTGCCTCTGAAGTCTCCCCAGGCCCCATGCTATAACCCATGGCCTAGAGTGGCCTCCAGACTTACGTGATACAGGCAGGACCATCGCCAGGCCTAAGGATGGTGGCAGCAGAGCTGACTGTGATGGTTGGGCAAGAGTTCAGCTTGCCTTCCTTGGAAGAGCAATCCATAAGCAACGCCTCCCCCGACTCACCCTTCCCAGAGAGCCGGGTATGGCTCTTGGCTGTGGAGATGTGGGGTTTGGCTGGAGGTGACTTGCAGTTGGGGTCTCCATTTGGGGGGTCTGGGTAGGAGTTTTCTTGTGGCGTGTCCTCAGACTCCCTTGAGTCTAAGTTAGCCGATTTCTTCATTCTTATCAGATCTTCTGAGGCTCAAAATGAAATCTATAGGCAGCCAGAGATGAAGTTTGTTCTCAGCTTGAGGACTACACATTCTTAGCCCCAACTGCTCTCTTTGGCAAAGCCCTTATGAAACCCCAAAAGTCCAACCAGTGCTGCCCTTTACCTCAAACTAATGCTTTCATGATCAATCCTCCCTCACACCACTGTGGCCTATAATATGCAATTTTAGCTCCATTAGCAAGGATTGGGGCCAGTAGGCTATGAGACTGTGTTTAACATGACCCCAACCTCTGAAATTCTCTGTCCACAGTCTCCACTGCTCTCTCTCCCTCCCCAATCCCTCCTCAGGTGCTTCTAAAGGAGTGGACATCACCAGCTGCATCAGGGAAGGACAAGGCGCTGAGGATGGCTGAGCCCCAAAGACATAGGGTGGGCAGTCTGTATCCCAGAACAAGGTGACACCTCACTCTGCACTCTGCACTGCACAACCTTCCTCTACAGCTCATATGCCACCAGCTCTGTCTACCCCTTTTCTCAGTTATGAGTGTATTTCAGCATGCTGGCCTACCCTTTCAGGCAGAAAACTGGTTGTTAGGATGGCTGCATCCAGCTAGGACTAGGTGCTGATGTTCTTTTCCACTCCCTTCCTAACCTCATCTCCCACATTTCCCTTCACCTACTGAGCATCCTACTCCCTGGTACCCAGTGTTACCCCATCACAGGGGCCTTTGCTCTCATGATGCATCCCCCCACCCCCTGCCCAAGTCCTCCCATCCCTCTGATGCCTCCTTCCCTCAGAATGCAGCACTGCTAACTCACCTCACAAAGGCCCCTTCACCAACCATGACCCCACTCACCTCTAGCATGGCCACACTTTCTGTCTAGCTATTCTGATGGCCCACCTTGTACAATTTCTATTTGTCCCTAGCAAGTTTTAATCTAGCAAATGTGTCTATTAATTTTTATCTCTCTCTCTCTTCCTGACCCATCTCTCTGAGAAAAAAAAAACTGTGTTAGTCTCCATGGAGAAATGGAAATGGACCTAGACTTTCTGAACACTCATTTAGTTAGTGAGATTAAGTTCCAGCAGCATCTGGATCCTGGAAAACAGCCACTGAAAAAGTAGACTCCTCTCAAGTTCTGAGCACATGGCAAGGCCAGGGTAATAAATCAACTATGGTCTGATGCCCCGAGACACAGATGGGGCAGACTGCTGAGCAGTGGTCTCTCGCCTGCCCCATCCATTCTCTCCCGCCCTCTCAGGAAGGCCTAGATGCTTCTGACCCCAGAATGGGACAAGGTGATATGTTATCCAAGCCACAGAAAATTCCACATCCATCATTCTTCCCATTCAATCCACCTGTCACATTCCTTCAGGGAGAGGGAGGGAGAAGATGGGACCAGGAGCAGCTGGAGGAGAGGAAGTCAAAGATCCAGCAGGATAGGCAGCAGGCTACATTGTAGGCCTTGAAGACAAACAGAATGTGGACATGCTTATGTGGACCATAGGAAGCATTAAGTCGCTTTACAAGCATGCAGACCACAAGTGAATCTGTGCTTTCAGAAGATAATTTCCCATCCTAATGTGGAGAGCCTGTAGTCATTTCAAAGGCACAGCAGGGATGGGTATGTGGCATGCATGAGACCCTGGATTCCATCTCCAGTATGACCAAAAATATAAAATAAAATAAAAAGTAAATAAATAAATAAATAAAAACATAGGAAGTGAATGAGAATAAGTGAGCATGCTCTTCACGTGTGTGTTTGAGCATTTGGTATGCAAAGCACAATCACCATGCCAAAGAGTTTACCTACATTCCCTTAATTCTTTTTTTGTAGTACTGGGGTTTGAACTCGACCTCTGGCTTGCTAAGCAAGCTTTTGTAAACCACATAGCCAGTCTGGCATTCACTCAATTCTCACAATATTTCCTAGATGTAGATGTTGTGGCCCAGAATGGTGTCTGACTTGTCCAAGTCACACAATGAGAGGAAGAACTTAGATCTGGTCCCAAGCAGCCTTGCCCCTGGGGTATCTCTGGTGGTCTATCATCTCCAGAAGGCTCCAGGTTCTTTCTCAAATGTTAAACTTGGTCCCAGACTACAGGGTAGGGCCTGGGGATTGATTCGACCAGTCACTTCCACCCCTGGGACCAGATCTATCACACTCTCCTGAGCCACCAAGCATCTCAAGCTCAAAATCCAAAAATAAAATCACACATAAAGCTCAGGCCACCTTCCATACTTTACTCTCCCTGGAGTAAGGTTGGCTGTAAATTCAAGAACAAATAAATCCCTTGCTAGCAGCTTGTAGAATGCAAGCAAGAGAGTGCCCACTAAAAGAATTCCAACCAAACAACTAAACCCAGTAAGCAGAAAGCAGCTCACAATGTACCAACTATCAGTCAGTCAACAATCCCTGAATTGGTACTACACATGCTATACCTAATTTCCTATTGGAAATCAAGCTTCTTCCAGAGTTAAGGGTGAGATAATGAGACAAGTGCTGAGAGGCCATTTGCTATGAGAGAAAAGAGGAACAGGACAAGATAGTTTGTCACTACCAGACCTGGGATGTACCATACTCACAAGTCCCACAGTGACTCACCTGTCACAGTGATCAGAGGAATTTCCAACCATGTTATCTATCTATGGATTCTGAGCTGGCCCCCTTTGGCTCACACCTGTCATCCTAACTATTCAGGAGACTGAGATCTGAGGATGGCAGTTCAAAGCCAGCCTGGAAAGTCTGTTAAGACTCGTATCTCCAATTAACTACCAGAAAAACCGAAGTGAAGCTGTGGCTCAAGTGGTAGAGTGCTTGCCTTGAGCTGAAGAGCTCAGGGATGGTGCCCAGGCCCAGACTTCAAGCCCCACAACTATTAATATATATATATATATATATTATATATATATATATATATAATAAAATAAATAGGGTTCTGGTTTCTGTATCATCAAGATATATTAAGTTCTGAAAAACTGTCCACAAAAATCTGGATTGACCTGGTCCATCTTCACCTCCTGGGAGGTAGGGTGGTTACCCTGTATGGTCCTGCTCACCTCTCTGCTCAGAGCCTCCATCCCTGCAGGACCTGGATGCACCTCCCTGTCACTGCATATGGCTTTGAGAGTGGGACAGCACTGGTCCAGGACCCAGTCCCATCACTGCTACCCCCTCATCTGATCTGGGTACCCCCTCAGGAAAGACAGGTAAATGGGGGCTTCCCAAGTAAGGCATGAAGAACAGAGGAGCACATCCAAAAATGGAGAGGTAAGAGCCAAGGCAAGAGCACAGCATTGCTGCTGCCCAGCCCTGAGCCTCTCCTCTGAATGGAGAGAGTAATATACTCAAAACCTCCAGCCTCCACAGCAGCTCAGCTCCCTCACTTCTGCTACAGGAGCAAAGATCATAAACACTGATAACATGAAACACTGTCATTTACCCAGGGCTCGTGGGTAGCCAAGCTGAGTGCAGAGCAATGTCACCTAGGCCTCACAACCCCTGAAGCAGCCATGGCTGCCATCCTAGTGAAACCCTCAGAGTCCAAGTGAACTGCCCATTGTCACACAAGTTACAAGTGATAGTTAGCGCTCATAATGCCACTCTAAGAACATCTGCACTGGTACCAAACAAACAAACTGATAAAGGACTTACCAGACAGATGTATACACACCTCAGACCTGATGGGCACCAGTGAGCTCAGAGAGGCTGTTCTTAAAGGAAGCATGAAGCTGGTGTGGGAGGAGAGTGGTCTCCCCACCTCCCTCTGTGAGGGTCCTTGCCCCGCCCAGGGCCCTGCTGTGAGGCTGGGCAGTGGGCACACACTGGTGCGCAGGAAACATTTCCACCAACGGTAGCAGCTGCTGTTTCCACAGCTCCAATTCCCAGAGGAGCTCAAAGCTTTTTCCCATCATTTTTGCCCTGTTTTTCAGAAACCACTTAGCCACTGCTCCTCCTCCAGCTATGCCAAGGCCACAGGGCACTTAGTTTCCAGCAGCATGGAGGATCTCAGGCTAAGCCTCAGATCTCAGCTCCCCAAACCCATCTCGCTGCACATGGAAGTCTGGAGAGTCCTAACCAGAGATGTCAACTCCAGCATCCTAAAGCCACCCTGCTTTCCAAATAAAGATGGAATAGAGCCCTCATGTCACCTCCCACAGTGTCCTGGACTGGAACTCAGGGACACATGGAAGTCTGAAGAGTCCTAACCAGAGATGTCAACTCCAGCATCCTAAAGCCACCCTGCTTTCCAAATAAAGATGGAATAGGACCCTCATGTCACCTCCCACAGTGTCCTGGACTGGAACTTAGGGACCTGCCTGGATGCCCAGTACAACTTTGACCTCACTCTTGCCTCTCTTGGGCCTCTGCTTTCTTGTGTGTGCAACCCTGGATGGAGACTAGGGTTGGGGTTATTCTAGGCCTGCCAGGTCCTCGCTTTTCTCAACCAAGGTTACTCAGTGAACCACAAAACAGAAAATTATGGGTATAAACTAACATGTTGAATTGAAACCCTCTCTAAAGCTACTTAAAGATAATTTTTTAAAAGGCAATGATGAGGGCTGGGAATGTGGCTCAGTGGTAGAGCGCTTGCCTCAATTTCTCAGCACCACATAAGCAGAAAAGCTGGAAGTGGCGCTGTGGCTCAAGTGGTAGAGCACTAGCCTTGAGCTGAAGAGCTGAGGAACAGCATCTAAGCCGAGTTCAGGCCCCATGACCAATGAAAAATAAAAATTAAAAAAATAAAAAAGAAATGATGAGTACTTATTTTCTCCTCTAGTACGCTCTTCAATGGACAGGAGGCAAGGCCATTCATCACTACAATGGATAAATAGAACTGGGAGTTCATTCTTTCCCAAACTTACCTGAGAAAAGCTATGGTTTTTCTGAATATTCCTATGGGCCATATCCCAAAGCATTCTGGAGAAGCCATAAGAGAAGCTGCCAGACAAACCTGACAAGACTTCAACAAGCCATGGGTTGGACCAGCCAGAGGCAAGCAGGCTGTGCAAGAAAGCATTGTAGCCCCTCCTGGAACAGCTGAAAGCTATGACCTGATCTAAGGCAAGGGCAACTCCCTCACAAGTTCAAGGACAGCCCAGGCAAAGTTAGTGAGCCTCAGCTGGTGCAAGAGGCTTTCATTATGTTAACTACTCAAGAGGCTGAGACCTGAGAAGCAGTACTGGGCTGGCCTCTGGCAACTGCTCTTCTATTTTCTGTCTTTATTAAATTGACAATCTATGTATATCCTTTTAGCAGAATGGCATAGTATTTGTCTTTTTTAAACTGGTTTTCTTCATTTAACATGATGTCCTCATCCATGTCATAGCATGTGTCAAACCTCCTGGCTATCCGGGCACTGGTGGCTCACGCCTGTAATCCTAGCTATGCAGGAGGCTGAGATCTGAGGATCATGGTTCAAAGTCAGCCCAGGCAGAAAAGTCCATGAGACTTTTTTTTTTGTCTGTCCTAGGGCTTGAACTCTGGGCTTGGGCACTATCCCTCAGCTCTTCAGCTCAAAGTGAGCTCTCTACCACTTGACAGCAATACTTCAGGTTTTCTGGGTGGTTTATTGGAGATAAGAGTCTCACAGAGTTTCCTTCTCAGGCTGGCTTTGAGCCGTGATCCTCAGATCTCAGCCTCCAGAGTAGCTAGGATTATAGGCATGAGCCACCAACACCCAACTCATGAGATTCTTATCTTCAGTAAAGCCACCAGAAAACCAGAAGTGGCACTGTGATTCATGTGGTAGAGTACTTGCCTTGAGCTGAAGAGCTGAGGGTTAACACCCAGGCCCAGAGTTCAAGCCCCATGACCAACAAAAAACAACAACAACAAACCTCCCCCCTTTTAAGGCTGAGACTTTTATCTCCACTTAACCACTAAAAAACCAGAGGTGGAAGTGAGGCTCACATGGTAAAGCACCAGCCTTGAGCAGAAAAGATAAGGGACAACACCCAGGCCCTGAGTGCAAGCCCCAGTACCAACACACACACACACACACACACACACACACACACACACACACACACACATTAATGAGAACCTGTGTCAAAAAATAAAACAAAAACAAAATGGCTGGAAGCACACCTCAAATGTGAGTGCTTGCCTAGCTAACTTCAGGCCCTGGGTTAAATCCCTAGTAATCACAAAGAAAAAATGAATGTAGCCTTTCCCATTGGTTCAGCAGAACAGTTAACAATGAGCTTTCCTAAATCCACTCTTCCAGGCCCTACAACAACCCTTGGTAGTGGGCAGGCAGAAACTGTCACACCCATTTTACAGGTGAGAAATCTGTGACACTAAGCAATTAGACCATTGACCAGGCCACACTGCAGGTCTGGATGTGAAAGCTGGGCTCAGGACACCATGCCATGCCACACTTCTTGCTTAGACCCTTGTTTCTGTTGCATGTGCCATTTTAGCGTCAACTGATGTTTCTAAATTCGTAACTATAACTCTGGTTACTCAAGAGGTTAAAATCTGGGGATTGAGGTTTAAAGTCAATACAGAAAACTCCTTGAAACTCTTATCTTCAATTAACTATCAAAAAGCCAGATGTGGAGCTCTGGCTCAAGTGTCAGAGTACCAGCCTTAAGCAGAAAAGCTAAGAGAGAGCTTCCAGGCTCAGTTCAAGCCCCAGTGCTGGTACAAAGATTATTATTTATTAATTGTACTAGCATACACACACACACACACACACACACACACACACACACACACACACACACACACACACACACACACACACACACACACACACATATAACCTAAAATTTACCATCTTAACCTTTTTTTTTTTTTTTTGGCAGTCCTGGGGCTTGAAATCAGGGCCTGGGCACTTGCTGTTCCTGAGCTTCTTTGCACTCAAGGCCTAGTGCTCTACCACTTGAGCCACAGCACCACTTCTGGTTTTCTTTTCTTTCTTTCCTTCTTTCTTTTCTTTCTTCTTTCCTTTTTGATTAATTCATTGCAGATAAGAGTCTCACAGACTTTCCTGCCTGGGCTGGCTTCAAACAGTGATCCTCAGATCTTAGCTTCCTGAGTAGCTAGGATTACAGGTGTGAGCCACCAGTGCTTCCTAACTATTCTTAAGCACATAGTTCAGAAGCATTAATTTTTTTTTTGGCTTGGTTTTTTTTTTTAATTGTGAAAATACTGTACAGAGGGGTTACAATTACATGGGTAAGATAATGAGTACATTTCTTATCAAGCATTGTAGCCTCCTCTTTGTTTCCCCTTCCCATCCCTTCCCATCCTCCCCCCTCCCTGCCCCCCCCACTCAATCCTCGCCCCCACTAAAGTTGTAAAGTTCATTTTCAACATAACGACTTGTACATCTCATTGTTGCAATGGGTCCACCTGTATCCCTAGTTAAACGATTTTTCCCCTTCCCCTCCACAAATTATACTGACATCAAATACAGTAAAAGCAGGGGTTATACTGTGGGGGAGGGACATACAAAGCAACAAAGAAATAATCTTATAAATGTGTTAGAAACAATCACATGAAAGAAAAAAAAACATTTGAATACATATCTTAGGGTTCATTTCCTTAACAGAAGCATTAATTTTTACATTTACCATCATCCATCTCCAGAACTGTTTCATCTTCTCAAACTGAAACTCTATTCCCATTAAACTACAATTCCCCACTTTTCATTCCCCCAGCTTCTGGCAACCCCAATTCTACTGTCTTTATGAATTTAACAATCTAAGTACCTCCTGCATGCAGAATCACATAGTGTTTGTCTTTTGGAATTGGCTTTCTTCACTTAGCATGAAGTCCTCAAGGTTCATCCATGTTGTAGCATGTGTCAAGCCGCCTCCCTTTTAAGGCTGGACAACATTTCATGGTATGTGTACCAAATTCAGTTTCTCCATTCATTGGATGATGACACCTGGGTTGCTCCCGCCTGTTGGCTATGGTGACTAATGCTGTTGGGAGCACAGGTGTGTACATATTTATCCCTGCCCCTGCCTTTTGATTCTTTTGGACACCCTGTCTGCCTAGAATTGGAATCTATAATCTATAAAAGACTTGCTGATACCAGATGGCAGGATCTTATGGCATGGGAACAGTAGAAATAGATCAAGTCACATATTAGAAACAAGACAGGACAGACTCCTTTGCTGGTTTTCAGCCTGTGCTGGCAGACTTCAGCTCAAGCTGAAAGGATACAGTAGTGGGCAGAAGAGGAATCAGGCTGCTGCTCACTGGGGAAAAAAAAAAAAAAGAAAAGCTTTCATTGATTTTTTAGGGTAGGCTGAGGTTTGGTAATTTGGTCATGAGCACAGTTTCAGAAACTAATTTCCTTCTTATGTTTGACCATCCTGGCCCTGTACCAGGGCTCATGGGCTGTCAACTCCATTTAGGAGATGCTGAGTTATAGCAGGTGCCACACAAGCTTGCATACGTGTCCTGGCCTTATGATGAGGTTAAAAAATGGTCAGTGCTCGGGCTGCTAAGAAAACACAATGGTGGGGTATACCCATGCCAACAGCTCCTATACCAAGTTAACCCTGTGTTGTGGTATTGAGTAAAACATGTTTCAAATGATCAAAATGTCTACTGAGTAGTATCTAGTTTGGGTGAAGACAGAAAAGAAGACAAATACAATATGGGTCTTTTAAGCCATTTTAGTCCTCTACCAGGTATCAAATGAAGTATCAGACATCTACTGATTCAAGTGAGGAATTTTGTTGTTGTTGTTGTTGTCCCAGTACTGAGCCTTGAACTCAGGGCCTGGACTCTTTCCCTTAGCTTTTTTGCTCATGGCAGGCATGCTAGCACTTAAACCACAGCTCCACTTCTAGCTTGTTTTCTGGTTAATTGGAGATAAGAGCCTCTTATCTGTAGCCTCAGATCTCAGTCTCTTCAGTAGCTAGGATTACAGGCTTGAGCCACCTGTACCCAGCTCTGTTGGTTGTTGTTTTCAGCAAAAGTGGATTCAAGTTTCTACAAGCAGATGTTATTATAACCCACTCATCCATGGTGTTATCTCCAACTAGTTGGAAGCTAATAATGCCTTGCTCAGCTGTATGACCTCTAAAGTTAATGATTTTTAAGTTAACAAAGAAAAAGTGAATGCAGAGGCCCTATTTAGATTTTTTTCTCAGTAACAATTCCCCCTTGTCTTTATCAGGTGTGTGGTCACCTCCAAAACCCCTTGTTTTAGCTTGGTTTACTCCTAAGGGGCTCACAGAATATAAGCATTCTGGCCTTGTGACTCAATCTGGTGTTTTATGACAGATGTTGAAAGCATGTTTCTACCCAAGATTACAGGCTAAGAGGCCAGAGCTGATTTGCCTTCCTTCCGTGCAGCTTCATCAACAGTGCTCCCTTGATTCACAAGTCCTTTGGGATCATTTCCCTTCCAAGTACATGGGCCAGAACAATGTCCAAGAAAGAGCTGGCTGGCACTTCTCCAGAGCCATTCCCTTAGCATCAAAGGTGGTGAATTTTGCCTGTAGTAAAAAAGATAGCACAGGCGGGTGCTGGTGGCTCATGGCTCAAGAGGCTGAGATCTGAGGATCACAGTTTGAAGTCAGACCAGGCAGGAAACTCTGTGAGACTCTTTTGAGTTTCTTAATTCTTTTTTTTTTAATTGTGAAAATACCGTACAGAGGGGTTACAATTATGTTGGCAAGGTAATGAGTGCATTTCTTATCAAGCATTGTTGCCTCCTCCTTTGTTTCCCCTTTGTAAGGTCCGCTCCTGGGTGACTAGCAGACTCCACCCTCCTCCCAGCAAAGTCACCACCCAGTACCTGCGTTACCTAGGCAACTGGGACACCTGGAAGAGGTCACATCTGCATCCAATGAGGTCACATCTGAATTTGATGTGGCCACACCTTTCTCCACCCATACCCTAGATAAGGCCTAGCCCAGGCCCAGACGCCCTCTCTCTGCTCTTTTCTAACTCTTTCTCAGCTCTTTCCTTCTCTTCTCTTTCCCAGCTCCCTTCTCTTTCCTAGCTCTCTCTTTCCCACCTTTCCCAGATGCTCTCTTTTCTAGCTCTTTCTAGGTTCTTTTCTCAGCTCTCTCTGTTCTTTTCTAGCTCTTTCTCAGCTCTTTCCTTCTCTTCTCTTTTCCAGCTCCCTTCTCTTTTCTAGCTCTTTTCTCTCTTTTCTAGCTATTTTCTCTCTCTTTCCCAGGCCTTTCCCCACCGCGTGGAGGACCAAGATGGCCTGGTGCCAGCCAGAACGATGAATAAACCTACCCCTTACCTGAATACCACATGCCTGGTGCTGTTCTTACTCGGCTACTCTTTTTAAAAACCTAACACCCTTCCCATCCCTTCCCATCTCACCCCCCCTCACCGCCCCTGCTGTTGCCGCGCCAAAGTTGTAAAGTTCATTTTCCACATAATATCTTGTACATCTCATTGGTTGAGACTTTTTTTTTCTTTAGATTTTTTTTTATTGTGAAAATACTGTACAGAGGGGTTACAATTACATGGGCAAGGTAATGAGAACATTGCTTATCAAGCATTGTTGCCTCCTCCTTTGTTTCCCCTTCCCATCCCTTCCCATCTTCCTCCCCACCCCCACCCCTCCTCCCCCACCAAAGTTGTAAAGTTCATTTTTCAACATAACGATTTGTATATCTCATTGTTGCAATGGGTCCATCTCTATCCCTAGTTAAATGTTTTGTTTTTGCCCTTCCCTTCCACAAATTATACCAACATCAAATACAATGAAAGCAGGGGTTATACCGTGGGGGAGGGACATACAAAGCAACAAAGAAATCATCTTATAAATACGTTAGAAACAATCGCAAGAAAGAATAAACATTTGAAAACTTATCTTGGGGTTCATTTCACCTAACACCAATTTATCTGAACTGTTCTGCTTGACTCAGACATATACTAATTATTGCAAATAAGGGAAACCATGGGACCTATGTTTCTTTGGGCCTGGCTTACTTCACTTAATACATTTTTTTCCAAGTCTTTCCATTTCCTAACAAATGGGGCAATGTCATTCAAAAATATGGAACACTTCACGAATTTGCATGTCATCCTTGTTCAGGGGCCACGCTAATCTTCTCTGTATCATTCCAATGTTAGTATATGTGCTGCTGAAGCCAGCACTGAGACTGTTATCTACAATAAACTACTCAGAAAAGCTGGAAGTGGTGCTGTGGCTCAAGTGGTAAAGTGTTTGCCTTGAGCAAAAGAAGCTCAGGGATAGTGCCCAGGCTGGGAGTTCAAGCCCCTGAACCAGGAAGGAGGAGGAGGAGAAGGAGAGGGAGAGGGAGGGGTAGGGGAAGGAGGAAGAGGAGGGGGAAGGGGAGGAGAGAGAAAGCACATAAAACCTTATATAACCCCTATAACAGAGTTTTAGGTGCTAATAGTATCTGTCAGATGTACTTGGCTTTGTATGTGATCCACCATCCTGGTCCTTCTCCTCTGGCAGTTCCCTCTGTTTCCATGGCTGCCCTTCCTCATCACGTCCTTCTGGTAAACACAGGAATACCCAGGTACCCACCCAATCCTCTTTCCTAACTCCTTCTACCACATATACCCTCCAGGAAACACTCCTCCCTATGACCCCTCTGACATTTCTAACCCAGGGACTCCATTCCTGGAGTCCAATCCAACCTTTTCTCTGAGCTTCCTCCCTGATATTCAGAATCTTCAGGTAAAAATAGCAAAGCCTTTTCCTCAGCATCTCAGTTAAATTCCTCTTCCATCCACATTCAGTTCCCCCTGAGCAACTCCTGACTGTAGAGAAACCAACTTTCCTTTGGTGTAGAGAGCTGGGAGAGGCCGCACCTGGAAGATGGCGCCAGCTTCCGCCCTCCGCCTTCCCGATGGCGAGTGCTCTCGTGGTAAACAACTCCTTATATGGCTAAGGCAAAGAATCTGGCTTGCTTCCGCGCACCTGAACCTATTGGTGGTTCCCACGTGGCGTATCAGGGTTGGCTACCCAGCGGGTACTTAAGGCTGTGGGGAATTCTCCCCGGGGTTGGGGTCAGAAGATTACTCAAAGGTCCTGAATAAACTGCAGAGAGAAGAGTCCGGTGTCGCGTCTTCCTTGCTGGTCGAGGCGGTAGCGACACTTTGGCCACCAAATTCCATGTTCCCTGTTATCTCCAACCTCCTCTTCTCCGTCTTGTCTGGGCTACAGGCCTCATATCCATCCCTCCTTTGACTTGACAGCCCCTTCTTACCTAATGATCAAACATGCCTCCTGTCCCTTGTACAGACTTCTCCACCCTCATCTCTTGACCATCATCTGATCATAGACCCTGGCCTCTCAGTGATCCCCTCCATTGCTAAAGAAGACCTCAGCCTCCAAATTTACACCTGGATCTCATAGCCTTTTCTATCACTGGGCTCCCTTTCCAAGCCACACTCACCACACTGCTTCCATACTCTTCCACTGCCATCTTTCTGCCCAATCTGCTTATACCATTTATCCCATCAACTTGCTTAGCTCAACTTCAGGTGTCAAGTGGGATCTATAAATACCAGGATTATACTATTTGAGTACACCTTCTCCAACACCCTCCCTTGTCATGGGCAGGGCAGAAAGTTCCCACCTCCACACTCCTATAGCTAGCTCAGCGTCACCTCCTACTTCCTAGAACAAGTGGCACCTGTAATCACAATGGCAGCAACAACAATGGCTGTGACTATTTACTGAATATATGGAATATGCCAGGTTGGGTTCAGCACTTTATTCACAGCATCTCATTGGACTCACAAAATGTTCATGAGTACTATTTTATCCCATTTTACAGATATGGAAATGGGACATTTAACAAGCTATGTGACCTTCCCCAAGACAGGGACAACTGTACTGGTGTCCTTGGGAGCTTCCTAATGCTTGAATTGAGATTTTACTTCTCTAATTGTTGTGATCTTACTTTGGATCCTAAATGCAGATCCTAAATAGCGCTCTAGGACAAGAGAAGCTATTATGACACTTATCCTTCTTTGAGTCTAACAGTGTCCCTTGCCTTATGCTGCAAGCAGAAACTGTCTATTGGTATGGCTCTATCTGAGCAGCACTTGTGCTACTGAGTGATTGTACTATAACTCACAATACGGTACAAGGACAAGCCCTATCAGCAATCTGGGCAGTTTTCTGGGTTGGGGGGGCATAATTTGAAATGGTGTTCTTGGATCAGCTCTATCAGTTGAGCCATGTCTCCAACCCTTCTGACTTTGTGTTTGTATGTGTGTGTAATAGTACTGTTGGGTCTTTGTCCGTCCCACAAAAGACAGACAGGGTCCAAGGAAAGGTAAGTGCGGCGCTCACCCGTTCCCCAGCCTCCCTCAGCCCAGGAGACAATCAGACACAGCGGGGAGCCAAATCCAGCAGGTAGAAAAACTCGTTTATTAACAGAGAGCAGCCCCTTTTAAAGACAAAAAGGGTGGGTGGTATGGTAAGGGAGGAAAAGGAACCAATCACTGTCAAGGCACACCCTATCATTCACCTGAGCCTTCACGGGCTGGTTAGGTACTGATCAGAAGATCAATTGGGCTCTGCCCATTCTATTCTTTCCCAGCGCCATCTTGGCTGCCCATGTGCTCTACAGTAAATTAGGTTCTGCCCACTCAACCCCCTCCCAGCGCCATCTTTGCTGCCCATGTGCTCCACATAGTACTAAGGATAAACTCAAGGCCTGGTGCTTTTTTTTTTTTTTTTTTGTCGGTCATGGGGTTTGAACTCTGGGCATGGGCACTGTCCCTCAGCTCTTCAGCTCAAGGCAAGAGCTCTACCACTTGAGCCTCAGAGCCACTTCTGGTTTTCTGGTGGCTTATTGGAGATAAGAGTCTCATGCACTTTCCTGCCGGGCTGGCTTTGAACCACAGTCCTCAGATCTCAGCCTCCTGAGTAATCAGGATTACAGGCATGAGCCACCAGCACCCAGCTAAGGCCTGGTGCTCTTGCTCAGCATTTTCACTCACAGCATAGCACTCCACTGATATTGAAATACTACAAAACTGGGATCAGATCCATTGACTCTGACTCAAAGAATGAATCAATGAACATGCCAAGAAGTAAAATAGCAAAGATTTATTGAAGAAAAAGATAAAAAACAGAGCTAGATAGGAAGGGTCCTAAGAAAGGGCACTCTCTGGGGTACATTGTACAGCTGTTCATATATTTTTATAAGAAAACTATGTGGCCCTTGAGATCACTGGAGCCATCAGTCCTCAGAGTCAGAAGCTCCACATATATACCCGCACAAGTTCTCCATAAATTCTTTAGCCCCTCTTACTGGGTGCCTATTTTGGAGCATACCTCTAGGGTCCAATCAGCTCACTGTTTACATTCTAGTTTTCTAGAGGCAATGGACTGTGATGTGATGGCCAGGGTCTTGCATGCATGACTGCCAAAGGCCATGATGATATGATGTCTAGAGGAATGTATTACAGGACTGCTCAAGGCTGTGGTAAGGGATACAGAAATTCTAGGAGGGAGGGTTGCGCTTCCCTTGATTGCCTAGCCAGGCTCTTTTTTCTCTCAGTTTTCATCTTTTTCTGGTTAATTGGAGTGAAGAATCTGCCTGGGCTGACATCAGACCTCAACCATCCTATCTCAGCTTCCTGAGTAGCTAGTATTAGAGGTATGAGCCTCACCCTTTTTGCTTTTATTACTTTTCAGGTAAAGCCTTGTTTTTTCTCAGCCAGCCTCAAGCCACCATCCTTGTACCTATGCCTCCCACATAGCTAAGGATCATAGGCATAGTCCACATTTAATTTGCTGTTGGTTAAGATAGTCTCCCAATCTCTGCCTCTGATTGGCCACTGTACCCAACCTGTCAATCATATTCAAATGCTCACTTCTGGGTGGGTATTTTTCTAAGCTCCTGACCAATGGGGATCAGAGGCAGTGTAGAAAAGCTCAACTGCTTGTTGGGCCAAAACAGATATGGCAGATGCTAAAGCCAAAAAGGTCACCAAATACCACAGCTTTCTCTTTAAGTGCTATGACCAGAGTGCAACTCAATTAAGCTGAGTTCTTGATCTTAAGTAGATGTACAAAGGGGTTTCAACATGTCAGTTTATCAAATTTCCATGTCCATAAAAGCTTGATTTCTAACACTAGGGATCAACAGTGTGACATCTCAGGGGAGCCTGGCAGGCATGAGCAGAGTCAACCTCGGCCTGAGAGAACACTAAGGGGGCTGTACAAGTGCTGTTATCTGCTCAATGACTGCTCTACATCTCCCAACTTGACTTGATAAATTTCGTACTAAGGCTTTAACTTCCTGACTTTTATGTTTTGCTTCTCAGATTTTAAATGGCTTAAAGGGGGTCCCAAATCCAGGTATCAGTAAAACTGGAGGATAACTATTTCCCATTTTCATTTCACCTATTCATGAGTGTTAGCAAGTACCCATGTCAGTGTGAAAAACTAACTCATGGGGAAGACACCAGGAGGAGATGGAGCTGGCCATCCTAGCTAAGGGAAGCAGAAATCTGGAGCCCTGTCTACAAAGCTGTGTCTCAGGCAGAGACCAGGAACAAGAGGGAGGACGGCAGCCACAGGGTTGGGATGGGTAGTGAATGGATAAGGACTTAAAAGGCCCAGCTGTGCCAAATGCCAGCCATATGAACCTGCCTGGCAGCCATACCTCTGAGGCTTCCTTATCCATAAAGCAGGCAAAAGCACCTGCCCTGCTTGCTTCACAGGGCTTTTCTGGGGATTAATAAGGATAGTGGTTGTGAAAGCACTCTGGGATCTGGTAAAGTCCCAGGCAGGCAGGAAGGATTATTGTTCTCAGAACATCTGCTGACTTCTGAGCTATATCCGGCCATTAGCTGGAGGTTGTGACTAATTGTTTTTTAATGAAAAAAAAAACATTTGCTTAATGTCTCATGAAGTCAGTCAAGCAAGTATCTCTATAATGAGAATATCTTGCTGTCACACACTTGTCCTGGCCATCTATTCTTGGCTGAGATGAGAGGTCAGGTGAGACCCTTGCCTCCAGCAATGATACAATAGGGTGAATAAGAGGGTTTAAGCCCTAAGAGTACCCACAATAGATGAAGGAGGAGGGCAGCTGCACAGACCTACTGACACCAGGCAGAGTGGGGCACATGCGCCTATCAGACCAGGTGTTGAGTACCAGCAACAAGGGCTGATTCAAGGTGCAAGACTTCAGCTGCAGCTGAAATCCAATGTCTTAGGCTACCAAACAGACTCCTGTGTCAGGTAGAACACCTTTAGGCAGGGCTGGTGACCCGGTAGATAATTCTGCTATGTGAAGAGGATGTTCAAACACAAGAAGCAGCCTATGTGGTAAGGAAATGGAAAAGAGAACAGTTAACAGGGACCTTGTCCTCAAGGAACTTTCAGTCCACTTGAAAACAAAAACGGAGAATAGAAAAGCCACATCAACACTATTTGGATACAGTCTAAAGTCAAAGACATGTATGTGGCAGGGGAAGGGACAAGCTGGAAACCTCTAGCCAGGAAAGGCTAGGTTGCACTTGTCTTCCTAGGCCATTTTATAGCATCCTCTATTAGGCTTCTGCACCCCATAACACCAGCCTCATTCCTAATTTCAGAAGCCATGCAAACCACTCAGCCTGGCAGCCAAGACCCTCAGAGTCTGGCCAACACTTATAACCTCAGCCCCTATGACCTCTTTCATTTGCTCTCTGACTCAGTTACTCCAGACAATGTGCCCCACCCTAGGCATGCCCACACATTCACTCAGCCTAGCCCCTCTACCTAGAATGCCAGAAACTAGCTCTAAGGGTTGACTCCTAACATTGCACCCTCAGATAAATTTTGTGTGTCAGTTTCCCCATCTGTGAAATGGAGACAACAATACTTACCTCCTAGGATTCTTGTAAAGATCAAATGAGTTCAAATAAGTAGAGTTTAGGTTAGTTCTCACTATAAAAAAATGTACTTACAAACATGCAGTCACTAGACTGACACTCTCCAAGGTTTGGTTAGATATTACCTGTGAAGAATCAATTCTTTCCTCCTGGGAATGTGGGTGACTGTTTTCTGAGTATTCCTGGCTCAGCAGGAACATGCTGCCCATGTTGACATCCCTGTAGGCCCAAGAGCATCCTAAAGTCTTTCTGTGGTTTGAAGGGCAAGTCTTGCAATGCTGTCACAAAAGGGTCACTATCATAGCATCTATTCTCCAATTCCCAAAGGACCCCAGGTTCTGGCAGGCCTAGATTTGAAGCACTCAACACCCATGACTTTGGGAAGCAGTCAGGTTGTCTCTATAAACATTTAACCAGCCAGGGGGAGAGGGGGAATGTGGGGAGATATGGGAAGGGATAGGAAGGGGAAACAAAGGAGGCAACAATGCTTGATACGAAATGTACTCATTACCTTGCCCATGTAATTGTAACCCCTCTGTATGGCATTTTCACAATTAAAAATTTTTTTTAACCAGTTATGATTGCCAGAAATCCTTAAATAAATTTGCCTAGGGATTCTGGTTATATTTCAGATACTGAATAAAGCTCTTTTTTTTTTCCAGATTCTAACACTTTTAATAAAACATATACCTGTCTGCTCTGGGAAGGGTACATGCTATAGCCTAGCAACAGAGCCTGGATGGCAGGCTAGCATGGTGGTATGGACCCTTGTGGGCTGTTCTGTGGAAAAGCCTGATCCAAGTGCTCACCACAAGTGGGTGCAGGTCACTCAGGCAGTAGAATCAGATCTCTTTCATCAAGGAAGTCCTCAGGAAGAAAAAAAGACAGAGGGACCTCAAATAGCCTTGTCTGTCTGAGGACAGACAACCTCTCCGACCTCAGGAAGGCAGGCTCAGGGTGCTGCTCTGAACAGAAGTCCTAATACTCTAGCCTGTGCAGCATGATGCAGGACCTCTCCCCTTTCCAGACCATGCGTTTGCTCTACCACAGGGCCAATCCTTGCCAAATTCAAACATGTCAACTAAGGATCTCTTGCACATGTGCTTGGCACCATTGGGAGATAGTAAGCAGAGCATAGCTCTCAGGGCTCATTTTCTCTGGCCTGAAGTCACAAACTACTCATTGCTTCTGCCAGTGAGGTGAAAGGAAGTTATTGACATGAATACCATGAGAGTTACCCACATGCCCAGGAGGAGAAGCAATTTATTCTCCATGCAAGTGAGACCTCACAGAATGAGGCTTGGGGATAAGCTCAGGGTTTTCTCTGATTAACATGGTTACCTTGTAATGTCAGGGACAAAAACACTACTAAAATTTCAGGAAAAGGATCGTGCTAGTACCTTGTCAACTTCTTTGGAGTAATATCCAGAATGGTGCTGTCCACAGAGCTTCAGTCCCCTTTGTTGGTCAGGCCATCTGTCCATTCTTCCCTGGGATGTGTTTTAACACAGTTGTTGGTGGCATTTGGGGCAGCCTCAGAGAAGCATGCTTTCCTGGAGGTGAGTGTACATGGCAAGAAGACTGGCACAGGCCTCTCCTGCTTCATCTGAGCCAGTCTCATTCATTGTGCTTGGGTCAGCCACTTCCTGGCTAACTTAGAGATAGTAAGAGTCAGAAAGGGGTCTCAGCCACTTGGTACCATCTAGTAGAAAATGACTTTTCTAACAAATTTGTGCCTCATGTGTCTAAACCATTTCAAAAGCTGGATAAAAATAAAAAAAACAAGTTGTCTTTGCTTAATTGGAGCCACCAGACTCAGATTTATTTTCTATATCCAGGTGAATCACAGATAAGGCTGCTAACCAGGAAAGATGTGCTCTCCTTTTCCCCCTCCCACACACATATTTATATTTGTAACCAGCTTCAGATGGCTCTTTGGAAGGCACTAGTTTGTGAACTGGTTGATGGCTCCCAACTTCATGATTAGAGTGTGCACTAACAGGGCAAGGAATCTTTTGTCTACCAAGGGCTATTTGGATATTTATAAGATCACTTATGGGCCATACAAAATTAACAATACAAGCCAGGGGTAGTATATGTGCCTGTCTTGTCATGTTCCAAAGTAATTCTAAGGGCATTATACAATGCACAAGCCAGATTGCCCGCTTCCCCCTACCCCCACCCCAGCCCCGCTTCTCCAAACGTCAGATCTCTGAAATCAAGTACATTTTAAAAGCTGCCTAGTAAAAGGCTAGCTCACGGCTCATGTCAGGAATATTAACTAGGAAAAACATAGCCTTCCTTAAGCCCAAATGTAGGGACTAAGACTCCTTCTGGCCGAGGTTTCTCCGGAGCACTACCAGAGCTGCTCCCACCGCAGCATCCACATCCTGCCCAAAGGACACGGGAAGCGGGATGGCGCGCTGCACCTCCTGCTTCAGCACCTCGTTTCTGGACAGTGCACTGCCACTCCCCAGTATTCGTTTCACACCCCACTCCTTGAGCTGCTGGAAGGGGAGCATGGAGTGAAGGTTCTGAACAATGCCTCTGCACAGGGCCCGGGTCACATGTCCCAAAGAGAGGTCAGAGGAGGAGATTCTAGTCACAGAGGCCAACTGGTCCGGCAGGTGCCGCTCTCCCAACACTGTTGGGATTATAGTTAGGCAGGTATCTTTCTGCTGTGCAGCTGCCTGGATCATATGCGAATACACAGAAGATTCTTCTACCTCCAAACCTGTTAAAAACAGGGAAGATCTGTGTGAGCTCCTGCAGCTCCTGGATGAAGGATGAGACTGTTTAGAGGGCCTACCAGGCAGAGAGAAATCTACTGCTTTTCCTCACACTGTAGCCAGAAGCTTCCAGGTTCAGAGACTCACAAAGTCTTCCTATGCCCCATCCAGCTTCTCACTTGCAGCCCCAGCCTCAAATATCTACAGGCAGATGTCTCATCATCTTGCAATGAGACTTGACCCTAAAATGAGCACTGAACTATCACACAGATGTAAGACTGCAGGTCCCCGTGGAGTCAAATGCACACAATGGTTAATAAGCATTATCAAAGCTGGTATTGAAGCCATTAGCAGTGTCACACCAATCCCAGGATCCCAAGCATATCACAGTCTGGGCCACACTGATTATGTTCATAGGACACCTGAGCCTGACAGAGAAGTGATATGTTGGCAGCAAATGGCTGATTTTCCATCAGAGTCCTGGTCAGATTTTCTTCTTCTACATTATGTTAGCTCTGAATTCTAAAAAGTTTAAAAATATTAAATGGAAAATATTAAATGGAAACTCTTTTGTACAACTACTTAAAGGTAGTAACATAATAATAAAGAGTTAAATAACAAAGGTAATAAATGAAAGAGATTGCTTCAATATACTTTGACCTTACAATCATTTTGAAGGCTAGGATGTCACTTGGGGGTAGAGTGCTTGCTGAGAATGCACAGGGTTCCAATTTCTAGCATAGAAAAGAAAGAAGGAAGAGGAAGGAGAAGAAGGAAGAGAACGGAGAAAGACAGGGAAAAGAAGAAAGAGAAGGAGAGAAGGAGAAGAGAAGAAGGAAGAAGAAGGAGGAAATTTGTTTGCCATCAAATGAGGAAAACTAACCTGGCTTTGATACAAAGAAAACTGTCCTAATACAGTCACTTTGGAAAACAGTCTGTAGATACCTCAGAAAGCTAAATATAGATCTCCCCAATGACCCAGCCATACCATTCCTAGGCATCTACACTGAGCAACAGGAACCAGTATACAAAGACACATGCACCTCCATGTTTATTACAGCACTGTTCACAATAGCCAAGATTTGGAAACAACCCAGATGCCCCACTACTGATGAGTGGATCCAAAAATTGTGGTACCTATACACAATGGAATATTATGCAGCCATTAGAAAGGACAAAATAATGGCATTTGCAGGGAAATGGATGGAACCAGAGCAGATTATTTTGAGCAAAGTAAGCCAAGAACAAAGAGACAAATGGCACATGGTCTCCCTTATATGTGGATGCTAAAGCCAAAATACAAGAAGATATGGAAAACAAGACTCAAGAACCAAAGGACAGCCACCCATTTTGTTATATCATTGCTAAATGACTCCATGTTCTGGACTATATAAATGGTAGATATATGCATGGAACAGAGGGAAGCCAGGAGGAGGAACAGAATTAAGAGGGAACAGCTCACACTAAGCAAAAGGAAAGAAATGTAAACATCACCTGATATGAAAAAAATAACTTGTAATGTCAAAGCTCATAGAATTACAAACTGTATAGAGCATGATAATGACAATTTGCGTTGTGAAAATTAAAGTGTGTTTGTGACTCTAAGTATTACTATTCCACAATTCTGTGAAATAGGTGAAATTTATGTAATCACCTAATTTCAATTAAAGAAAAAAGTGAGAGAAGGGATGGGTTAAGAGAGATGGGTGACAATGTTGTCAGACACTTTGTACTCATATACTGTTTTGTAGGATGTAAACTTCTTTGTACAACTACTTGAAGATAATAAAAAAATTAAAAAAAGAAAACTGCCCACACCAGGGCCCTATACTAGAGAGGCATACTGCAATCACCTGAGCTTTAATAGCACTGTAATCCCCATCCTCATCTGGGTTTCAGGAGTTTTTAACCCTACCACTTGATTCTGAAATGCATCCAGGTTAGAGAGCCACTCACCTAACCTAACCTTAGTGTGAACAAATCACTTATTAGGTCCCTTATGAAGCTTCTGACTCAGTTCCCAGTAGGGAACACGAATGCTCTTCTTCTGTTATCAGTTCCCAGAGGAAGTGGGCACTGGTGCTGTTCCCTGCCAGAGCAGCACTTAGCTACACGCATAGATGTCAGGATCACCTGAAAAACATTCATAAAATGCCAATCTCAGGTTCCACTCATCCCCGAGTTAAATAGCCAATATCTCTGCAGATGGATCCAGAATGTCAATATTGTTGTTTTAGTTATCTGTAAGCAATGTACAAAGGGGTTTTAATTAAACAAGTCAGTTTATGCATACAGCTTATCTTGATAAGTCCCAATATTATTTTTTATATCCCACAGTTATTTCCAGTGTGTGGCTAATGCTGAGAATCTTTAACTGAGGGTCATATAGTAACATTTCAATACTATACAAACTCAACTTTATATACTCAGAAATGAAGAAGCAAATATATATAATTTTCTGTGTCCATCGTGATGTTGGAACTCTGGACCTGAGTCCCTCAGCTCTTCAGCTCAAGGTGAGTGCTCTACTACTTGAGCCACAGTGCCACTTCTGGTTTTTTGGTGGTTTATTAGAGATAAGAATCTCATGGAGCTTTTCTAGCTCTTTTCTCCCTCTTTCCCTGCTTTCTCTCAGCTCTCTCTTTCCCAGCTCTCCCAGCTCTCTTTCCCAGGCCTTTCCCCACTACGTGGAGGACCAAGATGGCCTGGTGCCAGCCGGAACAATGAATAAAACCTACCCCTTACCTGAATACCACGTGTGTGCTGCTGTTCTTATTCGGCTACCTCTTTTTAAAAACCTAACATAAATGGTGCCGTGACTCGGATAAAAGGCTTAAAGTCAGGATAGGTGGGATTCCTCTGGGTTTTTTTTTCCTCTTTTTTCTTTTTTGTTTGTTTTTCCCTTTTTGCTCTGAGGAATACCCACAGTTCTGACAGCCTTTTGCGAACCCATCTGTCTGCTGCGGACACAGTGCATCAATACCATTGCTGGCCTTCACATCCATGCACACACCACTTCTCTACTCTGGTGAGTGAAACTACTCTCTACAGCTTTCTGTCACTCAATCTCTGTCCAGACGTGGTGCCACGCCAGAGAGCTCCTACGGCCTTTAGTTGAAAGGCCGGTCACCTCTGAAACTGAGGACGCTTGGCTTTGGGGGCTTGGCCATTTCTCTCTAGAGAGCTCTGGGGGAAGTCGGGACACCGCTTCTGCCTGGTCAGCTCTCCTTCACTCACCAGACTGACTCTCCTACTCATTTAATGGGGTGCTGCGAATCACGCCTGAGCCATGAAACCCCTTTGAAATGCCTCCTGCGCTCTCTGGAAAGCCAGAGAGCCTAATTTTATGCCATTCTCAGATGTACACAGATTTTGCTACTGCAATGGTAAATGGTCAGAAGTCTGTTTAATTTCAGGCTCTCTTTGCTCTCTCTCTGCCATTCATGTCCAACTTTCTATCCTTTTTTCTACAACTTTTTGGCTTGTGCCTTGAAGAGTGCGACGCAGGTTGGGTCCCGGGGACCCCCCTCTAGGTTCCCTCTCAAAGGCTAGCCAATCTAGGTTTGATCTACTTGTTCAGGGTTTCTTTGCATTTTTTCAGAAATTTGTCATCTTGAGTTTGCCATCTTGACCACATGGTGGTTAAGGGTTTGGCCCCATCTGACCCTTAACCTTCCACCAAGCTTACTAGTTCATGTATTCTAAGGTGCCTTGCTAACAAGTTGCTCTTTTCATAGGCCCTGGTAACTGAGGCCCAACTATCTGATGTGCTTTGTTAGCAAAGATGTCTAAACACTGATGTCAAAATTTTAGGTTTTGAGTTTTGCCTTTTTTGTTTTGTGTTCTGTATTCTACTGACTACATGGTTCTAAAATACTGGGCATATCTGTGCTAAAATTCTCATCACATCTAATGAGTTTTGTCATTTCAGAATATTTGTTGGCAATTTTTGATAAGGACCAGGTAAGCTCTACTTATTCTATTAGATCTCCTTGTTACTTTAATTGGAAATAATAAAGGGCTTTTGTAGCAAAGATTGCAGTTCAAAGCCAACCCAGGCTGAAAAATCCCTAAGACTCCATCTCCCAACTAACCTGCAAAGAGCCAGGCTGGAAGCATGGCTCAAGACTCTTACCTCTAAACAGCCAAACACTAGAAGTGCTATTGTAACTCAACGTGGTAGAGCACTAGCCTTGAGCAGAAGTGCTCAGGGACAATGCCCAGGCCTTGAGTTCAAACCTCCTTGACTGCCAACTGGGACTAGCCATCCCAGCAACAAACACCTAAACTCAGCCAGTCTGGGGAACAAGGGACCATGGAGAGGAGTAAGAGGAGATGATGTCACATCATCTACTTTGTGGCTGTCCTTTCAAAATTAACCGGAGCCGGGAGGTCAGTAGAAGTAAGAAGCCTGCCCATCCAATGTCTATACCTGTCTATCTATTAACTGAACAGGAATTTATATTCTTGCCTTTGTCACCTGACTTCTCTACCTAGTAGCCAGATGTCAGAAGTAGCTAGGGACATTTCTACGAACATTTTCAGCCCCAAGTCCTTCCTCTTGCCATTTATTTGTTCTCTAGTATTTTTTTTTCCAGCCCCTCAATGTTCATGAGACTTCTCCAGACTTCATCTAAGGACTCACGCCACCAAGGGACAGCTGCTGCTCACTGCCTTTTACCCCTATTGTCGACGCCCCTTGTCAGCAGGAAGTAGCCAGAGAGAATCCGTGCCCTATTTCATGATTATTAAAAGGCTGGAATCTAAGGTCCACTACTGGATAGCTAGCAGACTCCACCCTCCTTGCAGCAAAGTCTCCACCCAGTACCTGCGTTACCTAGGCAACTGGCACACCTGGAAGAGGTCACATCTGCATCTGCTGAGGTCACATCTGAATTTGATGTGGCCACACCTTTCTCCACCCCTACCCTAGATAAGGCCTAGCCCTGGCCCAGATGCCCTTTCTCTGCTCTTTTCTAGCTCTTCTCTAGCTCTTCTCTTTTCTAGCTATTTTCTCTCTTTTCTAGCTCTTTTCTCCCTCTTTCCCAGCTCTCCCAGTTCTCTTTCCCAGGCCTTGACCCACCGCATGGAGGACCAAGATAGCCTGGTGCCAGCCGAAGGATGAATAAATCTACCCTTTACCTGGAAAAAAAAAAAAAGAATATCATGGACTTTTCTTCCCTAGGCTGGCTTTGAACCGTGATCCTCAGATCTCAGCCTCCTTAGTAGCTAGGATTATAGGCATGAACCACTGGTACCGGGTTAGTTTTATATTATAAACAACCAGTCAAACTTTGATCAGCAGGACTCCTGGTTAAAGATGACAGCATAAATATAAAATGTATCATCTCCTCTAGGAATTCTACAAAATTGAAATTTTCTGGTTTTTGGTTTTTGGTTTTCCCCCTTTGTGGTACTTAGGTGGAGCCCAGCCATTGGAACATGCTTAGCATGCTACATCTACTAAGCTACACTCTCAAAACCAGTATTTTTCTTTTTCTCCTATTTTTGGCTTTGTCTTAACATAGGGTCTCACTCTGTAGCCCAGGCTACCCTCATATTTGCAATTCTCCAGCCTTCAAAGTGCTGGGATTACAGGCAGATGCCATCACATCCAACAAAAAAGTGTCTTTTTTTGTCAGTGGGCTTGAACTCAGGGCCTGGGCACTGTCCCTGAGCTTCTTTTGCTGAAGGCTAGCACTCTACCACTTTGAGGCACAGTGCCATTTCCTGTTTTCTGGTGGTTAGCTGGAGATAAGAGTCTCATGGATATTCCCACCCAGGCTAGCTTCAAACCACAATTCTCAGATTTCAGCCTCTTCAGTAGCTAGGATTATAGGTATGAGCCTGACTCTTTTTTATGACAAAAAACATGGACATAAGGAATGAGAGATTATGATTCATATTTGGAAGACTTGCAAACAGAGTAAAAGCTGACATTTCCAGCCCAGCTGAGGAAACACCATCTATGTGTGAGGCTACAGCAGAAAGTGCTGACAAAAAACAATTCTTCCCTCTTCCATAAGGATTGGAGCTTAGGAGGCACGGTATGTTTCAAAAGGCAGAAATACAACAGAGCTAGAGCCAAAACTCCATGAGCTCTTCTCCACACAATTGGCCAATGCATCCCACTTGCCCCGACTTGGGAGGCCTGCATGCCAGAAAATTCTCAGCCCACATTTGCAGAGCATACAAAGGTCCAGCCCTGGCACTGGCTCCAGGTCTTCTACTGGCCTCTTTATTTCCCTCTCCCCAAGAGGGGACATGACCATATATATGGCTCCAGGAACACAGAACCAAGTGTTTCACAGCCCTTCGTTTGATGCCTGGGACTGCGGCAGCCAGTGACTTTTAGATCTAATGAGATCAGCAATCTAGCTGCCAGACACTGCTCTAGTTAAAACCCAGTCCTCAAAACAAAGACTAGAGTTTCTACAAAGCATATAAAGAAATTATATGTTAGCACTAAAACTAGGGTGGAAATGGTGGGATTATGTTACTCTATAATCTTCCTATATTGTTGGGTTTTTAAAAATCATGTAGCCAAAAAAAAAATCATGTAGCTCAGCCAGACCCTGGTGATTCACACCTATATATATAATCTTAACTACTCAGGAGGCTGAGATCTGAGGATCACAGTACTAAGTCAGCCCAAACAGGAAAGTCTGTGAAACTCTTATCTCTAGCAAAAAGCCAGAAGTAGAACTGTGGCTCAAGTGGTAAAGTGACTGCCTTGAGCAAAAATTCTAAGGAAAAGTTCCCAGACCCTGAGTTCAAGCCCCAGTACTGTCGCGCACACTGTCGCGCACACACACACACACACACACACACACACACACACACACACACACACACACACACACACACACACACACACACACACACACACACACACACACACACACACACACACACACACACACACACACACACACACACACACACAAAACCCATGTAGTTCTACAATAGAGTGCTTATGTGATATGCCTAAGGCCCTGAGTACTATCCCTAGCATAGGAAATAAATGAAACATTCCCAACTCTTTCAGAGGTAAGAAAACAGTCCAACACAGCTCTATGATGATTAACACAAGCAACCCACTATACCAGTATCTGGATAAAGGGTTTGCCTGGCGATTCTGACCACCAGTTCTACAACCTGAAACTTTTTCCAGGTTCTTTCAATCAAGTACCTCTCAGAGAACTAGCCTAGATCTCCCCAGCTATCCTGATGTCCCCAATCATCCTGAACCCCAGTCATCCTGAAAACACTGAGAAAGATCTGCCCACCCGGGAAGAACTTTCTACACTACTACCTGTGCCTACCTTTGTTCTCAGGTTGATGTTGTACATTTCCTGAAGTCATCTAATTTTGAGACCCTGCATCTGATGGCCATGATTTCCCCAGACCTAGACAGTGTGCCAGAAAAAGAGGCCATTATATATGCAGAACAGAGAAAAATCCTCCCCTGGGAATAAAAGAAGATAGATGGAAAACCTCAGAGTTTCCAAGGAGGCTTCCAAGAAAACGAAGCTGGAGCTGCAGGATTATATAATGTAATATTACCCAATACCAGAGTCTTTTCAGTCAGACATGTTTGAGCACTGTATTTGAGTTATTTGTAGTCAACTAAAGAAAAACTTTAAGTGCAAGGGATCTAGGAACTTTCTGGCAAAAGAAATAAAACTGTGGGTCAGAGGAAGTAGAGGAGCTGTTGGAATATTCTACATCCAAGGTAAAGAAAAGGTGCCTGCCACCTGCCACAAAGACAAGAGTATGGATGGTCTGGCAGTTCAGTCATAAGAGACAAAAAGGCTTCCACACAGACTCCTAAAGCAGGAAGGAATATGCTGGACCCAGATGGACCTAGACACAGCATATTAGACACTATCACATGAAAATGACAAGCACAGAACACATCACTGTGTGGGCCACACTTACCTAGGTCAGTAATCCATTGTACAAGCATATGAACAAATGTGGCCAGCACATTGCCCCCATTGAGTGATGCTGCCACTCCCAGGTAAGTGTTCTCAAAGTACGGAAAGTATGCAACTGGGGCTGTAGGGTCTGGAGCCTGCGCTGGCTGGAATCCCAAAGGCATGGAGGCTGCCAGCTGAATCGAGGTGCTGATGTTGAGAACTGTAGTCCAGAAAAAGCAGAGCTTAGGCCTGCTAGGCTAACCTGGAGTCATAAGTTATAACCAAGCAATGGGAGGGTGTGGGGGTTTTAAATATATCCATAATCAATTCTCTGCTATTCACTCCTTTCTAGAGGTAAAGACTGATTCCTCTGTCCCTAAGTAGAGGCAGTATGTAACATGTTTCTACAGGATAAAACAAAGCAAAAGCAGTATTGTGTGGTTTCATGAACCATTGTGTTTAGGAGCCAACCTGAGTTTAGTTTCTACCTTTTGCAACTACTGGAGTTCAGAAGTAACAAGAGCAAAAGCAAGTCTCAGAAGGTCAGAGACCTTTACATTTGGCCACGTCAAGTTCCTACCATGACTATAAAGCAGAATCACCAAGTCCCTGCCAGCCCTTTGGCTAAGGGGATCAAGGACAGTGGAGAACCAGCATTGTCTGTGGACAGGTCACAGATAAAGACACGCAGCAGCCCCAATCTGGAGCCAAAGAACCCACCACCTCCAGGAGGAGGAGGCTTGCTGTGGCTTGAATGTCTCCAACCCAAATGCTGGTGGAGATATATAGATACGTATATGTACTTATGTGTATATATATATATATATATATATATATATATGTATATATAGTCAGTTGTGGGGCTTGAACTCTGGGCCTGGGTGCTGTCCCTCAGCAATTCAGCTCAAGGCTAGCACTCTACCACTTGAGCCACAGCGCTACTTCCAGTTTTCTGATGGTTAATTGGACTTTCCTGCCCAGGCTGGCTTTGACAGTGATCCTCAGATCTCAGCCTCCTCAGTAGCTACAATTACAGGCGTGAGCCCTGGCCCTTGCCTGCTGGTAGAGATTTAATCCCCCACTGTGAGCTGTTAAGAGAACCAGGTGGGAGCTTCATGAGTGATTGGGTCACAGTGACTGAGTGGGTTAATGGGTAATGAAGGAACTAGCTTCATTATAAAAGAGGGCTCATTCTGGCTAGTTTGTTCTGTCTACCCCTGTGATGCCATTCAGCATGCCATGACCCAGCAGGAATGTTCTCCCCATTTTTCTGGCCTATTCAAGAAAAATTTGATGGGCTGGGAAGGTGGCTCAGTGATAAGAGTGCTTGCCTCACATACATGAGGCCCTGGGTCCAATTCCTCAGCACCACATAAACAGAAAAATCCGGAAGTGGTGCTGTGACACAAGTGGTAGAGCGCTAGCCTTGAGCTGAAGAGCTGAGGGACAGCGCCCAGGCCCAGAATTCAAGCCCCATGACCAATGAAAAAGAAAAAAAAAAAAAGAAAAAAGAAAAAAATTTGCCAATCTTGTCCCAGACTGATACCTCCCACCTCAGTGTGACTCTCTTGCCCTAAATATAGAAACGTGCCTGCAATTCTAAACATCTTGACATAACTTTCACTGACAAAAACACAATAACAGCTCTACTCTACACATCTCTTTTTTTCCCCCTGTGCTGGGCTTGTACATGCTAGGCAAGTGTTCTACGACTGAGCTTCATTTCCAGGCTAATCATCTAATATTTTGGTCATAGAGTATAGAAAATAACCTTACAGGGGCTGGGAAGGTGGCTCAGTGGTAGAGCGCTTGCCTTGCATGCCTGAGGCCCTGGGTTCAATTCCTCAGCACCACATAAGCAAAAAAAAAAAAAGAAAAAGAAAAAAAAAGCCGGAAGTGGCACTGTGGCTCAAGTGGTAGACCACTAGCCTTGAGCTGAAGAGCTGAGGGACAGCACCCAGGCCCAGAGTTCAGGCCCCACAACCGGACCAAAAAAAAGAAAAGAAAGAAAATAGCCTTACAATAGAGCTATTTCCTTCACCTGGCTCAATAAGCCCAGATGGTCAGCCTACAGGGGCAGAAACTCATCTGCTGGCCTGCAAGCTCTCTAAGGAGAGGGATTCACTTGCATAGATGAAGTTGCTTTCATTTCTGTAGATTAAAGGGTACTAAGGCTGCTAAACTACCCATGCCCCTCAGAACTTTGCTCAGGGATAGCACTTAGGAGACAGGAGACGTTAGTGTCTCGGGAGAGAACAAAAGCAAAACTTACCTGCATCTGTCTTTTGACCCATGCAGGAATAGACTGAGGCCTGTAAATCACCCATGGCCACACCCACCTGTGTCCCTTTGGGGATTTCAAACCACATATGGGAAGTTCTGCCAGCTGTACTCCCTGGCTCAGCAATGTCCGGGAGCAGGTGGGTGGGAAAGCCTGAGGTTCTCAGTCTGCAAAACAAAAGCAGCCACCTGGATTTACCTGGTGCTTGGTATTCTGGATTTTGTTATTTCAAGGAAACTCACTAAGAAAAAAGTGCTATAGAGAAAGGAAAGTAGAATCCTTCCTTAGATTCCTCTTTCCTTTGGCTTTTTTTTAAACCATGAGTTTGTTTTTTCTATAGTGAACAAAAGCTGGGGATTTGCCTTTAGTGGAGGGTACAGTTTAAATACCAGCCACAAAAAAGGAGCAGAAGTGTTAGTTTCATGACCATTCAGCATTCCAGACCCCCTCCACCTCACACTTGAAGGAAACACAAACTCTCTGCAAAGGGAGGCCTCACTGCTACAGTGCAGTTAGAGTTGGTTAGCCTGGGCCAGACAAAAGCCAAACCTGCCAGCCTCCTGGATCCCCACACACCCAGCTCTCAGGGCTAGTGAATACAGAAGTACTATTTTATAAAACACGCTATAAAAAAAAAAAGTCCTTTACCTGAACTACCAGATGCTTTTCGCTTTATGTCAGAATTTGGGCCCTGAAGGAAATGAACTTACAAGGCACTGAACTTCTGTACCTGAAAAGGCAAATGATTGCTTTAAAAGTACTTAAAAGGCATCCCTCCAGTCTACTAACTCTGGTTATCAGTCTTACTTTAAACATATAAAACTCAGAGTGGCTCAGGTGGTAGAATAATAGCCAATGTGTGAAAACATCAAATACCAAGTTCAAGTCCCAATCTTGGAAAAAATATACCTATGTATATGCATATATATGTGTATATCTACATATATTATGTATAACATGTAGGTTATACTTACACCTCCAAGTTCCAGCTTTGGCTCTGGGTGTTGAAATACCCCCAGCTGGCAGCATTTTGGTCAGACATCACAGGTCTTGGCAAGCCACACAGCATAGTAACCACATAGTCCTGGATGGTGCCAGCTACATCATAGGACTTCAGGAATTCTGGGCTGTTTTTCACATCAAAAACAATTCAGTGCAGTCTGATGGGGGTGGAAGTACGTGATGTACCCAGCTGTGAATGACAGGACCAGACAGTGGGCAGCTGGGGGTATATCACAATTCTGTGGCTCATGCATAGCTGAACCCCTAAAATAAAACCTTGCCACTCCATGCAAAACATGAAGAAGCACTATGCCTGGGAAAATAGGACATGCCCTCCCCTGTCCCATTCCTTTCCCCTCTGGGTTATATCTGGATGACAGTAGAGAACTGCCTGCAAAATGGAGCCATCCTAGACCAAATCTATGTTTTGTGACCACATCTTATGTCAGGCCACATTTACAATAGCACTGTCCAACAAGGGCCATCTAGTCCAGGGGCTGACTAGGTAAAGCTGCAGTCCCTGCCTACTCTTAGCCCCTGGAAATGATTCAAAGAGTAGTTGTCATACCTATTTTTCAAAAGCCAAAAGATGGTTGCACAGCCAAATCCTGTGGCCACACTGAGATGGGACCCTGGCTGGGGCAGAGAAGCCAGGAACTCACTGCTACATCGGCCATCCTGCCATGTGACCAGCTGGCTCACAGCTCTGGGCTCAAACACAGGAACAGGCCCTCCTTCTATCCATTCACAGCCTGGAAGAAAGAAGACACAAAAAAAATGGAAGAGAGAACTAGGGGAATGGTTAAGTGGTGGAGCCTCAATGGGTTCTGAGTTCAATCTGGGGTAGAGGGACAGGAAGAAGCACCTGAGAAGTCACCCACATGGTCTCAAGACCACTGTACTTGTGAGTTTACAACACAGCTGTATCTACCCTGTAATGATGCTGGACTCAGACTTGGTATTGATATCAAGGTGACTTCATAACTGTGGGCAAGTCATTTACTCCCTCCATGTGTCCCACTTCTGTTTTTTTTTTTATTATTTTATGTATGTATGGGTGTATGTATGTATGTATGTTTGCCAGTACTAGAGGGCTTGAACTCAGGCCTAACACTGTTGTTAGCTTTCTTGTTCAAGGCTGGTGCCCTACCACTGGAGCCATGCCTCTAGTATAACATTTTTGCTGGTTAACTGAAGGTAGAGTCTTGTGATCTTTGCTTTCTGGGCTAGTTTTGAACCATGATCCTCCCAAGTTTCAGCCTCTTAAGCAGCTAGGATTATGGATATGTGCCACCACCCTACTCTTTATTCATTTGTGTGTGTGTGTGCTGGTATGGGGCTTGAACTCAGGATTTAGGCACTTAGCTTTCTCACTCAAGGCTGGCAGTGTACCACTTGAGCTATTGCACCACTTCCAACTTTGTTATGATAAATTGGAGATAATAAAAGTCTCATAGACTTTCCTGACCATGCTGGTTTTGAACTGTGATCCTCAGATCTCAGCCTTTTAAGTAGGTAGACTTATAGGCATGAGCCATCAATGCCCAGATTTTCATTCACTCTTAAATTATTACACTTTCCAGAACCCCATAAAATATTTAGTAGTCTCAAGTCCCCTATCTAAAACTCTCATCATGATGACATTATCTAGACTTGATTGTATGATTACCAACATATTTTCTCTTTTCCTTTGGTTTTACCTAATTGATCTTTTTAGGGGGAGGAGGAAATGGCTGGAACTTTACTAGAGAGCTGCATGAGTGTTCAGTATGTGCCATGTGCTCTAATACTGAGCTACAAGCCCAACTCCAAGCTAATGGATCTTTGGACATCATACTTTACATCATTGATCTCATACACCTCTGCCAATTATCTGCTCTGATTTAAATATTTCTTCCAACTTGTTTCCAGCTTAAACCATTCTGTAACTATGTGTCTATAGGCCTAAAGGCCTCCAAATGCTTTTCATATTCTCATATTTGAGAACAGCTAGATCCATTGTAGTATTCTAGTCTTAATGTTGTTTTTGTAATGCTTGAAAGCTTTATTTGTGGTAGATTTGCACAAATTCTTCACTATACTTCCCATTAGGTGGTGTAGCACAATACCATGCCAGTAGTTCATGCATATAATCCAATCTACTCAAGAGGCTAAAATATGGAGGATTGTGGTTCAAAGCCAACCCCAGGCAAAGAAGACTACAAGACTCCATGTTCAAAACAACTAAATGCATGGCTCAATTGGTAAAGTACTAGCAGAACAAACAAGCCCAGAAAGTACAAAACCCTGAGTTCAAAGCCCACACCAGAAACAAAAAGCCCACACCAGAAACAAAGAGTGAGTGAGAGAGAGAGAAAGAGAGAGAGAGAGAGAGAGGTAATATCATAATATTTAAATCCTCTCTCCTTGAATTATTGGCTGGCCTTGGTGACTTGCTTAAGCAAGAGAATATGGTGGAAGGCAGCCACAACCTGGAATATAGAAAGCTAATTCATAAGAAGTGTTGCAGCTCCCACTGGAGCCTCTCTGGGAGAAACCAGCCCTTAGGGAAGAAGCCTAGATACTCTCAAGCTACAGTGCCAGAGAACTACAGGAAGAGGCCACATGTAGGTCTGGTGCAGTCTTCCAGGTAAACCCAGCTTTACAGCCCACCAGTTACATCACAGCCATTGAGAAAGGGCATCATGAAACCTCCTCATCTGTCTATCCACCAGATGTTCAAGCAACTGCTATTAATTCCATGCAGAAGAATCAGCCAGTTGAGCCCTGTGCAGGCCTTGACCCAAAGAATATCTAGATATGGTAAAATAATGCTTGTGTAAGTTACTAAGGGATGAGCAAAAAGAGCTCAGGAATAGTGCCCAGGCCCTGAGTTCAAGCCCTGAGACTGTACAAAAATGAAACAAAACAAAACAAAAAACCTGCTAATTTTCTGCATCCAAGCAGAGCCAAAGTACCAACTCAAAAAGTAGAGGGCCAGGAACCAGTGGCTCACGCCTGTAATCCTAGCTACTGAGGAGGCTGAGATCTGAGGATCATAGTTCAAAGCCAGCCTGGGCAGGAAAGTCCATGAGACTCATCTCCAATTAACCACCAGAAAACCAGAAGTGGTGGTGTGACTCAAGCGGTAGAGTGCTAGCTTGAGCTGAAGAGCACAGGGATAGCGCCCAAGCCGGGAGTTCAAGCTCCATGACCAACTGGGGAAAAGAGAGAGAGAGAGAGAGAGAGAGAGAGAGAGAGAGAGAGAGAGAGAGAGAGAGCAATGGCTGCTATTATGACCAAAGGCCCCACAGGTACAGGCCTTCTTTGCCTTGAGGCTCCACCATAACAAGCCAAGGCCTCAAAGTATTCTTCCCTTCCCTTAGTGAGGAAACACATCTGGGTGAGAATGGAATCCCATTTGAGTGCACCTTTCCTTCTTACAAGAGCTTAAGCAGATTAAGGTTCATTTAGAGAGTGTTCCAAATTCAATTTAATATGCTAATTTAAAGCCCACTTCTTTATCTTGGTAGCTTGTGTTTGTTTAAAAATAGAAGCTCTGCCGGGCATCGTGGCTAATGCCTGTAATCCTAGCTATTCAGGAGGCTGAGATCTGAGGTTCATGGTTCAAAGCCAGCCCAGGCAAGAAAGTCCCTGAGACTCTGATCTCCAATAAACCACTAGAAAATCAGAAGTGGCGCTCTGGCTCAAGCAGTAGAGCACTCGCCTTGAGCTGAAGAGTGCAAGGACAGTGCCCACGCCCAGAGTTCAAGCTCCACGACCCACAAAAAAAAAAAAAAGTAGAAGTTCTGCAGGGTACCAGAGGGTAACATCTGTAATCCTAGCTATTTTGGAGGTTGAGGCCTGAGGATCACAGTTTGAAGCCAGCCCCAGCAGAAAAGTCCATAAGACTCTTATCTCCAATTAACTAGCAAAAAGCCAGAAGTGGACCTATGACTCAAATGGTAGAGTTAGCCTTCAGAAAAAAATCTCATAGATAGTGCTTAGGCCCTGAGTTCAAGCCCCAAGACTAGCACACGTACATAAACACACACAGCCATATTCTATAGGAGCATTTTATATGTACCAGTATTAGGACTTGAATTCAGGGCCTGAGTACTGTCCCTTAATTTTTTCACTCCTAGTTGGCACTCTACCATATGAGCCACATTTCAACTTTTTGGTGGTTAATTGGAGGTAAGAATGTCACTGACTTTCCTGCCTGGGCTGTTTCAAACTATGATCCTCAGATCTCAGGTATGAACCACTGGCACCCAGCTATTTTAAGTTTTGAGTGACACAAGTGGATGAATTCCCAACACAAAATTTTTAAATATTACAAATAAAGATCCTGCTTGCTCAGCCTTTTTATCTCTCCCAGCATTTGTGAGGCTACACAATATATTTAGTTAATTTGTGTGTGGATTTTTTTTTGGGAGGGTCCAGTTGTGGAGCCTGAACTCTGAGCCTGGGCGCTGTCCCTCAGCTCTTCAGCTCAAGGCTAGTGCTCTACCACTTGAGCCACAGCACCACTTCCGGCTTTTTTCTTTTTTGCTTATGTGGTGCTGAGGAATCGAACCCAGGGCCTCAGGCATGCAAGGCAAGCACTCTACCACTGAGCCACCTTCCCAGCCCCTGTGTGTGGATTTTTAAAACAATAGTACTTTATTCATTGTTGCTCAATGTGTTCTTAATTGTACTGTATTCTGTTTAAGTATTTCATATCACTCCACAGCATGGGCCTGCCACTATCCATTTAATCCATCCCCACAGGTAAATGTCACATTTTCACTACAATAAGCAAGGATGCAGTAAAGCAGCAGCATAATGCCTCCTCATGCACATGTGTGTTAATTTTCCTGGATTGATCCATAAGCACAATAACTCCTGAGTCACAACAGCTACCTTATTTTTAACAGACTAACCAAAGTAATCAAAACAGCTCTACTAATTTGCATTACCAGCATTAGCATTTTAAAAGACCACCTTACACTCTATTAGCACCTGACATCCTCAAACCTTTTGAATTCTTGTAATACAATGGGTGGGAAACAATTTCTCATTGTTTTCACCTGTACATCTCAAATTACCAATGCCATAGATTTGATCATCATGTTTACTAGCTATTGAATATTCTCTTTTAAGAACTACCTGCTACATATCTTTTGTCCACTTACCCTTTCTTTGTTATTGCTTCTTTATTTGTACTGGTATCTGTACTTTGCCTACTCTGGCAAATATTTTCTTCCAGCCTAATGCTCACCTCTTAGTTTACTTTAAGATCTCCATTTCTCTCCACTTTTACTGAGCCTGAAAACAGAATGTGAAACAGGTGTAACCACAGGCCTCTAAGAAGATACTAATCACTCCGCTCCCTCTCCTCCAATTTGCTGGCCCTTGCCTTCACTGAAGCACTTAGCTCTCTGCTCAGGTTACAAGTGCCTAATTGTATTAGCTATGTTCAGGTTTCATCCATTCATTTTTATATCTCCCACAGGGTACAATATGGGGCCTTATGTGTTGTAGGAACCGAAACCAAACTGAATTAAGGCTGCCATTAAAAGTAGTATAACTTGATTCCAAATGTGATTTCACGCAACTCTACTAAGCAGGAACAATCAGCCAAATGATGGCTGTCCTTCTTCCCAGAAACAGAAAACAAAACAAGAAAGCATCAGGCTGGTCCAATGAAATATTAAGCAGCTTTTCCAATGTTGTGGCTGATGGTTTGTGTGGTTGGTACAGAATCCAGGAGATGGGCAGAAAGGAAGGCATGTGACCAGACCACAATCATTAGATCTTTGCAGCCCTCTTTGGGAAGGGTTTTAGTATTAAAAGGACATTTATTCTTGTTAATGAATAATTAAGGAGTTTAAAAGGCTTTTACAACCTAGACTCTGGTGCTCTAATTGGCCTTCTGCTACTGCCACTGCTGGAGCCAAGCAGCTTCCATAGTCTC
Source organism: Dipodomys merriami (assembly GCF_024711535.1). NCBI lineage: Eukaryota > Metazoa > Chordata > Mammalia > Rodentia > Heteromyidae > Dipodomys > Dipodomys merriami. Next base: position 7,332,724 of record NW_027206168.1, on the reverse strand, counting down.
AGCCAGCCTGACAAGAGGCAGACACAGGAGTAGGAGGGAGACAGCTGCCTAAGGCTTCCACAGTTTGCGAGCCCCTTCCAGGGCAATAATTTAAGGATGCATCACCAGACACCAGTCATACTAAGAGGCAAGTCAGTACTCACTCAGCCAGGGACTCTGAGTCTGACTCTCCAGGCAGAAAGGGATGAGTACAATGTTCACATCCTCTTAACTATATCAGTCCAATGTTGATGAGTACAATGTTCACATCCTCTTAACTATATCAGTCCAAATTAGCCATCCAATGTATATAAACATATACAGGGGCATATGCATGTGTACACAAACATATTAACTAAATTATGGTATATGCAGGGGAAGGTTCCAATGGTTTAACTACTTTTAACAACTAACTTAGTTTAACAAAATGAATAGCCAAGAAACTGCAATGTATGTTGTTGGGGGCAGCATAAGGCCAGGGGGAGAAGGGGCAGACAAATGGAAAGAGGAAGAGTAAGTAAATATAGTCATAACACCAAAGGAGGATACTCTTAGGGGTAAACACAAAGGTATAATGCCTCTGATCATATAAAATAATATCAAATTAACCCCAAGAAATGGAAACAAGAGGGTTTTTTTTATTTTTCCTTTTATATTGTTTATTCTTCTATCTGCCTTTGGGGTGGGGAAAGACACAGAAATGGCAGGACAAAGAGTGAACAAAAGCAGCACTGGTACTTGGTATGTTGAAAATAAACTGTACAACTTGTGGGTGGGGATGGGAGGGAAAAACAGAGAGAATGAAAAAAGGATGACATTGTCCAAAAAGAAATGTACTCATTACTTGACTTATGAAATGGTAACTCTGGTACATCACCTTTATATTAACAATAAAACAAATGAAGATGGAAAAAAATATAGTCATAACATTCAATGTACATATGTAAAAGTGGAAAACAGAAGTTTTCCATTGAGGGAATGAGTGGGGTTGGAAGAAGCAGGGGATAATGATGAAAAGGGAAACACTGACCAAAATGCATTGTATTCATAAACTGACAAATTGAATTGAAACCCCTTTGTGCACTACCTAAAGACAACATAAATAAATAGCAAAGTACTATCTATGCTGTGCTTCAAACACTTAGCCAGATGTGTTGATGGCTCATACTCACAGTCCTAACTGAATAGATGATATGAAATAGCATCTAAAACAGTGTTTTGTTTTGTTTTTTAAAGTCACCCATACCCACACTCAAATGCTGCTTATTTTATTGAAGCCAGTGATGAGTTCATAGTATTAGTCTTAAGATTAAAAAAATATGTTAGCTGGGTATGGTAGCTTATGCCAATAAGCCCAATACTCAGAGAGCAGGAGCGGGAGTGTCCTGAGTTCCAAGCCATCCTGGACGATGCACTATGAGACAATGTAAAGACAATGTAAATATATAAACAAAAAGGGCTGGGAAGGTGGCTCAGTGGTAGAGTGCTTGCCTTGCATGCATGAGGCCCTGGATTCAATTCCTCAGCACCACATAAGCAGAAAAAAAACGGAAGTGGCACTGTGGCTCAAGTAGTAAGTGCTAGCATTGAGCTGAAGAGTGAGGGACAGTAACTGTAACCCCTCTGTGCAGTATTTTTACAATAATATATATATATATATATATATATAAAATAATTATAGAACAATTAAAAAAAGAGTGAGGGACAGCGCCCAGGCCCAGAGTTCAGACCCCACAACTGACAAAAAAATAAATAGATTAAATAGATAAACAAAAAGTATTTCCCACTATAACAGGGAGTTCATGACTTTATATATAAAGTTGGAAACACTAATGGGAAAGTCTTTTCCTTCTCTGAGCCATTGTACCTTCCTATGAAAGCTTGGTATCTGAAGGCACACAGACCTAGGTTGCTTTTATATAACCCTAAAGACATTATTCTAACCTACTGAACTTCAACTTCTCCTCTTCACATAGTAAGGTATTGGGAAATATTGATGAGGTCATGCAAGTAATTCCCTTAACATAGCATGTGAATTGTTCTTTGTTGTTGTCCTGGCTTAGTGTCCTCCTGGAGGCCAGACAGAGGAGGTTACCACCACTGTGCCGCTGGAGACCTTCATCAAATAACCTATTAAGTGCAACTCAGCCCTTAAAAGGGTTACTCCCCAATGGATGTGGTGACCTTGATCAAGATATATTAAAATCATAAAATGACTTACAGAATTGAAACCTCTTTGTATAATTATAATAATAATAGTAATAGTAATAATAATGAGTTACTTATTGGAATTGAAGTCATAAATCCTTGTGATTATATAAAGAACAATGAACTTATTCCAAAGAGTTTCCTCTGTATCTTGGCATCTCCTAGTTACAGCTAACTTCTTGTTTTAAAACACTGGTACAATGAAGAAAAAGTTCAGAAAATCCACTTCACTGTACTATACAGAAAAATCAGAAAAGCCTCCCTTTTGATCACATTGTGTGTGGATAGTTCACTTTCTTTTTTTTTTTTTTTTTGGTCGTGGGGGCTGAACTCTGGGCCTGAGTGCTGTCTCTCAGCTCTTCAGCTCAAGGCTAGGCTAGCACCCTACCACATGAGCCACAGCGCCACTTCTGGAATTTTCTGCTTATGTAGTGCTGAGGAATTGAACCCAGGGCCTCATGCATGCAAAGCAAGCACTTTACCACTGAGCCAACTTCCCAGTCACAGTTCACTTCTTTATTACACATTTGAAGCAGAAAAAAAATGTACCCAAAAGTCAAGGAAACACCATGTTACTTCATTCTAAAGAGCCAAAGCACTACTCTCTTGTGTCATTAGAAGACACTCCTCACAGAGCCCTTGTTCTCAGTCTGTTTGTCAGTAGCACGTGATCATCCCACATTCCAGCATACCTTGGCCTGTTTTCCAAAACACTACACCATGCATCTGTCCAGACACTCCAATAGCCCCAACTCTCTGGAGCTGATGCTGGGGAAGGGCAGCAAGGCATTCGTTTAGGGCCTGGATGATTCTACTCACATTCTGCTCCCGACCCTGGAAAAAGAACAAGAAACAGTGGGTATGGGTAGATAAGATTAGGGAGTTTCCTGGAGGGAAACTGCTCATTGAACCAGGGTCACAAAAAATAAAAATTGAAAAGAGGAGAGAGGAGGAGAGAAAAAGAAAGACAAGGGAAAGGAAAAAGAAAGAGGGAGGGGGAAAGGGGAATAGTGGAAAAGGGGAAGAGTTGGGGGAAGGGGGGGAGAGAGAGAGAGAGAGAGAGAGGGATGGAGTGATGGAGGGAGGGAGGGAAGGAAGCAGAGAGGGAGAGGGAGAGAAACCAATTCCAATCAATGGATGGGAGTCACAGACTGACTCCAAACAGGTAATGACAAAACAAAAAATATCCAGGCTCTGTGACCTCCTCATCCTTAAAATATTAAGTCCCTATTAGAAACTTTACACCCCATTCCAGGAAGGCCTACAACTAGAGCTCACCCTGAAGTGCTTTAGTCCTTTGGGCCCTTCTTAGCAACATCTTCCCAATACCCTCAAACATGGTATTGTTTTTTGTATACTGAATGATTTGATCTAAAAGAAATTAAAAGGCTTCAAAGTTGAGAGCACCCCATGTCTCTCCCTGAGAGCACCCACACTCTGTTAAGAGTGTGCCCCTCCCCTTCTCTGTGTGTTTGTCTGCTTTTTGTCTGTCTGCTTACTTACTTAATAAAGCTCTGCCAAGTTTTCTTTAAAAAAAAAAAAAAAGCTGGGTACCAGTGGCTCACTGGTTAAGATCGAGGATCAAAGTTCAAAGCCAGCTTGGGCAGGAAAGTATGTGAGACTCTTATCTCCAATTAGTTACCAAAAAAGCCAGAAGTTGAACTGTGGCTCAAGTGGTAGAGTGCTAGCCTTTAACAAAAAAAGCTCGGGGACAGTGCCCAGGACCTGAGTTTAAGCCCCTGGACTAGCAAAAAAAAAGGCCATCAAAAAAATATTCACTTGGGAATACAAGACAGAATTTTTCCTTTGTGAATAACTAAATTTCCAAGTAGGAGAATCAGAAAATAAATATATATGCATATTTAAAAGAATCATACCTGTGCCATTAGTATTTATAGTTGTCATGGAAGTACTTAATATTTTAAGGTAGTATACATATTTAAGTAACTGTTCCATTTACAAAAATATGTGAAACATATAAAAACATTTTTAAAGTTTTATTGGCATATATTTATTTGACTTATAAAACTTAAGTATTTTGGGGCTGAGGTGAAGCTCAGTAGTAGAATACTTGTTTAACATTCTCAAGACCCCAGGTTCTATCCTCAAAACAACAGTATTGTGAAAATATTTAAGTCAATTTGTGAAAATAAAAGGAAAAATCATAATGATAAAACGCAGAAAGCTCTTCAAAACAGCCAGTAGGCCATCAGGAAACAGGCCTTAGGTATAACTGTTGCCTGAAATTTAACTGATAACCAATGTCCTTTTGTGTAGGTGTGTGTATGCTGGTACTTAGGCTTGAGTTCAGGGCCTGGGTGGTATCTCTGACCCTTTTTTTTTTTATAAGGCTGGTACTCTACCACTTGGGCCACAGCTTCACTTTTGGTTTTGGTGGTTAATTGCAGATGAGTCCCACAGTCTTTCCAGCTCAAGCTGGCTTCAAACCTCTATCCTCAAGATCTCAGCCTACTGAATAGCTTACAGATGTGTGAGCCACCAGCACCAGGCTAAATTGTCCTTTTGACTGCAAATTCTAGAGCAGACAGTTTCCAGGAGGCTGGAGACGCATATACAGACTACTAGATTCTTGGTATGCAAACTTTTTTTTTTTTTACTAAATATATACATTGTTTATCTTCAACAACTGTTCTTTTGCAATTGCAACAGAAATTCCCCACAACATAATTTGTATTGCTTTGTATTACTTGCCCTTTGGAACTCCTCCTTTCCCTATCTTCTTTGGAAAAGTGATTCAGATCTAGCAGAAGTTGCGCCTTCCAAACTGCAATCCCAGTGTGAGTTTGAATTGACAAAGTACAAGTACCTCTGCAAAAATAGATTAAGTGTATAACTGCTGTTTAAAATATCTGAGGAGGCAGTGTTATGCCTCAAAGTTAAAGCACTTGCTTACTCTGGGTTTGATCTGTAGTACTACAAAAATGCAAACCAAAAATACAAAACACCGAGATTTTGGGGGGCTTGGGGGAGGGGTTGAAGGTCATGCAGCTTGAACTCTGGGCTTGGGCGCTGTCCTTGCCCTCTTCAGCTCAAGGTGAGCACTCTACTGCTTGAGCCACAGTGCCACTTCCGTTTTCTAGTGGTTTCTTGGAGATCAGAGTCTCAGGGACTTTCCTGTCCAGGCTGGCTTTGAACCGCGATCCTCAGATCTCAGCCTCCTGAGTAGCTAGAATTACAGGCATGAGCCACCAGCGCCCGGCTTGAGATTTTTGTTTTGTCACATTGGGGTCTCAGGAATCAAACCCATGAAGTCAAGCATGCTAGGCAAGAGCGCTCTACTACAAGTTACACACTCAGCATTTCTCTTTCTTTTAGTTTTCATTTTGTTTTGGATTTTGGTATTAGATTTCTTTCTTCCTTTTTTTTTTTTTTTTTTTTTTGCCAGTCCTGGGGCTTGAACTCAGGACCTGGGCACTGTCCCTGAGCTTCTTTTGCTCCAGGCTAGCACTCTACCACTTGAGCCACAGCATCACTTCTGGCATTTTCTGTTTATGTGGTACTGAGGAATTGAACCCAGGGCTTCACGCATGTGAGGCAAGCACTATACCACTAAGCCACATTTCCAGCCCTTTTTTGTTGTTTTGGTTGTTGTTGTTGGTATTGGTGGTGGTGGTAGTGGTTGGGCTTGAAATCTAGGCCTGGGCACTATCCCTGAGCTCTTCAGTGCAAGGCTAGCACTCTACCACTTGAGCCACAGTGCCACTTCCAGCCTTTTCTGTTTATGTTGTGCTGAGGAATGGAACCCAGGGCCTCATGCATGCAAGGCAAGCACTCTATGGCTGAGCCACATTCCCAGCCCCCTAATGCTATTTATTAATAGAACAATCTTTATAAGCTAAATTTAAAAACTTATATAGGAGCTGAGGTTCTACTACTTATTTTTATTTCAGCCAAAACAAGCTATTTCTGAAAAATAAAAATTATCTCAAGGCACAAAAGAAACTAGCTTTTACCAACCAAAGGGATCCACACACAACTCAGAAATCAGTAAGAAATATAGCACAACTCTCAACAAATGCTGATTCTATGGGGAAGGAAAAAGGCTTGCAGCCTGGAAACATCCAGAGTCCTGGAGATCCTGGAGGGAGTGCAGCTTTCCCCTCCCAGGAGCAAACCTGTTAGCTTTGCAGAGCATTCTCTGCTTCTACGGAGCATGAAATAAGGAACAAAGAGGAAGTGTGTGTGTGTGTGTGTGTGTGTGTGTGTGTGTGTGTGTGTGTGTGTGTGTGTGTGTGTGTGTGTGTGTGTGTGTGTGTGTGTGTGTGTGTGTGTGTGTGTGTGTGTGTGTGTGTGTGTGTGTGTGTGTGTGTGTGTGTGTGTGTGTGTGTGTGTGTCAAAGAGAAAGGGAGGGGTGTATGTGGTGTGTGTGTGTGTGTAACAAAGAGAAAGGGAGGGGTGTATGTGGTGTATGCAGAGAGAGCATTCTCTGCTTCTAAGGAGCATGAAATAAGGAACAAAGAGGAAGGGGTGTGGTGTGTGTGTGTGTGTGTGTGTGTGTGTGTGTGTGTCTATGTGTAGAACAAAGAGGAAGGGGTGTGTGTGTGTGTGTGGTGTGTAGAGACAGAACAGCATTTCCTGAGGAGGCAGCCCAGATCAAGACAAGGATTTTTTTTTTTTGGGGGGGGGGAGGCATCCAGTCATGGGGCCTGAACTCTGGGCCTGGGCGTTGTCCCTCAACTCTTCAGCTCAAGGCTAGTGCTCTACTATGTGAGCCATAGCTCCACTTCGGCTTTTTTCTTTTTGCTTATGTGGTACTGAGGAATCGAACCCAGGGCCTCATGCATGCAAGGCAAGCGCTCTACCACTGAGCCATCTTCCCAGCCCAAGACAAGGATTCTTTATATATGGGAAGGATAACAGCAGGTGTTCAGGAGTTGTCCTGAACAACAGCAGTCAAGACAAACAAGCACAGAGGAGCCACCAGGCCACACATGATTCCCAAAGAGGAAAAAAGAAGACTGGGCAAGTGGACCTCCACTGTCCAATACAGCAGTCATCAGCCATGTACAGCTAGTCTGAATTGAGAGGTATAGCATGAAACATATACAGGTTTAGAGTTTGTATGGAAAAAAAAAGGATACTAAGTGTCTTGTTAATAATTTTTTTTTTTCAGTTGTAGGGCTTGAACTCTGGGCCTGGGCACTGTCTCTCAGCTCTTCAGTTCAAGGTGAGTGTTCTATCACTTGAGCCACAGTGCCACTTCTGGTTTTCTTATGTTTATTAGAGATAAGGGTCTCAGGGACTTGCTTTGAACTGTGATCCTCAGATCTCAACCTCCTGAGTAGCTAGGATTACAGGCATGAACCACTGGCTCCCAGCTCATTGGTAAATTTCTGTCAGTCTATTGGTCACTACATGCCAAAATGATAATTATTGCATTATATAAAATATATGATAAAATTAGGGGCTGGGAAGGTGGCTCAGTGGTAGAGCGCTTGCCTTGCATGCATGAGGCCCTGGGTTCGATTCCTCAGCACCACATAAGCAAAAAAGAAAAAAAGCTGGAAGTGGCACTGTGGCTCAAGTGGTAGAGTGCTAGCCTTGAGCTGAAGAGCTGAGGGACAGCGCCCAGGCCTAGAGTTCAGGCCCCATGACCGGACCCAAAAAAAAAAAAAAAAAAAAAAAAAATATATATATATATATATATATATATATATATATATGATAAAATTAATTTCAACTGTTTCCTTTTACTTTTTTTCTCAGTACTAGAATTTGAACCCATGCCCTCACATTTGCTAGGCAAGTACTCTACTACTTCAGCCATACCCCCAGGGGTTTTTTGCTTTTAGTTTTGGGTGGTACTTTTAGGTTAGGAGGTGAGGAGGCAGTCTTGGATTTGTTTGTTTGTTTTCCAGATAGGGTCTCCTGCTTTTGCCTAGGGATTCAGACCTCAAGGGTCCTACCCCTGCCTCCCAAGCAGCTGGGACTACAGGTATCTGCCACCACACCTGACTTCTTTTTACTTAAATGTGACTACTCAAAAAATTGCACAAATGGCTCACATTTGTGTCTTGCACTTGTATTAGAAGATAGTAAAGAGTATTCACATGGACAGATCATCATATATCATCTCAGAACAAATCAGCCATAGTTAAAAGGAGCCTGAGGGTAGGTAAGTTGTGAGAATGAAGCATACAGACTAGGGAAACAGGAAAGATAGGAGTGAAGATGAAGTACTGTGTGGCAGGCAGTCAGTTCCAGTTTCAGCAGTGTGGTCAGTCAGGAACAGAAAGTACACACACGCCCACTGCATGATAGGACAGCTCTTGCCATTATTTCTTAGTTCAAAATATCACCCTATATCCAGATCAAACCCTAGAATTTTAGACTTGAAAAAATAATTAAGGCACTCGCATGCTCTCATTCCTAAACCCTTTGTTTATAGCTGAAGAGACTGAAACCCAGAAGACAAATAACTTGAGACAGGATCATTGAGCTTTCCTTAAGACTCTTTTGTATTTTAGCCTGGTGTAATGGCACACAATGTGAACGAAGTCCCCATTTAAGGGGACATTCAGACAAATACCAAGGTCCAGGTGAAACAAGTGAGCCTAGTGCTTCCAAAACAAGCATGTGAAATGAAGGAGGGAATCAAGCCTGAGAAATGGGACAGACAGAATGCAGATATGAAACAGGAGAGTGCAAGCGGTGCCCATGGCCTCAAATTTTTAAAGTATGGTCTAAAGAAGGAATAAAATCCCCAGTAGCCCTATAAAAGCCTGTCCCTAAGTCTATACTTATACAGAAGTAGCAGCACCAACAGCAGTAGTGCTATGCTCCTTTAGCTAGCTCCCCATCCTGTCTCTCTTGTACAGGTGTCCTAATAAACCTTTGCTCCTTCTATTCTCCTGTCTTGGTAAATTATTCTTACCAATCCACAACCATAGCTCTAAGTATCCAGGACACATAGTTTTGATCCCAATGTTCCATAGACTGAGGTAGGAACCAGCCTAGGTTATATAGCAGAACCTTACTCCTAAAAGAGGAGGGAGGGTGGAAGGATCAACAAAGAAAGAAAAGGAAGAAAAGATTTATCTTAAATTGCAAAAGCCTACAAACTTGATCATCTGAATCTCTGCCAAGTTCAATCTTGGTATACACAGTACTAATGGTGAGTGACAAGGATGAGCATACATGAGGAAAGAGCTTAGCCATCTGATATTCCTATAGATGGTATTTCTACTTGGGGTGATTTAGTTCTTAGGGGACATTTCACAATAAGGACATATTTTTGGTTATAACATCTGGAAGGGGAAAATGCCACTAGCACCTAATGGGCTAAGGTTGGAGTTACTGCTAAACAACCTACACAAGATAGTACCTACAACCAAATGTCAACAGCCCAAATGTCAACAGTGCCAAGGCTGAGAAACCTGCCATAGATGAAATCACAATGTTGTTTGTCATAAATAAGTATAAAGGGAGACAGATAATTACTGCCACCCCCATGCTCTTCACTGGGCAGGTGTGACATGCTGGGTATACCTGCAAACAGAAACAGCTTGCCTGTAAAGCAGGAACCAATGGCTCATGCCTGTATTCCTAGTTACTCAGGAGGCTGTGATCTGAGAATCAGAGTTCAACTTAAACTCCAAAAAGATGGAGATGGAACTGTGGCTCAAGTGGTAGAGTAACAGCCTTGAGTAGAAGAGGCTCAGGGACAGCACCCTGGGCCTGAGTTCAAGCCCAAAGACTAGCCAAAAAAAAAAAAAAGTGATCCTGGACTGAGTATGTAACTCTACAACAGAGCAGAGGAGAGCAGAAAGCACTTGTCTAACATGCATGAATTGAACCCTAGAATTGGGAGGAAGGGAGAGGAAGAGAGATTGGGGGGGGGCGGAAAGGGAGGCGTGCCTGAAGTTACTGTCCTGTAATCCCAGTTCAGCTGCTCACCTCCACAAGGTCAGAATCAACTTTACCTCCATTTCACAGTCCCTAAAGTGAAATAAATCACTCTAAAATACCAAGGCCCCAACCAGAGTACTTTTAAAAGCCTCTCTCAAAATGCAAAGTGTTCTTCAAATCTTTATCCTCTGAAATGTTTCCCAGAAAGATGGATTCTGAACCCTAAAGAACTGAGTCCACAAGAGCTTAGGAAAAACAAAGCTCTTGGGGGTAGGGCTCGGCCCGGAAAATGCCAATTTGTGGCTGGAAGAGGACTTAAAGGTCACCTATTTCAACTCAAGAGAATAAGCTGAGGCCCAGAAAATAACCAAAGGTTACACGGAAAGTTCCCTGGTATTCATTTCTATCGTTAATTGGTTGTACAGAGTTACTTTTGCAGGGTCCCCATTTGTGAGGACTGAAATCCTTTCTGAACCCACCCGCCTCTCTCCTGGCTTCACAAGCCACTGGTTGTGATGCATAATTATCTATCTTTTAAAAAATCAGTATTTTAATCCACTTATCTGTGTCTTCCTACCAGTTCTGGTCTTTCCTCCAGAGTGTCTGTTTTTGGAGCTGACAGACTTTGGCTAATCAAGTGAGTGTTAGTTGCGGTTATATTCGGTTCTAAGGAATGAAAGGAGCCTGTTAGGCCTGATTCTGCATCAGATTTGCTGAAGATAACTCCCAGGGAACAAACTGAGGAACAAACTGACCCTTGAACTATGGACATAGGGCAGACATAAGCTGCAGCGTACAGCCAGGGTAGGAGAGGCCTGTGGTCATTCTACACGCACAGGAGGGCGATTCCTCGAAGCCAAGGTACAGAAAGTAGAGGGCAGAGAGTACTGGAAGCCAGCGCCACAAGTGGGGTGCTGCCACCGAGCAGGGAGCCCATTGACAACAGGTGGCAGGCTTGGAGCGGGGCTGTGGCAGGCAGCCAAGCCTCAGGAGACAGCGCGGACGGCAAACAGACTACTGCAGGGGCGGGGGGTAGGGGGGCGGGAGCCCCAGCGGGAGAGTGTGGCAGGAAGGCCTCACGGAGGAGGGCGTCGAGAGGCCCCGGGGCGGCGGGTCCGGGCGCTCCTCACCTGGGACCCGGCAGCCACGCACTCGACCTCCGCCCGCGCTGCCCGGGAGCAGCTCGCCAGTACCAGGAACCCGGATGGATGGCCGGGTGCAGCCTCCAAAAGGGCTGCCTTCACAGACGTGGTGCCCAGGTCGAGGCCGAGAGTGACGGGCCGCACGGCCATGGCAGCGGGAAACCAGGCAGCCCGGGTAGCAGGCGGTAGCGCAGCTCCCTTCACCCCGCAGCGAGGCACGGGGAAAGCTACCCGACGCCTCTCACCCACATTCAATATGGCGGGCTCTCGCCTTACCATTGGTCGAGCGAAGAGGACGCCCGTCACGGGTTACGGGGATAGGTGGAAAGCAGGGAGGAGGCGGGACCCAGAAGGACCCGCCCAGTAAGGCAAAGGTTCCGGGACCACCTAGTGCTGCCTGGGCCTCTCACCCCAAACGAACTCTGGTTTCACCACTTGGGGAAAGAGGCTCCGAGATCCTTTTGTCCCTAGTCATGGCTTGATCATTCTCATAACTGAGCCCTTGTCCCTGCCCTGGCGCCAGTGCCCTTCCTTCCTGCCTTACTCTGTCCCACTAAAACAGACCCGTGAAAACTACAACTCCCAGGGTGCCTCGCGCGGAGCTCGGCCTCCAGGAGTCAGGTGGCGCTGGTCAGGTGACCGCAGGCCCGCCCCGACACAAGACCACCCGGCCAGGGGCATCTCCGTGCACTCCGAAGCTACCTCTGGCGCGAGGTTTCTGCGTCCGGTGAGATCGGTCCCCGAGCCCGGGAGGCTGTCAGGTGAGCAAAGGCTCGGCCCCAGGGTCTCCCCCCCAGTTTCCCGAGCAGACCCTTGAGACCCAGAGACTGGCCTCTCACGCTTCTGTGGGACAGCCTGCTGCCGGTCAAGCTCCGCTCCGCCGCCCCTGGACTCCAGTGGCACCGACGACCACTCCACGTCCAGACGCCTGGACAGCCCTGGGCTGAAGGGTCTGGGTGACGGTGCATGAAGGCAGGAACACTGGCCGGGATGCCAGGGTGATGTGGGTGGCTCTCCTCGCTTCCTGCTGTGTTGCCTCCTGAAGCTGGGTTGGAGAGTATGCACGTTGTTTTGGAAAGGCGAGATCCCCAGAGGACCATTCCCTGGAGCTCCTGCTGACTTGTCCAGTGCTGGGCTCCAGGGGACTAGGCAGGAGGAGACGCCCCCCCTGCCCTCTTGGGTTCTTAGACTGGAGGATACCTGGGCCCTGTACTGAGGAAAGTGTTAATCAATGCCGTGTGATTCCTTGGTAAGTATGCTGGGCTATGGTAACGATCACATTACATCATTCCATCATCCACCGCCTTGAAACTTTAATACAGCTGATAAGCTGTATGTATGTTTTATGACTTTTGGGAGCCCTAAACCACTGTAAAATCTTACCTTTTTTTTTCATATGCCAAAAGCTGATTTTAGTTTCTTTTGAAAATGCAAGCCTTACATCTCATTTAAATTCATTCCTGTTGTCCCATTAGGAAGTCGGGAAGTTAAGTAGTACCCAAAAATACCACAACAAATAAATGTATGCCCACGTTGGAACCTACCCAGCCTGTCTCCAGCCACACATTCCTTGCCACGTTTGTTGTTACCTCTCCAGAAAGTTCCAGATGGTGGGACAGACATACCTGTCCTTTGTGACAGGAAGGTAGCCACTGGAGGCATCTGCATCCAGGCTGCTCCCAGGAGGGAAGGGAGGAGTGGCAGAAGTTCTTGAAACTGTTGATACCTGAGTGAGACCTGGAAGAGAGTTAAAACTTACAGCAGAAAAAAAGTACATCTGCTGGTCATCCGTGGCTCACACCTGTAATCCTAGCTACTCAGCAGGGTGAGATCTGAGGATCATGGTTAGAAGCCAGACCTGGCAGAAAAGTCCCCAAGAGACTGTCTCCAATTAACTACTCAAAAACCGGAGTGGCACTGTGGCTCAAATGGTAGCACGCTCACCTTGAGTATAAAGAGGCTCAAGGACAGTGTCCAAACCCTGAGTTTAAGCTTCACGGGAGGGGGGGGGAAGGGGGGGGAAGGGGGGGGAACCACCGAGGAGCCTATTGTCACAATGAAGTGCTCAGTGGTGGTTTGGTTTTTTTTTTAGTTTTTAAAGTTGGATAACAAAAGCTTAAAACAACAACATATTGCCTGTGGTAGTCTCTCTGCTCTCTCTCTCTCTGCTCTCTCTGCTCTTTTCTAGCTCTTTCCTTCTCTTTCCTGGCTCCCTTCTCTTTCCTAGCTATCTCTTTCCCACCTTTCCCAGACGCTCTCTTTTCTAGCTCTTTTCTCTCTTTTCTAGCTCTTTTCTCCCTCTTTCCCAGCTCTCCCAGCTCTTTATCCCAGCCCTTTTCCCACCACGTGGAGGACCAAGATGGCCTGGTGCCAATCAGAACGATGAAAAACCTACCCCTTACCTGAAAAAAAAAAAATATTGCCTGTGGTGAATACAAGATAACCTCATCAAAATAATAAATAAATATACAAATTCCTAATGGGAAAATTATGTCAGCATATTAGTTACAGAAAATATCACAATAATTAAGATAGCCACTAAAGAAAAAAGTTGAAATTTAGTTGCTGAAGAAAATGTAAATCAACACTGCTAGGTCAATAATGTTTATTTGTAAAACTTCAAACTAGATAGTAACTTATCTCAGGGAATTAAAATGTATCTCTTAGATTTTGAGGCAATTTCCTTTTCTTTGACATAATTTCCTTTTAAGTAAAATAAGTTGTAATTTGACTAAATGCATTCAGTTTTCAAATACTTTTTCAAAACCGATCTGTGAAATCATTAAAATGTTTTAAATTTGTAAAATAGATATAGAAAAGGTAAAGTAAATCAATGATAGCATGACTTTTGAGTCAACTCCGCGTACAATCTTATTTTTTGGAATTTGATAATGAAACAAAACTTTAAGCAGATAGAAACTAACATTGAACAATTTACTCATCTATTTCTACAGTGGGGTTTTTTGTCACCATATCATAATTGATGAAGTGCTCTGTTTCTGCCTTGTAGCATCCACCAGCCGTTAGTCGTATGTGATATCAAATCTGAATTTTTTCAGCATTAAGATCAACTTACTGGTTAATGCTTTTCTGTCTGTCCAGAGTGTCTCATCCTTTGGCATTGAGGGACTTTTGCTGACCCAGTTTCATTTTCCATGTTTTGCTCTCAGTAAAATGACAGATGTTTTAGGGAAGTGATACTAATTAAAAAAAAATTATTGTGAAAATACTGTACAGAGGGGTTACAATTACATGGGCAAGATAATGAGTACATTTCTTATCAAGCATTGTAGCCTCCTCCTTTGTTTCCCCTTCCCAGCCCATCCTCCCCCCCCAATCCCCCCCCAGCACCAAAGTTGTAAAGTTCATTTTCTACATAACGACTTGTACATCATTGTTGCAATGGGTCCACCTGTATCCCTATTTCAATGATTTGTTTTTCCCCTTCCCCTCCACAAATTATACCAACATCAAATACAGTGAAAGCAGGGGTTATACTGTGGGGGAGGGACATACAAAGCAACAAAGAAATAATCTTATAAATATGTTAGAAACAATCGCATGAAAGAAAAAAACATTTGAATACATATCTTAGGGTTCATTTCCCTAACATTAACTTAAATTTTTTTATAATCACATTTCACCTTTATTTTAGTTAAAGTACTGATTAATTTAAAAAAATTTTTAACACAAAACTAGGTTACAAAAGGCAATTGAGGGGAAAAGATAAGGCTTGTGTTGACTTCCTCAGAATAGCACAACCCACTTAGCTTCTCTAAACTGGTTTTCCTATGTATCAAAGAAAGATAAGCCCTTTCTGGAGGTCCCCTTTTCTGACACTATGATGTCAAATCTTTGAGGTCAGAGATGTGAAAGTCTTTTTTTTTTTTCTTTTTCTGCCAGCCCTGGAGCTTGAACTCAGGGCCTGGGTGCTGTCCCTGAGCTCTCGCGCGCACACACACACGCGCGCACATGTGCAAAGCTACAGCTCTACCACATGAACCACAGCTTTACTCTTAGCTTCTTTGTGGTTAATTGATGTAAGTCTCATAGACTTTCCTGCCCAGGCTGACTTTGAACCTTGATCCTCAGATTTGGACTCCTGAGTAGCTAGGATTATAGGCATGAGCTACTGGTGCCCAGTTGCAAGTCTTTTATGAGCTGTCTTATTGTTGTGGTTCCAGGTGGTATATTGTCCACTTGGAGCTGAGTTGATTTCAACCTTAACATGAATTTTGCTTGCTGTTTGTTTTTCTTCCTAGTTCTAAGAAATCAGAGAACATGATAAGGAATTTGCTGCTTATTTTTATCCTTTTTCCCCTGAATCTCATAACAAATTGTGGTAAGTTTTTAAATGGTTTGTCAACTTTGTGAAAAAAAGAATATATATATATATATATATATATATATATATATATATATATATATATATGTATAGAGAGAGAAAGAAAGAAAGAAAGGAAGAAAGAGAAAGAAAGAAAAAGAGAGAAAGAGAAAGAAAGAAGGAAGGAGGTTGAATTAGGTAACTTTCAAGTTTCCTTCCAACCTAAGCATCTTAAAATTTCACATCTCATTTCTTCATCTTCTGCCTGTAAGGGGTTTGGGTAGATAAAAGCTGAGCCCTGTCTGCAGACTCTACCCCTTGTAAGGAGTTGGGTTCTCTAGACTATGTGTAATCCCAAAAACAAGGAAGCAGGGAACATGAGATTGGCAGGTTTAGCATGAGGCTTTTATCACACATGGGAAGGGGACAAGAAGTGGGAAATGGGTTACTGAAAGAACACAGGAATAGCTCAAACTAATAGTTCTGTTCGGTTACAAGGATGTTCGTAGTCATTTCACCTAACAATATGTTATCCACTTTTTTCCTTTGATTTTTTTTTTATTTGGGGCTTGGGGGATTTTGTTATTGTTGTTGTTCTTATTTCATTTTTTTTTTTTTTGGTCCGGTCATGGGGCCTGCACTCTGGGCCTGGGCGCTGTCCTTCAGCTCTTCAGCTCAAGGCTAGCACTCTACCACTCGAGCCACAGTGCCACTTCCAGCTTTTTTCTTTTTGCTTATGGGGTGCTGAGGAATCGAACCCAGAGCCTCATGCATGCAAGGCAAGTGCTCTACCACTGAGCCAACTTCCCAGCCCCTGTTGTTCTTATTTCTGTGCTGAGTTTTGAACACAGGGCCCCTCACTCTCCCTTAGCTATTTTCTTTTTCTTTCATTCAAGTCTGGCACCTCCATAGCCAGTGATACACTTTTTTCTATCTTCTTCTTTTTTTCCCTCGCTCATCTTCCTTCTGTTCTTCCTTCCCTCCTTTCTCCTCTTCCTTTTGTTCTTTGTCTTCCTCTTCTTCCTTCTCACCATGTATTCTAATCATACACTCTTCTATACCTCCATACTCCCATACCTCCAGACTCCCAAGTTAGTTTCCTAAGGCCAAACTTGTTCCCCCATCATCCTGAGGGCCTCTTTGTCTCAAGCTAATACCTTAATGTCAATAAGCCCCAATAGTGAAACTGTATGTTTGTCATTCTCCTCCAGTCTCCAGATAGACTTGCAGAAAGATCATACATTGGTTGGGTAGGTCAGGAGAGGAACCCAAAAGGCTATTTAGAAACATGTTAGCTGGACCTGTGCATCTCTGAAAATGCAAGAATGTATTGAACCAATTCTTTGTGCTATTTTGGGCCCCACAAATAGGGCTATCTGTGCTATCTGTCTAAAGAGGTGGTTCACCATATACAGAACCAGATGGTGGCTTGAATTCCTTTGTGATAATTTCTGGGTTCTATGGTTCTTAGACTCTCTGAGTAATTGGGTAGCAAGTTCTCAGAGTCTGTCAGGAGAAAGAGATGATGCCAGCATCATCTTCACTGTCTGGCAGTAGATAGGGAAGGCACAATCAGTGGTCTGAAGGTCTAGTCCCCTCATGGAAACCTCCAACCCCTCTGCCTCCCTCTCTCTCCCTCCCCTCTCTCTTTCTGGTGTGTGTGCATGTGTGTATCTGTAAGATAGTGTGACTGTGAGTACTGGGCTTAAACTCAGAGCCTCACACTCTTGCTTAGCTTTCACTTGAACCACAGTTCCACTTCTGGCTTTCTGGTGATTAATTCAAGGTAAGGGTCTTGTGGGCTGAGATCTGAGGATCATGGTTCAAAGCCAGCTTGGGCAGGAAAGTCCCTGACACTCTTTATCTCCAATAAACCACTAGAAAACTGGAAGAGGCGCTGTGGCTCAAGCAGTAGAGCACTTGTCTTGAGCTGAAGAGTACAGGGACAGTGCCCAGGCCCAGAGTTCAAGCCCCACGACCAACCAAAAAAAAAAAAAAAAAAAAAATCTCGTGGATTTTCCTGTCCCCACTGGCTTCAAACCTTGATTCTCAGATCTTAGCCTCCTATCTAGGATTATAGGTATGAACCACCAGGGGTGGTTTCATCTAGAAAATAGGACTGTCAGTGAGTCAGGGTTCATGAGTTCATATATCAGGGACCTCATACCTGTTTCTCATGGGCCTGTACTCTCTGACTGAATAATTCATGTCATCAACTTGGGTCTTTTCAGAATCTACTTTCAGCCTCACCGTCCCTCCCATTGTGAAGCTGGAAAATGGCAGCTCAACTAATATCAGCATCACCCTTGGGTAAGTTCTCTGGCCTGGTCTTGGACAGACCCTGTGGACTTTTTTTATTTGGGTATAACACTTTTGCCTTTTAGCTATAGACAAGCCATTCAGGGAGCAGTGAGACCAGCCTGGGGCTACCAAGCAGGTTCTTGGAGCACCATACTGAGCCTGTGGTTGCACTGGGGGGGAAGAGAAAAGGAAAATATACTGCTTTTCTCTAAGACTTGAGCCTTCCCCCATACCCTGCCCCATGACAATCCTTGAGTGAATAGCAGTAGATGGCCTAGACCTTTCCAAGATTATAAATATTTCAGGCTAAGGGAGCTGAAGTACTGACCAGCACTGCTGAGGTCACATGCTAAACCAGAAGTGACTGCAACAGAGGATTCCATAGTGCTGCTAACCTAGTAGTGACTGTATCAGAAGATTCCATAGTGCTGCTCATTGCTTGGCCTTTGTTGGTGGAGTGTCATTTGCTGACACCTACTGGTTTTGATGTCACAGCAGTCTCCACCTTGTGCAGAGTGTTCCTCTTCTCCCTTTGTCTCCCTTTGTCTCCCTTTGTGTCCTTTAGTGGTTCATCCTACTCAGGCCCCTCAGCTATGAGAATACTCTAAGCTGAACACCTGGAATTCCTTCCTTTTTACATTATCAAAGATCAAATCTTAGCCAAGTGCTGGTGGCTCACACCGGTAATCCTAGCTACTCTGGAGGCTGAGATCTGAGGATCTTGAGTCAAAGCCAGTCTGGGCAGGAAAGTCCAAGAGACTCTTATCTCCAAGAAACCACTAGAAAACCTGAAGTGGCGCTTTAGCTCAAGCGGTAGAGCACTCGCCTTGAGCTGAAGAGTGCAGGGACAGTGCTCAGGCCCAGAGTTCAAGCCCCACAACCAACCAAAAAATAAAATAAAAATCAAATCTTTACTCTGATTTCAAACCAATACTTCAGCTTCCAGGCCCCATCTTGGACCTCCAGTTTCATTCCCATATCCCAAATCTCTATACATACCCACCCACATGGTATAGATCATGTAAGTCATCTTTTACCTCAACTCTCCCCTTACCAGAATCCTTCCCTGTTCCCCACTGCCCTCTATAAAGTAATTCTTCTGTTCCCAGAGGTTTCAGTTCTTTCATTCAAATGCTGACTTTCTTATAATACCCTGCTTAAATCTAACCCTTTCTGGGAAACTTTTCCCACTAGAGCGGGGAGACATGGGCCTGTTCACCTCTGGGTACCTCCGCTATTATTCTCAGCCCGTTTGCCACCTTCTCATATTCTCATCCTTTACTAAAAGGACTTTCAGTCTCCTGATTTAAAAAAAAAAAAAAGACAACTGCTCCTCAAGGTTAAGCATGCAGCACTTCCTGCTCCTAATTACTAGAGAAATAAAAGCCCAGAAATGAAGTCTAGAGGGTTGATTGAGATCTCATTGGGCCCCATTTTTCAGCAGTAATTAGACTCTTGTCTTCCATAGGTATCCATTAAATGCAACCTTACTGATCACTTTTGAAATCACGTTTCGTTCAAAAAATATTACTATCCTTGATCTCCCTGATGAGGTAAGTAACAGATCTTAAACTAGTGAGTAGGGAAATGCTAGGAAACAAAACAAAAGCTACGGAAATATATGACGTATACTGTCCTTTTGCCATCGTTCTAGAAATCTGTGGGTTTTTTGTCTTTGTTGTTCTTTAGGGGAACGAATGTTTTTGTGTTGTGTAGGTTTTACTAAGTAGAACTAGCAAAATGAATGCAAGTCCATTAGGATGAATAGTTTCTAGAGAACTATTGTACAGCATGATGACTGTAGTTGGTAATAAGATTATTTTTTATTTTTTATTTTTTGCCAGTTGGGGGGCTTGAATTCAGGACCTGGGCACCATCGTTGAGATTTTTTGTTCAAGATTAACAATCTACCACTTTGAGCTATAGCAACACTTCCAGTTTTTAGGTGGGTTAAGTTGTATGGACTTTCCTGCTGCCCAGGAAGACTTTATCAAACTGTGATCCTCAGGGCTCAGCCTCCTGAGTAGCTAGGATTACAGGTGTGAGTAGTCTTGCTCCAATAAGAAGCCTGAGGCAAAGGTGGTT
Organism: Dipodomys merriami; assembly: GCF_024711535.1. Taxonomy (NCBI): domain Eukaryota; kingdom Metazoa; phylum Chordata; class Mammalia; order Rodentia; family Heteromyidae; genus Dipodomys; species Dipodomys merriami. Next base: position 7,312,816 of record NW_027206168.1, on the reverse strand, counting down.
CCAAGAATGTAAAAGTTAGCCAGGCACTGGTAGCTCATACCTATAATCCCAGCACTACTCAGGAGACAGAGATCAGAAGATCATGGTTCAAAGCCAGCCCAGGCAAGAAAGTCCATGAGACTCTTATCTCCAATTAACCTCTAAGAATCCAGAAGTGGTGCTGTGGCTCAAAATGGTAGAACACTAGCCTTGAGCAAAAGAGCTCAAGGACAGTACTCAAACCCCAAGTTCAAGCTCCACAACTGACAAAAAAAAAAAAAAAAAAAAACCACGGTAGGTCATTAGATAGTTTGCTAATGCCTTGCTACATTCATAGACCAGCAGCATTAACCTTGCTTAAAAACCTGTGGGGCTGAGGATATTCAGTGGTAGAACACTTGCCTAGCTTGCATGAGGCCCCATATTTAGGCACCCCCACCACATCAAAAAAAAAAAATCTTTAATTAAACAGAATCACAGACCACAATCCCAAATACACTGATTCAGATTTTACTTGTTCACATGGTTTCCAGATAATTGGGGTCCATATTAAGATTTGTGAAGCATTGTACTGAGGCACCATTAAGTTGGATGACACTTGGAAAGATGAGTTCCAGAGGCTATCTGGTATAATAGTGGTAATCATTCATACCATCATATATTTACTTATTTGTTTCTATCTTGCTTCTGTCTTAACAAGGATGTGAACCAGTTACCATTTAACTAGATAAAAGACTACCAGATCAAGGTTGAGGATTTAGCTAAGTGGAGGAGGACTTGCCTGGCAAGTGCAAGGCCCTGAGTTCTGTCCTCAACTCTGCAAAGAAAAGAAGAAAGAAAAAAAAAAATACTACCATAAGGAAGCAGCCTCCCAGGATCAATAAGAGTCCAAAATCATGTTAAGGGAAGTAAGTCAGGCCCATAGACAAAGGACACATTTTCTCTCATATGTGGAAGCCAGAATTAACTTACAGATATATAAGTAAACACTTTGGAGTGTACACAAATGTATCAAATGGTTGGAGTGTATACAGATGTACCAAATGGTCTAATTCCTTAGAAAGGCTAACTCACAGTCCAACAAAATAAACAGAAAATGGGTACTCGAAAGTGGAGGGGAGGTAGGATCAAGGGGAAGGGGATAGACAAATGAAGGGGGGGGAAATGCAGTCATAAAATTCAATGCATATCCTTTAAAAATTAAGAAAATTGAGTGGTGTTGGATGTGATGAGGGAGAATAATGAAATAGGTGACAGTGATCAGGATTCACTGTATTCATAAACTGCTTTGTTGAATGGCATCTCCTTTGTACAACTACTTAAATATAATAAAAACATTTGAAAAACAAGTTGAACACCAGTCAGTTTAAGATGGATAATTTGTGGACAGCAGGGTGACAACAGTTAATAAGTTGTAATATGCAGTCACACACCACAAATGCCATTTTGGTCAGTGAAGAATAGCGTATAGAATATAGTCCCTTAATATATCATCTAGTGATTTTGTAGCCATCTTAGTTTGTGCACATACACTCTATGCTGTTTGCACAATTATGTAATCACTTAATGACACAATTTTCAGGGTATAGCTCATTCTACAGGTACGCATGATTGTAGTTGAAAATTGCTAAGAGATTAAATCTTCAATATTCCTACCACACAAAAACTTATGTATATGAGATAATGGATATGTTAATTTTCTTGATTAACTCATGCAAAAATACGCACTTCACATTGTATGATATAAATATATGCAATTTTTTTTTTTTTTTTTGTCAGTCGTGGAGCTTGAACTCTGGGCCTGGGCCCTCAGCTCTTCAGCTCAAGGCGAGCACTCTACCACTTGAGCTACAGCGCCACTTCTGGTCTTCTGGTGGTTTATTGGAGATAGGATTCTCACGGTCTCTCCTGCTCGGGCTGGCTTTGAACCGCAATCCTCAGATCTCAGCCTCCTGAGTAGCTAGGATTACAGGCGTGAGCCACCAGCGCCCAGCAATATATGCAATTTTTTATGACAAGAGTTTGAACTCAGGGCCTTGTGCTTGCTCAGCTTGCTTGCTTGTCAGCACTCTACAACTTGCGCATGCCTCCTTCATTTTTGTTGTTTATTTTGGAGATAAAGTTTCTGCCCAGGCTCGCTTCAAATCAGGATCCTCCAGATTTCAGTCTTCTGAGTAATGAGGTTTATATGAGCCACCAACTCCTGCATAAAATATACATTTTGTTTGTCAATTATGCTGTAATAAATCTGGGGAGGGGCAGGAAGAGAATAATGCAGGAATGAGCTTGATGGCCATGAGGCACATCCTGAGAATCTGGGATCTGACAAATCCCATTGCTGAGAGGAGCTTCAGAGTATCCCACTAAAGAGACTTTGTGTGAGAGGTAGATTTTACCTCCCCCACACGCTAAGTCCAATGTACAGTGCAAGGAAAGCTGCTGGTTCTAACAGCAGGTCTGACATGCAGCCACCAGGGATCTGTGTAATCCATGTACACTCAGAGGAACAGATGCTGATCATTTCATAGCTCCAGACATTTAAGTGAAAAGATTCTCTTAAAAATAAACAAAAGTCGGGGGCTGGGAAGGTAGCTCAGCAGTAGAGTGCATGCCTTGCAAGCATGAGGCCCTGGGTTCGATTCCTCAGCATCACATAAACAGAAAAAGCCAGAAGTGGCGCTGTGGCTCCAGTGGTAGAGCGCTAGCCTTGAGCTGAAGAGCTGAGGGACAGCGCCCAGACCGCTGTCTGCATGACCGGCAAAATAAAAATAAAAATAAAAGTCAAGTGTAATATCAAATAAGAAGAGCATGACGCCAAAAGTATGGGCTATATGACTCCTTGTATAAAAAAAGGTACCAACCCGGGCGCCAGTGGCTCATGCCTGTAATCCTAGCTACTCAGGAAACTGAGATCTGAGGATTGTGATTCAAAGCCAGCCTGGGCAGGAAAGTCTGTGAAACCCTTATCTCCAATAAACCACCAGAAAACTGGAAGTGGCGCTGTATCTCAAGTGGTAGAGCACTAGCCTTGAGCTGAAGACCTGAGGGACAGCACCCAGGCCCAGAGTTCAGGCCCCATGACCGACAAAAAAAAAAAAGGTACCAACACAAGTTACCCTGGGAGTCAGTAGCCTGGAAGAGACAGAACAGGACTTCTAGTATGTTAAACTATTCATTTCTTCATCTGGGAGCTGGATGTGTTCCGTCTACAAACAGGTCATCAAGTGTGATCTTTGTACTTTTCAGCATTGTGTCTATGTATAATATTATAGTTCAATTTATATTCATTTATAGTTCAATTTTAAAGAATTTTAACCGTAAGCCAGGTGCCTGTGGCTCATGCCTATAATCACAGCTACTTGGAAGGCTGAGATTTAAAAGTCAAGGTTCAAAGCCAGCCTAGGTAATCAACCAGCAAAAGAGCTGGAAGTAGAGGTGTGGGTCAAGTGGTAGAGTGCTGACTATGAGCAAAAATGCTGAGCAAGAACATGATGGCATCAGTTCAAGTTCCACTACAAGGAAGGAACCTATTTATTTATATTTATATATATATATATATATATATATTACATATTTATATAAGTATATATATTTGTATAACTAAAGCCATACATATATATTATATATATCTATTTCTACCTATTTCTAAATCTTCATATATATCTTATGAAAAATTTCATAGGAACCTGAACCACCTTCTCAGGCTTCTGGTTGCTGGCCTGCCCTATCCAGCTTTTATCAGTCCTGTCCCTTACTTTACTTGTTTATTTATTTATTTTTGGGTCCAGTCGTGGGGCCTGAACTCTGGGCCTGGGCGCTGTCCCTCAGCTCTTCAGCTCAAGGCTAGCGCTCTACCACTTGAGCCACAGCGCCACTTCCGGCTTTTTCTTTTTGCTTATGTGGTGCTGAGGAATCGAACTCAGAGCCTCATGCATGCAAGGCAAGCACTCTACCACTGAGCCACCTTCCCAGCCCCCTTACTTTATTTGTGAATCAGAGAGTCAAGTGGCTAATGAGCCTGGCCTTGCCTGTAAGCCCTGGTAATATACTTCAGCCCAACACAATATTTCCTCATTTGTCTAGGTAATGTCTCCTTGGCTGCACTGTGAGAATTAAAAGCAGTAGAGGCAAATCTAAAGTGTCTGAGTTTGTACCTGGCAGGTAGGGAGCACTCAGTAAAGGCAGTGGTCATTATCATTTCATTGTACCTTGTTCTGGTCAATATCTGGTTGGTCCATTTGTTCCTGCCTTTCTCCAAACGGATTTAGTGGCCATATACAAAATTGCAAGCAAACTCTGTTTAGGGATTTAGTGGCCATATACAATATTGCAAACAAACTCTGTGTAAGGGGTTGGGGGGGGGATGAGGTGATAAGAAAAGAAAAGAGCCAAAAATGATAGCATATCACCAAAATGTAACTTCCAGGTCAGTCGTGGTGGCATGCCTGTAATCCATGGGCAGTTCATGGTCCAAAGCTAACCAATATCCAAAAAATTACTAGCCAAGCATGGTGGCTCAAGTCTGTAGTTCTAGATACCTGAGAGGTGGAAATTTAGGGATTTCTGTTCGAGGCCTGCCTGGGCAGAAAAGTTCTTGAGACTCCACCTTAACCAGTGTGTAGGTGTGATAGCATATACCTATCATCCCAAGCTACAGGGAAGCAAAGATGGGAGGGTCACAGCCCAGACTCCCCAGGCATGGAGCAAGACCCTATTTGAAAATAACCAATGCAAAAAGGGAGTAGTAGAATGGTTCAAGCAATAGAGCACCTGCTTAGCAAGCATTGGGGCCCTGAGTTCAAATTCTAATACCTAGTACTAACACACACACACACACACACACACACACACACACACACACACACACACACACACACACACACACACACACACACACACACACACACACACACACACGGCAGGGGGGAGGCGCAAAGAGTTGGAGGTATGGCTTATAGACTGCTTGCCTAGCAAATGAAATGCTCTGAATTCAAACTCAAATATTTAAAAAAAAAAGTGGCTTGCAAGACACAGACCACAAGTTGGACTTCATTTCCATTGCCAAAGCCCCCCATTTTCTGGGGCTTAAGACCAAAAACTAAATGCCTGAAGGATTCTCATTGAGAAGCCACTGTTAGCCTGGCATGATGGTACAGCTTGTAATCTTAGCTATCAGTAGGTAAAAGCAGGAGGTCTGGAAATGAGGCCACCCTGGGCTACATAGTGAACTCCAGGTTGGCTTGAGCTGCATAATGAGAGCCTGCTTCAAAAGAAAAAAAGAAACCACTGCTATCTATGAGCTATATCCTCATAGACACAAGTGATCTGATAGGTTGAGAGTGGCACCCAGAGTATTATCCAGGGACCAATAGCCATTGAGGGCAGGAGACAGTTTGGTTCAATAAAGATACCATCTTTGTTGCTCTGCATGGATTTGTATCAGAAGGAATGATTTCAGAATGTGACGTCATAGGCGGGCTTTAAAACCTGTTTTCTTAGAGCAAGACTAGATAAATATTTGATGAAAATGAGGATGAGAACATTGTCCTTACCACATATTTGTTCACCTTTCTGTTTTTCCATGTGGTAGCCAGGCAGTGCATGGTAGATATCCTTCATGGGAATGGAGGAACCCAATAATGATGAAAGTAGCAATGATACAGATATAGTACATTTGTGACATGATGTACTCATGGCCTGCCATGTGCCAGGTCTGTTCTGTAAGCTTGATGGAAGTTGTATCATTGTTAGTGACCCTGTTGAAGTCAATGCTTGATGTTTTGTTGTTCCCTAAAGTTTACAGATGAACAGAGATCAAATAGCTAGTAAGAGAAAGAGGGCCATCCCACACTCCTGTCCATTGTCCATTAGCTAGGGGAGGGCCTGAGTACCAGACTGCAATACTGAATGGAAAGCCAAAGAGAGAAGAGCTGGGGAGCAGGGGTCCAGTTGGTTGGCTAGCCCAATACTGCCTTTGGTTAGGAAGCTCTTGGAAGGCAGGGACCATGTGTGCTATGTTCTCAGCCTGGAGCAAGGCACTTGTTTTGATAGATGGTCAATAATTACATATGGCCTCAGATCAAATTTTCAGTCTTCTTAACAGGTTGTAGTGCCTCCCGGAGTGACTTATTCTTCTTTCCAAGTGACATCTCAAAATGTTGGACAAGTGACAGTTCATCTGCATGGAAATCATTCCAACCAGACCAGGTAGGCTGGCCTCTGCCCCTGCGTGTGTGGACCACACATGATGGGAAGGGAGGCTGTGCTGAGCACAGACACACTGGGGTTTCCTTCAGAAAACTAGCCTCAGCTTATCCCATTCCCAACTCCATTCTAGCCCAAGAATACTCTTCTTAGTGATCCACAGCAGTGCTATTAGCATCATAAACCAGATGATTGGCTGGATCTACTTTGTGGCCTGGTCCATCTCCTTCTACCCTCAGGTGATCAAGAACTGGAGACGGAAAAGGTAACCTGCTGAGCCAGACCTGCAGCAGGCTCAAGTGGGGTGGTATGATGGGCATCTTTCCTGCCCTTTTGCAAAAGCTGTCCCTATAAGAAATCTCTACAGGAATCGAGATAGGACTTACAATGCTGGGCCTTTAGTCCCTCACCCAGTTCAACCCCATTCTGTGGAAGCAGTGACATGGCTCTTCTTCGCTAAGCAAAGAATGGACTGGGTGAACCCGTTTTAGCCCTGTAAGACTTGGGTATTCTGTCACACAGCCCTCAGCCCTGGACACTGAGCCACTCACTGATTTTATAGACAGAGTATAGGTGCTTCATAGACACTCTGGCCTCTTAGGGTACTTTGTGCGGTAGATGCTGCCTTCCTGAAGGAAGCCTCTAGGAGAAATCTTTGGAGGGAGAGAGAAGGAACAAACTGGGTCTTAAGAGGTATGGAGGCTGGGAATGTGGCTTGTGGTAGACTGCTTGCCTACCGTTCATGAAGCTTTGGTTTCAATTCCTCAGTATACATACATAGAAAAGGTTGGAAGTGGTGCTGTGGCTCAAGTGGTAGAGTGCTAGCCTTGAGCATAGAGAGGCTCAGGAACAGTGCCCAGCCCTGAGTTCAAGCTCCAGGACTGCCAAAAAAAAAAAAAGAGGCATGATTGGCAGGGAAATGGTGTCTTACACCTGTAATTCTAGCTACTTAAGAGTCTGCGAGGCTGGAAAGGTAGCTCAGTGGTAGAGTGCTTGCTTTGCATGCATGAGGCCCTGGGTTCGATTCCTCAGCACCACATAAGCAAAAAGAAAAAAGCCAGAAGTGGTGCTGTGGCTCAAGTGGTAGAGCGCTAGCCTTGAGCTGAAGAGCTGAAGGACAGCACCCAGGCCCAGAGTTCAGGCCCCACGACTGGACCCCAAAAAAAAAAAAAGCTCAGGAACTGTACCCAGACCCCAAGTTCAAGCCCCAGGACTAGCAAAAAATAAAAAGGGAGGAGGGGTGTGGTTGGCTGATACCAGTTGTGCAGTAAGACCTAAGGACAGTGCTCTTCCCTGTGTGCCAGGAGCTCTGTCTCCTCCCTTCCCAGTGGTCCCTATCCTCATCTTTGCCCTATTTCATTCCTCTGTCCCCTGCCCACAGTGTCATTGGCCTGAGCTTTGACTTCTTGGCCCTGAACCTGACGGGCTTTGTGGCCTACAGCGTGTTCAACATTGGCCTCCTGTGGGTGCCCTACATCCAGGTACAGTACTGCCCAGGCCCCACAGTCCACCAGAGCCACTTGGTAGCCAAGCTGCCGTCACCTCCCATCTTCCTTCCCCCTAACAGGAGCAGTTTCTCCAGAAACACCCCAATGGCGTGAACCCTGTGGACATTAATGATGTCTTCTTCAGCCTGCATGCAGTCACTCTCACTCTGATTGTCATCCTGCAATGCTGCCTATATGAGGTAAGAGATCAGGCCTGCCTTCATTCACCTGCATGAGCCAATATCCTTCCCATCCTACCCACATGCCACTGCTACCTGTCCTTCAGTGGAAGATGGGGAATACTCAGAAAGGAAACATTCATCTATCCACCCATTCATTCATCAGCATCTCCTTCCTGGGCCTAGAGAATGGGCCAGACCCTGTACTAACCATATGGAACACTGCATGTCTGGGGTGAGGGACATAAAGAGAGGCAGTATAGAGAGTGTGGTATGGAGTGGATTGGAAACACAGACAGTTAGTGGAGGCCTGAGCCCAGCCAGGGAGAGAGGATGGCAAAGGAAATGCTTCTAGTAATCCAAGGGTTAGTGAAGAACCCATGCTGAAGGGAAAGGGAGGATGTTTTTCTTGGGGAACAGAATCATGAGGCTGAGGAGCAGGTGAGAGGAACTATGAGCAGTAACTGTAGCCAGGGTTCTGAGTACCTATGGGGGAGCTGTTTTCCAAAAGGCCAGGAGCAACCAGGACTCAGCCTTGTTACTGGAGGACTGTGGGATCTCAGCAGGGAAGACATCCTTAGGAGACCCCAGTGTTTCAGAGGACTCTTGAGGTGCCAGCTTTGCTTTCGCTTTCCCATGGTGCACCTCATCCCTTTTACCCTGTGTGAGGAGAGGGGTTGCATGGCTTCCAAGAAGGTTCTTGGACCTCCTAGGTTGTCTTATCTTTGCTATGACACTGTAGTAAAGATAGCCTACTTTGGAACCATGTCAGAGAAAGGCTGACATACAGGATTCAGAGACTTCTAGACTTCATGCAAGCCATGGAACAAGTCAGTGCCCAGGCCAGAACAAGGTGCCAGGCCTCCAGATTAGAATCAATAAACCTAACCTCATTCAACTCACTCAGAATGACACTCAGCCATGCAAAGTAAGAACACAAAAGTAGGTGAAAGCAAGAAAATCCACAGTGGATATATCAGGAGACCTTGATAGTATTTTTTTTAATGGAGTCTGTGCTGGGGACCTTACACCTTATCCAAGCCCAGGTGTTGACTTATCCCATGATCTAGACAGAGCAAGATCTCTGGATCTGCCGAGGGCCCCTCCCTCAGGCTATGTCAAGGCCACACTTCTGCCTCCAGCTCTCTTACACCATCCCCCCCTTAGACCTTGCAGCAACTTCTGTGCCCCCACCTACAGCACCTCCTCCATCTCATCCTCAGCGAGGCAGCCAGCGTGTGTCATGGCCTGCCATTGGCTTCCTGGTGCTCTCATGGCTCTTTGCCTTCATCACCATGGTTGTGGCTGCAGTTGGAGTGACCACATGGCTGCAGTTTCTCTTCTGTTTCTCCTACATCAAGCTTGCCATCACGCTGATCAAGTATATTCCACAGGTACTCCAGGGCCTTCCTGCATTGTTATGTGGCTGGTAGGTGGCATGAGAGATGAGAGGTACCTAGCCTGGGCCCTGCTTCCATAGGGCAGCTTGCTGCTCACCAGAGAAAGGAGAGTGGAAAGCTGCAGTGGATGCCAGTGAGACTAGACTGGCACTAGACTAAACCACTGAGAGCTGCTGCCTGCTCTTGCCCTGCAACTGAGTCACACAAGTCTGTCTCCATGCCCACAATGACTCAGGCTAAGAAGCTTGTATGATGTAGCTGCCACTACAATTTCCACAAAATTTTTCTTCCTTATGAGAAGGCTCCTTGTGTTCACAGGTTCAGGAAGGAGAGCATTGGCTGGGAGCACAGCTATACCTAAGGGAAAGTAGAGTTCAGTGGATGATGAAGGGTGCCCCAGGCTGGGCTACACACAGGAGACCTGGCTGCTGAACAGTATTAAGAATGTTGGAAGGCTAAGCTCTAAGAATTGTGGTTTGAAGCCTGCCCAGGCAGGAAAGTCCATAAGGCTCTTACCTCCAATAAACTACCCAGAAAAAGCCAGAAATAGCGCTGTGGCTCAAATGGTAGGTAGAGTGCTTGTCTTGAGCTGAAGAGCTCAGGAACACCACCCAGGCTCAGAGTTCAAGCCCCATGGCCAACTGATGTGAGGATTTCTGTAGGGTCAGGCCCTGCATGTGGGAAGGCTTGGGACCAGGAACCTGGAAGGCAGAACTGCAAAAAGGGAGACATTTGCAATTGTCTGGGACTGGGAAAGAACCCAGAAAGAGGGCGCTACCCCTCCCTCCATTGGAGTTGGAAGGGACAGAGGTAGAAGGGAGGTCTTCTTTGGCCTGGATGATTAGACCATGGGACACCCAGATTGTTCTCTGGACGGAGGCTTGTCAGAGCCCAAAGGTCACTGTGTTCTTTGGTGCTAGTCCTGAGTGGGAGCCTTCAAAGCTGCTCTTGTTTAGAGTAGCAGTCACCAGACACGTAAGGCAGTGGCCCAGACCCCTCCCAGCCCTCCTTGTGTCTATCCCTCCTCCTGCCTAGGCCTACATGAACTTTCACTACAAAAGCACTGAGGGCTGGAGCATTGGCAGTGTGTTCCTGGACTTCATTGGAGGCAGCTTCAGCCTCCTCCAGATGTTCCTGCAGTCCTACAACAACAGTAAGTCAGTCTGAGAGCTGCCCCTACCCAGTGGGTGGAGGTATGGGATGGGGTTGGGGTTTCCAAGCTGACTGGGCTCCTCTGCTCTTGCTGCAGCTGCCTTGGGCACTATCAGCTAAAACTAGTTTCTTCCCTCCCGGCTGTTAACAGACCAGTGGACGCTGATCTTTGGAGACCCAACTAAATTTGGACTTGGCATCTTCTCCATATTCTTTGATGTTATCTTCTTCATCCAGCACTTCCTTCTGTACAAAAAGAAATCGGGGTACGACCAGCTGAACTAGCACTCAGAGAACCACCAGTGTAAACAGCCAGGGCCAGGGTCCTGGTTGGGGAAGGCTGTACCCACTGAAGGCCAGAGAAGCAGCTGGCATGCAGGCCCTGTGTGGCATGGCCCAGCATGCCGGAGAAGCACTTTCTTCCTCAGGCCAAATGCCTTAAACACAACCACCTTGCCTTCACCCAGGCCCCTCCTGGGCCTCAAAGGACCCCCCACCCCCTTTCTGGGATGGACACCTGACTCTGCTGAGACTGAAAAGCAGACCTCAGGTGGTCCCTCTCTGCCTCCTCAGAGGTCCCAGCTGAGCCAGACTAGGGGTCTGGCCCTCCTGCATCTTGATGCACCACCTCTCTTTTCTTTAAGGCCTCAGGCAGCATTCACAGATCCTGACAGCCATACGAGGCCGAATGGGACACTAAGCTTGCAGCCGAAGGCCTTGCCCCAAACAAGTGTTTCTGGGAGCAGCTTGAAAGGCTGACCATGCCGCTGGGAGAGCCAAGGGCACTTTGCTGCCACCGTTGTGGTCCCAGGAACCAAGCAGCCAGGTGCTTTGGCCAATGGACTCGAAGGTGCCGATGCTGGTGGTGGAGGGGTGAGGACTGTGGGACTAGGCCTTAGGGTCCTTTCTCGGAAGGCCACTCCTGAAACTCATCCTGCATAACTCAGCTTCCACAGCTGCAGTAACAGGTGGCCCAGAGCAGGGCCTGAGCACAGAGGTACCTGCCAGATAAGCTCTGAACTGCACTCTGCCCAGTGTCCATTGTCTAGACACCAGTCTGTTGTCCTACTAACTCAGAGTTTGAGAAGGGATGTTTTAGAAATGGCTTGCTCTTCCCTGCCTTCACTTTTCTAGTGAATTGGGGCCCTGTTTGAGCACCCTACTACTCCTAACTTAGCACCAGCCTGTGCCTTAGAGGCCTGCCCACCTGCCAAGTAGTGACAGCTGCTCCCTTGGAGGGGAGGACCGGGCCCCCTTCCCTTGATTTCCCCCAGACACCTGAGACTTCAGTGTTTTGGTCATGGAGAAATTGAACCCACCTCACACAATTGGTATGGGTCCAACCCCAATCTCACACTTCCTTCCTTATCCTCTCCAGCTGGTGCCCTCCCTGGGGTGGAAGGAACTGGAATGTGCCTTGTGTGACCTGAGTTTGCCAATCTTTTTTTTTTTACAAGTACTTGTGCCTTGTTTTTCCTTAACTGCTTTTTGTGTCCTATTTGGGTGGAGCCCTAACCTTAATTAAAGCTTGGCTTATTTCCTTTGTGCACACTGAGTATGCTAGATATGGAAGCTTCATCAGCCTGCAGAACCAAGCCCATTGGGCTTAGTGAACCAGTCTTGCTCACTTCGCATAAAGGAACAGGTAGGGCTGTGGAGTTCACTGACCAGAGGTAGCTGCATTCTGACCCCCAAATTCATCAGGGAAGGTCCCTGCCCTCTCAGATCCAGGTAAGTCTTACAGGTACAGTCTACCAGTATCAGTGTGCCACTAGCATGTCAAAAGCTGTGGCTGTGAGCAGGGATTGAAAGAGATGGGCATGACACCACTAGAAGCAGGGGCAGGAAGAAGGGCTTTTCCTCTATCCAGTTGTAACTTAAGGAATTGCAGATCCCTTTCCCCAGCGCAGATTAGTTAGACCAAGCCCACAGCCCTATTTTATTGGAGCCACCTAGTGGTTGGTTGGTGTGTACATATGTATCTGGGTGCTGTGCACTCCAGGCTGACACTCTACCACAGCTCTACTCTGTCTTGAAGAGTTGTATGGACTTTGCTGCCAAGGCTTGGCACAGCCTTCTGAGTAGCTAGGATTATAAGCATGAAACACTGGTGCCCAGTCCAGTGTCTTTTATAAAATATTGTTGGGCTGGGTATGTGTCACATACCTATAATCCCAACTATGTGGGAGACTAAGGCAAGAGGATCCCAAGAAGCTGGGAAAGGCTGAGGATATGGCTTAGTGGTAGTGTTTACTTAGCTACATGGAGGCTCTGGGTGTGATCTCCAGCACCTAAATATATATGTGGTACTATATTAAAAATGGGAGATTGTAAATTCTGGACTTTAAAAAATAGTTCTAGCAGAGGGATGCTATAGTTTAAACCCAAGGCCTACATGCTAGACAGGTACTCTGTACTGAGCTACATTTCAGGTCTTCCAAATTTTCTTGACAAATCTGATTTGGCAGTGCTAGACAGGGTCAGGAGTGACAGCATCATTCTGGTAGTAACAGGATCTAACCAGCCCTATCCCTTTGAACATCTGGGGTTGTGTCTTTGACTGTGTGCTTTATAGTGTTTTTGAGTCTCGGGGGCAGTGAGGCTTTGTGGGCAGGGGCTGAATCTAGGTTATTCAAGGCAAATTGAGGGCACTCAGAATCTTCAGTGATAACAAGAAACAATACATACCAGGTTCCTCACCCCAGCTGCACTGAAGGTGCACCCCAGGTTTCAACAGATGTGAGCCTTGCCAAGTACAGCATGTCTCCTCCGCAGGTCAAAGGTAGCACACCAGCCAAATATTCCATGCAGGGGATCCTGGGAAGACTTAGGCTTTTTCTCAAGGCCAGGAAGAGGGCAGACACTTTAAAAACCAAAACAATTGTCCCAATCCTCCCTTAAATCTCCCTAATCTCATGGCTCAGTAAAGACCCCTCATGAATTTCATCCTTTATTGAGCACAAGATGTCAAGTGTGGGTAGCATCATACTGCCCCATTTCCACATTAACCAAATTAAGGCTTGTTTGTGTGTGCTAAGAGTAGTTGCTCCCAGATGTGAATTAGTAAGCTAAATTCAAAAGTGAAACTGGCATTTTCCAAATGGTAAGATAAAAACACTTTGTATCAAAGTTACGATTTAAAAAAATACAAAAGTTAAACCCACAGGTGAAGAAAAACTTGGCAATCCTGAGAGCTGCCCAAAAATAGCTCTGGAACTCATCTAAATCCTGTAAGCAGACACGTCCCTCCCACCCCCACCCCGGAGGCCAGCACCTGTGGGAGAGGAGGTTAAGTAGCTCTGGTACTGTGTGAGTTTAGACCCCAGCTGGGCATGTAGGGAGCAGTGTGGTGCCCAGGAAGCATGCAGCACACATTGTGGTAGTAACAAGGCAGGGCCAAGTTCTGTAGCCAGAACAAACAGAAAAGTGACCCCACCTGGCATTTCCTAGCTTTGGCAATTGTCAGGTGTTTCCTGTTCACCTGAGCACTGCTATGGGCAAGCAGCAGGGCTGAGAACTGAATCTAGTCACTGCAGATGCACAACCACTCAACTTCAGGCCCTGGTTTCCAATCCTCAGTGTCCAGGGGAAACTGCTGCTACCAGGGCTCAGACTTGGGGTAAGAGGGGAAGGGAGGCTGACTCAGCCTGGGGATCAGCTGTCACCCTTCTAAGCTGAGGCCCAGCATACAGAAGCCAGGAAGTAGGCAGAGCATGGTAGTGGTCACTGTACAAATAGGCAGACAGGTATGAGTCAGGGCAAGCTGCTAGGACAACATGGACTGCTGCACGGCCTTCTGCAGCGACTGCCTTGTCACCAGCAGACGCACCACTTCTTCTGAGCGCTTGGTGAGCCGCTTCCGGGCCTGGTCATGTGTCACCATGGTCATGTCCCAGCCATTTACCTGGTCCAGGGAGAGAACACATCAACTCCTTGAAAGCAGACAGCTTGGGGGGAACCCAGGCCATCCAAGCGGAACCCCAAGTTATCCCCAGCCTTGAAAGTGCCCAGCACTGGAGCCAAGCACACAGGATAAAACAAGCTTCCTTGGGCATCAATACCAGCATGGCTTCCAAAACTGCTCTGGTGAGTCCCTCCCCATGAAAGGCTGGGCTAGCTCCCCCATCCCAAGGGCTTTAACCCCTCAACAAGCCCTTTTTCCTTCTTTGGGACTCCCATTACCTGCATGATCTTGTCTCCAATCTGTAGCCCAGCAATTTCCGCAGGACCTCCCTCAGATACACGTGTGACATAAATGCCCTGGGAAGAGACAACCCAGGTAAAGCTCTGCAGTCCCAGGACTGGCCCGTAATCCACAAGGCAGAGCCCAGCAAAGTATATCCTAGCCCTCTGTCCTTGTGCCCACCCTCTCCCTACCACTTCTCTCCCTGCCACTCAGCAAGTACATCTTATGTCAAGACAGCAGGGAGAAAGTATAGATTTTCCAGGATGCTCTAACCTGTTCCTCCTGGCTATCTGAAGCAGGCCTTCATAAGACTGGGAGGCCTAATATTCACCCCCACTTATTCCTACAAGGTCATTCTGGGACCTCCTTAGGACTGTTGATAAAAATGAGGTCTGCTACTTCCACGTAGGCACAGGAAGAAAGCCATACCACCTCCTGCCTGTCCCTCTCACCTTGTCTGTCTTATCTTCTGAGAAAGGATTCTGGGAGGGATCCTGGTCAATCCCACCTCCGATGCTGAAGCCAAGGATTAAGTTCTCACCTTGGCGTAGCTTGTGAATTTCAACTCGTTGCTGCCAAAGAAAAAAGCAAGTTGTAGGTAGGTGACTAGGCACAGAATGAATCTGGTCTATATCCACAGCAACAGCAGGCTTTGCCAAGTAATAAGGCCTACGTCCCTTTGCCAGTATCCAGCTGTTCACTGTTCTGGGAGCCTGGAGATTTGGGACCCAAACCAGCCACATGGAGCTATAGCATAGCTCTCAGCCTTCAACCTTTTCCCTCCTCTTCCCCCAGGTTTTGTCAGCAAATAATGAGCTTCTCTAGGCCCAAGAACCAAGGGTGCTATGGCTACTGTGGAGAGGATATGCATCTATCCAGGGAGGGCACACAGGGAAGGAGAGGTTATAGCCTAAGAAAAGCCACATATCTTGCCTGAGGCAACTCAGGTTGCTGAACCAGCCCTAGGAAGGGTAAAACAGGAAGTACTCAGGAAAAGTGGAGAATATAAATAAGCACTGAAGAGAGAAAAAGGATTTCTTAGCCAAAAGGAAGCAGGTCCCAGGTGCTATGGGTACATGTTTGTGAGACCTAAGTGTACAGCACAGGATGCAGGACTAGTAGGTAAGATGAGACTGAATAAGTAAGTCTATGGGCTACTGGCCTGAGACTGGTCACATAGATGGAGCGTCGTCCTCAAGCCAAATTCTTGTGCAGTGTAAAAGACAGTATCTTAACGGCTTTCCTACCATGCGTTGGGACTTAGAATCCCCAACTATGCAGTCTCCTTTCAGAGCCCTTGGCAAACACCTTCCAAACACTAGATGCTGAGAGTCAAAGCAGATTATCCTCAAAGTGTAACACAGGACAGGAAAAGACTTCACAGAGGAGGGATTATTTGTATGAGGTCTTGGAGGGAGAGGGGGTGATGCCTGATCTTGGTTCTGAACCCAGTGGAGTTCAAGGAGTCAGATTAGGGTAAGGCACAGCCAGGTTTGATCTGACCACTCCCATAGTCAGTAGAGGAATGGATGTTTCATGAGTTGGATGTGGAAGCCACAGGACATGAGCTACTTGGAAACAAAGATCCACAGACTTGAGGACTGCTCGAGGAGGAGGAAAAGCCAGTCATCTGGCCTGGCTGACTGCCATGCTCAGACAAGGTGGAGTTGGGAGTGTCAGAAGCCACTGTACAGTTATCCAGAAGGCAAATCTATGGAGCCAGTCCAGCGAAGCCAGAATGATTGTAACATTCACAAGGATGAACTACACATGAGTGTGGGAATGGGGAGAAAGCCACCCCCACCTCATCCACTATCCAAGACACAAGAGAGGCCAGACCCACACAAATGTACTGACGTGCTTCTGGCGTTAGAACTGGAGGGTTGTGTGGGCTTGCAGCTTTGAGGGAGACCCTGGAACTGGCCATGACACGAAGGGAGGAGGCACAGAAACCCCATCCTGAAGCCCATTCAAGTGACAAGACTCCAGACCTGTTTCAATACACCTTCCTTCATACCCAAGGTCAGGAAAGAGGATTCCCCTCACTGCCTTGCTAAGAAAAGACAGTAACAAAGTTCTCTCTGGCTCCTCACTTACAAACCATTTTTTACCAGCTAAGGAGCAAACCTGCAGCAGCTAAGAATCTGGAAAAGCCAGGCTGGTGCAATCAAGGTAAACTCCAGTCCAACTCTTAGCAGCTGGTCCAGCCAGAGCTGGTGTTCTAATCTCACCCTCACTGGTAACTGCTTTGCCCCCACCCTCCAGACAACCACAGCCCTCAGGTAAGGCACACCCATCACACACCTCCAGTCCCCCACAGGGCTGAGACTTGCACTTAGCCCTGTGCCTGCCAGACAGGCATTTTCCTCCCCCATTGTCTAAAGCCTCTGGACTGCTGAGTAGGTAACCCAGGTCCTTCCTAAGATTCTGTCTATGGCTGGACATGAACAGCTTTCTCTCTGGGACTCAGTTCACCCACCCCTGCCATGGGGTTGGCCTTCAAGGCACCTTCTGTGACTTTGGCATCCATACCTAATTGCCTAAGTCTCCCTTCTCCTCTTTGCCTATTCAAAGAGCACCGAAGAACGAAGCAAACCTGAGCTGACCTCAAGGGTCTCCTCGTGTTTCAAGTGTCAGGCATGGAACCTGAACTTTATCCGGAGGACTGGGGATCCAGAAAAAGTTCGGAGAAGGATGGAAACGGTCGTAAGAGTATTCTGGGACTGGCCATGGGTGGGTCCACGGAGCAGGGTCAAAGGGGAAGGGGGGGAAGAGGCCGCTAGAGCCACCCCGCGCGGGCCGCCCCCGCCCCCCACCCCTCCCCCGCCGGGCGGTGGCGCCGCGGGGCCCAGGAGCAGGAAGCGCTTCCTCATTCCAGCGGCTGAGACTCAGCACCGCCCCCCGTGGCTGCCGGCTGGGGACCGAGACCCCGGGCCGGGAAGCTGCCTCGGTCTCAGACCACCGAGGTCCTTTTCCTTCCGCCTCCCGCCTCAGCCAGCAGAGAGCCCGCCGGCGACAGCAGTGCCAAGGGGCTGGCCTCGGATCCCACCCATCGGTTCCGCGGCTGGAAGAGGTTGCATAGCTGCTCCGGCCGGGCGGGGTGCCGAGCTCCGGTCCCGGTTCTCACACAGGAGCCTCACTCCCCAAGCACTGTCAGTCTGCTAGGACGTCAGTTTACCGCCCTGCACAACGGGGCAGCCAAAGAAGGAGCCCGCGCGGGCGCACTCACCACCACGGCGGTGACCGGCTGGCCGGGGATGTAGGACATCTCGACCCCAACCCGGGAACCGAACGCCACTCCGGGAAGCCCAGCCCGAGAACAGCCAGGGCCGCGCCCGCCCGGGCTAACAAAGGCAGCTGGACTGAGCCCGCCCCCTCGTGAGGACTCCGCGAGGCACCAGCCAATCAGGGGCCGGAGCGGTGTCAGCCTTCGGAAATCCAAAGGCGAGCCCAGTGCTAAGGGGAGCGACTGGGAGGTGCCCACTGCGCAGGCGCCAGGGGGCGGGACCGAGGTGTGCGCACGCGCAGCTTGTCTTCCCAGCAGCCCCCAGAACAAGATGGCACCGCGGGAGTCTGTATCCCTGCCTATCTGAGGGAACGTCAGGCTGTCTGTCCGCCTCCGTATTCCAGGTAACTGGGAAAACGTGGCCGAGGAAGGCAGACGTGCTGCCAGGCCCGGCGAGCCCTAGCCTTGGGCTTTCCCAGCGGCTTTGAAGGGAGCCCGGGAGGAGCGGCGTGCGCTTCGCGCGCCCAGTTCCGGCATCAGGGCCACTTGGTTTTCTTTGCAGCTCTGCGTTGCTCCTCGTGGAAGCGAAGCCTGAGCTCCGGCGGGCGCGATGGCCGCGGTGGTGGCCAAGCGAGAAGGGCCGCCGTTCATCAGTGAGGCCGCAGTGCGGGGCAACGCCGCCGTCCTGGATTACTGCCGGACCTCAGTGTCAGCGCTGTCGGGAGCCACCGCCGGTATCCTCGGCCTCACCGGGCTCTACGGCTTCATCTTCTACCTGCTCGCCTCCATCCTGCTCTCCCTGCTCCTGATTCTCAAGGCGGGAAGGAGGTGGAACAAATACTTTAAATCACGTAGACCTCTCTTCACAGGAGGCCTTATCGGCGGCCTCTTCACCTACGTCCTGTTCTGGACGTTCCTCTATGGCATGGTGCACGTCTACTGAAGTGAGGGCAAGGGAGACTTTAAAAAAAAAAAGTAAAAACAGATTGAGAAGACTGTTGCCAGAAATTAACACCTTGTAGACCTCCTTAGTTTTTAAATTGAATTCGCTGCTTGGTCTGTAACGTTATAAATAACTTATATCAGAAGACAGCCTGTAATATTCTTCAGATTAAATGAAGTGTGAGATATTTGGTGGAGTGCTTTTCTGCCTTAATGCAAAATGTGCATAGTTACAGAATGGCCAAGATTTGACTCCTGGAGAGCAAGCATTAGAGGCCATAGCAGGTAGTTCCCTTACATGTGGGCCGGAGAGGGGCCACTTAAGAGTTAACACCCTGAGGGCTGGGAAGGTGGCTCAGTGGTAGAGCGCTTGTCTTGCACACACCACATAAGCAAAAAGAAGCCGAAAGTGGCGCTGTGGCTCAAGTGGTAGAGTGCTAGCCTTGAGCTGAAGAGACCGGACCCAAAAAAAAAAAGAGTTAACACCCTGAGAACTGATGACATTTATTGTGTTCCTACATGCCAGGCATTGTGCCTTGTACTCTTTACACCCATTATCTCACTTAATTCTAGCAATAACTATAGAGATCTTTTTTTAACCCTCTGTTGATGAGGAACCTGAGGCAAAAGTGAAATTCCTCTGCCAAAAGAGGCTGAGCCAGGATCCAAATGCAGGTCTCTTAATTTGCTCTTGCTATATTGGCTAATGTATCGTTTTCACATCTCAGGATTCCCTCCTAGTAACCACTACTTCCCTAGGCATGAGTGGAGTTCTTCTCATTCCATTTTACCTACCTAGGCACTGCTTGTCTTTCTGTAAGGAAGTAAGTTTAGCTGGGTGCCCGTTGCTCACACATGTAATCCTAGCTACTCAGGAGACCGATACCTAAGGATCACCATTTGAAGCCAGCCTGGGTAGACAAATCTGTAAGGCTTTGGTCTCCAGTTAATCAGCAAAAGCCAGAAGTGGAATTGTGGCTCACTAGCCTTGAGCAAAAAAACTAAGAGGTAGTGCCCTGAGTTCAAGCCCCAGTACTGGCACCAAAAAAAGTAAGAAATTCAAGCTATGATTTCATATCTTGATTCAGAATATGTCTTGGGAAGATTAAATAGAGTCCTTAAAAGTTTGGTTTGGGCTGGGAAGGTGGCTCAGTGGTAGAGTGCTTGCCTTGCATGCATGAGGCCCTGGATTCAATTCCTTAGCACCTCATAATCAGAAAAAGCCAGAAGTGGCTCAAGTGGTAGAGTGCTTGCCTTGAGCTGAAGAAATCAGGGACAGCAACCCAGGCATAGAGTTCAGGCCCCACAACCAACAACAACAAAAAAAAAAAGTTTGGCTCAACAGTTGCCTCTGCCTATAAATTGACATTTTCTTGTTAGGAGGGTTATCTTAAGAATATGCTTAGTGAAGAAATGCTTCATTAGAGTTAACAGTAATGAACATGTTCATGTTGAGATTATCATTACCTAATTTTGTAAATATTTAAGTACTGTGAAAGAGTGCATAGAAGCACATTGAGAATGGGGGTCAAGGAAGGCTTCTTTGAGGAAATAGTTATATCTGAGACCCAGAAGTTGAATAACAGCCAAGGAAAGGGTAGGGCAAAAAGAGGCTATCCACAAAAACGGACACATAGGAGGGCTATTAAACAGGAAGGAAAATGGCCTTTTATCTGGAGAATAGAGGCTATGGGATTGACCGGGATTATGGAGAACCCTAGGAGACAGTTGGTCTTATACCAGAGAAGCTTTTGGAAGTTATAGTCAGAACTGATGTCAATCAGGTTTAGATTTTAAAAAACAACAAAACAGTCATATTGGAGGATAAGAATATGAGTCCAAAGACCCTTTTACAGACTATAGGTAGTCTGTGTCCAGTAATACATTCAAGACCCAAGTATCCTGAATCCCATTTTAAGCTCTGAAACACAGGGGGCTGGAAGGTGGCTCAGTGGTGGAGTGCTTGCCTTGCATGCATGGGGCCCTGGGTTCGATTCCTCAGCACCACATAAATAGAAAAAGCCAGAAGTTGTGCTATGGCTCAAGTGATAGAGCAGTAGCCTGAGCTGAAGAGCTGAGAGACAGTGCCCAGGCCCAGAGTTCAGGCCCCACGACTGACTAAAAAAAATAAATAAAAACAAACTGAAAAGAAACTGAAGCCACAGCTTTGCCTCTAGGATCCTCACACTCATGGTTTGCACAACCCAGTCCTCTTTTGGGCTGCCTTTTTTGTAGGAAGGGAGGACTCATTCCTGATGCAGAGGAAAAAGTAAGCAGAAGGGTTCCTGTTAGGACAGTGGAGAAAAGGATGAATGACAAGTGTGCAAATTTACTTAACCACTCCCCTATTGTTAGGCAGTAAGCTTGTTTGGAACTGTTCAAAATTAGAAGGAAAAAAAATATACCTATATATACATACATACATACATATATATATATATAGTAATGAATGTCTTCACATTTATGCTGTTTTGAGGGAATGTATAATCTCCTAAGGTGCAAGAGGACACACACTACACTTGAATAAAAATACCAGCTTTATTAGTGCCTTCCTAGTCTTCTAAGAGTTCCAATACTTTTATTTGAATCCCTTGTGAGAAAATGAGCACAGTATATTGCTTATTATTTCTTGTGTCTGCCTCTTTTGGTCTTCTCTCACCATATATTTTTCCTTAAAACATAGGGTAACTATAAAACAGGCAGGCAAAAATTTAGGACATTTAAAATGGATGCTTTTTATTGTTTTAGAACCAAATGTGCCAGAAAACATATTTTGGGCAGTTCCCAGAAAATGTCTGTCATCTTGCCCCTTGAACTCAGTACTGGCCAAAGGGGAAACAGCTGGAAGAATGATGTTGCCTTTGAAAAGAAAACATTCTTTGATCCACTGAAGAATGTGCTGCGAGGGCAGCCGCACACATGAGGGGGCAGGGTGCTGGGAGGACAGCTGCACCTGCACACTTGGGGGAGAGGTCAAGGTACTGGGAGGACAGGGCACACTTGGGGGAGAGGGCAAGGTGCTGGGAGGACAGGGCACACTTGGGGGAGAGGGCAAGGTTGGAGCAAAATGGAGCCTCTTTCCAGATACGTGGGCTATCACTCCAAGGAAGGTGATTGAGCAACTCCACAAGACATCATACTTGGCTGGTATAGACATCTAGAGGAAGTCATCTTTCCCCTTTATGACTGGCCCGCACTAAGAGGAAGGAGAGGGGACGCAGCCAAGGCTAGTCAGTCCTGATGACCGCAGCCTGGGCTGAAAATAAGCATAGACACTTCATCTCATCCTGGAATATCAGAATAGAAAGGAGCTCTTGGGGTGGGGTGTTACAGTGCAGGCCTTGTTTCCAATTCCCAACACTGCTAAAATACTCTAGAAATATTGGTGCTCTCAACAAATCAGTGTCTTTGGAGAAAATTTTTACCAGCTTTTAAGTTCCTGCTTTACCTCTCCCTGAATAAAAGTCCATTTTCTGTGACTTCTCTTGGGTCCCTTCCCCAGATGGAGAGTTTTTGCTACCTTTACTGCTTTTCTTTTACTTTCAAATAAACTTTCTCTTGGTTGAAAAAGAAATCCATTTTTCTGCCTGTATTCTCAACGCTCAGATGGCTGAGGATGATGAAGATAGGGAGGATGGAAGAATCTGAGGCCTGTCTCAAAAACCTTCAACCAAAAAAAACAGCAACAAAATCCTTCCCTAAGATTCCCCATCCCCCTCACACCAATGTGTGGAAGGTCAGAAGCAGAGCATGCAGTTCTGTCCGAAAGCCACAATGGGTTCCTTGGCTTTTCTGAGCTTCTAGCCCCTAATATTCAGGCAGTGATGCCACCTAGAAAGCTTTATCAGCCATGAATAGGTTAAGTCTCTAAGGCAGTAAATTTTTGAGCTATCCTTAGGATTAAGGAAAAAAACTTGGTTAAAGAATCCATCAAAGCTGGGTGCCAGTGTCTCACACCTGCAATCCTAGCTACTCAGGAGGCTGAGATCTGAGGATCAGAGTTCAAAGCCAGCCCGGGAGGAAAAGCCATGAAACTCTTATCTCCAGTAAACCACCAGAAAACCCAAAGTGGTGCTATAGCTCAAGTGGGAGCCTTGAGCTGAAAAGCTGACAGTGCTCAGCTTAGAGTTCAAGCCCCATTACCGACAAAAAAAAAAAAGGCATAACAAACTAGGTACTGGTAACTCACATCTGTAAAGCTACTCAGAAGACTGGGATCTGAAGAATCACAATGAAAAAGCAGAGGTAGAAGTGTAACTCAAGTAGTAAAGCACCAGCCTAGCAAGGCAAGACCCTGAGTTCAAATCCTGCCACTCAAGACTCACTGAAGACTGGTTCACACATGTAATCAGCATTCAGAGGCAGAAGAATCTCAAGTACCAGACTAACTTGGGCTATGTAGTGAAGCCCTGTCTCAAGAGAGGAGGAGTATAGAAAGAGGAGTGGAGAAAAGGAAGAAAGGGAGAGAAGGAAGGAAGGGAGGAAATACCCACTTCATCCTCTGCCCATGCCAAAGCAGCTCTGTGCCTGTGTTCTCTTACTGAGAATGCCAAATTGCCTTGCTAAATTCAGATTTCAACACCTATGTATGGCTACTCGTGGTTAACTCTTGCCAGACCTGAAGCATGCTACGTAGATTGTCACCACTGTATCTCTAAAATGTCCAACAACTGATACATGATAGAATTCAATGAGTATTTACTGATTGAAAAGCTACAGTGAGACATTTTCATTCCCATATAAGTAAATAGTACAATTGTTCCCAAATTCTATGATTGCTGCCATGCCATTTCAAAATCTGGTTAAAAGGAACCAGACCAGTTGTTTACTAGCCATGACTCTTGCTTGTCCCTCATTTCCTCCCACACATAAAAGTAACATGTTAGATTATAAAACCCAATTGCTTTAGTGAGGAAGCAAAACACCTAAGTGAATTACCTAGATTTTTCACTTTCCATTTGGAAGGGCAAATTGGCTCAGTTCCCAGATACCCCAAGGTGTGGGAGCTGCTTGCTCTAGAAAGGATTCCGAAGGCAGCAACTTCTACCAATACCCACCCGCCCGCTTTGAGATGGGGCCTCCCTCTCTATGTTGTCCAGGCAGAAAACTGAGTCCAAGTCATCCTGTGTGCTGGAATTACAAGCGTGTGCCCCTACACCCAGCTGACCCTTCTGATCATGCTTATCTCCCTCTCCATGTGCAGAAGAAATCCTTTCCAAAGAGGAGGGATCCACTCCACAACAATGCCCTAGAACTAAATCAAAGCAGCCCTGGAGCCCTGTTGTCTGCTCATAGTCTAGACAACAGTGCATGATGGCTACCTTCTGGCCTTGTGTTTCTTCAAGGACTCTTCCATATAAGGGGAAAGGAGACCTGATCTAGCCAGTTCCCAAGCCCAGTATTTAAGCTTTCCGTGTGAATTTCTGACACAAGAGACTTGATTCTCCAGGAAAAGATCATTTCCTGAGTGAGCACACAAGCAAGCCAGTGCATTATTAACAAAACAAGGGAGTCTTTTGGAATTGATCACACTATTTGCTCCACAAAGAACAAATGTAGGAAGGACACTTTTAACTTCTATTCTTTTGTACCTTTAAATTTTTGAATTATGCAAGTATTACCTAGTCAAGCCCAGCAAAGGTGCTCATGCCTGTAATCCTAGCTACTCAGGAGGCTGAGATCTAAGGATAGTGACATTCAAAGCCAGCCTGGGCAGAAAAGACCATGAGATTCTTATCTCCAATTAACCACCAAAAAGCCAAAAGTGGAACTGTGGCTCAACTGGCAGAATGCCAGCCTTGATTGAAAAAGCTAAGGGAGGTCTCCTCACTAAAGCAATTGGGTTTTATAATCTAATGTGACTTTTAGGTGTGGGAAGAAACAAGGAGCAAGGGTCATGGCTGCTGAAGTTCAAAGGCCCAGAGTTCAAGCCCTACTACTGGCACACACGCACACAAAAATAACAGTATTACCTAGTCAAAATAGTTAATTAAAATAAAGTGAGTATAGTGTTGCTTTTGTGATGGGAATGAGAGAGAACAATCCCCCTGCTCTCAAGACAGCATGGGTAAGTCTAACCTAGAACACCCCTTCTGATCAAGTTTACTTCCTCTCACTCCCAACTAGAGCTTCCCAAATAGAGTGCTTGCAAATCCCGTCAGGATCTTGAGCAGAGGCAGGTTCTGTTTTGGTAGGACAGGGGAAGGGCCTGAGACTGCATTGCTCACTGGCTTCCTGGAGACACTGACCCTGCTGGTCCACAGACCCCATTTTGAGTTATTGGACTCTCCAGCCCTTAAAAGTCTGTAGCTTAGGGGTGGGAAGGTGGCTCAGTGGTAGAGCGCTTGCCTTGCATGCCTGAGGCCCTGGGTTCGATTCCTCAGCACCACATAAGCAAAAAGAAAAAAGCCGGAAGTGGCGCTGTGGCTCAAGTGGTAGAGCGCTAGCCTTGAGCTGAAGAGCTGAGGGATAGCACCCAGGCCCAGAGTTCAGGCCCCACAACCGGACCCCCCCCCAAAAAAAAAAGTCTGTAGCTTAGAGTGGGGCATTTGACATGGGGAAGGTGGGGCACCAGACTGGGAGTGAGGGCTCCCTATCAACTTTGCGCCTGCTCAGAGAGCATTATCCTTCATTTCATTAGCAGCACCTCAGCCCAGGCATCTAAGAAGAGTGGGCTGGGTGCAGCTAGTCAGAGCCAGCCCCACAGAATAGCAAGAGCCAACCGTACACACAGAGGCATCTCTCACTTCAGCCAGTCAGTATTCCCAGAGCTTCCTGGACCTGCGATGGGCAGCAAAATGGAGCAGAGGCTTCCCTGCCACCCCTTCCTCACCAAGCCTCTGCAGCTGACCTCTTCCCTTAAGCGCCAATTGCTTCCTGATTGGCGCAGCCTTTTCCCAGTTGCCTCCTGAACCACTTTTAAAAATTTATCCCTGGGAGTACACCCAAATGTCCCTTGGGATCTTGTCCAAATGATTTTTCTAAACAAGCATCATTCTCTACAGGGTCTTGTGAAAACTGTTAAGTTAGCAACAAGAGGAGGGCTAGGTACCCAGGCTGGCTGTCATGTCTCTGTAGGCTCTGGAGGGAGTTATATGTGTATCTCTTCCCTAAGAACCAGGTTAGCAGCTCATTTAAGCATCTCTAAGAAAGCACCCAGCAATAGGCATGCTTTAATGCACATTTTCTGCATAGATGAGTGCATTTCCATTCAGGAGAAATCATACCACTCTAGCATTGCCAGGCCTATGGCGGGCCCTTTCCCTGGGTGCCTGCCCCAGGGCTTCTCTTCTGGATTTGAACTGCTCTAGTCACAGAAGGTCTTCCCCTTCACACAAGAAAAGGCTTAGAGTAGGACTCTAAAAAGCAGGAGTGATGGCTTTTCCAGAAAGCCCCTGTCCAATCCAGGTACAGGGATGCCTCTTCTCAGTTAAGAGCTGTGAACTCTTCTGGCCCCAACATCTTCAAATCTACTCTTGGCCAGAAGGTCTGGCTACGTCTCTACAGTCTGCAAGATCTGCCGCTGCTTCTCATTCACCGTGGCATCCTCCTGGAGCCCAGACCTGTTGGTAAAAGAAAGGACACACAAAGGCAGAGAAGACTGACAGGTCACTGTCTCTCAAAAGGTAGGAAGCACACAGCAAGCAGCCTCAGCCTCTGGCAGGCAACAAGTAGTGTTAAGAGCATTTTGAAAGAGGTGCACCCTGGGTTCATTGCAGCATTATTTACCATAGCTAAGATAGATGCTCCAACCTAGATGCTCCTCAGTAGATGAATGGAACAAGAAAATGTGGTATACACACACACACACACACACACACACACACACACACACACACACACCAGTGGAATTCTATGCTTCCATCAGAAAGAATGACACCACCCCATTCATAAGGAAATGGAAAGACTTGGAAAAAAATCATATTAAGTAAGCAAGACCCAAAGAAACAGACTGCACAGTTTCCCTCATTTGTAATAATTAGTATATGTCTAGGATAGTCCAAGAAGAAGATCACAGTAGCTCAATAGCTATGTACATATGACCATATAAGATGATGCTAAGTGAAATGAACTCCAAGATATGGAAACAAGAAGTTTGTCTTTGTTGTTGTTTTTAATGTACTCTGTGAAGTTATTTCTTTTTTCTTTCATTCTCTTTTTCCCCTATGGTTTATCCCCTATTGTTACTGTATTTGATTTTGGTGCCCTGGGTATTATAAATACGTTTATCTGAATTAGGAAAGGGAAGGGCAACAACAAAATGGTGAGACAAAGGACAAAGGGAGAAACAATGCAACAGTGATACTCACAAGACACTATGTTGGAAATGATCTGTACAACTTGGAGGGAGTGTTAGGAGGAGGGAAAGTAGGAGAAAATGAGGGAAGAGGAACAAGTCTGACAAAAAATGTACTCCCTACCTTACTTAAGTAACTATAACCCCTTTGTATATTACCTTGACAATAAAATAAAATTAAACAAAAAGAGGCACACCCTGTTGGGGTTCCTGGACACTTCCCAGACACAAGGAAATCCTTAGGCTGAGGCCTATGGGCTGCTTAGTAATGAGCAACAGTAACTGCGGTGGCAGCCAGCCAAAACCCTGCCATTCCTCCCTCTCCCCCCTCCATAAGGTAAGATGCTCAGAGAGGTACCAAGACAGTGACAGTCAAAGCAGGGAACGTGGGGACAGATCGGGATAGCCAGTCTGGCCCTGCTGTTTCAGTTCTCAGTCTCCTGTTTTGTTTTTTCTTTCACTCTGTCCCAGGCTGTTTCTCTGCCCTTCTTCTGCCCTGGCCCAGATTCAAGCCTAAGGCTGCCAAACCCTGAGTCAGCAAGGACTGAAAGCTAAGGGCAGCAATGCTGTCCCAGGCCAGGAAACTCCATGGGTTGTGGCTTACAGGAAGGAGGCACAGAGCCCAAGCCTAACTGCAGAGCAGGCACCTGTCTAGCTCCACACTGGAAGGAACTAATAAAGGAGCCTGGCTCAGGTAGCTCTCCCTGTAATCCATCCTAGCTAATAAGGCTGAAAATCTGAGGGTCATGATGGTTCGAAGCCAACCTAGTCAGGAAAGTCCAAGCCCCAGTTCCAACACACACACACACACACACACACACACACACACACACACACACACACACACACACACACACACACACACACACACACACACACACACACACACAAAATTTACTGAAGAAAAGAAAACAACAAAGCAGAGAACACAACTAGGCAGCAGTGGAGTCTTATTTGAAAAACAAAAAAGGTCAAGCTGAGCAGGAATTCAGGGCAGTACCCCAAGGAAGAGCAGCTCAAGAATATCCACAAAGAAAAGGACCAAGGGGAGTAGCTTGCTGGGAAGGTGGGGGAATGGGGAGCTTGAGCAGGTAAGCACACGGCTTGGAGAACAAGAGCTGAAGATCGGCTACCTTCATTCAAATACCAACTCTACCATTTATTAACTGTGGGGCTTGAGCAAGTTGTGTAACCCTTTTTGTGCTTTGGTTTCCTCATTTGTTAGGGCCTATCTATGTCCTCATTAAGTTGTACAAACAAGTTAATATATACTAATAGCTCAGGGCTGTGTTGGTTGGGAGAGGCTTGAGGGTCTGGGAAGTTAGGAACTATGTAGCAAGATGCTTGCTTTGCAGGGGGACTCAGGGGTCCAGTCCATGGGCAGCACCCTAGCAACCCCCACATTGGGGATTCTAATCATCATCTTCCCAGAAGCTCCTCACCTGGCAGGCCGGAGGATCTGTGGGTCCAAACTGCCATTCTGCTTCCAGCTGCTGTTTCTGGGCTGCTCGAGGGGCAGATCCCCCTCCAGGGGCTCATCCTCCTCTACCCCCTGCTTCATCACTTCACCCTTGGATTCCAGAGACCTGTCCTCTCGGCCCCTGGGCAGAAGGATATGACCCATTAACCTAGCCCAGGCCTGCTGCTACCAACATCCACCCTCCATCTTCCAGGGGTACAGCCTGCAGCCAGGTGGGGCTCAGAGCTCAGGCTGCAGCTGGAGTTAACCCAAGCAAACTACTCAGGCCCCACTTCTGGAACCCACCATCATAGGCTGAGGGAACATCCAGGTGTCTGTTCCAGGATATTATTTTGTTGTTGTTGTTGTTGTTGTTGTTGTTGGCTATGGGGCTTGAACTCAGGGTCTGAGCACTGTCTCTGAGCTTTTTCTGCTCAAGGCTAGTGCTCTACCTCTTTGAACCACAGCACCATTTCCAGCTTTCTGATGATTAATTGGAGATAAGAATGTGGCTCAGTGGTAGAGTGCTTGCCTAGCATGCATGAAGCCCTGGATTTGAGTCCTCAGTACCACATAAGCAGAAAAAGAGAAGTGGCACTGTGGCTCAAATGGTAGAATGGTAGCTTTGGGCAAAAGAAGCTCAGGCACAGTGGCCAGGCCCTGAGTTCAAGCCCCAGGACTGGCAGAAAAAGAAAAAGAGTGTCTCACAGACTTTCCTGCCTGGGACCGTGATCCTCAGATCTCAGCCTCCTGAGTAGCTAGGATTACAGCTGTAAACTACTAGTGCCCAGCTCAGGGTCTTAGCACCTCTTGAAAGATTTCTCAAGGAGAAAGAGCACCCCAATCACATGGATCCCCTTACTATGATCTGCTGCTCTATATATACATACATGCACCCCGCACACATGCACACATGCATCCCACATGCATACATACATATGTGCACACACATGCATGCACACACATGTATGTGTGCACATCACAAAGCCCACTCAAGAGACCTTGGAAGAGGTTCCAGAGGAGGAGGAAGGGGAGAGGCATTCATTTTCCCCTTCCCTTGTCATTCATCTTCAAAGCCCCACCCTCTAGTACAACCAAGTACAAGAATCACAAATCACAAGTGCTGGGAGGCCCTCTGCTACTGGAGGGGAACTGCTAGCCTCCAACCACATAAGGTCCATGAGATCATTTGGTACCAGATAGGACAGACATATGGCTTCCCCCATGCACCTCATCTACTGTTGTATGATACTGATAATTTCATATGGTTCATGGTTCATCACGGAATGCATAGCCCTTGGCAGGAAAAAGTTTCCCCACCCCTGGACCAACATTCATCTGAGGCCTCTTATCAATACTCATCTTGCAGACAGAGAAACTGAGGCCCAAAGAGGCCTGGGAGTGACCCAAAATCACAGAGACTGTGATGCTGAGCCTGCAAAGCGGGCCTTCAGCAAGATGGCCTGAGGCAGGCTCTCCCTCTGGAAGCTCTGAGGTAGTGCCCTGTTCTATGGACAGCCACACCCAACATTCCACCTCCACACCCTAACCCCACAACCCACCAGGTGAAGATAAGCTGGCACGCAGGAAGGAAGACTCACTGACCTTACTTCCTCATATTTCTTGTCTCGGTAAAACTCTCCCGTTTTGATGATATAGATGAGTACGAGGTCACAGAAGAAAGCCCCCTGAAAAAAGAGTTGAGGGGGGGGAGCTGACCCAGAATCCTAGCTTCCTATTGTTTGATTCCACAACAACACACAAGATGAGGGAGTTACCATGGCCCCATTTAGCTCAAGAGGAAACAGGACCCAGAATGGAACACCACTGTCCAGGGCCACAGAATGACCTGTGGTCAACTCAAAACTAGACTAAAGTGCTGCCACCTATCCCATGCATTACCTTGAGCAGCTCCAATGCTTTCACCACATTTGTCAAGCATCCAGCACATTTCTGTACTACACCAGGGTACAAGGAAGACACTGACCATACAAACCTTCTAAAGATACCACCTCTGCTGCAAAAAGCAAGGAAGTTGGGCTGGGGAGGGGGCTCAATGGTAGAGCACTTGCCTTGCATGCATGAGGCCCTGGGTTCAATTCCTCAGCACCACATAAGCAAAAAGAAAAAAAGCCGGAAGTGGCGCTGTGGCTCAAGTGGTAGAGCACTAGCCTTGAGCTGAAGAGCTGAGGGACAGCGCCCAGGCCCAGAGTTCAGGCCCCCACGACTGGACCCAAAAAAAAAAAAAAAAAAAAGCAAGGAAGTGTACTGTGACAGAGTGGCATGTCTTATAACAGAGAGGATAGGAGCAGGCAGAAGACAGGACTTCACTAAGCCTGGGAAAATAATTCTGGGGTGACTTTTGAGGGCAGAATAGGAGTTGATACAAAGCCTATGGAAAGTACTGCAGAGGAAGGAGTAGGATTTGGTGCCTGAAAGCTGCCACGGGGCCTGTGGGGAAAGAGCAAGATGCTCTTCTAGGGAAGTCCATAGGAAGCGGCCTACGTGAGAATGCTTTCAAGGTATGTGTTCTAGTCCTTTAGTGGGGGTATTTAGGGAAGATTCCTCTGGCCAGATGCCAGTGGCTCATGCCTATGATCCCTGATAGCTCAATTAGATTACTTAGACTTTGCCAGAGAACCACACACACATCCAGGTACAGAGAACAAAGAAAGGGTTATTGCCGGGAAAGGGGCTGGCAACACTCCTTCTCACAAGGGAGGAATGAGAAGAAGCACCCGCTATTGTCTGGGGTGACTTATATAACCTAGGAGGTTTAGGAGGGGCTAGGAGGGGCTAGGAGGCAGAGACCCTGGTGTGGACCTGTGGGCCAAGGGGTTCATCATGGTGAACTAGGATTTATGGCTGCTGTCCAAATAGTAGATAAGGGGTCCTGCAGCTATCCAGACCTGAAGGTCTAAGAGGCTCTTGTTGCCTTATATAGTGGTAGGAAGGGGGCATGCTAAGCTGTGGAGAAGGGAAGGAGTGGACTAAGCTATGGGAAGGGACTCATTTTGCTAACAATCCCAGCTACTCAGGAAACTGAGATGTGAGGATCATCATCTGAAGCCAGTTCAGGCAAACAAATTTGAGAGACTCTAATAGCCAGTTAACCACCAAAAAGCCGGAAGTGGAGCTGCAGCTCAAGTAGTAGAGCACTAGCCTTGAGCACAAAAGTTCAAGGGTAGTGTCTAGGCCCTGAATTCAAGCCCCAGGACAAGTTCTCAAAAAGGGAAATGAATGGGCTGGGAATATAGCTTAGTGATAGAGTGCCTACCTAGCATGCCCAAAGCCCTGGGTTCAATTCCTCAGTACCATATAAACAGAAAAGGCTAGAAGTGGCTCTGTGGCTTAAGTGATAGAGTGCTAGCCTTGAGCAAAAGAAGCTCAGGGACAGTGCCTAGGCCTGAGCAAAAGCCCCAGAACTGGGGGGCAAGGGGAGGGGGAAGGAAAAGAAAAGGAAGGAAGGAAAAAAATAGGAAGGAATGAGGGAGAGAGAGAGGGAAGGGAGGGAGGAAGAGAGAGTGGGAGACAGGGAGGGAGACAGAGAAGGAGAAAGAGAGAGAGAGTGTGTCCTCTGGTAATCAATGTGAATATATTGGAGAATTGGGGACAGCCTTGTTCTGAGTTCAAGCCCCAGAACAAGAACAAAAAAAAAATTCGGGGCTGGGAAGGTGGCTCAGTGGTAGAGCACTTGCCTTGCATGCATGAGGCCCTGGGTTCGATTCCCCAGCACCACATAAAAGGAAAAAAGCCGGAAATGGTGCTGTGGCTCAAGTGGTAGAGTGCTAGCCTTGAGCTGAAGAGCTGAGGGACAGCGCCCAGGCCCAGAGTTCAGGCCCCAGGACCGGACCCAAAAACAAACAAACAAACAAACAAAAATTCTAAGCCAGGCATCAGTGGCTCACGCCTGTAATCCTAACTACTCAGGAGGCTGAGATCTGAGGATCACAGTTCAAAGCCAGCCCAGGCAGGAAAGCCCGTGAGACTCTTATCTCCAATAAAACACTCAGAAAACCGGAAGTGGTGCTGTGGCTCAAGTGGTAGGGTACTAGCCTTGAGCTGAAGAGCTGAGGGACAGTGCCTAGGCCTAGAGTTAAAGCCCCACAACTGACAAAAAAAAAAAAAATATATATATATATATTATATATATATAATTATTCTGGTAGTCAATGTGAGATAGATTGGAGGAGGCCTGACCTTCACCGCATGAAGCTACAGTAGTGGCCAAGGAAAGAGAGGAGGCCTCACAAAAAGTCCTGACCAGCATGTGGCCTGTATGCAGTGCCTGTCTGCTCCAGCAGATGGCACCCCCACACCACATAGGTGGGAGTGTGATCTTGAAGGCTAGAGTAAGGAGGTGGTACACAGGGGAACTCAGTCTGGCTGTGGGTATAACACACGTTTTTCCCCAGATGCTATGTGATTCAGTAATTCCTTGTTCACTCTTACTCCAACAGCCACCATCTCACTTGACTCCGCACATCACCTTTAGCTCACAGGTGTGCCCTCTGATGCCTGGACTACTCACAGAGCAAGCAAACTGCATGTACACACATCCAGGATTCCCTAAGGATGTCAGCAGTCCACGTAGGACTCACTCTCAGTCCCCTCTCAAGAGCACTGCCTCTCTGACTCCTGTCCTCCTAGCCCATATGAACTTGATCTTGGGTCTTGATAGAATCCCCCAATGGGCCTCAGACTGCCTAGTAGAGCAGTGAGGGAAGAGGCTCCAGAAAACTTGAAAGGAATTTGCTGGCATGGGCCCAAGCTCCCACTTGTCACGAGCACAAAGGGCATTACCTTTCTTATTCTCTAACCACTATGTCTGCTTCTGTGAGCCCCACTGGGACAGTTGGGGCCTCTTCCCAGGAAGGACTGCCTCCCCTGCCTCTCTTTCTTTTAGCTGGCCAGTTCTCAGCAGCTGCCACTTTGAGGCATCACAGCTGAGAGGGGGCCACTGACACTCAGTAGGTAGACATCAGGAATGCTCTTAAACATCCCACAGTATGCAGGACAGCCCCCAAACAATGGCTGAGTGGGGTTGGTAGATCACACTTGTAACCCTAGCCACTCAAGAGGCTCAGATATGAGAACCAAGGTTTGAAGCCAGCTTGAGCAGGAAAGTCTGTGGGATTCTTTTTTTTTTTTTTTTTTTTTCCGGTCGTGGGGCTTGAACTCTGAGCTTGGGCACTGTCCTTGCCCTCTTCAGCTCAAGGCGAGCGCTCTACCATTTGAGCACAGTACTACTTCCAGTTTTCTAGTGGTTTATTGGAGATAAAAGTCTCACAGACTTTCCTGTCTGGGCTGGCTTTGAACCGCGATCCTCAGATCTCAGCCTCCTAAGTAGCTAGGATTACAGGCGTGAGCCACCAGCACCCAGCTTTGTGGGATTCTTATTTCCAATTAATCACCCAAAATCTAAAAATGGGGGTGTGACTCAAGTGGTAGAGTAATAGCTGTACGTGAAAAGACTAAGGAACAGTGCCCAGGCCCTGAGTTCAAGCCCCAGTACTGGCACAATAATTAACAGCCCAAAATGTCAACAGTGCCAAGATTGAAGAAAACTGTGTATATCCACCTCCTAGCTGAAGCAGAGATAGGAGATGTTAGAAGACCCTGGGTTTAGACTGACCCGGGATCCCAGAAAGCTCCATTTTGCCTAAGACTGACCCACACACACCACACACCACCCCACCTCACAGTGCGGAGCTTCAGACAAGCAAATGCCTCTCCACTCTGTAGACTCTCAACAGAAGTTGCACCCAGGGTAGCTGGGAGGGCATGAAACTCTTGAGGTCACACACACTTGTATGTGACCTCACTATCTCTGAGCATCAGATAGGTTTCCTGTCCCTCCGAGTAGAGGGCGGGAGGTGGGGTAGGTACTCACCGCACCCATGAGTGCCACCCCAGAGCCTACATTGATGATCATGGGGATGATGTTGAACTTCCCTGCCTGAAAGACAGAGACACCAAGGATTGACAGTGCTAGGATGGGAAGCAAGATCCCCGGATCTCTCCAGCCCCCCTCCACCCTCTGGGCCTGCTCAGTCTGAGAACAAGAAGGCAGTATGCGCACCTTGCCATTAACTATCACATCAAAGCGTATCCCATAGGCTTTCATCAGGTTGCGGAACTCCACCCCAGCAGCATCTCGGTAATACCTGGCAAACCTAGGGGAGACAAGGCCCAGAGAGGTTCAGCCTGCTGGCACCTTCCCTCCATGGCAGCACAGAGCACTGCTTCAAGAGCCCCCAGGCCCCTGACCCTCAATATCCATAGAGGACAGAGATCCACTCACTGAGTCAGGGACAAGATACATCCGGCTGGTGCTGGTGATGTGGGCTTACACCTGAAATCCTAGACACTCAGGAAACAGATCTGAGAATTGTGGTTTGAAACCAGCCCAGGGAAGACAAATCTGAGGGACTCTGATCTCCAATTACCCAGCCAAAAGCCAGAAGTAGAAGGGTGGCTCAGGTGGTAAAGTGTCAGCCTTGAGCACAAAAAGACAAGGAAGAGTACAAGGCCCTGAGTTCAAGTCCCAATGCTGGCACAAGAAAAAGAGGGAGGCACATCCATACCTTATAAAACCTCTGCATTCTCCAAGGGGCCAGGGCTTTCACACTGTGCTCAGCACCAGCCTCTGGGGCTGCCAAAGCACTGAGGGACTTCACTCCACAGAGAAGCCAAGCCTTACAGCCATTATCGTAAGAACAGGGCAGAACAGACCCCCTACTTCTCCCCCCCCCCACTCTCCCACCTCACTGGACCAGTGCTTACAGCTACTGCCCAGGCCACCCTTGCCTTCCCTCAACCATCCCTCCCTGACTCCCACCCCAAGGCACAGGTGTCATGGTATTAGTGCTCAGGGAATGGCACAGAGTATGGTCAAGGTCAGGATTAAAAGATGGTATAAGATAGCTGTTACCTGAAGTTGTACCCCGAGGATACAGACTTCGTCTCTTTGTTGTCCAGACGGTTAAAATAATAGTGCGGGTGGCATTCAGAGGCAGCTTTGTCAAGGTCGCAGTCCCATTCAATATGAATTCCTATCACGCCACCCTTGATACAAGAGATAAGGTCAGTGCCTAGAGCACATCTTCAGACGAAGATGGACCGAAGTCACAGACAGCTCTTCACAAGAGCTTCAGGCCCAGGATCAGCCTGCTGGAGCAGCCTTTGGAGAAGTCCCAGCCCCAGCCCTGTAGCAGCTGTGAAGGTGACTTGCCCCAGCCCTCACTGCTCATGAGAACAGGGAGCCAGCTGCCCACATGAGTATGTTTTATGGACAGCGACTTCACATATGAACCAGCATGTACTCATGGACTTTTTTTTTTTTTCTTTTTTGTCAGTCATGGGGCTTAAACTCATGACCTGGGTGCTGTCCCTGAGCTCTTTTTGCTCAAGGCTAGTGCTCTACCACTTGAGCCACAGCACTACTTCTGGTTTTCTGGTGGTTAACTAGAGACAAGAGTCTCACAGACTTTCCTGCCCTGGTTGGCTTTGAACCATAATCCTCAGACCTCAGCCTCCTCAGTAGTTAGGATTACAGGCATGAGCCACTGGCACCAGGCTTTCATGGGACTTTTCTCTGGCTCTTTTCTACTGATACCCTGAGGCCTGAGGAACAGATGCCAAATCTGCCCTATGCTGAGTGAGTGCCTAGCACAGGCTGGCTGTGTGGCACAGCTAACTAACACAGTGAGTTCCTGTTTGGCAAGTGACTTTGCAGGGCTGCCTCCCACTCACCTTACAGGTCCCCCATCCACACTCACCTCCCTATCGCAGAGCCCGGGTCCCCACAGAAGGCTCCCTTGGTGCATGCCACCCACCTTCAGAGCCATGTCCTGGAAGCTGCTCCCTGCCCAGTGTAGCACAGACCCCAGGTGGAAAATGGGGCAGTAGTGATTCTTGGGGCCAAAGCGACAGGATTTCAGGAAATGTTTGTTGTCCAGCACATTTGCTCTGGGTGAAAGTCATGAGATAAGAGTCAGACTCTGTTCCTGGGCACAACTCAGTAGTGAGTGAGCCCCTTGCTTGACGACCACTCTCCTCAGCATTGCCCTGAGGCTCATTCACATGGAGATGTCACATGCGCATTCCCAATAAACATGCACAGCCACAAAGAAGGCCAACCAAGAGTCTCAAGCCCTACATACTTGGAGAAGTTAAACTTGGGGAAACGAATGAAGTTCTTTATGAAAATGGTGAAGTCCTCAGCCTCCCTCAGGAGTGGCTCTCTGAAAACCAAACCAGGAAAGCTTAAGCAAAAGTTGGACTACCCACACGAGCACTTTTTTTTTTGTTGTTTTTTGCAGTTATGGGCCTGAACTCAGGCCTGGGCGCTGTCCCTCAACTCTTCAGCTCAAGGCTAGCACTCTACCACTTGAGTCACAGCGCTACTTCTAGCTTTTCTGCTTATGTGGTGCTGAGGAGTCAAACCCAGGGCCTCATGCATACGAGGCAAGCACTCTACCACTGAACCATCTTCCCAGCCCTTTTTTTTTTTTTTAAATCAAGGCTGGCACTCAACCACTTGAGACACGCCTCCACTTCTGGTTAAGTGGACATAAAAGTCTCATCTGCCCAGGCTAGATTTGAACCTCAATCTTCAGGTCTCATCCTACTGAGTAGCTAGGATTACGGGCGTGAGCCACCAGTACCTGGCCACAAGCACTTTTAATGGACAAAGATTTCACACCACCATTGGCCTGTGGCAAGGCCCAAGGCTATCCCTTGCTCTCCTGGAGCCTTTCCCCTTTGCAATGTCCTCACAGCTTTCTGGTTTGTCCTGACATCCCCTCAGAATGAGGCTCCTGGAATGGGCATGGCACTGTGTAAGTTCTCAGGGTACCCCACCCACTCACGTTGGGTTGGAGTTTGTTTCCACTGGGCACCAGGCGAAGATCTCACAGGTGCCCCTGGTTGAGTTTCTGACCCTCAGACAGCGACCAGTCTTCACTCCTGCAGGGGTGGGACAGGGACAATCCAGGAGCCTTCAGGCCCCAGGTCCCCTTCATTCCCCTCATCCCTACCCATTCCTTACCATGTCCAGCGATAACAGGCACCCCAGCATGGCAGTCGTTATCCTGAAAACAAATGCCATCAGGAATATCTTCATGCTGTCAGTAAAGAAAGGTGCCTGAATAAGGACCTTCAGCTCAAGCCTTGGCCCCATGCAGGGACTAAAATTGGGGTTTTTCCCTGCCTAAGGCCACACACCCTTTGAGAACTTCCTTGTCCCCAGACAGTGCAGGTGCATGCAGCCTCCCAGCCCCACTTCCAACCATGGCTGGCAGCTCTCCCACGCTTCCTCACCCCTGTGTCAAAGCAAACCTCAGCACAGATGCCCTGCCGCTGGTTGGCAGTCACGATCAGGTTGGTGACCACAAAGAAGACGTTCTCCCCCTGAGGAAGCAGAGAGGGGCTGAGGAACCCCTGCCTGTACTCTTGGAACTCTCCTAGCCAGGCTCCCTGGTAGAGTGGGACCTCTACATGGATGTTTAATTCAATGGGACCACAAAGCGGGGGGACTTCACCCAGTTAACAATAGACCTGCAGAATCTAAATAGAAATCCTTTCACTGTATTTCTAAGTGACCCTGATCAGTGAATCCCTGTTCTGAACTTTGCCTGGGGCAAGCCCTGATCTTAGAGAAGTGGCAATGGACTTGCCCTGGTCCTGGCCCAGGATGACTGAAGCATGGGGGGGAGCTATTCCCAAGAACACTGTGGTAAGGAAGAATTTATCTGTGTCAGACCACCTAATCATGATGACTCCGAAGTTGTTTGGGCCTCATGATCTTAGTAGACTCAGAAATCTCTGGAACGGAACAGTCACCCTAGGCACAGAAATGAAGATAGGACTTGGAAGGGAAAAAGGATTTAGATATCCTGAACCAAGGGAGATCACAGATGGAAATCCCTGGGCACCCAGTCTTGGGTGGGCACCCAAGCTGTTTCCTGTATGATCCACCCAAGCCATACACACCAGCTGGGGTCCCTGCGACTGGGATGGAGGGATTGCTCACCTGGGGTGGAATGACATAGTCGGCAACATCCCAGAGCCGCTCCCCGAGCTCTGAGGTGTTGGTGTAGGCCACACCTTTGACTTTGGTGACAACCGCACTCTGTAGTGAGGTGTCTGTGTCTTGGTAGCTCTTCTTCACCAGGAAGACCCATCTGGGGGAAGGAAATCAGCAAGTGGGCATCAACCATATGGCTGCCAGGCCAGAGTGGACGTCAGTAACTTCTTGGGCAGAGTGGGGTTTAGAGCTGCTCCACTGTCTTCTGGGCAGAGGACACAGCTCTGACTGGTGCTTGAAACTCAGTCCTGCAAGCAGCACAAATGGCAAGGCAGTCCGGAGGCAGGCACTCTAACAAGGTTAAGACCACAGCTCTTAGAACTGCAGCCCCAAACTGGGAAGGCCTGGCCTGAAATGTGTTAGCCACCTGCTGGCCACAGACAAGTAGCTTAGCTCTGGGAGTAAGAGGGAGCTTTCCCAGCCTCGTGTGGAATTAACAGACCCTCCTCTCATCAGGGCTTGTGGGGATGGTGAAATGAGACAGAAGGTGCATAGCCTACCTCTAATCACAAAGAAGCCTCAGACAAACCCAAACCATGGGGCAATAAGAGAACAAGCCTGGAACAGTGGCATTCTCCTGTAATCCTAGCACTTAAGAGGCAGAGACAGGAGGTTTGACGACAACCTGAACTACACAATAAGATTGTATTTTGTGGGGGTTTTTTTGTTTTTGTTTTTGTTTTTTTGTTTTTTGTTTTGTTTTTGCCAGTCCTGGGCTTGAACTCTGGGCCTGGGCACTGTCCCTCAGCTCTTCAGCTCAAGGCAAGCACTCTACCACTTGAGCCACAGTGCCACTTCCGGCTTTTTCTGCTTATGTGGTGCTGAGGAATCAAACCCAGGACCTCATGCATGCAAGGCAAGCGCTCTACCACTGAGCCACCTTCCCAGCCCCTACACAAGATTCTATCTCAACCAAAGGCTAGCCAGGCACTGGTAGCTCACATCCATCCTAGCTACTCAGGAGTCTGAGCCAACATAGGTAGATAAATCCAAGAAATTTTTATCTCCAAATAATCACAAAGGTGTATGGTACACACATACAAAAAATACCATTAGGAAAGACAATCAAAAATCACAGTGAGGTACTATTTTGTACTCATTAGAATGGCCTTAATAATTGTGTGTGTGAGTGCACACACACGTGCATACACACATGCACACACACTAGTCCTGGGGGGTCAAACTCAGGGGCACTGTCCCTTAACTTTTTTTTTTCTCAAGGTTAGTGCTCTACCATTGGAACCACAGTTCCACTTCTGGATTTTTTATTTTTTATTTTTATTTTTTGCCAGTCGTGGACCTGAACTCTGGGCCTGGGCACTGTCCCTCAGCATTTCAGCTCAAGGCTAGCACTCTACCGCTTGAGTCACAGCACCACTTCTGGCTTTTTTCTTTTTGCTTATGTGGTGCTGAGGAATCGAACCCAGGGCCTCATGCATGCAAGGCAAGCACTCTACCACTGAGCCATCTTCCCAGCCCTTCTGTATTTTTTAGTAATTGAGTGGAGATAGAAATCTCAAAGACTTCCCTGCTCAGGCTAGCTTCAAACCACAATCCTCAATTCTCATCCTCCAGAGTAGCTAGGATTACAGGCATGAACCACCAGTGCTTAGCTCTTAATATTATTTTTTAAGCAAGGTAGTGGAGAAATTAGAGTCTTCATACATTCCTGGTGGAATTATAAACTGATATGGACACTGGGGAAAGTTTTAAATTTCCTCTAGAGGTTAAAGATAGAGTTACTAGATAACCCAGCAATTCCATTGTAAGCACATACCCAAGAGAACTGATAACATATCCACCAAAAGGTTGCACAAGAATGTTACTAGCAACATCATTCATGGTGGCTGAAATAACCCAAATGTCATCAGTTGGTGCTTGAATAAATGAAACATGGTGTAGCCATACAATGGGATATTATTCAGCCATGCAGATGAGTGAAGTACAGATTCATGCTACAACATAACCAACATAACATTGTGTTAAGCAAAATAAACAAGACTAGGAGAAGCTATATATTGTATTTCTATGAAATGTCCAAAACAGACAGATTTATAAGTGATAGAGAATAGGTTGGTCATTTCCCAGGGAGTAGGAGTGGGAGAAAATTGCAAGTGACTGGTGAAAGAGACAGATTCACTTTGGAGGGGATGGATATATTCTGGAATTAGATAGCAGTGATAACAGTGTAATACTAAGGATGTTCTAAAAGGTCCTCAATGATATAATTTGATGGCTAAATGGTTAACATTTTAAATGGTCAAAATGGCAAATTATATGCTATGTGTGTTTCATCTCAATTAAGAAATAATTTTTAAAAAGTTCTTACTCTTCAAAAGATATCTATGAGGGGCTGGGAAGGTGGCTCAG
Organism: Dipodomys merriami; assembly: GCF_024711535.1. Classification (NCBI taxonomy): domain Eukaryota; kingdom Metazoa; phylum Chordata; class Mammalia; order Rodentia; family Heteromyidae; genus Dipodomys; species Dipodomys merriami. The sequence goes on along the minus strand of NW_027206168.1, from coordinate 7,271,846 downwards.
TTGTAGAGTGCTTGCCTTGCAAGCCTGCCCTGGGTTCGATTCCTCAGCACCACATAAGCAAAATGAAAAAAGCCGGAAGTGGAGCTGTGGCTCGAGTGGTAGAGCGCTAGCCTTGAGCTGAAGAGCTGAGGGACAGTGCCCAGGCCCAGAGTTAAAGCCCCACGACCGGACCCCCCCCCCAAAAAAAAAGATATCAATGACATGAAAAACTCAGTAATAATTCCAGATTAAAGGAGACTAAGAGATATAACAGCTAAATGCAAGGCACAATTTCAGCTTTCCTTTGCCATATAGCAACTATTAGGACAATGTACAAAAGGTCTACAAGTTGGATTGTTTAATTGCTTGATACTAATTTTATTATTTTTTTGTTGTTATTAGTCATGGGGCTTGAACTTGTGGCCTGGACACTGTCTCTGAGCTCTTTTGCTCAAGGCTAGTGCTCTACCACTTTAAGCTACAATACTTCTTCCAGTTTTCTAGTGGTTAATTGGAGGTAAGAATCTCATGGGCTTTTCTTCCTGGGCTGGCTTTGAATGGTGATCCTTATATCTCAGCCTCCAGAGTAACTAGGATTACAGGCTTGAGCCACCAGCACCTGGCTTTGATGCTAATTTTAATGTTAATGCTCTAATTCTTCATTTCCATGTGCTGATACTGGGAATCCCAAGGCTTGAGATTTTTTTCTTTTTGCTTTGTGTGTGTGTGTGTGTTTGCACATGTGCACATGTGTGCACACACATGCACACTCTCACTGATACTGGGTCTTTTTTGGGGTGGGGAGCATCCGGTCATGGGCCTGAACTCTGGGCCTGGGCGCTGTCCCTCAGCTCTTCAGCTCAAGGCTAGTGCTCTACCATTTGAGCCATAGCTCCACTTCTGGCTTTTTTTTTCTGCTTATGTGATGCTGAGGAATCGAACCCAGGGCCTCATGCATGCAAGGCAAGCACTCTACCACTGAACCACCTTCCCAGCCCTGATATTGGGTCTTGAACTCGGCACTTATGCTCTCACTTAGCTTTTTCACTCAAGCCTAGTACTCTATCACTTGAGCCACATCTCCGCATCCAGCTTTTTGCTAGTTAATTGGAGATAAGAGTTTCATGGACTTTTCTGCCCAGGTTGGCTTTAAACTTTGATCCTCAGATATCAGCCTCCTGAGTAGAAGGCGTGAGCCACCAGCACTAGCTTAATCTCTGCTTCTCATACTTGTATTTCATAAAATAAGAGAACTCCTGCTCTCCCCATCACATGGGTCATCTGCAAGTCAAGAGGCCCTCATCAGAATCTGGCCATACTGGCATTATGACCCGGGTTTTCCACCTTTCACAACCTTAGCAAGTAAATTTCTTGTTTTCAAGAGATACATAGAAAACATTTGGGAATGAAGAGTCATCTCACCTGCAATCTACTCTTGCAGCAGTCATATGTGAATATGAACAAAGAAAACAAGACACTAACATCTGAGAATTCTGCTGAAAGGGCATTCAATGATCTATGTGTGTGCTGGATGCTGTCCCTGAGCTTTTTTTTTTCAAGGCTGGCACTCTACCACTTGAGCCACAACTCCACTTCTGGCTTTTGGCTGGTTATTTGGAAATAAAGATTTTACAGACCTTCCTGTCTAGGTTGGCTTCAAACTGCAACCTCAGAGCTTAGACTCCTGAATATCTGGAGTAATGGGCATAAGATACTGGTGCTCTACTCTCAAATTCAATATCTGACACTTTCTTCATTCACTGGCTGGCATTCTACCACCTGAGCCATCCCTTGAAGCTCAATTGTTTTTTTCTTTTACTATTTTTGTCACTTTTCTCTAAGTCTGATGTCAAAACACAACATGTGTCTATGTTTGTGTGTGTGTACGTGTGTGTGTGTGTGTGTGTGTGTGTCTGTGTGTCTGTGTGTCTGTGTGTCTGTGTGTGCGCGAAAATTCCAGGACTGGGGCTTAAACTCGGGGCTTTGTGCTCTTGCTTGGCTGGCTTCTATTTTCAGCTCTTTTTGTTGTTTTTGTTGGTTAATTGTATATAAGACTCTCATGGATTTGGCTGATCAGGTTGGTTTCAAACCTCAATTCTCAGACCTCATCCTTTTAAGTAGCCAGGATTATAGGCCTCAGCCAACAGCACTGGCTCAAAAGATACATTTAAGATGAGCACCATGTCATGTGCCAGGCACAGTGAGAAGCGGCAGCAGAAGAGCTCACACACAACTCACCAGCTTACTGTGGGTGTTGATTCTAGGATAGTCCAGGTTAACCCTTCTTAGGGAAGTTGGGGAAACTGAGGTCAAGACAGGAGGTAGTCTTCTGTCTGTCTGCCTGAGGTCATGGAGCAGGAAGTGTAGGATGCCAGCACTTTCCAGGGAGCTAGTGAGCATACTTAGTACAGAAGTATAACTAACCAGCTAGACCAAGTATTCACCTCCTCGTGTCTGGGGCAACCCAGGAGTCATGGTTCTTAAGCTGTCATATCACCCTGAGAGGGGTGTAACCTTTAAACCAAACAGTCATTTCAGAAGAGACACACTGAGGCTGGCCCAGGCAAAAATATTAGGCAAACTATTCAAGAGTCAGTTCCTTCCTTCCTCCCTTTCTTCCTTCCTTCCTTCCTTCGTTCTTTCCTTCCTTCTTTCCTTCCTTCCCCCATTCATTTCACATCTGTTCTCTAATAAGTGATTAGGCCCTATCCACATAGCAACACCAGACAGTGAGCAAATGATTCTCTGAATTAGCTTATAATTACACTGCAGGAATGCTAGGGAGGAAAACAGGGAGTTATGTGAGAATCCTGTCTCAAAGATGAATGGAAGCTCATCAAGAAAAAAGAAAAGGAAGTTTGCTAAGGAACAGCACATAAAAAGCCACAAGGTGGGAGACAGCCAGGTGCTTTGGGGGTGATGAGTAAGCTCAGCTTCTGGGAGGAAGCAAGACTAGGGTCAGGGTTGCCCTCCCAGAAAGAGATGCAAGACACCATTCACTGAATGAGAAAAGGAAAATGCATTCTAGATGGGCACTGGCGACTTACACCTGTAATCCCAGCTACTCAGGAGGCTGAGATCTGAGGATTGCAGTTTGAAACCAATGAACCTCTTATCTACAATTAACGGGGGGGGGGGGGGGGGCGGGAATCTGGAAGTGGAACTGTGTGGCTCAGGTGGTAGAGCATCAGTCTTGAGCAAAAAAGTCAAGGGAGAGCACAAGGCCCTGAGTTCAAACCCCTGTACCTTACACACTCACACATGCATGTGTGTGCACGGGCACACATGCATGCAGTCATTCTAGTTGTTCAAGCTACGCATAACCCGCTCCCAGGGCCGAGGCTCCCTCCAAGGCTTGGCTGAGCAATCTCAAGGAAGCAGCCCTAGGCTGGTGGCATCGCTGCCTGCTAGGCAGAGTGGGCATTAGGAGGTGCCCAGTAGGGCTGGGGTCCCTGGGCATGGATCCCCAGCTGAATCTCACAGAGGCAGTCAGAGGCAGTCACAGGTCCGGGGAGCTGACCGGAAGGGAGTTCTTTCTGGGAAATGCCAGGCTGGTGAGCTGTCCACCAAGAGTAAGACACTGACACTGGCTGATTATAAATAACCCGTCCGGCTGCCTGCGCCGGCTGTCGGGGGCACAGGGGCGGCTGCGGCTGAGCTCACCGCATTCCTGCCGTCTTCCCTCTGCCCTGGCACTGAGGGCTCCCGGCTCGTGGGAAGGAGCTGCCCGCGACAAGCCTCACAAACCAAGGAGCCCTGCCCACACCTCCTAGGGCGGAGAGGACTCCTGAACCCCATCTTCACACTCCAAGGCTCCGGGAGGACTCTCCCCGCCAGGCACCGCGGCCCGGCCTGAGCCTGCGAGCGGATTCGGCAGGGGGGTGGATCCCTCCTGCCCAGCCGCGCCCCGACTCACAGGACCAGGTAGAGCAGGATGGAGAGCTGCAGCAGTCGGTAGAGCAGCCCCACTTTCTTGTTCTTGGCCACCACATACTTTTCGGTCTTGTAGTCAAACAAAGACAGACAGAGTCGCTTGCAGTCCACTTGCCCCATGCCACCGGCTCCCCCGGGCCTGCGGAGCGCCCAGCCCCACGCGTGCCGCAGGGAGCCGCCGCCTGCGGCCGCCCGGACCCTGCGGGGCGCTCCGCGTTCGCGCCGCCGCACTCCGGGGCGCGCGGCTCCAACGGGTCTGGGCGCCGGGCGCGCGGGCTCCGGGCGGCTGGGCCCGATGACGGCCGCCGGGAGCGACCGCAGAGCCTGGGGCCGCGCCCCGGCCCCGCCTCCCGCCTCCGCCTTCGCCGCCGCGGACACAGTGACCCGCTGGGCCGGTCCCGCGCCGCCGGCCGGTGAGGACGCCCAGGGCCGGCTGAGGACCGCGCTGCGCGGCTGCACTGCCGTCGCCGGCGGAGGGAGGACGTGGAAGAGTCAAGGGCCCTCTCCGAGGCACCCTCCCGCGCCCTATCTCTTCTCCCAAACACATCGCAGAAGGGAGCCCCCCATTGAATAGATGGGGAAACTGAGGCACGGGGATGGGGAGACATAGAGCGGGGGAAGCGGAAGGGAACAGGGGATAGAGAGCAAAGAGCTTTCCCAAGCCGAGCGCTCATGGCTACGCCTACAATCCTAACTACTCTGGAAGCTGGGGACTGCAGTTTGAAGCGAGGCCTAAGGAAGTGGAGCTGTGGCTCAAGTGGTAGAGCTAGTGTGTGTGTGTGTGTGTGTGTGTGTGTGTGTGTGTGTGTGTGTGTGTGTGTGTGTGTGTGTGTGTGTGTGTGTGTGTGTGTGTGTGTGTGTGTGTGTGTGTGTGTGTGTGTGTGTGTGTGTGTGTGTTTGCTTCCAATCCTGGGGCTTGAACTCAGGGCCTGGGCACTGTCCCTAGCTTCTTATGTTCTAGGCTAGCGCTCTACCACTTGAGCCACAGTGCCACTTCTTTTTCTGTTTATGTGGTACTGAGGACTCATGCATGGTAGGCAAGCACTCTACCACTAAGCCACATTCTCAGACCTGGTGCATTTCTTCATTCTTTTTCTTTTTCTTTTAATCTTTTTTTATTTCTTCATTCTTGTTGTTAGACAGTTTTATCAACTGGGCCCAGAGATTTCAAGGTTGGCCTGCTCTCTAATTCTGGATCATAGATGTCTGAATATCCCTTCAAACAAAGGACGAATTCTGCCACACACTCCTTTCAAGACAAGTGTCCATTTTTCTCTCCTAAGACACGTTTTCAAATATATTTTGGGCCAAGATGTATCATTTCCCCAAGTATCCTTTCTTTATCTCTCCACATCCTCCTCCTGGATAAGTTTAAGAAAACTTTGCTCCATTTCTAATCATTTTGGACATGCAAAAAAGGTCAGAGGGAGAGAGCTGCTCTTTTTCTTCTTTTACTCTACAAGATGTTGCAGCTTATGAAAGTATATAAGGCTTAAATCAAATACTGCTTATGTGCTTTTAATAAAGCTATTAATACAGTGTCCATCTCTGAATTCCTGGATGCTGTTGCCCATGCCTCATTTTCCTTGATCAATCCTGTCTCAGATCTCCAAGGCTTACAGATTGTTCTTGCTGCCTGTGCAAACTCAGGCCCTCACTACACAAGCTATCAAGCATACTCACAGTCCTTGGTTGCCTGTCAAATGTGCCTTTTTCTTTTCTTTTGCTAGTCCTGGGACTTCAACTTAGGCCCTGGACACTGTCTCTGAATCTCTTTGTGTTCAATGCTAACGTTCTACCACTTGAGCCACAGCCCCACTTTTGGCTTTTCCTGAGTAGTTTATCGGAGACAAGAGTCTCATGGACTTTTCTGTATGAGCTGGCTTTGACCTGTGATCCTCAGATCTCAGGCTCCTGAATAGCTAGGATTACAGGTGTGAGCCACCAGCATCCAGCTTGACTAGTTTTTTTAATGCTCAAAAATCATTAATGTATTTTACAACTGTCAATTTATTGGGTTTTACAGTACTAGCTCTTGAATTCAGGGCCTGGGTGCTGTCCCTGAGATTTTTGCTCAAGGCTAGCACTTGAGCCACATCTCTACTTCCAGCCTTTTGGAGGTTAATTGGAGATAAAGAGTCTCACAGACTTTCCTACCCAGGGTAACTTAGAACCACAATTCTGAGATCTCAGCCTGAAGAGTAGCTAAGATGACAGGTGTGAGCCACCAGTGCCTGGCTCTATTGTTTTTGTTCATTTTTGTCATATTCTGACATGTCAAATTTATTCCTTAAAATAAATCTTCTCTGGTGCTTGTGACTCATGCCTGTAATCCTAGCTACTCGGGAGATTAAGATGTGAGGATTGTAGTTTGAAGCCAGCCTGGGCAGGAAAGTCTGTGAGACTCTTATCTCCATTAAATTACCAAACAAAACAGAAATGGAGTTGTGACTCAAGTGTAGAGTGCTAGCCTTAAGCAAATGAAGCTCAAGGGCCGTGCCCAAGTCCTGAACTCAACACCCCCAACCTCTCTCTCTGTCTCTGGGCTTCTCTTTTTACTGTGGTTTCATTTGTTAAATTTATTGGATCTACAATTTTAAAATAGCTAATTTTTAAATTTTAATTATTTTAAAGTCATTTTAAACATTAACAGATTCTTCATATTTACCTGTATAGCATAGCTATTTGAACTTAGCATGTTTTAATCATTTTTTTTTCAATTACATTTAAGCTTTTAAAAAATGGTAGCTTTAAAACAGGTTCCAGTGGCCCATGCCTGTAATCTTAGCTACTAAGGAAGCTACTAAGGCTCATGTCAGTAATCTTAGCTACTAAGATCTGAGGATCATTGTTCAAAGCCAGCCCAGGCAGGAAAGCCTGTAAGATTCTTCTTTCCAATTAAGCACCAAAAAGGCAAGAAGTGGAGCTGTGGCTCAAGTGGTAGAGCACTAGCCTTGAGTATAAAAGCTGAGAGACAGCACCCAAGCTCTAAGTTCAGGACCCTGCCCCAGCACAAAAAAAGGGGGTCAGGTAATTTTAGCCTAGGCTCTGGAAGCTCCTGTCTGTAATCCTAGATACTCAGGAAGATGAGATCTAAGGTTCGAGGCCAGCCTGGGCAGGAAAATCCCTGAGACTATCTCCACTAACCACTAACAACTGGAAGTAGAGCTGTGGCTCAAGTGGTAGAGTGTCAACCTTGAGTGGAAAAGCTAAGAGACAGTGCCCAGATCCTGAGTTGCTCAAGCCCCATTACTAATGCGCGTGAGAACGCGCGCGCGCGCACACACACACACACACACACACACACACACACAAATTGCCTGCCATTTTTCTTTTGTCGTGGGAGAAAAATGTTATGTTCCTGCTACTAAGGTACACCCTCTGCTGCTGCCTGATGCTTGATTCTAGGAAGCCTTGTGCTGCCCCGTTAAAATGATCTTATCAGACTGGGAAAGTAGCTCAGTGGTAGAGAGCTTGCCTTTCATGCAGGAGGCCCTGGTTCAATCTTCACATAGAGTATTCCTCCAGGCCTGCAGTACACTAGTCAAAGCACTTCACAGAAGAGACAAAGCATGTAACTGTGCTGCTCGTAAGCATCTCTATCAGAACAGGATTCAGTGAGCTGATCTATGGCCCAAGCAATCTGCCTAGCTGCTCTGAGCTGCTTTACTGTTTCTACATGGCCTCACCAGACTCGCTCTGAACTATCCAGAAAGGTCAGAGCAAAGCCCACTTCCTATTGCTGAAAAGCTCTACCAGTCAGTCTCCTGAGCCTTCACTGGGGCTCTCAGGCTCTGTCCTCTAGTGACCATGGCCTCTTCTGGAGGATATTTAGTGTGTCATTTAATGTGACATTACAGGCCACTGCCAGGGCCAGGGTCCCACAGACACTGTCCTCCTAAGAAGTTATGCAGCACTTCTGGGAGGGAAACAGTGCCTGCAGGGATCAGTGGAGAGAACAGACACCTTGGGGAGAGGACCCACTGCCTAGTGGCTTAGGAGCACCACTGCAACATGCTAAGCACCTAGTGTTTACCTTCCATGTCACACTTGGGATCAGGAGTCAGGGATGCACAAAGTTGTCAAAGACTCCACCTCCCCTGCTAAGTACCTACCACTGCCTCATCATAGTGAGCACTATCACCTGAAGTGGAGGGTAGGCTTAGTAGTGTGAACCACTCTCAGCTTCACTGGTCTCAGCCAGTTGGATGCTTTAAGGTATGTTCAATGAAGTGATGAAGAGTTAAACGTGAATTTCTTTCTTTTTTTTTTTTTTTTTTTTGTCAGTTGTGGGGCTTGAACTCTGGGCTTGGGCGCTGTCCCTGTGCTCTTCAGCTCAAGGCAAGCGCTCTATCACTTAAGCCACAGCACCACTTCCGGTTTTCTGGTGGTTTATTGGAGATAAGAGTCTCATGGACTTTCCTGCCCCAGCTGGCTTTGAACAACGATCTTCAGATCTCAGCCTCCTGAGTAGCTAGGATTACAGGCATGAGCCACTGGCGCCCGGCTTAAATATGAATTTCTTGTATCCATGTGTGTTGTGGGAAAAAGTATCTTTTCTATCAAAGTGGATTGCTTACTGAGGCTTGAACTCAGGGCCTTGGCACTGTCCCTTAGCTTTTCTGTTTGAGGCTGATATTCTATCACTTGAGCAATACTTCTGACTTTTGGGGGTTAATTGGAGATAAGAGTCTCGAGGATTTTCCTGCCCTAGCTAGCTTTAAACCTCAGATCTCAGCCTCCTGAATAGCAAAGATTACATACTTAAGCCACTCATGCCCAGCTTAGACATAATTTCTTTCTTTTCTTTTTTCTTTTTTTTGTCAGTTGTGGGGCCTGAACTCTGGGTGTGCTGTCCTTTAGCTCCTCAGCTCAAGGCTAGCACTCTACCACTTGAGCCACAGTGCCACTTCCGGCTTTTTCTGCTTATGTGGTGCTGAGGAATCAAACCCAGGGCCTCATGCATGCAAGGAGGCAAGCACTCTATCACTGAGCCACCTTCCCAGCCCCTAAACAATTTCTAAAGGGCCTTTTTCTCTTTACATTATCTCCTTTGTTCCTAAGGCTTGCCTTATGTTCAAGCCTATTGTTCTGTGTGGTTTGGATCTGCTCCTGAGAACATTTAGCTCCATTTTGAGTCTTGGGAAAGTCTCCATTTAAAACCACAGTGGTAAGTCAGGCACTGTTGGCTCATGCCTGTGATCCTAACTACTCAGGAGGCTGCGATCTGAGGATTGTGGTTCGGTGCCAGCCCAGGCAGGAAAGTCCATGAGACTTTTATCTCCAATTAACCACCACAAAACCAGAAGTGGTGCTGTGGCTCAAGTGGTAGAGCACTCACCTTGAACTGAAGAGCTCAAGGACAGCACCCAGGCCCAGAGTTCAAGCCCCATGACCGACCAAAACAAAACAAAACAAAAAAAAACCCCACAGTGGAGTAGGGTGCTAATGGCTCACACCTGTAATCCAAGCTACTCAGGAAACTGAGACCTGATAACCTGGGTTCAAAGCCAGCCCAGGCAGGAAAGCCTGTGAAACTCTTATCTCCAATTACCTAAAAAGCCAGAAGTGGAGTTGTGGTTCAAGTGGTAGAGTGCTAGCCTTATGCAAAACAGAGCTCAGGGACAGCTGGTCTCTATGGCTCATACCTGTAGTCAGAGTTACTCAGGAGGCTGAGATCTGAGGATCATGATTCAAAGCCAGCCCAGGCAGGAAAGTCCTTGAGACCTTTATCTCCAATTAACCACCAGAAAACCAGAAGTGGAGCTCTGGCTCATAGTAGTAGAGTGCTACCTTTGAGCAAAAGAGCTTGAGGACAACACCCAGACTCTAAATTCAAGCCCCAGAATTAGCACATACACACACACACAGTGGAGGCTTCCCAACTCTTGTCTCTGATTCCAGCCTTTTCTCATGCCTTTCTCTTTTTCTTGTTTTTATTATTATCATCGTTAGGTAGTTGTACAAAGGAGTTGCCATTTAACAGTTTATGAACACAATGTCACCCCTTTTAACATTCTCACCCATCCTTCTACCACCCCTTCCCTCACTCTTCTTAATTTTGTAGGATATATATTGGATTTTGGTCTGCATTTCCCCCCTCTTCTCCTCTTCATTCATCTACCCTTTTCCCCTTGACCTCACCCAACTTCTTCCGAGTACCCATTTTCTGGTGGTGTATTTGCTGAACTTTGAATTTGTCTTTCTAAGGAATACACTATTTGAGATCCTTTGTGAATTTTACAGATTAGAAGAAAGAATGGCACATTGGAAGAGACTTCCAATGCAGAAACATTTCCTCATACTCTAGAAATGTTCCCACTAGAGGATGAGCAGAAAGGGTACACAAGGGGAATGACACCTGTAATGGGTGGGTGGCTGCAAGAGACTGGCTAACAGCATAACTGATTTCCATCTGCCCCTTGGAGAGGGCACGTAGTCTCCAAAGATACATGAGCTTCCTGTTCCACTAAAGTCTTCTCTTAGTCTAAGAGGCTCACCATCTGAAGTAACTGTCTCCATGACATTAAAGGAAACAAAATAGAGAAAACATAAATCCCACAAAATAATACTGTTCTTGAAATGGAAAGTTCAGATGTCACTTAGAGATAGTTAACTCTTATATCCCACTCCAAGGGAGAGAGAGGACCAGGAGGTAGATTTAAAGGCTCCTTCAGAGTTCTGTGTATCTCAGGAGGCAGCCAAGCATGGGAAAGGTCTGAAAGGGCAAAAATGGGAAAGGCTCTTTGCCAAGGGCCTTAAAGACACTCTGTGCAGTCCTGCTATCACTAACATATTCCATTAATAGATATTTCTGATCCATTATTAATGTTGTTAAACACAGTCAGCAGGGAAGGAAAAAATCCTTTCTGTGGGGAATATCCTGTAGTCATGAGTAATCTCAATTGATGGGTTGCATTTATTACTTAATTCCCAATATCAAATCTAAGGAAACTCTTGGTTACCAAAATTTAAGACAATAAAGTTAGCCAGGCAGGGCAGTAATTCCCAGAACTTGGGAAGTGGATGAAGGATCTCAAGCTCAAAGCCATCCCAAGCTACATAAGTGAGCCCCTGTCTCAATATCACATGACCTGAAGATGTAGCTGTAGTCCAGTAGTAGAACACTTGCCTAACATGTGCAAGGCTCCAAGTTCCATCCTCAGCACTGAACAAAATCAAACCCAACAAACAACATCAACAAAAATAGTTAAGACTTCAATTCCAGTTCATTGGGTCCTAAAATGGATAAAGATTCAATGAGGCAATCAAAACCACTACTGTGGATGTGGGACAGAGATTAGAAAAGAATCCATTGTTCTCCAGCTCCCAGTGGATCTCTTGCACCTGATCTGGATGCTCTTCTTACACCTTCTCCTGCCCTCAGGTCACAAGACTGAAGTGGAAGAATGAGCATGGGATCTTAATATAAAACATGGAACTGGCTGGGCATTGCTGGCTGAAGCCTGTAATCCTAGCTACTCAAGAGGGTGAGATCTGAGGATCATGATTGAAAGATAGTCCTAGAAGACAAATCTGAGACTCTTATCTCCAATTAACTAGCAAAAAGCTGGAAGAGGAGCTGTGGCTAGAGCACCTGCCTTGAGGAAAACAGCTAAGGGAGAATGCTCTGGCCCTGAGTTCAAGCTCCAATACCAGCATTTTAAAAAAAATGGCGGTGTACCAGTCCTGGGGGATGAACTCAGGGCACTGTTGCTGGGCACTGTCCCTAAGCTTTTGTGCTCAAGACTAGAACTTGGCCACTTGAGTCACAGCTCCAATACCAGCTTTTTGTAGTTACTTGAAGGTAAAAATTTCCTACACTTTCCTATCTGGGCTGACTTCAAACTCTGATCCTCAGATCTCAGACTCCTGAGTAGCTATGATTACAGGTTATGAGTCACTAGTATCCAGCTCAAACATGTATATATATGGATATATATCTTTTTTTGGTTGTAGGGCTTGAACTGGGCCCGGGCATTGTCCCTGAGCTCTTTTATATTTCTTCTTGCCAGTCCTGGGGCTTGAACTCAGGGCCTGGGCACTCTCTCTGAGCTGCCTTTTCTCATGGCTAGTACTCTACCACTTGAGCCACAGTGCCACTTTTGGCTTTTTCTGTGTATGTGGTACTGAGAAATCAAACCCAGGGCTTCATGCATGCTAGGCAAACACTCTACCACTAAGCCACATTCCCACCCTTCCCTGAGCTCTTTTGCTCCAGGTTTGCACTCTATCACTTTGAGCCATGGCTCCACTTCTGATTTTCTGGGGGTTAATTGGAGATAAAAGTCTCTCAGAGTTTCCTGTCCAGGCTAACTTTGAACCAAGATCCTCATATCTCAACCTTCTGAGTAGCTAGGATTACAGGCGTGAGTCCCTGGCACACAGCAAACAGATAGATAGATAGATAGATAGATAGATAGATAGATAGATAGATAGATAGATAGATAGATAGATAGATAGATAGATAGATAGATATTCCCCCAGTCCTGGGGCTTGAACTCAAGACCTGGGCACTATCCCTGAGCTTCTTGTGCTGGCTAGTACTGTACCACTTGAGCCACGGCATCACTTTTGGCTTTTTCTGTTTAAGTGGTACTAAGGAATCAAACCCAAGGCGTCATGCATGCTATGCACGCACTCTACCACTAAACCACATTCCCAGCCCAAACTGTTATTTATTTTTTAAAATAAGTTGTTGGATAGATAGATGAGAAAATAAGTAATAAATCCAGCAGAGTAAAAGATTACTACAGTAAGTAAAAGGAGTTAAATATACAGATATTCACTGTACAATTCAACTTTTCTATATTTGAACGTGTTAATAAAATTTTGGGGAAAAAAGACTAAAGATAGAGTTGCTAAACTATCAAAAGGATCTGTGACACACACAAGTCAGAAACCATGACCTGGAAGTCACAGCATTATTGAGCATAAGTCAGTCAGTTATTTGATTAGGAGGCAAACTTCCTGCAAACCTCAGTGTCTTATTTCCTGTTAGGCTAGCAGCCTTTTGCTACATGCAGAAATCACAATCACCCACCAAATGGAGCAGATACGTTGGCCAACCAAATAGACCGGGGGTGATTCCTCTTACCTTGGAACTCTAGCCTTAACCTCAGGTCTCACTATTCTCAACAGAAAGACAAGGCTCTGAGTTCAAGCCTCAGCCTCAATGCACATGCACACATACACACACCCCGCCCACACACATTGAAGTTTCTTTTAGAAAGCTGAAAAAAATATTAGGATTTATCTGAGATACTATAATCAATAGATATTTGTATGTGTGTGTGCTGACCCAGGGGCTTAAACTCTGGGCCTGAGATCTGTCCCTGAGCTTTTTTGCTCAAGGCTAGTAGTCCACCACTTGAGCCACAGTCCCACTTCTGACAAGGGGGATGTTTAACTGGAGATAAGAGTTTCACAGACTTTTCTGCAGATCTCAGCCTCCTGTGTAGCTAGAATTAACTGGCATGAGCCACTGCTAGCCAGCAATACTCTTACTTTACTTATTTTTATTTTTTGTTGGCCATAGGGCTTGAACTCTGGGCCTGGGCTTCAGCACAAGGCTAGTGCTCTACCTCTACCACTTGAGCCACTGTGCCACTTCCATTTTCTGGTGGTTAAATGGAGATAAGCATCTCACACTTTCCTACCTGGGCTGGCTTTGAACTGCAATCCTCAGATCTCAGCTTCGTGAGTAGCTAGAATTACAGGCATGAGTCACCAGCACCCAGCATACTTATTTTTTTTTTGGTCGGTCATGGGGCTTGAACTCTGGGCCTGGGGGCTGACGCTCAGCTCTTCAGCTCAAGGTTAGTGCTCTACCACTTGAGCCACAGTGCCACTTCTGGTTTTTTGATAGTGTATTAGAGTCTTACAGTCTTTTCTGCGCGGGCAGAACCATGATCCTCAGATCTCAGCCTCCTGAGTAGCTAGGAATACAGGTGTTGGCTACCAGTGCCCAGCCTTATTTTTATTTTTTAAAATAATTTTGTTATTATAAAGATGATATATAAAGGGGTTATAGTTTCATAAATCAGGTAATGAGTACATTTCTTTTTTGGACAATAACACCCCTTCCTTCGCTCTCTCTGATTTTCCCTCCCATCTCCACCCACGTTATATAGTTCATTTTTTTTTGGGGGGGGGTCCGGTCATGGGGCCTGAACTCTGGGCCTGGGCACTGTCCCTCAGCTCTTCAGCTCAAGGCTAGCGCTCTACCACTTGAGCCACAGCGCCACTTCCGGCTTTTTTCTTTTTGCTTATGTGGTGCTGAGGAATCGAACCCAGGGCCTCAGGCATGCAAGGCAAGCACTCTACCACTGAGCCACCTTCCCAGCCCCAGAAAACTAACTTTAATACTAATGTTCCTCAAGTTTCCTTTTTTTTAGAATACAAAGAGACTTTGGAGACAACGTGTAGTCAAAAACAATACTATTCATTTGGTACTTCTCTAGATCACTGTATAGAAATGTAGTTGGAAGTTCCAAGTTTCTAGAAGTGTGGAGACTGGTTGGTATTCTCTCCCAATAGATGAGAAAGCAAGTTCTAATTTTCTTCAGCGAGCACACTGTCTGATTTCAGCTGGGCTCTCATGCTCTCCAAGTTCCGACGTTGGTATTTTCTTTTAAAAAAGCCACACTGAAACAAGGGAAGAGAAAGCACAATTACAGACCTAAAATATCCACCTGTTTTTACAAAACAATCAATCTGCTTGTTGCCTAAATAGCCCCAGAATCCTCTGCTTTCAGACTCTCCTTCTGACCTCCTCTGAATCTCTCCCTGAACATCAGTCCTTCCAGATCCTTCTTCATGGCTACATTTCCTGGTGCTCCTCCTAAACCTCCCACCTCCCTCTGGATACCCAGAGCGCTTAAGCCCTTTCAGCTGAACTCATTCTGCAAAGTCATAGATTTCTAGCGCTACTAGATCTAATCCTGTTCATGTAAGAGTACTCAAAGCAGCCTGCCATGCCAGGACAGAATGAGTTCAAGCAGGACCTCCTACCACCAGAACTCAGAATCCAGGAAGAAGGGCAATAATACTATGCCATGTGACAACTGCCACAGTTGGAAGGCTGACAGGACAAGCACATAACCCAACTAGGAGGATCCAGATGTCTCCAGGCTCGGTTTTCAAGGAAGAATGAATTAGAGCAAAGTGAAAAGTGGGGACAGGCACCCTGGGAAGGGGAGTAGCCAATGCTCCAGAAGAGACATGACCTTAAGGCACTTTTCAACTGGGCTGGAAGAAAAAGCAAGACTTGGGAGCACAGAGGAGCAGAGGCCAAAGAATAGAGGGTCTAGAATAGCAATAAAATAGTTTGGGCATTGGAATAGGAGAAGACAGGGAAAGAATTTTAAGACGGGAATGCCAATCAGACCTGTTTTAAGCAGCTCTGTTTTGCCTAAAGCACAGTACTGTGGTTAAAGCAAGAGAGAAAAGTGGCCACAAGCCTAGAATAGCTGCTCTAGGTTCAAAGTTGGTCAACTAGAGGGTGCTGGGCCCAATCCCATAGCCCAGTCCTTTCTTACCCTATGAAAAAGAGAACTGACCTTGAATAGGATGGCTACAATCACCAACAAAACCAGAAGGCCACCAACACTGCTGCCAATGATCAGAAGCAAAGAAGGAGGCTCTTCACTCTTCAGGAAGATGACAGTGATCTAGACAAGGCACAAAGATTGCTTGATAACTCGGGTGAAGAGGAAAAAAATTCCACATTATTTTAAAGAGCAAAATATGAGACCTTGGCAACATACTGTATATTGATCAAGAATGAGGACACTGGAGCAAAAAAAAATGGCACATTTGCTTTATGCAGCATTTTGAGTCATCTAAAATCATCTAATGACCAAAATAGTTTATCTTATCCAGAAAAGCTAACTTGTCAGGAGAGTGCGACCTTGTGAGAAAGATGCTTTGACAGTCTGAAAGACAGTCCGTTCGCAACAAGGACAGGATTCTACACCCAGCTGTGTCCTATGTCCTTAAGACCCATTATCATTAGCTTCAAAGCAGTGACTTACTTAAACAATCTCCAGATGCTATCAACTTAAATCTGAAAGAGTTACTGTTTTTTTTTTTTTATGCTGTACTGGGGTTTGAACTCTGGACTTCAAGCTTTCACTTTGCTGGCAAAAAGCAATAGTCTTAGGCTGGGAATGTGGCTTAGTGGTAGAGTGCTTGCCTAGCATGCATGAAGCACTGGATTTGATTCCTCAGTACTACATAAACAGAAAAAGCCAGGAGTGGTGCTGTGGCTCAAGTGGTAGAGTGCCAGCCTTGAGCAAAAGAAGCTCAGAGACAGTGCCCAAGCCCTGAGTTCAAGCCCCAGAATAGTAAGACAAAAACAAAAACAAACAAACAAAAAGAAACAAAAACAGTAAGAGTCTTGAAGATTTGTCAGCTTGGTCTGGCTTTGAACTGGGATTCTCAGATTTTTTTTTTTTTCTCTCTCTCTCTCTGTTTTTTTTTTTTCATTTGTCAGTGGTGGGGCTTGAACTCTGGGCCTGGGCACTATCCCTGCACTCTTCAGCTCAAGGTGAGCACTCTACCTTTTGAGCCACAGTGCCACTTCTAGTTTTCTAGTGGTTTACTGGAGATCAGAGTCTCAGGGACTTTCCTGCCTGGGTTGGCTTTGAACCACGATCCTCAGATCTCAGCCTCCTGAGTAGCTAGGATTATAGGCATGAGCCACCGACACCTGGCTAGACTTTTTTCTCTTGAGTAGCTATAATTATAGGCACTGTAGTCACGAACTACTGGTGCCCACTGACAGACTTTTTTTAAAATCATGCACAAACCCTGAAAGTCTTTGGAAATATATCTTCCCCAAGGGGGAAATGTGACAGGCTCTTTATCATCTAAGAAGATACATTTCTGGGAAACACAATACATTCAAAGTTCTGTCCCTGTGTGGCTGATACCTGTGGGCCTCTCCCTAGAAGTCATTCATTTTCCTCTGGCTCTGTCAGTTCTCTCTGGGCTTGGCTAGAAAACATCGGAATGTGCTTTTCTACTGGGACCCAGTACTCCCAGAGCATACTGCAAGGGGGCAGGGCAGAAGGTGTGTGTAGAGGGCAATCAAGATTTCCCTGCCTGCCAGGGACCAGTGGCACCTGCCTATAATCCTAGCTATTTAGGAGGCTGGAATCCAAGAATACCAGCTCCAGGCCAGCCCAGATCAACAAATCCAAGAGCTTATCTCCAATTAACCAGCAAAAAAAGCCAGAAATGGATGCATGATTCAATGTTAACAGTGAATGAAAACCACCAAGTGAGAGTAAGGATTGAGTTCAAGCATATCAATATTAAAAAAAAAACAAACAAAAACAAAAAAACACCTAAAGCTGGGCACCAAAGGCTCACGCCTGTAATCCTAGCTACTCCGGGGGCTGAGATCTGAGGATCGAGGTTCAAAGCCAGCCCAGGCAGGAAAGTCCATGAGACTCTTATCTCCGATAAACACTGGAAATTTACTGTATTTTCCCCTTACTTGTGCCTAAATGCAACTGAGTGTATAGCCATTCATATTTATAGATTCATTGCAAGTCAGGTGTTTACTGGCAGGAAGTACTTAGTTATTTTGCTTATTATGACAATGAACTTAAAGAAGGGAATCTATATTACAGAAATGAAGCTTCAGTAAGTGGGGAAAATATCTAAATATCTAAATAAATTAAGAATATACATATAAGAAGCAATCAGAGTAACTCCCTTTGGAAAGGGAACTGGAGGTGTGGAGACAGGGAAAGTGAAGAAAACATTTTCCTGTAATAATTGGATTTAATAATACCATACTTTTTTTCTTTTTAATTCAAGACAGTGCAATAATGAGATACTTCTATTTTGCTTGGTGGAGCCCCAGCCTTGAGTGATAAAAGCTAAGGGACAGCACCCAGGCCCTGAGTTCCAGCCCCAGTACCAACACAAAAAAATAAAATCTACACACTAAGAAGGCATTTAATGTGTACCAAAAAATGTTTTATCATTCTGAAAACGGAACATTTCCTTTTTTTTTTTGCCAGTCCTAGGGCTGAACTCAGGGTCTGAGAACTGTTTCTGAGCTTCTTTTGCTCAAGGCTAGAGCTCTACCATTTGAGCGACAGCACCACTTCCAGCTTTTTCTGTTTATGTGGCATTGAGGAATCCAACCCAGGGCTTCATGCATGCTAGACAAGCACTCTACCACTAAGCCACATTCCCAGCCAGAATCAGAATATTTCCTAAGTATTTTTCAAGTCACCCTATTTCCAAGTGGAAGAATATACTGGTGTTGATTCCAGCCTCCTTATTTCAAGGAGAGCTCTTCCGTTCACATCTCTGATCCAATTGCCTCATTTCAATGTTGGGAAATTATGTGAACAGCTCAAGGTCACAGAGCAGAAAAAGATCAGAAGTAGTAAGAAAATGGTTTTCTGTACAGAACCCTCAAAGGTGGACAGTTTTCCCAGGGCACTACTCAGAAAACAGCCAGGGTATGATTACCTTGGTTCTATGGTTTTCTGCATTCAGTCCCTCATACAGAGACTTGTTGAAAGATATTTCACCAAAGATCTGCAGTTCAGTTACATCTCTCAGTAACTACAAGACAAGAAAAAGGGAAGGAAAGAAACATCTTTTAGACACGGATTTACTGTTTCTGAATAGTTTACCATCTTTCCCTTCAAAGGTGTTTCTTCTCCAATATTTGTGAGCCTTGTTAATGGACTTAGCTCCCACACAATTACTCAAAAAGGAAATTTGCAGTTATTCCTTATTTCTTTTCCCTTACCCAAACTCATTCTTGACAATTTTTCTTGGTACTAGTATGGGGCTTGAACTCAGAGACTTGATATTGTGCCTCAGCTTTTCCCCTCAAGGCTAGTGCTCTATCAGTTGGGCCATAGTTCTACTTCTACCCTTTTCTGGGGGATGGGGGAAGGGGAACAGTTAGGTAGTCTCATGGACTTTCCTGCTGGCTTCAAATTGCAATCCTCAGAACTCAGCCTCCTAAGTAGCTACAATTATAGGCATGACCACTGGTATCTAGATCTTGACAATTCATTTTTAAAAAACATTCTTTCTAGCTAGGCGCCAGTGGCTCACACCTACAATCCTAGCTACTCAGGAGGCTGAGATAAGTCTGTGACACTCTTGTCTTCAATTAACCACCAGAAAACAAGAAGTGGTGCTGCGGCTCAAAGTGGTAGAGCACTAGCCTTGAGCAAAAGATCTCAGGGACAGCACTTAGGCCCTGAGTTCAAGCCCCATGACCAACAATATAAAAAGAAAGTACTAAGACAGCTGCTGTCGGTCATACCCTTACAGTAATCCTAACTATTCAGGAGGCTGAGATCTGAGGATCACAGTTCAAAGCCAGCCCAGGCAGAAAATTCTGTGAGACTTATCTCCAATAAAGCCAGAAGGGGCATGCTGTGGCTCAAGTGGTAGAGCACTAGCCTTGAGCAAAAAGGCCCTGAGTTCAAGCCCCAGGATCAGTACCAAAAAAAAGAAAAGAAACTACTAATGTGAGGACTGAGGAGAAAAGTAATGTTATGCAAAGAAGTTACAAATACAATTTGATGATGTACTTTTATTTTAGCTCGTTATAGAAAAACAATAAATTCATGTTACTGCAGTATTAATCTTTTTAAAAAATAGCTTATTTTTTATAGCTTAGGCAAAACACAATGAATAATATAGTATAATTTTTTTTTTTTGGTCAACCCTGGGCCTGAACTCTGGGCCTGGGTGCTGTCCCTCAGCTCTTCAGCTCAAGACTAGTGCTCTACCATTTGAACCACAGTACCACTTCCAGCTTTTTCTGCTTATGTGGTGCTGAGGAATCGAACCAGGCCCTTATGCATGCAAGGTAAGCACTCTACCACTGAGTCACCTTCCCAGCCCTGTAGTATAAATTTTTAAATGTTTTTGTGGATATAACTGAGTTTTAAAAGTCATCATAACCATAACCAAGGATAAGAAATGTACTCATAAATGTGGTATATATACACAATGGAATTCTATGCCTCCATCAGAAAGAATGACATTTCCCCATTTGTTAGGAAATGGAAAGGTTTGGAAAAAATTATATTAAGTGAAGTAAGCCAGGCCCAAAGAAGCATAGGTCCCATGGTTTCCCTTATTTGCAATATCTAGTATAGGTATGAGTCAAGCGGAAAAGGTCAGATAATGTGATGTTAGGAAAATGAACCCTTAAATATGTATTTTAATGTTTTCGTTTCTTTCATGCATGTGTTTCTAACGCATTTATAAGATTATTTCTTTGTTGCTTTGTATGTCCCTCCCCCACAGTGTAACCCCCGCTTTCACTATATTTGATGTCAGTATAACATGTGGAGGAGATGGGGACAAACAAGTCCTTTAAGGATTCAGGTGGACCTGTTGCAACAATGAGAAGTACAAAATGTCATGTCAAAACCAGCTTTACAATGTCGGTGTGGGGGGGGAGGGGGGTATAATTGGGTGGGGGGAGGGGGGTAAAATTGGGTGGGGGGAGGGGGGAGGCGGGGAAGGGAAGTGAAGGGTAAACAAAGGAGGAGGCTGCAATGCTTGGTAAGAAATGTATGCATTATCCTGCCCATGTAATTGTAGCCCCTCTGTACAGTATGTTCTCAAATAAAATAAAATACAATTAAAAAAAAAAAAAAAAGAAATGTACTCATTATCTTGCCCATATAATTGTAACCCCTCTTTACAGTATTTTCACAATAAAAAAATAAAAAAGTTATAATCTTTATTTTTTAAACCATTAAGTCTCTCAATTTCTTCCTAGATCAAATGTACATGGAATGTTTCTATTTTATGTAGTTTGTTCACATTCACATGTATATAATAAAAACTCAGTTATCCACAAAAAACAAACAACTCCTAGCTCATTTGTAAGAAGATAAGATGCTAATAAAATGAAAAAAAGCTGACTTCATACAGAGTCTAAAACTACAGTGGGATAATTCACTGATAATTCTTTTCTGGAAAAAGTTTTGAGGAATTGTGTTTTTCTTTTTTGTTTGTATTTCTATTTGTTCTTTAAATTATTATTATTACTATTACTATTTACTATTTTTGCCTGTCCTGGGGCTTGAACTCTGGGCTGGACATTGTCCCTAAACTTCTTTTTGCTCAAGGCTAGTGCTCTCCCAGTTTAACCATAACACTACTTCCAGCTTTACTGTGATTAATTAGATATGAGTTTTAGGGCTGGGAAGGTGGCTCAGTGGTAGAGCGCTTGCCTTGCATGCCTGAGGCCCTGGGTTCAATTCCTCAGCACCACATAAGCAAAAAGAAAAAAGCCGGAAGTGGCGCTGTGGTTCAAGTGGTAGAGCGCTAGCCTTGAGCTGAAGAGCTGAGGGACAGCGCCCAGGCCCAGAGTTCAGGCCCCATGACTGGACCCCCCCCCCAAAAAAAAAAAAAAGTTTCAGGGACTTTCCTGTCCTGACTGGCTTCAAACCTCAATCCTCAGATATCTATTACAGGCATGACCCACCATCCAATCTTAACTTATTTTTAAAATTATATTTTTCCATTTTTATCATTAAGTAGTTGTACAAAGGGGTTGTCATTCAACATACCAGTTTATGAGTACCTCACATCTTGATCAAGATCACCTGGTTCATTGTTCTCCCTCATGCCTCCCAAACCCATCCATCTGCTCAGACTTCCCAGTTTCATAGAATCTGCATTGAATATTATTATTGCATTCTCTCTCCCTGCAGTAGTAACCTTATGTACACAATGATTCCATATTAAACATGCAGTAGTTACACCACTGTTCTTCTTAGTTACAGGACTTTCAAGCTTTTGTTAAGTAAAAATGAAAGTAGGTTACAATATACATTTTTTTTTTTGGGTCAGTTGGGCATCATGAATCTAGGCCTGGGCACTGTCTCTAAGCTCTTCAGCTCAAGGCAAGTGCTCTACCACTTGAGCCAGAGCGCCACTTCTGCTTTTCTGGTAGTTAACTAAAGATAAGAGTCTCACAGACTTTTCTACCCAGGCTGGCTTTGAACCTGGATTCTCAGATGTCAGCCTCCTAAGTAGCTAGGATTAAAGGAGTGAGCCACTGGCACCTGGCTTTACAATATCTACTTTGAAGTACAGTTTTTGAAAGTTTTATGATTTTTGACTATACAACCCTTAGATTTATGTTCACATTTTAAGAAAAAGAAAGGAACAAACAAACTACAAGTACCCTGGCCCTGAGTTCAAGCTGAGTTCAGTAAGGGCATAACACACAAGCAAACACACATACACATAAATACATACATAAATACAATAAATGGGTAGGAGAGAAAAGTAAGTATTAAAAGATAAAGCTTGGGTCAGGGAATGTGGCTTACTGGTAAGAGTGCTTGACTAGCATGCATGCGGCCCTGGGTTTGATTCCCTGGTACCACATAAACAAAAAAAAAATAAAATTAATAAAAAAAATTTTTTTTTGGGTTGGTCGTGGGGCCTGAACTCTGGGCCTGGGCACTGTCCTTCAGCTCTTCAGGTCAAGGCTAGCGCTCTACCACTTAAGACACAGTGCCACTTCTGGCTTTTTTTTCTGCTTATATGGTGTTGAGGAATCGAACCCATGGCCTCCTGCATGGGGCAAGGACTCTACCACTGAGCCTTCCCAGCACCTAATTTTTAAAAAAAAATTAAAAGAAGGACTATAAAATAAAGTTAAAGATAAAACTTGAGCTGGGGGCCGGTAGCCCATGCCTGTAATCCTAGCTACTCAGAAGGTTGAGATGTGAAGATTAAAGTTTGAAGCCAGCATAGGCAGAAAAGTTAATGAGACTCTATCTACAATTAACCAGAAAACTGGAAATGGAGCTATGGCTCAAAGTGATAGAGGATTAGCTTTGAGTATAAAAGCTCAGGGACTGTGCCCAGACTCTGAGTTCAAGCCTCATGACCAACAACAACAAAAAGATAAAGCTAAGGGGCTGGGAAGGTAGCTCAGTAGTAGTGTTTGCCTTACATGCATGAGGCCCTGGGTTCAATTCCTCAGCACCACACAAACAGAAAAAGCTGGAAATGGTGCTGTGGCTCAAGTGGTAGAGTGCTAGCCTTGAGCTAAAGAACTGAGGGACAGCACCCACGCTCAGAGTTTAGACCCCACGACCGACCAAAATAATAAATAATAATAATAAAGCTAAGGAAGTAACAGGGTAGTGCTTTGCAGATCATGGGGGAAAAAACATAGATTTTAGTCTATGTTCAAACTGCACTGCTTTTAGTCAGGTGCTCTTTACACTTACAATTACCCTCCCTCCTTTTTCTTTTTTTTTTTTTCTTTCAGCAGGGGACTGGCACAATCTAATGTTTGCTTTCAGAAGATGGGTAGTTGTCAAGTGAAGAATTATTTGTAGAGGGGGAGGATTGGGTGAGGGGACAGGGGGAGGATGGGAAGGGTTGGGAAGGGTAAACAAAGGAGGAGGCTACAATGCTTGATAAGAAATGTACTCATTATCTTGCCCATGTAATTGTAACCCCTCTGTACAGTATTTTCACAATAAAAAAAAATATTTGTAGAAGTTAGAGAAAAGCAGAGGCCATGAAAGCAGGTGCAAGGTTACTGCAATAGCCCCATCAAGAGATGGTGACTGTAAGAGTAGTAGACATGGCAGGAAGTGAATGTTCTAGAAGTAAAATGGAAGAGCCTGCTGCTGGAATAGATATGGGTATGCAAGATGGGAAGGAGTGGCAGGTAATTCCCATATTTCCTACTGTAAATTACCTACTGAGTAGCCTGAGTGATTGGCTAAGGAGCAGGTTGGGACAGAAGATCAGGAGGCCTATTTTTGACATTACATTTCATATGCTGTTTTCCTGGAAAAGTAAATCTGGAGCATTTCAGTGTCAAATACCTGCTTAACATGACCCAAGGAGATCTCTGCAGCCACAGTTACATTTTCTTTATCTGATGTGATGGCACAGCTTACTAGATGCCATTGCTCCACGTGCTGGGAAGACAAAAGCTTGGTAGTATAATCCCTCAGGAAAAAACGAGTTACGTTGATCTTGCTCTGCTTTTTCCATAACTGCTAGTGTACTGAAGCCATGCCCCCAGCCTAAAGTGTTTAACATTTAGGACACATTGTCTTTGAGATCCTAAAATGTAGGGTGTGAGCAGTTTGAGTGCTCCTAGTCACGCTTGGCAAACATGACTCCAAGAAGAGGTTGAGGTGGGCCTGGCCAAGCCATCCTGTAGATGCCTTGCAGGGAGTAGAGCCTGGTTTCCCCGTCACACCCTCTAAGCCTTCCCCAGCGGTCCCAGACTTGTCCCAGATCTTCCCCCAGACCTTCTTCCAGCCTTCTTCAGCCTTCCTAGACCTCCCCAGCCCTTCCCCAGCCTTCCCAGCCCTCCCCCAGCCTCCCCCAGCCTTCCCAGCCTCCCCCCCCACCCCCCCCACCCCCACCCCCACCCCCCCCCCCCCCCCGCCACACACACCCCGGCCTTCTCTCCGCCCTCCGGGGTGGCGGGGCTCACCTGGGCGGCACCACTCCCGCTCCCGCAGGTGCGCTCCTGGGTTTGGGCGCATACGGTGCGTTCCTGAAACGAGAGCCATTGCTCTGTTCTCAGCACGCCCCGCGAACGCCTCCTGGTGGCATCTGCCGAACCCGGGGCCTGGTATGTCTTTCCCAGCACACCCCCCACGAGCGCCCCCGGCGGCGCCCGCCGGACCGCGGGAGGCGGGGCCGGCGGCGGCGGAAGCGCGCGCGTGCGCGCGCCGCTGCAAGTCTCGCGGTGTTTGCATTTGAACCGTTCGGCGGGCGCCGACCATGGCTACGTCGCTCCGGCCGCCGGGAAGCCGGCTGCTCCGCACGTACGGGGCCGGGGGCGGCGGGAGGCTGCGGCGACGGCCCTGCGAGGCGGCCGTCCACTGGTTCTCGCCGCAGGACCGGGGGCGCTTCTTCAGCAGCGCCAGCAGCGAAGCGTCCTCCCCGTCCGTCGCCTCCGACGACCCCGACGATCCCGACTTCCGCGGCAGCCCGGCGGCCCGGCCCGGCAGGCGGGAGGCCCGGTCCCGGTGCACGGTGACCGCTCGGTCTTGGCGCCCGAGGCTACGAGCGCGGCCCCCGCAGCAGTGCAGCACTCCGTGCGGCTCGCGCCGCCCGCCGCCCTTCCCGAGCCCCAGCCCCAGCCCCGGCCGAGACCCCGGCGTGTGCGCCCTGGACCCCAGCGCCTCCCTGTTCAGCTCGCCGGCCCCATCTGGGTCCCCGGGTTCGCCGGATGCAGCCCCGCGCGGCCGCCGCCTCCCCGCACCCTTCCCGGCCACGGGAGGAGGCAGTGTCGTCCGGGAAACTCGCGGAGCGCGCGGCGGTCCCCGGCCGGCCCCCCGCAGCCCCACAGATTTATTGGGAAGCCTCGAGGACGCTGAGTGCAGGCCCGCGGCCGAGGACGCCACGGGGCCGCGGCAGCGAGAGGGACTGGAGGGCCCGAGCACAAGGAAGAGCCGGGCCGCAGACCAGGGGGCCAGAGGCTGCCGGGGACTTAACTCACCTGGGGAAGTCGACAGGCCTGTGAGAGCCGGCCCAAGCCGGAAAAGGAAACATCAAGAAGGTATGGAGACCTCCGCCCTCCATTATCACCACACTAAAAACGGCTCAAAGATGGGAAGAGATTCGTTCCTGTCCCAGAATGTGACTCATCGAGACAAAGCCTGCTCTTGGGCCAAAACCAGGGCCTCCTTAAATCTCCACAAGAAGAAAGTTGTGACTGATGTGTCAGAGGTATGCAGCAGCCACACCTTGGCCACTTCTCTCTCAGCATCCCTATCAGAGTGTTCAAACCCTTCTATCATGAACAGAACAAATAGTGCACTTTTCTCTTGTCATTCCTCTTTTATGCATTTGCTAAGCCCCTTAAAGACTGTACATGTTCCAGACAGAAAGGCATCTGATGCTGAAAAGGTGTATGGGGAATGCAATCAAGAAGGTCCTATCCCCTTTAGCTCTTGCTTTCCCATAGAAAAACTGGAACATTGTGAGAAGATTGGGGAAGGGGTGTTTGGTGAGGTGTTTCAGACAATGGCTGGCCAAACACCTGTAGCACTAAAAATCATCGCCATTGAAGGATCAAATTTAGTGAATGGATCATATCAGAAAACCTTTGAGGAAATCCTGCCAGAAATTATCATTTCCAAAGAGTTAAGCCTCTTGTCTGATGAGGCATGCAACCGCACAGAAGGCTTTATTGGGTTGAACT
The DNA here is from genome assembly GCF_024711535.1 of Dipodomys merriami. Taxonomy (NCBI): domain Eukaryota; kingdom Metazoa; phylum Chordata; class Mammalia; order Rodentia; family Heteromyidae; genus Dipodomys; species Dipodomys merriami. The sequence goes on along the minus strand of NW_027206168.1, from coordinate 7,245,721 downwards.
CAGTGCACTGTGTCCAAGGGTCTTACCCTCCCTTGCTCCTCCAGGCCTGGGATCACTATAACTCAACCAAAGGGTCTCAGAATGATAGGCCTGACATTTTTGAGGAAGACCAACTCTTCATTATACTGGAATTTGAGTTTGGTGGCATGGACTTAGAGCAAATGAAAACAAAGTTGTCCTCCCTTGCTACTGCAAAGAGCATTTTACATCAGATCACTGCCTCCCTCGCAGTGGCAGAGACATCACTGCACTTTGAGCACCGGGACTTGCACTGGGGAAATGTGCTGTTAAAGAAAACCAACCGCAAGGAACTCCACTACACCCTCAATGGAAAGACCAACGCCATTCCCACCCATGGTTTGCAAGTCAACATCATTGACTATACCCTGTCCCGTGTGGAGCGGGATGGGACTGTTGTTTTCTGTGACATTTCCACAGATGAAGAGCTATTTACAGGTGAAGGTGACTACCAGTTTGAGATCTACAGGCTCATGAGGAGGGAGAACAACAACTGCTGGGATGAATATCACCCTTACAACAATGTCCTCTGGCTACATTACCTCACAGACAAGATTCTGAATCAAATGACCTTTAAGTCTAAATGTAATACCCCTGCCATGAAGCAAATGAAGAAGAAGCTCCAACATTTCCACAAGACAGCACTGAACTTCAGATCTGCCACTGACTTGCTCTGCCAACACAGTCTGTTTCAGTAAGCCAGTGTATCTTACTCCCTTAAACAGAGGGGCCCTGGTCTTGAAGCCTCTGGTGCAGTTTTTCAGTTTCCATCCCCAATCTCAGGGTGGAAACTGAAATTTTGGTTGAATTGGTTAAGGTTGTTGTTAACAGATGTTCTTTAAACTACCTATGAGAACAAGTATTTACAACCTGTAAGTCTGCTTCCTAGTTGTCAGCAAAATCTATCTGTAAAGTGCATATTTTTGTTTTTGAGCCTTGATCTTTTATGTCGCCTGAGCAAAGTGCAAACAATCAGGAAAGCCCAGGCCTCAGCTGTTAGGCTGAGTTGCTGCTTTTAGATATTAGGCTGCCTTTGGGAACTGGACAAAAGATAGTGAACTGAAAGCAAAGGCTTTAGGAAAGACTAGAGGGAGAGAAAGGGAAGACAATTTATAGAGGGAAGTGTGGGATGTTTTTCAAGTTCTCATAAAGCAGAATTTCAATTTTCAAAAGGGAAATAAACGTTTTCATGGCTACTAATAATGTTGGAAATTTTGCTTCTTATCAAAGTGAGGAAAAGAAATATTTTAAGAGGTGAGTAATCAATATTCCTTCTGTTTTCCCCTGGTTAATTAATCTTGATTTTTTTTTGTTGATTGATCGGTGTAGGGGGTTGTTTGTTTGACTATGTAGCCTTGAACTCATGATCTGCCTATCTTAGCTAGCCTTCTGAGTGTTGGGATTACAGTCATACTCAGCTATTAACCTTTTTTTTCCCCTAAAGTTCTAGTTTTTATATTGTTGAGATCTGTAGATACACTAGAAAGAGATGTGATTGTGATAAAGAATCACTTTTACATACCTGAGTTTTTGTCAGATTTTTCACTCTTACAATCTGGAGACCTTGTAATTTAATTGGGACACAAATTTGCAAGTGGAATTTGGCTCCAAAGACATTTTCTCCATGTATCTGTCAAATGAAATCAGAGCAGGAGAGTAAGTATGGTGGCACATACCTGTGACCTCAGCAGTCAGGACACTGAGGCAGGAGATCATGAGTTTGAGACCAGCCTGAGATGCTGAGATGCTTCAAACAGGAAGGGAAAGGAGGAAGGAAAAATCACTGGTAGTGTTGGTTTGCGACAAGCACTAAGCACTCACACTGAAAAGGAATTCTTTGTGTTCAGGAAGTCCCAGGCTTGCATTCATGTACATCACTGATGGTCTGCAATTAAGAGAAAATAAATTAAGCCTCAAAGTCCCCTTCTCCTTTTGAATGTATTGAATTGTATATACTAGTATAGAGAGTACCAGCCCCTTAAAAGGAATCAAAACTGAATGTCAGTTTAAAATGTTTATAAGGTGGTTGGGGTGAGGTAGACTATTGTGTCTAGGTGAGCTGGTTTGTTTATAATGATCACTACTCAGAGTGGTCTTCCTAATTTCTAGCCCTATAGTCCTTTTCCATCCATACCATCATATCTGTTCCCTCTTATAGAAAAATAGTTGGTGATTTTTGTTTGTTTTTTGCTGGGCCTGGGACTTGAACTCTGGGCCCAGGTGCTGATCCTGAGCTTTTGTACTCACAGCTAGTGCTCTACCATTTGAGCCACAGCGCCACATTTGCTGTGGGTGGGGGAGAGGGGCGGGTGTTAATTGGAGATAATGGAGATGAGTCTCATGAACTTTCCTGACTGGGCTGGCTTTGAACCACATCCTCAGATCTCATCCTCCTGAGTAGCTGAGATTACAGGTGTGAGCCACCAACACCCTGGTTTGGCAGTGCTCTTTTTGATGACCACTGTGAAGTTTCTAGAACCCAAACATTAGTGTCCTAGATCAGTGTCAGATGCTTCAGAGAAGACAAGGACCACATATCACCTTGCCAGCAGGTCCATCACAAGAGGCCTGAAGCTGTCCTGTGTGAGGAATTACACAGGCATCAGCCCCTTGGAAGTTCTTACCTGGGGAGAACAGCAGTGAAGGCATGCCGGAATTGAAGACTGTGAGTCTCTCTGGCCAAAGACCTTTCCTCAGAGCTGGGAATACAAATGTAAACAAGTGACTAAATAAGAAACCACCCTTAAAAAGTATTAACTTTATATATATATATATATATATATATATATATATATATATACATATATTGGTCAGTCGTGGGGCTTGAACTCTGGGCCTGGGTGAGGTCCCTGAGCTTTTCCGCTCAAGGCAAGTACTCTACCACTTGAGCCACAGTGCCACTTCCGGTTTTCTGGTGGTTAATTGGACTTTCCTGCCTGGGCTGGTGTTAAAGGGCAATCTTCAGATCACAGCCTCCTTCTGAGTAACTAGGATTACAGGCATGAGCCACCAGTGCCCAGCTAATTTTTTTTTCTTTCTTTTTTTGGTCTAGTTGTGGGGCCTGAACTCTGGGCCTGGGTGCTGTCCCTCAGCTCTTCAGCTCAAGGCTAGCACTCTACCACTTGAGCCACAGCGCCACTTCCAGCTTTCTTTTTGCTTATGTGGTGCTGAGGAATCGAACCCAGGGCCTCATGCATGCAAGGCAAACGCTCTACCACTGAGCCACCTTCCCAGCCCTCAGCTAATTTTTTTACTCAGGGCTGGGTGCTGTCCTTGAGCCTTTTTTTCCTCAGAGCTAGCACTCTACCACTTGAACCTCTGCTCCACTCAGGACTTTTTTGGTATTAGAGATAAGTCTCATAGACTTTCCTGTCTGGGCTGGCTTCAAACTTAAATCCTCAAATCTCAGCTTCCTGAGTATTACAGGTGTAAGCCACCTGACTAAATGGACTTTTTAAGCCTAAATATTGTTCACATTGTGGGCCAGATAATTCTTCGTTGTGGACTCGCCCTGTATATTGTATGATGGTTAGCAACATCCTTGGTAGTACCTTCCTCTGTCATGACAATCAAAAATGCCTCCAGACATTGCCTCTGGGGAGCAGAATCACCCTGACACCATACAACATCCTACCCTATACAAGGGGATTGGCAGATGACAGTTACTCCCAAGTTAAAACCATAACTAGGAATCTTTGCTAGCTGGGCATTGGTGGCTCATGCCTATAATCCTAGTCACTCAGGAGGCTGAGATATGAGGATCATGGTTTGAAGCCAGCTCAGGCAGACAAATCTGAGAAACTTTTATGTCCAGTTAATCACCAAAAAGTCAGAAATGGATGTATGGCTCAAGTGGTAAAGTGCTAACTTTGAGTGAAAAAGCCAAATGAGGAAAGATAGATAGATAGATAGATAGATAGATAGATAGATAGATAGATAGATAGATAGATAGATAGATAGATAGATAGATAGATAGATATCTTTGATAACAAGAAGAGAAGACAGAGTCACTGTCAGAATACAGAGGCTCCCAGAGGTTTCCCTGATCTCTGGGCAGTGGGGTTATGATAGCAGTCATGTCACATGTTATTGTGTGCTGTGTTGCAGGCACTACTTACTTGGAGATCGTCACAGTGATGTCTGCTGTCCTGTTGGGGAAGGGGAAGGCATTCTCTAGCTGCCAAACTACTGAGGCATTTGCCTGTTTTAAAGAGAGAGAAATAGTCACTTGATACCATTCATAATCCAAACTGCTTACTAATTAAACAGAGCTAGGAAAAGTGTTAGTTCTATACATGTTAACACCCTGCACTCCACATCCATAATTGCAAGTAAGCCTCAAATGCAAATGCAGAGTAAAGTTGGCAATCAACCCTTTTCTGCTGCAGATAGATCATTTGATTTGATGCCCTTCCACACTTGCATACCTGGGATGAACTGACACTAAGCTATGGATGTATTTTGAGAAACTATCCCCATCCATTATGCCACTTTCAGAGCTATTCTAGCAGTCCTGAGCATTGCTGAGAGAAGCACAGTGGCCACAACTGAAAGACCTGAATGAGGCTCAGGTGTGGACAGCACTGACTTCAGGTAGGAAGAAGAGCCAGCTTATCCAATAGACTCACAGATGACTTCTTGAGTATGGGGTGGCCAATCTTGCAGTTCATGACCAGGGCAGAAGCAACTGGCACTGGATCATCACACTGAATGTCTGGAGAGAAAGGCTGTTAACACAGAAGGAGATGCTGTTCTTAAGTAGCAAAAAACATTTCCTAACACAAATTTAATAATCATTCACTGATTTTCTACATGCCAGATGATATGGCCAGAGCTGGGGACCCAGTCTTCCTCACAAGCTGGGCAAGAGAGCTCAGTGGGAGAAAGCTAAAGAGGTGTTTTTGTTTTGTGTCATGCAGGGGCTCAAATTTGGGACCTGGGCACTGTCCCCAAGCTTTTTTGCTCAAAGATACTATTCTACCACTTAAGTCACTGATCACTTGCAACTTTTCTTTTTTTTTTTGGTGGTTAATTGGAAATAAGAGTCTCAAGGACTTTCTTGTCTGGTCTGGCTTCAAGCCTCCATCCTCAGATCTCAGCCTCCTGAGAAGCTAGGATTATAGGCATAAGCCACAGGTGCCTGACTAAAGTAGAGTTTAGATACAATGCCTAAGGTGGTTCAGTGACAGCAGCAGAGAGCAAAAATGGCAGGAGGTTGGTTCTAGCTAGGTTGACTACAATCCTCACGGGAAGGGCATATTGCTTTGGCACTGGGCTGTGGATTAATGTCCCATTTACCTTAAGTATATAAGATAGAAACTTAATCTGTTTCACTTTGTCAAAGTGACAGCACAAATAGCCTAGGACCAACTCCTGGGATGCTACACTATCATTGCAACGGAGTGAAATTTATTGAGGCACTGCAATTAGGAAGCTGCATTGTGGCATCAGATCCAGTAAAGGAAAAGATAGTTATTAAGGGATTCTAGGAATGACTGGAGCTCAGGTAAAGCATGAATAAAGCTGTTTTAATAGCAAAGCAGGGCTGTATAAAGGGGTCAGTCTGGGACAGGTCTAGACTGTGGAGTGGTCCACTGATGATTAATTACAGATGAAAGCTGTGTCCAGAACATTTTTTTTTTTTGTCAAGGGGGTTAAACTCAGCCTGGGCGCTGTCCCTGAGTTCTTCAGCTCAAGGCGAGCACTCTACCGCTTGAGCCACAGCGCCACTTCCAGTTTTCTAGTCATTTATTGGAGATAAGAGTCTCACGGTCTTTCCTGCCCGGCCTCTCTTTGAACTACGATCCTCAGATCTCAGCCTCCTGAGAAGCTAGGATTACAGGTGTGAGCCACCTGCGCCTGGCTGTCCAGAACATTTTATCTGAAGCTCTGTAAGATAGAAATTCAATCTGCTTCTTTGTAAAGTGACATAGTTTCTCCAGGCAAGAGAGAAATGATTTCATAGTTACTGATACAACTTCAAGTATCAGTCTCAGCTAGGTGCTGGTGACTCACACCTGTAATCCTAGCTTCTCAGAAGGCTGAGATCTGAGGATCGTGGTTCGAAGCCAGCCCAGGCAGAAAAGCCCAGGAAAATCATCTCCAGTTAACCATCAAAAAGCTAAAAGTGGAGCTGTGCCTTGAGTGGTACAGCTAAGGGGCAGCATCCAGGCCCTGAGTTCAAGCCACAGTAGTAGTACCAAAAAATTAAAAGAAAAACAGGCACACAGCAAAGGAAGCACAAGTGAATATGCTTCCAGAGCTGCTCTCATACCTTCCACATCTTCTTAAACTGTAAGTTTTGGGGGTAACTCAAAGCCATGCTTGTCATGAAGGAGTCTTCCCCAGAGTTCATTAGGCTGATGTTCATGGTAAGCTCTTTGGTGAGACCCACTACCAGCTCTTGCCTGTACAGGTGAAGATAAAAACATTACCTGTATGCAATCTGCAAAGCTTCAATACAGTAGGATAACAGTGTGTGTCTCTGTATATATGTGCACACTCACCAGTCTTGGAGCTTGAACTGTCCTTGAGGTCTATTTTGCTCAAGGCTAGCACTCTATTACTTGAGCCACAGCTCCATTTATGGCTTTGTTGCCCAGGCTGGCTTTGAACCTCGATCATCGCACCTCAGCCTCCTGAGTAGCTAGGGTTACAAGCATGAGCTGCCACCACCCAGCTTTAGGATAGCATATTATTCTTAGCTAAATTGCCTTAAGGATTCTCTTTTATGTGTTTGGTACTGATGTTTGACCTCAGGACCTCACATTTCCTAGGTTGGTGCTCTACCTCTCAAGCACACTTCCAACCCTGTTTTTTGTTTGTTTTGCTGTATTTTGAGATAGAGTTGCAATAACTTCTATGCCCAGGCAGGCCTCAAAACAATCCTTCCCATCTGAGCCTCCCAAAAAGCTAGGATTTAAGGTGTAAACTATCTGTGCCCAGCTTAAACGATGCATTCAGCTTACATTCTCTTCCCCTCAACAGAAGCACACACCTGGATACTACACCCACCGGAGTTGCTAGGTGAGATTATAATGTACACCATTTAGTACTATCATATTCCAAATGCCAAACACTGTGCTTCATATGCCCAATCCCCATAATAACCCTACAAAATAGTACCACTACTCTATTTTGCAGAAGAGAAAACAAGCCAAGAGAGGTCAATTTACCTGAGATCTAGTAGCCACCAAAGAAAGTTACAGAAATCATGTCTATAATCCTAGCTACTCAGGAGGCTGAGATCTGAGGATCAAGGTTTGAAGCCAGCCCAGGCAGAAAAGTCCATGAAACTATCTCCAATCAAAAAGCCAGAAGTGAATGTGTGGCTCAAGGGGTAGTATAGTAGCCTTGAGAAAAACAAAGCTACGGGACAGCGCCTAGGACTCTGAGTTCAAGCAAGAAAGAGAGAAGAAAGGAAAGAAAGAAAAGGAAAGGGAAGGGAAAGAAAGGATGAAAAGGAAGGAAAGAAAAGAAAAAGGAACGAAGAATTCAGTCCATATTTTCTAAGAACAATTTACCCTAGATAAGGTCCTCTATGACACAAATGTACCTGTTCCACAAAGGTTTTTGGAGCCCTGAATATGTGCCAGCTGCTTGCTCAGTGCTGGAGAACAGAGTACCCTAGACACAGTTCTGCCTTTGTCTCAGGGAGCCCTCTCTGTTGGCCTCAGCTTTCTCACTCAGTCACTCAGACCCAAGTCAAAGGCTACTGTTAAAGAACATGAGTCTGTTCAGCCTGGGGAGGAGAAGCCTTTGGAATATATAAGAACTTCCCCTGACTGTCAAGAGACTTAAGTAGTTGACAACATAGTAGGACAACATAGTAACAGCACAATGGTTTTCTGAGACAGGGTCTTGCTTTGTAGTACACTGGAACTCTCCATCCTCCTGTCCACCCTTCTGTGTGTTGTATTACAAACATGCACTACTACACCAAACAAGGAAACAATTTTAACTATTTGCAGTGTCCAAAAATGGCCAGGCACTGGTGGCTCACAAGAGGCTGAGATCCGAGGTTGAATTCCAAAGCCAGTCTAGGCAGACAAATCCAAGAGACTCTTCTCCAATTAACCAGTAAGAAGCCAGAAGTAGAAGTGTGGATTCAAGTGATAGAGTACCAGCCTTGAGTGAGAAAGTCAAGCAAAAGCACAACGCCTCAAGTTCAAGCCTCAGGGCTAGCACAATTTTTTTTAATGTCTAAAGATGAGATATGCAAATCTGGGAAGTGATGTGGCATATCTTTTGTTACTGTTTTGTTGTATTTTTTTAATATTATTTTATTTTATTTGAGAACATACTGTACAGAGGGGCTACAATTACATGGGCAGGATAATGCATACATTTCTTACCAAGCATTGCAGCCTCCTCCTTTGTTTACCCTTCACCTCCCTTCCCAGCCTCCCCCCTCCCCCCACCCAATTATACCCCCCTCCCCCCCCACCGACATTGTAAAGCTGGTTTTGACATGACATTTTGTACTTCTCATTGTTGCAACAGGTCCACCTGAATCCTTAAAGGACTTGTTTGCCCCCATCTCCTCCACATGTTATACTGACATCAAATATAGTGAAAGCGGGGGTTACACTGTGGGGGAGGGACATACAAAGCAACAAAGAAATAATCTTATAAATGCGTTAGAAACATATGCATGAAAGAAACGAAAACATTAAAATACATATTTAAGGGTTCATTTTCCTAACATCACATTATCTGACCTTTTCTGCTTGACTCATACCTATACTAGATATTGCAAATAAGGGAAACCATGGGACCTATGCTTCTTTGGGCTTGGCTTACTTCACTTAATATAATTTTTTCCAAGCCTTTCCATTTCCTAACAAATGGGGAAATGTCATTCTTTCTGATGGAGGCATAGAATTCCATTGTGTATATATACCACATTTTCTTGATCCATTCATCTACTGAGGGGCATCTGGGTTGGTTCCATATCTTAGCTATGCTGCAATAAACATAGTTGTGCTGGTAGCTTTAGTGTGGTCTTGTTTGTAAACATTTGGGTAAATGCCCAAAAGTGGGATTGCTGGATCATAGGGGAGATATATGTGAAGTCTTTTGAGGAACCTCCATACTGCTTTCCAAAGTGGTTGAACAAGTTTACATTCCCACCAACAATGAAGTAAGGTTCCTTTCTGTCCACATCCCCTCCAGCATCTGTTGTTGTTAGAGTTCTTGATTTTTGCTGTTCTAACTGGAGTGAGGTGATATCTCAATGTTGTTTTGATTTGCATTTCTTTTATGGCTAGGGATGTTGAACATTTCTTCATGTGTCTATTGGCCATCCTTCTTTCTTATTCAGAGAAGCTTCTCTTTAAGTCTTTCGCCCACTTATTTATTGGGCAGTTGTTTCTTTGAGGATTTGTTGTTGGGTGGTTTAATTTTTTGAGTTCCAAGTATATTTTAGATATGAGACCCTTGTCAGTTGTATGGCTAGTAAAGATCTCCCAATCGGTGGGCTTTCTATTGATCTTGCTAGCTATGTCATTTGCCCTGCAGAAGCTCTGCAACCGTATGCAATCCCATTTGTCCAACCTTTCTTTGATTTGTTGTGCTTCCGGGTCTCTATTCAGAAAATTTCGGCCTGAGCCAAGGAGACCTAAGGATTCTCCTATTCCATCCTGTAATGTTTTCAGAGTGTCTGCTTTGAGTTCAAGGTCTTTGATCCATTTGGAGTTGATTCTGGTGCAGGGTGATATATAAGGATCTAGCTTTAGTTTTCTACATGTAGTTAACCAATTTTGCCAGCACCATTTACTGAAGAGGCTGTCTTTCTTCCATTCTATTGTTTTAGCTTCCTTATCGAAGATTAGATGGCTATAGGTCTGTAGGTTCATTTCTGGGTTTTCAATTCTATTCCATTGGTCCTGAGGTCTGTTCTTATGCCAATACCAAGCTGTTTTGATTACTATGGCTTTATAGTAGAGTTTGAAATTTGGTATTGATATTCCTCCAGCAGTGTTCTTTCCGTTGAGGCGCGTTTTTGCTATTCGGGGTCTTTTATTGTTCCATATGAATTTTTGGATTGCCTCCTCTATTTCCTTGAAGAATGAGGGTGGAATTTTGATAGGTATCGCGTTGAATTTGTAGATAGCCTTGGGAAGTATTGCCATTTTCACGATGTTAATCTTGCCAATCCAGGAGCATGGGAGGTTTTGCCATTTTTTAAGTTCTGTGTTGATTTCCTTTTTCAAGATTTTAAAGTTTTCATCATAGAGGTCCTTCACTTCTTTGGTTAAGTTAATTCCTAGGTATTTTATTTTTTGTGGGGCTATTACAAATGGAGTTGCTTTCCTAATTTCAGCCACACTTTTCTCATTGTTGGCATATAGAAAAGCCATTGATTTTTGGGGGTTAATTTTATAACCTGCTACTTTGCCAAAGTTTTGAATCAGCTTGAGTAATTTGGGAGTGGAGTCCATGGGATTCTTTAAATACAAGATCATGTCATCTGCAAAGAGGGAGAGTTTTATTTCTTCTTTCCCTATTTGGATCCCCTTTATGTCTGCATCTTGTCTTATTGCATTCTAATATTAGATTTGTTTTGTTGTATTTTTATTTTATCACAGCTGGAATTGGTTGAGGGAAAGATAGAGACAGGGCCTACTATGGAAATCCATGCAAGAGACAGTAGATACATGCCTGCATTAAGACAGCAGTAGTGGAGATGTAAGCAGGGAGGAAAATCAGAGATGATAAAGCTGGGAGATCAGAGAGAGGACTAAAGGACAAATTTGGAGCCAGAGGCCGATGGCTCACACTTGTAATCCTAGCTACTCAAGAAGCCAAGAGCTGATGATCATGGTTTGAAGCCAGCCCCATCAGGGAAGTCTGTGAGACTTAGCTCTAGTTAATCACCAAAAATGCCAGAAGTGGATCTGTAGCTCTGGTGGTAGAGTGCTAGCCTTGAGCAGAAGTAGCTCAGGGACAATGCCTAGGCCCTGAGTGCAAGTCCCAGGACTGGTGTACACACACACAGACAAAAGGACACATTTGGAGCATCTAGTTTGGATGGTTTTCACGAGGGAAGAGAACACAGGAAGGAGACCCCAGGATGGAGGAAGATGAGTTCAGTGTGAGACATGAGCAGAGATGCCTATAGGATAAAAAGTTAGAAGTGCTAAAGGTTGGTTATTCTAGATTCTGTTCTAGATTCCTACAAAGAGATCGGAGCATCACTAGAATATGTGGCAGAGTTTCTTAATCTGAGTGACGTGTTTCAGAAGGATTTAGGATGCAAGCATTTATGGATGCGCTTGTGCTCTCCTAAGGAGAGGGCCTATAGTTTTCATTAGATCTATGTCTGCAAGTCAAAGGCATGCTATCCGCTAGAGGGCAATGCAGGGCAAGTTTTGTGTGTGCTTCATTTCACAGGGAATTAGCTAAACAGTAATTATGTCTGTAATTAATTCCCTGTTAAAAACAGCTGTGTCTGCTCATTGGGCAGTGTTCCAAAGCACTCGAAGGTCATGAATTGGGTCCTCAGTGGGCAGTATTTAGCTGTCCACATCTAAAATGTGAGCCTGGGAGGGCTTACCAGGACTTGAGAAAGTGTCCTTCCCCACAGATGCCAACTCTGGCCAACTGGCTATCAGTGTCATGATATACACATGGCACTAGTTGCCAGAAAAGGATTTTTAAGACAACTGCATGTCACAGGCCTGCCTTATCAGTCCAGTTCTTTTTTTGGGGGGGGGTGTCCAGTCGTGGGGCCTGAACTCTGGGCCTGGGCGCTGTCCCTCAGCTCTTCAGCTCAAGGCTACCACTCTACAACTTGAGCCACAGCTCCACTTCAGGCTTTTTTTTTTTTTTCGCTTATGTGGTGCTGAGGAATTGAACCCAGGGCCTCAAGCATGCAAGGCAAGCGCTCTATCGTTGAGCCACCTTCCCAGCCCTCAGTTCTTTTTTTGAGTGTGTGTGCACACACACTAGTACTGGGGCTTGAACACAGGGTCTGGAAGCTGCCCTTTAGTTTTTTCATTCAAGGCAGGACTTCTACCACTGAAATCCTTGGGCACTGGTGGCTCATACCTATAATCCTAGCTACTCAAGAGGCTGAGATCTGAGGATTACAGTTCAAATCCAGCTCAGGCAGGAAAGTCCATGAGAACTCTTATCTCCAATTAACAACCAGAAAACCGGAAGTGGCTCAAAATAGTAGAGCACTAGCCATCCTTGAACTCAAAAGCTCAAAAACAACTTCAAAGCCCTGTGTTTAAGCCCCATGAGCAACAGAAAGAAAAAAAAAAGTGCAATTCTCAGATCTCAGCCTCCTGAGTAACTAGAATTACAGGCATGAGCCACCAGAGCCTGGTGAGTCAGATTTCTGACCTGTAAAATAAGAATTCATATCTCCGTATCAATGAGATAATCAATGGGAAAGGGGTGAGGGTAGAAGGGACTATGTAATTGCTCCAGGAGGTGTTTGCCCAGGATGAAGTTAACTATAAAGACAGGATCAAACTCACTGAGAGATGGTGGTGGCCAACTGGAACTCAGCAATGCAAAACAGCTTGTTCTTGCAGGCCTTCTCGTAGGGCAGCTGTAACCAGAGGAGCAAGGGTCAGTGAGGTGGAAGGGGCTTCACCTTTCACAGCAGCCCTGCCTCTTGACCTTCTGAGGATATTTGGCCTCTCCTGTCTCCTGTCTTAAGTACAATTAGGAGTAAAGGCTGATGCTGGGATGTTTACACACAACCAGGACAGCCTACAAAGATATTCACAGCCCTGGCCTATAACATGGACATACCATGAGTCAGGCCACTGGCCAAAGTAAAGCATGTGGTGCCCTTCATGGAATTATACATATCATACGCACTAAGCAGTAATTCCCATAACAGTCCTCACTAGTGCCATCATAAGGACAGGAAAAACCTGCCTGTAGTCTTTTCAAGGACAGTCAGGAGAGCAGGGCAGGAACAGGAGTCACCCGATCAGATATTAAGCCCACCCCAGTACCATGAGAAAAAGGAAGGAAGGAAGGAAGGAAGGAAAGAAAGAAAGAAGGAAAGAAAAAATGCTATGGGTTCTCTCCTTGGCCAGTCTTCTCTGTAAGTTAACTATTTCCCTTACAATCTTGTTTATGTATCACAGACTAATTCAGGAAGTCATGTTTGGCTCAAAAGCTCCTTTCAAGCTTGAAAATCCCCAATTTGAACTGAAAAATTAGATTTGCTAAAGTAACTATTTTTATAATGAAGGAAACAGCTCAGAAATGGAGCTGTGGCTCAACTGGTAGAGCACCAGCCTTTAGCAAAAAAGCTAAGGGACAGTTCCAGGTCCTTAGTACCAGCACACACACACAAACACACAAATACACACACTAAATCTTTTTCCCAAACCATGTCCCATTACATGTCAAGCTAGATGCATACATAATGTTAAAACAGCTCAACATAATACTTATTACAGAGGAAATAGCCCCAGTGATGGGGTCACTTGATTCCATGTACTTCCTGAGGTAATGACATCCTAAGGACATAACTTCTGTAACAACCCTACCAAAAACACACAGCCTAAATCTGAGGTTCAGTAGTTTATAAGGTTTTCATCATACTGTGTTGTATAGGAACATGCTCTTATTTTTAGGAAATATACACTGAAGTGTGGAAGATAAAAAGGCATCATTTCTGTAACTTCCAAATAAACTCTCTGGACTGTTGTTTGTTTTTTTTTAATTTTGAGATGGTATCTCATGTTGGCCAAGCTGACCTTCACCTCCTGTGCGCCAGTGATCTGCCTCAGCCTTCTGAGAGGCTGGGACAACAGGCACCAGCCACTTGACTTTGGATGAATCTTTGTGACTTCTGGTGAGTTGAATATTTCAAAGTAAAGATTTTCTTTGCTTTTTTGTTTGTTTCAAGAGAAAATACCATCTAATGCTAATCTACAAACCACCAAAACTCTATGTCTTTAGTTTTTCTAGTCTTTTTTTTTTTTTTTTTTTGGTCTGTTGTGGGGCTTGAACGCTGGGCCTGGGCACTGTCCCTGAGCTCTTCAGCTCAAGGCAAGTGTTTTACCACTTGAGCCACAGTGCCACTTCCAGTTTTCTGGTGGTTTATTGGAGATAAGAGTCTCATGGGACTTTGCTCCCCCCGGCTGGCTTTGAACTGCAGTCCTCAGATCTCAGCCTCCTGAGTAGCTAGGCATGAGCCACCGGCACCTGGCTTTAGTCTTTTCTAAATTAGTTAACTTGTCAATACCACAGTTTTAAAACTTTTAAAAACAAACACCTGTTGGGCACTGATAACTCATACCTGTAATCCTTCATGGTTCAAAGCCAGCCTGGGCAGGGAGATCCATGAGACTCCTATCTCCAATTAACCACAGAAAACTAGAAGTGGCTCTGTGCTCAAAGTAGTAGGGTACTAGCCTTGAGCAAAAGTGCTCAGAGAGTGCCCAGACCCTGACTTCAAGCCCCATGACCAACAACAGCAAAAAAAACCCCAAACAAACAAAAACACCCTATTATATATTTAAGATACTCTTTGCCTAATATGTCAAGATGCTAACCTTGACTCACAGAGAATCTTAGTCTCTTATGCTCGGACAATGTGGATGTGGTGTGGGGACAGTCACCTGATTATGTTGCTTTCCTCTTGGTTCTCCATGTCTGGATGATATACTAGGTACTGATCACAGCCGGAGTTAAAAGCTTATGTATAACTTAATGAACACAGAGCATATTTAAAATTAAAAATACAGGACAGCCTGGATACTAGATACTGGAGGCTCCTGCTTATAGTCTTATGTAGTGAGGAGGCTGAGATCTGGAGATACTTGTTTGAAGCTAGCCTGTGCAGAAAAATCTATGAAACACTTATGTCTAATTAGCAAAAAGCTGGAAGTAGAAATGTGGCTCAGATGATAAAAGAACACCAGCCTTGAGTAGCCTTGAGTATAAAAGCTAAGCAAGGGCATGAGGCCCTGAGTTCAAGCCCCTGTACCAGCATACACACACATACTGAACAGTCTGAGCATGATTGTATATACCTACAAACCCAGTATTTTGGAGGCTCAGGCAGGAGGACGGCTGAGTATGAGGCCAGCTCCGGTTACAAAGGGAGACCATGTTTCCAACAACAAAATACTGAACAGTTATGAGTGTCCTAGGACTATCTGGATATATGCATTGTTTTTTGTTTGTTTTGGGGTTGTTGTTTTTTTTTTGGTTGGTCCTGGTACTTGAACTCTGGGCTTGGGCACTATCCCTCTTGAGCTCTTCAGCTCAAGACAAGCGGTCTACCACTTGAGCCACAGCCCCACTTCTGGTTTTCTAGTGGTTTATTGGAGATAAGAGTCTAATGGACTTTCCTGCCTGAGCTGGCTCTAAACTGTGATCCTCAGATCTCAGCCTCCTGAGTAGCTAGGATTACAGGTGTGAGCTACCCGGCACCTGGCATACGCATTGCTTTTTATTTATCCCAATTCACTGTAATTACTTATTTCTTTTTAGACATGGTCTTGTCTTGAACTCATGATCTCCTTGCCTAGACTTTCTTTGTGGTGTGTCTACAGGCATGTGCCACCATGTCCAGCTGCAGTGGCTACTTTTTTTTATTGTTTTTTTGGGTCCAGTCATGGGGCCTGAACTCTGGGCCTGGGCGCTGTCCCTCAGCTCTTCAGCTCAAGGCTAGTGCTCTACCACTTGAGCCACAGTGCCACTTCTGGCTTTTTTCTTATGTGGTGCTGAGGAATCGAACCCAAGGCCTCGAGCATGCAAGGCAAGTGCTCTACCTCTGAGCCACCTTCCCAGCCCCAGTGGCTACTTTTTTTCTTTTCTTTTTTTTTTTTTTTTTTTTTTTTTTGGTCCAGTCATGGGGCCTGAACTCTGGGCCTGGGCGCTGTCCCTCAGCTCTTCAGCTCAAGGCTAGCACTCTACCACTTGAGTCACAGCGCCACTTCCGGCTTTTTTCTTTTTGCTTATGTGGTGCTGAGGAATCAAACCCAGGGCCTCAGGCATGCAAGGCAAGCGCTCTACCACTGAGCCAACTTCCCAGCCCCAGTGGCTACTTTTTAATGCTTTCATTGTCACCTCTTTCTCCCTGTTTTAAATGAAGCCTGTCAGGGTACCCAGGACTTAAATCCTGGTCATATAGCCACTTTAGGTGTCAAAGGATCTAGCAACTCGGCTCTTTTTCTCCTATCCCCTCCCCAATTCTTTTAGTTGTGAAAAGGCTTCTGTGCTATCACCTGCCTGTTTCAGCAGCACTGACAGCACCAGGAAAGTCTGGATGCAACCTTGGAAGGACCATACACTCCATAGGATGGGCCCTCTGGGGGGAGCCCAGTCCAAACCCCACAGGAGATCCCACCACACCAGCTTCAGACGCCTCCACCAAGCGATGCTCCCAGAATGCACCATGTTCATAAGCTTTGTGAAATAGTGAACATACAGGAGAATATCTCGGGGAATTGTTTGGAGGCCTGTTGCCTACCATTGAGCAAATTCATACCCTATCAAAGTCTCCTGAAGGAGGCCTGAAGACCCTCCTTCCCAACTCTATAGCCTTTATTGAAGTCAGGAGAGGAAGTGGTACTGTGGCTCAAGAGGTAGAGCACTCGCCTTGAGCTGAAGAGCTGAGGGACAGCCCAAGCCCAGAGTTCAAGCCCCACGACCGACAAAAGAAAAAAAAAATGAAGTCAGGAGAGGAGGTGTTTTTTGTGAGATGGACCCAGAATGGCAGTCACCTGGAAGATGGCAGAAGGCTTCACGTAGTGGTCCAGGATGGGGTAGGGCTGGCCCCTTGGGCCCTCAGGGATCTGGAGCTGGTAGCTGACTACGATGCTGATGTTGGAGAAGCAGTCCTCCTCACACAGCTGCAGGATCACCAGCACCATGGAAGGCAGGGTCAGAATTACATGTGGAGAAAATGATAACAAGAAGACTCTCACTTGGATGCAGTCATTAAGAAATTAACAAAGGGGATGAAATTGGTAAATTGGAAGTCCTAAAGCATCTTCTGAAAAATACAGCCTGAATGAAAACTTTCTTTGAGCAAGCTGCCAAGAGCATTGGAAAAACTGCCCTGGCCTTAGGTCTCATGACTTCTGGTTCTATCAACAATCACTAAGGGATTGTGGCCCTCTGTGCCCAGAACTGACCTGGACTTTATTTGGAGGACAAATAGGAGCTACGGGAGGGAAGAGTCAGTCACATCTGAGTTTTCAAAGATGTTTCTCAAAAGCCATGTAGAAGAATATACTGAACATGTTAAAACTGAAAATAAGCACAGTGCCAATGGCTCACAATAGGTGTGAGGAATAGGATTATAGGATTATAGGAATCCTAGCTACCCAGAAGGTCAGAATCTGAGCATCAGTGGCTTACACCAATAATCCTAGCTACGCAAGATGCTGAGATCTGAGAGGATAAAGGTTCAAAGCCAGCCAGGGCAGGAAAGTCTCTGAGACTCCTCTCTCCAATTAACCAGAAAAAGGTACAGTGGCTTAAGTGGTAAGAGTACCAGCCTTGAGTTTAAAAAAAAAAAAAAAAAAAAAAAAAAGCCGAACAACAATAGGAGGCCCTGAGTTCAAATCCTAGTACTGGTACACACATACACATACACACCTACAGCCCTGAAAATAAGGGGTCAGCAGAGAATGCCATTTGCCATACTTTGTTTAAATGAGCCTTCCCACCAAGAAAAGGGCTTTGAATATACAGAACAAATGAGTCACATTTCCAGTGGAAGTGTACTCATGCTTTTATTTAATGAAGGCCATGGATATAAATATCTTTAAACCAACACTTTGGAAGAAGATACACTCAGAAGCAGAATGCAGGATTTTGTTTTTTTGGAATAAATGATCCATGTAGGTTCAGAGTTCTAGGTCCTTTTAGGCTCTACTTATTGACAAATACAATTTTTTCTCATGCCTCTGAACACCTTGTGGAGTGGAGGAGAAATTTTCTAAATTATAACTTCTATCTTTCCTGTTTATTGTTCAATTTTTGTGATACCGATTTGTATAAAGCTATTTATCCTACTGTCCTTATCAAGTGAGGTTAGGTAACATACTAACATACTGAACATTTGTCTGTATGTGTGTTTGTGTGTGTTGGTATTGGGGCTTGAACTCAGGGCCTGCGTGCTATTAGCTTTTTCACTCAAGCCTAGCACTCTACCACTTGAGCCACAGTTTCACTTCCAGATTTTTCTTGGGGGGGGGCGGGGGTAATTGCTGGTTAATTGGAGAGACTTTGCTGCCAGGCCTGACTTTGAACCTTGATCCTCAGATCACAGCCTTCTAAGTAGCTAGGATTACAGGTGTGAGCCACTAACCCCTGGTATAACATTTCCAATTTATTACCAGAAAAATTTTCAGTTATAAGAACATTTCCTTTTTTGTCCAGGTCCAAGTTCCAAGAAGTTCAGAGCTGTAGTGTTCAATTTTAGTAGTTTTTTTCTTCCTGCTTTTGTTTACTTGCTTGTTGTTTGTTTCGTTTTGCTTTCATTGCTATGGACAGTAGCCAGGGCCTTATACATGCCAAGCACATGGAGCTAAATTCATAGCCCAGGTTGCTTTAATTTGAATTTCTGGTATGATTATCTATTATGTTCATGCCATTCCGTGGCATGGTGTGCTAGGATTACTTTAATCATTTTATTTGCATGTACTGGTGTGGGTCCTGCGTCGCATGGATCTTTATTTTTATTTTTATTTTTTTGCAAGTTCTGGGACCTGGGCACTGTCCCTGAGCTTTTTTTTTTTTTGGGTCCGGTCATGGGGCCTGAACTCTGGGCCTGGGTGCTGTCCCTCAGCTCTTCAGCTCAAGGCTAGCGCTCTACCACTTGAGCCATAGCACCACTTCCGGCTTTTTTCTTTTTGCTTATGTGGTGCTGGGAATCGAACCCAGGGCCTCAGTCATGCAAGGCAAGCACTCTACCACTGAGCCACCTTCCCAGCCCCTCCCTGAGCTTTTTTGCTCAGAGCTAGTGCTCTACCACTTGAGCCACAGCTCCACTTCCAGCTTTTTGGGTAGTTATTTGGAGACAAGAGTCTCACAGACTTTCCTGCCTGGGCTGGCTTTGAACTGTGATCCTCAAATCTCAGCCTCCTGAGTAGTGAGGATTATGGGCATGAGCCACCAGTGCCCAGGTGCATGGATCTTTTGTTAACATCACAGGTCACTCTGGACTCTGGTCTAACTTCTGCCCCTTACCTCTCCATTTGTGGGGCTGAGCCAGATATGCTCACACAGCAGGGGGCTGCTGGTCCAGTTCCTAAGGCGGTCCTGACAGTCAGTCATGTGGGAACACTGCAGCCTCTTCTTCTGCTTCACTGCATCCACATCCATGGTGAAGTTGAGCAAAGCTTCTCTGAGGCCTGGGGCTGAGGACCACAGCTTCCTGAGGAGACTGGCCTGGCAAGGCCTGGCAAGGTCCAGGCAGAGACCCCACCTGCTTGAGACTCCACAAGCCCCAGCTGGGCTTGGGCACCATGCAGGGCCTTTTCTGGGGCCAGCACCAGGTTCTTCACTTGGAAGGGGATTTCTCACCGCCTCTGGTACTGGCAGTGGGAAATCCCTGGGGCTCTGGACTTCACCAGTGCAGCCCATTCCCAAGTCAGAGGCTGTCTTCCTTAGGGAAAGAGGCACAGGGCAGGATTTTGGGAGGCAGTGAACAAGTAAGGAGAAGGAGGAAGAAGAAGGGAGAGAGAGTAAAACCTGAGCACAGAAAGGCCTTGGAGGGCTGGGAAGGTGGCTCAGTGGTAGAGCGCTTGCCTTGCATGCCTGAGGCCCTGGGTTTGATTCCTCAGCACCACATAAGCAAAAAGAAAAAAGCCGGAAGTGGTGCTGTGGCTCAAGTGGCAGAGCGCTAGCCTTGAGCTGAAGAGCTGAGGGACAGCGCCCAGGCCCAGAGTTCAGACCCCACAACCGGACCCCCCCCCCAAGAAAAAAAGAAAGAAAGGCCTTGGAGATGCCAGGGCCATCTGCCTGTTCCTGTATAAAACAAGCCAGAGCACAGAGAGGGAAAAACACCTGCCCAGTGTCACACAGCAGGCTCTGTGTAGTAATAGGTCACTTTCTAGTATCAAGTTCACAATGGCCCTCACCCCAGGAGACTGCTCTGTGACTTGTAGTCAGCTATCTCTGGGATTACTCCTAAAGATGATGCCCTGGCGACTGTTATCTAGATGCTGCCTAGAGGGGAGCACTTGAATTGGCAGTGGATACTTCAGCCCTGAGAACCATGCCTAGCCACTCCTGGAAAGTCTCCCAACTCAGGATGGATGAGAGGCCTGGCCTCCAGCAGACCATTCAATCTAACCTTGGCTGGGAAGCCTTGATGTGGGGAGCAGAGAAAATATAACTCAGAGAATAGAGGAAGGGTACCCCTAGGAGCCTCTCAGGCATACACATAGGCAGAGGCAGATGGAGACCGAGCAGTAGCTGGTTTTCTGTGTGTTTTCTCAGAAACTCCTCCCTTCAAGCCAATAAGGACTCCTTCCCAGCAATGTGGGTGTGACACGGGACCACCCTTTTCAGGCTGGGCAGATAGCTCAGACTGACAGAACTGCTCAGGGCTAGTAGAGGAAGCTCAGGCACAGGGCCTACACCAGCCTTCACCCCTGCCCTCTCTCCCTGACTGCCATAAGCCACCATACAATGGGCACAGCATGCCAGACTGCAAGGATGCCCTTACCTGACTCAGTGGCCTCGGTTGCTGAAATTATTTTAAAACACAAATCTACATTCACTCTGCCACCAAAGCCAATGGGCAGTGCACTGGGGGTGAAGTTCATGGACAGCTCCAGGTGAACCACAGGTCGTGAGCTAAACAAGACAGCAAAGAGGCCCATGAGAAGTGTGCACTGAACTCTTAGGGCCATGCTTGGCTGATTCATTCACACATTCAATGAATGGGAGTTCTGAGATCTCAGGCTGCAGGAAGAGACAAATCCTTGCTCTATGGGGATGCAGACAAGCAAATAAGCAAGAACTGGGGCGGGGGGGTATGTATTGATTATGGTGAAAATAAAATAGGACAAAGTGACAGAGACTGGGGACTTCTTAGATGGTGTGGTCAGAGGTTTACCTCTCCAATGAGGAGGCACTGAAGTTTTGGTCAGTTAACATGAAAGCCAGTTTCATGATCTTAGAGGGACAAGGAACATTCTAGGCAGAAACTACAGCTAGTGCAAAGGCCTTGAGGCAGGAGTGAGTTTGGATTGAAGGTCAGCAAGACGAGTACAATGTATGAGACAGAGGGCTTAGACGGAGCCAGCCACAGACATCAGGCTCCTGTGAAGAACTGGGACTTGGCTCCACATGGCAGCCATTGAGGAGTGAAGAGGTCCCTCAGCTACTGCATAGGATGGAGCAGAGAGCGAGGTCTTAGGAAGAGATAACAGTCTCTTACACTTGTACATATTGGGGGGGAGGGGGAGATGCACGTACCTGCTTTTACCTGTACTGGAGCCTAAACCCAGGGCCTTCCATTCCGGCTTAGCCTTTTCCTCAGGGCTGGCACTCTACCACTTGAGCCATACTCCTACTTCTGGCCTTTTTTTTTTTTTTTTTTGCCTAGGCTGGCTTTGAACCAGGATCTTTAGATCCCAGCCTCCTGAGCACTAAGATTACAAATGTGAGCTGCCATGTCCAGCTCTAGGAGGTATTCTGGAGACACAGCCAACAAAATGTTGACAGAGTGGTAGAGAAAAAGGAGGGGGCTGGGAAGGTGGCTCAGTGGTAGAGCACTTGCCTTGCATGCCTGAGGCCCTGGGTTCAATTCCTCAGCACCACATAAGCAAAAAGAAAAAAGCCGGAAGTGGCGCTGTGGCTCAAATGGTAGAGTGCTAGCCTTGAGCTGAAGAGCTGAGGGACAGCGCCCAGGCCCAGAGTTCAGGCCCCACGACTGGACCCTCCCCCCCAAAAAAGGAGGAAGGGGTGACTTTGTCCAACAAGAAATTCACTCATCACCTGACTTATGCAACTGTAACCCCTCTGTACATCACCTTTAGAATAACAAATAAAAAAAAAAGGAATCGAGGCTGACTGGGGCTTTTGTCCTGGATGGGGTAGATGATGGTGCCATTACGGAGGCAGGAAGCCTGAGGGAGGGAAGGGAATAAGAGCTCCATGGTGGTGTATACATGCTCAAGGCTGCTGGAACCAGTCCCCCAGAGTGTGCTGAACAGACAGACAGGGCCTCCAGGAGCTTGCTGGCCGGGACAAGACTGGCAGGTGCTCTCCCACTTTCTTAGAGTGGTTCTCATCCAGCAGAAACAGCGACCACAAGCCATGTTACCCCCTACACTGTCCTTCACATAATTCCCATGCTTCAAAACAGGCATCCTCCTTGAGGACCTGATGTCTGCTGGTGGCTGTATCAAGGGCAGGCCAGGGGTGATGCTGGGGCTAGAAGGCAGAGCAGATCTCCTGTCCTACCAGAGCACAGCTGCCCGGCCCAGCGTGCCCACGGTGATGTCAGCCAGGCCATCGCCACTGAAATCCAAACCACCAGCCAAGGACATGCCAAAATAGTGGAGTCTTGGGACCATGGTGGAGGCTCTGATCCTCTGTGAAAGAAAGAAAGGAAGGAAGAAAGAAAGAAAAAGAAAGAAACAAAAAACGTGGTGTGAGGTAAGAAAAGAGAAGAGAAGTCTTTCCTGGTTTTCTGGGAGTTTCCATCATCCCCCACTTTCCTGCCCCAGGGAGCCCTTTCAACCTAGAAGCAGCAAAGTGGCATTTGAATGAAGCCAGGAAAACTGAGTGAGAGAGGGGGGAGGGAAGAATCAGGAAAGAGAGGGTTCTCCAAGGGAGGAGGAGTGTCCACCAGGGGTTGCTCCTGTAGGCTGGAGTGTTGACACTGAAGAAAGTAGCCAGGAGCAAGGCTGGGCTGGGAATCCCAGGGAGGGATGCCAGGCCTGAATTGGGCTCATGATGTTGGGGATGAAAAGGGGGGGCTGGGTTTGGGACAAAGCTAGAGTCAGTAGTACGTGGAGACTGACAGGCTCAGCTGAGACTGTCCAATGGCTGACCCAGGTTTCTGCTGGGGAGAAAAAGAGGAATGGAGCCCATGGGAATTTGGGAGAGGCTGGCTTCCATTGGGCGGTGTGAGAGTGAGAAGACTGCGAGCCAACCAGGAAGAGGTGTCAGCAGCTGGCAAACAGGATGGGCCCAGGAAACATGCAGCCAAGCTGGCAGTGGCCCAGGGTCAGGTAAAGCATAATGGGGTTGGGAGGGAAACAAAGACCAGTCAGAGAGGGAGGTACCTGAGGCAGGTCAAGAATAGCAAAACAAGATAGGCACCGGTGGCTCGTGCCTATAATCCTAGCTACTCAGGAGGCTGGGATCTGAGGATCACTGTTCAAAGCCAGCCTGAGCAGGAAAGTCCGTGAGACTTATATCTCCAGTTTACCACTAGAAAACTGGAAGTGGCGCTGTGGCTCAAGTGGTAGAATGCTAGCCTTGAGCTGAAAAGCTGAGGGACAGCATCCAGGCCCAGAGTTCAAACCCCATGAGGGACCAGAAAAAAAAAGTAGCAAAACAAGGAGATATAGATCAGGAAAGTGAACAATGCCCCAACCTCTCCCCCTCTTAAGGTTCTGTAGAAGGCCTGGCCTGGACCTCCCCCCCACCCAGTCTTGTGACCTCCTTGTCTTTACTGACATTACCAACCACTCAAGGCCAGCCTAGCACTTAGCTCTCAGGCTGACCTGTCTCAGGTAACCCCACTTAGAGGTAACAAGCTCCAGAGAAGGGCAGGAGAGGCTCCCAAGTCACCTGTGAGGGGCTGGCAGGGAGGCCATCCCGGCGTCCATTGTAGATGTACACGCTGCCAAAGCTGGCCCCATCGTCCAATGTGAAGCCCTCTAGTGGGGCTCCGATGGCCACGTCCGTAAGCCTGTCCTGATTAATGTCCCCCACAGAGGCCATGGCGAAGCCAAAGCGACCACCACCAGGCTCTACATGTCCACTCAGTGTGTGTGCCAAGGAGAAGGAACCATCCTGCAAAGCACAAAGCAGGCAGCCCTCAGAAAGTCGTGCATGACATCCTCCTTACCTCCGGGGCAGGTCCAGGGCTCAGATGGGTAAGGGACTCTCAAGGTTCCACAATGAGCCCATGGTAAAACTGGGGTCCTCTCGTCTTGACATCAAGACCCCCCCCAGCCACACCCCCTTGACTCCTACATGAAGGAGGGCTAAATTAGCCATTGGGAAGCCTGGGCTCCAGGCATGGCCCTCATACACACTCGCTAGGCAACATCACTGTGACTCACTGAACTTCATCTGTAAAATGGGAGTAATGGCTACCTTCTGTTACCAGGAGAACTGACACTCCCACCTGCTCATGTAGTTGATACACGTAGACTCTGCCTTCTTCTCTACGAATGTGGAAAAATGGAGCAGCCACCAGCAAGAAATCCGTGGTCCCGTCCATGTCCACGTCCACAGGGCACAGCTCAGAGCCAAAGTAGGACCCCATCTGTACCCCAGAAGAAACTTGGTGCTGAGTGCTGGGTTGGCCTCTCCAACCCTCAGCAATGCCAGGGGCCTGCTTATAGAGTTCTTGGACCAACAAGTGGGATTGTTCCAGATCAGAGTGTGTGTGTGTGTGTGTGTGTGTACTCACACACACGCACACCAGTACTGGAGCTTGAACCTCAGGGTCTGGGCACTGTTCCTTAACTTTCCTGCTCAAGGCTGGTGCTCTACCACTTGAACCACAGCTCTACTTTGGACTTCTTTGGTTAACTGGAAACAATTTCACAGGCTTTCCTGCTCAGACTGGCTTTGACAGACATGCTCAGATCTCAGCCTCCTAAGTAACCCACTTTGCTCACTAGGTCACTTTGTGACCACCAGGCAGACATTCAGAGCCACAAACGTCTACCGAGGAGCCTAAGTGTTGCCCAAGTTGGCTTCATCTCTTTTCCTAGGGTCCCCAAAGCCTCTACTGGCAGCAGGTACCTGCTCTCCCTCCAGCCTTGGTACAAAGGTAGCCTCTCTGTCTTTCTTCTGAAGCTCAAACACTGCTCCATGTTGTTTGTACCGTGGAGCCCCAGAGATATAGGAAACTCCACGGGCCTTGTGTAGTACTGCCACAGAGTAACCTGTACAGAGGTAGACAGAAACTCACATTATTAGCTATACCACTCCACTCAATATAGACTTTTGTTATTGTTGTTGTTGTTGGTTGTGGGGCTTGAACTCTGAGCCTGGGCGCTGTCCCTCAACTCTTCAGCTCAAGGCTAGCATTCTACCACTTGAGCCACAGCGCCACTTCTGGTTTTCTGAGTGGTTTATTGGAGATAAGAGTCTCCTGAAGGGAAGTAACAAAATGCTGAAACAAGGATACAGGTTGACCCATTGTAACAATGAGATGAACAAGACACTATGTTGAAAAGGAAATTTACAACTTGGGGGGCAGGGAGTAGGGGAGGTGGGACCAGAAGGGATGGTAGGGGAAAAACAAAGGCGGTAACTGCTTTATAGGAAATGTACTCATACCTTACTCATGTAGTTGTAACCCCTCTGTACACTAATATTACAATTTAAAAAAATAAAGAAAAATCTAGTATAATAAAGGGCTTACTTATTTAAAAAAAAGGAAAAAAAAAAGCCTCACAGCCTTTCCTGCACAGGCTGGCTTTGAACTGTGATCCTCAGATCTCAGCCTCCTAAATAGCTAGGATTACAGTCATGAGCCACCATTGCCCAGCTTCAGTATGAACTTGTACACACAAATTCACTGCCTGCCCCTTTCTTTTTCCTTTTTTTTAAGGGATGGAAATTGGATGTGTTTGTTATTTAAAAAAAAAAAAATTCCTTAGGATTCTTAGCCAAGAAAGGAATATTTTGCATGTGAGGATTAAGAGGACGTGGTGTGGGGGCCAGCCAGTCTCCATGATTTTCCTTCCCTAGGCAGCAGCCCAAGGCACCCTGTGCCCTCAACCTTAAGGTCCCCAGCGAGGGTCCCTCCTGCTCCCACCAGGAGTCCTAAAGTGTAGTAAACTCCTCTCACACACCATCAATATGCCTGCCTCTTCAGTTTACCTAGGCCCCAGGTGAGGCCCCGCCCTCACCTCCCTCACCCCTCCAGGCCCCGCCCTCTCCCAGCCCCCCTCACCTAGGTATCCATACTGCGCCGGCCCGGCCCCTGCGGCCTCGGCGCTGTGGTTCAGGAAGCGGCCGCGGCGCTGAGCGGGGCTGTACAACACGGCTCCCCCCGACCAGGTGAAGGCGCCCACGGCGCCGAGCAGCAGCCGCCCCTGCGGAGGCAGGGAGAGGCGGTAAGGGTGGGGGCCGGAGGGCAGCCGGCCCGGGCCAGGGGCGGTGCGAGCCCGCGGGTCTCCCGCAGGCCTGCAGACCGGCGCGCTGCGTCCGCTGTGTTTCCTTCCACTGGGTCCAGGGTTGTGTTTTCTGTGTGTGTGTGTGTGTGTGTGTGTGTGTGTGTGTGTGTGTGTGTGCGGTGCGTGCGTGTGCATGTGTGTGGACGGTCGTGGGGCCTGGGCGCTGTCCCTCAGCTCTTCAGCTCAAGGCTAGCCCTTTACCATTTGAGCCACAGCGCCACTTTCGGCTCTTTGGGTGCTTAATTGGAGATGAGTCTCATGGACCTTCTAGCTGGGGCTGGCTTCGAACCGCTCTCCTCAGATCTCAGCCCCCTGAATAGCCCCGGCACCCCGCCAGGATCATGTTCTCCCGGTGTGGTATCTCTCCCTATGGAAGAAACAAACGACCTGGGTGCACGTCATGAGTGCACAAAGCAGAACGACTTCCTGGGGCGCGACCATTCTCTTGTCTCTTAGTGGTAACAGACTTCTTCCCTTCATCCTAAAACGACTCCCCCAGAGGTCCCTCACAGGGCCCAGGGCCTCTTGGAGTCCATCCTCTCCCAACAAGTCTGCCCATGTGGAGTAGACCACAAACCTCGTCCAGAATCTGTGCGCTGAAGCCAGTCTGTGCCAGCTGGTAATGAAGGGCGTCTCCGACGGTGCCTGGAAACCAAGGAGTCCAATGAGGTCTCCACCATGCCAGAGAATGTGGTCCCGTGGGGCTATTGCCCCAGAGGAATCGATGGAGAATAGGGAGACTTGGCGTTTGCTTTAGCATAGTTGGGAGCCAAAGTTCACTCTTTCTGGGCTCATTTCCTCCGGGAATGAGGAAGTGTGCCTGGGGTGTCCTTGTTTCTGGAGTACCAGTCCAATTCATCAGAGTTTCTTGGAGATTCTGGGAGGTAAGGAAGGCTGGGGTGTAGTGGTCTTTTTACCAGTGAACAGCTGAGGCTCAGACAGGTGATTGGGGTGGGACAGAGGCCCTGCTGCTGGGGGGAGAGGGGAAGTGTAGCCCTCACCTTCCATGTGAATGATGCTCTGCTGCAGCTTGCTCAGCAGCCCATCCAAGGCACCGTAGTTGGTCACCTTGAAGGCGTGGGTCTCACTGGGGTCCGAGGCTATCAGCTTCAGTTCCCTGTCCTTCTTAGCATTCTGAAATTCATCTCCTACCTGCACAGAGCCCTCAGGATCAATAGGGACTCCATCACCTCCTGCACGCTCTTTCTTCTATGCTCCTGTCCTCTGCCCCTTACATGAATGCATGAACAACACACACACAAATGCATGTGCACGCGCACATGCAGGCACACACACACATTCACATTCAGGAAAACTCTCTAGTTTTGCCAAACTACATGTGTTCTTTCATGCAGAAGCTAGCTTTAGGGCCCTCCTCACCTTTTCTAACCGAAGCCTGCCACTCCTGTCATCCACCAGGACATGGCTCAACACTGTTTCCCCCAGGAGCCTTCCTGTGGGCTCTCCTCAGCCGACTCAGCCAGCAAGCTTTGCTCACCATAAAAAATAAGGCCCATGTCAATGAAGTTGTGGACAGGATGTGGGAATCAAGAGAAAACAAGGAAAGCCAAGTGCTGGTAACCACTCATGCCTGTAATCCTAGCTATTCAGGAGGCTGAGATCTGAATATCTCAGTTCAAAGCCAACTTGGGAGGGAAAGTCCATGAAATTCTTTATCTCCAATAAACTACTCAGGGGCTGGGAAGATGGCTCAGTGGTAGAGCGCTTGCCTTGCATGCATGAGGCCCTGGGTTCGATTCCTCAGCACCACATAAGCAAAAAGAAAAAAGCTGGAAGTGGCGCTGTGGCTCACATGGTAGAGTGCTAGCCTTGAGCTGAAGAGCTGAGGGACAGTGCCCTGGCCCAGAGTTCAGACCCCACAACTGGACCAAAAACAAAAGAAAACAAAACCAATAAACTACTCAGGAAAAATAAACAAAAACACAGAAATGGTGCTGTGGCTTAAGTGGTAGAATGGCAAGCCTTGAAAGGAAAAGCTAAGGGACAACGGTGTCCAGGCCCTGATTTTGAGCCCCAGTACTGATACGAAAAGGAGAGAGAGAGAAAGAAAAAGAAAGAAGAAAGAAAAGACAGAGAGACAGACAGAAAGAATGAGTGTTAAGTTTGGATACACTGCTTTCAGAAGTTCCTGTGGGAGCTCCCTACCCAGGCTGTACCACAGGAGGGGGTGCCTCCTGGCTCCTGGCTCTTACCCCAATGGCAAAGCGCTCAACACCCTGCATCTTCGGAGAGTTGATGACAGTTGTGAGGTTGAGGGGGTCTCCAAATATGTCACCATCGGTAAGCACCACCATGACCTTGGATGCCTTTTTCCTGGAGCCACGGCTTGATGTGAAGATATGATCTCTGACAACAGAAGGCAAAGTGAAGAGAACTTTCCAGGGGAAATGGCTGAGATCTGGGGGGTGGGGAGGTTTTGTTCACTGTCCCACTTCTGAAAGGCCTTGAAAAGGGTGGAGATGCCCCTTGTGTCACAGCGAGGCATGTGCTCCTCACCTGCTCCAGACAAAAAGCACCTGGACAAAATATGCCCATATCTGTCCCTTTCATGCACATGCAGGAATCATGCTGACAATATTCCAGCACAGTACTTAACACAGCACTTATGTGTCAGGTACTGCTTTAAGCATTGTATATATTTTAAACTACTTCATTCTCACAAAATCCCACAAAGCAAAATCAACTATCTCCCTGTTAGAAGTGAGGAAATTGAAACACAGAAAGGTTGGGTAACTTGCCCAAGGCCACACAAGTACAAAGCTAGAAGTTGGACCCAAGCAGCCTGTCCCTGAGCACGGCTGCTCTGTGTCTCACAGGAGAAAGCCCGGAAGGTCTAGAGGGCCGTCCCAGTTTTCACCCCACTCTCTCAGCCAGGGAAGAGCTGAACCCTGGCGCCCTCCTCTCAGCTCTGTGCAGCCACCTCCTCAGGGCAGGATGCCGCTGAGTCTCCCACTCACAGCACGTGCTGCATGGCTGAGGCAGTCTTGGTGACACTCTTCACTTGAGTGATGTTCTGGACTCTGGCAAGGGAGGCCATGGCATCCTCGCTGGCTCGAAGATCAAATTCAGTCTGGATCACTTCCCCATACTGCACCAAGGCAAAGCTGCACTGGAGGGAGGAGGGCCAATGGGGAAGGATGTGTCTCCAGGCTCAAGGCCACCCTTGCCTAAGAGGACTTCCCTGGACACAACGCTCATACACCTGAGCCTGAGCAGGAGAGGAACTTTGTAAAGAGGTAGAGGAAGATGTCATCATCATGGCCCCTAGAGAATCAGGTCTCTCCCTGAATCCTCCATGTTGGCTATAAGATTGGCCAGGTGCTTGCTTTGGCTAGTGGGACAGGAGAATGTTACTGTCATGAGAAGGCCAAGCCAGCCTGCTGGAGACCCAGGGTTTGAACAAGTGAATGAGGCCATCTCAGGCTATACAGCCCCAGCCAAGCCAGACATCTGCCTGCAGTTGCAGGGTAACTCTAGGCAAAAGCAACAGAAGAGCTACCCAGCTGAACCCTTAGAAGGACTGGGAGAAAATACAAAAGTACTTTTTTTTTCTTTTTTTTGGTCGGTCATGGGGATTGAACTTGGCTTGGGCGCTGTCCCTCAGCTCTTCAGCTCAAGGCGAGCACTCAACCACTGGAGCCACAGCACCACTTCTGGTCTTCTAGTGGTTTTATTGGAGATGAGTCTCACAGACTTTCCTGCCTGGGCTGGCTTTTTGAACCATGAACCTCAGATCTCAGCCTCCTGAGTAGCTAGGATTACAGGTGTGAGCCACCGGCGCCTGGCAGTGCTTTTTGTTTGTTTTTTTGTCGGTTGTGGGGCTTGAACTCAGGGCCTAGGCTGTGTCCCTGACCTCTTCAGATCAAGGCAAGTGCTCTACCACTTGAGCCACAGTGCCACTTCCAGTTTTCTGGCTAATTGGAGATAAGAGTCTCAGATTTTCCTGCCAGGTTGGCTTTGAACCATGATCCTCAGATCCCAGCCTCCTGAGTAGCTAGGATAACAGGCATGAGCTCAGCTAAGGTGGTTCTTTTAAGGCAGTGATGATGACACACAGTCATAGGTGACATGAGTCCAGGCCACACAGAAACCCACCTCAAAACACTTCTCATAAAAGTTCCTCATCATGTTGGAGATGAAGTCTTTGGCTTTCTGAAAATCTTGGGGTTCAATGCTTCCTGAGCCATCCAGGACTATGGCAATCTCAGTGCCTAGCCAAGACAAGGGAGCAGGTCAGGAGGAGGCATGGACGTGGGGGGAGAAGTGGGAACACATCTCTGTTCAAGCCCCAGAGAAGCTGTCTTGAATAAAAGCTCTTGTTTTAAAGGCAAAGAGAGAGATGGAACTTTCTCAGGCTCTGACTTGCTGTGTGCTGCCACTACCATGGCAGGAGTAATGAAGAGCCTAGCCCCTTCTTCTGTGTTCCAGACCTGGGAACGCCTGATCCTTGGAGGCTGCCAGCCAGGAGATCTGATCTGGGAGCCCCCAATGTGCCTTTTCTCACCAGCTTCCTCCTCCTGCTCTCCCTCATCCTGCTCTCCCTCCTCCAGGGCCCGATGCCTTCTGGCTAAGTTCTTATTCTCTCCTGGGCTGCCTCCTTTATTCCTGTAGCAGTGGCCAGTGTCCACCTGCGCATCTGGGTCCAGGAGACTTTCTTTAAGAAAAACACATGAAGATTCAGTCAGAGACTTCATATTTCCCCAGGCAAGCTGGCACTTAGCTTTGACCTGATAATGCCTTCCATTAGGGACTTCAAACTTGCTTTACCCCACTTTGGGTCTCTCCCATGGATCAAGGCCTCTTGCTGAGGGCTCTAGGGACTCTCTGTGGAGCTGTCCAAAACCAGTGAGTAACCAGTCCTCACCAAGATCAAAGAAGTCGACCTGGGCCTGGGGAAGCAGGTTGGGGGTCAGCAGGCTACAGTTGCTTGTGAGTTCTGAGCTGAGGCTATGGGGCTGCCGGGCCTGCACCTGAATGCATATCTGGACAAAAGGGAAGAAAGGAAGTAAGGGGGGAACTGGGCCACTGTAGACATGCCTGTAATCCTAGCATTCAGGAGACTGGGGCAGGAAGATGGCAAGTTCAAGGCAAGAGTCTGTCTCAAAACAAATCTATACACACACACACTTAATAATCTGAATCAATCTCATGTCCTCTATTATAGCCATACTATTAGCCCATTACAGAACTCAGTGAATTTCCAAACCAATTAGGAAACCCCTATTTTGCCCCTCACCGGATTGATGCTTGGGTCAAAGCTATAGTCAGTAACTTGGTTGGCGCATGGGCCATGAGGAATACTTGGTCAGCCCTGGCGTTAGCACAGGCAGGACTAGGCCAGGTACAAGGAAGACAGCACATCAGTCGGAACTGGCATGCATACCAGAGTCACCCAGGGGAGTCAGTGCCAACCTCCCCTTGACCCTGAATCCACCCATCCTTTCCTACTCACCAGGACACCATGCTGGTTCTGGACAACTGTGATTCCCCGGTGCTTCCCCTTTAGGACAGGGACATGCTCTGAAACAGGTCAACCAGGTAAGGAGGGACAAGAACCAGGAGGCCACTCTGGAGCCAGGGTCAGAGGACATAGGGCTGCTTGTCAGGGGCTCCTGAGCAGCCTTTGAAGGCAGGAGCTGGGACTTCAGAAGTAGACCTGGAAATGTCTAGGTTGTATTACCTATCCCAGCCCAATTTACCATCTCAACAAATGCCCTGGACACCTGCTCCATGCCCAGCCTCGTAACTTGTGAGGATTGAGATCCAGAAATGATGATATCCTGTGGCTTCTCCTTGAGGGGCTTCTTGTCTAAGGCACTTCTGAGTGGAGAAGCACTGCTAGCGGATGTGTGCAGTACACAAAGTGTGCAAAACACTATGGGCCGGAAAGTGTGGATCCACAATCCCCTCAGCTTCAAAGACCTTCCCAGGGAAATTTCCTGCTCCACTTACAGCTTTTTTGATGGTTAATTGGAAATAAAGAGTTTCACAGACTTTCTTGCCCAGGCTGGATTTGAACCACAATCCTCAGGTCTCAGCTTCCTGAGTAGCTAGGATTACCTAGCTCTAGCACTCCTGTTGATGATCTACTTGTCTGGACAGACACTGAGTCTGCACAACAGAGTGTGACTCTCACTGGTCTGAGGATCACAGCTTGAAGCCAGCTGGGGCAGGAAAGTCCATGAGACTCATCTCCAATTAACCAGCAAAAAGCCCTAAGGTGTGGCTCAAATGGCAGAGCATCAGCCTCAAGTGTGTGGCACCAGATGGGCTTGGAATGGTGGTGGGAGAGCTGGGCCTGGGAATTGGGCTGGAGGACCAGATGGGTGGGCAGGATTAAGTGAGGCTGGAGCTGGGAAGGGTGGGGCTGGGATGAGTGGGATTCCTAGAAAGGGGCCTGGGTTGCACATCCTGGCAACAGGCCTGACCTACCCACTGGCTGGCAAACGATTCCATCCTGGATGAGGGAGCATCGATGCAGAGGTGCTGAGGTCCTGTTGGCATTGGTGACCAGAAGCCTGAGTGGAAAACAGATGGTGGCAAAACCAGGCTGGCTGAGCGCTCCCTTCTCCTCCATGCCTGCCCAAGCACAGGCCCATTCCAGAACCTTTATGACCAGCTACAACAAAGGCCCAGAAAAGAGAGACACAAGCTGTTCCCCTAACACAAGCCTGCAGATGCTATATTGTAGGGAAGGCCTTTTCTCAATCTCCATTTCCACACAAGATGGTGAAATGCAGCCCTTTTTTGCCTGCCACCCACCCTGATAAAGCGGGGGTGGGGAAACGTCTTCTGGTGACCACCAGCAGCAGTGTCGGTTTGTTTGGAAGGAGATCTGAGGCTCAGCTTGTGAGAGTGAACCAAGTTCAGGGTCTTCGTGCTGTTGGGGGCAGGAAGTAATGGAAGACTTTATAAAGGAGAAGCCAAACTCAGTATGTGTTTCTGAAAGGTCATGATGTGGCTTTCGTGGATTAGGGGACAAGCTAGAGAACAAGCTAGTGAGGAAGAGAAACAAGGTGTTGTTCCCATTTCACCAATTCCTATCACAGTACTTTACTTTTTTTTTTTTTTTTTTTTGCCATTCCTGGGGCTTGAACTCAGGACCTGGGCACTGTCTCTGAGCTCCTCCTCCTCCTCCCCCTCCTCCTCCTCCTCCTCCTCCTCCTCCTCCTCCTCCTCCTTCCTCCTCCTCCTCCTCCTCCTTCCTCCTCCTTCCTCTTCCTCCTCCTCCTCTTCTTCTTCTTCTTCTTCTTCTTCTTCTTCTTCTTCTTCTTCTTCTTCTTCTTCTTCTTCTTCTTCTTCTTCTTCTTTTTTTAATGCTCAAGCCACAGTGCCACTTCTGGCTTTTTTCTGTTTATGTGGCGCTGAGGAATTGAACCCAGGGCTTCACACATGCTAGGTATGCACTCTACCACTAATCCACATTCCCAGCCCCATGTTACATGTTTTAAATGATGAAATAGATTTATATGTTTGCATGGTTGACAGACTAATAGGTCCATACTTACAAGTCCCTAATTATAATAATAACTGCCCAACTCCAACTGCTGACCTCACATTGTGTTGATTTCTGCCCTTTGGCACAGCTCTTGTCAACGTCACCTGTGTCCCACATGGTCAAACCCAGTGGACCCCTTTCTGCCCTCATCTTCTTCAGCCTCTCAGCAGCCTGGGACATGAGTGGCCATCTTCTCCTTCACATTTTCCTCCTAGTTTTCCTCACCTATTTGTCTTCTTCAAACTCCCTGCTGGCACATTTGCTGTATGACTGCTGAATATCATCCAGGCTCTAGAGTTTAGTCCTTTCTAGCTGGCATGTTCTCCCAAGTGATCCCTTCCCATGCCAGGATTTCAATCTACCTCACCCTCTGTGTGAGTCCTGACTGCAATCCTCAAGTGGAGACCAGGAAGACGGCTGAGATCCCTTGTTAATCCAGATGTTCTGCCACTTATGTAGGATGGGTCATTGGGCCTGCTGCCATCTATGGCTTTAGGAAGCAAAATAGTGGCCCCTGAGATGTCGTCCTCATGTGAATATTTTACCTTTGATGGCACCAGAGACTTAATAGATAGGATTAAATTAAAACTCCAGATGGGGCTGGGAATGTGGCTTAGTGGTAGAGTGCTTGCCTGGCATGCACAAAGCCCTGGGTTCGATTTCTCAGTACCACATACACAAAAAAGGCCAGAAGTGGCACTGTGGCTCAAGTAGTAGAGTGCTATCCTTGAGCAAAAGAATCTCAGGGAGGGACTGGGAAGGTGGCTCAGTGGTAGAGTGATAGCCTTGAGTAAAAGAAGCTCAGGGACAGTGCTCAGGCACTGAGTCCAAGCACCAGGACTGGCAAAAAGATTTTTTTTTTAATTAAAAGTAAAGCTCAGGGGCTGGGAAGATGGCCCAGTGGTAGAGTGCTTGCATCCCATGCATGAAGCCCTGGGTTCGATTCCTCAGCACCACATAAGCAGAAAAAGCCAGAAGTGGAGCTGTGGCTCAAGTGGTAGAGCGCTATCCTTGAGCTGAAGAGCTGAGGGACAGTGCCCAGGCCCAGAGTTCAGGCCCCACGACGGGACCCAAAAACAAATTTAAAAATCTCAGGGACAGTGTCCAGACCCTGAGTTCAAGCCCATGGACTGGCAAAAAAAAAAGTCTTGAGATGGGGAAGAAGTCTGGATTATCTGGGTGGACCTATACAACCAGTAGGCCCTTTTCTTTTTGTCCCTTTTTTTCTCTCTTTTTCAGTTTTTTCTTCCCTCTGTCCCTTTCTCTTTCTCGTTCTCTTTCTCTTTTTTAATTTCTTGATGTCCTGGGGATTAGGCCTTACACTTGCTAAGGAAACCCTCTGCCATTTGAGCCAATCCCCAAGTCCTCCAAAGGTCCTTAAAAGAGGAAGACATGAGAACCAGAGTCAGAGAAGTATCTGAAACATGTGATGCTGCAGGCTTTAAAATGCTTCAGCCCCAAGACCTTCCTTGACCTAGGCCCATTGCTAGGCTGCTCCCTCCACATAGACCTCTCCCCTCCTACTCCCCCCAGTGTGGCTAATTCCTATTCCTGCACTCAACTGTGCCCTTCACCTAAATGCTTCCTCCAAACAGCCCTGCCTCACAACCCAGTTGTACTGCTTCACATCATCCTGTTTCACTCCCTTCTCAGAACTTGTTGCCACCTGATGATGTCTTCTATGTCATTTACTTGCTCATTATCTATCTCCCCCACTAATTAGCTCCACTTTATTCACCATGTAATTCCAGGCCTGGAACAGTGCCTGGACAGCACATAAGCTTGCATTTGTCACATGGCTTGAATGACAGCCTCACCAATGACAGGGGTTGATCTGCGACAGGCTTAGGCATAGAAGGCCAGGTGCTCCTGGGCTCCTAAATTAGGTCACCCTTCAGTATCCCCCGCCTCCTCCCCAGACTAAACCTCAGTGCAGTCTGCTGACCTGGCACCTTGTTCTCTGCTCCCCACAGCAGATAGGCTTAGCCAATTTCCCCCAGACCACGTTTCAGGCCAGGTACAGGCCTATAACAACTTCATTTCTCCTCTTGAGCCTTTGTCCAGGCTGCTTTCTCCACCTGTAGCACTTTGCGCTTCCTTCTCCTGCAGAAACACCACTCCACATACTACTCTTTTTTGGGGAGGAGGTCCGGTCGTGGGCCTCAAACTCTGGGCCTGGGCGCTGTCCCTCAGCTCTTCAGCTCAAGGCTAGCACTCTACCACTTGAGCCACAGCGCCACTTAGGGCTTTTTTTTTCTGCTTATGTGGTGCTGAGGAATCGAACCCAGGGCCTCATGCATGCAAGGCAAGCGCTCTACCACTGAGCCACCTTCCCAGCCCCTCCACATACTACTCTTTAGGAACCTTCCCAAGGCTTCCTTGACTCCTGCAAGCCCTCCAGGGTACCCTGACTACTGGAATCCCACCTTCATCCCAGCTTTTGTTCCCACTTGAGTTGTGAGCTTCCAAGAAAAAACCAGAGGGGCTGGGAAGGTGGCTCAGTGGTAGAGTGCTTGCCTTGCATGCCTAAGGCCCTGGGTTCGATTCCTCAGCACCACATAAGCAAAAAGAATAAAAGCCGGAAATGGCGCTGTGGCTCAAGTGGTAGAGCGCTAGCCTTGAGCTGAAGAGCTGAGGGACAGCGCCCAGGCCCAGAGTTCAGGCCCCACAACCGGACCCCAAAAAAGAAAGGAAGAAAGAAAGAAACAACCAGAGGCTATTATATTACCATTCATCATCATGAAATTCTGTGACCGGTGTCCAGTCTAAGCCACTGCTGCTTCCCACCCATTTTATTTCCTACCCAGTAGTCTCCAGGTTTGCTTAGTTATCCACTGATTGATTGATTGATTGATTGATTAATTGATTGATTGTGCCATTACTGAGCTTGAGCTCAGGGCCTTGACTCTGTCCCTCAAGGCTGCACTCTACCAGTTGAGTCACAGCTCCATTCCTGGCTTTTTGGTGATGGACTTTCTTCTCTGGATTATCTTCAAATCATGATCCTCAGATCTCAGCCTACTGAGTATTTAGAATTATAAGCATAAGCTACCTATGCCTGGCTTAACGGAGTTATTTATGAGCCAACTAAACACTGGCCCACCAGCTGTGACAGAGCCCCAGCCATCTGTCACCAGCCCTAAGGAATCTGTTCCATCTTGGACGAGTTGTATGGCTAGTACTTGTTGTTCATCCCTTGCCTTCTCCCAGTTCTAACTGTCCTTTTCTTCAGAGGCATTTCCTAATCTCTCTGAAAAGGCTTGCTTTATGTCCCCCCTCACCCCCTGGAGCAGTCACAGCCCAGTGCCAGTGCCATCAGCCTTAGTTTGGTGAGGGTGGGGTTGGAAGAATGGGGAAGAATGATGAAAGGAGTAAATCGATCAATATGGACTGTACTCATAAATTGTTATGCTGAATTAAAATTCTTTTGCATATTACTTAAAATATTCTTGTGTGCATCCTGTTATGGGGTTTGAGGTTGGGTTCTGGGTGCTGTCCCTGAGCTCTTTTACTTAAGATTAGCACTCTATCACTTTGAGCCACAGCTCTACTTCCAATTTTTGAGTGGTTAATTGGAGATAAGAGGCTCACGGGGACTATTCTTCCCAGGCTGGCTTCAAACTGTGATCCTCAGATCTCAGCCTGCTGAGTAGCTAGGATTATAGCTGTGAGCCACTGGCACCTGGCTAAAAATAATTTTAAAAAATAAATAATTTAAAAATAATTAATTTTTTAAAAATAAAATATTTTTTTTTTTTGATTTGGGAATGTGGCTTAGTGGTAGAGTGCTTGCCTAGCATGCATGAAGCCCTGGGTTGGATTCTTCAGCGCCACATATACAGAAAACCTGGAAGTGGTACTGTGCCTCAAGTGGTAGAGTGCTAACCTTGAGCACAGAGGCTCAGGAACAGTGCCCAGGCCCTGAGTTCAAGTCCCAGGAATGGGATATATATAATTTTTTTAAAGAAATAAAGTGAGAAAGTCAGGCCATACAGTGCTGTTCTTCACACCCTGTTTCTCTGTTCCTCTATCACTCAGGCCAGCCAACAAGTGCATTTCCTGTCCTGTACAGCAGGCCCTAGACTCAGGAACCCCCAAGTTCCACCACATCCTCCTTCCAGTGAGCCAAACTGCCTCATCAGTCACCAGGGGGGGGGGTGAGGGGGTTCTTGAGTCCCGCCAGTCTCCCACCCACTGACAGACTTCTAGCCCTCTGAACTACGCATTTCAAACACAAACACCTGGGCAATTTGGCCTCTAAAAAAGGGATGTTAAAGGCTGGCTGCCAGTGGTGCACAACTGTAAGTCTACTTGCTCAGGAGGCTGAGATCTGAGGATGGTGGTTCGAAGCCTGCCTGGGCAGGAAAGTCCCTGAGATTCTCATCTCCAGGTAATCATAGAAAAAGCAGGAAGTGGTTCTGGTGGTAGAGTGCTAGTCTTGATCAAAAGAAGCTCAAGGACAGTGCCTAAGCCCTGAGTTCAAGCTCTAGGACCAACACACACACATACTGTATGTTAAGGTCTGTGAGGCCTGGAGTTGGGGAAGGAACCTAGATTAATGGTAGAAGGAGCTGTGGCAGAAGATGGTCATAGATCACTGGCTAAAACTGCTCATGCCAGGTGCTGGTGGCTCATGTCTATAATTCTAGCTACTCAGAAGGCTGAGAGCTGAGGATCTAACCCAGGCAGAAAGTCTCCAGCCTTGAGCAAAAAAAAAAACTATGGGACACCACCCAAAGTCCCAGAACACACACACACACACACACACACACACACACACACACACACACACACACACACACACACACACATTGCTGGTGGAAGGAGCATGAGACTGCATCTTCAGGCAGCACAATGCAAGAGCACCTGATGCTGAGTGAGAGAAGCCAGAGAGAGCACATCTGGAATGTCTCCGACTGAGATTCCAGTCAGGCAGAGGGTCCTGCTGGTAGAGGTGTGCCTGGAAGCCTGGGGCTTCTTAGGGCATTCAGGAACATTCTGTGAACATTTACTAGGCACATTTAGGCTCAAAAGAATTGCTTTTTTCTTCTTTTTTTTCCAGTCATGTTAAGTGGGGTAAGCCAAGCTCAGAGAGACAAACAGCACATGTTTTCTCTCATAAGTGAAAGCTACATCTGAACTACAACTAGACACCATAATTTATACAGGACTCGGGGTACTCACACATAGATTAAAAGAGGATAGCCCTAGAGGAGGGATGCAAAGGCGTAACTCCTCTGAACATTCAAAATTCTATTTATCAAAACAAATTCCAGGAAATGGAAACATGGGTTTTTTGTTGTTATTGTCAGTAGTGGTGGTGTTTGTTTTTGCTTTGTTTTTTGTTGTTTGTTTTTAGAGGGGGCAAAGGGAGGAAGCAAAAAGGGAGGGAGGCAGTGTGAATAAATGCAGTCATGTTATTCAGTATACACTACACGGAAAATGAACTGTGTAACTTGTGGGCAGGGATAGGAAGGGCAAAATGAAGAAAGGAGTGACATCGTCCAAAGAAAGAAATGTACTCATTACCTGACCTGACTTATAACATGGTAACTCTTCTGTATAATACCTTGATAATAACAACAAAATTATATTGACTTTTTCAAAAACAACACAGTAAGTTCTAATTCTTTCTTTCTTTCTTTTCTTTTCTTTCTGCCTTTTTTTTTTTTTTTTTTTTTTTGTGCCAGTCATGGACTTAACTCAGAGTTCTGGTGTTGTCCCTGAGCTTTCTTGCTCAAAGCTAGTGCTCTACCACTTGAGCCATAAATCCATTTTTGGCTTTTGGTGATTAATTGGTGATAAAGATTTGACAGACTTTCCTGCCCAGGCTGGCTTCAAACTTTGATCCTCCGATCTCAGCCTCCTGAGTAGCTAGAATTACAGGCATGAGCCACTGATACCTGACTTTCCAACTCAGTTTTCAAAGCCCAAATCTTCCTGACAGTCTCACCACCCCTATAGCTTCCCTCCTACCTATGTCCTCCACCTTCCTCAGCCTCAGTCCCAGGACATGTTCTCAGAAACTTTTTACTCAGAGCAGCCTCCTGACCTTTTACCAAGCTGCTCTCTGCTTAGACTTTCCTCTATGAACCTTCTCTTGCTGCCTCCAGTCATTTCCTCAGGTCTTAATGTACATGGATGGTCTGTTCCCAGGCATCCCGTCTGTCCCCAACCACAGCTGCCATCATTCTTGTCCTTGTGTGATTTTTCTGTGTCCCTCATGAATCCAGGAGCTCCCCAAGGGTAGCAGTGTCTCTCCTAACCTTAATTAGCACTGAGCAGACGTTCCATACATACCTGCTGAATGGGTGCATGGATGAAAGAACTGACTGCCACTGACATCTCCTGATTGAACTCACAGAGCAAGCCCCAGCCCCAGCCCCTAGCCTTGCATGCTTCACTGTTCTTAGAATGGAGAATCTCAGGAGCACATGATGCCAGTATGGGTAGAGTCATCTCCAATACTGAAATTTAAGAAATTTTTGTTTGTTTGTTTTTT
The DNA here is from genome assembly GCF_024711535.1 of Dipodomys merriami. Lineage (NCBI taxonomy): Eukaryota > Metazoa > Chordata > Mammalia > Rodentia > Heteromyidae > Dipodomys > Dipodomys merriami. The sequence continues at coordinate 7,205,361 of NW_027206168.1, read as the reverse complement.
TGTTGGTTGTGGGGCTTAAACTCTGGGCTTGGGCACAGTCCCTCAGCTCTGCAGTTCAAGGCGAGCGCTCTACCACTTGAGCCACAGCACCACTTCCGGTTTTCTAGTGGTTTATTGGAGATAAGAATCTCACGGACTTTCCTGCCTGGGCTGGCTTTGAATGGCAATCCTCAGATCTCAGCTTCCTGAGTAGCTAGGATTACAAGGGTGAGCTACCGGTGCCTGGCTTAAGTAATTTTTAAGCCACTCACATCAATAGATACCTATTACTTTCCACTTTAATCCTGGTATTTTTGACTCCTTAGTTTAATAAGCAACAGAAGTCCACTATTGACAATTAAAACATAATATTGTAGCATGTAATTTACACTTTGTTTTCCCCATTGCCCCAGCTATATATATATAGTTTCTCACTGTTATAAACATCAACATTTTTACATGTCAGAGTTAGAGATGTAGCTCTGAGAATGTGCTTAGAATTCTCAAGACTGTGAATTTAATTCTCAGCACCCACCTCAAAAACAAATCGATAGCTAGGTGCTAGTAACTCACGCCTGTCATCCTAGCTACTCAGGAGGCTGAGATCTGAGGATCATGGTTCAAGGTCAGCCTGGACAGGAAAATCTATGAGACTCATCTCAAATTAGCCACCAGAAAATTGGAGGTGGTGCTGTGGCTCAAAGTAGTAGAGTGTTAGCCTTGAGCAAAAAAAGCTCAAGGACAGTGCCCAGGCCTTGTGTTCAAGCTTCATGACGGACAAAAAAAGTATTTTCTTGCTGGATGCTTGTTGGTAATGCCAGAAATCCTAGGTGCTCAAGAAGCTGAGATCTGAGGATAACAGTTCAAAGCCAGCCTTGGTAGGAAAGTCTGTGAGACATATCTCCAATTAACCATCAGAAAACCAGAGGTAGAACTGTGGATTCAAGTGGTAAAGTGCTAGCCCTGAGCACCAAAGATCAGGGACAGCACCCAGGCCCTCAGTTCAAGCCCCAGTACCAGCACAATTTTTTTTTTTGGGTCCAGTCGTGGGGCCTGAACTCTGGGCCTGGGCACTGTCCCTCAGCTCTTCAGCTCAAGCCACTTCCGGCTTTTTTCTTTTTGCTTATGTGGTGCTGAGGAATCGAACCCAGGGCCTCAGGCATGCAAGGCAAGCGCTCTACCACTGAGCCACCTTCCCAGCCCACAATTTTTTTTCATTAGTGCTAGCACTTGAATTCAGAGCCTCTTGTCCTCAGTTGACTTTTTTTTTCTCTCTCTGAAGGCTGTCATTCTACCATTTGAGCCACCTTCACTTCCCGACCAATTTCTAGCTTTTTGGTGGTTGAGAGAAGAGTCTCATGGACTTTTCTGCCCAGGCTGGCTTCAAACAGCAATCTTCAGAGCTCAACCTCCTTAATAGGTAGTATTAAGGAATGTGCCACCGGTGCTTGGCAAAAAAAAACGGTGGTCCTAAGAGTTTCTCTAATGTAAGGGACATGACCTCTTTGTCAGCATCGTAAGCACCCTCAACTTTACCAGATATGGCAGTGCTGGGCTCCAAGGGGGGCTACCAAGCTCCCTCCCACACCGTCCTGTCTCACCACATCCTTCCCCATACAGCCTTGTCAGAATTGACATTTTTTGCTTCTCTAGTGGGTGGATACAGATGATGTTCTCAAAATATAAGGTAATATTTACTGAGCCTTCATTTGTCTAGAAATTATGTGATGGGCTTTATATATTCATTATCTTACATAGTCTTTGCAACAACCTTTCGAGGTAGGGAAATGGCAACTTCCATGGAGAGGAGAAGCCCTTGCTCCTGGTCCAGCTCCTTGACAAGGTGACCTTGGGACCACAGCAAGACTGTGTGGAACCAGTAGCAGAATGGCAGCGGCCTCAACCTCTGGCTCTTGGACTTCACATGTTCAGTCTGCATTTGAATTTTTTGGGGGGGTTCACTTTACAGATTTTCTACACTGAGCACATTAACATAATAAAGCTTTACTTTATGAACTTTACTTTTTTTATTTTTTGCCGGTTGTGGGGCCTGAACTCTGGGCCTAGATGCTGTCCCTCAGCTCTTCAGCTCAAGGATAGCACTCTACCACTTGAGCCACAGCTCCACTTCTGGCTTTTTCTGCTTATGTGGTGCTGAAGAATCGAACCCAGGGCTTCACACATGGGAGGCAATCACTCTACCACTGAGCCATCTTCCTAGCCCCTGAGCCTTAATTTTAATTAAAAAAAAAATCTTTTTTGCCAGTCCTGGTGCTTGGACTCAGGGCCTGAGCACTGTCCCTGAGTTTCTTGTACTCAAGGCTATCACTCTACCTCTTGAGCCACAGTGCCACTTGTGGCTTTTTCTGTGTATGTGGTACTTGAGGAATCGAGCCCAGGGCTTCATGCATGCTAGACAAGCACTCTACCACTAAGCCACATTCCCAGTCCTTATGATCTTTATTTTAAAATTGTTTTTAAGTTTCCCCTTCTCCCAGGGAGGGGAGAAGAAGAAGGCTGAGTGAATGAAGGATCAGGGACTCTGAGGACTTTCCAGAGGTCCCAGCCTCTCGACCTTTATCTCTCGGTCCAGGACACACTTCTGAAAATGAGAGGAGTTTTACCCAGGCTGTGTGTTGGAGTGTCTTGGCCTTTCCTGGGGTATATGTACCTCAGGTTTCCTGGAGATCCCCCTCCCCAATCCTTGCCTTCCTGCCTGCAGGCCCCAACTCACCATGTCTGGTTGGTGCTGGGATCTTGGTGCAGCAGGGAGCTGAGCACAAAAAGGCCTCCCTCTGGTGTGACCCAGGGCTGGGTTACATCCACATTGAAGGCCACAAGCATGTTCCAGCCTGTGGGCAAAAGAGGAACATTTAATGAAATAAACACTTTGCTGTGGCTGTAACTTGGCCTTTATTCCCAGAATTCCACCAGATCCTGTGGAGTCATTATCTCTGTTTTACAGGACAGAATTGTGAACCGCTCACCCCCAAGGAGTAGGAGTAGATGTGGGCCTATCTGATCCAGAGCCTCTGATCCTCCTTCTAAACCAAGCTGCATTGGCCCCAGAGCCTCCTCAGAAGACCTTCCATGTAGGCCACTTGATCATACTCTCTGCAAGCCTTTCTCCTGTCCCAGGAAGCAGATTCATCACTGAGTCCTGCACCAAAGTTAAGATAGACCATGAGCCCTCAAAGAGGGCTGTACCCCACTTCAGGTTACCCAATAGAAAACATATGTCCTCAGAAATACCTTCCCTAGAGTGCTTTCTCACCCTTTATTTATTTACAATCCATCAATGGAAGAAAGGATAAACTAATTGTGGATATTTTTTCACATAACAGAATGGGAAGTTACATGCCACTGTAGAAGAAACCTCAGAAGACCTTCATGCTGAGTAAGAAAAAAAGTACTAGATATATATCTACTGTATGGTTCCATTGCTCTAGAACTAGCAACATTCAACTATAGTAAAGCCAGAGTGGAAAAGTGAATAAGGATTTATTGGGAAGGGACAGGAAAGAACCTTCTAGAATGATGAAAATATGCTCTATATTGCCAGAAGTTTTGATTACAAAGTTTTATCTGCTTGTCAAAACATCCTAAATGGTACACTTCAAATTTGTGCATTTCTCTGTATGTACCTTTTACCTTAAGAAAGACTATAGCTGGGAATGATGGAGCATGTCTGAAATCCCAGCTCTCAGGAGGTAGAGCATTTCAAGTTCAATGTCAGCCTGGACTACACATCAAAACCTTATCTTGGGCTGGGAAGGTGGCTCAGTGGTAGAGCGCTTGCCTTGCATGCTCCAGGCCCTGCGTTTGATTCCTCAGCATCACATAAGCAAAAAGAAAAAAGCCAGAAGTGGCGCTGTGGCTCAAGTGGTAGAGCGCTAGCCTTGAGCTGAAGAGCTGAGGGACAGTGCCCAGGCCCAGAGTTCAGGCCCCACGACCGGACCCAAAAAAACAAAAAACAAACAAACAAACAAAAACTTATCTCATTTTTTTTTTTTTGGCAAGTCCTGGGGCTTGAACTCAGGGCCTGGGCACTGCCCCTGAGCTTCTTTTGCTCAAGGATAGCACTCTACCACTTGAGCCACAGCACCACTTCTGGCTTTTTTTTTCTGTTTAAGTGGTACTGAGGAATTGAACCCAGGGCTTCATGCATGCTAGGCAAGCACTCTACCACTAAGCCACATTCCCAGCCCCTTATCTCACTTTTAAAAAAGAACTATAAACAAAAATTATGAATTGCAGCTGCTATGTATATTGGGATATTTATGGATAAAGTGGATGGATGTCCGTAACTTCAAAATGTATCAAAGATGGCTGGAAGATGAACAGATTAAGATGTTAATATGCAAATGTTTTTAGAAGATCATCATGGGTGAGATAAGCCAAGAGCAAAGAGACAAACGGTACATGGTCTCCCTGATAAGTGGATGTTAAATCCAAAATGTTAGGTGATATGACAAAATTAACAGGACTTAAAAAACAAAGAACTTCCACTCATCTGGTCGAACCACTACTAAATATCCTCATGCTGCTGATCACCTGTATGGTGTATATGTGTACACCGTTATATTATAGACCATGATAGACAATTTGCTACAGGAAAGTTAGACTGTATTTGTGACTTTAACTGAGCATCACTATCCCACAATACTGTGAAATTTGGGAAATTATGTAATCACTTAATCACAATTAAAAAAAAAAAACCACCAGAAAACTGGAAGTGGTGCTATGGCTCAAGTGGTAGAGCATGAGCCTTGAGCTGAATTGCTAAGGGACAGCTCCCAGGCCTAGAGTTCAAGCCCCATGACTGACAAACAAACAAAAAAAAAAAGAAAAATGAAAAAGAAAAGAGAGATATCTTTCATGAAATTGTTTCTAACATATTTATAAGATTATTTCTTTTTTGCTTTCTATGTCCCTCCCCCATGGTATAACCTCTGCTTTCACTATATATGATGTTGGCATATGTGCAGGGGAAGGGAAAAAAACAAATCGTTAAAACAGGGATACAGGAGGACCCATTGCAATAATGAGATGTACAAGTCATTATGTCAAAAAACGAACTTTACAGCTTTGGTGGGGGGGGCAGGGAAAGGATGTGAAGGGATGGGAAGGGGAAACAAAGGAGGAGGCTACAATGTTTGATAAGAAATGTACTCATTATCTTGTCCAGGTAATTGTAACCCCTCTGTACAATAAAAATATACAATAAAAAATACGTTTATAATAAAAAAAAAAAGAAGTTCATCATGGTAAACTCTGTCCCAGGGCTGGGAATGTGGCTTAGTGGTAGAGTGCTTGCCTAGCATGCATGAAGCCCTGGGTTCAATTCCTCAGTACCATATAAACAGAAAAAGCCAGAAGTAGCACTGTGGTTCAAGTAGTAGAGTGGTTGCTTTGAGTAAAAGAAGCTCAGGGACAGTGCTCAGGCCATAAGTTCAAGCCCTAGGACTGTAAAAAAACAAATGTGAGTCAAGCGGAAAAGGCCAGATAATGTGATGTTAGGAAAATGAACCCTTAAATATGTATTTTAATGTTTTCGTTTCTTTCATGCATGTATTTCTAATGCATTTATAAGATTATTTCTTTGTTGCTTTGTATGTCCCTCCCCCACAGTGTAACCCCCGCTTTCACTATATTTGATGTCAGTATATTATGTGGAGGAGATGGGGACAAACAAATCGTTTAAGGATTCAGGTGGACCTGTTGCAACAATGAGAAGTACAAAATGTCATGTCAAAACCAGCTTTACAATTTCGGTGTGGGGGGGAGAGGGGGGTATAATTGGGTGGGGGGAGGGGGGTAAAATTGGGTGGGGGGAGGGGGGAGGCAGGGAAGGGAAGTGAAGGGTAAACAAAGGAGGAGGCTGCAATGCTTGGTAAGAAATGTATGCATTATCCTGCCCATGTAATTGTAGCCCCTCTGTACAGTATGTTCTCAAATAAAATAAAATACAATTAAAAAAAAAAAAAAAAAAAAAAAAAAAAAACAAAAAACAAAAAAAAACTGTTCAATTTACAGTCTCTCAACTTTCCTCCCTCCCTTCCTTCCTTCCTTTTTTTTTTTTTTTTTTTTTTTTTTTTTGGTTAGTTGTGGGGCTTGAACTCTGGGCTTGAGTGCTGTTCCTGCACTCTTCTGCTCAAGGCGAGCGCTCTACTGCTTGAGCCACAGCGCCACATCCGTTTTCTAGTGGTTTATTGGAGATAAGCGTCTCACCAACTTTCCTGCCCAGGCTGGCTTTGAACTGCGATCTTCAGATCTCAGCCTCCTGAGAAGCTGAGCACTTGCCTAGGATTACAGGCGTGAGCCACCGGTGCCCAGCGGTGCCCCGTTCTTCCTTCTTTCCTTCCTTCCTTCCTGCTTTCTCTTTCTCTTTCCTTCTTTCCTTCTTTCTGGTCCTGGGGCTTGAACTCTAGTCTGGGTGCTGTCCCTAAGCTTTTGCTCAAGGCTAACACTCTACCATTTGAGCCATAGCACCACTTCCAGCCTTTTCTGAGTAGTTTATTGGAGATAAGAGTCTCATAAACTTTCCTGCCCAGGCAGGCTTTGAACCATGATCCTCAGATCTCAGCCTCCTGAGTAGCTATGATTACAGGCATGAGCCACTGGCACTCAGCTTAAGTTTTTTTCTATATAATATTTTTCATTCAAAATTGTAGGGAGAAAATGGGGTTTGACTAATAACCCCAAAAAGGTCATGACAATTTATCCTCCAATAACAGAAGACTGCCCACAATATCCCCCTGAACTACGAGTATACCTTCTCATTCTTGCTTTAAAAGAAAATCCTCAAGCTGAGCCCTGGTGGCTCATGCCTATAATCCCAGGTACTCAGGAGGCTGAGAGCTAAGGATCAAGATTTAAAACCACCCTGAGAAGGAAGGACCGTGAGACTCTTATATCCCATTAAACAGCAAAAAAGCAGACAGGAGGTATGGCTCAAGAGGTAGAGTGCCAGCCTTGAGTGAAAAAGCCAAATGAGAATGAAAGATACCAAGTTCAAGTCCCAGTAGCAGCACAAAAAAATAACCTATAGATAGGTAGATAGATAGATAGATGGATAGATAAAATAGTATCCCATCATTTTGTTCCAAAGCTATTTTTTTTTTTTTTTTTTGTCGGTCGTGGGGCTTGAACTCTGGGCCTGAGCGCTGTCCCTCAGCTCTTCAGCTCAAGGCGAGCGCTCTACCACTTGAGCTACAGCGCTACTTCCGGTTTTCTGGTGGTTTATTGGAGATAGGAGTCTCACGGTCTCTCCTGCCCGGGCTGGCTTTGAACCGCGATCCTCAGATCTCAGCCTCCTGAGTAGCTAGGATTACAGGCGTGAGCCACCAGCGCCCGGCTTCCAAAGCTATTTTTTAGGGCTGAGAAAGCAGCTTAGTGGTAGAGCACTTGCCTAGCATGTGCAAGGCCCTGGATTTGAATCCAGCGCCAGGTTAAACAAAACAAAAAACTAGTTCCTAATGATAAGTGATATCATTGCTTTGTCTAGAGTTATATGTTGCTCACTCATGTACATTATCCATTTTTGTAAATATGTATCTATCATTTTTTATCTATTTGTGCTTTTTCCTAAAGAAACTGGCCATGGGCTGGGAAGGTGGCTCAGTGGTAGAGCGTTTGCCTTGCATGCATGAGGCCCTGGGTTTGATTCCTCAGCACCACATAAGCAAAAAGAAAAAAGCAGGAAGTAGTGCTGTGGCTCAAATGGTAGAGCACTGGCCTTGAGCTGAAGAGCTGAGGGACAGCGCCCAGGCCCAGAGTTCAGGCCCCACGACCGGACCCCAAAAATAAAAAAAAAAAGAAATTGGCCATGTGTCACAAATATTGTTTCTCCCTGAGTTGCTTGACTTGCATACAGTATTTTCCCATAGCTACTTTTTTTCCTTTATGTCAGTGTGTGTGTGTGTGTGTGTGTGTGTGTGTGTGTGTGTGTGTGTGTGTGTGTGTGTGTGTGTGTGTGTGTGTGTGTGTGTGTGTGTGTGTGTGTGTGTGTGTTACTGCAGGTTGAACCAAGAGCATTGTACATGCCAGACTACTGAGCTTCACTCCATCTCTGTAGACCTGAAACACACCTTGATTGTATTCAGAATTCTCATGTGCATTTGGACCTGTTGCAACTCAGTTCCACCCCAGATGACACCAGCCAATCTCCTCTAACTCAGCTCCATTCCAACATTGGCTACCTGGAAATGGCGTTACCTCCCACAGGTGGAGCTTCCTCCCTCAAGACCACCTCCACTTCTGATGTTCATCAAAAATCCTCAGGTAGTCTTGTCTGAAGTTCTGGCCTTTGGCCATAAACCATTACTGCCGCAACCCCTCCTTGGGTTCATTTTTATTTTTTTCAGTCACAGGGCTTGAACTTGGGGCCTAGACACTGTTGAACTCTTTTGCTGAAGGCTAGCTCTCTAGCACTTTGAGCCATAGTTCCATTGCTGGTTTTCTGGTAGTTAATTGGAGATGAGAGTCACATGGTCTTTCCTGCCTAGTCTGGCTTTGAACCAGGATCCTCAGATCTTAGATTCCTGAGGTGAATGAAGCCCAGTTTTAATTATTTTTTAAAAATTTTTGTGTGTGTGTATAAAAGAGAGAAAAGAGAGAGAGGGAAAGAGAAAGGGGGGGGGGAAGGAGGGAGAAAGGGAGAGGGAAGAGAGAAAGAGAGTGTCCTGGGGCTTGAACTCAGGGTCTGGATGTGGTTCCTTTCTTTTTCCCTAAAGGTTGGTGTTCTACCACTTGAGCAATAGCTCCACTTCTAGCTTAACTGGAGATAAGATTCTCATGGATTTTTTTTTTAACCAGGCTGGCTTTGAACCATGTTCCTCAGATCTGAATAGCTAGTATTACAGGTATGAACCACCAGTGCCCAGGAGAGTTCAATTAAATTTTTTTTTTGTCAGTCATGGGCCTGAACTCGGCCTGGGCACTGTCCCTCAGCTCTTCAGCCCAAGGGGAGCGCTCTACCACTTGAGCCACAGCACCACTTCTAGCTTTTTCTACATATGTGGTGCTGAGGAATCAAACCCAGGGTCTCATGAATGCAAGGCAAGCACTCTACCACTGAACCACCTTCCCAGTCCTCAATTAATTTTTTAGAATGGTTACATAACTCAGGGAAACAAGTATATTTACTGATTTATTATAAGGGATAACATACAAGATCCCGATGAAGAGATAGATAAGGCGAGGCTTGTGGATTGGCACCTATTGTATTCTGGGAACCTAGTCTTTTTTTTTTTTTTTTTTTTTTTTTGTCAGTCCTGGGCCTGGGCACTGTGCCTGAGAGCCTCTTTGTACTCAAGGCTAGTGCTCTACTACTTAAGCCACAGCACCACTTCCAGATCTTTCTGAGTAGTTTACTGGAGATAAGAGTCTCACAAGGACTTTCCTGCCCAAGCTGACTTCAAACCATGATTCTCAGCTCTCAGCTTCCTGAGTAACTAGGATTACAGGTGTGAGCCACCTTTTTTTTTTTTTTTTTTTACTTTTGGAGATGTTATCCCTGAATCCCTGAGATTTTTCACTCTACCACTTGAGCCACATCTCCACTTCCAGCTTTTTTGCTAGTTAAAGATGAGAGTCTCTTGGATTCGATTGCCTGGGATAGCATCAAACGAGTCTTCAGATCTTCAGTGAGACACTGGCTGTACAGCCTTGTTTGGGGTTTTTATGGAGACTTTATTACACATCCAGGATTGATCAAATCATGGGTCATTGGTGATCTCACTGACTTTTAGTTCCTCTTCCTTCCTTAGAGATTGAGAATGGAGCTGAAAGACCCAGCCCTATCATCCTACCTTGTTTCCTGTGAGGAGATTCATCCTGAAGCTGCCCAGGGGCTGCCCACCAACACTCATTCACTAGCTACAGAACACTTTGGAAATTCCAAGATGTATGGATTTGTATGTCAGCTAATAAGGAACAAAAGTCAAACATACATATTTATGCATACATACATATATACATATATATGTGTATGTTTGATTACATATAATATAGCATAATATATATTTTTTGGGGGGGTCGATCGTGGGGCTTGAACTCTGGGCCTGGGTGCTGTCCCTCAGATCTTCAGCTCAAGGCTAGCGCTTGAGCTTCAGTACCACTTCTGGTTTCCTGGTGGTTTATTGAGATAAGAGACTCACAGACTTTTCTGCCTGGGCTGGCCTTGAACTGCTATCCTCAGATCTCAGCCTCCTGAGTAGCTGGATTACAGGTATGAACCTGTAATATATATCACCTGGCTAATATATGTATATTTTCATAGTCTCACAGTAGGCATCTATATTTTATTCTTCTTTCTTTGTATCACTGTTTGTTTGAAAATATGTATTATAAAAATATGCATTATAGGGCTGGGAAGGTGGCTCAGTGGTAGAGCGCTTGTCTTGCATGCCTGAGGCCCTGGGTTCAATTCCTCAGCACCACATAAGCAAAAAGAAAAAAGCTGGAGGTGGCGCTGTGGCTCAAGTGGTAGAGCGCTAGCCTTGAGCTGAAGAGCTGAGGGACAGTGCCCAGGCCCAGAGTTCAGGCCCCATGACCGGACCCCCCCCCCAAAAAAAATATGCATTATAGTGAAAATCACCTACAGTCTGACAAAAAATGATCAGAAGGAAAAAAAAAAACATCATTTTCATTCTACGCATTTGTTGTTGTTTGGGGATATTTTTTTAAAGTGGAACCAGGCACAGTGGAATATATCTGTAATCCCAGTACTTGGAATTGAAAGCAGGAGGATTATGAGTTCCAGGTCAACCTCAGCCTCATAGCAAGACATTGTCCAAAAAAAAAAAAAGAATCCAGTGGAACCAAGAAGGAGGTTAACAGCTAGGTGGTATATACAAGAGCTGGCAGTACTTGCTGTGATGGGCCCTGCTTTGTCTCTGAAGGCAGTAATAACACTCAGTAGAGGCTCAAGAAAGTTATTTTTGGGATAAATGTATTAATGAATAAACAATACTTTAAAGATTAAAAAACCATCAGCATCATTTACAGTTCCTATAACATTGGAAATTATTCTGGTGAAGTACAATTAGTCACATTGTTTAAATTGGAAACATTTCCTTGAGGATTCTCCAGTCAACACAGAGCCAGGCACTGGCAGCTCATGTCTATAACCCTAGCTACTAAGGAGGCTGAGACTGGAGGATCAAGGTTCAAAGCCAGCCTAGGGAGACAAATCCCTGAGACTCTCACCCAGCCAAAAAAAGAAAGAAAGAAAGAAGGAAGGAAGGAAGGAAGGAAGGAAGGAAGGAAGGAAGGAAGGAAGGAAAGAAAGACAGAAGAAAGAAAGAAGGAAAGAAAGAAAGAAGAAAGAAAAAGAAAAAGGAAGGAAAGAAAAAAAAAGAAAATGAACCCTTAGATATGTATCTTAATGTTTTTTTTCTTTCATGCATGTGTTTCTAACGCATTTATAAGATTATCTCTTTGTTGCTTTGTATGTCCCTCCTCCACAGTATAACCCCTGCTTTCACTATATTTGATGTCAGTATAACTTGTGGAGGAGATGGGGAAAAACCAGTTGTTTAAGGATACAGGTGGACCTGTTGCAACAATGAGAAGTACAAGTTGTCATGTCCAAAACGAGCTTTACAACGTCGGTGTGGGGGGGAAGGGGGGGAAGGAGAAGGATTGGGATTGGGGGGGAGGGGGAGGCTGGGAAGGGATGTGAAGGGTAAACCAAAGGAGGAGGCTGCAATGCTTGGTAAGAAATGTACGCATTATCCTGCCCATGTAATTGTAACCCCTCTGTACAGTATGTTCACAAATAAAATAAAATTAAATTTAAAAAAAAAACTGGAAGTGGAGGTGTGGCTCAAGCCACAAAGCTTGAGACCCTGAGTTCAAGCCCCAGGACTGATGGGAAACAAACAAAACAAATGAACAGAGAAGGAACAAACACCCTATCTCAAGTTACTCAGAGCTGCCATCCATTTGTGTCTTCCCAATGTAAAAGCACAGAAAACATGATCAGTGGACCCAAAGTTTCTCTTGTGCGGTAGTCACGGAATCCTCTGGGAATTTCATTATACAAGTGCATGGGTGTACAATAGGGTTCAGGACACATCATCCCAAAATATGACTGCAGTTATGCTTTCAGTCTCTTCTCACCCCACTGCTACATACCATCTGCATGCTGCCTACTTCCAGGCCTTTGCCCATGCTGTTCCCTCCACCCAGCATTCTTCCTTCCTCTCCTTTGCCCACTAGCCTGTTCTCCTGGCTCTGCTCAGACAGTCTAATGTCATCTAGATGATGGGAAGCCTAACAAGGCTGGCCCCTAGGCCCATTCAGACACCCACCTTGTGGTGTCTGACTCTGACTAAACCCTGTCTTTATCAGTGTGACCTGAAACTGTGATCTGACTTGAGTCATCTACTATACCCCAACCCCAAAATCAGCTCAGCACAGGACTGAGCCTAAAAGGGTGCCTTGAAAATGTCAGGATGGGCCAGAGAGCTCTTCTTTGCCCCAGTCTCATCTGTTTTGGTTAAACTTCCAAGTCTTGGTGCAAGACCCCTGAAGGGATTAGGAAAGGGAGGGAAAGGAAAGAGAGCTGTTCACAACCAGCCTGCTAGAGCATCTGCTGTCTCTGGCTACCAGGATAAGGCTCAGAGTTTGAGCAATTTGCTCACGGACCATTAGTAAATTGAGGATTTATGTGTAAGGCCAGGTTGTTCTAAAGTCTTCAGTAAAAGCTGGAAGCAGCTGGGAGCTGGTGGCTCACATCTGTAATCCTAGCTACTTGGGAGGGTGAAATGTGAGGACTGCAGTTTGAAACTAGCCTGGATAGCAAAGTCCATGAGACCCTTACCCTTAATAATCCACCAAAAAGCCAGAAGTAGAGCCATGACGTAAGTGGTAGACTGCTAGCCTTGAGCAAAAAAAGCTAAAGGACAGTGCTCAGGTCTTGATATTAAAGCCAAAGACCAACTCACGTGCACGCGTGTGCACGTGCACGCACACACACACACACACACACACACACACACACACACTCGCTGAAATGTCTGTTGATTAACAGAGATCAAGGAGGGTCACTAATGGCCTGGAGCTGGGCACATCTCGTAGTTTACTGGCAGCTCACTGGGATAGCAGACAGCCCTGATTTAGAGCTGAAAACTAGGTCAATGAGAGCACCCTGTGGAGGCTGGGTGGCGTGAGAGCCAGTATGGGAAGTGGGCGTGGAGGGGGTAGCATGATAACCAGTGTGGGGTGTCTGGGTGTGGAGGGAGTGGCATGAAAACCAGTGTGGGAAGTATGTGTGGGGGCCGGGTAGCATGAGAACCAATGTGGGTGTGGGGGTGGGGGTGCCTGAATCTGGCTGGCATGGCACATTTCACTTTTGCCTGGTTGGTCTCTGGGTCGTGTAACCTCTTCCTTGGCAATTCTCATAGAGACTCAGAAAACAGCATGGACCCCAAGGGTACACAGTCCTGAGTTCAAATCTTTGATATGCCACAGAGTCACTGAAGGACCTTGGGCTGTCAACTCACTTCAGGGCTGTGTGTGTGGCATGGGCCCAGGGTCTGCTGCTGGAAGGCCTGGCATGTGCATATGGGTGTGAGCTGCAGGAGCGCAGAGGTGCTGTCAAAGTCCTCACAGCCTCACCTGCCCTCCTTACAGGCTGCCAGATGTGAAAGCCCAGCTAAACCAGTGTCAGTCACCATACTACCCACAGCCTGCTTCCTGCTGAAGGGCAGCTGAGTAACTAAAATGCCCTCCGGCCTGTCAGCACCATTACCTGCCTCATTCCCTCTGTGTCCTGTTGCTCTGAGCATCCTTCCTGCCCCCCCCCCCCCCGTATATTATGTGTGTGTGTTTATGTTTATGTGCTGACACTGGGGCTTAAACTCAGGGCCTGGGAGCTGTTCCTTAGTTGCTGGGGACCCCTCCCCCCACCAAAAAAACCCCCAAACCCTCAAGGCTGGCATTCTAAGGCTTGGGCCATAGCGCTACTTCTAGCTGTTGGATAATTAATAGAAAGATAAGAATCTCATGGACTCCTGCTCAGGTTGGCTTAAATTGCGATCCTCAGCCTACTGAGGATCTAGCAATTAAGGCATGAGAGACATTAAGGTAAGCATTCTACCACTTAAGTCACAGCGCTACTTCTGGCTTTTTCTGTTTAAGTGGTACTGAGGAATGGAACCCAGGGCTTCATGCATGCTAGGCAAGCACATTCCCAGAACATCACACAGTACTATGGTGATCACTGTTCTCAATAAACAAAGGCCCAGGGGCAGAGTTTGCCACATTTAAGTATGAGCTGACTGTAGAAGTAGGCTTAGTGTTAAAAGAATAATATTTTGTTATTTGCAGGGAAATGGATGGAACTAGAACAAAGCAAATTAAGTGAGGTAAGCCAAGTTCAGAGAGACAAATGGCACATGTTTCCTCTCATTTGTAGAAGCTAGATCTAAAATACCCCAGGACATGATAAACTATACAGGACTCTAGGCATTCACACACAGTGAGGCCAAAGGATACTTTTAAGGGAGAAACACAAAGGTGCAATGCCTATGTGCATCTGATTGTGCTCACGTCAGCAGCACATATACTAAAATTGGAACTATACAGTGAAGATTAGCATGGCTCCTGCACAAGGATGACATGCAAATTCGTGAAGTTCCATATGTGCATCTGATCATATAAAATAACATTTATTAAAGTGGACTCCAGGAAATGGAAACAAGAGGGTTTTTCTTTGTGGTTGTCTTTGCTTTCTTTTCTTTTTGTCTGTTTATCTATCTTGGGAGGGTAAGGGGAGGCACAGAAATGGAGAGAACAAATCAGCAGTAGTACTCACTGGACACCAAGTGGAAAATGAACTATACAATTTGTGGGTGGGGACAGGAGGGAAAAACTGAGAGAGAATAAGGGAAGGAGTGACATTGTCCAAAAAGAAATATACTCTAAGCCAGGTGCCAGTGCTCATACCTGTAATCTTAGCTACTCAGGAGGCTGAGATCTGAGGATCATGGAGTCTGTGAGACTCATCTCTAACAAACCACCAGAAAACTGGAAGTGGCACTGTGGCTCAAGTGGTAGAGCGCTAGCCTTGAGCTGAAGAGCTGAGGGACAATGCCCAGCACCCAGTTCAAGCCCCATGACTGACAAAAGAATATATATATATATATATGTATGTATATGTATATATATATATTATATATATATATATATATATACATACACACACACTCTATCTGCACCCAGCACAGCGCGCATACCCATGTATACCCAGATGTCCTACATATCCCCATGTGTCACACACTTCTTATATCCCATGTGTGCCTGTGGAAGCCACATATAGCCTGTAGACACCCATATATTCTCACACATGCTATATACACCCATATCCCTTATATACACACATTAACCCCCCCATGTACACCTGTGTGCACCACACATGCTCCATATGCAACTTAGACCTCAAACAAGCCAGTTTCCCAGAAGTCTGCATTTCACCCTCCTGCTCACCCACAAACCCCCATCTGTTGCCTGTGCCTGAAATGAGCTTTCTGGGACCTTTTCCAAGTTTCCAAGTCCCACAGCACCCTCCTTGGATGCTCTGCTGGGGCAAGGGGTTGCTGTGTATGAGCTGCCTTCTCATTACACAAGGGCTCAGGCAGGGATAGTGACTTCTGCCAAGGCCCAGCAGGTCCTGGCCTGCGAGGAGCAGGCCCCTCACCCTCCATCTTCCCCCAGAAAGGTTTCTACCTTGGCTGAGGATCTCAGTCCCTAGGGCCTTGGACTCTGGAAGCCCCACTTGCAGGACCCAGGTATGGGTTGCTTTCTAAGCTGAGCAGGGGCCACCTTTCCCACTTCCCAGCATGCTCCAGTCAACAGCACAGTCCTTGGGCTCTGAGGTTCTTTTTTCTTTTGAACCCATATAAGGTTTTATAGGTTGATAGTCTAGTTCCATCCTGAGGTAGAGTCAGGAGGGAGAAGTGAGTTGCTGTGGCCACAGAATGAGTCAGAGCTGAAGACTGACCCAGGGCAGGTCACAGGTTTGCAGGGTGTGCTGGGGGGAAGGGTGGTGGTGGTGGTGCTGGGAACAGGGATGTGAGCAGCCCCAGGTCTCACTGGGTCTATGTACCTGTGCCTAACTCTTCTATACTACCTTTGAGCAATTGCTGTCTCCTGTATTTTTTTTTTAATTACGTTTAGTTATACAAAGGACTTGCAATTTAATAAAACCATTGATGAATACAATGCATCTTGATCAATGTCATCCCATTCAACATTCTCATTCCTGTTTTCCCTGGGAAGGTGGAAGATCAGAGCCAGGCCAGAAATAGTTCTGAATTTGCAACCACTCCGGAAGGCCCAAGAAAGCCCAGGATTTGGGCCACTGGCTCTGTGCTCACAGTCTGAGGGGTGTGTGTGTGTGTGTGTGTACACACACATGCACAAGTATCAGGGCTTGGATGCTGTGCCTTAGCTTTTCTGCTCCAGGCTAGTGTTCTACTACTTGTGCCACAACTCCACTTTTGGCTTTTTGGTGGTTCATTGGCGGTAATAGTCTCATAGACTTTCCTGGCCAGGCTGGCTTCAAACCTCCATCCTCACCCTCCTGAGAAGCTCCTGGCCACAATCAGAGTTCTTCACATTCTCCCTTACCTGCTTTTCAGACCCCCCTAGAACCTCAGGCTCAGGACATGTTACCTTTTTAGGAAGCTCTCAAAAACTGGTCCATCTCTAGGTTTCAGGGCCTCATAGTTCAAAACAGAGCTGTCAGTGTCATTTCTCATACCCAGACCCAGTTGCTTGTGCTCTGGTCACATCCCCACCTCCAGTATAGCCAGGCTTTGACCTTACTGATTTCAGTGGAAGTCTCCATGTGCTTTCAGCCTGGGAAATTAAGTGCCCAGACCTTAGTGGAGTAGATGAATGGCACATGCTAGAAAAGGTGTAGGATAAATGGTGGATATCCCAGTGTGAAGTTGCTAGGGCTGGTGTCCCAGGCCACAGAGGACTCTAGACAGGAATATGGGACTGAAGCAAGAGCGTCAGCCTCTCATACTGCCTTGTTCACAACTCTGTCAGTCCATGTCCCTCTGTGCCACAACATTCTGTTGTTTTTGTTTTTGTGCAAGTATTGTGGCTTGAACTAGGCCTGGCCACTATCTCCTACCTTTCTTTCTTTTTTTTTTTTTTTTGGAGGGGTGGGGGTCCAGTCGTGGGGCCTGAACTCTGGGCCTGGGCACTATCCTTCAGCTCTTCAGCTCAAGGCTAGCGCTCTACCACTTGAGCCACAGCGCCTTCCAGGTTTTTTCTTTTTTCTTATGTGGTGCTGAGGAATCGAACCCAGGGCCTCATACATGCAAAGCAAGCGCTCTACCACTGAGCCACCTTCCCAGCCCCTATCTCCTACCTTTCTTCTCCCAAGGTTAGCACTCTACCACTTGAGCCACAGCTTCGCTTTTAGCTTTTTGGTGGCTAATTGGAGATAAGTCTCCCAGTCTTTCTTGGCTGAGTTGTCTTCAAACTGCAGCTTCCTGCATACCTAGGATCACAGGTGTGAGCCACCAGCAGCCAACTCTTCTTCCTACATAATTTTTTTTTTTTTTTTTTGCCAGTCCTGGGGCTTGAACTCAGGGCCTGAGCACTGTTCCTGAACTTCTTTTGCTCAAGACTAGAACTCTATCCGCTTGAGCTACAGCACCACTTCCCACGCTTTCTGTTTATGTAGTACTAAGGAATCGAACCCAGGGCTTTATGCATGCTAGGCAAGCACTCTACCACTAAGCCACATTCTCAGCCCTGCAGACATTCTTGATGAGGGGATATCAAAGCCCTAAGCCATGAGGGTGAGACCAGCTCCACACCCCTTATGCAACAAATAAAGACAAGTCTAAATTGTTAAATAACAATAAAAAAAAAAAGGAAATTCTAGTTTTGATCTTTGTTTTTTTGGGGGGTCCGGTCCTGCAGCCTGAAACTCTGGGCCTGGGCGCTGTCCCTCAGCTCTTCAGCTCAAGGCTAGCGCTCTACCACTTGAACCACAGTGCCACTTCGGCTTTTTCTTTTTGCTTATGTAGTGTTGAGGAATCGAACCCAGGGCCTCAGGCATGCAAGGCAAGCGCTCTACCACTGAGCCACCCTCCCAGCCCTTAGTTTTGATCTTTCCATGACAAGTATTCTGATGCTTTTCAAATATCAAACATCAAAATCTATCCCAAAGATATGCTTTGCTGGGTGCCTCGGCAGGGTGTGGCCTGCCTCTTGGTGATCTGGCCCCTGACGGGTGTTTATCCTCCATCCCATCTCTCTCTCTCTACCAGCAGATTTGGTTTTCTCATACTGGTCCTCATGGCTGGACTTGCCTGGCTTTCAGAGACTCAAGCTCTTGGGAGCCTTGATACAGCTATGCCTGCTGCCCACCCTGTCTTCTTGCCAAGACCCCCAGAAAGAAAGTGTGCCTGGATGCCAAGGTAGCTACCCTGGCCTCAAGCTTGCTGAGTAGTCTCCAGGGCCACTCATTTGGTAATATTCTATTTTGTCCCTGGATCCTTCAAAGTGGACTCAGGACTTAGTTTACCTAGAGTGGTTTCCATGGGTGTAGGAAGGGGGTACAGAATGGGATGGACCCCCAGCAGCAGAAGTGCATCTGCCCTTCCCCCACGTCACAAACAGGAAGTAGGTTCCCCCAATACCCATTCTCTACCTTGCCACACTTGCCCCTACATTCTCTTGCTAATGCCTCCATCCGCCTAAGTCCTTACTCTCATTAGTAGAACTTCTGCTCTGTAATAGAAGGATGAGGCACGCTGGATAGAGTGGGCACTACTAGCCTCCAGACTCTGGGAATTGATTTGCACAGGTCCAAAAGAGAAAGAGCTCTGGAATCTGAGCCACTGGCCTTCAGTGGTCAACACAAAGCCTCCGAAGCTCTTCCCAGAGTCTGGAGAGCTGATCCACCAAGTAGGAGCACTTCCCTGGGGAAGTACCCTTTTTGATCTGCACCCCAGAGCCCCATCAGACAGACAAGGTTGTACTCCACAGACATCCAGCCCATGCTGAGGGCACAGTAGCCAGTGGGTGAGGTTAACTTACCAGCCACACAGAGAAGAATGTGAAAGAGCCACATGCTAGCTGTAGAAGAGGCAGCGGGGGAGAGCAGAGTGGGGAGTCACTGATGGGCCGCAGTGGGAGCTCAGCTTCCCCTCCTCAGCTGGGAGGGCGGTGACAGAGGCACACACACAGACAAAGGC
Organism: Dipodomys merriami; assembly: GCF_024711535.1. NCBI lineage: Eukaryota > Metazoa > Chordata > Mammalia > Rodentia > Heteromyidae > Dipodomys > Dipodomys merriami. The sequence continues at coordinate 7,186,150 of NW_027206168.1, read as the reverse complement.
CCACAAGGCAATGTGTTGGTTTCAAGTGCACAGCCAGCATGTGGTTTCCCTTGCAGCTGTGGGCTAGGACCCAGAACCTTGCAGACAACTGCAGCTCCATCACTGATTTCTATCACTCAGAGTTGGGCTTGGACTGGGGTTACAGTCCCGAGTGTCCTTGGCAAATGCCAGAAGTGCAGGAACATGTATTATCCAGCCCATTGTCTGTATCCATATGAATTCCAGGCCTCCTAGCCTGCTCCAGAATTCCCCATCAGACACCTCAGCTCACCAACTAGTCCAGATCTCAAAGGGGACTCCTCCCATAAGAAGTGCCTTACCACCAGAAACCGGGTTCTTCCTGTTCCTGAGACTGCAAAGGGCCAAGTGAGCAGAGTGACCCAGTGTGTTGGATGAAGTCACTGACTTGATCCAATCAAGGCTGGATTTTCTTCCAAATCTGGTTATAAGCATTTGATGCTAAGACTCCTTCTGCCCTCTACTGATGCATACACAGAGCACGCGTGCGCGCAAGCACGCATGCACGCACACACACACACACACACACACACACACACACACACACACACACACACACACACACACACACGCACAGAACTGAGCTACAGACCTAGCAGCAGGGTTCAACTCCCTAGTGTTTAGCACACCTTTCCAGGCTGCATCCCCATTAGGGGCTGTCATATCTATAGGTCAACAGAATTCCCTATCAGTCAGCTTTGCCCATGTGATTGTCAGCACAGATGTTCTTCAGGCTGCCACAAATATATAAGTTCTGCCCTTATATAAATAGCTCTGTGGTGCTGGGCACAGTGGCACATGCCTATAATCACAAAACTCAGGAGGATGAGATGGAGGATCATAAGTTCAAAGTCAGCCAGGGCCACATAGTGAAACCCAGTCTCAAAGACGAAACAAAAACTATGGAGGTGTGCTGCACTAGACCACACTGTGCAATTCAGTAGCCACAAGAGGCGGATGCGGCCTCAAAAAGTCTTCAGCACAATGAAAAATCTTTTCTTTTCTTTTTTGCCAGTCATGGTGCCTGAACACTGGGCCTGGACACTGTCCCTCAGCTCTTCAGCTCAACGCTAGTGCTCTACCACTTGAGCCACAGCACCACTTCCAACTTTTTCTGCTTATGTAGTGCTGAGGAATCCAACCCAGGGCCTCATGCATGCAACAAGCACTCTACCACTGAGGCACCTTCCCAGCCCCAAATCTTTTTTCTTCTTCTTCTGTGTACACCTATATATTTACAATGGACAATCTTAAGTTCAGAAAAGCAAGTGTTAGATGGACATCTGTAGCCTCAGCACTCTATGAAATGTTAGTGTTGACATACAGTGAACAACGGTGTTGACTTAATGCCTACATTAATGGTTGGCTTGCTTGGCCAACCATTCTGTGAAGATTCTATGACACCTCAAACATTTCTGCTTTGGTCTGACAGAATACCTATGAGGAGAGTGTAGACTATTATCAGAGTAGAGATTGCAGTTCCTCACTTCCCCCTGTACACCACCCCACAGGGAAGCTACAGGTTGAAAAGGCCTGAGTCTGATGGCTTGGCTGTCACATCACAATGCAGACCACCCAAAAGCCTTCAGACAAGGATGCATTGGGAGCTGCAGCCATCTTTCCGCCCCTGTAGGACTTAGGGTCCCTTCTCCTCTTCCAGTTTGTTCTGAGTTCTACGGCTTCTTCCTAGCAATGGCTCAGAAAGGAAGAGTGTAATATAGTATCCCAAAACACATCCTTGGTAGGGCAGGGTCATTCACACAAGATTTGCTCAAGAAGCCAGATGGAGTGTTTAGAGGGTGAGCCTCAGGTGATGTCAATGTCCAGAGGCTGGTCATTCCTTGCATCTCTGAAGCCATCTAGAATAACAACACCTCTCATATCTATCCAAGATGCATTTATCCAGGCTCATCAGCGCAGGAGCATGCAGAGGGCCCCTTTAAGCCCATCCAGAGGGGACACATTTGGCTTTGTTGTGTGAAGTTCTTGCCTGACAGTATCTAGTACAAGGTTATGAGTTCAGCAGATACACACTTAAAAGAAATATGAAAATAATTTTCTAACTGGTTTTATTTTAAACAAACATTAAGGGTCAACTTAAAGGATCACACAACTGAACTGTGCTCTTCAGTGTCAACCAATGTCCAATGTCCAATACCAATGTCATGCCTGTAATCCTAGCTACTTGGAAGGCTGAGACAGAAAGGATCATTTTCCTAGGCAAAAAAAAAAGCAGCTTACATGGGGCTGGGAAGGTGGCTCAGTGGAAGGCGCTTGCCTTGCATGCATGAGGCCCTGGGTTCGATTCCTCAGCACCACATAAGCAAAAAGAAAAAAAAAAGCCGGAAGTGGCGCTGTGGTTCAAGTGGTAGAGCGCTAGCCTGGAGCTGAAGAGCTGAGGGACAGTGCCCAGGCCCAGAGTTCAGGCCCCACGACCGGACCCCCCACCCCCCCCCCCAAAAAAATAAAAAAACAGCTCACAGAATGCCTTCTCAAGCAATAGCTGGGCATGGTGGCATGTATCTGTCACCCCTGCTTAAATGGGGAGAGTCAAAATTTCAGGTCAGCCCAGGTGGAAAAGTCTACAAGACTCCATCTCAATGGAAGCTGACACAGTGGCTACAAAAACCAGATGTGAAAAACAGGATCACAGTCCAGGCATGCACATGGGTAGGAAGTAAGACCTTACCTGAAAAGTAAACTATGGAAAGAGAGGTCTGGGAATGTGGTTTAGTGGTAGAGTACTTGCCTAGCATGCATGAAGTCCTGGGTTCAACTCCTCAGTATCATATAAACAGAAAAGGCTGGATGGAAGTGGCACTGTGGCTCAAGTGGTAGAATGCTAGCCTGAAGCAAAAAGAAGCACAGGGAGAGTGCCTAAGCCCTAAATTCAAGCCTCCAGGACTGGCAAAAAAAAAAAAAAAAGAGGGCTAGAGGCAGAGCTGGCTCAGCAGTACAGTGCGTACCTAGTAAGCATAGGCCTTAAATCCAAATCCTAGCACAAATAAATGTATGAAGGTCAGTGTCATATAAAAGACAAAGGCAGGCTGGGAAGGTGGCTCAGTGGTAGAGTACTTGCCTTGCATGCATGAAGCCCTGGGTTCAATTCCTCAGCACCACATAAACAGAAAAAAAGCTGGAAGTGGCGCTGTCGCTCAAGTGGTAGAGTGCTAGCCTGGAGCTGAAGAGTTGAGGGACAGCGCCCAGGCCCAGAGTTCAGGCCCCACGACCAACAACAACAACAAAAAGACAAAGGCTGCCCAATCATTCCAGAGAGAGGAGAGAGCTAAAGGCAGCCCAGTACTTAATGCTGGATTGGATCCTGGACTAGGAGAAACTGCTTTAATGTTCATTACTTGGACAGCTGGCAAGACGGAACCATAAACTACAAATTATCAACTATTACAATGATCAGACACCATCTTTCTTCAATTGGGTAACTATACATGATATAACCTTTTTTTTTTTTTTTAATGTTTCTAATAGACCTTTAGTAGATACTAAACATTTCATGGTCTGGGAAGGTGGTTCAGTGGTAGAGCGCTTGCTTTGCATGCCTGAGGCCCTGGGTTCGATTCCTCAGCACCACATAAGCAAAAAGAAAAAAGCCAGAAGTGGCGCTGTGGCTCAAGTGGTAGAGCGCTAGCCTTGAGCTGAAGAGCTGAGGGACAGTGCCCAGACCCAGAGTTCAGGCCCCATGACCGGACACCCCCAAAAAATAAAAAAATAAACATTTCATGTTTTCATTTATCTGAGAGGATATCCTTGCTCTCAGGAAACCAAACTGTAGGGATGTAAAGTCATCATATATGCAAATAGAATAGTTTGTGACCCAGCTAGAGCAGGGGTGAGGACAGAAGGGGATGCAAAACATGACTAGTAAAATGTGGCAAAATCTTCTTTGCTCTACCCTTGACACTGTGCTGTGATTTTTGAAATTATTTCAAAATAAAAAGCTTTAGAAATGTTCAGGGAGAGGAGAGGTGTATAGTCTGTGGCAGATCTGCTATCTGGAGAAAGTGAGTCACAGTACAGGATGTGGCCCACCAGTGCAGGGATGTCCTCTAGCTTGCCTTCAGCTATGGAAAATGGTTCTACGTACCCACCTGCTTTCTAAGTCCCTGGACGCTGTGAAGAATAAATGTGAAGAGCAAAGATCACAGGGGACCTGGAGCAGACAGAGCAGTGATCTGCACTGAGTACTCTGTAGGGAGCACTAGACTCGAGGCCACCAGGTGAGATATCTTATGGCTCCTGACCTCACAAGTGAGGATGTTGACTCCAGAGAGACCCAAGGCCAAGGGCTGAGCTGAGACCCAGACAGCTCTTGGCTCCTCCAGAATCAGTACTCTGGGCCACTACAAACTCTACCTGCAGACCCATAGCTTTGAGCTTTCAAAGAGCACAGCCCTCATTCTACACAGTGACATAATCGTACTACTGGTGAAACTGGAAACATTACTGAATCAAACTGTATTCCCCTTATGCTGACACTCTGATCTCTAATCTGTCTATATCTGAAGATACAACTTTTGTTTAGTTAAGGTAGTAAGAGTAGTGTTTGGATCTAATCTCTTAGGGTTGGTGGCAGACTGATATATTAGGCTGCTTTCCCAAGAATCTTCCAAATTCAAGATTAAGAAGGAAAGAGCTTTTTTCAGTTGAGTGTATAAGGTAGGAGTCCCTAGGGCCTAGCTCTAGTCATCTTAGTTTTCTCCAAGACATTACCTAAGCTGAAAGTGCTCATAACCCCTGTAGAGAACCCTTATCCATGAGAATTAGACTATATCACAGGATCGAACACTACAACACCCCTCTACGAACAGAAAGACAGAAAGGTCAGTGCTTAGCTGGGTGCTGGTGGCTCACTCCTGTAATCCTAGCTACTCGGGAGGCTGAGACCTGAGGATCACAGTTCAAAGCCAGCCCAGGCAGGAAAGTCTATAAGACTCTTATTTCAAATAAACTACTCAAAAAATTGGAAGTGGTACTGTGGCTCAAGGGGTAGAGCACTAGCCTTGAGCTGAAGAGCTGAGGGACAGTGCCCAGGCCCAGAGTTCAAGCCCCACAACTGACAAAAAAAAAAAAAAAAAAGGTTGGTGCCTTTTCCCCTGCCCATAGTGTGGGCCTCTTAACTCTCACTGCTCCAGGGATGAAAGTGAAAAACAGTCTGAAATAACACCACGTCTGAACTACTTCAGTATCTGGGTATCCAGAGATGGGCTCTGGAATTGCTCAAGCAGGGTAAGACTCCCCAGGCTGGGTAATAACCTACTCAAACACCACCCTGACTTTACTATTACTAATAGCACAGCAAACTCCTATTTCAATCTCACAATTAAAACAGGCTTGGGTCAGCATTCTCCTTATTGCTCCCAGAAACATTCAAGTTATTTGAAATATTCAGAATATAATGGGGGAGGCTATATTTTTTCTACTTCTAAGTTTTATAAACATGTAAAACTAAAGTTCTAGATGTAGTGATCTGCTATTTTCAAAACAATCAAAAGCATTCTCTTTTAGTTCTAACATTGAAAGGGAGAACTGGCTTACCTTTTTCCTAACTTATTGTTATATAAAGTTTAAAAGCAAACAGTTCTAGCCAGACACTGGTGGCTCACAACTGTACTGTAATCCTTGCTATTCAGGAGGCTGAGATCTGAGGATCACGGGTCAAAGACAGCCTGGGCAGGAAAGTCCATGAGACTCTTATCTCCGATAAACAACCAGAAACCCGGAAGTAGAGCTGTGGCTCAAATGGTAGAGCGCTAGCCTTGAGCTGAAGAGCTGAGGGACAGTGCCCAGGCCCAGAGTTCAAGCTCACAACCAAAAAAATAAAGCAAATAGTTTCTGTATCAGACTTATTTGTGGGAAACTAAATCTTGCTGGTTTTTAGCCTAAGTATTCATTAACATTTCACTATAACCTTGAAGCTGGCTGGCAAGCAAGCCTGAGGAACACTACTCGAGGCAGAGCTGACAGTGGGAATGAGCTATTTCCTGTCACCTTCTGTACTGCTATCACTTTCCCTCACTGACAGTACTAAAAGCTAAGAATTGGCTTGCAGGACCCTCTTTCAGGCCTCTTATCTACCTGCTAGCTTTCTTTCCTCTTGTCTTGGAACAAATGAATGTTTTTGTTATGTTTTGTTGTTGTCAGTTGTAGGGTTTGCACTCTGGGCCTGGGGGCTGTCCCTCAGCAGTTCAACTCAAGGCTAGCGTTCTACCACTAGAGCCACAGTACTACTTCCAGTTTCCTGGTGGTTAATTGGAGATAAGAGTCTCACAGACTTTCTTGCCCAGGGTGGCTTTGAATGGTGATCCTCAGATCTCAGCCTTCTGAGTAGCTAAGCTAGGATTATAGGCATGAGTCACCCGCATCTGGCTTGTTTTGTTGTCTGAGACCAGGACTCAACCAGTAACTAATGCTCTACCACCTGAGCCATACCTGCAACCTGAAATGAATGCTTTCCTAAAATATATTCTGGCTAGGTCCCAGTGGCTCATGCCTAGCTACTCAAGAGACAGATCTGAGGATTGCTATTCAAAACCAGTCCTGCCAGAAAAATCTGTGACACTCTCACCTCCAACCAACCACATAAAACAGGAAGTGGGACTGTGGCTCAAGTAGTACAGCACTAGCCTTGAGCAGAAGCTCAGGGACAGCACCCAAGCCTTCAGTTGAAGCCCCAGTAGTGACAGCAAAATACAAAACAAAACAAAAAACTCTGGATTATCTCTATGATTTCTCAAGCAAATTCTTTTTGTAAAGCTTCAGTTCAGATACATGCAAGTCATTAAAATACGATGTTTACCAAAGCCTACTTAATGAGTGTTTTTTCACACAATCCAGCATATGTGCCATTAAATAATCTTGCCCTTTTTATATCCAGTGGTCCCATCTAGAATTAGTCTGTAGACTGTGGTGCCAGAGGTGGGATGGAGCACTGTTGTCCATTCATATCCTGAGCAGTTCTGAAGCACTATTTACTTCAGGCTGGCCTGATGTGATGATATAGAGAAAACAAAATAACAATGAAGTAAATTATTTTTTTTTTAAAAAGAGAGAAAACAACATAAAGATACCTGCTCATTTGGAGCTCACAGGCTAGAAGGAAAATCGCGCGTGAAAATAGTACATTTTATATACATTGCAGATGAATGAGGACAGGCCTGTAAGAGTGTCCAGGGTCTCAGAGAATGAATCTCCCCATGAGGCTGGGGATTTACAAATTCCATAAATACTTACTGACTTGCAAGGGGGCAGGCATGATGCTAAGTACTGGGAAAATTCCAATGAAATTACAGCTTGCAAAACAGACAACCTAGGAACTAGGTTGTTACTAGGAAATTACATTCCAAAATATAAATGTACTACTAGGAAATTACATTCCAAAATATAGATGTACTAGGTTAGGGCTGTAGTGATTTAGAATTAAACTATAGTTAAACATTAAAGGTGCTTTAATTTTTTGTTTTGTTTTTAAGGAGGCAGGCAGGGACAGTGTAAAGCAACTGCAAATTCCTTGGTCTATTCTACCTCTTCTTCCCCTCAGTGGGCCCACAGGGAGGAAAACCCAGGCAAATGTGTAGCTCTAATGTTCCTATGGGCTATATAAGTTTCAAAACTCCTCAAAAGTGACCCTGCTCATTGAATGTTCTATTGTCTAAAAATAAGTGAGTTTTGTACAAGCACTTTAGGCCAAGCACTTCACCTGATGCTCAACCAAAGAAATGAGTTTTTCACACAGCAAGAATTCACTGCAAGAAATCTGGTGTTCTTCAATATGGCACATATCTTGGGATTTCCAAAAGGAAATATGATACTCCACTTTAACTTAAACATTCAGACTTTACTAAGAAGGCAGGACTGAGATGGGAAGGTGAAACATCACTGTGGGCGTGTACTGTACAGCCTGGAAAGCCAGTGAGATCATGATAGACTAGGAACTAACGGGAGCATGGCAGGGGAGAATAGGCCAACTATATTGCAAGAGGCTAGATTCTGACCAGCTTTTTAAGTCATCAAGGAGTCTAGGTGAAGCTCTGGAAAGGTTTCAGGCAATGGAACAACAGAATTATATTTACATTTAAGAAAGTTCATCTTGAAGCATATGAAAAGATGACCACTCTTAGTAGTCTTTAGGGAAATATAAATCAAAACCACAGTGAGATACCACTTCATGCTGGAAAAATAAGAAATACTGGTGAAGAGGTGGGGAAATCTCAAATAAAACTGATAGTTGCTTGGAGAAACAGCTTAGCAGTTCCTTAAAAGATTGGCAATAGAGTTACAATTGACCCAGAAATTCTAAGTATAAACTCATGAATAATGAAATACATGTCCATGAAAAAAACCTGTACATAAATATTGATAAAAACTGATTCATAATAGCCAAAAAGTACAAAAAACCTAAATGTCCATTAACTGAAAGAAAATGTGGTAAAGAAAATGTGGTAAAGCCATACAATGGAATGTTATTTAACAATTTTAAAAAATGAAGTGCTGATACATGCTATACATGGATGAACCTTGAAAATATACTGTGAAAAAACTCAGTCATAGATATGTAGTATGTGACTCCATTTATGAAATGTTCATAATAGGCACAGCCATAATGACATGAAATAACAGCTATACAATGCTGTAGCTATCCTAAATCCATTGATGTATACATTTTATTTATTTTTTTTGACAGTCTTGGGGCTTGAACTCAGGGCCTGGGCACTGTCTTGAGCTTCTTTTGCTCAAGGCTAGCACTCTACCACTTGAACCACCACGCTACTTCTAGCCTTTTCTGATTATGTGGTACTGAGGAATCAAACCCAGGGCTTCATGTATGCTAAGCAAGCATATTACCACTAAGCTACATTCCCAGTCCAGTATATACTTTAAATGGAAGAATTGTATACTATATAAATCACAACTCAATTAAATTACCAGCAACAACAAAGGTTCACCCTGGCTACAGGGTGCAGAATGAAGAGGGAGAGCAGAGAAGAGGCTTTTATACAGAGGGAGTAGGACAGAGGTTAATAAGGGGAAGGATTCATGAGATTAGAAAAGAAAAGTACAAGGGATGGAAGGTTTACGTCTTGTGATGGGTTCCTCAAGATCTCCTGGGTACCTGGTACCTCTCCCTCCCAGGGAGGACAACAGGAAAGAGAAATGAGGTATCTGCAATTATCATCAAGTAGCAAAACTATATTTAACATTACATGTAAGGACTAAGCCTGCGTGTACAGATAGCACCCGAGGTACAAGCTGCCTGTGGCTGTCCTATTATTCACTCACCCCAATCACCGAAGACAAGGCTGAGACAGACAGAACATGCTTAAGATGCTGGAAGACCTGAGTGGCCAAGTGCAGGTTAAAGAACATAAGAGGCTTGGAAGGCCAATCACTTTTAAGTTTCGTGTTTCTTTTTGCACTTAGGGGGCCTATGTGGCTGCTAAAGGGCATTTTTCTTGGCTCACTTTTGAGTGCATACCCCTTTTATAGTCTTCCCTGATCTCTACCAGGAGACAGACGAGTGGTAAAAGGCTCTGGACAAAGTGGTACGAGATGCTGGTAGGAAAGGGCCATGACAGGAAACAAAAAGAGATGCCTATGAAGGGGCATTTTTTAAACCCCTCAGAAGTCATGGCAGGTACAAGCACAAGCTGAACTAGTTTTACTCACTAGAGACTGTAATAGGATGAAGGTAAGTCTCTGTCTACCACCTCAAGGCTATCCTTAGTTGTTTCCTTGACTATCCAGTCACCTACATCAGAAAACAGCACTGCTGGAAAGAGTAAGACCACTGAGTGCTGCCAAAAAAGCCAGGTCTCTACCAGCCCATTCATTAGCTAGATGGGGAAACCAAGGCCCAAACCCACAGGACAGTGCTAATGACTCTCATGTCCTTACAGTTCTTTCTCTAAGCATACCCTGAGCCCTCCTCCTATGAGCCTAGCTCTAAACTGTGTGTTTTCCAAAGCAAGAAGAGCTGAGAACCCTGTTTTCAAATGAAGAGGAACTAGAGCCAATTCTTTCATAGCATCCTGAAAAGCTGAAACATATTCTGGTTACACATGCACCTCTTCCTACAAGGATGAGGGGAAAGCAACTTAGCCAATAAAATATGGTGTAATAGTTTGTAACTCTCCAGTCTCACAGCTTTTTACTTTATTAGCAACACTGTTCTGCATCCATTCACATCAGTGTAATCAGCCACTAATTTGACATCAGCATAGCCATGAATGAACAACTCTGGACTCCAGGATCACACTAGGTATGGAACAATTCAGGCAGGAAAAGAGCTGTGACATCACAAATGGACAAGGACTAATTACTATTTCTAACTCTCAAGTTCTAATGAACTAAAGGGAAATGTGGCTTTAAGCCTGTAGAGAAACACAATATGAAATACTTCAAAATAAAAATCAGACAGAAAAAAAAATTCTACCTCCTGTTCATAACCTAAACCTTCTTTAAACTATTACCATGTTTGCTAGGCTTCTCTTCTTTTTCCTCCCTTCTTCCCTCCCTCCCTCCGTTTGCTAGTCCCCCCCCTTTCTTTCTGTGTATTTGTGTGCTTACATTTGCATGTGTACCAGTAATGCAGCTTGCACTTAGGGCCTCATGTTCTTGCTTGACTTTTTTACTCAAGGCCTAGAACTCTACCACTGAGCCACAGCTCCTATTTCTAGCTTTTTGCTGGTTAATTGGATATAAGAGTCTCCTTAGATCTCAGCTTCCTGAGTAGCTAGGGGTATAGGCATGAGCCACAAATGCCTGGCTATTTGCCAGTTTTTCTGGGTATGCACTCCACCACTTGAGCCATTCCTCAGTTATAAGTTGCCAGTTTTGAATAAGTCTTCAGCCATATCTTGGAGACAGAATAGACTATCAACGGATCACTTCTAAGGTGATAACTAACAACACATGATCCCATCTCAGATGGATGGATTTTTTTACTACAGTGGCCAAAAGCAAGTTGAACTGTATACAACAAACAGACCATACAATTAGGGCCATTTAAAAATAATGAGACTCCTCTCTTTGCCTTCTTCCAAAGTATATAATATATATTTAACAGCACAAAAAAGACGCCACTTGAGCTTCCCCTGTAGTCAATAGGAAGAAATTCCACATATAAAAATTAAAAATTTAAACTTTTAAGTCATTAATATTTTTAAACATAATACAGACTTAAAAATTGTTCAACAGTAACCCATGACCCCACCCTAGCACATAAATCAATCCCATATCCACAAGTCACAGTTTTTGTTCCTAAAAATCCCACAGCACTGAACTTGATCTTCATATCAAGCTGGAGCCAATAAGAGGCCCTAACAGAAATCCCCAAGGGAAGAACGGAAGTGCAATCTATCAGAAGCTCAATCACTGCTGCAACTCTTATCTACCTGGGTATCAGGTGCACCTCTGAGGTCAGGTCCATGAGATTCGGCCCTCATACTAGGTCCTGGAAGAGTGAGCTGGCAGCTTCCCTCATCTTCCCCCTCGAAGGCTGTCCAGTAAGCACCTGGGAATTGACTTTTCCTGGGAAAAGGGTGCTGGTAACAGCTGTCAGGGCCAAGGCAATAGTGAGAAGTTCAGTTCTCTGCTCTTTGGATGAACTGTGTAAAACATTTCTTTTAAAAGACAATGTTAAAAATATTAAGAAAAATGTCTACAAAATCTGGAGGGCTGCCTTTTTTCTCAAAGGGTAAAGCTTGGTGGGGTGGTGGGAAAGCTGAGGGCCCAGAACTATAGCTCTGCAGCAAAAGGTAGAGATGCCCTTCAAAATGTGTCACACTCTTATGATGTCCTGCCGAAGCAGCAAGAGCTGAGGGTGGCTGTAAGAGGAGGGAGGGGTGCAACTCCTGCAGGGAAGGCTCCTACTGTGAGCCTCTGTGTAAGAATGTCAGGCTTAGGACAGCTGCCAAGGCCAGGGACATCAGGACTCTGCCTCTGAACCAGAGGTGCTTTCCCGACTAACTTCAATCTGGAGAGATGGTAAGTTATCTAACCGGCTCTTCTTTTGACGAGACTGTTCTTTCTCCTTAATGAGAGCCCCCCATGCCCTCTGAAGCTCAGAGTCATCTTCCTCAGTGCCAGGCGTCCTGTGAACCACTTTCTTCGTATTCTTCTCTTTGGTCTTGGGTGCAGATCCTAAGCGAGTCCATAAGCTACCTATTTGGGAGAGAAGGCATTTCAGTTTGGCAGCCAACACTGAGCTGTACTATAGTTCTAAGGAAGCAGGGGTTCTGCCAACACCCAATATGCAGAGAACATCTGTGGTCTGCACATCTATAGCCACTTCTGCAAATGGAGGAGATGGATCCCAGAGGGAGATTCTCATTTCCAGTGGCAGGTGCCCCCACACTAGGCACAAGATAAACACCCAAGAGGTTGTTTCCTGACCCATCTATTCCATCCAGGTGAGATTCATGTGCCTAATGCAATTTTGTTCTGCCAAGAAACTGTCAGCTCTAACATTCTGCAAATTGAGGTACTTTACACTATAAACTACTTTCAGATTTCTGACTAACCATCCATTAATTTTTTGGAGTATATTTTATTAAAAAAAATCTAATGAATACCAGGGTATGGTACATACTTATAATCCCAACACTTAGAAAGATGATGCAGGAAGACTGTGAGTTCAAACACAGTTTAAGGCCTGAGCTACATAGCAAGATCCTGACTCAAAAGCTTAAAACAGGTATGACTGGAGGCATGGCTTAGCTGTAGAACATCTGCCTACCAGTTCAAACCCTAATACCACCCCCCACAAAAAAAGAGAGAGAGAGAAAGAAGTATGTGTTTAGAATTTTGTAGTACAGACACACTGTAAGACAATTACAAGTTGTATTTATGAGGAAAGTTGTATTTATGAGGAATACAACAAATATGGAAAAATGATCACAATAAAAACCCTACATAAAAAGGGCAGAGTGTACATATGCACAAAGTCTGGAATACACATATAAAACTAAAAATTATTTGTCCCGAACTCAAAAAAGGAGGACTGTGTATTCTTTTCAACTTCCTAACTTTTCCCATCAGCATTATAATGATGATGATGTTGACAACAAAGATCACATAAAAGGAAAAATCACTTTGTTTTACCATGTGCTGCTTCCTGCCTCTCTTCTATGCTATCCTCCCTATCCTCCGCTTGTTCCCAATCCTCAGTCCCATCAGTTTGTACCCACCTGATTTCTTTTCCCGGGTATCAGAGTAGAGGCCTTTAACATCTTGCCTGGCAACCCCTAGCCTACTATGCACATCTGAAGAGGGCTCTCTCCGAACCACTGGGTTACTACCGAAAGCCTTTTCTGGAGAATATGGTCTTTTTCCTAACCGCTGGCGAATATCTGGAAAAAGAAAAAAGTACTACTGTTACCAAGTATATATGCTTCACTACCGGTATTGTCAGCCTGAGATCCTAAAGGATCTTGTACCAAATCTTACTGAGTGATGTCCTGAAACAATCAGGCCTCTAAAAACCTTTTTTCTTCATTACTTTTCTTTTTTTTTTTTTAACTGTATTTTTTTTGTCTTTTCTTTTTTGGTACTGGGGATCGAACCCAGGACATTGCACTTGCTAGGCAAGCGCTTTGCCACTGAGCTACATCCCAGCCCATCTTCATTACTTTTCTTGTTTGTTTCCTAAGGAAATCTCTTGATTCCCCCAGGAAAACTCAGGGAGTGTCAGGAAAACAACCTCATCCAGAAGCTTCTGAAGCAGAATTACCTCTTTTGTGTTTTAGTTAGCAAATGTATTTTTCCTCCCACCTCTTCAACAAAACTGCTGTAATGGTAACTCATGCCTATAATCCTTGCTATGAGGGAGCTAAGTTTATGAGAATCACAATTTGAGGGCAGCTAGACCAAAAAAGTTAACAAAACCTCCATCTCAACTAATAAACTGGATACAGTGGCATGTGCCTGTCACCCCAACTGTGCATGTAATGTGAATAGAGGGGTTGGGTTATAGTCTATGCCAGCCTAAGCAAAAAGTGAGACTTATCAATAAGTGGAAAGAACTGTGGCTATGACTCATGACTGCCTGTCTAGTGAGCCCAAGGCCCTGGGCTCAAATCCCAGAATTGAAGGAAAAAAATAAACAATAGCAACAGCAGAGCCATGTTTATTAGCAGAAGCCTCATGCTGGGGTTCTTCCCATCTCACATGCCTCTTCTAGAGTGGCACCACACCCTTTGTTCACCAGGCTGAGTCTCCTCTGTGGCTTCTCTGCCTTTATTCCTTACTTTCCAGCCCCTAGTCTTCCAAGGTATCCTGCATCCCATTCTCATCTTTTTCTGTTACCACTGTCATTGACATAGTTCAGGCCTTTGTTTCTGAACTCTATCCCAATCTAGGCCAGCCCAAAGTTTTCCTTCTTTAACAGGTATAAGATCTGGCTAGCTGGGCACCGGTGGCTCACACCTGCAATCCTAGCTACTCAGGAGGCTGAGATCTGAGGATCACAGTTCAGAGCCAGCCTGGGCAGGAAAGTCCATGAGACTCTTCTCTCCAATACACCAGCAGAAAACCAGAAGTGGCACTGTGGCTCAAGTGGTAGAGTGCTAGCCTTGAGCTGAAGAGTTGAGGGACATCACCTAGGCCCAGAATTCAAGCCCCATGACCAAAAAAAAAGAAAAAAAAGAAAAAGATCTGGCTACTTTCCTTCTCAAAAAATAAAGGCAATTGAGATCTTATTCCTTCCCCAGGACTAACTCTAAAGCCATTTTCTCTAGAACTTCTCTAAGAATTCTTCTACTATTCTCCAGTAAATATGTGGAGGGAGCCCTTGCACAGACTTCTCACATGCTGGCACCCAAGCCAGGGTCTGGATCACAGCAACCACATGCACAAAGCATGAGGGTTTGCATGCAAAAATAATCTAGTCCAAACTTTTAGCCACTTACCAAACCATGTAACTTAATTCTTATTGTTGTTGTGTATAAAGTATATTAATGAAATTCAAGCTAAATTAATTGCTTTGGAAAAAATACTGAAAGCTATTTTTGCCAAAGTCTATTTTACATGTCCCAAAATTCCAATGCCTAAAATTTAGATGTGATGAACAAAGTGTAAAACAGTGTTTTATCTAAGAACATTATCTCTGCCCCAAATTGCTCTCTGGAGCTCAGAATAAAGTCCAGGAAAGCTAAATAAATAAAATAAGAACAATACCTGATTTAGCACTGCTGATTGGTGGCCGTGGATGTGAGTGCTGCCGTTTTTCATCTAAGAGGTGTCGAACATCTGCAAATTTCTCCGGTGGCAATTTGTTCCCAATCCGATTTTTTATATTGCTTGTGGACATACTATCTGCCTTCATGGAGTTCCTTTAAAAAAGGAGTGGAAAAATTAACCAATTTCAACTATGAAACAAGTTCTATTCCATAATCTCACACTTTAGATGAGATTTTAAACAATTTAAGTAACGCAATCTAATACAGACAACATTCCCTTAGAAATACAATACACCAATAACCTCTTAAGGAACCATAACCAACATGTTGTGAAAACAGTGGTGAGATCAGGCAATCTGTTTAGTTTCCTAGCATGGGTTCTAAACAATGTCTGCACACTATCAAAGAGCATACAACTACACGTTACATTCTACCAAAATAAACAAATGAGATCTGGCTGATGTCCAAACCTTATAAGGTCTATAATCAACTTTTTTTTCATTTACATTGTTGAGGAATGAACTCAAAAATTTCAAGCTTTTGGGGCTGGAAAGTTGGCTCAGTGGTAGAGTGCTTGCCTTGCATGCATGAAGCCCTGGGTCAATTCCTCAGCACCACATAAGCAGAAAAAGCCAGAAGTGGAGCTGTGACTCAAGTGGTAGAGCGCTAGCCTTGAGCTGAAGAGCTGAGGGACAGCACCCAGGCCCAGGCCCCAGAGTTCAGGCCCCATGACCAACAAAAAATTTAAAAAAAAAGAATATCAAGCTTTCTACCATTTGAGCCATGCCCCAATCTTTTGAGTTTTAATTTTTTCAGACAGAGTCTTGCTCTCACACTAACTTTACTCGGGCTGACTTCAGACAGCAAATCCTCTTATCTCTGCTTATAAAGTAGCTGAAATTACAGGTATAAATTACTACTACCTAGCTACAATCCCTTCTTTAAAGAGAAGAATCAGGTGCTGGTGGCTCAAGTGCTGTCATCCTTGCTGCTCAGGAGACTGAGATCTATGGACTGTGGTTCAAAGTCAGCTGGACAAAAAAGTCTATGAGACTTTTATCTCCAATTAAACAGCAAAAAGCCAGAAGTGGAGGTATGGCTCAAATGACAGAACACCAGTCTTCAGTGATAGAGCAAAGCAAGGATGGGGATGATCAAGTTGAAGCCCCGGTATTGGCAATAAACAGGTAAAAAACAACAAAAACAAGTAAGAGACTTTCCATCCAATGAGATCAGCTAGGAAGTGGCATAACTTCTGCCATTTTGACTAGAAATTTCTGGGACAACTGAAGATGAATGAACAAAGCCATACAAACAAATCAGCATAAAAAGCCTTTGTCTTTCCCAAATCTACCACCAATAACATCTTCAGAGAGGGCATCCCTAGAATTTAATCCTTAAAGTTAAATATATACACTACTTTGTATAGTTGCTAGACTTTTTATGGTAGCTAGAATCTATCTTGCTAATTCAATACTAAGTAAACAGAAATCTAAATGTCCATCAATTAGATAGTAAATAAAGCCAGACCCAGAACTGCAGGCCTTTAACCCCAGCACACTGGAGGCTGAAGCAGGAGGACATCATTCCAGGCTAGGTTGGGCTACATAGTAAGACCATGTATAAATCAATCAATCCAATAACAAACAAACATGGGAGTAAATTTGGTGCTGGTACTTGGGTTTGAACTCAGGGTATGGGCACTGTCCTTAGCTTTTCCCCTCAGGACTGGCATTCTAGCACTTGAGCCACAGCTTCACTGTTTGGTGGTAAACTGAAGAGTCTTACAGACTCTCCTGGCCAGGATGAATTCATACTGGCACCCTGAGATTTGAGAAGCTAGGATTATAGGTATGAGACACCAGCCCCTAGGTTGATACTTTCAAACAATGGATTGAAAATAACAATAAATGTGTGAATACAAGGGTTTTTCATTTTCTGGACTGTCTATATATAACAAGGACCACTTGTATAGAGGAAAAACTATATATTTCTACAAGGAACCAAAATTGTAATTAAAAGTAATTACAGGGCTAGGAAGGTGGCTCAGTGGTAGAGCACTTGCCTTGCATGCCTGAGGCCCTGGGTTCGATTCCTCAGCACCACATAAGCAAAAAGAAAAAAGCTGGAAGTGGCGCTGTGGATCAAGTGGTAGAGCGTTAGCCTTGAGCTGAAGAGCTGAGGGACAGTGCCCAGGCCCAGAGTTCAGGCCCCACGACCGGACCCCCCCCCCCAAAAAAAGTAATTACAAAATTACAAAAATGTGTTCATATGTGAAAACAGCACAATAAAAACACTTTCACATTACAAATGTATAATAAATCAAAACTAAGGTGTCAGTGGCTTATGCTTATAATCCTAGCTACTCAGGAAGCTGAGATCCATAGGATTTGTCATTTCAGACAGAAAGCCAATGAAACTTCATCTCCAAAATAACCAGCAAAAAGCAGGGCTAAATGAATGGCTCAAGTGGTAGAACAACAGTAGAGCAAGGAAGCAAGCACACCATGTTTCAGGCCATGAGTTCAAATCCCAGTAACATTAAAAATAAAATAAGGCTAAGAATGTGGCTTAGTGGTAGAGTGCTTGCCTAGCATAAATGAAGCCCTGGGTTCGATTCCTCAGAACCACATGAACAGAAAAAGCCAAAAGTAGTTCTGTGGCTCAAATGGTAGAGTGCTAGTCTTATGCAAAAGAAGTTCAGGGACAATGCCCAGGCCCTGAGTTCAAGCCCTAGGACTGGCAAGATAAATAAATTAAAATTAAATAAAGTGTGTGTGTGTGTGTACTGGTACTGGGGCTTGAATTTAGGGCCTGGGTCTTGTCCCTGAGCTTTTGTGCTCAAGACTAGTATTCTACCACTTTGAGCCATACTCCACTTCTGGCTTTTTAATGGTTAATTGGAAATAAGAGTCTCATGCACTCTTCTGCTTGGGCTAACTGTGAATCCAGATTTCAACCTTCTGAGTAGCTTAGGTGCCCAACAAAAAATATTTTAAAAAGTTTATAGTTAGTATTTAAAATAAAAATATATGGTTCAGTGTTCTACTGCTTAACTAGCCTGCATAAGGCCCTACAAGTTCTATCTGTAGCCCCACAACAAAAATTTCTAACAACCAAAATTTAAAGCTAAGCCAAGTGCTGTTGGCTCATGCTTATAATCCTAGCACTCAGGAGGCTGAAATCTAAGGATTGTGGTTCAAAGTCAACCAGGGCACCAAAGTCCATGAGACTCTTATTTCTAATTAACCACCAGAAAACTGGAAGTGGAGCTGTGACTCCAAATGGTAGAGTGCTAGCCTTGAGCAAAGAAACTCAGAGACAGTACCTAGGCCCTAAGTTCAAAATATTAAAATTAAAAAATAATTCAAGCCAGGTGCCAGTGGCTTATGCCTATAATAGTAGCTACTCAGGAGGCTGAGATCTGAGGATCACAATTCAAAGCCAGCTCAGGCAGGAAAGTCTGTGGGACTCTTTATCTCCAATAAACCACCAGAAAATGAAGAGTAGCACTGTGGCGCAAGTGGTAGAGTGCTCGTTCATCTTGAGCTGAAGAGTTCAGGGACAGCGCTCAGGCCCAGAGTTCAAGTCCCATGACCAACCAAAAAAATAAATAAAATTCAAAGCTAATACTGATTTTAAAAAAAAAATCACCTAATATTTTTCAACTGAGATTCCACTTCATCAGCATACATAGTCATTTTCATGTTCTTCTTTGGTGAGGGAGTAGAAATCATTTTCAGTTCCAGATCATAGTCCATTTCATCTGAGTCTGAGTTGCTAGCACTGGACCGCCTGGATGTGCTCCGCTCACAGGTCTGCTTGAGTGCTGGGATCTCCTCATGGTACTCTACCACCACCCTATCATCTGCATCCATGTCCTGATCTTCCTCCTCCTCTGCCTCCTCTTCTTCCTCTTCTTCAATGGGTTCCTCAGGAACATTCACTAATCCTGAAGAAATTTAACAACAAAAAAAAAAAAAAATTAGGAAAAGCTTAAACTAAACTAAACTAAACTAAACCCAACAAGTATTATTTTCTACTCTACATGAGTGAAAAAAAAATCCCATCTCAGATTTCACTGGAACACTAGCTATCTATAAAAATATCAAACTGACAAAAAAAAAATGTCAATACCACTCTGGGTGCCTACAACAGAATGGTTATGTAAAAGGATGACCTTAGTCTAAAAAAGTATTATAAAGCCACTTAAAATATAAGTGATTATTCACAATTCTGGTTTTTAACAAAACCAACAATCAAGATACTCTGAAGGTCATTTTGAATATAAGCAAACTAACAGCTGAGATCAAACAAAGCAATAGTCTACCTTCTTGTTTCATCTCTCATATGTATGCAAATATCCTTTTCAGTCTATAGAATGCCATGTTTTTCACATTTTTAAGCTTTTTGATAATGATTTCACTGTTTAAAATGGCTCTCAAATATAGCACTGAAGTGCTGTGTAATGTAGTAGGTATGTTTGTGCCTTGTGGAGAAAATGCATATATTAGGTAAATATCTCTCAAGCATAAGTTGTCTATGAATTCAATGTTAATTAACCAACAGCATATATTAAATAAGGTGTCTTTAAGTAGAAAAACAGGTCTAAAGTTATATCTTGATTAGTTGGTGAAAATAGTTTGACCAGAGGCTTTGGATGGCTCATTATTTGCTGATTCATCTTGTACACTGTTGAGGAAAATGTAAGCTGGTATCCTCATTGTAAAAAACAGTAGGCAGGTCTAGAAACTTAATTTTTTTCCATTTGTACAGGGGTAAATGCACTGTATTAAATATGTAAGGTCTTATCTATGTGGGTTTGATTACAGAAACTAATAAAGTATTCTCTAAAAAAAAAAAAAAAAAACAGTAGGCAGTTTTCTATAGAAACTGACCCACCATGAGGTGCCACTTTTCCTGTAGGCAATTCAAATGTATCTGCAGTTCTTTGTTAATACAGCATTCTATACAACAACCAAAATATGAAAAGAACGTGTGCAATGACTAATAAAGCAACTGCAGGACAGGCATATATGGAATATTCTTATTCATTCCTAAAATACAATGAGATTTTCTCATCACCACAATATGGATGGACTGGAAGATATATACTCATTAACGTAAGCCAAGCTTAAAAAAAAAAACAGAAAACAATTTGCTAATTTACTGTTTGCATATAACCATTCAAAATACTGAAAATCAGCCATTAAATTTTTTTTTTTTTTTGGTCTGGTTGTGGGGCCTGAACTCTGGGTCTGGGCACTGTCCCTCAGCTCTTCAGCTCAAGGCTAGCGCTCTACCACTTGAGCCACAGCGCCACTTCCAGCTTTTTTCTTTTTGCTTATGTGGTACTGAGGAATCGAACCCAGGGCCTCAGGCATGCAAGGCAAGCGCTCTACCACTGAGCCACCTTCTCAGCCCTCAGCCATTAATTTTAAAGTTATGTAAAAATACTTCTAAGTAGAAAGTAAAAATATAAAGTATATATTTACAAGAATTATAATATTATGAAATCAGACATGGGAAAAATGTAAAATGAAGTCAGTTATTATATCAGAGTGCTAGAATTAAGGGCAGTTTGCCTTTTAATATCTTTAATTTGGACATAAAGAGTAGATGAAGCCAGAGCTGGTGGCTCATGTGGGTTCCTATCTACTCAGAGGACCAAGATCTAAGGATCATGGTTCAAAGCCAGCCTGGACAGGAAAATCCATGAGAAAGCTGGAAGTGGAGCTGTGGCTCAAATGATAGAGGCCAACCTTGATCAGAAAAGCTCAGAGAGGGCTGGGAACATGGCCAGTGGTAGAGTGCTTGCCTTGCATGCATGAGGCCCTTGGTTCAATTCCTCAGCACCACATAAGCAGAAAAATCCAGAAGTGGTACTATGGCTCAAGTGGTAGAGTGCTAGCCTTGAGCTGAAGGGCTGAGGGACAGCGCCCAGGCTCAGAGTTCAGGCCCATGACAAAAAACAAAAAAGAAAAAAAGAAAGAAAAGCTCAGAGGCAGTGCCAGGTCCTGGTCCTGACTTTAAGCCCCAATACTGGCCCAAAAAAAAAAGAGTAGATGACAGCAGTATCTTAAAGTTTACTAAAATTGGAGAAAACTGAGTAACAAAATTTATGCATTATAAATATATACATTTCACATAAAGTACTGAATATAGCTATTAGATAAAAATGCAAAGACTTCATTTCTTCCTGCATACATCATCACAGTGAAATATGTATTTGCATGTTACTCTGTGTTATATGTATGTTTTTATATTCTATACTGGCTTGCTAGTTCTTTAAAACAAGCAGAAGATTCCACACATTAAATACATGCTTTATAAAACATAATTAAGATAATTCCTTTACAATAAGAATGAAGGAAGCCTACTTCATGGTATCCTTCTTTTTGAGTGGCTTTATGTGCATAAACCAATAAACCTGCAGCAGACAATGCAGCAACTTATTTACATAATCAGAAAATAGATAATAAAATCAGCCTGTTTGTTAAGATAATTAAAATTTTCTCATGTAGTTGTTGACATAAATAGAAAAATTAGGTTTTCCTTAGCAAAGTTTTATTTTAATTTTTTCTATCACATTTGATCTTCTGTTGTTTGTTAGAACAGCTTTATAAAATCATTTGATCTCTTTGTATGGGCAATTTAAAATTAATAGTGACTTGACTTACTTTCCTATATGTTGGCAGAGGGTGAGGGCAAGGAAGAGAGGATGATAAAAGTTTGGAACCTTAAAAGACTGTATTAAGAATAAAAATATGATTTCGAGAGCCAAACATGTGTCTACCCAAAAGCTGAGCAGGCAACTACCGGAATGTCGGTGTTTATACGACGTCAAGCCAACGTCATCCCCAATCATGGCTCTCTTCTTGATCACATCCCTCTGAATGCGACGGGAATGATATCTTCGCTTCCTGCAACATTCCAAAGTTAGCACATAATCAGAAACCAAAATGCATTAATTAATTTCAACTATACAACTGACTCAATGTTAGGCGCTGAAACAGATTTTTTAAAATGAAACCAAGGCAGCATTTTAAAAATTTACCACAGTTAAGAATTATGAATTCATCCTTCTTATCTTCCTTTCATTCTACAAGAGTTTCTGAAGGATTCTACTACAGAGTAAAGGATTAGAAAAAGCTTAAGGTATAGCCTATAATCCCAGATACTCAAGAGATAGAGCCTGAAGGATCAAAAGTTAGAGGCCAATCTGGGAAAAGTTAGTAAAATCCATTTCAAAAACAAAATAAAACCAAAAGGAAGCTAAGCACCAGTGGCTCAGGCCTATAATTCTAGCTCTTTAAGAGGTTGAGATCTGAGGATTAGTTTGAAGCCAACCCCAGGAAGACAACTCCAAGAACTCTTAAGGGTGGCTCAAGTGGTAGACAGCCAGTTCCAAGGGAAAAAGCCAAGACCTAGCATAAGGTCCTGAATTCAAAGCTCCCATACTGGCACAAGAATAGAAAATTAGAATTAAAAGAAGACTGAAGGTGCAGTTCAAGTATCAGAATAGCCTAGCACATGGGAGGCCCTGAGTTCAGTCCCTAGTTGCTGCAAAAAAAGGAAGGAAAGAAACCCTTAAAGTACCATTTTTTCAAAAATTATTTGATTGTACATTATAATTTTAGACTCACCAGGAATTGCTAAGAATCCCTTTCATGCCTCCATAGTTTGGATTCCCATACTTCATGTAGTACTGACTTCTTCTGGCTGCCCCAAGTTCCTTTTTGTCATCTAAAAATCAATATAACAGTTACCTAAAATTTCCTGTGGGTGTGAAGACAGTATCAAATGGAAGTGTCTGTTTGTGTGTGTGAGAAGGGGAAGGGAGAGGGAGAGAGAGAGAAATATTTTCCATAAGTGAGACAAAAATCAATGTAATTGGATAACAACAAGGCAAGAGACACTGTAAACATTTCCTCTCTTAGGGTATATATACTAAGGCAACACAGTATGGGGAAGACAGAGCAAAATACAGAGATAACTGAGGTTGAACTGTTGAAGAGCTAACAAGGTTAGTAGAGGAAATATTATAAAAAATAAGATACTGGGGAGTGGCTCAGTGGTCTTATACTGACCTAGTATATCTGAGGCCCTGCCCTTGATTCCTACCCATAACCGTGGAAGACATAAATTTCTAAAAAGCATGAGTTTTTCCGAAAAGGTAGATTTTTACTGTCCCTGAAAGATAATATTCATTTCTGAAAGACAAATATTATAACTGCAGAAAGGTTAAAGAATCAAACTATATGTAAATGCATACATTTAACCAACCATTTTCTCTATGTTCTTATGATATTCCTCAATATAACTTAAAGACAACCATGCTGTGGTTCATACCTACCAACTATTAGAGAGGTACAGCACCTGAGGTATAAGGCTAGTAAGTGGGCTGGGAAGGTGCTCAGTGGCAGAGTGATTGCTTTGCATGCATGAGGCCCTGGGTTCGATTCCTCAGCACCATATAAGCAGAAAAAGCTGGAAGTGGCTCTGTGGTTCAAGTGGTAGAGCTCTAGCCTTGAGCTGAAGAGCTAAGGGACAGTGCCCAGGCCCAGAGTTGAGGCCCCACAACCAGCAAAAAAAAAAAAAAAAAAAAAAAGCTAATAAGCCTTTATTATCTCAACAAATAAGCCAGGTATGGTGATGAACACACCTGTGATCTCACCAATGTAGGAGGCTCATGGTCTGAGGTTAGTCCAGGGTAAAAACTCAAGAACTTATCTGAAAAGCTGAGTTTAAATGATTTGTTGCATTAATATATTGGCTGAGATAAACTCTGTAAAAAACAGCTTTAGGAGCTATGATGTTTTCTTAAATGACATTTCCACAGACTGTTTCAGGATATATTTAGAAAACGGAGGGTTATGGATTAAGAAAAAAAATACTTGGGGCTGGAAAGGTGGCTCAGTGGTAGAGCGCTTGCCTTGCATGCATGAGGCCCTGGGTTCGATTCCTCAGCACCACATAAGCAGAAAAGAAAAAAGCTGGAAGTGGTGCTATGGCTCAAGTGGTAGAGCGCTAGCCTTGAGCTCAAGAGCTGAGGGACAGCGCCCAGGCCCAGAGTTCAGGCCCATGAATGGACCCCCCCCCCCAAAAAAAAAAATACTACCACAGACTCTGTGTCCAGAAATCTAGATTAAATGCTAAAGAGTTGTGAAAACTTGGAAAATAAATTCTAAAAGCTTTCATTTGCTCATAAAAAACCCTCAAAACATGAACCGGAAAACAGGGAGTTAATATATTCTATTGATGTGATTCCTTATCAAATTGTGTGCCTCAAATATGTGCAGTGTATATGTCTATGTATCAATTAAGTTGTTGGAATAAAATAATGAAATAAAAATTCCATCTTCAAAAAAAACAACAACCAAAAACCAAAAGCTAAATACCAATTAATAAAGAAATGATAAAGCAAGGAAATCATTAATGTATACTAATGCTATTGAATTGAAGAGTGATGAACAACAGGCTATTCACAATTATCCATCCACCAATTTTCTTTTTTGTCAGTTGTGGGGCTTAAACTCAGGGCCTGAGCGCTGTCCCTGAGCTTTTTTATGTTCAAGGCTAGCGCTCTACCACTTGAACCACAGTACTACTTTGGTTTTTGAGTGGTTTATTGGAGATAAGCGTCTCATGGGGACTTTTCTGTCTGAGCTGGCTTCGAACTGCAACCCTCAGATCTCTCAGCCTTCTGAGAAGCGAGGATTACAGCTATAAGCCACCAGCACCCAGCTCTCCACCAATTTTTTAAATACAAAGGGATAAATAGTAGCTTTACAGTGGACAAACCTGGTGATCACAAACTTAACCAAGTAATTCATGTAAACATCTTCATGAATCTATGTATCCCCTGATCTGATGCACTGAAAAATGACAAAGCAAGGGGTACAATAGACAGAGACTTGACAAGTGGGACTACATTAAAATGAAAAGGTTGGGGGCTGGGAAGGTAGCTCTGTGTTAGAGCGCTTGCCTTACATGCATTAGGCCCTAGGTTCGATTCCTCAACACCACATAAGCAAAAAGAAAAAAGCCAGAAGTGGTGCTGTGGCTCAAGTGGTAGAGTGCTAGTCTTGAGCTGAAGAACTGAGGGACAGTGCCCAGGCCCAGAGTTCAGGCCTCACGACTGGACCCAGATAGATAGATAGATAGATAGATAGATAGATAGATAGATAGATAGATAGATAGATAGACAGACAGACAGACAGACAGACAGACAGACAGACAGACAGATAGATAAATAGATAGATAAATAGATAGATAGATAGAATGAAAAGGTTTCTGCACAGCTAAGGACAGTTTCTAAACTAGAAAGACAGCCAATCAATTGGGAAAAGATCTTGACCAGCAATACATCAGACAAAGGCCTAATACCCAAAGAGACCAAGAAACTAACCCCTCCAAAACTTAATACACCAATTACTAAATGGGCAAGGAAGCTAAGAAGAGACTTCTCAGAAGAAGAGCTAAAAATGGAAAGAAACACATGAGGAAATGCTTCATCATCCTTGGCCATAAAGGAAATGCAAATCACAACAACCCTGAGATAGCATCTTACCCTAGTTAGACTGGCCAACATATTGAATTGTAATAACAAATGCTGGTGGGAACATGGGAGAAAGGAACCCTTACTACCTGCTGGTGGGAATGTAATCTAGTAAAAACCACTCTGGAAAGCAGTCTGGAAGTTCCTCAAAAAGTTAAACATAGACCTTCCCTATGACTCGCCATACCACTCCTGGGCATCTATCTTGAGCATCACAAGCCAGGATATGATAAAGACACCTGCACATCCATGTTCGTTGCTGCCACTTTTCACAATAGCCAAGATATGGAAACAACCCAGATGCCCCACAATAGATGAGTGGATGCAAAAAATGTAGTACCTATTAGAATGGAATTTTACACAGCTATTAGAAGAATAAAATAATGTCATTTTCAGGGAAGTGGATGGAACTAGAACAAATTATGGTGAAGTAAGCCAAGATCAGAAGACAAACAGCACGTGTTCTCCCTGATATGCAGATGTTAACACACTGGGATATGACCAATTACACAGAATTCGAGATATTCACATACTGTGAGACCAAAAGAGGATAGTCTTAGGAGAGAATCACAAAGGTGCAATACTCAATACTCTTCATATATATATACAAAATAACAGTCATATTGAAATGAACTCCAAAGATATAGAAACAAAGGACTTTAATTTTTTTTTTTTTGCCAGTCCTGGGGCTTGAGCTCAGGGCCTGAGCTTCTTTTGCTCAAGGATGGCACTCTACCACTTGAGCCAAAGCACCACTTCCAGCTTTTTCTGTCTGTGTGGTACTGAGGAATCAAACCCAGGGCTTCATGCATGCTAAGCAAGCACTCTTACCACTAAGCCACATTCTCAGCTCCTCTTTTATTTTTAGACTCTGTATTCTTTATCTTTTTTTTTTTTTTTTTTTTCCCAGTCATGGGGCTTGAACTCCCAGTCATGGGCCTGGGCACTGTGCCTGAGCAGTTCAGCTCAAGGCAAGCACTCTACCGCTTGAGCCACAGAGCCACTTCTGGTTTTCTGGTGGTTAACTGGAGATAAGAGTCTCACAGACTTTCCTGCCTGGGCTGGCTTTGAACAGTGATCCCAGATCTCAGCCGCTTGAGTAGCTAGTATTATAGGCGTGAGCCACCGGCACCCAGCTTTGTATTCTTTATCTTATATATGATGCATTCATGTGCTCATCTGTGGGAGGGTGGAAGAAGGGCAAGAATCAGAGGAAAAACAGAGAAAAGGTGCAGCAGTGGAGTACACTGGCTACAATAGTCATTGATGAAAGTGAACTAAGCAACTCGTGGGTGGGGAGGGGATGGAGGGAATGGGAGAGAATAAGGGAAGAAATGACACTTTGTAAAAGGAAATGTACTTAATATCTGATGCATGTAAAGCTAACCCCACTGCATATCACCTCTAAAACAGCAATAATTTTTTTTAAAAAGACACAGCATCACATTTGCAGTGTTCTTGCCTCACATGTACAACCTGAATGTAATCAGAAAAAAACATCAAACTTAAACTGAAATATTCTATAAAATAATGAGTTTCCATACTTTTTTTAAAGCTTATTTTAAGTGATACTGGGGGAAGGATTTCATTGTTACATCTCTACTCATGTTTACACTGTATTGTGGATCAATCTCACTCCCTCTATCACACTCCATGCCCCACAAATAGCACCCTCAGCCCATTTCCTAGTTTTCATTCTCATAGTTACAAATAATCTATTTTGACAGCATTCAACCTCCCTATCCAGATGCTCCAACCATCTCCTGCTCGTTCTCACACACCGACAGTCTATCGACTCCCCACATCACATCCTGAGCCTCTATACCTTGAACTCAGGGCCTGGGTGCTGTTCCTGAGCCTCTTTGTGCTCAAGGTTAGTGCTCTACCACTTAAGCCACAGCACCACTTGAAGTTTTTGAATGGTTAATTGCAGATAAGAGTCTTAGGGGAACTGTTCTGCCTGGGATGGCTTTGAACCAGATCTCAGCCTCCTGAGTAGCTAGGCTTGTAGGCCTGAGCCACTAGCACCCTGCCTCTATACTCTAAAAAAATACATTAGTACAAGAAAACAAAGCAAAGTAGTAGTTCTAGATTAAGGGAGACTAAGAAGATATGGTATACTTAGGTACTTAAGTCTAAGGGAATCTACACAGCACATACTTTTTAGAGCAACTGATGAAATCTAAACATGGCATTTAGATTAGGTAATAGTATGGTATTGATGCTAAATTTCCAGATTTTTAAAACTATACCATGTATAAGAAAATTCCCCTGTGTTTCAGAAATATACACTCAAGTAGTTAGTGGTGCTAACTCCAGTCCAATCTCAAATGATTAAAACAATATTTATATTTATATATAAATATGCATACATGTGTATTTTAAGTTCCCACCAAAAATCAGCATGTAGAACAATAAAACCTCTAAACTTATTTTAAGAAGGAAGGGAGAATGATAAGAGGGAGTGGGTTGATTGGTATACATTGTAGGCATGCATCAAAATATCACAATAAAATCTCCCTTGGGGCTGAGATATAGCTCAGTGGCAAAGCACTTGCTTAGTAAGCGCAATGTACTGGGTTTAATCTCTGGTACCAGAAAGAGAAGGATAAAAAAAACAAAACAAAACAAAACAAAAAAACAAAATGTCCCTTGGACAACTAAATGTATAGCAATAAAGAAAAAAATTCGTATGCACAGTTTAATGGAGATCAGCACAGAAAGGCTATCAGTTATGTCAACTCAGGTTACTGCTATAACAATTAAAAAGTAAGTTTTTATAGTTTTATAGTCCAGATGATAACTGGCTGAAAAGTGCATGGAGTAAATCAACATTAACAGAAAATAACAAGTTTGCATACAAATAGCTAATTTACACCTTCAAAGTTAGAAATTGCTTCAGAGAAGTTTAGGGCTAATAATAAATAGGTGAAAAAAATGTTTACCACTTTCAGCCATCAGGGAAATAAAGGTAAATCAAAATTTAAAATTCTATCTTATCCTAGGCAAAATGACTATCACTGAAAAAGTGAAAAACAACAAATATTGGCAAGAATGGAGGGAAATTATATACTGTGGATGACAATGTAAATTGGGCAGCTGCTGCATCACTTATTAAAATAAGTATGAAGATTCCTCAAAAAACTGAAAATAGAATTACCATATGATCTTACACCACTACTGACATAAACCCGAAGGAAAGTAGACAGTATACAATGAAGCTATCTACATTTATCACTGTACTATTCACAACAGCCAGGCTATGGAATAAACCTAGGTACCAGTTAATGGATAAATGAATAAAGCAAATGTTGTAATATACACACTGGAGTTTTTATTAAGCCATAAAGAATGAAATTATTTGATTTACAGGAAAATGGAGAAGAGATTATCACATTAAGTGAAATAAATGGTCAAGTATCACAGGTTTTCTCTTATATAGAATTTTAAAAGAGAAGAGACATAAAAGTAAAAGGGATACCATATCAAGGACATAAAAGAAGAAAGAGAACAGGGGATGAGAAAGCGTAACAAGGGGTGAAATATGATCAAAGTTATATGTACTACAGAAATGTCATAATGAAACCCATTTATTCTGTACAATTAACATATGCCAATAATATTATTTATATATTATAAAAGTTTAGAAAGATTTCTTTATGAGGGCTGGGATGTAGCTCAGTGGCAAAGCGCTTGCCTAGCAAGTGCAACGTCCTGGGTTCGATCCCCAGTACCAAAAAAAAAAAGAAAAGACAAAAAAAATACAGTTAAAAAAAACCCAAAAAACAAAAAAAAACCAACCCTTTAAAAAGCCGGGCGCTGGTGGCTCACGCCTGTAATCCTAGCTACTCAGGAGGCTGAGATCTGAGGATCGCGGTTCAAAGCCAGCCCGGGCAGGAGAGACCGTGAGACTCCTATCTCCAATAAACCACCAGAAAACCGGAAGTGGCGCTGTAGCTCAAGTGGTAGAGCGCTCGCCTTGAGCTGAAGAGCTGAGGGACAGCGCCCAGGCCCAGAGTTCAAGCCCCACGACCGACAAAAAAAAAAAAAAAAAAAAAAAAAGAAAGATTTCTTTATGAACACAGGAAATTACAGTTCAAAGGGAACTTGGATACTACTTGATCTAACTTCTAGACAAAAAGATCACTCAATAATTAATCATTTTGATGGAAAATGAAAATTATTATAAATACCAAATTTACCTTTTGTAGCAAATCTCATGAATAACCTATTTCCTTTAGCAAGTTTGTTAGCAGGACGAAGATCATTTCTTAACAGAGATTCTTCTTCTACCTGAGACAATGTGTCCAACTTAAGGAGAAAGAGAGAATTTTCAGTGTAAAGTTTGTCCTTTTATAAATGTATATGCTATGGACAAGCTGCCATTAAGAAAGCATTCTATCTTTAATACACATCGCCATTACAACATGAGCTCCTCCACAGAATTTCAGTGTCCCAGGTCTTCTCTCAATACCTTGGCCAAAGTCTCCACATTCTCTAGCCCCTTTACTTTCTTTACTTTCCTTCATATCATTTTCTAGCATTATATATCTGTATATCCATGTATTGTCTCCTCAAGTAGAATATAAGTTCCAAGAAATGAGGACTTTGTTTTGCTTGATGACTGTCCTCAGCACCTAAAATTTGTTAACAGTAGCCACTTAATAATTAAAATAAATATACTTAGCTTCGGAGCCTAGTGGTGGATCACTGACTAGATTATACAAAGCCTTGGGACTGACCCAAGCAGTGTGAGAAAAAAAGTATATACACTCTAATATTTCTAACAACAGCACATAATCCATTAGGAAATATGCCACCACTTGCTTTTTCTTTTCAATTTTTGGGATCAAGCCCAGGGTTTCATGCATGCTAAATAGGTGCTCTACCACTGAGTTATACCTCCAGCCCTTCTTGCTTTTTCTTAATTTTACTTAATAGATAACAGTTCAAAAGTAATTGTCTTTCATTTATGCAGAAATGTGGGATACCATTCTAAGACCCAACATAAACATATCCACTTGAGCTTGAAGCCGGAGGGGACGGGGCATCCTTAGAAGGTCTGTGGTGAAAGCCAGAAGAATACAATTTACTAAGTTGTACTAAGTCTTTGAGACTTAAGTCTAAAAAACACAGTAAGCATTTTTTTTCTTTTTACAATTAAAATCTAATAATATTTTGACTCTATTACTAACCTCTACATCACTTGGGTTCTCATCTTCAACTTCTCCTTCTTCAGCCTCATCATCATCTGAACTGTCTTCCTGCTTGTCTAAAATGGAATGTGAGGAATAAGATGAACCTTAATGAAACTCCATCTCATTTTTTTACAACTTAGTATTTACTACTCTTATTTAGTGATGAGCCAAAGCATCATAGTTTTCACCTCAGATGTTTCTGAAAAACACAAAGTCTCAAACAAGTATGTGTAAGAAATAGCACTTTCAGACCAAAGTTCCCTCCTTGGTGTTTAGCTACCTTTTTTGCTTTTTTCAGATGACTTGTCTTCATTGGCATCCCTGCTTCTTATCTTATCCTGGGCTGGCAGAGAGCTCATATTAATAAGTGCTCGTGTGGCTGTTATTTCATCCAGCCAAACCACATTACCTAAAATAAAATAAAATTTAAAAAACAATTACCCACAGAAATGGAGAGAGACAAAAGGTAAACAAATGCAGCACTGGACATTATGTTGAAAATGAACTACACAGCTGGGCACCGGTGGCGTGTAATCCTAGCTACTCCAGAGGCTGAGATCTGAGTATTGTGGTTTGAAGCCAGCCCAAGCAATAAAGTCTATGTGACTCTTACCTCCAATAAACTACTTAGAAAAAGCCGGAAGAGGTGCTGTGGCTCAAGTGGTAGAGTGCCAGCAGACTATAGAGAGGCTCACTGACAGTGCCCAAGCCCTGAGTTCAAGCCCCAGGACTGTTTAAAAAACAAAAAAAGAAGAAAGAAAATGAACTGTACAACTTGTAGATGGGGATGGGAGAGAAAACCTGGGAGAGTACAAAAGGAAAGGGGTGGCATGTCCCAAAAGAAATATATTCATTACCTGACTTATGCAACTGTAACCCCTCTGTATATCACCTTTATAATAAGCAATAAAAAAAATTTTTTTTTTGTCAGTCATGGGGCTTGAACTCTAGGCCTGGGAGCTGTCCCTCAGCTCTTCAGTTCAAGGCTAGTGCTCTAACACTTGAGCCAGTGCCACTTCTGGTTTTCTGAGTGGCTTATTGGAGATAAGAGTCTCACAGCCTCTCCTGCCCAAGCTGGCTTTGAACTGTGAGACTCAGATCTCCTGAGTAGCTAGGATTACAGGTGTGAGCCACCGGCCCCCGGCTTAAAATTTTTTTTAAATAAAACATTACCCTGCATTAAATGGTAACTTGTGTGAATGTGTATTTATGTGCGTGTGAGACACTAGGGCTTGAACTCAGGGCTTGGTGCTCTTGGTAAGTTCTTTTGCTCTAGGCTGGCACTCTACCACTGGAGCAACACCTCCCCTCTAGCTTTTGGTTTGGTTAATTGGAGATGAGTCTCAGACTGGTTGGGCTGGTTTCAAACAGATCCTCAGATCTCTGCCTCCTGAGTGGCTAGGATTGATCACAGGCATGAGCCACAGATACTGGCTAAACAGTAAGTTTCTTGGCAACAGATTAGGTACATTTTCTGTCTACCAATTTTCATTAGTCAATGTATAAACTAGCTAATGAAAAGAAGTATAAAAGTAGTAGTAAGCCCAGTGCTGGTGGCTCACACCTGTAATCCTAGCTGAAATCTAAGAATCGAGGTCCAAAGCCAGCTGGGGCAGGAAAATCTGTGACACTCTAATCTCCAATTAATCACCAGAAAACCGGAAGTGGCACTGTGCTTCAAGTGGCAGAGTGTTTGCTTTGACTGAAGAGCTGAGGGACAGCCCCCAGGCCCCAGGCCCAGAGTTCAAGCCCCATGAGGGGGAAAAAAAAATAGTAGTAAAGCCTCTTTCGTGAACTTAGTCTAGAGCTGTATTCTCAAACTCATTTCTACAAAGTATTACATGAAAAAGGATTCTGTGTATTTTTAACTGCCTAGAAGCTGGGCTAGACAGTGCGTGCTTATAATACCAGCATTGGCAAGTACAGGCAGGAAGATCTCAAGTTCAAGGATAACCTGGGTTAGACTGAAACTTTGTCTTAAATGAACACCTGCCTGGACACAGTGAGTGCTAGCTAATATTAGCAAGTTTGTTGTTTTGTTTTTGATAGGTTCTTGATAATAGGTGGCTAAGCTGGCCTTGAACTCCTAGACTCAAAGTGATCCTTCTGCCTTGGCCTCCTGAGTAGATTGGACAATAAGCATATACTGCGGTACCAAGCTAAATGTTAGCAGTTCTTGATGATAACTATCAAATATATAAAGATTGTCTATTGTATTACTGCCCCCTGCAGGAAAGCCTTCTGCTAGTCTCTGTTATCTATACATGCTAAATCATGTTCCCCTATCTTAAAGTATGGATGAGGAAGATAATCACAGGATATAAACAATAGAAGCATGATGACCACTTAGCTAATTTAGACTGTTAAGGAAGAGAATTAGCAGCAAAAAAGGCTTAGAGACATCTGATGGAAAAGAAACCTCCTATTCCAAACAGTATTTCTCAAACTGAACACTAGTGGCTCATGCCTGTAATCTTAGTCTCTCAGGAGACAAATATCTGAGGATCACTGTTTGAAGCCAGCATGGGCAGACTCTTATCTCCAATTAACCAGCAAAAAGCCAGAAATGGACCTGTGGCTCAAGTGGAAGAGTGTCAGCCTTGAGCAAAAAGGCGACAGCACCAGGCTCTGAGTTCAAGCCCAGTACTGGCAGGCACACACGCATGCGTGCACATACACACACACACACACACAAATATATGTATATATATGTACATATAGATATGCTGATATATATGCATATATATGTATATAAAAGCATAGTAAATGAAGGTCTAATGACTCATTTCTGTTACTAATAAGCCACTTGCCAGGGTAAATAATTTCCTTTACATATTTTTCAGTTACTGATGCACAATTATGAGATAGTTGAACATGATCATTCTAAAAGTCACTGAAACTTTTAACATTCCTTAGCTAAAGTTCTAATGACTTAAATATTAAGGGCTAGAAAACTGTAACTCACAGGCCAAATCAGCCTTAAGTTTGTTATTTATACTTGTACCAGCTTTATTTGGGTATAATTAAAGTAAAATAATCTACACACCCACCACTTGGTTTTGTAAAGAATTTCTACTGCAAATAGCAAGACATATTCAGTATATATGTTTATAGTTGATTTCAAGGGCTAAGAGTGTGGCAAGTGGTAGAGTGCTTGTCTTCTAAGCAGGCCCTAAGTTCAAACCCCAGGAATGCTGAAAAAGAAAACAGCTACTCTGATGCTGTCATAGCAGAATTGAATAAATATGACATGGACCAACAGTCTATATATACCTTAAAATATTTACTATTTGAACCTCTATAGAAAAAGATTTACAGAGCATTGATTTGCACAGTATAAGTTAAGCAGATGAGCAATGAGAAAAAAAAAAACTTTCATTTAGTCATGTTTCTTTATTCAGTGAACACTTAGAAAACCACTAAAAAAGAAAAAAACAAAAAACAAAAAAACAAAAAAACCCCATCTGCTATCTTGGGTACAATGTCATTGGCCAGTCAGCTGGTGGCAAGGAAAAGCTGAACTAGAAATGAGTCAAGATAACAAGGGGCCAGAAAAGTGGTTACCTGACATGAGGCCATACTTGGAGTGTAAGTGAGAGTAATTTAAGTCAGAGATACGGAAGGCAAACCCTCTAAGCTACTGTATGGCAAGCCTTAATGACAAAGCTTAAAGCCCTAAAAACACAGCCCACGTCTACATAGTTGGATACCCTTTTTTGGGAAACTGTGGGTGTTAAAGAAGCTTCAATTACATATACTACTCAGTTGACAGCAACTAATTTCCTAGAGCTTGGGTTAACACCTCTGAGCTAACTTGGAATCTAATAGAATACAAGCTGATAGACTACCTAAGGCATGGTCATTCTCATCAACAAGCAGTTTCTTTTTCTTATGTTGAGGGAAAAGGTTAGGCATAAAGATATATAATCTGGGTCATTATCACTTTTTATCAAAAGATAGTAAAACCTCTAAAAGTCATACACAAAAGCATAGTAAACAGGAAATGTGGTGTACTTACACGAAGTATCATCCAGCCATTCAATGTGAGCAGGAGGATACTCTTTAAAGTAGGAAAAGATATCTTGGGTGCTCATTTCATCAACTCCGCAAATGTAGATTGTCTCCAGTCGCACTTTGGGAATTGCTAGAAAAACAAGACACTAAATTTTCCCACCTGTTACTGTACATCTCAGTAGTTCTCTTTTATAAGTTTAGATAACAAGCATCTAGAACAGATATATGTTAAAAGAACTATTCATTTTAAAAGAAGATTAAATAGTCAGGTGCCAGTGGCTCATGCCTGCAATTCTAGTTACTTAGGAGCCTGAGATCTGACAAGGTTCAAAGCCAGCTCCAGGCAGGAAATTCCATGAGACTTTTTTTTTTTTTTGGTTGGTTGTGGGGTTTGAACTCTGGGCCTGGGCCCTGTCCCTGAGCTCTTCAGTTCAAGGTTAGCGTTCTATCACTTGAGCCACAGCAGCACTTCCGGTTTTCTGGTGGTTTACGGGAAATAAGAATCTCACTGCTTTTCCTGCCTGGAATGGCTCTGAACCTCGATCCTCAGATCTTAGCTTCTTGAGTAGCCAGAATTACAGGAATTAGACACTGGTGACCAGCCCTCCATGAGAGAGAGAGAGAGAGAGAGAGAGAGAGAGAGAGAGAGAGAGAGAGAGAGAGAGAGAGAGAGAGAGAGAGTGTGTGTGGTGTGTGTGTGTGTGTGTGTGTGTGTGTGTGTGTGTGTGTGTTTACAGGCATTAGACACTGGTGACCAGCCCTCCATGAGAGTGTGTGTGTGTGTGTGTGTGTGTGTGTGTGTGTGTTTACAGGCATTAGACACTGGTGACCAGCCCTCCATGAGTGAGTGTGTGTGTGTGTGTGTTTACAGGCATTAGACACTGGTGACCAGCCCTCCATGAGAGTGAGTGTGTGTGTGTGTGTGTGTGTTTACAGGCATTAGACACTGGTGACCAGCCCTCTCGATCCTCAGCCCTCCATGAGGGTGTGTGTGTGTGTATATGTGTAATTACAGGCATTAGACACTGGTGACCAGCCCTCCATGAGGGTGTGTGTGTGTGTGTGTGTGTGTGTGTGTGTGTGTGTAATTACAGGCATTAGGCACTGGTGACCAGCCCTCCATGAGGGGTGTGTGTGTAATTATAGGCATTAGACACTGGTGACCAGCCCTCCATGAGGGTGTGTGTGTGTGTGTGTGTGTGTGTGTGTGTGTGTGTGTGTGTGTGTGTGTGTGTGTGTGTGTGTGTGTGTGTGTGTGTGTGTGTGTGTAATTATAGGCATTAGACACTGGTGACCAGCCCTCCATGAGGGGTGTGTGTGTGTGTGTGTGTGTGTGTGTGTGTGTGTGTGTGTGTGTGTGTGTGTGTGTGTGTGTGTGTGTGTGTGTGTGTGTGTGTGTGTGTGTGTGTGTGTGTGTGTGTGTGTGTGTGTGTGTGTGTGTGTGTGTGTGTGTGTGTGTGTGTGTGTGTGTGTGTGTGTGTGTGTGTCAGTCGTGGGGCCTGAACTCTGGGCCTGGGCAGCCCTTCAGCTCTTCAGCTCAAGGCTAGCGCTCTACCACTTGAGCCATAACACCACTGCTCTTTTTCCGCTTATGTGGTGCTGAGGAATCGAACCCAGGGCCTCATGCATGCAAAGCAAGCACTCTACCACTGAGCCACCTTCCCAGCCCCCTCTATTTTTTTGGGGGGGAGGGGGTCCAGTCATGGGGCCTGAACTCTGGGCCTGGGTGCTGTCCCTCAGCTCTTCAGCTCAAGGCTAACGCTCTACCACTTGAGCCACAGTTCCACTTCCGGCTTTTTTCTTTATGTGGTGCTGAGGAATCGAACCCAGGGCCTCATGCATGCAAGGCAAGCGCTCTACCACTGAGCCACCTTCCCAGCCCCCTCTTATCTCCATTTTTTTTTTTTTTTGGTTAGTCATGGGGCTTAAACTCTGGACCTGAGTGCTGTCCCTGAGCTCTTCAGCTCAAGGCAAGCACTCTACCACTTGAGTCATAACACCACTTCCAGTTTTCTGGTGGCTTACTGGAGATAAGAGTCTCACGGACTTTCCTGCCCAGGCTTTGAACTGTGATCCTCAGATCTCAGCCTCCTGAGTAGTTACGATTACAGGAATGAGTCACCAGTGTCTGGCTGCACATTGCTTTTGACATGTATTTAAAAATTTTTATTTAAAAATTTTAGCTGGGCACTGGCTACTCAGGAGGCTGAGACCTAAGGTCCATGGTTCAAAGCCAGCCCAGGCAAGAAAGTCTGTGAGACTCTTGTCTACAATTAATCACCAGAAGACTGGAAGTGGTGCTGTGGTTCAAGTGGTAGAGTGCTAGCCTTGAGCTAGCCCAGGCCCAGAGTTCAATCCCCACAACTACCCCCCCCCAAAAAAAAAGCAGGGCTGGGAATGTGGCTCAGTGGTAGAGTACTTGCCTTGCATGCATGAAGCCCTAGGTTCGATTCCTCAGCACCACATAAATAGAAAAAGCTAGAAACAGCGCTTTAGCTCAAGTAGTAGAGTGCTAGCCTTGAGCTGAAGAGCACAGGGAGATCTCCTAGCCTCAGAGTTCAAGCCCCATGACCACCACCAACAACAACAAAAAAGCAATATGCAATAGTGGCTGCAATCCTGAAAGACAAAATGCTGTCCCTGGATATATCAAAGCACAAAACTTGAAGAAAGAAACCACACAGCATAAAACAAAACATCCTACGAATCAATAAGATGATGATCCAAAATAAAAACAGCCAAAGGACATAGGCAAGCAATTTATACAAAAGGAAATACAAACAGCCAATAAACATAAAGAGATGAGTTAACTTCCCTATTAATCAGGAAAATTTACATTAAAACCAAAGGCTGAGTTATGGCTCAAGTGGCAAAGTACCAGCCTAGCAAGCCCTCAGTTCAAACTCCAGTATCACCAAAAGACGATACCAGCTTCTAGTAAGCAGATTTTACTATGTCTTTTAGCATGAAGCATTGTTGTATATGTGGAATTTTCTCCCCTTGCAAGTGGAAATAAAACAGCAGCTCTGCAGGGCAAACCAGAATATAGTCACACCATAAGTACCTATGAATTCTATTCCTCAGCATCTATCCTAAATATATACACATGGGTTCACTAAGTGACTCATATAAAGGTGTTTATTAGCACTATTTCTAATAATCCAGTGGCTATGAGAGTAATAATTTTGGCTTATCCCTATTAAATGAATCATGGTTTATCTATATTATATAATTTAAGGGGGGGGCCTGGGAAGGTAGCTCAGTGGTAGAGTACTTGCCTTGCATGCCTGAGGCCCTGGGTTCAATTCCTCAGCACCCCATAAGCAAATAGAAAAAAGCCGAAAGTGGTGCTGTGGCTCAAGTGGTAGAGTGCTAGCCTTGAGCTGAAGAGCTGAGGGACAGCGCCCAGGCCCAGAGTTCAGGCCCCACGACTGGACCCCCCCCCCAAAAAATAATAATTTAAGGGGGGTTATTACAGTGAGCACACAAGTTCAAGACCAACACACCAAGGCCTAGTGTTCAAGCCCCAGCACCAGCACAAAAAAAAAGCAATACAAAAACATAAAACAGTATCACACACTAAGACTATTTGTGTACAGAAGTAGGTAGAAATATCCTGGCTGAATTCATACTATACTGGTAATAGTTGTTACTTCTAGAGAAGGACAGAGGTTGACAGTTATAGTCAAAAGGAATCTTAGCCTTACCAAGTCTGTGTAAAGTTTTCATGAAATACTTTATGTATGTTATATAATTTAACCTTTTTTTTGGGGGGGGGGGAGGGCTCAGTCATAAGGCTTGAACTCTGGACCTGGGTCTTGTCCCTCAGCTCTTCAGCTCAAGGTTAGAGTTCTACCACTTGAGCCACAGCACCACTACAGTTTTCTGGTGGTTAAGTGGAGGTAAGAGTCTTACAGACTTTCCTGCCTAGGCTGGCTGTGAACCCTCAGATCTCAGCCTCTTGAGTAGCTAGGATTATAGGCATGAGCCACTGATACCTAGCTTATCATTTAACATTTTTAATTGTAAAATACACAAATGTCAGTAAGAATTTGTCTTTTTGCTAGTCCTGGAGTTTGAACTCAGGGCTGGGCACAGTCCCTGAGCTTTTTGCACAAGGCTAGCACTCTACCACTTGAGTCACGGCACCACTTCTGGCTTTTTCTGTTTATGTGGTACTGAGGAATGGTATCCAAGGTTTCAAGTATGCTAGGCAAGCACTCTACCACTAAACCATACTTCCAACCTGTCAGTAAGAATTTTTAAATATCTGTTTATCAACTACTTTATTTTATGTTTAATTCCTTAAAAGACCTCAGGCAGGGACTAACAAGGAAGAGAAGTGATGAGGGTGAGGATAGGGTAGGAAAGAAAGGAAGGCAAGGGAGAGCATTTGGGAGGTAGAGTCAAACAAAATGCTATGTATGGATGGAAATAACAGAAATCACACAAATGATTTTTTTTTTTTTTGTCTGTCATGGGTCTTGAACTCTGGGCCGGGGCACTGTCCCTCGGCTCTTCAGCTCAAGAGGAGTGCTCTACCACTTGAGCCACAGCACCACTTCCGGTTTTTCTGGTGGCTTATTGGAGGTAAGAGTCTCCCAGACTTTCCTGCCAGGTCTGGCTTTAAACTTCGATCCTCAGATCTCAGTCTCCTGAGTAGCTAGGATTACAGGTCTGAACCATCAGCACCCAGCTTGAATTTTTTTTAACAAATGAAACATTCTGTAATCCACTAGGCCACATTCCTATCCCAAATATAAGTTTAAATCAAATTAAATATATTTATCTCCTCAAAAATCTATCATTTC
Organism: Dipodomys merriami; assembly: GCF_024711535.1. NCBI lineage: Eukaryota > Metazoa > Chordata > Mammalia > Rodentia > Heteromyidae > Dipodomys > Dipodomys merriami. The sequence continues at coordinate 7,146,357 of NW_027206168.1, read as the reverse complement.
TTCTTGGCAAACACATTCTCTTTCTTTTAATCTTTTGAAATACAGAGTACAAAACTGTTATCTAGGGCTGGGAAAGTGGCTCAGTAGTAGAGTGTTTGCCTCGCATGCATGAAGCCCTGGGTTCAATTCCTCAGCACCATATAAACAGAAAAGGCCAGAAGTGGCACTATGGCTCAAGTGGTAGAGTGCTAGCCTTGAGCTGAAGAGCTTAGGGACGGTGCACAGGCCCAGTGTTCAAGCCCCACAACCAACAAAAAAACAAACAAAAACAACAACAACAAAAAAAACCCACACACAAAAAACTGTTATCTACAATCACTATATTGTGCAATACCATAAGGAGAGTGTCTTACTCCTAACTGTAACTTGGTACCGTTTGATCAACCTTCCCCCATCCCTCTCTCTCCAGCCTCCAGTAGTCAGCATTTGATTCTTTACCCCTATGAGTTCACCTTTTCTAGACTCCACTAGTGAAATCATGCAGTGCTTGTCTTTTTGTCCCTGGTTCACTTCACTGAATGTTGTCCATGTTGTCACAAATGACAGGGTTTCATTCTTTTACAGTATTCCAGCATATACATGTATCACATTTTCTTTACCCATTCATCAAATCGCTAACTGTTATCAGACACTGCTTAATTCCATATCTTGGCAATTGTGAACACAGCCATGCAGATGTTTCTTCAGTATACTGATTTCTTTCCTCTGGATATACGTGCATCACTGAGATTGCTGGATCACACTGGGGAGGCAGAGATTGGGAAGACTGAAAATTGGGAGGCCAGTCTGGGCAAAAAGTTAGCAAAACTCTCCACCTCAACCAACATGCAGGTAGGACCTCTGGTCCTATCTATAGCCTCCTAGAGGCTCACTGTCTAGGCTAGCCCTTTCAAAAATCATAAAAGGCTACCAATAAAGCCAGACTGGCCATGTGGCTCAAGTGGTAGAGCACCAGATGAACAAGCAAGTCCAGAAAACTCAAGGTCTTAAGTTCAAGCCCTAGTAGTGGCAATAAATATAAATTAATAATTTTTTTTAAAAAAGGGCTGAGAATGTGGCTTAGTGGTAGAGTGCTTATCTACAATGCATCAAGCCTTGGGTTCAATTCCTCAGGATCACATAAACAGAAAAACTAGAAGTGGTGCCGTGCTCAAGTGGTAGAGTGTTAGCTTTGAGCAAAACAAACTCAGGGACAGTGCCCAAGCCCTTAGTTCAGCCCTAGGACTGGCAAAAAAAAAAAAAAAAAAGAAAGAAAGAAAGAAAAAACCGAAGCCACCTCAAGCAGGAAAGTCCGTAAGATTCTTATTTTCAACTAACCACCAAAAAGCTGGAAGTGGAGCTATGACTCAAGTGCTAGTCTTAAGTGGAAAAATTAAGGACAGTGCCAAAGCCCTAAATTCATACCTAAGTATCAACACAAAAATAAAAAGGAAGATGCCAAAGGATTATGACTTTAATAATAAATAGCTATAACTTGGAAAAATTGCTCAAAAGTTTGAGATTTGGGTTCAAGTGAAAGTTATGTTTTATGCTGTTTGCTGTTCAAAAGCTGACACTTTTAAATATTTAAAATAATTTAGATATACTGGTCCCTCCGTTATAATGTACAGACAGCTTGAAATATAGCTATTTTAAACAACCCTGCTAGATCATCGAACAAAAATGTAAATATAAACTTTTATTCAGTTAAGCTATCAAAACCACGATAATACTGTGAATGAAAATAACATTCAATTTGTAGATTTACATAGCACTGATTTTGTCTAACATGTCATTAATAAATTTATATGCTTTAAATAAACCATTGTAATTAAAGTTAAAAAAAAATGGAAGTGGCACGGTAGCTCAAATGGTAGTGTTAGCCTTGAGCTGAAGAGCTGAGGGACATGCTTAGGCCCAGAGTTCAAGCTCCACGACTGACCAAAAAAAAAAAAAAAAAATCAATCTAGCTAGGCACCAGTAGCTCAAGCCTGTAATCCTAGCTGCTCAGGAGGCTGAGATCTAAGGGTCATGGGTCAAAGCCAGCCCAGACAGGAAAGTCTGTGAGACTTATATCCAATTAACCACCAGAAAACTGGAAGTGGCACTGTGACTCAAGTGATAGAATGCTTGCCTTGAGCTGAAGAGCTCAGGGACAATGCCAGGCTCAGAGTTCAAGCCCCACAACCAACAAAACAAAAAACAAAAAACAAAATCATTCCATGGAAGACTACAAGAGAAGCTCCACACATTGCTGACAATCACTATGCAAAATAAAATAAAGCAACAAAAAAATGGCTGCATGGCAAAGCAAGTACAAAGTCCTGGATTCAATCCCCTATCAAAACAAAAACAAAAACAAAAACAAAAAAAATGGGCTCACACCTGTAATCCTAGTTACTTAGGAGGAGGCTAAGGTCTGAGGATCTTGGTTTAAAGCCAGCCTGGGCAGGAAAGTTTATGAGACTCTTATCTCTAATAAACTACCCAGGAAAAGCTACAAGAGGCACTGTGAACTGAGAGTAGAGCACTAGCTTTGAGCACAAAGAGGCTCAGAAACAATGCCTAGGCCAAGTTCAAGCCCCAGGACCAGCAAAAAAAAAAAAAAAAGACTGCTAAACTTATATCCAACCAATGAGAAAGGGCTCAAAACTCAAGCCTTATTCAGGAAAATCCAGAGGGAAAATAACTAGCCCTAAAACCTCAAATTAGATAGTTGGATTAAAAAAAGAAAAGTCACTAAATACAGAAACTCTATAATATGCAAAGTGGCTCCCCAAGGAAAGAATAGGCAAAATTTGGGTGAGCATAATTTATCAAAGAACACATAAGGGAGATTACAGATAAAGGGTACAGTGACAAAACAAGAATGGCACATATCTATAAAACTGACATTAGGCTATACATGAAAAGCACTGATGACAGACTGACAAGTAAAACGGAAAAAAGCAGTATGACTATAAAGAGAAAGACAAAGGAAGTTTAGGCCCAGAAAAGAGATTAAAAGTAAGTGTACAACAGGGTGTCAGTGGCTCACACCTGTAATCCTAGCTACTCAAGGAGGCTGAGATCTGAGGACAGAAGTTCAAAGCCAGCCTGGGCAGGAAAGTCCAAGAGATTCTCATCTTGAGCGGTATGGCTCAAGTGGTAGAGTAATAGCCTTGAGCACAGAGGCTCAGGGACAGAGCCCAGGCCTGAATTCAAGCCCTAGGCCTGGGGGAGGGGGAGGGGATGGAGTGGGGGAGATGAGAAAATGTTAGTTATGACTGAGTATAGGTAGTAGTCTATATGTAACTTGTCATCTTACTCTTTTTCTTTGGTGAGCATAAATTGTTTGTAAAACACCAATGAATAAAAGGTGACCCCAGAGTGAACTAGCCAAACAAAAGTGCTAATATCTTTGTTTTCTTTAAAGGAATGATTCAAGAATAAAAGCAGACTGTTTCTCTATTTTATTATTATTCCACTAAATAACAAAAGAAAATCTAAACTCAAACTAGGAGACAAGAGCGTAAGAATTAGTTGGAAGTGGCGCTGTGGCTCAAGTGGTAGAGTGCTAGCCTTGAGCTAAAGAGCCCAGGCCTAGAGCTCAAGCCCCATGACTAACAACACCAACACAAAAAAGAATCAAAATTACATCCTTAGCCGGGCGCTGGTAGCTCAGGCCTGTAATCCTAGCTACTCAGAAGGCTGAGATCTGAGAATCTCGGTTCAAAGCCAGCCCACGCAGAAAAGTCCATGAGGTTCTTTTTTTTTTTTTTTTTTTTTTGGTCGGTCATGGGGCTTGAACTCTGGGCTTGCCGCTATCCCTATGCTCTTCAGCTCAAGGCGAGCGCTCTACCGCTTGAGCTACAGTACCACTTCCAGTTTTCTAGTGGTTAATTTGAGATAAGAGTCTCAGTGACTTTTCTGCCCGGGCTGGCTTTGAACTATGATCCTCAGATCTCAGCCTCCTGAGTAGCTAGGATTACAGGCGTGAACCACCGGTGCCCGGCCATAAGACTCTTATCTTCAATAAACCACCAGAAAACTGGAAGTGGTGCTGTGGTTCAAGTAGTAGAGCACTAGCCTTGAGCTTAAGAGCTGAGGGACAGTGCCCAGGCCCAGAGCTCAAGCCCCACAGCTGAGAAAAAAAGAAAGGAAGGAAGGAAGGAAGGGGGGGAGGGAGGGAGGGAGTTTTAATATATTTAAACCTTGTACCTTGTAGTTCAGAATTACATTGCAATGTAGTAACCAGATATAATGACCCAAAAAATGAATTTTTCTTTTTCTTGCCAGTCCTGGGGCTTGAACTCAGGGCCTGGACACTGTCCGAGAGCTTCTTTAGTTCAAAGAGAGCACTCTACCACTTGAGCAACAGTGCCTCTTCAGGCATTTCTGAATAGTTTTACTGGCGATAAGAATCTCATGGCCTTCCCTGCCCAAGCTGGCTTCAAACAGTGATCCTCAGATCTTAGCCTTCTGGTAGCTAGGATTATAGGCATGAGCCACCAGTGCCAGGCTCAAACATGAATTTCAAAATAGGTAGTAATCTCAAAAAAGTACCAGGCAAGGAGAAAAGTACCTTAAGGCCTGAGAAGGGACAGTCCTGTACCAATTTTCATTAAAGAAGAAACAGAAATCCCTAAACCATAGACTAAAAAGCTTATTATCAGTCTCTACAAATGTCAAGAAAAGAAAAAATACAGTAGCTTTTTCAAGTATCTATGATCCCTTAAGAAACCAACACCTAGATCTCAGGAGGCTGAAATCTGTGGATTATGATTCAAAGCCAGCTGGGGAAAAAATTCCATGAGCCTCTTAACACAAAAAAGACATGGGTCAAGTGGTAGAGTGCTGGTCTCAAGAGGAAAAAGGTAAGGACAACACCTAGGCCCTGAGTTCAAGCCCCAGTACTGGCACCAATGAAAGAAAGAAAGAAAGAAAGAAAGAAAGAAAGAAAGAAAGAAAGAAAGAAAGAAAGAAAGAAAGAAAGAAAGAAAGAAAGAAAGAAAGAAAGAAAGAAAGAGAAAGAAAGGAAGGAAGGAAGGAAGAAAGGAAGAAAGAGAGAGAGAGAGAGAGAAAGAAAGAAAGAAAAAGAAAGAAAGAAAGAAAGAAAGAAAGAAAGAAAGGAAAGAAAAAAAGAGAAACCAAGTCTTTCCCATAGGAAACAACCTGAATTCAATAAGAAGAAAGCCATGCTGACCTCATTTCTTTTTTTAGACAGGATTACTAGGTTAACGAAATTCAAAGAATACTAAGTGTTGTTCCATTGTAAGTTCATTAGGGCATAAAATCCAATTACTCCTTACAGTAAAAAAAAATGCAGTCTTGACAATAACAGAGTAAGCGAAATAATTCATCTATTTCATAGAATGATACAGGAACATACTTCTCAACATTTAATAACTGCAAAGAGAGGCAGAAGCCATGCAGCCACAAGTCTTGCATGTGGAGAAGACATGCAATGAGAAGTACAGCTAACAAGGTGACAGGAAGAGTTAAGATGAAAATTGACAGACAAAAAATGGAGACTTGGGCTGGGAAGCTGGTTCAGTGGTCAAGTGCTTGCCTCGAGTGCGTGAAGCCCTAGGTTTGATTCCTCAGCACCACATAAGCAGAAAAAACAGAGTGGCACTGTGGCTCAAGTGGTAGGGTGTCATCCTTGAGCTGAAGAGCTGAGGGGGAACACCCAGGCCCAGAGTTGGGCCCCAAAACCGACAAAAAAAAAAAAAAAAAAAGTAGAGGCTTTAATTCAACAAGATGTAACTTAACAGGGATAAACTAGAAAGTAATGTTTAATGTGCTTCAAGTTCAAGGTTAAAAATTATTTTGACAGGTCTATTTCCTAGAGAAAATATCTGGCTAGAAAATCAGTACAGGGGCTGGGAAGATGGCTCAGTGGTAGAGCGCTTGCCTTGCATGCCTGAGGCCCCGGGTTCGATTCCCCAGCACCACATAAGCAAAAAGAAAAAAGCCGGAAGTGGCGCTGTGGCTCAAGTGGTAGAGTGCTAGCCTTGAGCTGAAGAGCTGAGGGACAGCGCCCAGGCGCATAGTTCAGGCCCCACAACCGGACCCCAAAAAAAAAAGAAAATCAGTACAATACCATGAACTGACTGGACAGAGAGGAGAATGATCATAGTCTAACCATTTTATCAATGAATCCAACCATATCTGAAATCTACATCTCATCTGAGGAAGGATATTTCTAAACTGGGAAGAGTAGAAAAGGGAGACCAAAAGTGTTAACAAAATGAGCTCCCTTCCCATAGCTTAGTATACTCCTTCCCCTCTCTACAGCTTAGCATGCTCCTTTCCTAGGTAATACTAGGTCCATGTAGTAAAGGCAGTAAATAATCAGCCTCCAACCCCCTCTAACTTGGGATGGCACTTCTCTAGGGCAGCTACCACCATATAAGGCAACAAAAGCCCCTTAGAGTGACCCTCAGCTCTAGGCAGCTGCAGGACCCTTATCTACTATTTGGACAGCAGCCACAAATCCTAGTCCGCCATGATGAAGCCCCTGGCCCACACGTACACACCAGGGTCTCCCCCTCCTAGCCCCTTTTAGCTCCCCGCCCCAACTTCTTAGATTATATAGGTCATCTCAGACAATAGCCGGTGCTGCTTCTCATTCTCTCTTGTGAGAAGGGGTTCTGCAGGCCCCTTTCTGGGCAATAAACTTTTCTTTGTTCTCTGTACCTGGATGTCTGTGTGGTTCTCTGGTAAAGTCTAATAATCTTTCAAAAAGTCTGTGCTTTCATCACTTGAAAGGTTGTAGTACAAATGAAAAAAGAACTTAATGGTGTTGTTACACAGGAACCATCAGATTGCTTTCTAGCAATCCTAGAAAGAAATATTCAATACAAGGAAATATCCAAAGGCAAAACTGTTTGCCTCATTAATGGTTCTCATGTGAACACTACATGTTTGAGCAGAGACCAAAGGAACATTAAGAACTTTCCAAAGGACCAGGAGTGCTTGTAAGGAGGTTGGTCTCAATAACCTCAAAGGTCCCTTTCCTTATGATATAGAAGAATCTGATATATCACGTCCCAAACTATGTCCCTGATGCTGTCAGTGTGTAGGTTTACAGGGTTTGGTCAAATCTGTCTTCAAATCCCAAACTCATTATATACCTAGCTATGGAAACTTTTTTCATCAGTAAAATGGAAATGATAAATTTCTATTAAAGGGGGGAGTAACAGATCTTTTTGTTGAAAGAATAAGGTAGCTATTTACAGAGCAAAAGAAATATAGTAAACATTTAACAAATAGTATTTTTTTTTACTGTTGTCAATATTAAAAATAATAACAAATAACCTGATACTTGGTATGACTGTGGGAGTCAAGACTTGTTTATCTCAACTTCCCTGTTCAAAAACACAGAAAGGCCAGGTGCTGGTGGCTCATGCCTATTTTTAATCCTAGTTACTCAGGAGGCTGAGATCTGAAGATCATGGTTCAAAGCTAGCCTGGGTAGGAAAGTCTGTGAGACTCTTAGGCCCAATTAACCACTAGAAAACCAGAAGTGGCGCTGTTGCTCAAGTGGTAGAGTGCTAACCTTGAGCTGAAGAGCTCAGAGACTGAGCCCAAGCCCAGAGTTCATGCCCCACAACCAAAACAACAACACAGAAAGACAGACAGACAGATTCCTGATTGCACATTAAGACTAGATTCCAGAGGGCTTGTCACATTAAAGAGCAACATAGGTCTGAGGATTGAGGTTCAAAGCCAGCCCAGGCAGGAAAGTCCATGAGACTCTTATCTCCAAGAAACCACTAGAAAACAGGAAGTGGCGCTGTGGCTCAAGTGGTAGAGCGCTAGCCTTGAGCTGAAGAGCATAGGGACAGCGCCCAAGCCCAGAATTCAAGCCCCATGACCAACCAAGAAAAAAAAAAAAAGAGCTCCAACTACTGGGTGCCAGTGGCTTACGTCTATAATCCTAGCTACTCAGGAGGCTGAGATCTGAGGATCACAGTTCAAAGCCAGCTTGGGCAGGAACGTCCCTGAGACTCATATCTCCAATAAACCACCAGAAAACCGGCAGTGGCACTGTGGCTCTAGTGGTAGAGCACTAGCCTTGAGCTGAAAAGCTGAGGAACAGGCCCAGGACCAGTGTTCAAGCACCATGACCAACAAAAACAAACAAACAAACAAACAAACAAAAAGAGCTCCAACAAAAGTAACAAACAATTCTGAGTGTATGATCAGGGATACATCATACAGGCAGTGACATTCACACCAGATGAGGCATGGAATAGAAGAATGAGCAGAGTGAATATGAATCACACCAGTGGTCAGAGTTAGAACCAACATATGTGGAAGGACTACAAGGATTTCAAAACTGAATTGTATAAAAGGGCTCTAAGGTCTGTACAAGCAAATGAATGCCATGCTGCACAGCAAGCTGTCCCTGGCCTTCACAAGACTTTCGTGATGCAGAAAACTACTCAAGTAGATACCTGGAATCTCAGGCTGCAAGAAAAGCAAGTTGTATTTCTAACTTGAACATGGTCACAATTCAGGAAAAATAAGAGAACAGCTTCCAGAGATAAGCACTGTGTCCCATCCATTGGGAAGGTGGACAACTTGGAAGAACAAAGTCTGGGGCTATGGTATCACATCATGTATAAGGCATCAATATAACAAAGGTATAAGGAGCAAGTCTTAGAGTCAGCTAAGCCTGGAATACCTTTAGTGGCTCTATAACTTTGAGCAATTTATTAAAACTTTCAGCTGGCCACTGGTGGCTCACACCTGTCATCCTAGCTACTCAGGAGGCTGAGATCTGAGGATTGTGGTTTGGAAGCCAGCCTAGTCAGGAAAGACCAGTGAAACTTTTATCTCCAATTAATCTCTAGAAAACAAGAAATGAAACTGTGGCTCCAAGTGGTAGAGTGCTAGCCTTGAACAAAAGAAACTAAGGGACAGCACCCAGGCCCTGAGTTCAAACCCCAGGACCAAGAAAAATAAAAACAAAAAACAACTTTGAGAGCCTGTTTGCTACTCTTTGTAAAATATTGATTTAAAAAATATGTTCCTCTTAGGGTTCTTGTAAGAAACAAAGATGCAATGTGCTTAACACATTACACGGAAAGCAAGATCCCCATACTAGCTATTCTTCCATTCAGTTAACGTGTTTACTAAAGTATCAATTTCATCAAAGCAAGACTAGCAAAATTCACACAGTACAGCATAGGCTTTTAACATGTATTGAGAGAGCTGCCTCCTGAGCCTTTTATAAATGCCAGAAATCCTAGCTACTCAGGAAGCTGAGATCTGAGGATCTAAGCAGTCTAGGATTTGAAGCCAGTCCAGGCAAGAAAAAGTCATCAGACTCTTATCTACAATTAACTAACAAAAATACAGAATCATAACTGTGGCTCAAACTGTAGCCTTGAGCAAAAAAATCTCAGTGCCCAGGCCCTGAGTTGAAGCCCCAGGACAAGCAACACACACACACACACACACACACACACACACACACACACACACACACACACACACACACACACACACACACACACACACACACACACACACACACACACACACACACACACCACACACACACACACCACACACACACACACACACACACACACACACACACACACCATCTGCCAGGTGCGCGCGCACACGCACACTCATGCACACACACACGCACGCACGCACGCACACAACAAGCAAAACACACACACACAACAAGCAAAACACACACACACACACACACACACACACACACCTGCCAGGCAATGGTGTGGCTACTAACTGCTCAGGAAGCTTAGATCTGAGGATCACTGTTAACAGCCAAACTAGACAGGAAAGTCTATGAGCCTCTTATCTCCAATAAACTACTTAGAAAAAGCCAGAAGTGGTGTTGTGGCTCAAGTGGTAGAGAGCTAGCCAGCCTTGAGCAAAAGAATCTCTGGGATAGCTCCGAGGCCTTGAGTTAAAGTCCCAAAATAGGCAAAAGAAACCAAAAAACAAAAAGAAACTGAAAACCCATTCATATATGCAAATATAAGAAAAGGAAGCCTTTAATATTCATTAATTGGTATTAGAGTGGAATAATGAATAAGGAGGCAGACTTTTAAAAATAATTTTCCTGGGCTGGGAAGGTGGCTCAGTAGTAGAGTGCTTGCCTTGTATGCATGAGGCCCTGGGTTCGATTCCTCAGCACCACATAAGCAGAAAAAAAGCCAGAAGTGGCACTGTGGCTCAAGTGGTAGAGCGCTAGCCTTCAACTGAAGAGCTGAGGAACAGCACCCAGGCCCAGAGTTCAGGCCTGGCCCCACGACCAACCAAAAAAAAAAAATTTCCCTTTTATTTATAGGTTACTTTGGTAAGACTGAGCCACATTACTATAATAACTTAGAATGAGTTTTAAGGAGTGAAATACACCAATAAAATGGAGGAGTAAGTTTGCTTTCTCTGACAACAAGTTATTACTGGATGTTTTACCATGGATTTATAACACTAATAAGTATAATAGCTTTCTTCCACTAATCCCAAAATTAACCCAATTCCCCTCAAAGGTCTAACTGTGACATACCTCCACTTTATGTATTTATGTATTCATTTATTTATTTTTGCTAGTCCTGGAGCTTGAACTCAGGGACTAGACACTGTCCCTAAGCTTCTGCATGCTCAAGGCTGGCACTCTACCACTTGAGCCACAGTGCCACTTTTGGCCTTTTCTGTTTATATGGTACTGAGGAATCAAACCCAGAGCTTCATGCAGGCTAGGCAAGCAATCTACCACTAAGACACATTCCCAGCCCCCCTCCACAATATTAAAGGCAAAGAAAAATTAACCTCTAAATTAGCCCTTATGATAAAAGCAGAAAAACAGTGAGCATCTCATAGAAGCACCGCCTCTCATCTCTGACAATGTTACGACTTCTTGGGCCTCCTCAAAAAGGACATTTTCTTTTTTTTTTTCCATCTCTAACATCTAAGACATACCTAACAGCATCTCAACTTTAATCTAGTGATCTCAGAATGGGAATTTCATAAGTCCCTTTCTTTCAGAGTAATTGAATGAAGACAGGACATGCAGGGTAAAAAAGCTAGAAGCATGAAGTGATGTCAGAGAAATCACTCTTTGAGAAATGTGGTAAAAAAGTCCAACAAAACACCCTGTACCTTTCTTCATCATGTCTCGGTCCAAGGCTACAATTCTCTGAGCGAGATATACTTCTGATCGAAAATGGAAGCGCTTGGCTCGCTGTTCTTTCTTTTCAATTGCTTCCTACAAAATACAGAAAAAGTCAAAAAGATAAAGCACAAAGAAGGAAAGCTATATTATAAACACAACACAATGCATTCGTGACAAGCCTAAAATAAATCAGAAGAAATAAGCAACACTGTATGTACTTTGCATGAGGTTTTCAGAGAATTGGATATTCATGATATAGTACTAATACTGCTGAAACCTATCATAGCCTATCACTATGCCTGGGACATAGTAGGAATTCAATGAGTGTTTGTTTATAAAGCTTCCTGACATTTCATTGATTATTAGCAATCATGACAACAAATTACACTGAATTTTACATTACATCTTAATTTTCAAAGAGCAGAAACTGAGGTATTAAAAAAAAATTAAGATTTTCCCAGCACAGAGGCTCAAGCCTGTAATTTCAGCTACTTGGGTGGCAGATATCAAGGGATGGCCTAGTCATAAAAGTTCATGAGAGCCGGGCGCTGGTGGCTCACGCCTGTAATCCTAGCTACTCAGGAGGCTGAGATCTGAGGATCGCGGTTCAAAGCCAGCCCGGGCAGGAGAGACCGTGAGACTCCTATCTCCAATAAACCACCAGAAAACCGGAAGTGGCGCTGTAGCTCAAGTGGTAGAGCGCTCGCCTTGAGCTGAAGAGCTGAGGGACAGCGCCCAGGCCCAGAGTTCAAGCCCCACAGCCGACAAAAAAAAAAAAAAAAAAAAAAAAAGTTCATGAGAAGTTGGGTGCCTGTTGCTCATGCCTATAATCCTAGTTACTTAGGAGGTTTTGATCTGAGGGCAAGGTTCAAAGCCAGCCCAGGCAGGAAAGTTTGTGAGACTTTTTTTTTTTTTTGGGTCCGGTCATGGGGCCTGAACTCTGGGCCTGGGCACTGTCCCTCAGCTCTTCAGCTCAAGGCTAACGCTCTACCACTTGAGCCACAGCACCACTTCTGGCTTTTTTCTTTTTGCTTATGTGGCACTGAGGAATCGAACCCAGGGCCTCATGCATGCAAGGCAAGCACTCTACCACTGAGCCACCTTCCCAGCCCCAGTTTGTTGGACTTTTATCTCCAATTTACCACCCAAAAGCCAGAAGTGAACATGTACTTCAAAGAATAGCGTGCTAGCCTTGAACACAAAAGCTGAGGGACAGTACCCAGGCCCTGACTTCAAGCCCAGATCCAGCACACACACACACAAAAAAAGAGGACTGGATACAGTCTGCTGTCCTAGCTACAGTGGAACTACAATGGCTGAGTGCAGTGGAACATACCTTGTCATAACTAGCAAAGAAGGAGCACATGCAAGAAGAATCACAGTCCAGGCCAGCCAGGACATAAAGTGAGATCCTATCTCAAAAATAACTGATCCAAAAAGGGGACAGAGGTATTGCTTAAGTAGTAGAGTACCTGCCTAGCAAGCTCAAGGCCCTGAATTCAATCTTCCATACCACCACTATTTCTTCCCCAAAAAGTAAGATTTGAGGGAGTTACTTCAGCTAGCTAAGAGGGAAGATCTTTAATTCCAATGCTATTTCTAGGAGCCTTGCTATCCAAAACCAAGACTTTACATTGTCTGTGGGCATGCTAATCATGATCTTCTACATTATGTCTGCTTGAATGGTCCACTCCCTACAGTTACTTCTCTGTTTAAAAATAACATTAAAGCAAAAAAACACGCTCTTCTATTACAGCCTGGTGTACATGGAATTAAGTTTTTCTTCTTTTATTACTTTTTATTTTTATAGTGCTAGAGATTGAATCGAGTCTTCTACATGTAGGTTGGTGTGCTATTAATGAGAACTTGATCTCTTCACTTTGTTTTCAAGATGGGTCTTGCTACTGGCTTGGCTAAGGTTAGCCTCAAAGTCATGATCCTCTTGTCTCTGTCTACCTAATAAGACCTATAATACCATAATCTGCCAGATAGTTTTTATTTATAACTGATTAACAATACCAGTACTTCATAGGAAAAAAAAATCAGCTTTACAAATTTCTCCCAAAAGCAAAAACAATTCTAGGTCCAAATATGGCTTTCTGATGGCTCTTAGAAACCCTTCACTGAGCCTGGCTCCTGTGGCTCATGTCTGTAATCCTAGCTACTCAGGAGGTTGAGCTGAGAAACGTAGTTCAAAGCCAGCCCGAACAGGTGTGAGACTCTTCATGTCCAATAAACCACCAGAAAACAGGAGGTGGTGCTGCAGCCCAAATGGTAGACCACTCGCCTTGAGCTGAAGAGCTGAGGGACAGCACCCAGGCCCAGAGTTCAAGCCCCACGACTGACCAAAAAAAATTAGTGAAAGGTTTTTGTTTTGTTTTAAGAGTCCCACAGACTTTCCTGCCTGAGCTGGCTTTGAACCTCGATCCTCAGATCTCAGCCTCCTGAATAGCTAAGATTACAAGCATGAGCCACCAGTACTCGGCTTCCTTCACTAATTTTATCTTAATTTTGCCAGACTGAAAGTCTGACTTTAGAAGCCTTGTGGGAATTGCTGAAGTAGTAATACCTATTATTTCCCAATAGTTACACTAATTTCCTTCTCTGAAGTCTTCCTAGTACAAATAACAATCTGCTTTCCTTTAGAAACTATTTAAATACCAACTCTGGAACTACTATTCCTTTTCCCACACACTTGTTTCACATAATAGCAGATGCTGTAGGATTAAGAATATTCTATAATCTTAGCAACTCTGGCAGTAGAAATAAACAGGATGAAGGCTACCTGTGAAAAATAGAACAAGACCCCACCTTAACAAATAAGCTGGGCATGGTGGTATATACTTGGAATTCCAGCATAGGTAGTAGAGGTGTAGTTCAAGTGGTAGAGCACTAGCTTTGAGTGGAAAAAGCCAAACAAAAGCTTAAGGCCCTGGATTCAAACCCTAGTAATCAAAAGGGAAGGTGGGGGGCACAGAGAGGCCTCAAGATTTTATCTGGAAAATACCGTAAAACAAAAAGGGCTGAGGGGGACTGGGAAGGTGGCTCAGTGGTAGAGTGCTTGCCTTGCATGTATGAAGCCCTGGGTTCAGTTCCTCAGCATCACATAAGCAGAAAAAGCCGGAAGTGGCACTGTGGCTCAAGTGGTAGAATGCTAGCCTGAGCTGAAGAGCTGAGGGACAGTGCCCAGGCTCAGAGTTCAGGCCCCACAACTGACAGAAAAAAAGGGGTTGGGGGACTGAGGGTATGGTTCAAGTGGTTGAGTGCTTACCAGGCAAGCACCCAGCCCCAAGTTCAAACACCAGTGCCACTAAAAATAAAACAAAAACCCTCTACTTCTTTTTCAATTACAGTAAGAAAATGTATTTACTTTGTTCTCTTTTCTTGTCTAGGGGCCATTCTTGCCAAGGGCCATTTGGACATTGATAACATCATTCTTGGGCAATTCCAAATTATTGATACTGGCAGATGGTTTGCAGATGGACTTTTCACCTTTAAATAATCTGAGACAGACTGAGACAAACTGAGATATAGAGATAACTATAATAAGGTTGTATGACATACTTATTTCTATTTTTGCCTTTAGGCATTCAATATAGCAATTTCAGAAATGTAATTCAAAATCCTGTTCCAAACAGAACTGACACATTTAAGTCAGGAAAAAAAGTTAAAAAATATCTAAAAACTGGATGAAAGCAACAATTTGTGTTGACTGATTATAATAAGGAAAATAACAGATACCTAGTTACAACTGTGGTACTATGGTAACAGCAAGCACTAGAATAAAAGCAGTATTGTAAGATGCTGTGAGAAATTCAATTTGTGCAGTATTCCAAGATGCTGCGAAAAATTCAATTTGACTTGTCCTTCAAAGCTCAGGCAGACATACAATCAGAAAACCCTGTTTTCAGCCAGATGTGGTGTTATATGACTGTAATCTCAGCAACTGAAAGACTGAGGGAGGATAATCACAAGTTTGAGGCAAATCTGGGCTACGCAGTAATCGGCCAGCATGGGGTACAGAGACAATCTATTCCTCTAGTCCTCAAAAAAGAAAACTATAAAGACATTTACTAACAGCTTACAATGTGCTAAGAGGTTTTCATGTTTTATTAAAGTGGAAATATCCAACTATTCAGGAAAGGAAACAGGATTGTAGTTCAAGGTCAACCTTGGTAAAAGTCAATGAGATGTCTCAAAATCAAGCCTGACTTGTAATCCTAGCTACTAGGGAAGCAGAAGTAGATCTCAGTCCAAGATTAGCCTGTGGAAAAAGCTCAAGATTTTATCTAAAAAAGAAACTAAAAGGCAAAAGGACTGGGGGCTTGGCTAAAGTGATAAAGTGCTTGCCTAGAAAATGTGAGTCTCGCCGGGCGCTGGTGGCTCACGCCTGTAATCCTAGCTACTCAGGAGGCTGAGACCTGAGGATCATGGTTCAAAGCCAGCCCGGGCAGGAGAGACTGTGAGACTCCTATCTCCAATAAACCACCAGAAAACCGGAAGTGGTATTGTAGCTCAAGTGGTAGAGCACTCGCCTTGAGCTGAAGAGCTGAGGGACAGCGCCCAGGCCCAGAGTTCAAGCCCCACGACTGCCCCCCCCCAAAAAAGAAAAGAAAATGTGAGTCTCTAGTACTGTCAAAAAACTAAAGGGGGGGGGGGCTGGGAAGATGGCTCAGTGGTAGAGCGCTTGCCTTGCATGCCTGAGGCCCTGGGTTCAATTCCTCAGCACCACATAAGCAAAAAGAAAAAAGCCGGAAGTGGCGCTGTGGTTCAAGTGGTAGAGCGCTAGCCTTGAGCTGAAGAGCTGAGGGACAGCACCCAGGCCCAGAGTTCAGGCCCCACGACTGGACCCAAAAAAACAACAACAACAACAAAAAACTAAAGGGGGGGGGAGGACAAGAAAAAGAGAAAAAAAAAACCTAAACGGTTGGGAAGGTAGCTCAGTGGTAGAGGGCTTGTCTTGAATGCATGAGGCCCCGGGTTCGATTCCTCAGCACCACATAAGCAGAAAAAGCTGGAAGCGGCACTGTGGTTCAAGTAGTAAAGCACTAGCCTTGAGCTTAAGATCTGAGGGACCTACAACTGACAAAAAGTATATATATATAGCTAATGGAATCACTTGTATATATTTTTTGAAACAGTAGAACTTGTCCTCATGTCTAAAACGAATAAACATAACTGGGATTATAAAATAATTAGTTAAGGTAGAAACAAAACACATTTTTTAAAAAAATAGAAATTGGGTTTGTTTTGTGTATGTATGTTTTTAAAAGCATTGCCAGCTGGGCACTAGTGGCTCACACCTGTAATCCCAGCTACTGAGGATCTGAGATCTGAGGATCATAGCTCAAAGCCAGCCCAGGCAGGAAAGTCTGTGAGACTCTTTATCTCCAATTAACCACTAGAAAACTGGAAGTGGCACTGTAGTTCAAGTGGTAGAGTGCTAGCCTTGAGCTGAAGAGCTGAGGGACAGCGCCCAGGCCCAGAGTTCAAGCCCCATGATTGACAAAAAAAAAAAAAGCATTGCCAGGTGTGAGATATAGTACATACTCATCACCTCAACATTTGGGAAATATTGAGAGTTTAAGGAAGGCTATATAGTGACCCTGTCTTACAATAAATTAATTAAATAAATAAAGCCTGTACGGATCTTTCTCAAAAATGGTTAAGCAAGCCAGATGTCATCCTAGCTACTCAGGAGGCTGAGATCCAAGGATCATGGTTCAAAGCCAGTCCAAGCAGGAAAGTCCGTGACACTCTTATCTCTAATTAACCTCCAAGTCAGAGGTGTGTGACTCAAGTGGTAGAGTACTAGCCTTGAGCAAAAAAGCTCAGGAACAGCACCTTGGCCCTGAGTCCAAGTCCCAGGAAAGGCACACACACAAAAAAGGCTAAACACAGGCATCTAGATAATAGTGATTTGATCTTTTCATGAATATAAGAACACTTAGAAGGGCTGGGAAGGTGGCTCAGTGGTAGAGCGCATGCCTTACATGCATGAGGCCCTGGGTTCCATTCCTCAGCACCACATAAGAAAAAAAAAAAAAAAAAAAGCTGGAAGTGGCGCTGTGGCTCAAGTGGTAGAGAGCTAGTCTTGAGCTGAAGAGCTGAGGGACAGCGCCCAGGCCCAGAGTTCAGGCCCCATGACCAGACCCCAAAAAGAAAAAAACAGAAACAGTATCTAGGTGTTTTCAGGATACATGAAAGTACTAATCTGATAAGAAATCGATAAGAAAAATAATTTTTCATCTAGCAACAAAGGAAATAGCAAAGTAAAAGTATTTATGATTCTGCAAGTCCTAGGGACCAAGTTCACTAAGTTCACAAGCTTATGAAAAAGAATAAATAAATGCTTACTTTGGAGGTCACATCGATTCCAGTGATAAAGCTGCCAGCCTTGTTTTCATATCTTCTGCTTGTGTCCTAACATAAAGAGGAAGGGTGAGAACTTCTGACAGGAAAAAAAAAAATCCATACTGAAAGGCAACCTGAGAACTGTTTCTTTTTGGCGCAGTCATTCTTTTTAGCAGCCATTTCCTACATGACTAACAACCCCTTAAGAAGCCCTTCCAGGGGCTCAGAATGTGGCTTAGCGGTAGAGTGCTTGCCTAGCAGGCATGAAACCCTGGGTTCAATTCCTCAGTATCACAAAAGCAGAAAAAGTCTGAAGGGGCACTGTGACTCATGTGGTATAGAGTGCTATCCTTGAGCAAAAGAGTCTCAGGGAAGCTAGGCGCTGGTGGCTCACACCTGTAATCCTAGTTACTCAGGAGGCTGAGATCTGAGGATCAGATCTTTCCAGCCCTAGCAGCAAAGACTGTAAGACTCTTACCTCCAATTAACCACAAAAAAACTGGAAGTGGTACTGTTGCTCAAGTAGTAGTGCGATTTCCTTGACCTGAATTGCTCAGGGACAGCACCCAGGCCCAGAGTTCAAGCCCCAGGACTGACCCGGGGGGGGGGGGGAGGGGGGGGAAGAGCCCATTCCCAGCCATAGAAGCAATCAAGCACTCTAACAAGAAATCTTTTCTAGATCAGACTGTCCAAAATCTTCAGTAATTTCATTAACTGAAGGTACCTACATAAATGGAAATCTGAAGGTTTTTGTGAAAAATGTCAAACTGACCAAATGTCAAATGTCATTTTGTGAAAAATGTCAAAATGACCAAACCAGGTTGGTCAAATTCCCAGTGCTAGGCCACAAGGTGGAGTAGAAAAGCCTTTGCAATGTGAAGAAGTCCAGACTCAGCCAGAGCTCCAAAACACACACAGTGCAATACAGAGGATGGAACGTGGAAGCCCCAAGAAGACTAAGTCTCAGCTCTGATAACCACAACAATTACATTATACACTGTACAATTGTTTGAAACAACCTTCCATGTTATCTGCCTGCCTTCCTGGCATCTTTTTCTTTTCTCCTCTTTGTGCTTCACAGAAGTTAACATTCCTCCATCTCAGAGTCTTGTCCCCATCTCAGAGTCTTCTGTGCTTCCTAATGGATCTGCTGGGAACACTCCGTGCCAATCTTCACACTTGGGCTCTTTTTTTGCCACTTATGGTTCAGCTCAAGTGGTAAAACACTTGCCTAATAAGTATGATGCCCTAAGTTCAAACTCTAATACTGCCAAAGGGAAGAGGGAGAGGTCATAAGCTTAAATGTCAGTCTCTCACAGAACCTTCCCTGGTCACCTGTGTCATACTCTGGTCTCTGCTCCATTCTTTGCACATCTTCCCGGTCCCTTTCTTTTCTTTTCTTTTCTTTTTTTTTTTGGTCAGTTGTAGGGCTTGAACTCTGGGCCTGAGCACTGTCCCTCAGCTCTTTAGCTGAAGGCTAGTCCTCTACACTTGAGCCACAGTGCCACTTCTGATTTTCTGGTGGTTTATTGGAGATCAGAGTCTCACGGCCTTTCCTGCCCGGGCTGGCTTTGAACCTCGATCCAAAGATCTCAGCCTCCTGGGTAGCTAGGATTACAGGTGTAAGCCACCAGTGCCTGGCTAGTCCCTTACTTTCTATCCCACTAACAGCTGTTATGGGCTGGAGGCTCAAGTGGTAAGCCCTGACTTCAATTCCCAGACTATGGGGATGGAAAGAGGACACAACTTTGTGTTTTCTACTTAGCACTTAGCTATGTAGAACTGAGAACTGTTTCTTTTTGAGCAGTCCTTCTTTTTAGCAGCCACTTTCTACATGACTAACGACCCCTTAAGAAGCCCATCCAGGGCTTCAGAATGTGGCTTAATGGTAGAGTGCTTGCCTAGCAGACATGAAGCCCTGGGTCCGCTTCCTCAGTATTACATAAACAGAAAAAGTATGAAATGGCACTGTGTGTAGCTCAAGTGGTTGAGTGCTATTCTTGAGCAAAAGAGACTCAGGGAAGCTGGGTGCTTAGATACATAGCACTTAGCTATGTAGAAACAGAAGTTATTTATCTACTTGTATGCCCCACTGGAACATAAACTCCCAAAGAGTTTTTAAACCTGATCTAGTACCTAGGATTGGACTTGGCACTCCCAGAGGGATACAAGGTATACAGGTTAAATGGAATGATTACCTACATCACAACTGCAGTGATACTCAAATGATAGCAAAATGCCATTGTATTGTTACCAGCCATTCATCATCTGCCATCACTAGTTATCCTACTTTTCCCATTAACTACAGTTTAAAGGGCAGGATTCGCTGACACATGTAGAAGGGGGCGGGGAGGAGAACAACAGGGGTGGAGGGATAATTCATGTTATGGGTAAAAGTGAGCCATCAAGGACCTATATAAAAGCAGCTCTAAGAACTGGACACAGAACTCTCCAAACCACAGGCAAAGCACCCTTGGCTGTCCCCACTGGTGATGAGAGGCACCGCAGGTCAGACGCTGGGACTACGGTGTGGGTGCTACCCGGGCAAGGGGAGGTGCTGGGTGGCAAGATGACCCTCCGGTCACCACAGCAACCCAAGCTGCCGACGCGCCAGCCTCCCCGAAGAGGCGAGTGCCAAGCTCGGGACACACCGACTCCCCTGGGAGCGCTGGATGCGGGCGCCACCCGGCCGCCCCAAGGGGACCGCTCCCGGCTGCTCCCGCCCGGCGCTCCCCTTTATCTGCAGTCCTCCCCATTCCCCCTCACACAGCCTGGCTCCGAGGGGCGGAAAAGCGGGTCCACCATCCTCTCCCCGCTCCCCGCCTCCCGCAGCCTCTCAACACCCATTTCCGGGCGCTCGAGCGTCCTCTCCCGCGCCCCGCGCTGGCGCCCTTCATCCCCCTCCCCGGACTCTCCAGGCCCCGCCGCCGGCCGCCTCCCCTTCCGGCCCCGGGCGAGGGGCACCGGCGCCGCGCCCTCCTCGCCCCGGGCCCCAGCTCCGCGCCCCGGCCCTGCTCCCTCCTCGGGAGCCCCGGCCCCCGGCTCGGCACCTTCCTCTCCCCGGCTCCGCGCCCTCCTCTCCCCGGCTCCGCGCCCTCCCCTCCCCGGCTCCGCGCCCTCCTCTCCCCGGCTCCGCGCCCTCCTCAGAGCCCCGGGCCCCGGCTCCGCGCCCCTCTGCCCCCAGCCCTACCGGAATCAATTCCTTCAGCGAGCGCCGCACTGGCACCATCTCCAGCTCGCCCTCCTCCACCTCCATGGGCTCCGGCTCCCCACGTTCCAAGCCGGACTCCACCTCGGGAGACGGGAGGTTCAGGGCCGACCCCGACGGGGCCTCCGCCTTGACCGACACACGCAGGCCGCGGACGGCCGCCATAGCTGCCGCCGGCCGCACCACCGAGAGCCGCACACCCGCTGGCTAGAGCGCCGCCAGCGGCCACGGAGGAACACCGCCGCCGCCCAGAGCGTCCTTCATATTCCAGTCTGGCAGCCGCTCCTGGAGGTGCCGCCCCCCGGTGGCAGAAGGGACCAGCAGCCGACGAGGGGCGGGATACAGTGAGGGGGAGGGCGGAGGGGGGCAGGGCTTTTATAACCTCTGGGTACCTCTCGCCCCAGGTGACAAAACAGCTCTACCCTGAGGACCAAGCCTCAACCTAAACCCGGCACTTGAGTCCTCAGAATATGAACCAGTCTAGGGCTGGGAAGGTGGCTCAGTGGTAGAGCGCTTGCCTTGCATGCATGAGACCCTGGGTTTGATTCCTCAGCACCACATAAGCAAAAAAAGCCAGAAGTGGCACTGTGGCTCAAGTGGTAGAGTGCTAACCTTGAGCTGAGGGACAGCGCCCAGGCCCAGAGCATGACCGGCAAAAACTTTATGCCTTGAACTGATGAGCTGAGGGACAGCACCCAGACCTAGAGTTCAAGCCCCATGACCAAGAAAAAAAAAAAAAAGGCAAAAAGAATATGAACCAGTCACTTCCAAGTGCTGAACCTGAATCCTTACAAAACTACAACCCTATGAACTAAGTCTCATTACTACCTTCCTTTTATCTATGAAGAAACTGAGAGGCATGGCATTTTACTCAAGGTTCAGGCTACTTCAGGATTAAAATTAGGATCTAAGTTTGGGGCAGTGTCTTCAGAGCCCAGAATAAGAAAAGATCTACTGGCAGAAAAGTCTGAGACTCCTTATCTCCAATGAACCACCAGTATATGAGAAGTGGCTCTGTGGTAGAGCGCTAGTGTTGAGGGGAAAAAAGCTTAATGACAGTGCCCCAGGCCCTGAGTTCAAGCCCCACAACAAACAACAAAGAAGTGATCTATCACTCTTGGAAATCTATATAGTTTTGCAATTACCTTGTAAACCCTTTTCTCTTTCAAATCAAGTAATTTGCCCTTTTTTTTTTTTTTTTTTTTTTTTTGTCGGTCTTGGGGCTTGAACTCTGGGCCTGGGCGCTGTCCCTCAGCTCTTCAGTTCAAGGCTAGCACTCTACCACTTGAACCACAGTGCCACTTCCGGCTTTTTCTGTTTATGTGGTGCTGAAGAATGGAACCCAGGGCCTCATGCATGCGAGGCAAGCACTCTACCACTGAGCCACCTTCCCAGCACCTTGCTCATTTTTTGTAAACTCAGAAATTGAGATTCCAAAGAGGATAGTAATCTGTCCAATGCCAGAGCTCCAGTCCTAATTTCTTCACTTCTAGAGACTCCATTTACTATGTACCTGTGAACATGATTTCCTGAAGATATTGCTAACAAGAGCCTAGTTGGGAAAAGAGTGTATATAGGCTTCCAGAGAGCACCCTTGGTCTGTTTTTGAGTCCTAATTTTACATCTTTTCCCTGTGTAACCTTGGACTTATTCTGACCTCTTGCTGGGTGTGACTTCCTGAGAAAGAGGTTGATGGGCCCCTAGGGTGTTCAAGACCCTAAAGATCTGCTCATAGAGAAACAAATAATTATAAATCAAGGAAAACTGTGATCAAAATCAAACATACCATATGTGACCTTGAGTAATCCATACAACCCTTCAGGCATCAGTTTATTAATAAATTGACATGTAACCTCCTTCCAGAGGATAATTCCATGTGGTTTTCGGATCCAATAGAAGTGGTGTAGTACATCATAGTTTTTCTTAAATTGAGGCAGGACAAAGACAAGATGGAACTCTTTAGAAAGGTGATATTGCTTGATGAATGGAAAATAAAATAATTAGAAAAGTCTCCCTCTCACTCCCTTTCTCCCTTCTCTTCCCTCTCACTCTTTCCCTCTCCCTCTCCTTTTTCCTCTCCCTCTCCCTCTCCATTTCCTTGCAGCTTAAGGATTTAATTTAGGGGGATTCAACACTGTAGTCTAAAGCCGTTCAGAGAAAAATGAGCCCCCCGGGCAGCTATAACTGGCACATGTCTTGGGAATTTAGAGCAAGCTAGGGCATTGGTGAGACCTGATCACCCAACTCAGTACCACCCCCTTCCTGTCTTGTGCTGAAGTCAAGCAATAGAGAATTTAGAAGGTGGTTAAAAAAAAAAAAAAAAGTTTTTCCAAAATGTTAGTTAGTGTGACTCTCTAAGAAAAAACAAAACCCAAACAAAAAAGCCTATGTCAAAGCTTTTTCTTTTTTCTAGCATTGAGATTTGAACCCAGCATATTAGACACAAAGCTCCCTGCCCCTGAGCTACATCCCCAGTGCTCAAAGCTTTTATCCACTCATTAATGAATAAAGAAAGCAGCAACAAATGAAGACTATCAAAGACTAGTTAAAAAAGAATTTAAGAATGAATATAGAAGCCAAGAGACTGTGGCTCATGCCTATAAATACTGTCTACTCTGGAAGCTGAAATCTGAGGATCAAGATTCCAAGCTACCCCAAGCAGAAAGATCCAAAAGACTCACCCCAATTAATAAAAAGCAGTAGTAAAACTGTGGCTCAAATCATAGAGCACCAGCCTTGAGTGAAAAAGCCAAGTACAAGGCCCTGAGTTCAAGTCCCAGTACCAGTACGTATGTGTAATTTGAGTAGATTGAGAAGCACCTAGGAGATCAGTAAAGTAGGTCTATGAGGCTGTTTGCAAAGAAGATTAGGGAGATGACCTATCCTAAAATGTAGGTTAGCCCCTCAATATGCTGGAGATCCAGATAAAAAAAGGCGCTGTAGCTCATGCCTATAAATTCAGCTCATGACACTGAGATCTAAGGATCAAGCCTGGACAGACAATCAGAAAGATTCTTATGGCTGGGAATGTGGCTTAGTGGTAGAGTGCTTGCCTAGCATGCATGAAGCTGTGGGTTTGATTCCTCAGAACCATATACACAGAAATAAGCCGGATTTTGGTGCTGTGGCTCAAGTAGTAGAGTACTAGCCTTGAGCACAAAGAAGCTCAGGGACAGTGCTTAGGCCCTGAGTTCAGTCTCCAGGACTGGCAAAAGAAGAAGAAAGAAGAAAGAAAAAGAAGACAAAAAAGAAGGAGGAGAAGGGAGAAGGAGGAGGAGAAGAGAGGAGAAGAAGAAAAAGAAAAAGAAGAGGACGAGGAGGAGGAAAGAAAGAAAAAAAAGAAAGAGGGAGAGAAAGAAAGAAAAAGAAAAGACTCTTACCTCCAATTAACCTGTAAAAGGCCAGAAGTGGTAAGTGACAAGCAACAGAGTGCCAGGCTTAAACAAAACAGACAAGCATGCAAGGCACTGAGTTCAAGCCCTAGTACTGCCATAATATATGCATATTGATAGGAAAGAAACAGTAAAGAATGTAACTGTAACCCCTCCTCTGTACAGTATCTCACAAAAAAAAATTTTTTAAATCACTTGCAACAATTAAAGAGAACACTGGAGACAAAAAAAAAAAAAGTAAAGAAAAAAAATTGGCGTCTAGTGGAATTCCCAGTAGGTCCTGTTACTCTCTTCTGAAAAAAAAGAAATCATGAAGGGTGGTAGTGCATGCCTGAAATCCCAGCACTTGGAAGGCTGAGGCTAAAACAGAAAGTATAAGTTCCAGACCAGTGACCTGGGCTCCATAATGAAGTCAAGGCCAGCCTAGAGTAGATACTTTGTCTCAAAAACCTACAGAAGAAAAGGAGGGAGGGAAAGGAAAGATTGTGAAGAGAGCTCAGAGGCTTCCTGCTCACATAGGACCTTAGGAAACTACTCTTCCACATCCAGCCATCCAGGCATTCAAAGGCCACTGCAATCATCATTCAAGAGGGCCCAACTACTACTCAAGAGTAAGATGCAGATCTCAGCATTATCCATGGTTTTGGAAGCACACAAAAAGTGAGAGTGATGAATCATGGAAGTGTCTACTCAGATTTCAAAGAAGTTCTAGCAGACCAAGTCTCAGATGTAGGCCCAGATTTAACATAGTCTCAGATTCCCTATGTATAGCCCCAATGAGGGTGATGCATGACAAAGATTCATTGAAAACCCCAGGAAGCTAGACATGTCAAAAGCATAGAACACTTACCAAAGAAATCCATAGGCAATGAGTGGCAACCACCAGCAAGGCCAAGGAGTAGAGCTGCCCAAACCTGTTAGAGCCCTTATTACTCTACCAGGTGCCTCAGATGCCAGAATTTAATGAATGCCCTGTTGGGGTCTGATCTTGCTGGCTCCATCCTTCTGTGCTGTTCTATTTCTCCCTTTAAAAATGACTATGTTAGCCGGGCGCTGGTGGCTCATGCCTGTAATCCTAGCTATTCAGGAGGCTGAGATCTGAGATCTGGGTTCAGAGACAACCCAGGCAGGAAAGTCTGTGAAACTCTTATCTCCAATAAAACCACAGAAAACCGGAAGTGGCGCTGTAGCTCAAGTGGTAGAGTGCTAGCCTTGAGCAGAAGAGCTGAGGGACAGCGCCCAGGCCCAGAATTCAAACCCCACGACCGAAAAAACAAAAAAAAAACTATGTTTACTATGTGCCACTGTATGTTGGTGAAAGGGTAGATTTGGTTAAAAAAAAAATCCCATCAAAGAAGTGGCGCTGTAGCTCAAGTGGTAGAGTGCTAGCCTTGAGCTGAAGAGCTGAGGGACAGTGCCCAAGCCCAGAGTTCAAGCTCCACGACTGACAAAAACAAAAACAAACAACAAAAAAATCCCATCCATTAGCCAAGAGCAGGTGGCTAACACCTGTAATCCTAGCTACTCAGGAGGCTGAAATCTGAGGATAGTGGTTCAAAGCCAGCCCGGATAGAAAAGTCACCATGAGACTCATTTCCAATTAGCCACTCAAAAACCAGAAGTGTCAGTGCTGTGGCTCAAGTGGTAGAGTGCTAACTTTGAGCACAAAGAGGCTCAGGGACAGTGCCTAAGCCCTGAGTTCAAGCCACAAAATTGAACAACAACAACAACAAAAATCCATTTGTAAGTTAAGGCCAGGGAAGGAAAAAAGGGGCCCCTGGAGAGCATCTTGTAGTGGCTCAGTTGTGGAATCCTCATCACTCAGGAGGCCTCTGAAATGTGGAGGACGAAGGTTTGAAGCAGTGCAAGCAGAAAAGTCCACTAGACTCTGCTTCCAATTAACCAGCCAAAACCTAGGGCTGGAAGCCTGATTCACCTGATGTTAAAGTGCCAGCCTAGGCATTGCTGGCTTGCTAAATGGAACCAGACTCTGGAAAATGCAAGATTGTTTCAAAAATCTCAACCACAGCGAATAGAATGTCCAGTTTCTATCCTTCTTAGTTCTGCACAATCTATGGCAGGAGTGACCCCATGAGACAGAACTACAGTTTCAGGTCAAGTCCGGAGGCCTGTAATGATTCAGCAGGTCTTTCCTGATTGGTCAGTTGTTCTGACTCATTTGCATAGAGGCAGCCAATCAGCCCACGGAATTAAAAACTAGACCATCTTCAGCAACCTGAAGGCAGGGCAGCAACAGCCTTTTATCCACTTATTTCTCTTTTGTGTGGACTTCACTGGTGTAATTGTGGAGCAGCAGATGCCAACTCTAAAGCTGCAATACTAGCAGGTATAGCCTGCTGCAGACCTGCAACTTTTGCTGTGAGATTCAAAGCCAAAAAAGCTATAATGCAAATGGGTTTTGCTTTGTCCAGCAGAAGAAAAAAGAAAAGACCATATCATTGAGAGTATACAACTTTTATTCAGTTGCCCATACTTGGATTTGAGCTGAATTGCTTACTCTACCTAGGCAAGTGCTGTACCACTTGAACCATACTCACAGATTTTTGCTTTGGTTGTTTTTCAGACAGGATCTTTAGCCAACTTACTACATAGCAGAGATTACAGATCTGTATCACCGTGTCCAGCTTTTTACTCAAGATGAGTCTTACTGACTTTACTTAAACTGTTTTTGAATTTTAGTTCTACAAGCTCTGCTTCCAAAGTAGCTGAAGCTGTGAGCAACTGTGCTCAGCTCTGTTTATTATTTGTTTGTTTTTAATTTTACAGATCTCATTGCTAAGTTTGCCTTGAGTCAGGAGACTTTAGAGTTAAACTTTTTCTTTTGGTCAGTCATGGGTCCTGAATTCTGGTCCTGGGTGCTATCTCTCAGATCTTCAGCCCAAGGAGAGTGCTTTACCACTTGAGCCACAGCGCCACTTCCAGTTTTCTGGTGGTTTATTGGAGATGAAGAGTCTCAAGGACTTTCCTGCCTGGACTGGCTTTGAACTGTGATCCTCAGATCTCAGCCTCCTGAGTAGCTAGGATTACAGGTGTAAGCCACTGGTGCCTGTTTTAAGGGGGTTTGTTACCTCACCCTTTCTATTCCTCCTCATGTTTCTTGCCCACCAGAACCATAGTTGCTGATGGCCATTCTCTAAGCATGCTCCTGGTGCTATGCTTGGCCCTCCAGTACCTCCTCAGGCCCCAGCTTCAGTGCCTTTGTAGGTTCTTCTCTTCCTCCAGCTGTTACAGTCCAGCAAGGCTTACCTTGGACTCTCCTTCTGACCCCATGCTCCTTGAGCCATCTTATCCTACCCATGACCTTCAACTTCACTACCATCCACACCCTGGAGACTCCAGTTCTCCCTCTCCTCTGAGCTCCAGAGCCTCATGTCCAGCTGCGTATAGGACCTCTCCCCTTGAATGTCACAAGGTACCTCAGTTTCAACCTGCTGGGTCCATTTTACATTCCCTCCCACCCTGATCAGTATGAGTTAATCCAGGTGGTCAGGAGCCATGTCTGACTGCTTCCTGTATATCTCTCATATCCATCTGCTGCTTTTTTTTTTTTTTTTTTTTGGTCAGTCGTGGGGCTTGAACTCTGGGCTTGGGCACTGTCCTTGTGCTCTTCAGCTCAAGGTGAGCACTCTACCGCTTGAGCCACAGCACCACTTCCAGTTTTCTAGCGGTTTATTGGAGATAAGAGTCTCACAAACTTTCCTGCCCGGGCTGGCTTTGAACCGCGATCCTCAGATCTCAACCTCCTGAGTAACTAGGATTACAGGCATGAGCCACTGGCGCCCAGCTTCATCTGCTGCTTTTTATTTTGATTTTGGTGTCCATACTGGGGCTTGAACTCAGGGCCTTAGCTTTTTCATTCAGGGTTGGTGCTCTACCATAGCTCACTCCTAGCTTTTTGCTGATTAACTGGGGACAAGAATCTCACAAACTTTCTTGCCTGGGCTGGCTTCAAATTGTGATTTTTCAGATCCCTGCATCATTTGGCAAGTATTACAGATGTATGGCGACCAGCTGCCATTGCTAACTTCCACCCTCCCAGCAACTCCCCTCTGCTTCCTTTGTTCTGGCCACCATCATGTCTTACCTTGGTCCTGCAGTGTCTCTTATTAGTTTCTCTTTTTCTAGTTCTTCCACTCCCATGCTCTTCTGCACTGGAGCCAGCACACATTATCCAGCCTTCCCTTACCTCCAGCTTCCCTTGTAACACTTCTCTTTCCCACCATCACCACTTCAGTTCTTAGAAAGCCTGATGCTCCCTCCCTCCCCAGGACCCCAATAGGGTCCTGGAACAAGGTAGTCTCTCTGTTGAGAGCTTTCTTTCCCTGCTCCCCACCCTTTCCCCCTCATCTTGGCCTAGTTAGTTCTTCCTCAACTTCAGATTCCAACAGGAGCATTCCTTCCTCTGAAAAGCTTCCTTAAGAGTAAAGTCAAATAACTTGCTTTCTGGAAATCTTTCCAATAGAGTGCTTGGATCCGTTCAAAATCATCTAAGCACTTATCTGGCAACTTGGTTAATGTCTGTCTCCTACAATGGGTGGTAGAGCCTTGGGAGCATCAACCGTGTGTTGATGTAATTCAGTGTCAAGCTCAGTGGCTGTTTACAAAGAACCTTGGGCAAATATTGAAAGGATGGATAGATGGATAAAGGGATGGACAGATGAACATACTGAAAATAAATGACCTTTTCCCATGCTAAATTTAGGAATATCTACCATCCTTCTATTAAATTCTTGCTGTTCACTAAAATGATCTGGCAAGCTATAAACATACATGCTGCAGGATTCCAACCCTAACTTTCTGCAAATGGCAAATCCATGTTGACAGACCAGTGGCTGCTGGGGATGAGAGGGGATGGATAAACAAGAAGACTGCAGAGATTTTTCTGGTAGTGAAACCATTCTACATGGTATTATTATGATGACTATATGTCCTCATACATTTCTCAGAACCCACACAATATAAATATAAAGAGTAAACTCTAAGACTCATGATGTAAGCTGTGAAGGTAGATCAGCTAATGGATGAATGGAGGTTTTGACAAACTGGTCCCAGTCTTGTGGAAGATGGGTCAGGTACCAATCCACACGCTAAGAATGCCTCTGGGGCTATACATCCAGGAAGACTTCCTGGAAGATGTGGTTAGGAAATGGTGAGGGCAGGAAGACTGACTACCAAAGCCAGAACAACCAGTATATGGATATATTGCTGCCTGGAAAATGCCTGGGGGGGGGAGGGTGATGGTTTGTCCTCTGGCCATCCCAGCTGGAAAATATGGATGTGTCTAAGCCTCAAAAGAAAAGGTTGAGTGCAGGCATGTATTGGGGGGGAGGGGTTGTAATAAGGAAGAAGATGGCCATTTAAGCTTGGAACATAGTATATTTTCAAGGCCCTAGTCCAGCTGAAGTGTTATAGGGAGTCCCTATAGGCCAGGGCACGGTTCCACAATGAGGTGAAGGACAGGCCCCTCTCTAGTCTCCCATCCCCCATTTTCCTCTTGGGTTTCAGAGCTAGCACCACCCCCTGCATTGCTCCCTAGAGGGGCTGCCCAGGGAATAATCTACTTGTCTGCCTAAGCAAGGTGGGGGTGACCCCATAACTTGAAGTTTTTTGTTGTTGTTGTTTGTTTTTGGCTAGTCCTGGGACTTGAACTCTAGGCCTGGGCACTGTCCCTGAGAGCTTCCTTTGCTCAAAGCTAGAACTCTACCACTTGAACCACAGCACCACTTCCAGCTTTTTCTGTTTTTGTGGTACTGAGAAATTGAACCCAGGGCTTCATGCATGCTAGGCAAACACTCTACCACTAAGCCACATTCCCAGCCCTTGAAGGTTTTTATCTGTGTCTTCCTGGAACAGCTGGAACTCTCAGTGGCTCTGATCACCCTTCCCTCCACTTCTGCACACACTGAGATGTGCTGGAAGAGCAGAGGTCAGGCAAAGGGCCTATGGCATCCAGAATGCCCCTGAGAAGCACTGGGGCCTCCCCAGAATGCCTCCCAAGCTTTTACCTCAACCCCACTGCCACCAGGCTCAGCTCCCCTGAGGGGTAAGGTCTAGAGAACATGCTTCTTTGACGTGTGTGTGTGTGTGTGTGCCAATACTGGGACTTGAACTCAGGACCTGGCCACTATTCCTGAGCTTTTTCACTCAAGGCTAGTGCGCTACAATTTGAGCCACAACTCCACTTTCAACTTTTTGCTGGTTATTTGGAGATAAGAGTCTTGCAAACTTTCCTGTCTAGGCTGGCTTTGAACAATCCTCAGATCTCAGCCTCCTATTTAGCATTATGGTGCCTGGCTTCCTGATCCAGTTTCCTACCAATGTGCTCACTAGAGGGTTTGTCCTCAAGGGCAGTCCTTTTCAAAACAGGACTTGAGGGTCTGATGTTGACAGGCAGTGGTAGAAACTGAGGAAAGGCAGGGCCCTGGAGGGATGGTAGCCTGAAGAGCGGTGAGCAGGGAAACTAGCAGAGGGGGATGTATGGATCCTGACTCAGCCAAACATCCAGAGGCCAGCATGAGGCCTCTGCATGCTAGGCTGAAAGGCTGAGACAGATGGGCCTGGCCAGATGGGTACTCACAACTTCTCTGATGAAGGCAGGGATTATGGTGATGACCAAGAAAGCAAGGAGATAAGAAATGGAGGAGGCTGACATTGTGGGACTGTGGATGTGGAAAGGAAAAAAGAAAAAGACTCATTTAGTTTGGGAATTTTTGCCTGGCTGCCAGCACCCGTCTGGGAGGGTTGAGTAAGTCCCTCCCAGGAGCCTGGCAGGATGACCAGGAAGCAGGCAGGAACATGGTGTTCTCCATTCCTCATGTAGAAAAACTGGCCACCACAGTCAGTGGGCCACTCTAGCTTGGTCTCCCTCCTGGATTTCAGTGCCATGCCCGCTAGTCGACCTCAGCTCGAAACTCACAGCTAAGCAAGCACTTATCATGCAAGATATGCTGGCCCCTGCTCCCCATGTCTCCCTCACAAGGATCCATTTGCTGAATGCTTACTATGTACTTCCAGCACACAAGACTTCATTTAGCATCACAAGATTCCCACAAAGGAGATGCTGGTATCATACATATTAAACTAGAAGGAAATCAATGCTCCAATGACTTGCCAAGGGTGATACAATTAAGGAACAAAGCTTAAGTTCAAACTCAAGGCTGTCATTGTCCTGAAGTGCTCTAATAAGGGCAGGGATCAGGGCCCAGGGCTAAGGAGCATTAGGAAGGATACTAGATCTACAGCATGGGGACTCCAGTGACACTGCTCAGGGACTCCTGCCCCTTGATGTGTATCTGCCTGGACCAGATATCTGCCTTCCTGTGCCAGGAAACAGACAGGGTACCCTATGAACAGCCTACTAGCTCTTCAAAAAGATCCCATGAGACCTTTCAAGGAACCTGAGGGTGCACGCAGGATGGCAAGCTCTCTCTTTCCCTCCCTCCCTCTCTCCCAGAACCCTTCACACTACTGTGATGGAATGCCCAGCACCAGTGGCTCACACTTGTAATCCTAGCTACTCAGGAGGCGTAGATCTGAAGATTCTGGCCAGGGCAGTAAAGTCTCTGAGACTCTTATCTACAATGAAGCGCCATAAAGCCAGAAGTTGCACTGTGGTTCAAAGTGGTAGAGTGCTAGCCTTGAGCAAAAAAAGCTCAGGAACCTAGGCCCTAAGTTCAAGCCCCACAGCTGACAACAACAACAAAAACCTCCCAGAAAAGTGAGCACTGTCAGCTGAGCCAGCCCAGGAGAAGAGCACATATACTGAAGCAGAATGTGTATACACAATGCACCCTACTTTTTTCTTTAACTCAAAAAGGCTTTTATTGTTTTTAACTCACTTCCTGGGAAGTTGATTTTTAAAACACTCTTATAGAGTTTGTTCAGTTGTGTTACATTCAGAAACAATGATGCCAATTCAAACCCTCAGCAATGGGTGAGAACCCCCACCGCATCCTGGCTCTGCCAGGCTCATTGATACCAGCCACCCCGCTCCATGATTTTTTCCTGAAGATGTGCAATCCTTGAAGTTTCCTGAAACCCTGGATCCTCTGACTATCAGCAGAGATGCTCAAGAAAACTTTGTTGTCAGTACTTGGCTTTGAACTAGTCTCCCATTAACTCTATAGAAGTGTTTTTAAAGATAGTATTGTATTATTATTTTGTATTAAGCCCTGGGTCACACTGGCTGCCTTAGTGCAGAGGAGTTGGAGAGAAATGGGAGCCCATTGATAATGGGCCATCTTCTGCTCCCAGCCTTAAATAGACAGACATTATGTTACAGATGCAGGTACCGGTGTGAAACATGCGAGTGTGCTGTGTGCAGCAGATGGCATGTACGCGCATGTGGGCATGGAGGTGTGACATATTCCCACAGGGGCAGAGATGTGGCAAGACATGATTCAACCGCCCCTTTCACACCTTCTCAGCCTCCCTCTCTTACAAACAAGTCCTCCCATTATATGAAACCCACACAGGCAGTGGAAATCCCTTTTGTGGCCCACATTTTCAGGGGTGGAACCTGAGTCTTGTGGGTTTTTTCCCTTTAGAGATCAATCTCTGTAAGTGTTTATAGTCAGTAAACATCATGCAGGCCAAGCAATCACAATCTCATTGAGAAGACAAAACCTGCTAAGAAGGACATGTCCATACAGGTGCCCCCATCTCCCACCCCAGGCAGGGGTGTCCGATGTCCTAGGGAGGAGGTGGCTGATGGAATGCTTGGCCCACCTGCCACAGTACACATTGTGCTGGAGCCCTTGTTTGGCAAGGCCTCCCATCCAAACAGTTTATCCTTCATCCAAGGAAGGTGACGGGCAGGCTAGTGAAACATCAGATCCCAGTTAATCCCACATTTGCAAGGTCACAGCTCTGTGAACCCTCCGCCGATGTCACCCCAATGCTACTTCTGCAGTCTTCGCTCTGGGAAGCCTTGGGAGCGAGTGTGGTGGGTGGGAAGGGGTGCTGCTCCTGGTTCAGGCGTGGATTCCATTCTTGATTCAGTCCAGGCTATTTTCTAAATGGTGCTGGATACAAAACATGATCCAGGAAGGGCAAGCCAGTCCACCTGACTACCAAATCATGAGTATGCTTCCCAGCTGCGGGAAGGGCCACAGAGGATTCCCCAGTAGCCTCCTCCCTCCAAGCCCCATGGTCAAAACAAAAATAAAAGACAACAGAAAAAAAAAAGGGAATCTGAATTTCATATCCAGTTTTGGCCTTCTCCCTGCTGAGGTCCAGGCATACATTATAGAGGTCAGAGCCTTCATAACTGCATTTGTGGGGAAGGGAGCTTGTATACCTCCATGCCCAGAACAGAGCAAAATCCTCCATGCAGTATGGAAGCTGAGCCAGACCCACCCAGCCGTGGAGGTCTCAGAGTGTAGTTAAGCCAGGGTTCCACCTGTCATCTTGGTCTCCTACCTTCTGTTCTGAGCCTGGGTTCCCCACAGGATAGGTTAGGCCAAGAAGAGCTGGAACCAGAAGGAAGGCCCCTTGGGGGCCCTGTTCCCCATGCCACGGATGACACATATTCCAATCCTGTCCCTGAACATGCCTGTGCACAGGTCATGCAGCACAACAGGGGAGGGGGCCAGGGAGGGGACTGCAGTCCCTAGCCCCCTGCCTGCAGAGGCAGCTGTTGCATGAGGGCGGTGGGCCTCTGGAGGTGTGGGATGAACATGCTACCGGCGGCCCTGGGCACATGCAGGGGCTCAGGATGCAGCCTCATCTTCCTGGACGCCAGGGAGTTCCGGGCTTTTGCCTCCTTCACCATACCCTTCTTTCCTATTGGGAGAGACCAGGGCAGGGGGATCCATGGTCACTCTCACACATTCATGAATGCAGCTTACAATCCTTCTGTGGCTTCTTGGTTTCCTGAGATAAACTTCTCAGGAACCTCTGATGTTCCAACCCAGATGACTTTCTTGGAGAATCAGCCAGGTCGTTGATTTTAATCAGCCCTCAGCAGGTGTGGGTTGAGGGTCTTTCACTAGCACTTTTTTCCCCCTTGCTCAAAGGGCAGAGTAATCTGTCTTAAAATTTGGTCACATATCTACTGGATTCCTATAGTTGACCCTTCTGCCCCAAGGCCTCTCTTTACAGGCTCACACCTGTCATCCTAGCTATTCAGGAAGCTGATACCTGAGGATCATGGTTCAAAGTCAGCCAGAGTGGAAAAGTCTGTGAAACTCACATCTCCAATTAACCACCAAAAAGCCAGAAGTGGGCTGTGACTCAAGTGGTAGAGTGCTAGCCTTGAGCAAAAGAGCTCAGGGATAGCACTCAGGCCTTGAGTTCATACTTCAGGACCAACAGAACAACAACAACAAAATTCAATTAATTAGGAACAGATGCTGGAACTCTGCAATGAAATAAAAGTCTTTTTTGAAAATTATACTTGGTAAATGAACACATGAGAATTAGGAAAGAATCAAACATGTCAACTCAGCAAATCAATAAAATCCTAAAATCAACAGGGCAAAGAAAAAAAGAAAACCCAGTACTCAATCTGGGGGAAAAAACCCCACAAGAGTCAACAAATGCTTTTCAATAATAAGCCTAATCTGGGTGCTGGTGGCTCACACCTGTAATCCTGATACTCAGGAGGCTGAGATCTGAGGATCATGATTCAAAGCCAGCCTGGGAAGGGAAGTCCACTAGACTCTTATCTCCAATAAACTACCAGGAAAAAAAATCCAGAAGTGTAGCTGTGGCTCAAAGAGTAAAGCACTAGCCTTGAGTAAAAAGAAGCTCAGAGGCAGCTCCGAGACCCTGAGTTCAAGCCCCAGGAAAGGCATATACACAAATTAGTAATGATAAGCCTAAACGTAAATGGCCTTAACTCCCCAATAAAAAAACAGACTGGATGACTAATAAAAAAACATGACCCATTTTTTTTCAACAACAACAACAAAAAAAACACCTTACAAAGTTGGGTGTCAGTGGCTCACGCCTGTAATCCTAGCTACTCAGGAGGCTGAGATCTGAGGATGACTATTCAAAGCCAGCCCAGGCAGGAAAGTCTGTGAGACTCTTATCTCCAATTAACCACCAGAAAACCAGAGGTGACGCTGTAGCTCCAGTGGCAGAACGCTAGCCTTGTGCTGAAGAGCTGAGGGACAGCAGCACCTACGCCCAAAGTTCAAGCCCGGAGACTGACAAAAAAAAAAAAAAGTAGCTATACTCACATCTGACAAAGTAGATATCAAGTTGAGATAGGAGGGATTAAGATAATTAGATATTTATGAAGAAGATACAAAATATTTTTTTTTGGCCCGTCCTGGGGCTTGAACTCAGGGCCTAGACACTGTGCCTGAGCTTCTTTTGCTAAAGGCTAGCACCCTACCACTTGAGCCACAGCACCAATTCCGGCTTTTTTTGTTTATGTGGTACTAAGGAATCGAACCCAGGGTTTTGTGCATGCTAGGCAAGTACTCTACTACTAAGTCACATTCCCAGCCTGGTGCACCCCATTTTATGAAGCAATCACTACTAGACACAAAGAGACAGATCCAGATGCAAAAATATTAGATGCCTTCTAGACTCCATTCTCACCAACAGATCATCTTGACATATGTGTGTGTGTGTGTGTGTGTGTGTGTATACACACACACACACACACACACACACACAAATCTTAGCATTAAAGGACATTGGACTTGGCAGTAATCTACAGAGTATTCAATTCAATGATCGCAGAATATGCAGTCTTTGCAGTAGCCCATACAATTTTCTCCAAAACAGACATTTTAGGCCATAAAAAGTTTTGACAGCAAGCACCAGTGCGAGCACCGATGGCTCACGCCTGTAATAATAGCTACTCAGGAGGTTTAGATCTGAGGATCACAGTTCAAAGCCAACTCGGTCAGGAAAGCCTGTGAGACTCTTATCTCCAATAAACAAACTACCAGAAAACCATAAGTGGCATTGTGGCTCAAGTGGTAGAGCACTAGCCTTGAGCTGGAGAGCTGAGGGACAGCACCCCTTGACAAAAAAAAAAGGTCTGACAGCAAGTTCTAGTGGCTCACATCTGTAATCCTAGTTACTCAGGAGGTTGAGATTTGATATGTGAGGATCCTGGTTCAAAACCAGCCTAGGCAGGAAAGTCAATGAGACTTTATTTTTGTGGGTTATGAGGCTTGAACTCAGAGGTTGGGTGTTGTCTTTGAGCCTCTTTGTGCTCAAGGTTAGTGTTCTACCTCATTAGCCACAGCACCAGTTTTTGTTGTTGTTGTTGTTTCTTTTTTTGAGTGGTTAATTGGAAATAAGAGTCTCACAGGGACTTTTCTGCTTGGGCTGGCTTCAAACCGTGATCCTCAGATCTCAGCCACCTGAGTAGCTAGGATTACAGGCGTGAGCCACCAGTGCCTGGCTAGTAATTTCTTTTATCTTAACTCATCATAACACAATAAAATTAGAAATTACAAACAAGAGAAACTATATAGACTACACAAACACATGGAGATAGAACAATAGTGGGTCGATGGAGAAGTCAGTGTGACCTGGATAACTGTGGCTCACACCTAGAATCTTGAGAGGCTGAGATCTTAGAATCTTGGCTTAGAGCCAGATGGGCAGATGAATTAAAAAAAAAAAAAAAAAACCTGGGCTGGGAAGGTGGCTCAGTGGTAGAGTGCTTGCCTTGCACACCTGAGGCCTTGGGTTCGATTCCTCAACACCACATAAGCAAAAAGAAAAAAGCCAGAAGTGGCACTGTGGCTCAAGTGGTAGAGCACTAGCCTTGAGCTGAAGAGCTGAGGGACAGCGCCCAGCCACAGAGTTCAGGCCCCACGACCGGACCCCCAAAAAAACCAAAAAACAAAAAACAAAAACCTAACTCCAATTAGTCAGCAAAAAGCTTGAAGCAGAAATGTAGTTCATGTGGCAGAGTGTCGACTACAGGCAAAAGAATCAAACAGGAAGAGGCCAGAGGCTCTGAGTTCAAGCCCTAGAACAGGCACAAAAAATCAATGAGGAAGTTAAGAAAACTGTAATCAAATGAAAACAAAAACAATTTGTCAGAACATTTGGGACATATGAATGTGAAGATAAAAGTTTATAGCTATAAGTACCAATATTAAAAAAATTAAAGCGATCTGGAGGAGCATGGTGGCTCACATCTGAAATTCCAGCTTACTCAGAGAGCAGAGATCTTGGCTTGAGGCCAGCCTAAGCAAGAGGATCTTGGCTAGAGGCCAGCCCAGACAAAAAGTTAAGGAGATCCTATCTCACTCATCAAGCCAGATAGGGTGGTACTTGCCTGTGATCTTGACTACTGTGAAGATTGCAGTACAAGGTTAGCTTGGACAAAAACTTGAGACCCTCACTGAAAAAAATAACTAAAGATAAAAAGGGCTGGAGGCAGGGCTCAAGTAAAGTATTTGGCTAGCAAGCATGAGCAGCTGAGTTCAATAACCTTGGTACTAAAAAAGAAGGACCTTAAAAAAAAAAAAAAACAAGAACAGCTGGGCACCAGTTGCTCACACCTGTAATCCTAGCTACTCAGGAGGCTGAAATCTGAGGATCATGGCTCAAAGTCAACCTGAGCTTGAAAAGTCTCTGAGACTCTTATCTCCAATTAACCACCAGAAAATCAGAAGTGGAGCTGTGGCTCAAGTGGTAGAGCGCTTGCCTTGAGCTGAAGAGCTCAAGGATGGAGCCCAGGCCCAGAGTTCAAGCCCCAAGACCAAAAAAAAAAAAGCCAAAAAACCCCACAAGAACAAGACAACTCAAAATTAATAGAATAAAGATCAGAGCATAGAGTAATAAAATGGAGACTAAAGGAACAATATAAAAGATCAATGAAATAAAGAATTGGTTCTTTGAGCAGATGAAAGAAGATTGACAAACAAGAGAGCCAAAAGAAAGACAGACTCAAATGAATAAAATTAGAGATGAAATGGGGATATTACAATAAATTCAGAGAATAATTAGGGAATATTATAAAAACATATTCCAATAAGCTGGAAAATCCAGAACAAATGGATAAATTTTCACTAATATGACCTACCAAAATTGGATATAAAGAGAATACAAACAACTTTGATTCATTTATAATGAATAATGAGCTTGAAGCAGTATAATCTCCCAGCAAAGAAAAGCCCAGATGGTTTCACTGTTGAATTCAATCAAACCATTAAAGAACTAATACTAATGCTCCTCAAGATACTCTATGAAAGAGAAAGGGAAGGAATGTTACCAAACTAGTATTATACTCTGATGCCAAACTGGATAAGGACAGTAAAAGAAAAGAAAAAAAATATATATACATACAGACACACACATGTGTATGTAGGTAGAGAAAGAGAGAAAAGGGAAAGAGACTTGTCTTTAATGAACATAAGTGCAAAAAATTCTCAATAAAATACTTGAAAACAAAATTCAATAGGGCCAGGTATTAATAGCTCATGCCTATAATCCTATCTACTCAGGAGGCTGAGATCCAAGAATTGCAGTTCAAAACCAGCCCAGGCATGGTCATGGGCCTGGGTGCTGTTCCTGAGCTCTTTTTTCTCAAGGCTCTACCATCGTGAGCCACAGGGGCACTTCTGATTTTCTGGTGGCTAACTGGAGATAAGAATCTTACAGACTTTCTTGCCTGGGCTGGCTCTGAAACACAATCCTCAGATTTCAGTTTCCTGGCGTGAGCTACCTACCAGTGCATGGCCGTGAGACTTTTATCTCCAATTAACCAGCAAAAAGCTAGAAGTAGAGGAGTGGCTCAAATGATAGCCAATCTTGAGTAAAAAAAGCTAAATAAAGGTCCTGAGTTCAAGCTCCAGTACCATCACAAAACAAAAATAAAAACCACACAGACACACAGACATGCACAAATACATACACATGCACACACACATACACACATACTACAAGTACATATGCATCATAAGCTGGTTTCATTCTAAGGATGCAAGAATGTTTCAACATATATAACTCAACAAACATCATATGACACATACATAAAATTAAGGAAAAGGGGCTGGGAAGGTGGCTCAGTGGTAGAGTGCTTGCCTTGCATGCATGAGGCCCTGGGTTCGATTCCTCAGCACCACATAAGCAGAAAAAGCTGGAAGTGGGGCTGAGGCTCAAATGGTAGAGCACTAGTCTACAGCTGAAGAGGTGAGGGACAGTGCCCAGGCCGAGTTCAGGCCCCACGACTGACCAAAAAAAAAAGAAAAAGAAAAAGAAAAATTAAGGGGAAAAAATCATGATTATTAAGAAATGAAGAAAAAGCCTTGACAAACCCCATGTCTTCATAATAAAACCTCTGAAGAAACAGAAGTAACATATTTCAACATAATAAAGGCTATATAAGAAAAACCTATAGCCAACATTGCACTAAAATGGGAAAAACTGAAAGCATTTTCTCTAAAATCAGGAACAAGACATCAACTCCCTCAGCACCACATAAGCAGAAAAAGCTGGAAGTGGCACTGTGGCTCAACTAGTAGAGTGCTAGCCTTGAGCTGAAGAGCTGAGGGACAGCACCCAGGCCCAGAGTTCAAGCCCCATGACTGACAAAAAAAAAAAAAAAAAAAGCAAACACTTAGGAAAAACCAAAGGTGATAAAAGATCTCTTCAATAAAAACCATGAAATACTGAGGAAATCCTATCCAAAGGAATGTAAGTCAGCATACAACAGATCTACCCAAATACACACATCTATTCATAACAGTCAAGCTATGGACTCATCTTAGGTGTCCAACAACCAATGAATGGTCAAAGAAAATGTGGTATATATACACAATGGAGGATCATTATTTATATGAAATTATAAATTTATGGAGGATTATTATTTATATGAAATTATAAATTTATGACATTTGTAGGAAAATGGATAGAACTAAAAATCATGATGTTAAATAGAAAACAAATCCAGATTTAGAGAGCTGAGTGTTATATGTTTTCTCACATATGAGGAATCTAGGCTTAATATAGACAAACAAATGTAAAAGGTAGACTAACTGGTATGGACTCAGAGTGGAGGAGGAGAAAGGACAGGGTGATGAGGGGAATAATATGCTTAACTACATTGCGTATATATGTGAAAACAGCACAGTGCAACTCATTGAAGTTGCAAAAACTGGCAGGGAGGTGGAAAGGGATTTGTGGGAGTAACAGTGATCATTATCAAGGTGTATTGTATACACTTATAGAACTGTCACAACAAAACCCTTTTTTACAACTAATATAGGGTATTAAAATAACAATAGTTAAAAATCAATTATAGACTTTTATGGCTGCAAGGGACTTAGCCAATCTCTCTCTTTTTTTTTTTTTTTTGTCAGTCATGGGGCTTGAACTCTGGGCCTGGGTGCTGTCCCTCAGCTATTCAGCTCAAGGCTAGTACTTTACCACTTGAGCCACAGTGCCACTTCCTGTTTTCTGGTGGTTAATTGGAGATAAGAGTCTCACAGACCTTCCTTCCTGGGCTGGCTTTGAACCTCAATCCTCAGATCTCAGTCTCCTGAGCAGCTAGGATTACAGGCATGAGCCACCAGCCCCTGGCTGATTTAGTCAATCTTGAATGATCAGTTGTCAGAATACAAATTAGGTGCAAGTGTTCTTAACCTGTGGCTGGATTGTCTTGCCATTAGGGGGCGCCAGGCCAAAGGCATCCCTGGATTGACCAGATGGCCCTGAACTGTTTGTTTCCTGTTTGTGATTATTGTTCTCAGAACTGGCCCCTTTGTCAAGTTCTGTAGGATTCTCCTATGCCATGTGCAATTGTAGCATTAAAGCCCTGAGACCTAATGAGCTCAAGAGACAATGTGCCTGATTCTCGACTACCTTTCTGAAGAAATGGAAAACTACAGCTCCCTGTCAGGCCTTTCCTAGGTTCTACCCCTTGCTATTATGAGGACATTCCTTAGAAGGACACAAAGGAAAGAACTGTTTTCTGAGAGGCTGGGCTGATAGCTACAGACACCTTTCTGTGGAACACGCTCATCATAAAGCAAGCTTGAACTCAGCTTCCGCTAACCTTCGCTTGCCAGTACCCTTCACAGGCCAGACAAAAAAAGTGAGCACCACCAGAGACAACGCTGTGGCTCAGGACCACATGGATCTCTCTGCAGATCTGTGCACAACTCCAACAGCCTTGTTGGAATCCTAAGCTGACTTTTATTATAGTGGAAAATCTGAGAATGAGAATGAGGCCTCAGTGTTTGTGGACTGTTTTTCTGGGCTCTCCTAGGAAGTGATGAACTCAGATATGTGGCTCACAGAAAAGCCCTCAGGGAACAGTGGGTCCTCTCCTATAGGCTCAGCCTGTCCATGTCACCTTGCATTCGCAAAGTGCCAGCCAAAGGTGACACAGGCTTGGGCTGGGAAGGTGGCTCAGTGGTAGAGCGCTTGCCTTGCATGCCTGAGGCCCTGGGTTCAATTCCTCAGCACCACATAAGTAAAAAGAAAAAAGCCGGAAGTGGCGCTGTGGCTCAAGTGGTAGAGCGCTAGCCTTGAGCTGAAGAGCTGAGTGACAGCACCCAGGCCTAGAGTTCAGACCCCACGACCGGACCCCCCCCCCAAAAAAAAAAAAGGTGACACAGGCTGTTCTTTTTTTTTTTTTTTTTTTTCTTTGGTCATGAGGCCTGAACTCTGAGCCTGGACCTGGGCACTGTCCCTCAGCTCTTCAGCTTAAGGTTAGCGCTCTACCACTTAAGCCACATCGCCACTTCCGGCTTTTTCTGCTTATGTGGTGCTGAGGAATTGAACCCAGGGCCTCATGCATTCAAGGCAAGCACTCTACCACTGAGCCACCTTCCCAGCCCCACACAGGCTATTCTTAATGTAGCCAACACCCATTCCAGGGCCCACTTTCCATGAATGAGCCAACCTCTACAAGGCATGGACACTGCAAACCTCTGTCAGGCTGCCAGGGACTGAGGGAGTCACAGATAGGGAACCAGATAGCTAAATAGGATCCCATGGTAGAATGTGACAGCATCAAGCGTCCATGAGAAGGAAGATCCTTCTTCTTGTGCCATGGAAGGCAGGGTGTACATTAGGGACACTAGGCCCAGCTTGGGGCAGGGGTGGCCTAGGAAGGTCCCTTCTAGCTCCAATTCATCTTGAGGGCAGAGGTACAATTGGGGCCCTATTCTGAGACTCAGCTTCATCTCCAGGCTCTGGGGACAGCCCCAGAAGAGTGGCCCAACCCATCCCAGGAAGCAGCCCACAGACCAGGCCCGCAGTACATACGTCACTAAGTTCCCTGGAGCAGACATGGAACGCTCTTCCCTGCGTGCCTGGGGCTCAAATGGATTCCCAAAGGAACGTTTTCTCAGCATAGACTTGACCAGGATCTGGGGAGCACATGACAGCATGAGGAACTAAGGCCTGGGACACCGGGACACACTCGGCAGCTCTGGCTCCTGAGAGGGTGGTTGTGGTGTCTGGAGCTGCTTCTAGAAGGCCTCAGAACATTTCACTGTCACAGCCTGGATATCCATGCAGTGCCCAGGGAAAAGCAATTCAGCCTCTGCAAGCTTTCTGGCCTCAGCAAGGCTTGTAAGTTCTAAGTCATTCACTCTCCTCACCAAGCCTTCCATATGCAGGCCACAAGGCTCAGACTCCACCCTCGCTCCACAGGCCTTCAGCAAGCAGGGGTCACCAAGGCTTCAAGCCAGGTGCCCTCCATGCCCCCAACGGGTCCAAGCACAGAACAAGTTCAAGCAGTACACATGCCCGCTTCAGACTCTCCCAGAAGGATCTTACCACTGTGGTCCAGCTAGGGATGAGCTTGACTGAGTTCTTTACTTCCTCCTCAGTCACCTCTACCACACTGCAGTGCTCTTCCTCTGAGGGCAGGGGCTCCTCCCCATGTTTGGTCACCCAGGGGTGCAACTGTGGAGGCCAGAAGAAAAGAGAGGCTAGGGCTGCAAGTGGTAAGATACCCAATCAGCAAGGATCAAAGACATCCTACCGGCAACGACATTGAGATAGTCCAAAGCCCACAAACCCAAAACCCCAAACCTAAAACCCAAGGCACTTCATGTCCCAGGGCAGTATCTCAGGAAGGGGAGACAAGCCTGTTTTGTGTGTCCCAGCCCAGCTCAAGGCCTCCAGTCCCCCGACCTTGATATCGGGCACCCCAATTCTCGTTTCAGGATTCTTGTCCAGCATCTTCAGGATCAAGTCCTTGAGCTCCTCGCTGACCTCAGGCCTAGACAGGGGAAGAATAAAGACACAGGTACACTAATGAGAACCCCCTCCCTTCTTGCCCTGGGTTCTGACACTCAGCCCGCACTCCTCCTCACATGGACGAGAAGACAGTGGAGGCCTTCACTCTCACTCTTCCCTCCACCTGTATATGGTCAGGAAAGTTCCTCTCTCTAACTGAGGGGCACTAAGGCTCAAGGATAGTAAGTTGCTATATTGCCACTCAAGCGAGTGTGGGCAGGGAGAAGAAACTCAGAAGAGGGGAACAGCACTGCCAGTCTAATGGCAGCCAGTATATCTCCTTGCCTAAACACAGCTTCTTTGCTGCCATTCCTGGAGCACCCATCTGTCCAAAACTGGAGAGGAGTATGAATTTTGGGGGCTTCTCTCTGCTATCTTAGATTCTAAGTCTTTGAAAACTCCTAGTCCTTAAAAATTCCTTGTCTCTAAAAACTCCTAGGTCCCAGGAAGGACTCTCAAACAGGAGGCACAGTAGGAAGAAAGACTAGGAGCTAGGAAACTAAACGATAGTAGGAACTGGACTGAATCCAGTTGGGTAGTGTCAGAGTCACAAAATCCAAATGTTCTTGAATGCTGTGGCCTTGGACCATGTTAAGCATAAGCTAGTCAGACTCACTGTGCTTAAGCAAAACTCGCCAGGCCT
The DNA here is from genome assembly GCF_024711535.1 of Dipodomys merriami. Classification (NCBI taxonomy): domain Eukaryota; kingdom Metazoa; phylum Chordata; class Mammalia; order Rodentia; family Heteromyidae; genus Dipodomys; species Dipodomys merriami. Next base: position 7,102,438 of record NW_027206168.1, on the reverse strand, counting down.
GTATTGGATGGAGAGGAGGTGAGGGCCATAGAAGCGATGGTTTGAAGTGTGGGGAGAGAGGCTGAGGCCTGAACTAGGCAGGGGCACAAGAAACTGGGGCTTGAAGACAAGTAAGAGATGGGCTTGACAGGACTTGGGGACCAGACAGGCAGGGGGTGCAAAAGGGCAAGAATCAGAGGACAAATCCCATTTCAGTTGCTGTCCCACCCTGGTCACTCCCACTGATGGTAGAAGGTTCTAAAAATAAGAAGTCAGGGAGTTAGGCTGAAGCCACAACAGCCAAAACCATCTGAAGAAGCAGGGATGATCAAGGAGCCCCAGACCAGCCCCTGGGCTCAGGGAAGGGAGCAGATAGGAGGGGGCCTTCAAATCCAATCCCAGCTCTCAAATTCAGTTCTCCTCCAGGGCCTCTGCTTGTCTACCTGCAAAATGGACAGCACTCTGGTATGTTGAAGACCCTCATCCTATGTGAGGAAAGTGGAAGTTCCTCTTGGGGTCACAAGCTGTGTGGAGTTAACTGCTGACCCAGGCTGGCCTTCAATGAAGCTGTGCTATGAATGCCTGACCTGGGGCCAATACCAATGAACTCTAGGCTTAGCGGTCTCATCTATCCAATGAGATACAACTCCTATATTTGGAAACCCTCCACTCAAGAGTTCTGCTTTTGCGGAAGTGGTGCTGTGGCACAAGCAGTAGAGCGCTTGCCTTGAGCTGAAGAGCTGAGGGACAGCGCCCAGGCCCAGAGTTCAAGCCCCACGACCGACCAAAAAGAAAAAAAAGTTCTGCTTTTGCCAGGTACCAGTGGCTCACGCCTCTAATACTAGTTACTCAGGAGGCTGAGATCTGAGGATCACAGCTCAAATCCAGTCCAGGCAGTAAAGTCTGTGAGACTCTTATATCCAATCAATCACCAGAAAACCAGAAGTGCTGCTGTGGCTCAAGAGTGCTAGCCTTGAGCTAAAGAGCTCAGGGACAGTGCCCAGGCCCAGAGTTCAAGACCCACACCGACAAAAAAAAAAAAAAAGAGTTCTACTCTCCACCTGCCCAGATGCCCTCCCAGGGATCAGTGTCCCCACCTGCAACTCTGCAGGCTGGGGTGTGGTCCTCAAAGGGCAAAAGCTCTGCTAAAAGTCAGATACTCCTCCCCAGGAGTGGGCAGAGCCCTCTGGTTCCCTGGGTGCACAACTCACTCCTCCGGGAAAACCACAGGTTCGTTCTTGATCTTCTTATGCAGGGCAAGGATGTACTCATCAATGAAGGGGCACTGTGGAATGGAAAGGCAGAGAGGAGTTGTAGTTGCAAGGCCACAAACTGCTGGGAGGAAGTGGGGTGCTGGGGATAGCAGGGAGCTGTTAGGGTCCCTAGCTACTCTTGCATCTACTTGGAGGGACTTCATCTAAATTTGTTCATGGCACTGCATGAAGCAAGGCTCAACAAATAAAACCCAACACGTAATTTGCTGAGGGAACTCTGAGGCTCCCTACACTTGCTGGTGGTACAATTGGGTGAGCAAGGTCTTTGCTCCCAGGGACTGGCATTTGGAATGTGTTTGCCAAGATCCCCTGCTGTCCCCCAGTGTGGTCACTAGAACTGAGCCAAACATTGGCAGAGATCTTGGTCAAATCAAAGTTGGATGTTCCCAAGGATTAGTTTGACCCAGAGCATAAGTAAAAGATACTCGGTTGCATGAATGTATGGATAAACGGACAGCATCAAGGGAGAGGGATGGGGCCACTCTGGCTGGAAAGGTGGCAACACCATCATTGACTGCTCCCCTCAGATGCCTGCTATACTGGAACTCCACAGTGCTCCCTCCCATCCCCAGGGAGATGAGAGAAAAACAGAAGAAGAAAGAAACTCTTCTCCCTCAGTCCTGAGTCTCAGGGAGTCTCAGGGAAGGGCCTGCATCTGTCACACAGACCTGGCTCTCTGGACCCAGCCTTGGGACCAGGACTTTGGGCTGTCCCAAGTGTTGTCCCTCCAACCCCCCAGCACTCACCTTCCCATAAACAAAGCAGTACAGAGTAACTCCAGTGGCCCATACATCCAAGGCCTAGAAAAAAGAGCATGCTCACATCAGTTCCCAGTGAACACTGCCTTCCCCTAGTACATAAAGCTCAGTGGGCTATGGTGACCCTCCTTCCATCAAGTGTTTACTCAACAAAATTCCCCGATCCTTGGTCCATGCTGGCCCTCTATTGAGTACTGAGGACTCCATCATGACCACAAGAGAGCTGCTGCCCTCCAGGGGTTCTAAGCCTCCTTGGGGAAGGCAGATGTGTTTTTTAGGTCAAAATATTCAAAGCTTCCTTTATCTAGTCACATTTGCTGCTTCTATGACATAGATGTTCCCCAGAAATTATTGTGTGTATTGAACTTCTACTCAATAAACCAGCTCTAGCTTCCAGGCACTGACCTGTCTTGTACTAATCCACTGAAGAAGCTATCTCCAACCCCCACTTCCTGCTTCCTGACACAAAAAGCATCCCCTATCCATTGAGGCCCTGCTTGCCCCGCTTGGATCTGAACTCAGGGCCTGGTGCTCTTGGCTTTTTCACTCAAGGCTTTTTTTTTTTTTTTTTTGCTAGTTAACTGGTTTAAATGGTTTATTGGAGATAAGAGTCTCACAGGGGCTTTTCTGTCTGGGTTGGCTTCAAACCATGTTCCTTAGATTTCAGCCTCCTGAGTAGCTAGGATTACAGGTGTGAACCTCTGGCGCCTGGCTATATAACAAGTCTTACCAGTGATAAATTCTTCAACCTTGACCATTGTACTAGGTTATGTAAGACAATGCCCTTATTCTTAGTAAACATGTACTATAGTATATAGTCTTAAGAGACATAGTCTCCAACTTAATTTTCAAATGGCTCAGAAAAATGAAATTGAAAAAGGAGCTGGACACCAGTGACTCACACCTGTAATCCTAGCTACTCGGGAGTCTAAGGTCTGAGGACTGCAGTTCGAAACCAGCCCAGGCAGGAACATCCTTGAGACTCTTATCTTTAAGTAACTACCAGAAAACCAGAAGTAGAGCTGTGGCTCAAAGTGGTAGAGTGCTAGCCTCGAGGGAAAAGTCACAGGAACAATGCCTAGGCCTTGAGTTCAAGCCCGATGACTAACAAAAAAGAAAAAAAAGAAATTGAAAAAGATATACGAAAAGAAAAATTAAACTGGGCACCGGTGGCTCAGGCCTGTAATCCTAGCTACTCAGGAGGCTGAGATCTGAGGATCAGGATTCAAAGCCAGCTGGGACAGGAAAGTCCATGAGACTCTTATCTTCAATAAACCACTCAGAAAACCCGAAGTGGTGCTGTAGCTCAAGTAGTAGAGTGCTAGCAATGAGCTGAAGAGTGAGAGACAGCGCCCAGGTCCAGAGTTCAAGCCTCATGACCGACAAAAAGAAAAGAAAAGAAAAATTAGCCAAAATATTAACAACTGGTGAACCTGGGCAAAGTTACATGGGATTTCTTTGTAGTATTCTTATAACTTTTCTGTAAATTTGGAATTATATCAAGATAAAATGTTACTGTTTTATTATGTGGTGCTAGGGATCAAATCCAGAGTTTCACACATGCTACGCAACTGTTCTACCTGAGCTACACTCTAGCCCAAAATAAAAAGTTTAAAAAATAATCTTCAGCTGGGTGCCGCTGGATAATGTTTATAATCCTAACAACTTTCACAAGTAGTTAGGGACCTTGGATCTAGTAGCTGGGATCAAGACCAGCCCAGGTAGAATAAAAGTTCACAAAAGCCCTCTCAATCAAGAGCTGAGCATGGTGGTGGGTGCCTGTTTTCCTAGATACCAGGAAGCCTAATATAGTTGGATCTTTCCCAGGATCAAGTCCAGGCAGGAAGCGAGACCATATCTTAAAAATAAGGAGCAAAAATTAGGGTTGGAGGCATGGCTCCGCAGTAAGAATGCCTGCCTGAGAAAGTGTGAGGATCCAAGTTCAAAACCCCAGAACCATCAAAATCAATCAAACAAACAACAATAACAACCACCCAAAACGTACATCCCTGAGCTCTGTTTGAGCTCCAGACCTCATCTATACCCAGCAGCTTTTCTTCCCTTCCCTCTGTGGCATGGCTGTAACTGGCACTGAACTCCATAGGTGAGGCAGGCCTGGACCCAAGGAGCACGCTGGCTGCAGGTCCCTCTCAGGAGGCTTTGCCCACTGCATCTGTCATTCGGGAGGAAGCCCAAATGTCCAGGTCCTTAAAACCCTGCCCAGCCCTGTACCCCTAGGTCCCCTTGCAAATCCTCTCCATTCTCTGAAGGTCAAAGGGCACTGTCACCTTCTCCTGTCCTTTTGCACCATGAAGGTAGGGAGTGGGGTGGCTGCCTATTCCACAACTCAGCACAGCTCAACTGGCAGGAATGTGTGTAGAGGAGGTTGGGACCATTTTTTGCTGGAAAATATGAGAAAGCCAAGCTTGGAGAGTGAGTCAGGCTTCATAGAATAGGTAATGTCATTTCCTAGAAACAAGGACCCTGACATCCCTCTGTTTGGAAACAGGCCCCTACTGCAAGCTTTTTTGTACCTCTATCTGAACCCCAACGTAACCCAAGCCCTGGGAGTCACCTTCCCACTGAAGCTCTGGCCGGAGTCAGAAATGGCCTCAGGGGCCATGAATGCTGGAGTCCCCGCCGTGCTGGACAGCTGAGCATCATTCCCTTCAAACTGGTTGCTGACACCAAAGTCAGCAATCTTCACGTGCCCATCATCTCCCAGGAGCAGGTTGGATGGCTTAATGTCCCTGTGCACAATCTTCTGGCAGTGCACTGCAGAGAGAAGTAGTTGATGTGCTGGCCTGAGGACCACTGCCCAGAATCTCCCTCCTGACCTTGTCTGCCCAGGGAAGTCAGGGCACATCACAGACCTCACACTCTCATCTTGTAAAGACCTCAGAAGAGGACAGCAGGGCTACCTAAACCACTACATAGTGAAGCTCAGCCCAAGGAGTTAGCAGCAGAGCCGGGATGGGGATCTTAGGAGTCTTTGGATTCCAAGTCTATGACAAACACAGTACCTGATACTGAGGAAGGAGGTCAGGGGAAACTGGGGAGGGAGAGGATTCTCCACAGGCCCTCATGGTCACTCCCACTTGAATGATGCCTGCAGCACCACTTTGCAGTTTCATCCCCACCTATCCTGGACAAAGACATCTCTGCTTCTAGGACCGAGGTGGACTGTGGGGACTGTGGTATCTTACAGATATACTTCTCATTCCTACGAATCTGAGATGTGGGATTTTTGGAAAAGGAAGGCATTCCAGGTTTTGGCACCACCAGGATAAATAGAGCTAGGGTGAGGGTCACCCATTTTTAGGAAGATAAAGCTAGATCAGAACCTAGTTTAGCAAGCCATGAGCCTCTGCTTCCAGGGTCCATCATTGCCAGAAAGGGCACTCAAGTTGAGATGACCAAAAGTGTTCCAGCATAGAGAAGGCACTGACCCCATCCCTCAACCATTCACTGTAGGCCCCTACTCAGCAAAAACCTTTCCTGAGCCAGCGGTAAGGAATGTTCAGCCAGTGGGTCCCCTAAAATCACTTGGTAAATGATATGACAAACATATCTGCTTCTTGAATGTGTCTTGTGAGCTGCCCATGGCTGTCTGCCTATATTGATAACTTTGTATGGCTGCAATGATGTTAACGACCTTTGATGGAAAAAAGGCCCCCCACCCCTGCTAGATCAACAGACCCCAGGGTGAAGAAAAGGAGGAAGACAGGAAAGGAGTGAAAAAAAGGAAAGGAAGCAGAGGATAGTAAGGCTAAGGGCAGAGGGAGAGAGCACCTCCACCAATAGACACAATACCAATGGCCCCTCACTGACTGCCTACTATGTTCCAGGCACAGGAAACATGATATACACCCACCAGAGCAATTACGTTCACGGAGCTGCATTATTTAGCCATAGACATTGGTCTCAAGTTCTTTTCTCAAATGCTAGCCTTGCCCCTAAACTCCAGACTCTTTATCCAGATGGGTTATACAACAGATATCACAATGGACAGCTAGATCAAAGCATCTCCAATATATTGCAATAACATGTCTAATTCAGATTTTGGCTTCTTGGGCTGGGAAGGTGGCTCAGTGGTATTGCCTTGCATGCCTGAGGCCCTGGGTTCGATTCCTGAGCACCACATAAGCAAAAAGAAAAAAAAGCCGGAAGTGGCGCTGTGGCTCAGGTGGTAGAGCGCTAGCCTTGGGCTGAAGAGCTGAGGGATAGTGACCAGGCCCAGAGTTCAGGCCCCACGACCGGACCCAAAAAACAAAAACAAAAACAGATTTTGGCTTCTCTGTCTGCAATCCTCACCACCAACAAATGCAAGCAAAAGAGAAAGCCCATGTCCCCCCACCCTAAGTCTTTCTCATTCCTTAAAGACATCATGTCACCAGGTTTCAGAAACCTAAAGATTCTCCTGCCTGCAGACCTCACATCAAGTAGCCCTGGAAACTCTAAGTTCAAAATATATTCTAAGCTGGGCATGATCACAGCTACTTGTAGGTAGTTACAGTAAGAGGATCAAGGATCGAGGCCAGCATAGGATATATACAGTGAGACAAGAAGAAAGAAAGAAAAGGAAGGAATGCAATAAGGGAATATCTCTATCTATAGATAGATCTAGATCTATGGATAGATATATAGATATCCTTTCCCCCACTCCCAGATCCAACTGCATCTCATCACCTCCCCTGATGTACCTGACCCCATCTGAGAATCAGATCTTGGGCAGCTTCAGTTTTCTTTCCTGGGGCCAGAATCACAGCACCCCAGTGCCTGTTCATCTACCTATCAAACCCCTCGTACTAACCACCAGCTCCAGAGAGTTACTTCACTGTGATCAGCTGGGTCTTGAAGAGGTTTTAGTCAAGAACCACACAAGGATGCCCTTTCTTTTGCAGGGGATAGAGGATGACAGATAACAGGCCCTTGGCGGATGAGAAGGATTCAAATAAAAAAGAAGGTAGAGACACAGTTTGGTAGAGTTGTGCCTGTTGCTGACCACAGCCAAGGCAAAATCTCCCCTCCCACCAAACAACTCTAGGCCATGCTATAGACTATCTCCTCCACGGGCCTCATTAAGCTGAGGATATCAGAGGCTCTGGTCCTGTTCCTGTTCCGATAGGTCACACCTCCGCTAGGCTTCCACCCTTTTCCCCTAAGGAGAATCTGGTTCCAAAAAGCCAAGATTTTAGACAGAAAAGCATTACCTACAGTCCCCAACCCAGGCTGGAATCCTAGATGTCTGGGAGCACCTCCTGTACGTACACCTGTCACCCCACGTGGCCACCCTGCCTCCTTCATATCCCTCCCCCACTGCCACTACCCTAATCCCAGTTCCACCATCTGTCACTTGGGCTATAGAAATAGCTTTCTCCTTGGCCAGCTGGCCGTCTATCACCCTCCACCCAGCTGCCAGAGATTCAGATGGATGAAGACTCCAATCCCACCGTGCCCCTCCCCTGCTTGGAGCAGGGGCCTCACAACAGGCTGCAGTCATACACATCCTGCAGAGGCATTCCCAGACCTCCCGGTGTGACCTGGGCAGTGTCCAGCATCATTCATCAATCACTATCTCCTGCCCACTGGATGAGTCAACCAAAAGGAACTGCTCTCTATCCTCCCGTGCCCCCAGGACCTCCCCAGCTTTGCCAGGCACCACCCCAAAACATCTGCCTACTTAAGTTCTGGGATGTGAGACACCTGGAGTCAGATGGGGGAATCTCCACCCCAACACAGAGATGGTACTTATAAGTGAATGAAGGAAACGAAATAAATAAGCAAATGAGTCAACTAATTCCTGACATAGAAGCTGCGGTGGCATGGCTTCCCCCCACCCCCGGCCAGTTCTCTTCACCTTAAGGGTAAACCCACCCTACCACCACTCACAAACAGGCACTGTGCCAGGCACACTCTTTCCCGGGGAGCAGGGCGTAAATCTCATTCATCCCCTATCTTTTGAGGCCTAGGGAGAGGCTAAACTTGGCCTCGGAAGAAAGATAAGGGAAAAACACCCCGGAGGCCCAAGGGACTTGGCGCATGCCCAGTGAAGTGAGCCATGGCCCCGCCCATACAATCTGCCCGGCCTCTGTGACAGCTGATTGGCAGGTCAGCTCTGGGCAAAAGGAGCCTCCGGGCCTGCCGGACCTAGGCGCTACTACTGAACCTAGGCAAGGCAGGCTCCCGATGATCTCTGCCAGCTCCAACCCCAGAAGGCGGGCGCCCACACTCACAGTACTCGAGGCCCAAGATGACGTCCCGCAGGTAGAGGCGAGCTTGCTCCTCGGAGAAAGGCTGGTCGCAAGGCACTTCCATGACCGGCCTGGGGGGTTGGGGGAGTAGGAGCAGGGGAGGGATGCTCAGGGGGATTGGAGGAGCTCTGTGTGTGTGTGTGTGTGTGTGTGTGTGTGTGTGTGCGTGTGTGCGTGTGTGCGTGTGTGTGTCTACACAGCCCCCCATGACCTCCAGGGGCCCCCACGACCTCCAGAGCCCCCTTGCTAACCTGATATTAGGGTTGTTCTCACGTCATGAAAATGTAAAAATATCACTTTTCAATCCTAATTTCCAATCAGCTTTATCTTATTTTCCCTTGGTTTATGTGTCTTCTAAGCATTTAAAAGTATCTATAATCAAACAATTGCAAAGATTCCATTTAAAGCAATGTTTTTCAAGCCGGGCGCTGGTGGCTCACGCCTGTAATCCTAGCTACTCAGGAGGCTGAGATCTGAGGATCACGGTTCAAAGCCAGCCCGGGCAGGAAGACTGTGAGACTCCTATCTCCAATAAACCACCAGAAAACCGGAAGTGGCGCTGTAGCTCAAGTGGTAGAGCGCTAACCTTGAGCTGAAGAGCTGAGGGACAGCGCCCAGGACCAGAGTTCTAAACCCCACAACCGACCAAAAAAAAAAAAAAAAAAAAAGCAATGTTTTTCAAACTGTGAATCCAACAGAGTCATGAAATCAATTTACTGGGTGGCAACTGCAATAGTTAAAATAGATAGGGTTCCATTACAGAGATGGATAGCTATATACACATATATTTCTTGGTTTTGTTTTTTGTTTTTTTTATTTTTGTCGGTTGTGGGGCTTGAACTCTGGGCCTGGGTGCTGTCCTTCAGCTCTTCAGCTCAAGGCGAGCGCTCTACCACTTGAGCTACAGCACCACTTCCGGTTTTCTGGTGGTTTATTGGAGATAGGAGTCTCACAGTCTCTCCTGCCCGGGCTGGCTTTGAACCGCGATCCTCAGATCTCAGCCTCCTGAGTAGCTAGGATTACAGGCATGAGCCACCAGCGCCCGGCTATTTCTTGGTTTTGAATGGAGGCAAAAACCTCTGGGTCTTCAAGAGACACCACTCCTTGTCCCCCTCCCCAAACTGAACTTTAAGAAAGCCCCCAAACAGAGACAAGATACAGCTTTCCTTCAAAAGGACTCCCAGTCCATCCAGCTCCATGGCGATATGTTCTATAACCCTGAGCAATCCATTTATCCAGTGCTCCTTAACTTTCCCTCTCATAAATGGGAGCAAAGAGAGTCCCACGCACTCTACTCATAAATTCTCACTTAGTAAAACTTGAAAAATGCTTTTGTGATTTGAATCCACTTCTATACTTTGCTTAAAAACATTGCTTTCTTCCCCTTCTTCCATCCAAACAATCTCCTCAGTTTTTCAAGGCCTAGGGTATGAACACACACACACACACACACACACACACACACACACACACACACACACACACACACACACACACACACACACACACACACACACACACACACACACACACACACACACACACACACACCCCTCTTTCCAGAGACCTCTCTGACTTCCAGCCTGCAACCCCCACCAGACTTCAAAGAAAAGTTCTTTTAGTCTCTTATTTACCACAGAGACCAGAGCTTGTGAAGGCAAGGTCTAAGACTCTGATATCTCCTGAAGTAGCTGGCCCTTGGGCTGGGGGCCACAGGGAGGGAAAAAAGGAGAACTGGATTACAAGTGACCAGCCTGATCAGATGGGAAACTCACCCCTTTCTCAGGAGGTCAAACACTGAAAGAAAAGAAAAGAAAGTAAGATATAGCTAAGCTGGCACAGCATTCACTGCCAAGGTCCATTCCTGTTCTTAAGGATGGAGAAGGGACAGGCACTGAGACATACTCAGGGTGGGACAGGACAGGGTCTCAAGATATCAGAGGAAGTAACTGGATGAGAGTGAAGTCTGGGCTTCTGCATGCTAGGCGAGCACTCTACCACTAAGCCACATTCCCAGCTCCCTGGACTCCCTGGCCAGAAAATTTCCTAAAGGTCATAGCAGACAGGCAGGTAAAGACTAAAGACAGGGAGAAAAGCCCTGTCCTCTAATTCCTAGGCCAGTTCTCCTGCCCCACTTTTTCAGGCCTCTTCTAAACCAGCTGTAAAGCAGGCATGAGAAACTTAAAGAACAGCAATTCTAATAAGGATAATAAGTAATATGTTCTACCTATACTAGCTGATTTTCTTCTGACAGCATCCTATGGGTGCATTATTACCATTATTTTCTTCTGCAGTAGGAATAAAGCTGGGTTGCTCACCCAAATAGAGATTGTCTTCAGCTGGGTCATCCAGGACCTGGTAAAAAGACACACAGTTGAGGTTTGAGGAGACATGGGGTCCGGACCCAGGCTTCTGGTCGTTATTAGCCCCGGGATGTCTAATACACTTCAGAGCCCACCCCAGATATGGACCAGCAACTGTACAGGTGCCAAATGCATGGGACTGCAGCAGTAACCGAACCCACATGAATATGGCACCTGGCTCTTCTTACCTCCTGTGGGAAGGATGGGCTAATTTTTGCCACTGGAGCAGCAGCTCCTGACCCTCCGTGAGAACACGTCTGGCCAATCTGAATGGCCCTCATGCCTCCCTGTAGTCCTTCCCAAGTCTGAATTGTTATTGGGGGCAGAGGGTCTAGCCACACTTGCTCCCTCAGCAGGACCCTAAATCTATGCCAAGCACCTCCCTACTCAGGGACTGCTCACGTTAAACCCAGGGCATGCATGCTAGCTTCGGCTTGCTTACCACAACCTCCTACCTCGATCAGCTTGACCACATTCACATGGTCCAGCTTCTTCAGGATGGCAATCTCCTGGTACACCCGCTCCAGGGGCAGCAGCTGCTTGGCTGGTCCTCCCTGGGAAGCCTGGGAACCTCTTGGGGGAGGGCGACCTGTGACCCGAAAGAGAGTCAGACCACTGTTCTATGACCCAGGCTTTGCCTCAGCCTGCAACCTGTCTCAAGCAAGACTTGCAAAAGGCAAGACGGTGATCCCCTCCCAATCCACCAACTACATCCCATTCCCAAGCCTTTGCTTCCCTCTACTCTTGTTTCTAACAAGACTAATTATGAGCGGATCCACTCCTCTTCCCCTAGCAGGCTAAGAGCTCCCAAGAATAGGGCAGACAGATACATACGAGGAAAGCCATACTGCTTCAGTAGCTTCTTTTTGGAAAGAACTTTCATTGCCTAAGGAGAGAGGGACATAAATGTCACTATGTGCAGCCACAAGGAGCTGAACAGGCTGATTCCATGGGGACTGAGACAGGCACAATGGGCATCTGCCACTGGCACTGAGCGTGCATGAGACTGGTTAGGAATAAGTCATACCTGAGTGTAGGTTGCCCTCACTCTTCTTGCCTGCAGAGGAAGCCAGCCTCTGCTTGCACAGCCCCAGGATCAGGAAGCTCATTCCCTTTGCATATCCTTAGGGACAGGGAACCTGTCCTTTGAGAGGTCACAGGCTCTCATCATCACCCCAATACTTCTGCCCACTACTCAGGTTTTTGGGGCCCAGCCTGGCAACACCACCCTCCTACTGCACACTCACGTAGTGTCTGTCTTCACTTTCGTTGTAGGCCAGCCTCACCACGCCATAGGCACCCTGTAGACAGGCACTGGTTAGCCCACCTGGATAAGACACCTTCCCCAGGACCAGATAGGAGATGGCCAGACTGACAGCTCTGGTCCCTGCCCCTGCATCCCATCCTTACCCCATCCTACCAGATGACTCGTGAGCACACATTTCCAGCCAATGGAGAGGGGATGCTTTTGCCCTGGGAACTTGCCCTTGCCTGGTTTAATATGGCTCCAGTCCCTCCTAATCTCTCTCTAGAACCCTGGGAATCAGGAACAGGAGTCATCTTCTTCTTGGTGCTGGGTATTTCCCAGGACAAAACTGTCCACATGTAGGCTGGAGCATTCTAGGCTCTGATTTCCATTTACCACAAAAGAAGAGGAAGATATCAAGACAAGAACGCTACCACCCTCATTACACTTGTCCTGGCCCAATCCTACCTTGCCAATCTCACTCTGCAGTTTGTACTGGTTGAGCTGCACACAGTCCTGGGGGAAAAGAGGAAGCATCAGGCACACCTTGATCCAGAGACAACATGGATCCCACAATGGGAGCCTGTTCAGGGTACAGTCCTATCCCTAGACTATAATTCCCAGAATCTCAGTTCTCACTAACCTTCCCAGCTTGGGGGTACCTTGACTATGCTGGGCTCCCTTCAGTGGTAAAGAAAAAAATGCACTGATTCCTGCCTGGGCTTTGGGATTGAGAAGACCTTATTCTGTGAAAACCCTTATTCTGTGAAGACCTTATTCTGGAAAAGCAAGTGTTTCCAGAAGCAACTGAATGTGAAGGGACAAGAGAGATACATGAAGTCTAGGGACAAAAAAAAAAAAATCAGGTCTCTAAGCCAGGCGCCAGGGGCTCTCGCCTGTAATCCTAGCTACTCAGGAGGCTGAGATCTGAGGACCACAGTTCAAAGCCAGCCCAGGCAGAAAACTTCGTGAGACTCTTATCTCCAATTAACCACTAGAAAACTGGAAGTGGCGCTGTGGCTCAAGCGGTAGAGCACTCGCCTTGAGCTGAAAAGCAGAGGGATAACGCCAAAGCCCAGAGTTCAAGCCCCCCCCCCCCACACACAAAAAATCGGGTCTCTGACATCTGTGGATGCCTCAGTTCCCAAGTTCATGTGTAGATCCAAGTGGCAAAGCTAGGGCCCACAGGAGACTGGAAGCTAGGAGTATGCTACAATGCCTCAAGCCAGAGTGGACTCTACGAGGCAGGACTGTAATGGGAAGAAAAGGGGCCTGGGCATTCTTTCTTAGCATTTTCGCTCAAGGCTGATGACCTACCACTTGAGCCATACCTCTACTTTTTAAAAAAAATAGTTAATTGGAGATAATAGACTTTCCTGCTTGGGCTGACTTTGAACCTGAATTCTCATATCTCATCCTCCTGAATATCAAGGATTACAGGTGCAAGCCAGTAGTTCACAAAGAAGGGACCTATTCCCCAGGCCTGGCCAGGGGTGGGGACATGGGCCTCCTAGAGGCAACCTTTGGTTGAGATGGAACTTCCCTGGGATGAAGCCACACTGTTAGATAAAGAGCTCCCCAGCTTAAACCAATGTTAGATAACTATGGCACAAACAGGGACAAAATGGTGAAGGCTCCCTAGGGGGCTCATGAGCACTGCTTCACCAACCTCTGTGTCAGAGATGGCCACATGGTGGGACTCAATAGTAGGTCTCCGCCAGGCACGAGGAGAGATGTGGCTAGCAGGGCCTGTGGCATAAGGTCCAGCCTGGGCTTCCAGGCAGCTTCCCGCTGGCCTTTCCTGCAAGGAGAACTTTCTAGCTGAGAGGCTGGGTCGTGCCGGGGGGAGCCTTGAAGCACTGCCTGGGATCACAGAAGCAGCTCTAGCCCGGGGCCGAGAGTCCACACCATTCCTGGGAGGCTCTGGGTTTCCATCTTCCTCTTTCAAATGGGTCACATTGATGGCTGCCATCCGCTCCACCAGCTCTGCTCGAGGGTCCTGGCAGCAGACAGCTGGGCCCCCCTCCATGACCTTCGTTGGGGCTTCTCTGTGTTGCCTTGTTGGGAACCTCGGAGATAGTAGAGAGGGTATCACTTCCTGGATGCCAAGCAAGTCCCAACAGGAGGTCTGACCAGGGTGCTGCTCCCATTGTGGCCACAGCCCCCATGCCTCTGTTCTGGTCACTCCCTCTTCCCACACTGCCAGCACCCAAACTCACAGTCTATTCCTACTACCAGGGAACTGAAGGATCTCAGGGGACTTAGCTTTGTGTGTGCCAGCCCTCTAGCACTCAGTGTCCCTACCTGCAAAACAGGCACAGCCACTTCTGCTATGCTGCTCTCATAGAGAAGCAGATAATCTGGTGCTCTGGAGTCACAACAAGCAAACAGGCAGACGACTAGAAGCCAAGTAGCACTGAGACAGTCCAGGGTCAGCTCAGCGCCCAATGGGACACTGCCTGATGATTCACCAGCCCCACCCCCTGACAGCAAAGTGTTCCACTATGGCTTCCTTTTGGTGAGGAACAGGCTACACTGGTATTGTAGGTTTTGTTACTTTCTACAGGGAGGTCTCCCAGATGGATATTCCGGCCTTTCATCCTTCACAAAGACTTCCTTGGAGCTCAGTCTCTCTTACCTCCTCTCACCATTTCCAGGACCACAGGCAGAACTGGCTATACCCCTACCTTTGCCAGTGGTGCCTCAGGCCCAGGACAGGGTCCACTGGAGGAGGAGGTGTTGCTTTAAGGGTTTCAAGCAAGACATCATCATCTGTACTTTTGCTTTTTTTCCTTCAGTTTGCTCATGTGCCAAATTGTGTGCTACATCTTCTCAGGCTGAGATGTTCCCTAGTCTGGCCTCACACTGAGCCAGAACCTCCTGCAAAACAAACCAGGTCCCAGGCCAAACAGTAGCCCAAGATTGAACCCCAAAGCAACATCCAGCATCAGCCACACACCACTTACTTGTCACTATGACCTTGGCCCTGGCTGAATCCTCACTCTCACACTGGGACCTCTTCTGTGCCTCAGACTAGGTACTGGTGCCACTCCAGCCCAATGTCCCCACCCCTTCTTCTTGGGCTGGACTCATCCTCTTCTCCGGAAGAGGAAGAGTGGACTCCTGGCCCTCTGCTCTTCCTGTCTGCTGGTGACTTCCTCTGTTTCCACACTGTAAACTAGAGAACATGTGTCTCATGGGTCTCATGACTGCCCCAATTCTCACCCCCATTCCTTACTGTGACAGGTGTCAGGGAGGTAGGGCTGACATGTTAGAGCCTGGGCTGGGTTCTAGTCCTGCCTGCTGACCAACCATGCTCTCTCTCCACTCTGAGCCTTGACCTGCCCCCCCACCCCCACCATGGATGCCAGACTTTGCCAGATTGCCCATGGCACAGCCAGGCTTGGAGGTGGACTGTGGGTGAGGACATGGGTCAGAGCCTCTTCCTGGCACCCAGTGATCTGAATGAGTGGGGGCCCAGGGGCAGTGAAGCTGCTGCTGCTGGGCAGCAAGAAAGAAAGAAGAGAAAAAAGAAAAGAGAGCTAGCCTGGCAATAGGAGAAAATTTCCTTTGCAAAGGAGGAAACCCAGCCTGACAGGAGCCTCCAAAGCTGGCAGGAATCCTCCTATTTGGTGATCAGCCCTTCTCCTTCCGCCCACCCCTCCCCTCGCAGGCTTAGCTCCCCACTACCAGGTGAGCGGCTCCTTTTGCCTTGTCTCCATAAATATTTCTGGCATCTTCAGCAGCACCTGGCACATAGTAAGAGCTTGGTAGGTATTTGTTGAATAAATGAGCAAATGGCAAGGTGATCATTACAGTTCTCTCCACATTAAACAGATGGGAAGGCAGCATCAGTGACAAGCCCAGGGCCAGACCGTAGGAGCCTAGGGAGCACAGGGTTGGGAGATCCTCCACCTCCAGTCCCAGACAGAGACCAAGGGAATGAGAGTCACCACAGGCAGAAGCCACAGGCTACCCAGGCCCATAAAATTTGCATATGATTTCCCTGAGGTTGCTACCCCCATAAGAGGCCACCATCCTATAATTTCCTTTACTGTCTTTCTCAGATGGGAATGAAGGAACCTAGCAAGGGACAAGGAAGGGCCTTGGGTCCCATAGTAGATGGGGAAGTCTGAGACCTGTCACTTAGTTTAGGTTAGGCCCTGGGCTGCTAGGCTGCACCCCTTTCTAGCTGTAAGCCTGTGGACAGGCTTGGATTTTCCCAAGCCTGGCACCTTGAGTTTGTCCCATCTGCAGATGGGGAAAACAGAAAGTCTTGCTTGCTCCCAGGTGGCTGCAAGATAGAAAGGAATGGATTTCTCTGCAAGAGACTCAGACATTAAAGAAGCTCCTAGAAGTAAGATGTGAGTCTGGGACAAGCTGGGGCCCAGATGGATGCTTGGGCAGGGGCAGGCAGTGAGGGCTGACGTCAGGCCCTCCATTCCTCCCTCCCTCCTGCTTGCCTGGCTCAGATTCAGGTGACTAAGCAGGTCGGGAGGGAGGCTGGGGGATCCTGCCGCGTGTCCAGGCGACAATGCCTGGCACCAGAGGCTGTGCATGAGAGGGCAGATGAAAAGGGCGTGTGTCTGAGTGTGAGAGAATGTGTTGGAGCAGGGCTGTGGGCCAAGCACACTGACTGTGTGTGTACTAAGGAGCAAATCTGCATGGAGACAAGAAGCTTTGCATGTGGTCTCTGTGCTGTGTGTATTTTGTGTGTGGTGTGTTTGTGTGCACTTGTATGCTTTTCGGAGGAACATGTGCTCTGGATGTGAGAAGGGAATGCATTCCCAGTCCCATAGGTCAAGATGAAACTTCCCCCATAGATCTCCTGTCCCACCAGCTCGAGGTTGCCTCAGCTGACCTGAGTTTTCCAGGGCATTCACTCAAAGGGCTTCGCCAAACCCTTCCCTGTTGAGGTCTCACTAAATGGCTCTGTACAAACTGACTCAGAAGGTAACATGGGTCTCATGGATCTCAAACAGGGAGATGGACAGACAGGCTGGTCCCAGACTTGGGGCTCAGCAAGGAGTCTTGTGACCAGTCCCAGTCTTGGGACTGGCTAGGTTCCAAGCCCCAAACACAGGTCCTCACTCACTGGGTAAAGCTCTTGTTCTGTCTTCCCATATGGGGCTACGCTGCCTGGGCAGGATGCTAAGCTTCTGAGAACCTCAGCTACCCTGAAGTAAATCAAACAGATGGTCACCATCCTGCCTTCTCTCTAGGCCCTGTAAGGAAGTGGATGAGGTTGTGGACACAGAGCAGTTTGTACAGCTGGGATGTGTATGCATCTGGGAGAGAGAGACAGACAGACAGAGAGAGAAGAGAGAGAGAGAGACAGAGAGGAGAGAGAGAGAGAGAGAGAGAGAGAGAGAGAGAGAGAGAGAGAGAGAGAGAGAGAGAGAGAGAGAGAGAGAGCATGAGAGCCAGCCATGATATGCAACAAGAGCCAGC
This sequence comes from Dipodomys merriami, assembly GCF_024711535.1. Taxonomy (NCBI): domain Eukaryota; kingdom Metazoa; phylum Chordata; class Mammalia; order Rodentia; family Heteromyidae; genus Dipodomys; species Dipodomys merriami. The sequence continues at coordinate 7,085,113 of NW_027206168.1, read as the reverse complement.
CACAATATGCAAGGTAGAACCCACATGGGATGCCTGGCTCAGAAATGGCCTGACACAAGCTTCTTTTCCTCCCAGGCTGTGCCCCATCCCACCAAGTGTCTGCCACTACCAAGTCTGCAAGCTCCTGGTTTCAGAAGGCATGGAAGTCATAGGTGTCTTCAGGGCTCATTCTGAGTTCTGGAAGGATGCTACAGCACCAGGCAGAGGCAGGGGACCAGCTATTGGGTTAGGCAGAGGACTTGCAACCATGACTGGCAGAGGATTGGCCAAAAGAGAAAGCTGCAAGTGAGTGGAGACCACTGGGCAAGACTCAGAAGTGGTCCTTAAGTCCCTAGGCCACTTCACTGTAGTCTGTTTATACTTGACAACATCTGATGCCTTGGCAGAGGTGTCCTCTACAGCTCCTGCCCCCGCCTGAGATGACTCAGTCCCCTGGAGGGAGGCCCAAGAGTCTAGTGCTAAGTCATACTCAAGGATGCCTGCTGTGAGTACACCATCCCATCATTCCTGGGAAGCCCCAAGTATTGAAGTGCTGGCCTGGCTGCAGCGGCTCTCAGGGCAGCTTTTGGCCTCATCTACCTCAGCCTCTCTTCATCCTCTATATCTGTCTGTGCCTCCAGCCTGACTCTTCCCAGCTAGCTACCTCCTCCCCTCCTTGCTCCTGGTCAGTTCAGCTCCAATTCAACATCATCTTCCCAATTGTTCTTCTTCCTGTCTCCACTCCCAGCTCTCACTGAACCCAGAGCCAGAGGGATTCTCTGCCCCCTCTTCCACCTTTGCGCTCATGTCCCACACCCACTCTCCACTCCAACTGCATCATACTACTTGAACTTCCCACACTGTAGATTCTGTTCTGCTGCCAGGTCTTTGTACAAGCTGTCCCTGCTGCCAGGAACACACCTCCCTCTGCTTTGCTGCCTGGAGGACAGCTCAGACATGGCCTCCTCTGAACACCCGTTCTGATCTCCCCCACTGCAAGCAGGGTGAGATCACCAACTTGGACTCTTTAAAAAGTCCAGACTCTGCCGACAGCTCATGCCTGTAATACTAGCTACTCAGGAGGCTGAGATCTGAGGATCATGATTCAAAGCCAGCCCAGGCAGGAAAGTCCATGAGACTCTTACCTCTAGTAAACCACCAGAAAACTGGAAGTGGCACTGTGGCTCAAGTGGTAAAGCGTTAGCCTTGAACTGAAGGGCTCAGGGACAGTGCCCCACAACAGACAAAAAATAAAAAGTCCAGACTCAGCCAAGTGCCAATGGCCCATGCCTGTAATCCTAGCTACTCAGGAGGCTGATATCGGAGGATAATAGTCTGTGAGACTCTTATCTCCCATAAACTACGAGGGGAAGAGGAGGGAAGCTGGGGATGTGGCTTAGTGGTATAGTGCTTGCCTAGCTTGCATGAAGCCCTGGGTTCGATTCTTCAGTACCACATAAACAGATAGGACCAGAAGTGACACTGTGGCTCAAGTGGTAGAGCAGTAGCCTTGAACACAGAGAGGCTCAGGGATAAAGATCAAGCCCCAGTACTGAGGAAGAAAAAAAAGTACTGGAAGTACAGCTGTGGTTCAACTAGTACAACACTAACCTTGAGCAAAAGAAGCTCAGGGGTAGTGTCCAGGCCCTGAGTTCAAGCCTTAGAACCAGCATAAGAAAAAAAGAGAGAGAAGAAAAAGGCCAGATTCCAACCTCCACTGTTCTTGCACTGTTTCTGGGGCCTCCCCTATAACCTACACATCCAGCCCCTCCCTTCACACCAGTTTCTAGTAGGAGGACTGCTACCACGCAAATGTGATCAGCATTCCTCACGGTTCTTCTAGGAACTTGGTATCCAGGGGACAGGGGCCTCAGACAGAGGCTTCACAGTATGGAGTATAGCCAGGGACACTGACTCCTGGGATATAAATCTAGTTGCATCAATTATTTATCATGCAACAATTATCAAGTATCTGATATATGTCAGGCACAGTGCTAGGTGCTGGAACTAAAAGACAAAGTCCCTGCTGTCACACAATATAATTTCTAGTAGAGGAAAGAAGCAACAAATAAAAAGCCAGCAATTAGACAGCGAACAATGGTAATCTCAGTTACTTTGGAGGCAAAAATAGAGATCTTGCCTGAAAACTAACAGCCTGTGCAAAAGAGTTAGCAAAACCTCATTTCAATCAATAAGCTGAGCATGGAAGTAAGTGACTATGATCTCAGCTAGAAGGAAGGAATAGGTAGGAGGGTCATAGAGGGTAAGAGGAATAGGTAGAAGGGTCTGAGTTAGGGCAAAAACTGAAGACCCTACCTGAAAAAAATAACTAAAAGAAGTCTGGAGGGGTGGCTCAAGTAGTAGAACATCTATCTAACAACTATGAGGCTCTGAGTTCAAACCCCAGTACATGCAGTAACTAATAGGGCAGATAGTATAGCTGTGAAGACAGCTATGTCAGCAAGGTAGATTAGGTATGATGAGTGGGAGACCAAGTACTATGGCTACTCAGGAGGCTGAGATCTGAGGATCACTGTTCAAAGCCAGCCCAGGCAACCAAATCTTTAAGACACTTATTGCCAATTAACCAGCAAAAAGCCAGACATGGAGCTATAGCTGAAATGTAGAGCACCAGCCTTGAGCAAAAAAAGCTAAGTGAGGAGCTGGGAAGGTGGCTCAGTGGTAGAGTGCTTGCCTTGCATGCATGAGGCCCTGGGTTTGATTCCTCAGCACCACATAAGCAAAAAGAAAAAAGCCGGAAGTGGTGCTGTGGCTCAAGTGGTAGAGCGCTAGCCTTGAGCTGAAGAGCTGAGGGACAGCGCCCAGGCCCAGAGTCAGGCCCCACGACTGGACCGCCCCCCCCCAAAAAGCTAAGTGATAACACCCAGGCTCTGAGTTCAAGTATCTTGCCTCCCCCCACCCCAAAAAAAGGAGTAAGGGTCAGGGAATGCTGCTGATTCTGTGTGGTTGGGGAAGGGGTCCTCAAGCCCTTTTGTGGCAAATGCCACAAAGCGGGACAGTGCTTATGTTTGAAGGATAGCAAGGAGACTGAGTAGAGAGGAAGCAGTCTGAGAAATTACATCTGGAGAGGCCCTCCTCCACACAGTGCTGGACCAGGGGTGGCTTCCTGGAGTAGGTGACAGGGTAGCTCTTTTAGGAACCACCAAGTAGGGCTCAGGAGGCCAAGAAGATGGGAGTTCATACTGTGCCTTTCCTGGTGCAACCAAGGGCATGGATTGGGGGTGGGGCGGAGATCTTTGGACAGATCAGAGGCTTGGAAAGCAGAGGAGAGTTTTGAACTTGGGTGACTCAGTTATTTGGATGAGGTTTAAAATTATTCTGGCTGTTGTTGGGACTAAGGGTGGGAGACCAAGGAGCAGGCAGAAGGTCCCCAAACACTAGGACAATATGGCAGGAGTAGGTGTTCAATGGGTATGTGCCAGATGCAAGAGGCAGGCTTGGAGGGAAAGCCAGGGCCTCTTCCCTGGGATGTTCAAGGACACAAGCTGTGTGCTTCTCCCACATCTTGAAACCACCTGGCTCATGCAGAGCTGGACCATTCACCAGCACCAGCCCGGAGACCTGTGGCCCGTGATACAGCCTTTGCCCACTCCTGCAGCCTACACACGCGCGCACACACACACACACACACACACACACACACACACACACACACACACAAATGCACGCGCGCGCGCACACACCTCTCTCCTGACCAGCATAGCCCAAGTCCGCGTGACCCGTGCTCACACACCACTCCATCCAAAATGCTCCCCCCCAAACACACACAGGCACACTCCTGAGTACACGTGACACACGCATACCCGCCTCCAAACACCACGCACAGCTCCCCGCGCACGTGTGTGCCATCCCAGCACCAGTGAGGTGCCCACCCGGGCCCCGAGGCCGCGGCGCGCGCCTCCGCTGCCCCCTCCGCCCCGGCCCGGGCGCACTGCGCAGCCAGAGCCGCGCGCCGCAGCCGTCCCGCTCATCGCCCCCGCGCCAGCTCGCGGGAGGAGGACTCGGGAGGACCGTAGGAGGCGCGATCCGCGGAGAGCTACATGTGGGTGCACCCACCGGGCCCACTCCTCACGGACACGGCCTCCGCCGGGTGGCGTTAGACGGTGCGCCGGGTACGGACGCAGCCCCGCAGACAAGAGCCGGGGAGGGATGCAGACGGCGGGACGCCCGCATAGGTGCGCTCCCGGGTACAGACTAGAAGGAGGCTCCCGGAGACCCTCTGGATTCGGCCCCACAGACAGAGATAATCCCTGCACCGATCAGGTCCCGCAGTCCTCACCGACGCGGCCTCCCAGACCGCCCGGCTCCCCGGCAAGCTCAGAGCGGGCGTTCGTACTCCAGCTCCCGCCCCAGACCTTGTCCCGCGGACCCCTACCTCAGCGCGGGCCGACCGTCCCCGCGATCCCCCGGGAGCGCCGCTGGCTGGCTCCGCCCCGCCCGCCTAACCCGGGCCCGGATCGCCGCGCTCAGACCGCCGGCGCCGCGGATCCAGGCAGCGCTCGCCCCCACCCTCCTCAACCCGCCGCCGCACCCGGCCCGTTCTCATTGGCCCTACCGCGCAGCCCCTCCAGATTCAGCCAATCAGAGGCCGAGACTCCCGCCCACTTTAGGGGGCGTGGCCACAGAGGGTGGTGGCTCGGGAGGGGCCCCGCGGCGGGGTTGCGCCTCGTCACGCCCCCGGCGCCGGCTCCTGCAAACCGGCGGCCTGGGGTACCCGGGAAACCTTCAGGCCCCGGAGCTGGGACTGAAGGATGGAGCCACTTAGCCCAACAGCCCTGGGAACCTTCCACATCCCAGCCTTCAGGGGCAAGAGCGCCGCCTCCCTCGGGTGTAGGTGTTGTGCGTGATGGGGAGGGGCAAGGTGAGTGGCCAGCAATGGAGGCCCCGGCTGAAGGAGGAAGCCCTTGGATGGTAGGGCCAGGAGTTTAGCCTTCTGCAGAGTGTGGGTATGAAGACTAGAAGGAAGCAGAGTGCTTGGAGTGAGATGGGATTCATGTTCGGGGGAGGACCCCATAAGCAGGTGGTAGAAAACCCCTAACTGAGCGGGAGGCACCCAGGGGCCCAACAGATGAGATGACTTTTGCCTGTTGTTAGTGAGGTTTCAGTCCTTCACCTCTCTCTTGGCAAGCTCACTAACTCTTGGTTCAGTTTTTCTAAGTTCTTCACTTGTGAGTCCTCTGCCACAGCAGAACCCCACATCACTGACCCAAACCTGATCTGTGTCCTGCCCTCAAACTAGAACCTGAGAAAACCTGGGAGTCACTTGCAAACGTTCCTGTCCCAACCAGTCTAGCACCAGGTCATGCCCTACTGCCTTTTAAATAGCCCCAGCATCTGCCCACTTCTATTCCTCTGCCCTTCCCTTTGCTCTGGCTTCTCAGATGCTGAACCAGCTCCTCCCTGACCTCCCATTCCCACAAGCCTTTCTCCACCTGCTAAGCCAGAACACTCCTTTAGAAACACAAATTTTATGGGCACTAGTGGCTCATGCCTGTAATCCTAGCTATTCAGGAGGCTGGGATCTGAAGATCATGGTTTGAAGCCAGCCAGGGTAGAAAAGTCTCCAATTAGCTACCAGTTAACTGCCAAAAAGTCAGACATGGAGCTGTGGCTCAAGTAAGCCTTGACTGAGGAAGCTAAAGGACAGCATCCAAGTACTGAGTTCAAGCCTCAGTACCAGCACCAAAGGAAGAACAAACGAATCAGCTCATGCTCACCACTATCTTGGGCCATTCAAGCCTACATACTTGCCTGCCCACCTCTTACTTACCTACCTAGGTTCAATGCATGCCCCTGTTGCCAGGAAACCTTTCCCATGAACTCCTCACTATCTGGCATAGTTAACAGCCCTTCCTAGGGACATGTTGTACCTAGCTCTGTTTGCCAGTCTGTGCTCCATCTGGAGTAGGAGCTCCTTGAGGGCAAGGATTCTTACTGACTCACTCAGCATAACCAGCTCTTCCACTTGAGCCACAACTCTCCTCCAGGCTTTTTGGTGGTTAATTGGAGATTAGAGTCTCATGGATGTTCCTGCCCAGGCTGGCTCTAGGTTTCAATTATGATCCTCAGATCTCAGCCTCCTGAGTGGCTAGGATTACAGGTGTGAGCCACCAGCACCTGGCTACAAACATTTTTGTTTTAAGGGAGAAAGAATTCTCCATAACAGGTGGAATCAGACAGTCCACATGCAAGTCTCAGGAAAGACAGTCCTGGGCTAATGTCCAACACACAACTGGAAGGACTTCTTGAGCAAGTGGACTTGGGCCTTGAGCAACAGTATCAGACATCAACAGGACAAGCAGGACACGGCTGAGATGCCTTCTTGGATTTGGCAACATGGCTCTGCTAGTGAGGTTGGCAAGTGGTGGGGGTGGAGACCAGTTGCAGAAAGAAAGGCAAACTGGTCTTTCTGGAAGGGTGGCACTGGATGGAGGGTAAGTAGATCACCAGGGGAGTGAGGAGGAACAGAGGGAGAAGAGGGAAACAAATGCCAGGTAGGATAGCAGGAAGATCTCTGGGCCGTGTATGGAGGCTGGCTACAAAGGAGGAGCCCTTGCTGCTGTTCAGGAGGGAAGGTTCTCACCAGTGCAGAAGCAGCTGGCCCTCCAGGAGAAGGATGCCAGAAGAGCCCAGGTTCTTGGCTAGAGAAGAGGTCAGAAGGCTAAGGACCTAAGGGTGAAAGCGGCAGCTTATGCCATTCACTATGGTAATGCTAGTCCCATCCAGATATTTCAATGACTTAAATATAAATAAAGGAAAACCTGCTCTATCTCCAGGTTTCCCTGATTGCTGAAAGTGACAATTGTCTGACATGATCAGTACAGCCAGAAAATGTTTCCATCATTGTGGGTGTTCCCCTGGACAAACTATAAGGAAGCCACAGGACTGCTGAGAGACCCTGCCTGGGATAAGTCTGGGCCTAGAGGACAGTTGTCCATCAGGGAGAGCCTTTCCATGATGACTCCAGTCAAGACCCTTCTTTCCTATTGGGTTCTCTCAGATTCCTTCCTTTTTTGTGTGTGTGCTGGTACTGAGGCTTGAACTCAGGGCCTAGGTGCTATCTTTTAGCTTTTCTTTTTTTGGGGGGGGGGTCCAGTCATGGGGCCTGAACTCTGGGCCTGGGCGCTGTCCCTCAGCTCTTCAGCTCAAGGCTAGCGCTCTACCACTTGACCCACAGTGCCACTTCCAGCTTTTTTCATTTTGCTTATGTGGTGCTGAGGAATCGAACCCAGGGCCTCAGACATGCAAGGCAAGCACTCTACCACTGAGCCACCTTCCCAGCCCTATCTTTTAGCTTTTCTACCCTAGCTTTTCTACCCAGGGCTGATGCTCTACCACTTGAGCCCCAGGCTCCACTTCTGGCTTTTTGCTGGTTAATTGAAAATAAGGCTTTCAGATTTTGTTTGCCCAGGATGGCTTTGAACCTGCAATCCTCAGATCTTGGCCTCCTGAGCAGCCTGGATTACAGGTTTACAGGCATGAGCCACAGGCACCTGGAAAGTTTCCACTTCTAAGACAGCTAACCCTCTCCTCCCCTGGATTATGAGGCTACTCCCAGGGTTTTCTGCTTGGCCCACTGCCAGTCCCTCACAACCATGAGAAGAGTGTATGCAGGATCCAGGATTGAGAAGAGCCTCAGAGTTCAGTTGTGCTGAGACAGCAGCCTGTGGCCAGGCCTTGGGAATCTGCTCACTACTGTTACGGATTAGCTATGGCTCAGCATGGTCCTGTATCTCAGTCAGGCACACTGACTTCTGAGATTTGGAAAGAAACCAAACAAAGTAGATGTGTGTCCTCACTTTCTTTATTATACTCCATCCCTTCTTATCCCCAGACCTCTCTGTTGACAAAGCAGGCCAAGCGTTGGGAGCTGTGGCTGGAGCAAGGAGCCCAGGATTTGACTGAGGCTTCTGTCCCTAGCTGAGGTAGCTGAATAAGGATTCATGGCTAAAAGGGTGGTTCTGGCCTGACACACTCAGGAAGAGGCATTTCCTTGTGGTAGTGACACGGCGTGGACCTTGTGCCTCTGCTTGGGAGTGAAGGTGTGCTCATATGTTGTGTTTGCAAGACCTACGCTGTTTAGATACACACTATGGATAGAGGGCTGTGGGAACGTGAGGAACAAGGCGGGGGTGTACACATGAGGGGTAAACTAATCACTACATAGTACATAAGTACACTGCATACTTGCTGAGAACATTTGAGACCCTGCCCAGTCCCAGCACCTGCCAAGAGGTTCTGGCTCCAAGCTAAGTCTCTCATCCTCAACCCAGAACTTAGAAAATTCTAGAACAGTGACTTTTATATTTTTTTGTGTGTGTGACAATACTAGGGCTTGAACTCAAGGTCTAGGCATTTTTTCACTCAAGTTTGGTGTTCTGCCACTTGAGCCACAGCTCTCTTTCTGGCTTTTTGGTGGTTAGTTAGAGATAAGAGTCTCATGGACTTCCCTGCCTGAGCTAGCTTCAAACTGCCATTCTCAGATCTCAGTTTTCTGAGTAGCTAAAATTATAAGCATGAACCACTGACACTTCCTTAGGAGAATAATTTATTTTTGAGTGTGTCAGTCCTGCGAACTCATGGCCTGGGTCCTATCCCTGAACTTTATTTTTGTTCAAAGATTGCTCTCTACCATCTGAACCACAGCTCCATTCCCAGCTTTTTGGTAGTTAACTGGAGATAAGAGTTTCATGAACTTTCCTGCCAGGGCTGGCTTCAAACCATGATTCTTGGATCTCAGCCTCCTGAGTAGCTAGGTGTGAAACAGCAGAGCCTGGCTCAGGGCTCTAAGTCTATCTATGCAGATCACACGGCCATTCCTTCAGCATCTGGTATACAAGGTACAGGGTGACCCAGGCACTGACATTGCTGAGATGCTCCCCAGGAGCAGACCTGACTCTCTGAACTTTCTGCAATGATAAATGCCCTGTGATGTCCAATATATCAGCTGCCAGCCACAGAAGTTCACTGAGCTGAAGTTTCCTTTGTTTTATCGGATTTTAAATCACTTAAATTGAAATCACCACTCTATGGCTAGTAGCTGCCATGTTGGAGAGCACAGATCAAAGGAAATTGAGGCAGAGGACGGATAATGACAATGAAAGCCCTGGAAACATACACAAAGATGGTGGACAGGTGTGTGAGGAACCCTACCAGCTGGAGCCTTCTGGACCCAGAGTGGCCAAAACTGGGATGGGTCTCCCTTGGGGTGTGGAGTTGGAGACAGAGACCTGAATTACACAGTCTCAATTAGTGTCTGCCCTGAGCTATGGGCACACTTGTGTCTTCTATCCCTCAAAAGACCCCTGCACCATGGCTGGGACACACTAGCCCCAGCCTGAAGCCTTGAGCTACATCCAGGCAGGGCCAGGGGTCACGGGTCAGGAAGTCCTCATGTTCTCCTGCAGGCCCAGGGTCGAGCTGGTGGCTGCAGGGTCCTGCTCACCCTGTGTGCATCATGGGGGATGTAAGTCAGCCCTGGGGAGGCCCCACCAAACCCCCAACACAGACACAGGGGCCTGCTGTCCTGGAAGGGCCCCACTGAGGGAATTCTCTCACCTCTCCCACCACCATGTCCTCTGCGTATTTGAACTTCTTCTGCTTGTAGTAGTGTCTCTTGGGCAGGATGTGGAGCAGCAGCAAGTCACAAAGGACTGTGGCCTGGGGACAGGAGCAGGGGGATGGAGCATGGAAATCTGGGGGAAAGGGGGAGGAATCTTCTAGATCTTCCTGCAGTCCCTACCAACTTGGTGGTCTTGGTGGAATCTTCAACTCTATACTCAGTTTTCTGGAGATGGGAAGAGGGACTGCAAGCCACCCAGGGGACCCAGCTAGCCCCATCCCACCTCTCCCCTGTCCTTGTTTGGAGCCTCTGTGTCAAATACACTGTGGGTTTAGGGTGGTGGGGTGGGCAGCTGAGCTGTTATGGTTGAGTTTTAGAGTGAGGAATTCGTTGCTGTTGCTGTTACTGAATGTAGATGAAGAGAGGCTGACTCCAGCACCACGGCCATATATCCACTTACCACCCCGAAGATGCCAATCCCAGAGCCAATGGTGGTCATGGTGGGAATGATGTTAAACTTTCCAGCCTGGGGGACAGCCCAAGGAAAGGCAGGGTCAACAGACCTAGGATGGGGCCTTCACCAGCATCCCCCTTTTGACTCTGTCCCTCACTGCCTGTGGCTCAGGGTTCTGACCTGTCATGGATGCCAAGGATGCCATGGATGCCAAGGAGCACATCTGAGTTTAAACCTGGGCTCTGTCTTACTGGACCCAAGAAAATGGCATGGCAATCACCACTGGTTGCTAAAGCCTGGCCCTGGATATTGCCAGGCCACCTGTCATCAGCATCAAGACCTTTTGGGCAGACCCTAGGCCCTCATCCCTCCTATCATCCACTACCACAGACACCCAAAGTCAGGAACATGGCCTGGCCGCTCCTCTTCCCACTTGCCTTGCCATCCACCAAGATGTCAAAGCGAATCCCGAACACCTTGAAGAGGTGACGACGGTTGGTCCCGTTCTGCATGAAGTATCTGGCAAACCTTGGGGAAGGGTGAGGCAGAGGAGAAGGTCATGGAGACCTCTTCAAGTGGCAGAGCAGCAAGAGAACATTAACTCTGAGAGGTCAGGGAGTGGACCCTTCCCCCCCATCCCCTTACACCGCAGGGAGAAGTTACAAGCCTCTATCCAAGAGTTTCCCTCTCAGCCTTTGCCCTGACTCCTGCTCCCAGTGATGTCCTCAGCCTGTCCCGACCAGGTGGGCCTTGAGGAGACAGAGACCCAGAGCAGAGGAATTCAGGCCTCCAACTCAGGCTCCTGCTTGGCCATCTACACAGAGTGGGAGCTGTCCAGGGTCTTCTAGTCCCTTTAGGAGACACTTGCTCAGTCGTACAGGTTTCTGGGAGTAGAGAAGCCAAGAGGACCCCAAAGAAGAATGGCAGGGGTGTGGGGCTGGCAAGCACCTGAAATTGAAGCCTGGAGACAAATCTTTGTCCCCATACAGCCCATGGAACTCATATACGGGTTTGCAGTGTCGCACGTGCCAGTCCAGGTCGCAGTTCCAGTCGATGGTGATGCCAACCACCCCACCCTGCCAGGGAGACGAGTGTCTAAGATCTGGGAATTCAGGATCGAGAAACTCCTGTCTAGCTAGGTGCCAGTGGCTTGCATCTGTAATCCTAGCTACTCAAGAGGCTGAGATCTGAGGATTGTGGTTTGAAGCCAGCCTGGGAAGAAAAGTCCATGAGACTCTGTGTGTGTGTGTGTGTGTGTGTGTGTGTGTGTGTGTGTGTGTGTGTGTGTGTGTGTGTGTGTGTGTGTGTGTGTGTGTGTGTGTGTGTGTGTGTGTGTGTGTGTGTGTGTGTGTGGTTGTGGGGTTTGAATTCTGGGCTTGGGCGCTGTCCCTGCGCTCTTCAGCTCAAGGTGAGCACTCTACTGCTTGAGCTACAATGCCACTTCCTGTTTTCTAGTGGTTTATTGGAGATAAGAGTCCCATGCACATACTAGGCTTGCACCAGGGATCCTGGGGAGGGTGAACCAGGCCTCACAGGCCTATTTGGGATCCTAGACCAGTGCTCCCCATGCCTAGTGCTGCCTTTACCTTTATTGCCAGGGTGCTGAAGTCCTGGCCAGACTCCTGCACCAGGTAACCGAGGCTGAAGACAGGGCACAGAGGGTGCAGGGTTTTGTGATGCAGGCAGCTCTTCATGTAGGTGACATTTACCTCTTCCACCAGGTTGCGTCTGTTGGGGCAGAGGACATTGACTGCAGCCATGTGTCAGCTGAAAAGGCTCCCACTGTCTCCCACAGTGCTTGAGGACTCTCCCAGGCTCCAGAAGGATCTTTGAGTGGCCCATCCCAAGGGTGCAACCCAGGCTTCTGCCCACAAAGTGAGAGCAGCAGGAAGAAGGGAGATGGCAAGGGTTGGGAGCAGCTGGAGTGTCCAAGAGCAGCCTGAATGTCTCCCAACATTTCCCACAAACCTGTTGACCTTGAAGCGTGGAAAGCTGATGCTGTTCTTGATGAAGAGGGTGAAGTTCTCGGCCTCTCGGAGAAGGGCAGGACTGGGGGAGGACCACACTTGCTCACTACCCCTCCCCAGGGGCACCCAAGTGCTCCTCAGCGCCAGGCATAGAATGGCCTGAGGCTCTGCAGCCGCACAGCCACGCAGCCATGCAGCCACACAGCCGTGCAGCCTCACAGGACTTCAGCAGGGTGGGGACTCTCTGGCCTAGGTTACTTAATGGGGTGTAGATGGGGTGGGGAGAAGCAGGATTAGGCCCCTTGCAGATCCAGATGACTCTGTGTCAGCTGGGGACCCTATCCCCACAGAAAATTCGGGCATTAGTTACCGTGGGACCTTGTCATCCACCTCCACAGGGCACCAGCCAAAGATCTCACATGTACGTACAGTATCATTGAAGGCCACACACTTGCCTGTGCGGATACCTGCAGGAAAGGAAGAGCCCCTGGGTCCCCATCTTGGGGTGGTAGGAGTAGGTAAGAGGCCTGTGGGTCCCCACCCCAAGACGGGGACCCACAGGCCTCCTACCTATCCCCACAGGACGTAGGAGGTCCCATGTTGGGACAACAAGGACACAGAGCTGAGTAAGGAAACACATCAAGGTGTGGGCAGACCCACAGAACCAGGATGGTTTGGAGGGAAAGACAGGACAGATGCCCTGGTGAAAGACAGTCTGATGGGTGGGTGTAGAGAAAGGCAGAGTGTGGCCTGAAGGCTTGGAGCTTGGCATCAAGAGCAGCCACGGGGGTGCCAGGAGGATGCTAGCCTTACCTTGGGCTTTCCTTTCTGCCTTCCCAGGCGTACAGCCATGGTCATCTTTGCACAGGCCTCCTTCTGGGTTCTGGGGGAGGAGAGGTACTGGCCCCAAGCTCTCTCACCCTTGGGGTCTCAGAGAAGGCATGAGGCAGAGTCTCAAGTCTGTAGGGTGAGCCCTTCTCCCAGACCCCTTGTCCCTAGTCCCCACAGTGCCAACTGAGTTCATGCCCAGCTCCCCATCACAAGTATCAGCTGGCAAGGCATGGGGAGGTGGGGGGAGGGAGGGCCAAGACTCAGCATCCTATCTGGCATAGAGCCAGAAGAAGGCTCAGCGCTACCCATGGCTGATGGTCATTTTGTGGCTCTCTGTGCCACATTCCATCATGGACACGTGCAGAAGCTGCCCTGCTGCACCTGCAACACCTATGGGGCCTCCTCTTCCCTGGGATTTCCCCAGTGGTCCTGGCAGAGGCAGCATCCTCACCTCTGCACAGTAGCCTTGAGCCTGCTGGGGGGTCACGATGAAGTTGGTCATGACCACAAAGGAGTTGTCCCCCTGAAATGAGGGGGAGGCAGAAGCTGGGACAGTGGCACATTACCCAGCAGGCTTCAGAAGCCCACCTGACAACCAGCACCCTCCACATCCTGTGATGTTACAGAAGCGTGATAGCACCAGATTCCCAAGGAAACTGAGGCCCAAAGAGCAAGGAGTTGTACTGGTCCCACAGGAGGTAAAACAGAGACTTCCCAGCCTGGAGTCAGGTCTGTGGGGAGAAGGTGCACCCCTAAGTCAGCTCACCTGTGCTGGGAAGACGTAGTCAGCTACATCCCAGACCTGGGGACCCAGGCTCTGGTGCTGGGTCACTGCCAGGCCCTTAAGCTTCACGGACACACTGCTAATGAGGCCACTTGAGGTCTGGTAGCCTTTCTCGAAGACAAACACCCACCTGTGGGGAATTATGGGTCTGGGCAGGAACTGGGCAGGCCTCTGGCCTTGCTGAAGCCCATTGCATGTGTCATGGCCTTCCCCCATCCTCCACCACATGCTTCACAGTGCTCTCTGGTTCCGAAGCCCAGGAGTGAGAGGCTTGATTGGAGCCAGGACACTATGCCTACGCCTCCTGCTGGCCTATGCCTGAAATTGTATCTTTTTGCCCCGTGAGGACGCTCATTCCCAGGGATGAGACAGACAGACCTACTGAAAGTCACCTACCTGCTAGATGCTTTCCCAAGAGCAGGGTTTCCTGGGGCCTGCAGTCTTGCCTCTTCCCAAAGTCCCCCTCCCTCCCTTCATTCTTTCTTTCCTTTCTTTTTAAAATATAGTTTTATTGTTATTATTAAGGTGTGCACAGAGTGGTTACAATTTCATAATTCAGGTAATGCTTAGACTTCCCATCCTTCGCTTTCCTCCAGTTTTCCCTTCCTGTCCCTGCCCACAAGTTGCATAGTTCATTTTCCACATGGTGTATGCCGAACAGAATGACTGCATTCATTCACTCTTTCTCCCTCCCTTTCTGTGACCCCCTCCTTTTGCCCCCTTCCCAAGAAGCCCAAAAAGGCGGGGGGGAGCACACACAAAACAGCACTACCATCACTACCACCACCACCAACATAAATAATCCAAGTTTCTGTTTCCTGGAATTTGTTTTGGTAAATAATATTGGATGTTCAGGGCAGTTGTGACCTTTGGGTTCCTCCCCTATTTGTATCCTCCTTTGGTCTCACTGTGTGTGAATGCTTAGAGTCCTGTATAACCTATCATGTCCCATTATATTTTATTTACTTATTTATTTTTTGGTTGTGGGTCTTGAACTCTGGGCCTATGCACTGTCCCTGAGCTCTATCAACTCAAGGTGAGCGCTCTACCTCTTGAGCCACAGTGCCGCTTCCAGTTTTCTGCTGGTTAATTAGAGATAAGAGTGTCACAAGGGGCTGGGAAGGTGGCTCAGTGGTAGAGCACTTGCCTTGCATGCATGAGGCCCTGGGTTCGATTCCTCAGCACCGCATAAGCAAAAAGAAAAAAACCTGGAAGTGGCGCTGTGGCTCAAGTGGTAGAGCACTAGCCTTGAGCTGAAGAGCTGAGGGACAGCGCCCAAGACCAGAGTTCAGGCCCCATGACCAGACCCCCCCCCAACAAAAAAAAGAGTGTCACAGACTTTCCTGGGCTGGCTTTGAACTGCAATCCTCAGATCTCAGCCTCCTGAGTAGCTAGGATTACAGGCGTGAGCCACCAGCGCCCAGCTCATTATATTTTAGATACTTAACATGATTTGTTCTAGGTGCATCCATTTCCCTGCAAACAACATAATCTTAGGGCTGGGTATGTGGCTTAGTGTTAGTGCTTGCCTAGCATGCATGAAGCCCTGGGTTTGATTCCTCAGTACCACATAAACAGAAAAAGCTGGAAGTGGCGCTGTGGCACAAGTGGTAAAGTGCTAGTCTTGAGCAAAAGAATCTCAGAGATGGTGCCCAGGCCCTGAGTTCAAGCTCCAGGACTGGGAAAACAAAACAAAACAACATAATCTCATCCTTTCTAACAGATGGGTAAAATTCCATTATGTATATGTACTACATTTTTTGGACCCACACATCTACTTTTCTTTCTTTTCTTTGCTCCTTCCCCTGAGACAGCAGAGCATGAGGGCTTAACATCTGATAACTAATACACAGCAACCGGTTGTGAATACTAGCACCATATATCCCTGGTTGTGTAGTTATGGTGAGTTATTTGGTCCCTCTATCCCTTACTTTCTCATCTATAAAACAATAATTTTAAAAGTACTTATTAGGCAGGCACTAGCGGCTCATGCCTGTAATCCTAGCTACTCAGGAGGCTGAGATCTAAGGATAAGAGTTTGAAGCTAGCCTGGGCAGGAAAGTCCCTGAGACTCTTATTCATCAAAAGAAGCCAAAAGTGGAGCTGTGGCTCAAGTGGTAGTGATAGCCTTGAGCAAAAAAGCTCAGAGACAGGATTGGCACGCACACGTGCACGCGCTCACACACACACACACATTTATGCTAAACAGATTAATGCCTAGCACAAAGTATAGACTATGTAGACGCATTCATTCTGATTCTGCTGCAGAGGGACCAAATAACTCACCACAACCACACAGCCAAGGAGACATGGTGCTAGTATTCAAAACCAGTGTTGAAAACTGGTTAGAGAGAGAGCCACTCCCACCCCACCCCCATCCCCGCCCCATCCCCACCCCCACTGCCAGGTCCCTTCCCATTGGCAAGCAGGCCTCTGCCCCCTGCTCCAATCTCAAGCATGGGGCAGCTGCTTTAGGGAAGTTGCCCATATTCAGAACTCAGCTGCAGGAGAATCAGCTGAGCTTCTTCACATCCCAGGGGATTTTTTTTTTCATCCTAATACCAATACATCACACCATAGATGGAAAATGTGATGCTTGACAGAGTGCCCCTGACTCTCCCCAAGCAATGAGTGAGTCCTAGGCCCGTCCACCAAGCAGCACTGTACTAGTGTGCCTCCTGGGACCCTTGCCCCCCAATACCAAGCAGCAATGTGCCTGTGTGCCTCTGGGACCTCCCCTCCCCTCCCCCAACACATACAGACTATGTACTGGGACCAGAACAACATTTCTGGGCTGTGACTGCCTTCAGGCTGCTAATTTGGGGATCAGAAGGAAAAGTCAAA
Source organism: Dipodomys merriami (assembly GCF_024711535.1). Classification (NCBI taxonomy): domain Eukaryota; kingdom Metazoa; phylum Chordata; class Mammalia; order Rodentia; family Heteromyidae; genus Dipodomys; species Dipodomys merriami. The sequence continues at coordinate 7,068,671 of NW_027206168.1, read as the reverse complement.
TCTAGCATTAACAATCTCAGTTCTGATAAGAATAGTATAATTATGGCACCAGGTCTGCCACTCCAAAGCCATGCCTTGACCTAGCCTACTATTCCCAGAAGAACCATCAAGGGGGCCTGAGATCAAGGACCTTCATCTTCAGGAGCTCCTCCCCCAAAAGAGACAATCTTATTCCTTCCTCCTGCCCCCCTCCTTTTCCTCTTCTTCCTCCCCATCCCCCTCCTCCTTCTTTTCTCTTAGTACCTGTTCAGCACAGACTATTTTTATTTTTTGCGTGCTAGCTTTGGGGTTTGAGCTCAAAGTTTAAACATAGTCCCTGAACTTTTTTTCTCTCTTTTTTTTCCCCCTGAAGACTATGACTCTACCACTTGAGCCACAGCTCTACCTCACTTCTGGGTTTTTGGTGGTTAATTGGAGATAAGAGTCTCATAGACTTCCCTGTCTGGGCTGACTTTAAACTGAAACCCTCAGATCTCAGCCTCCTGAGTAGCTAGAATCACAGGCATGTAGCCCTGATTCTTTTTTTTTTTTTTTTGGTGGGGCTTGAACTCTGGACCTGAACGCTGTCCCTCAGCTCTTCAGCTCAAGGCTAGCGCTCTACCACTTGAGCCACAGAGCCACTTCCTGTTTTCTGGTGGTTTATTGGAGATAAGAGTCTCATGGACTTTCTTGCCCGGGCTGGTTTTGAACCATGATCCTCAGATCTCAGCCTCCTGAGTAGCTAGGATTATAGGCATGAGTCACTGGCACCTGGCTCTGCTTCTTTTTTTAAAATAAGGTAGCCCACATTGATTTTGAACTTGCAGTTTTCCGTTTCAGTCTCTTGAATGTTAGAATATAGATATCTACTGCTATGTCTTGCCAGAATTGTTTTTTAAAAGGGTAAAAAAAATTAAAAAGCTTGAATTGTAGCTTTGTGGTAGAAAGTGTGCTTAGTGTGTGCATGGCCTTGAGCTCCATCCTCAGTACCAATATTAAAAAATAGAGAGGGCTGGGATGTAGCTCAGTGGCAAAGTGCTTGCCTAGCAAGTTCATGTCCTGGGTTCAATCCCTAGTACCACAAATTACAAAAAAAATAGAGAAATAAATAAGTGAATATTATATATAGAATGAGAAATCAGGCTTGACACAAGTACTAACTACTGAACAAACAAAAATTCAGAACTCTTCTTCCACAGAACTACCTCTTCCTGCCTACTTGCTCTTCAAAAGGAAGGTTTGTACCAGGCTGAGTACACAACCACACTCCCCTAATTAGAGTGTTCCATTTCTTTCATCACAATGATTGGTTCTGGGGTAGATACACAACCCAGCCTCAGCCAGTAAGAGCTGGACCTGAGACTTTTATTGGAACTCTGGAGGAAGGAGGTGCTCTTGGATCTCCGGGATGGGAAAGGTAGGGGTGTCAGCCTGCTGATGACCATATTGCCACTACAAGAACAGGAAGCCTGCCTGAGAACAATGCCTCCAAAAAGCAAAGCAGAGCTGAGAAGAGAAGAAGGATCCTGGGTCCCTTCATTGAAGAGCCCAAGCTGGGCCAAAACTTAATCTTTTCAGCTCCACAGAGCTTGCCTCCCAGTACCCTGGTCATGGAGGACCAGCTAGACCTGAAGCCTAAGTCCATACTCAGCCCTTCCTTTGAAATTCAGCTTGGTTTGACCTTTGTCCCAGACACCAAAGGATCTCTAGGGAACTCATCCTCAGCTCTTCCCTTTCCCTCTGCCCACCTGAGTCCTGCCGCCTAGGTCCCCTGGCACAGTGCCCAGCATGAAGAAGATGCTAGTGAAGTGGTCCCTGCATGCATGTCTCTCAGCAATAACTTATACCCTGATCATTGCATTCCAGAATCACTTAATGTTAGAGATAAGAATCTCACAGACTTTCCTGCCCAGACTAGCTTTGAACCATGATCCTCAGATCTTAGCCTCCTGAGTAGATAGGATTACTGGCGTGAGCCACTGGTGCCTGGCACTTAGTGATTTCTGAATATATGACTTCAAGAGCTTTGCAAAAGAGAGCTGAGGACAAGTGATGATTGTCATCCAGAGACAACCTGAGCACCCTATGGGCCATAGGCCTGTGCCATGGCTGGTTCACCTCCTCCAAGACTTCTCAGTCCCCCTCCCTAAGAGGCAATCACACATCATATTGGGACCTTCTTGACCCATGCCTCTGGGGAGGCAGGCCATTAATCTTCTCCCCTATCCAGAACCCCATAGGCTGACCCTACCTTGTGCATGACCCAGCACAGCCCTATATCATAAGCTCATTTGGTCACAGTTTGACAGTTCATTGTTCACATATCTCCAGTGACAGACAGCCATTTCCTAGAGGAAGTCAAAAGAGGCCAGCCTCCAGCACCTCTCAACTCCCCCTGGTAAGTGAAGGAAGTGAGAGGTGATAGAGATCACAGCCTCAGTTTCCCTTCTCAGAACTCAACCTAGTTCTTGGCATCTCAGCCTTTCTATATCTCTGTCTTTCTCTCTCTGCTTCCCTAAGCTGATAGAAGACTTCCTTCATCTGATCTATGCTTTCCCTCTGCTCCACTCTGTCTCTGTATATTCATCCCAATCTGGGGACTGGAGTTATGTAGCTCTCATGTTTCCCTCTGCCGGTTCTGCCAAACTCACGAGACTGGACATTCAGAGAGACATCTAGGAAAAGGAAGCTCCAGAGAAAAGCCCATTTGTCCTCAGAAAAGAGCGAAGTTTTCCCTAGATCCTCTGCCCCAAGTAACAGCAGGAAAACTGAGGCCTGAGAAACCAAGTTTCTGCTGGCTCAGTCTCAGTTGGGGTCTTCTACCTGCCCATGCAGCACTTGGGAATTGCCAGATGAGGGCGACAGAGATAATGTAAGTGATGGGCATGGTGGACATTGAAGCCTGGGCAGGAGCAGCAAGAGACCCCGTCTTTTCAACTCTGCTGTGTGCTTTGGCTGTTTCAGTGACCCTCTCTTGAGTTTGCTTCCTTTCCAGGATCCCAAAGCCTTCTTTGGAATCATGAAACTGGTTCCAATTTTGGTTCGCCTCTCTTTAGCCCTGGGCCTCTGACCCTTTCCCCAAACACATGTGGCGTGGCAAAGAGCTGAGGAGACAGACTGTCTTGGGAGGGAAGAGGGAAGAGGGTAGTGGGGAGGTGCAGGCCCTGGAGAGGGACCTGAAGTCCCTGAGGTCCAGCTCAGGCTGGAGGGTAGCTGAGGCACACCCTTAGAAGGGATGGATTTGGTGCTTCTTCTTCCTCTGTGACAACTACACAGAGGGCCTTGGTGCTGCTCACAGCCATGAGTCTCAACATAGCACAGGGAGCCCTCATGCCAGGCCAAGGGCAGCACCCTACTTGGCTTTCCAAGTGACTGGAAGGCTGGGAATGCCAACCTGCAGATAAAGTGCTAGCTCTCCTCCTTGGGGCATCTGAAGTGAAGCATCTGAAGGTGGTGGACATCTAGATCCCTCCCATGCCAAGCAAGCCCATTAGGAAGTCCCCAGAACCCCAGGATGGTGAGAAAGAAGGCAGAGCAGCCAGGTGCCAGTGTCCTAGGCTGTAATCCTAGCTACTTAGGAGACTGAGAGTAGAATGGTTCAAGGCCAGCCTAGGCAGAAAAGTTTGGGCGACTGTATCTTGAAAATAACCAGGAAAAAAAAAAAAAGCAGGACTTGGAGAAGGAGCTCAAAGGGTAGAAAACCAGCCTAGCAAGCACAAAATCCTGAGTTCAAGCCCCAGTATTTCCAAAAGGAAAAAAAAAGCCAAACAGAGGGGTTTCCATTCTAAGCTTTGACTTGTGATGTGACCTGTGTCATACTGCTTCTCTCTGGAACTGTTTCCTTCAAATTGAACTAATGTCCCAGATGTCAATCTTTCTTTCCTTCCTTCCTTCCTTCCTTCCTTCCTTTCTCCCTTCCTTCCTCCCTTCCTTCCTTGCTGCTTTCTTTCTTTCTTTCTTTTTTCTTCCTTCCTTCCTTCTTTCCTTCCTTTCTTTCCTTCCTTCCTTCCTTCCTTTCTCTTTCTTTCTTTCTTTCTTTCTTCTTTCTTTCTTCTTTCTCTTTCTTTTTTCCTTCCTTCCTTCCATCCCTCCTTCCTTTTATCTTTCTTTCTTTTTCTTTCTTTCCTTCTTTCCTTTCTTCCTTCTCTCTTTCTCTTTCTCTCTCATAGTACAGGGGTTTGAACTGAAGGGTTTGTGCTCACTAGACAGGTACTCTACCACTTGAGACACATCACCTCCCAACCCTTCAAACTGGTTTATGAACAAGAGGGATGCAAAGGCCACAACACAGAAAAGAAGTCCTGGCCTCAGCCTTCCCTGGCTTGCTGACTGGATAGGCAGATTGGGCAGAGGGAAGGCTTCTTGAGATACTGAGCCTTCAGGGTGTGTTCACTGTTTGGGTCACTGGTCAACCCACCTTGGTTCCATCCAGTAGTCCTAGTTGGAATCATAGCAAACATGGGAGTGTGAAGAGCAGAGGTGCAGAATTTGCCAGGTGACCCCTGGTCCCCAGCAGGGACTCACCCCTTCCAGTCCCCTGACTCCTGAGGCTCTAGGAGCCCTCTGCGGAGCTGCCTGGTGCACCACACGCAGGAGACACGTGCCAGACACTTGATTCATATTATTTTTTAATGCTGATACTGGGGCTTGAAATCAAGGCCAGGACATTCTCCCTTAGCTTTGCTCCACTCAACACTGTTACTCTACCACTTGAGCCACACCTCCACTTCTAGCATTTTGCTGGCCATTGGAGATTAAGAGTCTCAGCTCAGGCAGACTTTAAACCATGATCCTCAGATCTCAGCCTCCTGAGTAGCGAGGATTACAGGTGTGAGCCACCAGCACCCAGCTTACTCAAACACTTCTAATTGAGGACAGATGCAGACACAGCCCCAGGGACACACCCAGCAGCCACATTATTGGTTACAGGCCTAGACACAGAGTGTAGGTTGGCCTTGGAGCTCTGTGCAGGACACACAGGCACCCACATGACACAAGGACAGGCCTGCCCTGGCTTCTAGGACAATCAGACTGGTTTCAGAAAAAAAGTGGCCTCTGGGTGGTAGTCCCAGGATAGCCTGATGGCTAGGGAAGACCCCTGCTGCTCCGACCTGTACAGCAGCACCACCAAGGGATCTACGCAGAGCTGACCAGAAGGAATTGGCGTCCCTGCTCTCATCAAGCCACCCTTGAGGCCAGGTGTTGAGAATCTGAGAGTTTCTCAGCTTCTAGGATCTCAAGTACCCCCAGGATGTCCCTAACTCAGACCAGGAAGGTAAGAGGAGAGCTTGTGATCCACCATGAGGTATGGCTTTCAGCTCAGCAGTGTAGCATCATGAGTTTGTGGAAGAACAGAGCTAGAGTGTGGTAAGCACCACTCATTACTTGAAGAAACCATTTGCTGGATTCAGTTCCTCAGGACCTGACATTGCCTCCATCACCACATGACTGGAGCAGATGTCTCCTCCTGCCTCAGTGTCCCCATCTTGAGAGTCAATTAGCAGGGCTTTCCATTCCTTCTGAACAGCATGGTGCTGATCAGGAGTGTCTCCCTGCACATGGAGAGAAAGGGGGCCTTTGTGGCATCCTGGAGCTCAGAGGACAGGCCCAGATTGGGGGCTGGGGCACAAAGATAGTGGTGGGAAGAGGGGAGGGAGACAGGAAGGAAACAAAACTCACCCAACAACATAGGCCAGGACCACCAGTTGGATCACCCGGAAGATGACACCAACCTTCTTGTTGCGTACCAGCACCATCCGGGGGGTGTCATACTCGAAGAAGAAGGCTGCCAGTTCATCCTGCAGCTGCCGCCGCCGCTGCGGCATGACCAGCCAGAACTGAGCCTCACAGAGTCTCTGCTTCAGTGAGCACCCAGGTCTGCAGCAGCAGAGCTTCTCCCTGGCGCCCCCAAGGCAGGGAAGGTGGGGTCAGAGGTCACGAGTCCCAGGTTAGCTAGAATCACAGAGTGGTCAGAGGAGCTCTTGGTTCCTGGCAAGCAATGAACTGCTGGCTGGTTGTGCCCATGATAATAAATTCCCAAAGATAGACAGAGGCGGGGCTGGTGGGGCCACCCAGGCCCAGCCCCCACTGCCCCCTAGGCTCCGCCTGGGCCCTGCTGAGGCTCCGGAAATAAGGGCTGTTGGCCGGAAACCACCAACCACTGGTCACACAGGCAAAGATAAAATTACCAGCCACCTCCCAATCCTTAGTAACCTGGCAAGACAGAGCTGGGGGTTCTAGCTAGGGCCTGGGTATAAGCTTGATGGCCTCAGTCAAGAACTGCTTCAAAGCCAGGAACCATTTATATCCCTTTCTTCCATACCCTATTACCCCACCACCACCCCCATACTCACAGGGTTGGTAGGCAGCTCAGTGCATAGGGACCTGCAGGAAGAAAGACAGAAAAAGGAAGAGGGCAGTTCACATCCTTTTGCCTGGTGTTGCCTGTCTACACTCTGTCCACCATCCATCCTTCCAAAGTCAAGCCCGGCTTTTGCCCATCAACTTCAGCATCTGGCTGGTGTCTCTACTCCCAGCTTCCTGTCTTCCCATCATCCTGTCCTGGTCATACTTCCCTATCCCCACTTCAGTCAACGCCAGCAGAGAGGAAGAAGGCAGATACCTAGATAAGCCAATCACTGCATATGTCCCATATTGCCATGGGGGTCTAGCGCCCAGCTTGCTTGACACCAGACATCTCTGGCTTTGCCACCTGTTGGGGTTTGGAGTGCTGCCTGGCCTCTGAGCCTACTTCCTCATCTGTCAAGGGGGACATAATGGCATGTCCTTAGAAGTGGAGGCCTCTAGAAAATGGATCTTGACAACAGAGGACAGAGGACTTGAGACCACTGTTGAGTTTGGGGTCCAACTCCTGTGCACCTATTGTCCTCTTCCATGATGATCTGGGCGCTGAGCACCAGGGTCTCACACAGTAGAGCTGGGGGCCCCTTCCACCCACTTCTCCTTTTGTATATGAAGTTTAGAGAGGAGAAATTGGTGGCTCTAAACTCACTGGAGTGGTTCTGGAGGTACCGGAGGTTCCAATTTGAAGCAGGAGCTACCCCAGTCCAAGCTGCACCCCCTGCCCCCAGCTGATAGGAGTCTTCTTCCTGACAAGCCATTAGCAGGGAAATTGCTCTGGGCAGGAAGCCAGGCCCTTGGGGCTGGGAATCTTCAGGGCCCTCAGCTGCCTGTGGACAGAGTTACTTTCTGGAAAGCAAAGGGGCTGCAAGGAGGTAAGATCCACAGCCCTTCTTAGCACCCCTCCTCCTTGAAGAGCTCAACCCCCATTACCAAAGAGTCACTTCCATTCCAGCAGGGACCTCAATGGACCGGCACCACCACCTAGGGGGTTTGTGAGAATCATATTCCACACTTTTCCAAGGAAAAGTCCAGAGATGGTAGGATCCAGAACTGGAGCGTCTAGCACATTCCCTTGGCCTGGTCTTGACCCCAAGCTAAAGATCCTTTTCCTCTACCAGCTGACCTCATAGATGATGTTACAGAAGGCCCTTGATATGGGCTGCTTGTGGTAGGACTAGGTGGGTGCTGAGATTTAGCTGTCCTTGCACCTCTCCCCAGGGACATTCATTCTCCTGACACCCACAGCAAATTCTGGAAAGGGACAGACAATAAATGAGAGATGAGAGAAAAGAGGGACAGGATAGGATGGAAGGAAGGGGAAAGAAAGGCAGTCATTGTCCAGTCTATCTCTCTCAAAACACCACTATTTTCTCCTTCCCTTCCTCCCCCTCCTCCTCTTCCTTCCACTTCCTGCTCTTCCCTTTCTTCCTTCAAGGATCTAGGCTTAGACATGGACAGATGGAACAATAGACAGATTGACTTGCTTGGAGCACACACAGATGCTTCTATTACCACCTGGGTATTGGCCTTGGAATTCAAAAAACAGACTGGCACAGAGGACAAGATACTCTGAAAAAAAAAATGCCAGCCCACTGGTGGGGGGGAGGTGTCTTTCGCTGGTTCTAAAATACAACTTTCTTTCTTTTCTTTTTTCCTTCTTCTTCTTTTTTTTTTATTATTTTATTTTATTTGTGAACATACTGTACAGAGGGGTTACAATTACATGGCCAGGATAATGCGTACATTTCTTACCAGCATTGCAGCCTCTTCCTTTGTTTACCCTTCACATCCCTTCCCAGCTTCCCCCCTCCCCCAATACATCTTTCTTATCCTTAGCCCCAACTCCAGCATGCCCAGGGACAGACACCGTGTTTATTCTGGGCCTTGAGTCGGGTATGGGTGAGCAGGAAACAGAGATCAGACTTCTTCATACTAGAGTTTGTGGGGTTTTATTTACTATAGTACCGTGAGGTACTATGTTACAGGTACTATATTACTATGTTATTAGAATCCCCATTGTACAGATGTAGAGACTGAGGATCTGGCCCAAGGTCACAGAATAAGTAGTTCTCTTGTCTGCTGATGGCTTGAAAAGAGGCTCCCCAATGCTTGAGGCCTGGCCCAGATCCCACTCAAAGACTCCAGCACTTGAGATCTGCCAGACCTGCCTTATAAGCCCAAAGGCTGGGTGGCCAGCCTGGGTACCGGGCCAGGCCTTGTAGGGAGACAAGGCCCTGCTGCCAAGTGCTCAGCCCTGGGACAAACTCCCCTGTCTGGCTAAATTTAGCAGCTCTGTGGATGTGGAGGGGGTTATTCCCCATCTTGGGGCCACCACCCAGGCCTGGAGGTCAGCCTGAGCCCTCAAGAGGTAGACACAGGCGCCAACCGGTCTTTTTTTTTTTTTTTTGTCAGTCGTGGGGCCTGAACTCTGGGCCACCCAGGCACTGTCCCTCAGCTCTTCAGCTTAAGGTTAGCGCTCTACCACTTGAGCCACAGCACAACTTTTGACTTTTTCTGCTTATGTGATGCTGAGGAATTGAACTCAGAGCCTCATGCATGCAAGGCAAGCACTCTACCACTGAGCCACCTTCCCGCCCCGCTGTCCGGTCTTTTTAGATACTCAGGTCCCAAGAACTTCCACTGTCGAACCCCCAGATCATGGCCTAGGCCCTTCTGCCCCAACACTGAACAACCACTTAAGAGGCTCCATCTCCATCCAGCTCACAAGGATGATATGTCTTCATGTCCACCTAGCTCCTCTCTGGTTCCTGTCTCTTCATTCTCTATGTGTGTGTGTGTGTGTGTGTGTGTGTGTGTGTGTGTGTGTGTGTGTGTGTCTTTCATCAAATTGGGTTGATGTGTAATTTACATATAATAAATTGTACCCACTTGAGACACACAGCTTGATGAGGTCTGATATGTGTATATGGTCACCTCCACCCCAGTCCAACCTTCTAGAAGTTTCTTTCCTGATTCTTTGTAGTCAATTTTCCTCCAGCCCCAAGCCTATAGAATCACAAATCTGCTTTGTCTTTCCAGCTTTGACTTTGGAGGACCTTTATACAAGTGTGATCACAGGCCAGATGCTTTAATGTTTAGCCTTCTTCACTCAACCCAGTGGTTTTAAGATTCTTCCATGCCATTGCTTTTATTGGCCATTTGTTCCTTTTTCTTGTAGAAGAATATTCTATTGCATGAACACATCATTATTTGATTTATCCTTCACCCATGGACGGATGTTAGGGCCCTGCACAGATGAAGGCTGCTATAACCGTTGGGCTTAGGCCTTTGGGAGAAGGAAAGACCTTCCTCTCTCCTTCTAACCTCATTTGACTCTTACAAGCCCTTGATTAGGGCTTGATTAGGTCCTGGACACTCTCCTTGAGCTCTTTTGCTCAACGCCAGCACTCTACTACCCCGAACCACAGCTCTACTTCTGTTTTTTTTTGGTGGTTCACTGGAGATAAGAATCTCATGGGGGAGGGTGGGCCTGGGAAGGTGGCTCAGTGGTAGAGCGCTTGCCTTGCATGCATGAGGGCCTGGGTTCAATTCCTCAGCACCACATAAGCAAAAAGAAAAAAGCCGGAAGTGGCACTGTGGCTCAAGTGGTAGAGTGCTAGCCTTGAGCTGAAGAGCTGAGGGACAGCGCTTAGGCCCAGAGTTCAGGCCCCATGACAGGAACCCCCCCCCCCAAAAAAAAAAACCGGAATCTCATGGGAGCTGCGCACTGGTGGCTCAAAGTCCATGAGACTCTTATCTCCAGTGAACCACCAGAAAACCAGAAGTGGCACTGTGGTTCAAAGTGGTAGAGCACTAGCCTTGAGCTGAAGAGCTCACTGTAGCTCAAGCTGAAGTGCCCAAGCCCAGCGTTCAAGTCCCACAACTGACAAAATAAATAAATAATAATAAAAAAAAAAGAATCTCATGGGACTTTCCTGCCTGGGCTGGCTTTGAACCACAATTCTCAGATCTCAGCCTCCTGAGTAGCTAGGATTACAGGCTTGAGCCACCAGTGCCTGGCCCTTTATTTATCCCAATACACCAGTGTGATCCCTCTAGCCACTGGGGGTGAGGGGTGAAGCCCAGGGGCTAGGGAACACCAAGCTCTGGTCTCTGGAGGGGCAGGGGGACCCAAGGGCATTTTGGCAGCTGCCACCGCTGAGACCAAGGGAGTGTGCCAGGGCTTGCCCCAGAATTCCCTCCTGGGTGAGCAGCTGTGAGGTAAGGAAACCTCTGTTTACCTTGGCCGCCCCATCAGGGCCTGTGGACTCCATGCTGTGGGCTGGTCAGAGCTGGGCTTGGGCAGGACCTGGGAAGGGGGGAGTAGAAGTGAAGCGGGCTTCCCTGTGGGGCCCCAGAGGTTGCTGGAAAGGCCAGAGCTGCACACCTCCACCCTCAGTCCTGCCAGCCATTTCAGTTTCACATACAGACACTGTGAGCAGGCAGAGGGTTGGTCCCTCAGAGGGCCTGGGGTGAAGTTCTGCTTCTCTGGGCCTCAGGTTCCTCATCCCTTAAAATGGACCCCAGGCCCTTACTTGGCCCATGTCACAGGACTAGTCAGAGACCATGGCAGCAGAGGACTAGGAGATCCTATTGATTGCCCACGTGGCAGAGAGAACCTTCTGCCTGAGCCAGTTCTGGCTGTGAGCTCCATGTACACTCCTCCTCCCCAAAAGCCCCAGGAGCTCAGGCAGGTTCAGCCACAGTTGGCTTCCTGCACCCATGACCTGAGCAAAGGTACAGGCCTACGCTCAGAAAAGCCCTGCACTGAATGATCTTCTATCCCTGCAGGCTTTGAAAAAAGTTGTGTGTATGTGTGTGTGAATGCATGTATGCACAGATGTGCTCATATTAGGGTTTGAACTAAGGGCCCAGCTCTCCCTTAGCTCTTTTGCTCCAGGCTAGCACTCTACCACTTGAGCCACAGCTTCACTTCTGGATTTTTAGTAGTTAATTGGAGATAAAAGTCTTGTAGACTTACTTTGCTCTGGCTGACTTTGAACCACAATCACCAGATCTCAGTCCCCAGAATAGCTAGGATTACAGGCATTTTGTTCAGTTCTTTTTCTTTGTAGTACTTGAGATGAACCCAGGGTCTCTTGCATGCTAGGCACACACCCTACAACTGTGCTATGTCCTCAGACCAGAAATGTTCCTTGGGTCCAGCCCAATAATTCTTCATTTTTAAACAATATTCTAGGGTATTCATTTTTTAATAGGCCATGCAACAAATTATCTAGTCAGTCCTGCCTCTGACTCAGGACAGCTGGGTAGAGAATTAGCTAATAAACTTTCAAGGTGAGTCACCCTGTCAGAGACAGGAACATGGCTAATCCCTTCCTAGAGCTTGGCTCCCACAAATCCAGGGCAGGCCTGTTCATCTCAAGCCTCAGAGAGGCCCCAGAGATGTCAGCAGAAAACAGGAAAACAGGCTTTTAGAAGGGCCAGAGGTGAATGGGGCCCTATGGGCTGAGGAAACAGCATGAGAGAAACTTCAGGGAGTTGAAGTCCTGGCATCTTTCAGGGGGCAGGGGCAGCAGATTCAGACTCTAGTGCCACCCTCAGCCCTGTTTCTTTAGGGATGGTATGCTGCTGGGGACCAGTGGCTCACATCTGCAAGCCTAGCTACTTAGGAGCCTGTGATCTGAGGACTATGATTTGAAGCCAGCCTGGGCAGACAAATTCAACAGCCTCCTATCTTCCTTTAACCAGAGAAAAAAAGTCAGAAGTGGAGGTGTGGCTCAAGTGGTAGAGGATAAGCCTTGAGCAAAAAAAGCTAGGCAAGAGCATAAGGCCCTGAATTCAAGTTCTTGGTACTGGCACACAAAAACTTATCTTAGGGATGGTATGTAAATCAGAAAATGCTTCAAAGAAGCTTGAACTTGAGCCAGGTGCCAGTGGCTCACACCTATAATCCTAGCTACTTAGGCAGAGATCTGAGGATCGCGGTTAAAAGCCAGCCTGGGCAGAAAAGTCCCTGAGACTCTGATCTTCATTAAACCACCAGAAAACTGGAAGTGGTGCTGTGGCTCAAGTGGTAGAGTACTAGCCTTGAGCTGAAGAGCTAAGAGACAGTGCCCAGGCCATGTTCAAGCCCCACAACCAACCAAAAAAAAAAAAAAGTATGAAATTGTGCCTCAACTGTCAAGTGCTATCTACACAAGCAGGTTGAGGGGTCATGCATTGCTATTGAGATGTGGTTCGGGTCAGTGGAGCCCTGAAAAGCCCAATGTTGGAGAAAGAGACTCTCTTGGTGATGCAGGAATTCGACTCTTGCATTGCTGAGGTCCGGGGTGGGGGTCCACATTCCAGAAAAGACACTTGTATACTCCACCCCCCAGGCACACAACCTTTATTTCTCTGCCAGACAGCATGTCAGCAATGTATACAAGGCCTGGTCTCTGCCAAGATACCCCCAACTCTTCTCTCTTGGGCCTTCCAGAACTTTAGAGGGGAGGAAGCCTAGCAGGCAGGGCCCATTTGTCTGTCTGAGGATCAGGAACAGGATGTAAGTCTTCATTTACATATAAAATAATCACTTTGTACATGCTCAAGAGCAAAGACACACAGGTATCTGCTGGGTTCTGCTATGCCTAGCTTTTGCCAAAGGAGAAAAGAAAAGTAAAGAGAGAAAAAAACAACAAATGTGTCCCCTAAGTGCTATCTTCCTCCCACCTGACATCCACAAGCAAATGCTAGGTCCCCCAGCTGGAGGGAGGGAGGGAAAAAGGGAGGAAGTATGCTGGGGAACAGCCATCCTGGTGATCTCCTTCTGGCCCTTGAGCTTTCGGGAAGAGATGGGCGCAGTGACTCCTGAGGCTGCGGAATCTCCCAGCCAGACAGAGATTGCCGCACACTGCCTTGGTCAGAGACACAAAAGCCTCTAGGGTCTTCTGTACCGAGGACATGTCTGGCCTCTTCTGGACAGATGGCCACAGTGCTGTGTGTTCGGGGCAGTGAAACTTGAACTTGGGAAATGAGCTGAGGGCTGAAGATGTAGTTGGAAGTCAGACAGACTGTTGGGGTTCCCCCACCCCAGGACAGTCCTACCCAGCCCCTCCTCCATTCTTGTGCTCTTCCCTCTAACCCCTCAAGTCCCTGGGGCCTGTGTATATATAAACAGAAACAGGCTCTGGCTCTCCTGAGTCCTCTATGGGGCAGGGCCAAGTTGGGGAGGGGGAGGAGTTGTGGGCCCAACTACACAGCTGGGCCCAGATGGCTTCCTCTGATCCCTCTTCCTGCTTCCCGGGTCAAACAGACTCCAAGACCAGAGGTCAGAGCTTATAAAAGTCCAGGCTCTTAAGAAAACATGTAAAGCCCAGCCACAGGTTATCAAGCAAATGCCCAGCTGAGCTAGGAGATAGCACGGATTCAGGGGTTCTGCAACTGTGATGTGGGGGCCACCTGTGGCTTTTTGGAAGAACCTTCTGGCCCAGAGCTTCAGGAAGGGAACTTCCCAGGAGAGTTTTGGAGATGCAAGCCATGGCACCCTGAGGGGGGGGCGGGAGGGAAGCGAGGACAGGGATGCCAGGGCTAGGCCTGCAGTGGTGGCTCCAGCCTCAGCCCTGTATGTCCAACAGGTTCAGGTGGTTAGATGGGGGAGTGTGGAGGCAGGGCTAGGGAGAGGGGACAAAGGCCGGGGCACCATCAGTCTGAGGTCCACACAGAGGTTCTTTTCCACTCCTGATGCTCACTTTTGGTCCTTTTTTGTCTGGAAGAAAAACCCAAGAGCACATGAAGACATATTCATGACCGCATACATTTCAAGCTGGCCCTTTCTGTCCTCCATTTCTTGCCCCGATTCAATGTCCAGCCTGGCCAGCCCTTCTGAGCTGCAGGTCAGACACCCTGCCCTTGTTGCCCCCACCCCCCAAAGGCCTTCCCTCCACATCTTTCCTGGATAACCTCAACTGCCTCCAGGGAGAACTCTTCTCCATCTTGCCCACTACCACCCTCCTATAGCTGGCATCACACAAAAGCCCAAACCCAGCCTCACCAGCCCATTTTATGACTCCTCACTGTTGAGCTGTACCTGAGCCCTCCCTAAACCATCTCCACTCAGCTTCTGCTGCACTCATTCCCTCTCCCCAGTCCAGCCCCCAGGCCTCCTGACAGTGGCTCAGCCACACCTAGGCAGAGCCAGAGGCGGGCAGTAAGACCCTCAGCCCCAAGATTGACCTTGCTCAGACAATTCCCCCCAGAACACATCCTCGTAAATCTCAAGTAAGCTGCAAGCGTTAGGCTGCAGCAAAACTTCCCTAAAAGGGCACTGGGCTGGCTTGGGAACGCAAAGGGTCCTCTCTCTCACACCAGCTCTGTCCCACTTTAGGAGGCCCAAGGGACTGCAGCAGCCTGCTGGCCCAGGGCAGAGCTGTCTGGGTTTCTAGCAAGCACACACCCTGCCGCAAGTATAGCCACAAGTACCCAGCCCGAGTCCCTACTGTGGGCCCCGTACCTGCTCCCTTTCAAGCCAAACTTTGCTGAGACCAGAGTCAACATGTCCAATCAATGGTGGAGGAAGAAACCCTGTCCAGCAGCAGCTAACTCTCAGCCAGGACTCAGCCTCCTTCCCAGACAGCTCAACACCACTCGCCAGTCCCTCCAGTATCTCCCATAGGAAGGTGCTGAGGGAACACCCAGCACTTTCACCTTAGAATCCAGGGCCCTTGGGCTGGGAAGGTGGCTCAGTGGTAGAGCGCTTGCCTTGCATGCATGAGGCCCTGGGTTCGATTCCTCAGCACCACATAAGCAAAAAAGAAAAAAACCGGAAGTGGCACTGTGGCTTAAGTGGTAAAGCGCTAGCCTTGAGCTGAAGAGCTGAGGGACAGCGCCCAGACCCAGAGTTCAGGCCCCACAACTGAACCAAAAAAAAAGAATCCAGGGCCCTTGCTGCCCCCGGGCCTCACCTCTCTGCCTTGCACCTCACACACTGATCCCATCAGAAGAACCTTTAGTCCATGCCCAGTCAGGTTCAGTCCTGTCAAACCTTCACTGTAATCCTGAATCTTCTAGAAACTACTCTAACCACTAGCCTGGCAGCCCTTCTAAGCTATCCCAACCTCTACTCTCTCCTTTCTCACTCCAGTGATCCTCTGAGCTCAGCAGCCACTGCTGAACAGCAATAAACAACGTACGGCTTTCCTGTGAATGGAGAAATTTTAGCCAGGGGCAGAATTCTTTCACTTTTAATTTTTTTCAATGAAGCTTGTGGAATTCCTTGGCTGTTAGGCCATTAGGAATCTCTCTTGAGGAAGACAAAGACACCACTTGGCTGCCCATGTTACTAGGAGGACTTGGTGGGGCAGGTGAGTATGTTGAAGCTGGCCACCTTGTCTCCTCCATGCTCCAGCCAGTGCTGGTGTGCCCTCGCCCTAGTGGCTGCAGTTTCTGGCACCAGATTCATTTCCTCCTAGCCTTTCACCAGGGGTGTCCCCATAAGGTGAGCACAAAGAACCAAGTATGGTGCGTGTGTGATGGCCTATTTCAGCTCTGTCCAAGAACTGCAACAGACCCTGCTTTGGCTAAGTGACCCCTGCTTTGGCTGAGTGACCCCCCTGCCCTTGCTGGCCACCCTGCACTGGCTGAGTGACCCCCCTGCCCATGACAGTCATCTCACTCTGTCTGAGTGACCCCTGCCCCTGCTGGTCACTACTTAACACAGACCTGTGGAAAGTCAGCTTCTCTAGAGAGAAGAGGCAACTCATTTGGATCCTTTGTCAAATGATACAATTAAAAAAAAAAATCCCGCAGCTGGTTAGGCAGCGTGGAGGATGGGGGCTCTAATGGAATGAAAGGCATGTGATTTATTTATATCCTCCTCTGAGACAGGACACATTCCGGCCAGAAGTGGCCCCCAATGTCCTGGATGCTTCAAGCAGGCCTCAGCCACTGCCTGGCCCAACGCAGGCCCCTCCCTGGCCCAGCAGTCCAGTCTGAGGCTCTGCACATAGCCATCTCTGTCTGACCCTTGCCATTCTCTCTGCCACTTCTGAGTCAAGGCAGACTTTCTCTGTCACTCCCATTCCAAAGTGACAGACACCTAGAGACTGAACCCCATGTAGTCTGGGACCTAGGAGGTAGTCAGTAGCCACCCGCTCCAGGCTGGTGTGAGTGTCCTGAGCATGCCTAGAAACAGGCCATGCACAGGGGTCAGGCAATGCGGGTCAGGGGAGGGGGTGGTAGCAGGTGAGGAGAGCAAGGCAGCACAGCCTGAGCAGTGTGCCACTATAGCCCTGTCAGGATCCGCAAACCCCAAGACAACCGCCCCCATCAGATGCTGGAGCCTTTTACTTCTACTTTGTGTTCCAACAGCAGCTCTCCCATTGCAGATGGCAGGACCGGGGAGGGAGGGAGGAGCTCAGAGCAGGCGGGAAAGGCAGATGGAAGGGGCTGGCAGGAGCACCGCTACTCACCATCCACGTGGTTCCGGGACAAGTATTTGAAAGCCTCATCAAGCAGGATGACAGGCAGTGATATCTGCAGCACCACCCCCCACTGGTATCCACTCAGCGGGGTTACCTGGAAGATAAGCTGACCGGAGATAGGGATCCAGTTAAGGCCAAGGTAAGGAGTATCTGGCCCAGGGACCATATACAGCCCACAAAATAATGTTACTTTGATAGATTAGCCCTATATACTCCTCAAATGCTGCTTCTTGTTGACTGGCTGAAAGCTGGCTACCTATACCGATAGTTTCACATGGCCCATAGACGATGTTGTACAAAGCCCACAGATGGGCCTTGAGGAAATGAAGGGTACCCTGCCCTGGTTGGCTCAGCCCCTCGCCGTCTACCCAGGTGCCATCAGACAACTGTGGACTCTTTATGAACATGCCTAAGGGCCCTGCCCTTTGCCCACTGGGTTCACACTGCTGAAGTGCCATCCCTCCCTTCATCCATAGAACCAAGTCCCATCCCTCTTGTTAGGAAGGAGGGTTCCTCTTCCCTAGGAAAGTCCTGGTCTTGCACGCCCCCCCCCCCCCAGTCCCGGGACATTCCCTCAGCAAGGGGTCTCCACCTCGTCTGGTCAGGGGCTCCTGAAGGCACAGACCCATCCAGATGACAGCAGCTGGGTAGACTGCTCACCTCTCTGTCCTCCAAGCAGCTCTCACTGCAGAGGGGCCCAGAAGGGCCCCGCACCCAACCAGGGCACCTCATAGACGAGGGCCATTTGGTTCCAGTCACCCCAGGAACTGAGCAGGAAGAGGAAGGCATGTGGGGGAACTCACAGGCAGAGGTGGCACAAGTAGGATAAGGAAGTGCAGAGCCATGGACACAGCCACAGCTGCCAGGAGCCAGGGGTTCAGCCAGGGTGGCATCCGAAGGAGAGACTGGTTTTCAGAGACACTGCAGAGGACACAGAGGGAGAGCCCCTGTCTCAGCACTTCCGTGACTGGAGTGCAGAGCCAGGGTAGTTATCATTATAGCGTGTCCAGCCTTCTGGGGCCTAGATCCCCTTTCTTTGTCTCTCAGCTCCAATCTTGGGCCCTCCACTTTTTGAAACCCCAACCTTGGCCTCCTTTGCTCCTGGATTCCAACTGTCCCCCTCTGACTCTCATCTCTTCTCACCCTTAGACACCAATTCTGGTCCCCCTGACTCTCAGCCCCAATCCCGGACACTCTGACCCTGGGCACTGAGCCCCTCTGCCCGGCCCACCTGTTGAGGGCGTTGCACATTTCAATGGTCACCAACACAGATAGAGCCATGGTTGTAGGGAAGCGAGACTCAAAGACCTCACAGTCGATGCCAGCAAAGAGTGGGTTGTCCTCAGAGCACTTCAGGAAGTTTCTCTACAGTCATAGGGGACAAGAAGAAAGCAACTCACCAACCCTGCTTATAGCCACAGCACAGGATGCCTTGTAGGGCACTGCTGGGAGAGCTGGGTTCCTTCCCTTCCCTTCTCTCCCCCCCAGATGGGGCTGGGGGGAAACAGAGGGACAGCTTGCTGGCATTAAGGAGGACACCAGTAAGTCCTGAGACTGGGAGAGACTCCAGATTTTGCTTTGACTTCCTGGGTCTCTGAGGTGTCTGAGTATAATTGACAGACCAGTGAAAATCTATCCATAAAAACCATCCTGCATGGAATTCACCTGGGTGGGCTAGAAAAATCAAGGCCATGCACACCTTCTCCTTTGTAACTAAGCAAGGCTCCAGTCTTCCTCCCTCCCTCCCTTCCTGCTCTAACAACTGAGTGTCACCACCCTATGTCCTGCTTACGACACAGATGACAAGTAGCTGGGACCTAGCCTAAACACAGCTCCCCGGTGATGGACGGAAGCTGTCAGAGCTGGGCGCCAGTGGCTCCGGCCTGCAATCCTAGATCCTCAGGAGGCTAAGACCTAGGGGGCTGAAGTTCTAAGCCAGTGCCTAGCAGAAGCCTGTGACTGCATCTTCAATTAACCAGCAGAATTCCGGACTGCTCAAGCGGCTCAAGTGATAGAACACCAGCCATGAGCAAGCAAGCTGAATCAGAGGACAAGGCCCTGAGCTCAAGCCCAGTACCAACACGGACACAAAAAAGAGAAGCTATCAGCCCTATGGCCTTTGAAGCCCCAGAGGGTTTTCTTTTTGCTCCTCAGAATTGACTGTGAAAACAGCTGAGGACATTCAGATTCTGGCTGTCCTGGGAGTCTAAAGGTCTGTGAATTTGGAGACCTCTAAAGGTAAGGGTTTAGAACCAGAGGCCTGCTATGAAAATAATTCTCTAGGAGAACTTGTAGTGTGTATGCTGACAAGCTGTCTGAGCAGTAGCAACCATTTCCTCTGCCATGGGTGCAGCATCACTTCCGGTTTTCTGGTGGTTGACTGGAGATAAGAGTCTCACAGACGGGCTGGGAAGGTGGCTCAGTGGTAGGGTGCTTGCCTTGCATGCATGAGGCCCTGGGTTTGATTCCTCAGCACCACAAAAGCAAAAAAAAAGCCAGAAGTGGCGCTGTGGCTCAAGTGGTAGAGTGCTAGCTAGCCTCGAGCTGAAGAGCTTGAGGGACAGAGCCCAGGCCCAGAGTTCAGGCCCCACGACCAGACCCCCCCAAAAAAGAGTCTCACAGACTTTCCTGCCTGGGCTGGCTTTGAACTGACATCCTCAGATCTCAGCCTCTTGAGCAGCTAGGATTACAGGCGTGAGCAGATAGATGCATGGCCTTTTTTTTTTTTTTTTTGCTAGTACTGGGGCTAGAACTTAGGGTGTCAAGTACTTTCTCTTAGCTTTCTTGCTCATGCTGGCACTTTACCACATAAGCCACACTTCCAGTCTATCATTTCTGACTAATTGAAAATGAAGTCTATGGACTCTTCTGCCCAGGCTGGCTTTGAACTGTGATCTTCAGATCTCAGCCTCCTGAGTAGCTAGGATTATAGACATGAGCCATCTATACCCAGCTTGAATCTTACCTTTTCTAAATAAACCATGGGATTTTTAACCAAAACTGACACTCCAGACTTTCAGGCAAGTGTGATTTTTTTTTTTCCCTCACTGGTGCTGGAGCTGGCATTGGAACCTTGCACAGTCTGCTCTAGATAGGGGTGCTAACACTGAGCCATCCCCCAGCCCTGCACCCCTTTGTATTGGGTGCTGATCACACAGAAGGGAAAAATGTTCTTACCTTGGAGCCTGGCTCCCTCTACCCAGTAACCAAGAGCCAAATCCTTCTGTGTGCTGTGGCCCCACCCACTCAATCATTCTTTTTTCTCTTGGTGGTGCTGGATTTGAACTTAGGGCTTCCTGTACTTGGTGAGACTCTCCCACTTGTTCCCCCCTCCCTCCGCTCCCCGGCCCAGTTTGAGAGGCGCTCAGGGCTGGCACTTCTGCTCTCCTAGATATATCACGAGCTCTGAGGAATGGATCCCATTCCCATCTGAGAAGCCTGCTCGCCCCCTCTTCCCTTGCCTGCCTGGCTGAGGATTCTCCTTGTACTTCACAGCCTTCGGATTTTTAGTTTGTTGGTTTGGTTTGTTTTTGAGAGATTGCTCACTATACAGCCCAGGTTAGCCTTGAACTTTATGATCCTTCCCTCTTGCCCTAGCCTCTCAGGGCTAGGATTACAAGCATGTAATGCCTGGTTCCCCTTCAGGTTTCACTAACTTCACATATATGCCTTTACTGAGCATCAGTATTACAAGTACTAATGTAGCAATCATCTTGAAAGCCCTATAAGAGCATTATTATCCATTTTATAGATGAAGAAATCAAGGCACAGAGAGGTCAAGCAGCTCAGCCAAAGTCATACAGCTAGCAGGTAGTGAACTACAGTGTGAATCCTGCAGCCAGGATCCAAATTTTATGCCCCCTGCCCTTAACTACTCTGCTCTTTTTTGGTAGCTTCTTCTACAAATCCTGGGTCTCTAGACTTCTCTTGAAACCCAATACCTCTAGCTAAAAGTTCTACCTTAAGATGGCTACACTTGGGATGGCTCACGCCTGTAACCCTAGCTACTCAGGAGGCTGAGATCTGAGGATCACAGTACAAAGCCAGCCTGGGCAGAAAAGTCCTCATGAGACTCCTTTCCAACTAACCACCAGAAAACCGGAAGTGGAGCTGTAGCTCAAAGTTAAAGAATATTAGCCTTGAGCAAAGAGGGCTCAGGGACAGTGCCCAGGCCCTGAGTTCAAGGCTCACGACTGACCCCCCCAAAAAAAGAAAGGAAGACTGCAACTGTCTGTTTCATGGTTTCTTCCCCACTGTGACATTCAGTTCTTTGAAGAGACTACCTGCCTAGGATCTGCCCGAACATCAGGAAGGTGCTCCCCTGCACACAGTGGTGGCTAGGTGAGAAGGGACATGACCTCAGAGCCACCAGAAAGAGGGGACCAAGCAAGTGCAGCTGACTGGCAATGTGTGAGGTGGATCAGTAAGCAATGGAACTGCAAGGACATGGAAGAGGAGGGAAACAGGGAAGGGAAACAGACTTTGCCTGGGCCTTTTGCCTATGAGACATTGCAGAGTATGCAGCTGGAGGATAGAGGTCAGGGGCCCTTTGTCTATAGGATGGTGGCAGCCACAGGGCTAGATGGAAGCGGCACGGTTCCCATGCTCCAGGCTGGGATGCTTCTGAGTCCCACATGGGCCAGGAGAGCAGATTCCCAAGGGTGATCTGTGGCTCAGCAGGGAAGGGGGCAGGAGGGATAGGCAATGCTTGGGATGGGGGCCAGGCTGACACTGCACCACAGCCAGGAATGTGGCTCACACCTGTAATCCTAGGCACTCAGGAGGCTGAGACCTGAAGGACTACGGTTCAATGCTGCCGGGGGAGAAAACTATGCTAGATTCTATCTTCAAAATAACCAGCAAAGCTGGGCACCAGTGGTTTAGACCTGTAATCCTAGCTACTCAGGAGGCTGAGATCTGAGGATTGCCATTCAAAGCCAGCCCAAGCAGGAAAGTCCGAGAGACTCTTATTCCAATTAACCACTCAGAAAACTGGAAGTGGCACTGTGGCTCAAGTGGTAGAGCATCAGCCTTGAGCTGAGGAGCTGAGGGACAGTGCCCAGGCCCAGAGTTCAAGCCCCACAACCGACCAAAAAAAAAAAAAAAAAAAAAAAAGCAAAGGGATGGTAGGGGAAAAACAAAGGAGGAGGCAACAATGCTCGATAGGAAATGGACTCATTACCTTGCTTATGTAATTGTAACCCCTCTGTACAGTATTTTTACAATAAAAAATACAAAAAAAAAAGAAAAAAGAAAAAAGCAGGGCCACAGGGGTGCCTCAAGTGGTAGAGCAACAACTGAGCAAGCAAAGTTGAGCAAGGGTGAGGCCTTGAGTTCAAACCCCAGAACTGCTAAGAAGACAAACCGTAAAAGAAAAAAAAAAAGAAATGTGGCATCTGGGCTGCTGTTTTGTAGAGAAGAAAAGCCACCTTCCTGCCCTGTAGCTCTTGCTTCAATGATAAAACCTTCCAAGCCAAGGCTCAGGCTGACGGCAACAGCTTCTGGAACTTGTATCCCAGCTGTCCGAAGCGAGGCTGGGGCAGGCACCTCCTGGCCAGAGGCCTCTGGTTTGGTACCTGAGAAACACCTGTTGACCCTCTGCCTCAAGTTCCACCATGCGCACTCCTCTGAGACCCCTGTGTCTGGGGGCTTCTTGGTGAAGGGAAACCTCTGGGTTGCTTATGGCCTTTAGTCCCCTATTGAAGCAGCCGAGAGAAAGCATAGGCACTTTAGGGCTGGCTGAGCTGGCTCCTTGGGTGGTAGACAGTTACAGAAGGAGCTGTAAGTTAGCCTTGGGGTCTAGACACCTTCCCCTGGAACTCCAACAACCCAATCTGTGAGTCTACCCCAGAGCTGCCCAACATGCTCTCAGGCCACCGTGTGCTCACCAGCTGGTAGAAGGTGAGATGAGGCCCCTCAGCGTCATACAGGAACCACCAGGTAGCGGCTGCCACGGTTGCCAGGCCCACGTACACTGCAGGAGGAGGGAAGGAAGACTGGATACAGTACCCAGCTACGGTTCTCTGCTGCCCAATTCCCTTCCCTATTTCTTGGACTTCCATGAGAGAACCCTCTTTAAGTCACAAGGCTCTCTCTTCTGTTGATTTTGGGCCTGAGCATGCAGGCTGGAGATGTAGCTGCCATTCTGTCACCCTGAGGGACACCTGCTTGAGAATGGAGCTAAGGCAGAGCCAAAATATGAATAGTGCTACTATCTGAGGCCTGGATCCAGCCATACCTGAAGTATGCCTCGTCTTTTCAGTTACATGAGCCCCTAGCATTTCTTTCATAACACTGGCTGAATTGAAGTGTCTGCAGTCTGAAACTTAACTGGCATAGCTCCTTAGAAAGCATGTGAATGTAACTGACACCTGGCTCCAGCTCACCTCCAATAGCTAAATACCGGAAGAAGAGCCAGCCACTGATGAGGGCCTCTCGGGGGCTCCTGGGTGGCTTCTCCATGATGTCCAGGTCAGGTGGGTTGAAGCCCAGGGCTGTGGCAGGTAGGCCGTCAGTCACCAGGTTTACCCAGAGCAGCTGCACGGGGATCAGGGCTTCAGGCAGGCCCAGAATTGCTGTGAGGAAGATGCTAAAACCAGAGGCATGGGCTTAGCCCCTGCAGGCAGAGGTCTGGCTATGTTTCCCAGCCCAGGATGGGGTTACCTTGTCTCAATTCTAGCTGTCTCTCTGCTGGTGCTGCTGCCATACAGCATACACAAACAAGGGGGGTGTGCACACACATACATGTGTGAATGCATGTATGTGTGTGTGTACAAGCCAGGGTGAGTGAACAGGGCACCACCTATTTCTGCCCAGCCTACCTGCCCCAGTGCTAACTCTGAATTTCCAACCTAGTAGGGCTAAGGGAACAGACACAGACACAGATGCAGACACAGACACAGACAGACAGACAGACACACAGACACACAGACACACACACACACACACACACACACACACACACACACACACACACACATCCTACAGACATCAGATATATGCAGTACATGTTGCATCTATCAGAATCCGACAATCACAACTTCTGTGTCCTTCAGTGAGCAGAGGCAGAAAAATCCGTGCACACTCACCGTTTCCCGGCCATTTGGAACATGTGCACAGAATTAAGTGCAGAATTACTCTGTCACACATCCTGCTTGTATTTATGCCTCCAGCTGTGTAAGAGGGCACAGTACATACACATGGACACACACACGGACACACTCCTCCACAAAGGTGAATCTGGCTTTTCTGAGTCCCTAAGGTGGGGAGGTGGTCATGGTGGGAGGGGTGTCGGGGGTTTTCCAGGCATGCTGGGGTGGGTGGGGGATGGCAGCGGGCAGGTCAGACCATATTCATAGATTAGCAAGCATGGATACGTTGATGCCTGGTACAGAAGGCAAGGAGGGGGCTCCGGGGCCTCACCAGACAACCTCGCCAACATTGGAGGAGATGAGGTAGCGTATGAACTGCTTCATGTTGCTATAGATGGCGCGACCCTCTTCCACTGCAGCCACGATGGAGGCAAAGTTGTCATCTGACAGCACCATCTCTGCGGCTGACTTGGCCACGGCTGTGCCTGAGCCCATGGCGATGCCAATCTCTGCTTTCTTCAGGGCCGGGGCATCATTCACCCCATCACCAGTCTGTAGGTCAGATAGGACATACCTGAGACATTTTCCTTCCACTGCTCTGCCTCTCTCAAGTCCAGCCCACCCACGTTGTAAGGGAGGATGGTGGTTCAATGTCAGCCCAAGCAAAAAGCAAGGCACCATCTCAATTTTTTTTGTGGGGCTTGAACTCTGGGCCTGGGTGCTGTCCCTCAGCTCTTCAGCTCAAGGCTAGCCCTCTACCACTTGAACCTCAGCCCCACTTCTGGCTTTTTTTGCATATGTGGTGCTGAGGAATTGAATCCAGAGCCTGATGCAAGGCAAGCACTTTACTACCACTGAGCCACCTTCCCATCCCACTATCTCAATTAAGAAGGTAGGCATGGTGGCTTGCAACTAGGCTTCCAGTTATGTGAGAAGCCATATGTAGGGGGATTGAGATCCAAGGGCAACCCTAGGTGAAACTCAAGATGCTATCTGAAAAAAGTAACTAAAGCAAAAAAGAGCTGGGAATGTGGCTCAACTGGCAGAGTAAATGTAAGGTCCTGAGTTCAAACCTCATACATCAAAAATAAATAAATAAATAAATAAATAAATAAATAAATAAATAAATAAATAAGCAAGCTTATGGCTAGGGGTCTGTGACTCACACCTGTAATCCTAGCTACTCAGGAAGCTGAGATCTGAGGGTTTTGGTTTAAAGCCAGCTCAGACAGGAAAGTCCATGAGACTCTTATCACCACTTAATGATAATTAAAAAAAAGCCAGAAGTGGAGCTGTGGTAAAGCTCTAATAGAGCTAGAGTGCTAGCTTTGAGCAAAAAAGCGTAAGGACAGCACTCAGCCCTGAGCTCAAGCTCTACGACCAACTAAAAGAAAAAAAATTAAAGAGCTAGAGGTGTGGTTCAAGTGACAGAAGGCTTGCCTGGTGGCCAAGGAGCCACCAGGTTCAAGTTACAGTATTACTACTACTACTACTACTACTAACAAATTAATTTTAAAAACAGATTAAGGTAGAGGCCATACCCAAATCAGAGGCCAAGTCAAGGGTACTCTTAAAAGTCTGAGTTGCTGTCAAGGTTAAGATTGGAGACCAGATAAAAACTGAGGCCAAACAAAATTAAGGTGAAGATGGTGAAGGTGAGTATTTAGAATGAGTTGGAAGTCCGGTTCAAGGCTGGAATCCCTATCAGTGTCCAGCTCAAAGCAAAATAGTCTAATTCTGATGGAGGTCAAAGTCAGCACAGAGCCCAAAGATAAAGTTAACTACCAGCTTATAAGCCAAGAGTCCAGGGGCTCGTACTGGTAACCCTAACTACTCAGGAGGCCAAGATCTAAGAATCATTGTTCAATACCAGCCATGGTGTAGGAAAGTCCCTGAGACGCTTCAATTAACCAGCAAAAAGCTGGAAATGGAGCTGTTGCTCAAGTGGGAGAATACCAGCCTTGAGTGAAAAAGCTAAGAGACAGCATCTGGTACCCAAGTTCAAACTCCAGCACCAATACAAAAACAAAAAAAAGGGGGTTGGGCTGGGAAGGTGGCTCAGTGGTAGAGTGCTTGCCTTGCATGCATGAGGCCCTGGGTTTGATTCTTCAGCACCACATAAGCAGAAAAAGCTGGAGGTGGGGCTGTGGCTCAAGTGGTGGAGGGCTAACCTTGAGCTGAAGAGCTGAGAGACAGTGCCCAGGCCCACAACTGACAAAAAGAAAAAAAGGCGGGGGGAGGGTAGCGGGTGGCGGGTGGGTCAAAACAACCAGTTTCCAGTCATAATCACGTCAAGCCCTCCCCAGCTCCAAGCCCAGGCCTCACCATGGCTGTGACCTCATCGAAAGACTGCAGGTTCTCCACAATGCGGGACTTGTGAGTGGGCTCCACGCGAGCAAAGCAGCAGGCCGTGCAGCAGGCGTGACGCTGCTGCTCAGGGCTGAGGTCATCAAACTCACGGCCTGTGTAGGCCTTGCCTAACACGTCCTCCATGTCCCCGAAGATGCCAAGTCGGCGGCAGATGGCCACAGCTGTACCTTTATTGTCCCCTGTGATCATGACCACTCGGATACCAGCCTGGCGGCAGCGTGCAATACAAGCAGCCACCTCCGGCCGGGGTGGGTCCAGCATACCCACACAGCCCACGAAGGTCAAGTCTGTCTGTGGAGAGGACAGACGTATGCTGGGCCTGAGCTCAGGCCTGACCAGCTGCCTGGTCAGCCTCCTCTAGGAGAACTCAGCTCCCAGCACCCACCTCATACTGCACAAACTTGCTGCTGTCATCCAGCTGCATGTCCTCCTTCCTGGGGGGCTCATCCCGAGTTGCCAGCGCCAGGCAGCGCAGGGTGTCTGAGCCTGAACCCCAGTCCCGAATCTTTGCCAGGATCTGCTCCCTGGAGGTGGCATTCAGGGGTACTGTGTGGCTCCCCACTCGAACTGAGCGGCAGCGCTCAATCACACTCTCGGGAGCCCCCTGCAGAGGGGTGAGAGAGAGGGAATGAGGCAACTCCACCACAGGGAGCTTCCTCCTGCCTAAGACACCCAAGGGCATACATGGAGGCAGGGCCCAGAATCCACTTATCAGAGGCTCAGGGTGGGACCCAAACAGGCTTCCTTGTGAGAAAGCCAAACCTACGGGGAACATGGCCATGCAGTATCGGGGGGGGGGGGGGAACTGGCATCTTGCACCTCTGCCTGGCACTGCCATTACGATGCAATTGGGGGGTGGGGGGCTCAGTGGTCACTAGGGAGGGAGGTGTGGTGGGTGTGGCTTGGAAAGGTTGGCCTTTGTGAAAGGGTGACAAGGTTCCTTAGCACCAATGGGGTCTTGCCTTGACTTCACCCAGGCCCAGGACTCGTCCCTTGGATGCCCCTTCAGTGGCTTCTCCAACTCCCTAAAGTCTACTCCACACTGGCAAAGCAGGAAGTGCTCCTGGTGTGAAAACCCTTTCCTCTCACAAGGGGTTGAAACCAACAGAGCTTGGGGCAGAAGCACCAGGTTTGGAGGCAACCACAGGTGGCCTTGCAGGTGGAGGCTCGGGTGGAGGCTCCTTTCCCTCCCTGGGATTCAGTTTCCGAAAAGCCAATCACCAAAGGGAAGAGCACCCACAGGGATCCTACCATAGAGGGAAAAAGGGCTTCTGGGAGCTTCTAGCCCAACAGCACTGTCCACATGGGGAGACTAAAGCCCACAGAGGCACACAGATGATCCCAAGGGGTGGGATGGGTTCACATTCTCTATGCTTCTTCCCACCTGGTGCCATTAGGATTTCAGTCCCATGAAATGGAAATCCTGGGTGACTTCAAGGTCATGTGGTGAGGTGGTAGTCCTCAGCCTGGGCCAGGGTCAAGGGCTGTCTGGGTCTCTTGATCCTACCTTATTCCCACCATATCTAGGTGTTGCTCCCAGAGCCCTGCAGGGCACTGGCCACCCCTACTTTAGACTCTCACTTGCACAATGGGTCTCACAAATCCCTGGTGGCAGTTCAGTGCCTGGTGTCTCCAAGAACTGGAGCCAGTCCCCCTTGTTACCCCTGGAGCCCCAGTCCCCATGGCCAGGCCCCACCTTCACGAACATCTTGCTGCCCTGGCTCTTGGGGCTGGGACGGGTAGGTGTGCAGTAGACAGACATGGACTTCCGGTCCCGTGAGAACTCGAGGGTGAACTCCTTCCTCATGAGCTGCTTGATTACCTGTGGGTTCACGCAGGTCAGGGCAAGAGGGGCAGAGCCAGGGATGCTGACCTGCCTCTCACAGGCCCCAAGAAGACCCTCATACATCTGCACTCCTCTGACCCCAGCGTTCAAAGACCCCTCCTTCCTCCCCCACAGTTGCCATTTCCAGAGCTCACAGGCACCCCCCAACTCTGTGTGCCCTTGTCTACTTTGCATATGTGAGGTCCTTCCTCCTCCCAGAAGCCTCCTAACATGGTACTTTCCTCTCTCCTATCTCCAGAAGTCCTGGGAACCCCAGCTGTACAGCCCAGGCCTGGACCCCCATCCTGCTCACCGCATTGCAGGCGCCAGCTCGCTCCACTTGGGACAGGGTGTCCAGGTCAGTGTTGAACACGTTCATCTTCTCCACCAGGCAAGTCAGGGCTGTCTCCGTGGCCTCTCCCACCTTCTCATACACACCTTTGGCCTGGGGAGTCCCAGGGAATGAGGGGCTTGCTGCCCGCTTGGGACTTCCCCAGTCTCACCTTCTTATACCACTCTGCCCCTGTGTGGAGCCTCCTTGCTGCAGATCTGGGTTAGATGGTATCTGGCAGTAATCCTCAGCCTCTCAGGCCTTGGCAGCAGTAACCACACACCCCTCCTGCTCTCCCTTCTCTGTGCTGCTCAGCTCCTTCACCAGGTGTAGAAGCTAACCTGCTGCCTGCCTCACTCCTCACCCTCACCTTCTCTCCCAGAGTCTCTAGAAGCTCCTGCCTCCTCTTCCTGGGGTCTGCTTACAACAGCAGTTGCCTGGCCTCGCAAGACCTTCCTCTTGAGATTTAGAGCAATATGTCCAATTTTGTCTCTAGGAGCTTGTTCACTGGGGACCGCTTGGGGTACAACAAGGGATTCTCTGACCTCTTCCTCTCTTTTACTTAAATATTTTACCAAGTCTCAGAATTTTCACCTCCTAAATCTATCTCTGGCCTTGCCTCTCCTGAAGTTCCAAGCAGGGTTTAGCTGGCATGTCTTGAGACCAAAGAACCATTCAGGGCTTCCTAGTCCCTAGCATCTGTTTATGCTGTTGTTTGCACAGGGCTCTAGGAGGTGCTTTCTTTCTTTCTTTCTTTTTTTGGGTCGAGTTGTGGGGCCTGAACTCTGGGCCTGGGCACTGTCCCTCCGCTCTTCAGCTCAAGGCTAGTGCTCTACCACTCGAGCCACAGCGCCACTTTTGGGTTTTTTTTCTTTTTGCTTATGTGGTGCTGAGGAATCGAACCCAGGGCCTCAGGCATGCAAGGCAAGTAATCTACCACTGAGCCACCTTCCCAGCCCTTCTTTCTTTCTTTCTTTCTTTTTCTTTCTTCCTTCCTTCCTTTCTCCCGCTCCTTCTTTCCTTCCTTTCTTCTTTCCTCCTCTTTTTTATTTGTACCAGTACTAGGGCATGAACTCAGGACCTAGAAGCTCTCCTTTAGCTTTTTCTCTTAAGGCTCAAGACTGGCATTCTACCACTTGAGCCACAGCTCTACTTCTGGCTTTTTGGTAGTTAACTGGAGCTAAGAGTTTCACAAACTTTCCTGCCAAGGCTGGCTCCAAATTGCAATCCTCAGATCTCATCTCCTGAGTAGTTAGGATTACAGGCATGAGCCACCAGTGCCTGGCTTTGAAGAGACTGTTATAAATGCAAATGTGACTATATTCCTCTCCTGGCTCAAAACCCTTTGGTGGTACTCTACGTGCCCTCAGTGTAGCATGGCTCTGGCTAAGGCTGCTCCACAAGCACGAGTACCCTCCCACCTTCTACGTTTCCCTGCCCCAGCCACATGAATGGCCTTCAGTACTGGACACGTCTGGCTTTTGTAGACTGGGTCTCTCATGGGCTGTGGCTGCTGCTTCATGTACTGCTCCGTCCTGGCCACTACCTGATCTCTTCCCCATGATCCACTGGCACTTCAGCCCCTGCAATAGGGGTAGAGTTCCAGAGCCAAATCTGAGTAAGATGGAAATGTAGCACAGTTATATATGTATGTAGTTAGTTGTTTTAGTGCCAGTACTGAGGCTTGAAGTCAGGGCCCGGACACTGTTCCTTAGCTTTTTTTGCTCAAGGCTGACGCTCTACCAGTTGAGCCATTTCCAGTTTTTTTGCTGGTTAATGGAGATAAGAGTCTCGTGGACTTTCCTGCTGTGGCTAGCCTTGAACTGGAATTCTCAGATCTCAGCCTCCTGAGTAACAAGTATTACAGGAATGAGCCACTGACTCCTGGGTGAAGGGTCTGTCCCTGGACAGCACTTGGATGTCAGGGAGGCCATGAGAGGAATGGGGGCCTACCTCATTGTAGTCCAGGGCTGAATCATTGCACAGGGCACAGATGGTTGCCAGCTCTACCAGCCCGTCAAACTGCCCACAGCGTACAAGCTGCTCCCCTTGCCGCCTGGGAAGCAGGAGGTCAGAACAGGCCATGTCCCCACTCCCAGGAACCTCACCCACTCACCCCTCTGTACTGGCCCTTGTAGGCCAGGCTGCCAGAGGCTCCATCCCCTCTACTACTCACACTTCGCCTTCTGGGGTATATGTGGTACCCGAGATGGTGAATTCATGCAGACGGCAGGAGCCCGGGTCCACTTCTGCCACCACGAACATCTGTGGGGAACAAGGGTAAACTCAGGAGCAGTAGTCTCCCTTCTTGAAGAAAGTCAGAGAAGACAGGGTCCTTGATGTGTCCCCTCACAAGAGCCTCCGTCCCTGAAGGGAAGTCCTTAGCACAGGGTCTTGGTGAGTAAGGGACTTTGTTTGGCCCAGTTGTGTCCACCCCTGGAATGGCCACACCTCTGGACTCCTGAGGGGTCCACTCTTCAGCATCTGGGAGCACTTGAGAGTTGGAGGAGGCCGAAGCTGGTTAGGAGTCCTTGCCAGTGTCACTGTGTAATGCCAGCTAAGTTCCTAAATCCATTCCTCCACTGGTGACCCAGGCAGAAAGTGGGCTCAGATCCAACTGGCCCTTCTTTTCAAGGGGATGGATTCTTGGCCTTTATGGAAACCAAGGCACACATCTTCACCTCAGCAAGTAACCGCTGCCCTTCAGGCTGCTGGGCCACCCAGCTCCTGCCCATGTACCCCGGTCACGGGCCCTTCCCTCCTAGGCAGTCCATGTCTTGTTTGTCTCCAGCTCTGCAAGGGAGATGGTTCTTGCTTTCTGGAAAATTCCTTTCTGTACATTCTCCCAGTGGCCAACCTAGCACCCAATAGGTGCTCCATGCTGTTCCTTCTGACTCATCTCTCTGCTTCTAGGCAGCAGTCTGGCATGCTGCACCCTGAAACCCCTCCCCTGTGCTCTCCAAAGCCTGACTTCTGTCAAGGATGTCAAATGACATCCTACAAATGTCAGCAGGTCAGAGGCTACTGGGCAGTGAAACTCACCGGCACTCTTCCTCTACCTCAGCCTCTGATGAGCTCCAATGGGCTTAAGATCTACGGATCTTTTTTTTTTTTTTTTTTTTGGGGGGGGGGTCCGGTTGTGGGGCCTGAACTCTGGGCCTGGACGCTGTCCCTCAGCTCTTCAGCTGAAGGCTAGCGCTCTACCACTTGAGCCACAGCACCACTTCTGACTTTTTTCTTTTTGCTTATGTGGTGCTGAGGAATCGAACCCAGGGCCTCATGCATGCAAGGCAAGCGCTCTACCACTGAGCCACCTTCCCAGCCCCAAGATCTAAGGATCTTAAGAGGCTGGTTCCTGAGGACTATGTGAAGACTAGAGTAGTAATGGGGAGCCCAGCAGGAAGCAACCACAGGTCTCACCTCCCTCCAACCACTCCCTACTGAGTCACAGAGGAGCCTCTGCCCCATGGAATCTCTGCCAGAATCCCTGGAACATGTGGAGAGTAGTGCCAGAGAATGAATAATTCCTGCCCTAGCCCTTCCCGGATCACTGGAGCTGGCATATCTAGTGACGGGCACTGTTTACAGTCAGAATGACACAGGTTGGAATTGTCTGGACCCACTTGGCTCAGACCTAAGGCCTGCACTTGACCCTCTCTGGGATCCTTTAAGGTAACCTGGCAGGGCTCACTTAGCAGCCAGGCATTTGATGGGGAGACTGGAGACCCCACAGTGACACACAAGCTCTAGGGACATACACGAAGCCAGACACTGTTGCCTGCTTTGTGCCACGAACACAAGGCTGTGCTACCCATCCTTCCCTGGAGCCAGCCCACAGCTCCTCTCCATTTCTCATCAAACAAGAGGCTGGGGAGGCAGGCCAGCAACACACAGCCCAAGGGACCCCAGGCTGGCCACGGCTGCTCACTCACCCTGCAGACAGACATCTGATTGGTGGTGAGTGTGCCTGTCTTGTCAGAGCAGATGACCGAGGTGCAGCCTAGGGTCTCCACGGAGGGCAGGCTCCGCACGATGGCATTCTTGTGTGCCATGCGCCGTGTGCCCAGTGCCAGGCATGTTGTGATGACCGCCGGGAGGCCCTCGGGGATGGCAGCCACAGCCAAGGCCACGGCAATCTTGAAGTAGTAGATAGCGCCACGGAGCCAGGAGCCGCCATGGGCTGGATCAGCAAAGTGGCCGATGTTGATGACCCACACTGCCACACAAATCACAGAGATGACATGGGACAGCTGCCGCCCAAACTCATCCAGCTTGCGCTGCAGGGGTGTCCTTTCGGGCTCCACAGCCGCCATCTGGCTCCGGATCTTGCCCAGCTCCGTGTGCAGGCCTGTGGCCACTGCCACACCCACAGCCTTGCCCGATGAGATATTGGTGCCCTGACCAAAGAGAGGACAAGAGAAGGGCTGCTTAGCCTCTAGCCAGGCCAGAACCCTCAATCCCTTTGGGCTGGTGCAGGCTCTTGTCATTGAGCCTTCTTCTCTATGTGGATGGTGTTTCCAGGCTTAGAAACCAGGCATTCCTTGGGTTATTGCTCTCCACAGGACATGGTTCATCACCATGTCCTCAGTGCCTCACACAGCGCTTGATACAGGAGGCTTCAGGGGTGACACTGACAATGTAATCCATTGGTATAGTTCAGGGACCCACTGTTCAAATCCACCAAAATGAGATTCAACCGCCATGGCCACACAAAAGTGTGTCTGGCAATGATCCCAGGTAAACAGTCCATAAATGTTTTCTAAATCCAGAAACCTGAGCCTAAGCATCCTCATTCTCCCCAGGTCCTGGTGCAGGAGCTAGGCAGATCTCTGCCCCAGTGTCTTCTCATGGAACAGAAGGCCCAACAGAGGCTCATGTTCCCACTAGCCCCCTCAGATGAGTGCACCATGCAGGGAGCAAGTGGGCAGGTATTGTTGAAACGGCTCTTCCACCTTGAGCAAGGGAGCTGTGCCCTCTACACCCTTCAGCTAAGGCCAGCTGTACTGCCCTCCTCAGAAAAATCTTAGTGCCCCTCTCCCTGTCCCAAAGCAGCTGGGGGTGTGGGGGACAGGGATCTCAGTTCTGCATGAGCATTTCCAGGCATGCTTTCTCGCTCTTACCCCTGGTACCATAGGCCACTGCCCAGCTGGCCTAGCCCTTCCATGGGGCATCGGGTGTTACACATTTGGCTCCAGGCTGCCCATGGGCAGCTGTGAGTCTACCTCCTGACTCTCTCTGAGACCAGAGGGCACCTCTCTCCTAGCAGTTAAAGCCATTCTATCCCAATAGAACCAGGGACATATGACATGGACTCAGCCTTCCCATTTGAGAAATGGACCAACACCATCCTTTCTTGTTTTTCAGTGCTGGGTATTGAACCTAGAGCCTCACAAATGCTCCACCAGTGAGCTATTCCCTACCTCTTCACCATTTTGTGGCTTTCCTTACTCTGGAGGATTTTCAGCTGAGTTACTAATGACAGTTTCTGCCTCTCTCCAGGTTAAGGCAGGCTATCCTCACAGGAAAAGAGAAAGCTCTGGGCCCTGGGTGTTTAAGTTCACATCTCAACTGGTTGTGGGACCTTGGGCAATTTACTTAACCTCTCTGAATCTGTTTCCTAGCTGGAAAATACAGATAAGTAAATAATACAGATAACCTTATTTCAAAGGTCTGTTGTAAGGATTAAATAAACTATTATGTGTGGGCTTAGACAGTGCCAGACACCCAGGCCTCCATAAAACAAACTATTATGATTATTATCCATTTGCAGTATTTCTAGTAACCAATGAACTCCTTTCCTCCAGGAGTGTGATTAATATTAACATTTTTGTTTTATTTTTGGCAGTCTTTGAGCTTGAACTCAGGGCCTGAGCACTGTCTGTCCCTGAGCTTCTTTTTGCTCAAGGCTAGCACTCTATCACTTGAGTCACTGCGTCACTTCTGGCTTTTTCTGTTTATGTGGTGCTGAGGAACTCGGGACTTCACACATGCTAGTCAAGTACTCTACCACTAAGCCACATTCCCAGACCTATTAACATTATTTTTATCCTTAGCATTGAGGCTGTGGGCATCCTAGGACTCACAGAAAACAGCATGTTCTTCTTGTCCTGGTTCACGGCTCTGGGATCTGGGATGGCATCCGTGTGCTTGGTCACAGACACAGATTCACCTGGCCATGGAACTGGATGTTATTTGAGCTACCCTTGAAGGCAACACCCACGCCCAGGCCCCACCCTGGCCCCTAGGCCTCACCTGTGAGGATGGACTGGTCTACTCTTAGTGCCGTAGACTTGATCTCAATGAGACGCAGGTCCGCAGGCACTTTGTCTCCCACTGTATTGGGAGAATGGCTCAGCTGAGGATGTGTTTTAGATTCTAAACCCCAGGAAGACAGGAAGCTCCCAAGGTTCAGGTAGGGTCCCTTGGGTAGGCTTTGGCCAAAGAGCTCTGGAGGGATCCAGCAGCCACCACAGCTGGAAAGATGGAAGATGAGGGACACCGGGCTCCTTAGTGTTATAAGGAGCAAAGAAGAGTTTTACCTACCTGCCACTTCCACAATGTCTCCTGGGACAATGTCCCGGGCACGGACTCGCTGCACACCCTTGCGGTCTGACCGGATCACTTTGCCCATCTCAGGCTCATACTCCTTCAGGGCTTCAATGGCACTCTCAGCATTACGCTCCTGCAGAAGAAAGTAGGCAGGTGACCTGTGTGTTGGCAGGTCTTCCCCTCGGGAATACCCATGGGGCCTGGAGTGGAGATGGAAGCAGAAAGGCCTACAGACAGAAATCTGATCTGGGGACCCCAGGGCCCAGCCCCACCCCAGCGCCTCCCACCTGCCAGACTCCCACAATTGCATTGGCCACAAGGATCAGCATGATGACCAGAGGTTCCACAAAGGCTGTCGTGGTCTCCTCGCCCTCCTCGAACCAAGCCAGGACCTGCAAGGTTACAGCTGGTCAGTTGGGCTGGTCTGCCCTGCCGCCCCCTCCAACACACACACCTGTTCTCCTGTCTTTTTTTGTTGGTGGTGGTCATGGGGCTTTAACTCTGGGCCTGAACGCTGCCCCTCAGCTCTTCAGCTCAAAGCAAGCGCTCTACCACTTGAGCCACTGAGCCACTTCCAGTCCTCTGAGTGGTTTGTTTGAAGAGTCTCATGGACTTTCCTGCTTGGGCTGGCTTTGAACAGCAATCCTCAGATCTCAGCCTCCTGAGTTGCTAGGATTAAGGCGTGAGCCACCACCGCCCAGTTTCTCCTGTCCTTTGAACCCTGGATCTTCTGCTTACATTCTTGTCCAAGAAGACACCCTGGGGAGTCCCAGATGTGGGGAGGGCTGCTCCTCAGAGGAGGTGTGACTGCCACAGCTTCAATCCCACCTGGAACCATCCTTTAATGGTACCTAGTCAGCTGGAAGACTCCTGACCACCTAAAACCACTTCTCATTGGTCCCCAGACTAGCAGCAGCAACAGCAGAGTGGTAACACCAAGAACTTGCCAGAAATACATGGTTGTTTTTTTTGGGGGGTGGGGCTTAGGGGGTGGGGTGGAGAGTATGCCTGTACTGGAGCTTGAACTCAGAGTCTGGGCATTGTCCCTTAACTTTTTTTTGGGGGGGGGGTCCGGTCGTGGGTCCTGAACTCTGGGCTTGGGCGCTGTCCCTCAGCTCTTCAGCTCAAGGCTAGCGCTCGACCACTCGAGCCACAGCTCCACTTCCGGCTTTCTTTTTGCTTATGTGGTGCTGAGGAATCGAACCCAGGGCTTCATGCATGCAAGGCAAACACTCTACCACTGAGCCACCTTCCCAGCCCCTTGTCCCTTAACTTTTATGGCCAAGACTGGTGCTCTAGCACACCTCTGTTTACAACTTTTTGGGTTAATTGGAGATCAAGAGGCTCATAGATTCTCTTGCTTGGGCTGGTTTCAAACTAGGATCTTCAGATCTCAGCTTCCCAAGTCACCAGGATAACAGGCATGAGCCATTGGTGCCCGGCAGAATCACAGTTCTTAAAACTACCCAAACCTCCTGAATCAGAAGCTGCTTGGCAAGCCTAAGTGACCACAGTATACACTCAGGTTCAAGATCCAGTGGCCCAAGGGCTACCATTTCTTCTGGAACCTATGCTGCACGGTGGAGACCACTTAAGTGCCATGTCTGCTCTTTGGCCAAAGTGAGGATTCACCACACCCCATCTGTTTCTGTGGACCTGCCTATGCTACCAAGGACACAAGCACCTTTTTGGCTTTGTGTCTGCATGGATGGATGCTTTTGTTACAGCCCTGGTTTCCATAGGGCAGCAGCCAGGGTGGCCAGACATGACTGGAGGGGAAGGGCCAGTCCTAGCTAGCACCCTCCCTCTCCACATTCCAAATTTCCAGACTGAGATCTCCTCAGGCCTTGCAGGGA
Source organism: Dipodomys merriami (assembly GCF_024711535.1). NCBI lineage: Eukaryota > Metazoa > Chordata > Mammalia > Rodentia > Heteromyidae > Dipodomys > Dipodomys merriami. Next base: position 7,031,883 of record NW_027206168.1, on the reverse strand, counting down.
TTGGCGCCAGGATGGGAATCACATTAACCTCTGTCCTCTCCAGCCCCAGCATTAATCAGGGTCTGCTGCTTAGCCATCAGAGATGACCACTGTCTTCCTCCCCACCTCCTCACCAGGCCCCATGGGGGGGGGGAGACAGGCTGGGGGGGGGGGCTGAGTGGTAGGTCCAGAAAAGAAATAGGGGAAGCCACAGCCAGGAGGAGGTCACAGGAGGTCAGAACCCAACTCTGTAGAGAATACTGGAAGGGGTCAAGCTAGGGCAAGTTCACCTCCTCAGGGACAGCTGAGATTGTTTTGTAAAGGTCATGACTGGGAGGTCAGGGTACTGCCAAAACATTCTGGTTTTTTTTCTTCTTGTTGTTGCTGTTGTTTTTTGCCAGTCCTGAAGCTTGAACTCAAGGCTAGCACTCTTAACCACTTGAGCCACAGCACCACTTCCAGCTTTTTCTGTTTATGTGGTACTAAGGAATCGAACCCAGGGCTTCATGCATGTTAAGCAAGTACTCTCCACTAAGCCACATTCCCAGCCATGTTTGTTTGTTTTTGTTAGCTGTGGGGCTTGAACTCTGGGACCTGGGCACTGTCCCTGAGCTCTTTTGCTCAAGGAGAGAGCTCTACCACTTTGAGCTACAGTGCCACTTCTGGTTTTCTGGTGCTTGATTGGAGATAAGAGTCTCAAGGACTTTCCTGTCTCTGCTGGCTTTGAACCACCATCCTCAGATCTCAACCTCCTGTGTAGTTAGGATTATAGGTGTGAGCCACCAGCGTCTAGCTATGCCTAAACATTCTGAAGTACATATTACATCCCACTGCACCGAGAGATAGCTGGTCCAAACATCTACAGTGCTGAAATTCAGAGACCTGGGCTAAGACAGGAATAGCTGAGTCAGACCACAGTCCCTGGCCAGGGTTGAGAAGGTGGCTCAGTGGTAGAATGCTTGTCTTGCATGCATGAGGCCCTGGGTTCCATTCATTAGCACCACATAAGCAGAAAAAGCTGGAAGTGGTGCTATGGCTCAAGTGGTAGAACACTCGCCTTGAGCTGAAGAGCTGAGGGACAGCGCCCAGGCTGAGTTCAAGACCAACCAAAAAAAGAAAACTCCCTGGCCTATGTGGGCTAATGCCCGAGAAGGAGCTGGCAGCGGAAGCACTTGGGGAAGAGATGCTGGTCTACACGGTAGCTTCTACCACCAGCCGTGGGGGCACTTACCCTGCACACATGCAATCATCGCCAATAACTGGCAACTGAAGTTCATAATTGTGGTAAATTAATGCTAATAATTTGGATATTTTACCTCATTTTTGACTGTTTGGGTTATATTAGCCCTTAGCTAATATTTTAGTTGTTTTTGTTTTCTTTTTCTTTTTTGGGTACAGCCATAAAATATTGGGATTTAGGAAATGTTGTGTTATTCTTTTTTCTTTCCTTTTTTTTTCTTGCCAGTCCTGGGGCTTGAACTCAGGGCCTGGGCACTGTCCCTGAGCTTCTTTTGCTCAAGGCTAGCACTCTACCATTTGAACCCCTGTACCACTTCCAGCTTTTTCTGTTTATGTGGTACTGAGGAATTGAACCCAGGGCTTCATGCATGCTAGACGAGCACTCTACCACTAAGCCATACTCCCAGAATATTGTGTTATTCTTGCAGCCTTAATGTTCAGGGTGAATTGTAAAATATAAATTTTTTGTGAGATTTTTTTTCTTTTTTTTTTGTCAGTTGTGGGGCTTGAACTTGGCCTGGGCACTGTCCCTAAGCTCTTCAGCTCAAGGAGAGTGCCCTACCACTTGAGCCACAGCCACACTTCCGGTTTTCTGGTGGTTAAATGGAGATAAGAGTCTCATGGACTTCCTTGCCTGGGCTGGCTTTGAACTTTTTTGTGTGAGATTTTAAAGATTTTTTTTTTTTTAAGCTGAGTAATGGTGGCTCATGCTGTAATCCTAGCTATTCAAGAGGCTGAGATCTGAGAAACATGGTTCAAAGCCAGCCAGGGCAGAAAAGTCCATGAGACTCTTTTTTCTTTTTGTTGGTGGTGGGGCTTGAACTCTGGGCTTGGGTGCTGTCCCTGAGCTCTTCAGCTCAAGGTGAGCACTCTATCGCTTGAGCCACAGCACCACTTCTGGTTTTTGAGTGGTTTATTGGAGATAGGAGTCTCATGGACTTTTCTGCCCGAAATGTGATCCTCAGATCTCAGCCTCCTTAGTAGCTAGGATTACAGGCATGAGCTACCAGCGCCCGGCTCCATGAGACTCTTATCTTTAATTAACCACCAGAAAACTAGAAGTAGAGCAGTGGCTCAAAGTGGCAGAGCTTTAGCCTTGAACAAAAGAGCTCAGGGACAGCACCTAGGACATTAGTTCAAGCCCTACAACTGACAAAAAAAGAAAGGGAGGAAAGGAGAAGGAGGAGAAGGAGGAAGAGGAGGAAGAGGAGGAGGAGCAGGAGGAAGAGGAGGTGGAGGAGGAGGAGGAGGAGAGCTGCCTGACTTCCAGGACAGAAGATAGGATGGGGAGAGGGTACAGATTGTGTGGGGGGAGGTGGGGTCCAGTGTGGAGCAGTGAGGTCCAGGCACAGGAAATAGATATCCTGCAGGGCAGGGAATATTTGGGGGACCAATGGAGTGGAGAGGTGTCCAAGGCCAAGTAGAGTGCAGCCCTGTGGCTCACAGCATGAGACAGCCCTGCTGGGCCCAGCTCTCCCAGCCAGGTGGCCCGGTCCCACAGGACAGCGGCTTCCCACTTACAAAGGAGACCAGGGCAGCCAGCAGCAGGATGCGCACCAGGAGATCCTCAAATTGCTCCAACACCAGCTCCCACAAGGACTTCCCTGGGAATAAGAGCACACGTGAGGCCCAGCCCAGCCCCTACACACAAAGTGGGTAGCATCAGTGCCTCCAGCCCCATTGCTTCCTGCAGTTCAGAGGGAACCAGAGGCCCACAGAAGCTTGCTTGTTTGTCCAAAGCCTCATTCTTGGAGAGAGAGTGAACAGCAATGTGATCTGACTGTGACCAAGACAAAGCTGTGTCCCCCAGCCTCACCTTCCTCCGTGGGGAGCTCTGCAGGGTCCAGGCAGCCACAGGAGCATGGGGAAAAGAGAGAGGATGGTTACACAGAGGGACTGAGGGGGTCTGCGCCCCCTCCCCATGGTGCCCCCCTGGGAGGAGCCTCACAGCCCTGAGGTCACAAATGGGATGGCCGGAGTCCAGGAGCATCCACCTTCTGCCCTACCTCACCTTGATCAAGCTGAGCTATGGTGGCATGGGGCCCTCAGAGTCAGGGACGTCTTCCAGCCCCATCCTATCTCACAGAAGGGAAACTGAGGCCTGGAGGAGAAAGGGGGCCCAAAGGTCACACCATCAACAGTTCTCTTGATGGGCCCCCTCTGCATGGCCCTTCTTTGAATGGCCACGCAGTCCTGGCCAGGACACCCATGCTTCACTACCAAGTTCCCAGTTTACTGCTCAGGTTCCTGGGCCTTCCAGACAAGTGCCAGCCCCACACCCAAGGAACCTACAACCTTCTGCTGATCCTATCCTTCCAAGCCAGGCCTGCCGGGAGGCCTTTCTTGGCTCCATAGGCCCAGGTGGGGCAGATGCCCACTGCAGCTTACTTGCCAATTTTATCCCTTGCATTTCCGAGGGCACCTTTTGTATCAGCCGGAGCAGGCTGCCTCGGGTCCCTAAATTCTTTGCATCATCCCAAAAACCTTAAAGGAAAGCAAGGTGGTAATTTTCAACCCCGAGTGGCCAAACAACTGGAACAAGGTCCCATAGCAGGAAGATCACTCAGTGGTTAAGTGGTCTGTGGGGGGCTGTTCAGAGAAGGCTCCCAATCTCAAGCTCAGCTCTGGCCTCTAATGCCTTAAGCCTTCCTGATAGCTCCCTGAGGGCCCACTTCCAGTGCCAGCTTCTGGACCCAGGGACCAGGTCCTACGTGCGTCCACCAACCTGGCCCTCAGGCCTCAGGGGGGCCTGCTTCGGTTTACCCACCTGGCCAGCTTGGGTCTGCACCTGGCAGCAACCCACAGAGAGCTATAAGCACCCAGTTGGGACTTCAGGGATGGAGGGGGGGGAGGGAAATGGGACATATAACCTAAAAATACACTTTCTAGCATTTTCTCTAAAGTCCTATTTTAAGCAACAGCTGACATTTTCCGTGGAAAATGTAATCTCCAGTGTCCTGCGTTGAGATTAAAATCAAACAGACGTTTTCCTTCTGATCTATTTAACTGAAGTGCACAGGAAAGGCTGGGGGAGAGCCAGGCCAGTTTCTGGGCCAATCCTGCCATGAAGCAGAGCCTTTGCAGGTGGTCTGACCATGCCCCACCTTGAATCAGCAGTGCCCACCACATTGCACAAGGCTCTACAGTCACCTTTTCAGGGCTCCTAAGGGAGGAAGTTTATCTGCAGTCTCTCTTAAATCCCTTCTGCTATACGGTGTGTGTGTGTGCATCATGCTCCCCAGGATACTTATTCCAGCCCAGTCAGGGCCTAAGATTAGGACACAGGTCTCTGGTCTCTACCTTGCTGCCTTCCATTTGCTCCTGGTGGGATTGGGGGGGGGGGCTACATGTCTCTCCAGTTTCCCTTTTCTATCTTCCCACCTGGAACTTCCCTCCTGTTTCCTGACCCACAATGAAGTGACAGGACCCATTCTTTAGAGGTCATCCCTGATATTTTTGGCTTTGTGAGTTTCCACCTGAAAGGGGCTGGCATAAGGTTCTCAAGAAGGTTCCTGTGCAGGATGGTTCCATGACCCTATCCAGCACAGGGCCATCAGCATGCATGGCCAGCCAGCAGAGGAAATGCAGCACAGCTAGGTTGAAGGAGAATATTTCTAGTTTTACTTACCTCACTCATTTCAACTGAAGAAGCCACACAGGGGGTGGGGGGGGGGGGAAGGGGCGGCTACCATGCTGGGCAGAGTAAGTCCAGACCTCTGACTCTCATGTCATTTGACAGCCCGTGAGGCAGGCAGAGCTCCTATTGGCTAAGCTGCCCTGGCACCCAGCAGAGTGAGGCATGACTCTAATCCTTAGGGGTTCCAGTTTAGTGGTATGTGTGTGTATACTGGTCCTGGGGCTTGAACTCAGGGCCTGGGTGCTATCCCTAAGCTTTTTCACTCAAGGCTACCACTTTGAGCCATGGCACCACTTTGAGTTTTCTGGTGGTTAATTGGAGATAAGAGTCTCACAGACTTCCCTGCCTGGGCTGGCTTAGAACCATGATCCTCAGAAGGCAGCCTCCTGAGTAGCTAGATTACAGGTGTGAGCCTCCGATGTCTGGCTTTGTGTGTTGTTTTGAGACAGGGTTTAATTATGTCACCCAGACTGGCCCCAGACTATTTTATTATCTCCTGTCTCAGCCTCTCCAATGCTGTGATGTAACTATCATCACCACTCCTGATCAGTTACTGAGTTTGGGGGCTGTTACTGCAACAACCTGTCTCCACTCCAGTCTGGATCTCACCTCAAGGCTCTCCATTTTCCTCTCCTGAAGAGACTCAGCGAGCCTCTCACATGAGAACAGCGTTGATGGTCCTAGGAAGCAGCTGCCCCATGGGGAAGAGATGTCCACACCTACCTTGAAGGGCTATGGCCAACCAGAGCCATGAGCACCCACTATGTGCAAGCAGTGTTCCAGGGCCTTCTGCATGTCTCCAGAGGACCAATGGAAAGACTCCACAGCTGTGGCATGCTGCTAGTTCTGAAGGCACCAGACCCCTGGGCCACAGGACTCTTTATTTTCATCCCCATTTTACAGAGTGGTTTTGTAACTAATTCATGTTCACACAGCTTAGAAGTAGTGCAGAGTATTGAGCTTGCTCTGGCTCCTGACCTGCTCTGAGCCTCCTATCCTAATCTCTAGGTTGCCCTGCCTTCCCTCCTCTGGTCTCTACCACCGGTCTAGGTCAGCTGAGAACATCCAGTATCCCATGTGATGGCTGCTGGGCCTTACATCCCATCAGTCCACCATTCTATAGTGGCCTTAGAGCCACCCACTAAAGTCACGTGGTCCTCAAGTATTTAGAGCTATGAGGCCATGCCTGCTTCAACTGTCAACCCCTCAAACCTGAAAAACTCCCTTCTGCTTACGCACAAATGAGTCCCAGAGTCAAAGAGGGATCCCCAGGGGCTTCTATCACCCAGCTACATGTTGGGGGCCTGGCGAAGGTCTCCCTGAAATTGTGGCCTTGGGCCCCCAACAGTGATGGGTACCTGTTTTCTAAGCTGGGAAGTGCCTCACCTGCCTGCTCAGTGCTATCTGCCAGCCACAGAGAGGGGCAGATTCATAATGGGATGTTGTTCCTCCAGGCCCCAACTGGCCTAGCCCTGGGTCACGTGGCCTCTTCTATTCTCATCTGGACATTTTGCATGAGAATGGGAAGACTGCTCCCAGCTACTGCTGGGCACAGTTGCCAGAATAGGTGGTCTGGGAACCTGGGATTTGGTTTGTGGACTCATGGTCCAGGAGCAGAGTGCAAAACGGTGGTGACTAGAGATACTTCATAAAGCTGGGCACCAGTGGTTCACACTGGTAATGCTAGCTACTCAGGAGGCTGAGAGCTGAGGATCCAGGTTTGAGGCCAGCTCAGGTAGAAAAGTCTGGAAGTAGAAGTGTGGGTCAAGAGAAAAACCTGTTCACAGGGCTGGAATTCAAATCCTGCTTTACGTCTTGTGAGTGCCATGGCTACAGCTGCACCACCTGAGATGGTGTCTGTTTCCCCCTCTGCACCTCGTGAGCTGTTGACTGTGCAAGCATGTGGGCCACACAGCCGTCAGACCACCAGCTACGTGAGGCAGGCCTGTGCTCAGTCCCAGGTCTCCAGCAGTCTTACTACAGGCTTCCAGGTCCTTCTGGATCTTCTAGACCTGTCCTGACAAAGTCCCACCACTGTGCACGATGCAGTTCCTCCTCCCCATCTCACTAGTGCCCTCCACCTGTATTCTACGTTCACTTTTCTGTCAGATCGGACAGAAAGGGGTCCACCTTGCTTCCAGCAAGCTGCTCTCCATTGCCCTAGGTCTGACCAGTCAGCAATCCTGCCCCCTCCAGACCCCCCCCCCCCGCCCATACACACCAGGAGGGAGCCTACAGGCTGCTCTGAGTCATCCCTGGCACCCTCCCTCACCCCCCCCCCCCCCCCAGTCATTGTTGATTCAGTTGCTCAGGTGTCAGGACAGACCCTGGGTCCCTGCCTGGAGCCAGGGAGCAACAGGGCAGCCAGCAGGGGTGCCCAGGGGCTGCCCCTAGGTGTAAGCACCACCTGTTCCCTTAATCCTACCTGGATTCCTTTTTCCTCACAACACTGAAAACTGGAATTTCGACTTGGAAATGTTAGTACCAGCCCGGAGAGGCGGGCACTCACCAAGATCTTCCTCCAAGGTAAATTTACAGAGCAATTAAATGGTCACTTAAGAGAGGCAGGGAGAGGCCCTGCTGCTGGGCACAGCCTGCCCAGCCCCCCTGGCCCTGCTGTCTCCAGGGTCTAACCTAGAGTGGACAGCTTGTCCCTGCTCCCTCTGCAGGGAGCCACCCAGGGGCCTGAAAAGAGCCCCCTCCTGCTTTTCAAGGACTGGCTGGCTCACCTGGCTTCGCTGCACTGTGGGGCGGACCTGGCCCCACCTCAGGTACACAGAGGGCCTGGTGAAGGTGGGGGGGTGTACGGGGCGGGGGGGGGGGAGGGTACTGAGCCTACCTAGCAAGGCCCGGGGTATGGCATCCAGAGCGCAACCAGAAACATCCTGAACTTCCAGAGGGTTGCAGGCAACGCTGCCCTCCCCTCAAGAGTCAGTGTCAGGTCCCGCAAGGTCCCTAGGGGATCTCAGTTCCCATCTCGGCTACACTGAGGTCACCCAGAGAATGAGGCCACTCCGATCACCCTCCTCACCACTCTCATGGCCTGGTTTCAGGCTCTTGCATATGGGTTTCCCAAGTCCCAGTGGCAATAGGGCCTGAGCTGGCAGGAAATAAGGCCACAGCCCAGGCAGCCCTGGCCACCCTCCCAGCCTGGAACAGCCATGAGGCACTGTACCCATTGCACAGATGGGTAGCATGAGGCCTGGGAAGGAGCGGTTCTGGCTGGCTGGCACTGCTCCCCTGACCCCACAGCCTTGGGTTCTCCAGGGCCTCAGGTGCAGCCCTGCGTGGCAGGATGTGCCCAACCCAGTCCAGCTTCTGGCTTTGGCCCACATCCAGCGTGTAGGATGAGCCAGCCTGCTCACAGTCACACGGAACTAGCCAGCTCAGGCCATACCACCATGCCTGGCCCAACTGACAAACAGAAAAAGGCAGAGGAAAATGAGCAGAGAACATTCTCCCATCAAACTGATCCAAAGTGCTAAGTTGGCCTCATACCACTGGCCAGGCAGCAGGGAGTATGGGCAGGTCAGCTGGGAGGACAGCAAGTTAGAAACCATTGTTATTCAAAAAAACACCCTCTCCCTCTCAGATTTATCCTGCAAAACTGTACAAAAGCATGCAATGCACAATAGACATTCCTTGTAATGCTGCCATGTTATAGAGGCTGAAGACCATCAGAAGTGGGACCTGACACTGGTGGCTCACACCTGTAATCCTAGCTACTCAGGAGGCTGAGATCTGAGGACTGCAATTTGAAGCCAGCTGGAGCAGAAAAGTCCCCATGAGACTCTTATCCACTCAAAAGCCGGAAGTGGAGCTGTGGTTCAAAGTGGTAGAGCATTAGCCTTGAGCAATAAAGAGCTTAGGGACAGCACCCAGGACTTGAGTTCAAGCCACAACCGACACACACACAAAAAAATGGGGAATGCGTCAGGCCCCAGCACCCAAGGAGGCTCCTCATGGGACCAGCTCCCCATGGCACCAGTCAAGTTAGAAACAGGGCAGAAAAGCTCATACTATCCCCCTCCCTTTCCCAAGAAAAAGACCCCAGAGCCCATAGCTGCGGTCAGGGCACTCAGACTACCTCAGAAGAAGAAAGAATTGGGGACACTGGAATTGGTAGCTGGGACAGGACTCAGGAGACTTTATTGTAGAACTTTTATATCTTCTGAAGGTTATACTGTGTACAAGTTTTTATTCAAACAATAGATTGAACCAGGTGTGGTGACTCATACCTTTAATCCCAGCTACTCAGGAGGTAGAGGTAAGAAGTTATAGTTTGAGCCTAGTCTAGACAAAAAGTTATCAAGGGGCGAAAGGGAAAAGGTGGGGGGGGTAGGTGGGGGGGGAAGGATGGTAGGGGGAAAAAATGGAGGAGGCATTAATGCTCAATAGGAAATGTACTCATTACCTTACTCATGTAACTGTAACCCTTCTGCACAGTATTTTTACAATAAAAAATATTTAAAAAGTTATCAAGACCCTCATTTCAACAGACAAACTAAGTAAAATGGTATGAATCTGTCATCCTAGGTATTCGGGAGTCTGTAGGGAGGAGGCCTGTGGCCCAGGGCTTACCCTGCAAGCCAAAAGGGTTGGGAGGCATAGTTCAAGCAGTAGAAGGCCTGAGTTACAAGAGCAAGGCCAAGTTCAAAGTCCAATATAGTCAAAATAAATTTTTTTAAATTTTAATAAAGGGCTATGAATATGGTTTAGTGGTAGAGTGCTTGCGTAGCATGTATGAAGCCCTGGGTTCGATTCCTCAGTACTACATAAACAGAAAAAGCTGGAAGTGGCACTGTGGTTCAAGTGGTAAAGTGCTAGGCTTGAGCAAAGGAAGCTCAGGGACAGTGCCCAGGCCCAGAGTTCAAGCCCCAGCTGGCACACACCTCAAAAATAAATTAATGAAAAGGAATTGGAACCAGAAATGATGGCATGTACCAGTAATCTCAGCACTCAGGATGCTGATGCCTGGGCTACACAGTGAGACTGTCCCCAAATAAACAAATAAATTAACAAATGTGAATTATTTTGACTTAAAAGATGTCAACGTTCCCAGGTCTCTGCTCTGCTGGTGCTGCATGAAGCCATCACCACTGCAGGTTAGCAGGGAGCCATTTCCTAAGCACCAGGGACTCCTGGCTGGCACTGGTTATGCTACCAGGCTCAGGCCCTAGCTCTGAGGTTAGAGGGAACAGGGAAGGAGGGTTAGAGGTAACCCCAACTTCTATTTTCACCATGCTCCAGGTAGAATTTGCAAACTTTAGGACTTAAGCAAATTACTTCCTTGTGGTTTCCAGTGCTAACGACACTGCAGGTGCACAGATGCCTGGGAGGAGGGGGAAAACACTAGTCCCTGGGGTGTCCCCTCTACCCGCAGCCCCACCTCCTCTACTACCCATGTTCTGACTTGGCTGCCAGCCCGCCTCCTCTGCTGAAGCCCGTAACATGTCAATGATCTCACTAAAGAGGCACAAACAACCCTAAGAAATGGGTCTAACTCAGGGGGCTGGGAAGGTGGCTCAGTGGTAGAGTGCTTGCCTTGTTTGCATGAGGCCCTGGATTCCATTCCTCAGCAGAACAAGCCAGAAGTGGTGCTGTGGCTCAAGTGGTAGGGGGCTAGCCTTGAGCTGAGGGACAGTGCCCAGGCCCAGAGTTCAGGCCCCATGATCCACAAAGGAAAAGAAAAAAAAAGAAAAGGGTCTAACTCAGGCACTGGTGGCTCACACCTATAATCCTAGCCACTCAGAAGGCTGAAATCTGAGGATCCTGGTTCAAAGCCAGCCCTGGGTAGCAAAGTCAATGAGACTCTTATCTCCAATTAATCAGCAAAAAGCCAGAAGTGGAGTGGTGGTTCAAGGGGTAGAGTACCAGCCTTGGCTGAAAAAGCTAAGAGACAGAGCACCCAAGTCCCGAGTTTAAGCCCCAGTATCAGGAGGGAAGGAAGGGGGAGGTGGGTCTTACTACAACTGGAAGAACAAGACCAGAGAGGCCAACGGCTAGTCCTGGATCTAGTGGCTACAAAGGGGCAGGGCTAGGGAAGGGGTCAACCATCATGGAGTCTCTGCTGGCAGAGACTGACAGACATTCAAGTCTCTTCCTCAGGCGGGACAGCACCAAGCAGAATGGGCAGCTGGCTTTCCAAGGCTCCCCTGCCAACTCCCAGAGCCCTGGAAGCTTCCTGAGGAAGAATACCACAAAGCACGGGAACCCAGGAGCCCAACAGTGCTCTCCACACTTCCGGCACACATCACCTACCTATGGGCCCACAGCACAAGTTATACCACCATCCTTAACCAGCCCAGTACACAGATGGATGGGGGAAGAGCCTACACCAAGACAAATGAGGGCAGGGGCCTAGGGGTGGCCTCTCTCCAAGCCAGCAACACCTCTACTGGGCCAATGGAGACACAATGGAGTCTACATAGAAAAAGAACTTAAGCCAGGGTCCTATGGAGGCAGGATCTGTGATTCCCAGGGACAGAAGCGAGGGTTGCATCTCCAGCTTTCCGTGGGAACCAAGCGAGAGGCCCCAGCATCCTCTAAGGAGGACCCCAACTCTGTCCCAGCCTCAGCCCACCCCAGGCCGCCCTGTCCTCCCACAGCTAAGGACGCCTTCCCTGCAAGTCATTAATGGGGGATATTAAATAATATTTATCTCCCCAGTTCCTCCCACAGCTCGCCTAAATATAGCAACTAACTTTTTTTGAAAAAAGGGTTTCTGCTTCAGAAAGATAATATTTATATAAGAAGTGGTTTTCATAAACCAATACAAACCCCAAAGCGCCCTTTTGACAGCTCCTCGTAATTTCCCAGCCAGCCCCGCGCGGGGAGACTCCAGCCCCAGGCCGGGTCGGTGGCTGGGAACGCGGAAAGCACGGGCTCGGTGGGAACACCGGGGAGATGCTCCTCTCCCCGCGGGGCGCGCGGACGGGGCGGGCACGGGGCGGCAGGCGCAACGGGTCCGGCCCCCAAGGCCGCCGGGCGGGAGGCGGCAGCACTTCCAGCCTCCGCCAGCGAGCCTCCGGTGCGCCGCGGGCCACGTCTGGACGACAGGGCCGGCTGACCGGCTTCTGGCTGGGGGGCTGCCCGGGCGGGAGGGCTTCCTCCAAGCGCCCAGCCAGGGATAGGTTCATCTGGGAGGCTCCCCAAGGTCCTCAATCAGCCACCCTGGGACGCTGGGGCTCCCGCCACGGCAGTTCAAAGCGCCCGTGGCCTCCGCCAGCCACATCCGCCTCGCTGCAGAAAGAGGAAGACCCGGGCAGGGGCGGGGGACGAGGCCGCCCAGGGCGGGCTGCACTCCGGGCCATCTCTCACCGCACCCTTGGGGCTCCGGGGACGGCTGGGCCGGTGGCGCCCAGCCGGTGCCCGCAGGTGTGACGGCTGCACCTGCCCGGGCGCGGGGCCAGCGGACCGGGCCCGGGGATCGGGCGCCGGGAGGGCAAGGGCGATCCGGGCCGAGGCGAGGGGCCGGCGGGGCGCGGGCTGGGGATCGGGCGCCGGGGCGCGAGGACGACCCCGGTGAGGCCAGGGGCCGCCGGGCGTCGACTCCCAGCCGTAGCCCGCCCACCGCCGGAGGCGGCGCGGCCCCCGCGCCCGCAGAGCATCCGCCGAGGCTTCCGGAGCCCCGCTTCCCGCCCTGCCCGCGCCGGGCCCCGGACCGAGGGCGAGGAGGCGCGTCCGCGGGGTGCCCCCCGCCCAGGCGGCTCACCGTTGGGGCCGTGGCGCTCCCGCGCGCCGGTCACCTGCGCGGGGCTCAGGCCGTGCTCGGCGCTCACGGAGAAGCGGCGCAGCACGTCGGCGGCCGCGAGCAGGTGAGCCCCCTCCATGCCGCTCGCCGCCGGCGGCCACCCGCGGCCGCCTCCTCTCCGGGGTTACTGCGCCGGGCGGGGGCCGCGGCTCGGGCGGGCACCACGCGAGCCCATGTCCACGCCTGGACCTTCCCCGACGGCAGTGGCGGCGGCGAGCGCGACCTGCTCCAGGATGCGGCGCCCCGGGCGCCCTCCCCGGGGCGGGGCGGCGCGGGGCCCGCCCGCACCCACACCCCTTCCGGCCGCCCTCTGCGCCGCGGGCCCCGCCCCGCCGCCCGCCCGACCCGAGCGGGGACACTGAGGCCGCGCGCCGGAGGGCCTCGGAGTGGGCGGACGGGGGCTGCCGGGGAGGGCGCCCGACTTCCCGACTAATTTGTAAAGCCTGGGTGGGATGGAGAGGGACCCAGAAGCCCATGACTAAGCGGTGCTTTCCAGGTGCGATGTCTTCATCCTGTTCCCGAACGACCCGCGAGGACAGGTGTTCCTCGTGATCCAGAACCCCTAAACCTGAGCCTGTGAGGGAGACCCGGAAGGCTAGGCTGTCACCCACCCCGCCCTGCGCGGCGGGGCCAGTGGGGCTTCCTGCCCTCCAAGTATCCCAGGCAGAGGGAAGGGCGGGGACGAAGGGGTCCCCACTCCAGCACATACAAGAAAGGATTCGGATCAGAGGAGGAGGATGTGGAAGGCAAAAAGTACTCTGCCCACCGCAGTGTGGGGGCAAAGGGCACAGCCTGATGGGATCATGGTCCCTGGGCAGGTAGGCAGAGGCAGAATTACCCAGAATCTGGGGTTCCAGGATAACTGTGGTTGCCCCTCTATCATCTGCTGCAGGCCTCAGCCTCCTGTTGCATGGCCTGTGCCCTAACTCCCCCAGCAGTCTAGGCTCCTCCTTTTTCTTCTGTCCCCCACCTACCCCACCAAAGGAGAACTGGCTCGTTCATTTAGCAACTTTGAAAGGGTCTTAGGCTGGTCACCCTCTCAGCCAGGGCTCAGCCAGCTGCTGTGCAGATGGAAATGCTGGGTTCCAGGCTGTGTCTCCTTAAACCTGTGTCTTATTTCGGACCTGAAGTCCAGTATCCCCAGGTGTTTCCACGCTGGCCTTTCCCCTCCCACACCACACCACACAACTGCTAGACTCCTAGGTTGCTAGTGAGAAAATGGCAGACAGGACTAGGCTGGGGACAGAGCCCACAGCTCTCCATTAGAGAACTTGTTCCCAGAAACACGAAGCTGTCAGATACTCTTACTCTCTCTCAAAGACAAACATCCTGGGGTCTGATTCCTGCTCTGCCAGCCTTGGGGGACCTTAACCCCAAGCCTCTCCCACTATCCCACCCTCAGCTCTGAGTGGTCATTTCCTAGAAGGTAGGGCCAGAAGGACAGATTGTTTGCTCTGTCTGCCTGGCCCACACTTCCTTTCTCCTGCATACCCCACCCTAACTCCAAATCACCCCCAGTAGAGCAAATGGTTACCAGCAGCTGTGGCTCCTGCCTGGCAGGCAGGTACACCATCAACGTGTCCACCTGCTCAATTGTCCCCATCACAACCTCTGTGCATTCTTTATCCTGCCTGAATCACATGAGGCCACGCCCCATTCCCACACCTGCTCAGGTGCTCCTGTGCCTCTAGTTATGCCCTCTTGTTTCTGGACAAACAGCTGATGGCAGAGTAAAATGGACACAAGGCAAGCTGTCCACAGAGTAGGTCTCTCCTCCCCACCTCCCAGCTGCCATGGACCCAGCATTCCAAGCCTGGCACCCAGCTCTCCTCAATGGTCCACAGGGGCAGATGGTGGCAGAACACACTGCAGACACATGTGCATGCTTCACCAGAAAGCCAGGATGGAGCTGGAAAAAGGCAGATCTTCCTTAGAAGGGGTTGGACACAGAGAGGAGAGGATGTCTCAGGCAATCCAAAGTAGTAGACATTGAAGGGTGGGGACTCAATTAGAGGAGCTGGAGAATCAGGACAGTAGATCCAAAAAGCTTGACGCAGACACAAAAATCTCCCCTGATCTTATATTGAAGACTTTAAAAAAATTATTGTAAAGATGATGTGTTACAGTTACATAAGTAAAAAAAATATTGTAAAGATGAGGGGATACAGTTACATAAGTAAAGAGGACATTTCTTTTTGAACCCACTCCCTCATTTTCTCCCACTTCTCCCCTTTCCCCCCACACTCTTCTCCCACCCCAAGTTTTCATTTCCAACATAGTGTCTAGTATCATCACTGATGCATTGGTTCATCCTTTGTGATTCCCCTTCCCTTCCTCAGATCAGAACTTATATACAAGACAAAGGGTAGGGGGCTGGGAAGGTGGCTCAGTGGAAGAGCACTTGGTTTGCATGCATGAGGCTCTCGGTTCCATTCCTCAGCACCACATAAGCAAAAAGAAAAAAAGCCAGAAGTGGCGCTCTGGGTCAAGTGGTAGAGCGCTAGCCTGGAGCTGAAGAGCTGAGGGACAGCGCCCAGCCCAGAGTTCAGGCCCCACAACTGGACCAAAAAAAAAAAAAAAGACAAAGGGTATTAAAATAAAAAACAAGAACAGCAGGGCATGAATCAAAAGGAAAAAGAAAGAAAAAAGAAATAACTTCAAGCAGTACATTATTTAAAAAAAAAACTCTTGTGGGCTAAGAAGGTGGCTCAGTGGCAGAGCACTTGCCTTGCATGCATGAGGCCCTGGGTTCGATTCCTCAGGACCACATAGGCAAAAAGAAAAAAGCCGGAAGTGGCGCTGTGGCTCAAGTGGTAGAGCGCTAGCCTTGAGCTGAATAGCTGAGGGACAGTGCCCAGGCCCAGAGTTCAGGCCCCACGACTGGACCCAAAACAAACAAACAAACAAAAAAAACCTCTTGTTTCCATTTCTTAGAGTTCATTATATTATATTAAGCTTCATTTTATATGGTCCTATGCACCTAGTGACTGCTAAGAATATCATAGATAACCTAGTTATGAGGTAACCATGCAGCCTATGTTTCTTTGGGTCTGGCTTGCTTCACTTAATATAATTTTTTCGAGGTCTTTCCATTTCCTTATGAAACAAACAATGTCATTCTTTCGAATGGAAGCATAGAATTCCATTGTGTATACCACATATTCTTTTTTTTGGGGGGGGGTCCAGTTGTGGGGCTTGAACTCTGGGCCTGGGCGCTGTCCCTCAGCTCTTCAGCTCAAGGCTAGCACTCTACCACTTGAGCCACAGTGCCACTTCCGGCTTTGTTTGTTTGTTTATTTGGTGCTGAGGAATCGAACCCAGGGCCTCAGGCATGCAAGGCAAGCGCTCTACCACTGAGCCACCTTCCCAGCCCTTCTTTTTTTTTTTTTTTTTTTTTTTTTGCCAGTGGTGGGGCCTGAACTCTGGGCCTGGGTGCTGTCCCTCAGCTCTTTAGCTCAAGGCTAGTACTCTACCACTTGAGCCACAGCGCCAGTTCTGGCTTTTTTCTGCTTATGTGGTGATGAGGATCGAATCCAGGGCCTCATGCATGCGAGGAAAGCACTCTACCACTGAGCTACCTTCCTAGCTCGTACCACATATTCTTGATTCATTCATCTACTGAGGGGCATCTGAGTTGGTTCCATATCTTAGCTATGGTAAATAATGCTGCAATGAACATGACTGTGCTGGTAGCTTTAGTGTGGCCTTTTTGTGTTCATTTGGGTAAATGTCCAGGAGTAGGATTGCTGGGTTATAGGGGGAGCTCTATGTTTAGTCTTTTGAGAAACTTCCATACTTCTTTCCAGAGTGGCTGAACAAGTTTATACTCACACCAACAGTGTAGTAGTGTTTCCTTCTGGCCACATCTCTGCCAGCATTGGTTATTATTAGTTTTCTTGATAATGGCCATTCTAACTGGGAGATGTGGAATCTCAATGTTGTTTTAATTTGCATTTCTTTTATAGACAGAGAGGTTGAACATTTCTTCGCGTGTCTATTTCTTCTTCAAAGAAGTCTCTCTTTAAGTCTTTAGCCCACTTATTATTGGGGGTGTTGTTTCTTTGAGGGTTTGTTTTGGGGGGTTAATTTTTTTGAGCTCTAAGTATATTTTAGATATGAGGCTGTTGTCTGTTATATAGCTAGTAAAGATTCTCTTGCATTCTGTGTGCTTTCTATTTATCTTACTAGCGATATCCTTTGTCATGCAGAAACTCTGCAGTTTAATGCAGTCCCATTTTTCCAGCCTTTCTTTGACTTGTTGTGTTTCTAGATCTTCACTTAGGAATTGAAGATCCAGCAATGAATCCACAGATCTATGGCTACCTAATTTTTGATAAGGGAGCCAAAAACACAGGCTGGAAGAAAGATAGCCTCTTCAACAGATGGTGCTGGTAGAATTGGATATACACATGTAGAAAACTGAAGTTAGATCATTATATAGCACCCTTCACCAGAATCAATTCAAAATGTATCAAGACCTTAGTGTAAGAGCAGACACCCTGGGGCTTGGAAGGTAGCTTAGTGGTGGAGTGCTTGCCTTGCATGCATGAAGCCCTGGATTTTATAACTCAGCACCACATAAGTAGAAAAGGCCAGAAGTGGCGCTGTGGCTCAAGTGGTAGAGCGCTAGCCTTGAGCTGAAGAGCTCAGGGAAAGCACCAAGGCCTAAAGTTCAGGCCCTATGACCAAAAAAAAAAAAAATCAGACACCCTGAAAATATTACAGGAAGGAATAGGGGAAACACTAGGGCTCCTTGGCACAGGTCAAAACTTTTTAAATAAAGATCCAGAAACACAACAAATCAAAGAAAGGCTTGAAGGCTTTTTTTTTTTTTTTTCCAGTTGTGGGGCTTGAACTCTGGGCCTAGGCGCTGGCCCTGAACTCTTCAGCTCAGGATAAGCACTCTATCACTTGAGCCACAGTGCCACTTCTCGTTTCTGGTGGTTAATTAGAGATAAGTCTCACAGACTTTCCTGCCCAGGCTGGCTTTGAGTAGCTAGCCTCCTGAGTAGCTAGGATTACAGGTGTGAGCCACCAGTGCCCAGCCTTGAAGACTTTTATTTATTTTTATTTATTAATTTTTTTGGGTCTGGTCATGGTGTCTGAACTCTGGGCCTGGGCAGCTCTTCAGCTCAAGGCTAGCGCTCTACCACTTGAGCCACAGCGCCACTTCCAGCTTTTTTCTGCTTATGTGGTGCTGAGGAATCGAACTCAAGGCCTCATGCATGCAAGGCAAGCACTCTACCACTGAGCCAACTTCCCAGCCAGCCTTGAAAACTTTTAAAACAATGGAATGATGCCTTCTAGGAAAGTCTCCTCTGATCTAGATGCTGGTGGCTCACACCAATAACCCTAGTTTCTTAGTAGGCTGAGCTCTAAAGATTGTGGTTCAAAGTCAGCCTGGGCAGAAAAGTGCATGCAACTCATATCTCCAGTTAACCAGCAAAAAGTCAAGGTATAGTTATAACTCATGTGGTAGACTGCCAGCTTTGAGCAAAAAGCCCAGAGGTCAAGCTCCCAGTATCAGTATACAGACACACACACAATAACAACAACAAAAACCTGTAAGTCTCCTGTGGAGCTGGTGTGGGAAAAGAACTGACAGGGAGAGCTGAGTCTGAAGGGGGCCTAAAGTTGTCCTGAAGAAGTTAAAGAGCTGGAGCAAGGCAAAGCTGGGACTCTGGTGGACATTGTTCACTAATGGTCCTGCGTTGGGTCAGGGAAAGTGAGGAATTACACACGGTTCACTGACTTTAGCCAATAGGTGTATGTGGGGGTGGGGGGAGGGAACTCAGTACTGGACACTAAAGTAGATGGAAGCTAAGTACCTGGGAGACTCCAGATGGAGGTGCCAAACTGCTAAAGAGGAGCTCCTAGGAGGTAGACTAAGATGTTCCTGCAAACCCAGAGTGGCTCAGCCACAGACAGCTGAACTGAGCTAGACTCTGGAGGACTTAAGCCCTTGGCTAAAAATCGTGCCTAGAAGCATGGTGTTTGGACCACAGTTCATTAGCACTGGTGATGCTGAGATGTCTTCCCTTTGTGGTTCTGCCATTTTCAGTGAGGTTCAAGGTCACCAGCTATAGCTCAAGCAAGGGTAAGGAAAAAGAGCATAGAGAGGATATTAAAGGACCTGGAGGCGATAAGGTGATTTCTTCTCTCATTCTATTAGTCAGAATTCAGTCACATGGCCTCTCCCAACTTCAAGAGAAGCTGAGAAATGTCGACTACCTATGGTCAGAAAGAAGAAAAAGGGTTGGGGAACAGTTTCAGCTATATATGGAGATAATAAAAGCCTACTCCATTGGGTACCAGTGGCTCCCACTTGTAATCCTAGCTACTCAGGAGGCCGAGAGCTGAAGATCTCAGTTCAAAGCCAGCCTGGGGCAAGATAGTTTGTGAGACTCTGTTTTATTTTGTTTTTGTCAGTCATGGGGCTTGAACTCTGGGCCTGGGCACTGTCCTTGAACTCTACAGCTCAAGGCTAGTGCTCTACCACTTGAGCTACAATACCACTTCCGGCTTTCTAGTGGTTAATTGGAGATAGGAGTCTCAGAGACTTTCCTGCCTGGGCTGGCTTTGAACCATGATTCTCAGATCTCAGCCTCCTGAGTACCTAGTATTACAGGCATGAGCCATTTACTCTCAGCTCATGAGACTCTTATCTCCAATAAATACAAGAAAACTGGAAGTGATGCTGTGGCTCAAACTGCTAGAGCACTAGTCTTGGGCAAAAGAGCTCAGGGACAGCTCCCAGACCCAGAGTTCAAGCCTTACCATCAACTAACTAACTAAATGAATAAATAAACAAAACCCTATTCTCAGGGTTCAAGAGAATCTTGCCTTTTCCTCCCCAATCCCTTTTGATTCCCATAGAATGAATCCAATTTCCTAGGTCAGATGTAAGTAAGTATATGACTGTCCTAGTTAAGGAGGGTCTACATTTCCCAGCTCACAGAGATTGATAGGCTTAGGAGGAATATGTGACCAGAAGTAACCAAATCAGAACTATGGGCTTGGATTTTGTTGGAATACTGAGGAAAATATTCTTTTTTTTTTTTTTTTGTCAGTCGTTGGGCTTGAACTCTGGGCTTGGGCGCTGTCTCTGCACTATTCAGCTCAAGGTGAGTGCTCTACCGCTTGAGCCGGAGCACCACTTCTGGTTTTCTAGTAGTTCTTATTGGAGATAAGAGTCTCACGGACTTTCCTGCCTGGGCTGGCTTTGAACCACGATCCTCAGATCTCAGCCTCCTGAGTAGCTATGATTACAGGCGTGAGCCACTGGTGCCTGGCCTGAGGAAAAAAAAAAATTTTGGGGTCCGGTCGTGGGGCTTGAACTCTAGGCCTGGGCACTGTCCCTCAGCTCTTCAGCTCAAGGCTAGCACGCTACCACTTGAGCCACAGTGCCACTTCCGGCTTTTTTCTTTTTGCTTATGTGGTGCTGAGGAATCAAACCCAGGGCCTCAGGCATGCAAGGCAAGTGCTCTACCACTGAGCCACCTTCCCAGCCCCCTGAGGAAAATATTCTTACTACCAGTAAAGTGGTAGCTGAACTAGTAACTACTGAAGCCTAGGCAGCCATCTTGTTAGGCTAGAAGTTGAGTATCATCTGGGCTTGGTGGCATATCCTTGTAATCCCATCACTTGAGAGGCTGTGAGTCAAAAATATGTCTGAGACCAGCTTTGGCTACATAATGCCAAGGCCAGCCCATGCTGCAGGATGAGACCTTGTCTTAAAACAAAATCAGCCAGACACCAGGGGCTCATGTCTATAATCCTTGCTATGCAGGATGGTGAGATCTGAGCATCAAGATATGAGCCAAACTGGACAGAAACGTCTTCAAGATTCTTACGTCCAATTAGCCATCAAAAAGACAGAAGTGGAGATGTGCCTTGACTTGTAGAGTTCTAGTCCTGGTATCAAAACAACAACAACAAAAGAATTCCCTCCCCTTCTTTGTGCTAGTACCCTGGCTGGGACATAGGGTCTCTGCTCTCGCTGAGCCTTTTCTGCCTCAGCTAGGGTGGAGCCTCAATCCTCAGATCTCAGCCTCCTGAAGAGCTATGATGGTAGGTGAGAGCCATTAGCACCTGATGATAGTTACCTCATTTGGGAATGAGGTGTAGCTCTGTGGCTTGTGCAAAGCCATAGGCTTAATTCCCAACACTACAAGGCATAAGAACGATAAAATAATCACCTCATTGAATTCTGCATCAGTCCTGGGTAAGTCCTCCCGTTCTTCTCATTCCAGGCCATTTATGTGCACTTCAACGTACATGTTTATACAGGGCCAGATGTCCAACGCAGAACTTGCATGCTTTGCTGTGGCTATCGTGAAACTGAGTCTTGTTTTGTATTGGTACTGAGGCTTGAGCTCATGACTTCACACTCTTGGCTTTTTCACTAAAGGCTGGTGTTTTACCACTTGAGCCACAACTCTGGCATTTTTGCTGATTAATTAGAGATATAAATTTCCTAGACTTTCCTGCATGGGCTAGTTTTGAACCTCAATCCTAAGATCTCACTTCCTGAGTAGCTATAATTACAATTACAATGTGACCCATTACAGTTCAGTGTGAGTACGGCCAGTGGCAAGGCCCTGTGCCCCTGTGAACCAGAACCGGCTTCAGGGAGGAAGAAAGCAACACAGATGACGGAGGGTCCCTGGTGCATCCTCTTCCTCACATTACTGCTCTGGAGGAACAAGCCATTTGCATTAAACTTGTTGGCACAAAAAACAAGAGCATGGGTACCTACCAACAAGTGAGATGCAGGCAGCTTGAATCACATTTGTGTAGCTTTTTTTTTTTTTTTTTTTTTTGCCAGTCCTAGAGCTTGAACTCAGGGCCTGGGATCTGTCCCTGAGCTGCTCTGTGCTCAAGGTTAGTACTTCTACTTGAGCCACAGCACCACTTCCAGCTTTTTTGAGTAGTTTATTGGAGATAAGAGTCTCAAGGACTTTCCTGCCTGGGCTGGTTTTGAACCATATTCCTTAGATCTCAGCTTCTTGAGTAGCTAGAATTACAGGTGTGAGCTACAGGTGTCGGGAAGTGAGGCCATTTTTACTGTTATGGTCAAAACAAAATGTGCATGAATGCATGCGTATAGGTGCAATTTTAGGATTACTCTTGCTGATGTTGTTCTTGGTGGTTCTAGCATTTGAACTCAGGACCTTGGAACTTACTAGGCGAATGTTCTACCACTTGAGCCACACTCAGAACTCTTTGTCTTTTAAGACAGGCTGAACTTGAATTCAAGATTTCCCGGCTTCAATGGTTTTGCGTAGCATCTTGTCTTATCATGTTTTGTAAATACTAGGGAAGCTACGGCCAATTTGACTCAGAGATGGAATGTAACTTTGTTTACAAAAATTGCTATTAAACCCCTGCTTAAGGTGAGCTGAGCTAATTTTCTATGAGCACACTAAAAGTGAAAAACAAATGTGAATAAAATGTAAAATAAAAAAAAATTCCCCTGCTTCAGTCTCCAAAGCACTGGGATTACAGGTGTGTACCTCCATGCCTGGCTTGAATAAAATGGTTTTTTGTTTGTTTATTTTTGTTTATGTCAGTTGTGGAGCTTACCACTTGAGCCACAGTGACATTTCTAGTTTTCTAGTGGTTAGTTGAAGATGAGAGTCTCACGGACTTTCCAACCAGAACTGGCTTTGAACCACAATCATCAGATCTCAGCCTCCTGAGTAGCTAGTACTATAGGTATGAGCCACCAGTGCCCGGCCTTTTTTGTTTGTTTTGTTGGTCATGGGTCTTGAACTCTGGGCTTGGGTGCTGTCCCTCAGCTCTTCAGCTCAAGGCTAGCACTCTACCACTTGTCAGTTCCAGTTTTCTGGTGGTTAATTGGAGATAAGGGTCTCATGGACTTTCCTTCCAGGGCTGGCTTCAAACTGTGGAGGATCACAGTTTGAAGCCAGCCTGAGCAGGAAAGTCTATGAGGTTAATTGTCTCCAATTAACCACAAAAAAGCTAGAAGTGACACTGTGCCTCAAGTAGTAGAGTGCCAGCCTTGAGCAAAAAAGCTAAAGGACAGCGCCTATGCCTTCAGTTCAAGCCCCAGGACCAGCAAACTAACAAACAAACAAAAACTGGTATTGCACAAAATAAAGATAAGTGAGAACATTCATACTAACAACAGATTTTTTCTTACTTAGAAATTAGTGGCAAATAAATTGAATATGACAAAAATGGCAAATTCAGAGAAATTGAAGGAAAACCTTTATATTTAAATGTTTTTACAGCTTTTCCCATATATATATATATATATATATATATATATATATATATATATATATATATATATTTTTTTTTTTTGCCAGTCTTGGGGCTTGAACTCAGGACCTGAGCACCGTCCTTGAGCTTCTTTTTGCCCAAGGCTACTACTATACCACTTGAGCCACAGCTCTCCTTCAGGCTTTTTGGTTGTTAATTGGAGATAAGAATCTCATGGACTTTTCTTCCTGGGCTGGCTTCCAACCATGATCCTCAGATTTCAGCCTCATGAGTAGCTAGGATGCTAGGTGTTTGCTGTCGGTGCCTAGCCTCCATCTTTTATCTTTAGCTAGACTTTTCCCTGGCCTCCTCCCTAGCTTTGCTGCCTCCAGATTTCCTTCTGTTATGGTGACCTTGCACCTTGATGGTGGTTTCATTCCCTCATTCCTCTGCTCAAGAATATTCCTTAGGGGGGCTGGGCACCAGTGGCTCATGCCTGTAATTCTAGCTACTCAGGAGGCTGAGATCTGAGGATCGAGGTTCAAAGCCAGACCGGGCAGGAAAGACCATGAAATTCTTATCTCCAATAAACCACTAAGTAAAACCGGAAGTGGTGCTATGGCTCAAGTGGTAGAGTGCTCCCTCGCCTTGAGCTGAAGATCTGAGGGACAGCTCACAGGCCCAGAGTTCAAGCCCCATGACCGACAAAAAAAAAAAAAAAAAGACTATTCCTTAGGGGGCTGGGAATGTGGCTTAGTGGTAGAGTGTTTGCCTTGCATAAATGATGCCCGGGGTTCAATTCCTCAGTACCACATAAGCAAAAAGAAAAAAGCCGGAAGTGGCGCTGTGGCTCAAGTGGTAGAGCGCTAGCCTTGAGCTGAAGAGCTGAGGGACAGCGCCCAGGCCCAGAGTTCAGGCCTCATGACCGGACCCCCCCCCAAAAAAATATATATATATATTGTAGCTCCTTAATACTCACAGGATGAAGTCCATTCTCTTCAACCTAGCCAAGTCCTCTTAGCACTTGGCTCCTACTCATATTCCGGAAGACTTATTTCCTCAAGTTGCCCTAAACTGGTCTTTCACATTTAGATTGTCTGCTTTATTCAGGCTGTCCTCCTAGCCTAGGTTGCTCTTTATGTTCCTCATCCTATAATCTCTCTGCATCTCGGTAGCTCCTGTGTTATATGTACTTTTTTCTCTGAACTTACTTTTTTTTTTCTGTTCTGGTCCTGGGGCTTGAACTCAGGATCTGGGTGCTGTCCTTGAGTTGGTGTACAGGTTAGGGCTCTATTACTTGAGGCACAACTCCATTTCCAGCTTTTTGGTAATTAGAGATAAACATCTTACCCAGGCTGGCTTTGAACCACAATCCTCCAATCTCAGCTTCTTAAGAAGTTAGGATTGCAGACATGAGCCCCTGGTGCCCAGCTTCTGCATCTTTTAAAAAAATATACTGGGGAGCTGGGAAGGTGGCTTAGTGGTAGAGTGCTTGCCTTGCATGCATGAGGCCCTGGGTTTGATTCCTCAGCACCACATAAGCAGAAAAAGCTGGAAGTGGTGCTGTGGTTCAAGTGGTGGAGCACTAGCCTTGAGCTGAAGAGCTGAGGGACAGAGCCTAGGCCCAGAGTTCAGGCATCATGACTGGCAAAAAAAAATTTTTAAAAATATATATATATTAGGCTGGGAATGTGGCTCAGTGGTAGACTATTTGCCTAGCATGAAGATAGAGTCTCATAGTCTTTTCTGACCCAGCTGACTTCAAAACTGATCCTTAAATCTCAACATCCTGAGTAGCTTAGATTGTCGACATGATTATTAGCACCCAGCTCCTGAACACTTTTGATTACCTCTGAATGAGACTCGAAGAGGTCCCTAGATATCAAGTTCTAACCTCCTCATTGTACATGGGGAAACTGAGGCCCAGGGAAGGGATGAGATTCAAAGAAGACATGGAGCCAGAGAGGCTGAGGTTCAGCCCAGATGTCTGGTTAGTCATAAGTTGATGGCTGTCCTCAGAGTTTAGCTGCTGGGTGCTTTTGCTGGGCCAGGATGTGGAGTCTCCAAGTAAAGATGATGGAGAATTGCTAGCTTCATGCCGGGATCCCCATGCCCCAGGAAGGCCCTAGGACAGCAGCAGAGGAAGTTGGAGCTAAGCTCAGGTGATGGAGGCTGGTTGGGAGAAAGGCCCAGAACTGTGTTCTAACTCTCCAGTCCAATTCAATCATTCATTCATTCACTCATCATTCAAACAGAAATGTGTACTATGGGTCCAGTATGCATTAGATATTGTGCCAGGCAGTAGAGACGGACCTGCCCTCTCCCAACTCCCAAGAGGGCAGCAAGCCCTTAATCCTTTATAACCACGTGTAGGAGCAGACTGCAGGGTGGCATGCCATGCCTGGGGAAGCTGGCAGGCCCAGGTGAGGATGTGAGGAAACTAGGACTCCTTCTGAAACTAAAAGGAGCAAGGAGGGAACAGTGTTCTTGATGGAAGGAATAATCTGTGCAATCCCCTGTCCTATATGTCCTGCAGGCAATGGAAACAGCTGGGCAGTGCCTGCTCTAGAAAGGACAGGGTGGCAATTTGTCCTGCCACTGACTCTTTGGTGTGTGAATGGGCTTGCATCAATATGGATACAGCAGCCAGGCATGATCCCAGACTAGGGTGGTGAAAACAGGAGGACCTGAGTTCAAGAAGAAAACACCTTGCCCTGTAGGCATGGTCCTGGACCTCTCTTAGGAGTAGCAGCACCTGGTGAGCAGGCTTGGCACGGCGTACTCTCAACTCGGAAGCACTCCGAAGCAGAGTTTGTACTAAGAGTCTTGGGCCGGGGCTGCTTGGACAGCCCCTCAGGGAAGGCGGGGGAGAGGAGAATCTGCGCTCCAGCTGTTCAGACCCAGTCACACCCTGTACCTCTTCCACCTCACTTTGGCAAAAGGCAAAAGGGAAGATGGGGGGCTGGGAAGATGGCTTAGTGGTAGAGTGCTTGCCTTGCATGCCTGAGGCCCTGGGTTCGATTCCTTTGCATCACATAAGCAGAAAAAGCCAGAAGTGGCACTGTGGCTGAAGTGATGGTAGAGCGCTAGCCTTGAGCTGAAGAGCTGAGGGGCAGCACCCAGGCCCAGACAGAGTTCAGGCCCCACCAGCACCAGCACCACCACCACCACCAACAACAACAACAAAAAAAAAAAAGGGAGGGGGGAAGAAGATAGGGAAAGATGGTGACTTCCTCTTCCTAGAGACCTAGCCTTGATGTAAGCCATGCCCCTGGGGACAGGTGCCCCTCCCCTCCCCTCCCCCCCCACCCCGCAGTGACCAGACCAGATGCTAGAGCAGTTGGCTCTGCCTCAAAAGTGCTCTAAAAGAGATACCCCTTGAACCTACATGAGGCTACTGATTTCCAAGCCCCATTTCTTTTAGCACCAAGAAGCCTATACTCTCTTCTTCCTCCTCCTCAAAAACAAGTGGGCAAGACCTTGTATGGCATACAGTGGGCCTCCCAGCCTGGAATCCTGACTGGGGGCTAATACCAACTTGCCAGCAGCTAGACAGCTGTCCACAACTTTTCTGACACCTTACCCCACACTTTCAAATAAACTTCACCTCTGCTTTTATTTTATTTTATTTTACTTTTGTTGGTTGTGGAGCTTGAATTTAGGGCCTGGGCACTGTCACTGAACTTTTTTGTTCAAAACTAGTGGCTCTACCACTTTGAGCCACAGCACCACTTCCTGTTTTCTGAGTGGTTCACTGGAGATAAGAGACTCACAGACTTTCCTGCCTGAGCTGGCTTGGAACCACAATCCTCACATCTCAGCTCCTTGAGTAGCTAGGATGACAGGTGTGAGCCACCAGTTCCCGGCTGCTTTTACTTTTCTTATCTCATAATTCTTAGTGTAGAGAAGAAAAGGACCCAAGATCCTTAGATCACAAGTACTTTGTTCTAGGTGCCTTGAATTGGGGACCTCGGGAGTAAGGTCCTTCTGCACCCATCAGTGTTCCAAGGACCATGGTCCCACCCACCAGTCTAGATCCTTCCTCCCACCTTTGGCTCCTGACAGAAGTTCCACCCATGCTCACCTAAACTGCTCCCTCACCACTTCCTGCAGTCCGGCCAAGCCTGGCTTACCACCTCCATTGGAAGCTCTGGCCTTGAACTTTGCTGCAGCTCACCCTTGGGAGAGCCCCTTTCCCACTTTCAGCTGATCACACTCAAAGGATCCCTGGCAGCAAGCTGCTCAGCCTCTGCCCTGCTCCTCTACCCCTGCCTTCCTCCTTTAAGGGTAGACACCCTGTCTGCTCCTTCCTGCACCCAGAAACAGAGCCTAAGAAGCTAGCCTGCTGAGCCCAGGGAGGAGGGGTTGTCATCAAGGAAGAGCCTGTCCAAGGGCTAATCCTGGACACATGTGCATTTAGGCTCAAGGAGCCTTTCACTTTCCTCAATTGCAACCTTGGCCCACACAAGCCCACACAGGACAGGGCTGGACCGCAAAGCTTGCTGCTCGCTCCTCAGCAGCTTGAAGTAACTTCCTGTTGTCACCCCCTTATCTCTTTGACCAGACTGAGGACAGGAAGTTGTCCTTTCCCTCCCCGAGGTAGACAGAGACATCTCTGGAAGTTCAGGAAAGAACAGAATGTCAAGAGAGGATGGGCTTGCTCCTTCCAGGCCTGCTTACCACTGTGTGCTACTACTGTCCTTTTCCTAAAGCAACCCTAGAGTTACTCACTCCCCTCCTCCAGAGCTTCCCATGACTCCCTATGGCTTTCCCAAGAAAGATCAACTCCACCTTTTTTCCTTAAGACCAACTTCTCTGCCTTATCTCATTCCCAGATCCTGTCACATTCTCCTGTCTTCCTTACATCCTCCAAGTTGTCTTCCTTCTTTGCATTACTCATGTTGCTACCTATCCTGGGAACTCATTGTTCTTTTCCTTCAAAGTCATCCAAGAAGTCCCCTGTGAAGGGATCCTTCACATCCATTCCAGGGAACCCCGCAGAGGCAGGCAGGCACAGGAGAAAGATTACTGTAAGGTTTATTAGAGGCGCCTTATTTCCCCCCAAGAGGGAGCACGTGGCACCTGTCCTTATCCAGGTAGCAGGAGGGTCTGGAGCAGGAAGTGAGGTAGGTGGGAGCTTAGGAAGGTCTGGGCTGAGAGAGGGAAGGGCCAGCTGTATGGTGGGAACTCCAGGGCTGGGAGAAGCTCAGGTCTGAGTGGAGATAAGGACCAGAGGTGGTCAGAATGCATACACCCTGAATCTCTCAGGAACCACAGCCCTGCACCTCTGTTTGGCTGAACTCTCACCTGCAGCCTTCAAGCTGTCTCTTCCGAGAAGGTTACCTCCAAGCCTCTCAAAGATGTTGGTTAAATGAACCAGTTCCAGCCAACACAATATGACACGAAAAGTAAATCAAGTACCAGTACTGAAAGTAGTAGAAAGTGAAAGAATGAACATCTGTGTCCATCTGCTTGCATTGTTCTTATTACATCATAGATATAGTTCTCAGACTTTGAACTCCCATTAGATAGTCAAGGTTTAAGGCCCAGAATTTGGAATTTGCTTGTGACTACATAATGTGCTGGATCTCCCTGAGCTGCCAAAACCTTAGCACAAGTGCACAGTCTCTTAGCACCTTGGCAACAGAGGAGAGGCCTGGCCTGGCAGGGCAGGTGGGTTAAAAACAGATAAAACACAAAACTCCTATTTGCCTTGGAAATTGTGCCTTAGGACACAACTTGAAAAAGGAACTGGAAATGTGAAATACTTTCTGTAGAGTTACCCAGAGACACTGAGGGTGGGGACCTGAGGTGGTAGGGCCTTGCCTGTCCCCCGAGGGCAGGACTGGGGTGGGGGCTGAGAGTCAGCCTTACTGAGAGAGCCTCCCTTCTGACATCTCCATCTGGAAGACAGGACTGTGTCGGAGCTCATGATTCCTGGTAAGGACCCATCAGGACAAAGTGGCACCAGACCTGGACCCTTCCCTGGCTTTCAGGCTGGGGTGGTAGAACACCTAAGTCTTTTTATTTGTGGGCACACTGCCCACTGCCTGGAGTCATGGTTTCCATGACAGCATTGGCCATTCTTGTCCTGTGAGGCCCAGCTGTCCTGAGCTCCCCCCTCTCCCCCCCCCCCCCCCCGCCCTGTGCCCTTTCAGGCTTTCTGCCTCAGCAATGCCAAGTCCCCACCCCGGTGATCCCTGTGTGGGCAGCCAGCCCAGCTCCCTGGGGATATCCTGCCATTGTGACCCAGCGCCTGAGTCCTGCATCTGCCAGGTCAGCCCCAGTGCTCTGGGTCCTTTCCAGGTTGGGGAGGGGCGGGGGAGGAGGGAGCTGGGAGCCAGGAGGAAATTGGGCAATGGCATCCAGTTCCCCAGCATGGCAGAGCCAGGGACTACATCGAAGACATTTGATGCTGGGCAGTGAACAGCCTCATGGAAGACACATGGGTGAGGCTCTCTGACCCATGGCTGACCCCGTGTATGACCTTGGCATGTCCTCTACCTATTGGGCTCCCTCCTGAAACCACGATTTACAGCAAAACCACCCCTGAGCACAGGACATTGGGGGAGTGTGTCACTCCCAGTGTGGTTGGGCCTGCTGGGTGTTATAAGGCCTTGTGTGGGAAGGGAGCTACGGTGGGACTGGGTCACCTGGCTGCCAGCACCAGCACTTCATGAAAATGCTCAGATTTGCACGTTGGGTTTTATTTGCCTCAAATTCCCTGGAGCCATGCCCCTTGTTTGCATAATCAAATCAGTTCCTAAAGGCAGTTGTTGGGATGGAAGGAAAGACATTCTTGGGAGGGATCTGAGGGATTAAGTCCAGGGCAGGCAGCATGTTACTTCATCTTTTGTGATTGTTTTGAGATAGGGTCTCACCTGGCAGCCTAGGTTGCTTCAAACTCAATCAACTTGCCTCAGCCACCCCAGTGCTGGGTTATAGGCATGTGTTGTTAGAGCCTGGATCTTCACCTGATCCCTTCTTTCCTTTTCTAAAGAATATATTAGTTGGGGCTGGGAAGGTGGCTCAGTGGTAGAGTGCTTGCCTTGCATGCCTGAGGCCCTGGGTTCAATTCCTCAGCACCCCATAAAGAGAAAAAGCCAGAAGTGGTGCTTGGCTCAAGTGGTAGAGTGCTAACCTTGAGCTGAAGATCTGAGGGACAGCACCCAGGCCCCACAACCGACAAAAGAAAAAAAAAAGAATATATTAGTTATAATAATCATTCATCTATCTCTGTAATATATGTTATATATTATATAATTATATAATTATAGACTATATTAGTTACAGTGATCCTTTGCCTAACATGGGAGTTACGGTCCAGAGCCCCTCGTGACAGGTGAGAATTGTGTGAAATAATAACATTAGATAGTTGTCCCTTGTTATATCACTGTTCACTTATTGCTACTTCACAGATTTTTACCTGTCATGGGAGAGAGACCCCCGCCACAGGTGAGGGATCACTATTTCCTTTTTTAAAAAAACCCCAATACAGTAAAGCTGCAATAAGTGAGCTGCAATATCCCAAGGGACGGCTGTAAACCCTTCTGTATATCATCTTTTTTATTATTTTTTTTTCTTTGGTTGGTCATGGGGCTTGAACTCTGGGCCTGGGCGCTGTCCCTAAGCTCTTCAGCTCAAGGCTAGTGCCCTACCACTTGAGCTACAGTGCCACTTCTGGTTTTCTGGTGGTTTGTTGGAGATAGGAGTCTCACGGTCTCTCCTGCCCAGGCTGGCTTTGAAACCGAGATCCTCAGATCTCAGCCTTCTGAGTAGCTAGGATTACAGGCGTGAGCCACCAGCACCTGGCTTTTGTTATTATTAATAAGTTTTTTTATTGTGAAAATACCGTACAGAGCAGTTACAATTATATGAGCAAGGTAATGAGTACCTGTCTTTCTTTTCTTTTCTTTTCTTTTTTTTTTTTGGGTCCGGTCCTGGGGCCTGAACTCTGGGCCTGAGCGCTGTCCCTCAGCTCTTCAGCTCAAGGCTAGCACTCTACTACTTGAGCCACAGCGCCACTTCCAGCTTTTTTCTTTTTGCTTATGTGGTGCTGAGGAATCAAACCCAGGGCCTCAGGCATGCAAGGCAAGCGCTCTAAAACTGAGCCACCTTCCCAGCCCCAATGAGTACCTTTCTTATCAAACATTGTTGCCTCCTCCTTTGTTTCCCCTTCCCATCCCTTCCCATCTCCCCCCCCCATATCATCTTTATAATAACAATTTTTTTTTATGTCAGTTGTGAGGCCTGAAATCTGGGCCTGGTGCTGTCCCTCAGCTCTTCAGTCAAGGTTAGTGCTCTACCACTTGAGCCACAGTGCCACTTCTGGCACTCGGCCAGTCCTGAGGCTTGAACTCAAGGACTGGGCACTGTTCCTGAGTTTCTTTTGCTCAAGGCTAGCTCTCTACCACTTGAGCCACAGCGCCCCTACAGGCTTTTCTGTTTATGTGGTACTGAGAAATCAAACCCAGGGCTTCATTCATGCTAGGCAAGCACTCTACCACTAAGCCACATTCCCAGCCCTGAGCTGGGGTCTCTTTGACTCCTAAGGCCCCCAGGGTACCCACCCTTGTTTGGCCATTGGTTTAAGCTTTAGTGTGTGACCTTGGAGACTAGAGTTCCCTAAGCCTCAATTTTCTCCTAGTAAAGTGGTTAAATCAGGCTTTTAGATTCCAGGCCCGAAGTCCAGGATTTCCAAAATAGGTCTGGTTACTCACCATCATATGCAAAATAAAGACACATGGTGAAGGGCAGAGGAGGAGATTTAGTACCCAGCAGCCATGGGGAGACAGCACTTCAGTACATCTCCAGCTGTCTGCAGAGGTGCAGACCTGGCTTTGGGTTAAGTAGGGAGAATCAAGAGAGGAGGTAAGGAAGGTGTGCAGAACTGAACCAGTCATAGGCATGGCCTGGCTCAGTCCTTTTCCTTGGAGGAGATCCAGAGAAGTTTCCACTTTATTATAGGCACAGAACAGGAACAAAGTGGTCTCCTGAGTTTGGAGCTATTTGCTTTAAGATAATCAGAGTGTGCCTTCAACTCATGATGGTTCTCAATGAATCTGGTCTTCTTGGAGCCCATGGTGATTTCAAAGTTGACTACCATAGAGAATAGCTTAGATCAAAAGGCACAGATACAGAGTTGGGGGACTGTTAGTTACTTCATAGGATCCAGCGAAAGCAGCTTCCAAGTTGTCTCTTACAGTAGGAAGTGCAGTAGTCCTGTCCCTCAGAGCTGCCCTGGGTACTGAAGGAAGTAGTGCTTGTGGGGGTGAATGGGGCTGAGTGCACCCTAAGTTTCTTGAACCCACTCATAAGGACACAGTCTGGCACTGGCCTCTGCTCCCTAACGTACTCCCTGATCACTGTCTATGATCTGACCAGGAAGCTGGCCAAGGGCAACACCCACCGAGATCCTGAAGGCAAAGAGCCAACAGGCAGGGACAAAGAACTTTCCACAGCTCACAGTTACTGAGGAACTGACATTCTCTGGGTCTCAATTGGTCTTTCACCCTCCTCTCCTTCCCCCCAAATTTCCATCATGGGTGCTATTTACATTGGAATTCTGCCCAGGACTTCAGGAACTAGGTAATGGTAAGTGGAAAACAAAAGAAAAGTTTTGTTTTCAAAGGTAACATTGGCACCTTTGTGCTCTTGGCTTTTAAAACATGTTGCAAGGCAGCAAGCATCAAAACCAAGTGGCCTTGTGCTTAAGTCGATGGCCAGGGTTTTGTGAGGGCAAAAAAAAAGCTGAGCCACAAAGCTCGAAGTTGAAGAAGATGTGAATTCTCCTTTTGAGAATATCACACTAGGGGCTGGGAAGGTGGCTCAGTGGTAGAGCGCTTGCCTTGCATGCCTGAGGCCCTGGGTTCGATTCCTCAACACCACATAAGCAAAAAGAAAAAAGCCAGAAGTGGCGCTGTGGCTCAAGTGGTAGAGCGCTAGCATTGAGCTGAAGAGCTGAGGGACAGCGCCCAGGCCCAGAGTTCAGGTCCCACAACCGGACACCCCCCCTCCAAAAAAAATAAAAAGAAGATCACACTCAAGGTAGGGTGGTTTGTGGGAGACCTAACTAAGCAGCAGGGACCCCAGGATGTGGGGGAGTTAAGAACATTCTCCACAGAGACAGACCTGGAGAAACAGTTGTATCATCTTGGGAAAGTTGCTACGTGTCTCTGAGTTTCAGATCCATCATTTCTCATTTCAGTTATTGAGAAAATACATGATCTTGGGCTGGGAAGGTGGCTCAGTGGTAGAGCGCTTGCCTTGCATGCTTGAGGCCCTGGGTTTGATTCCTCAGTACCACATAAGCAGAAAAAAAAAAGCCGAAGTGGCACTGTGGCTCAAGTGGTAAAGTGCTAGCCTTGAGCTGAAGAGCTGAGGGACAGCGCCCAGGCCCAGAGTTCAGGCCCCACGACCAGACCTCCCCCCAAAAAACAACAACAACAAAAAACATGGTCTTGTCAGTCATTCTATATGCATAGCTCTTCATACATGTGTGTGTTGGTCGGTCATTGGCGCTTGAACTTAGGGCCTGGGCACTGTCCCTAAGCTTTTTCTCTCAAGGCTTGTGTGTTGCCGCTTGAGCCACAGCTCCACTTCTGGCATTTCTGGTGGTTAATTGGAGGTAAGAGTCTCATGGGCTAAGCTTTTTCACTCAAGGCTTGTGTGTTGCCGCTTGAGCCACAGCTCCACTTCTGGCATTTCTGGTGATTAATTGGAGGTAAGAGTCTCATGGGCTGTCTCGCCCAGGCTAGCTTTGAAGTGCAACCCTAAGATCTCAGTAGTTAGGATGACATGTGGGAGCTACCAGTGGTAATAGTGTCCTGAATTTGCTTCATGAAACAAAGGCACAAACCCCAGCACAGGAATCATGAATGATCTAAGCCAAATAGGCTTTCTCCTCCAAATACTGCTTTCCTGGCAGCTGAGGATGTCCATATCACCCAGGTTTGGCCAACAAACATGAGGGAAAACTTTGCTGGGGCTTCCTGAACAAAACATGTCCTCAGAGGATGGAGCTTTTGCTTCCCCTTTGTTCTGCCCATAGAGTGTGAATGAAGCCTGGGGCTGCAGCAGTGCTTCTGAGACAGCCAGAGTGGGAAAGCCCAGGACATGCATGAGGATGGCTAGCCAAGCGGGGCTGGGATCTGGCTGAGCTGCAGCAATGCTTGAAACCATGGACCTCCAGACTGTATGCAGAATGATTCTTCTCCCTCCTCCTCTTCCTCCTCTTCCTTCTCTTCCTCTTCCTCCTCCTTGTCTTCCTCCTCCTCCTTCTCTTCCTCTTCCTCCCCATCCTCTTCTTCCTCTTCCTCTTCCTCCTCCTCCTTCTCTTCCTCTTCCTCCTCCTCCCCATCCTCCTCTTCTTCTTCCTCCTCTTCTTCTTCCTTCCCTTCCTCTTCTTCCTTCTCCCCATCCTCCTCTTCTTCCTCCTCTTCCTCCTCCTCCTCTTCTTTGTCTTAGTCTTCTTCCTCTCCTCTTTCTCCCTCTCTTCCTCCTCCTCTTTTTTTTGGGGGGGGGGTCCGGTCCTGGGGCCTGAACTCTGGGCCTGGGTGCTGTCCCTCAGCTCTTCAGCTCAAGGCTAACGCTCTACCATTTGAGCCATAGCGCCACTTCCAGCTTTTTTTTTCTTTTTGCTTATGTGGTGCTGAGGAATTGAACCCAGGGCCTCAGGCATGCAAGGTAAGCGCTCTACCACTGAGCCACCTTCCCAGCCCTCTTTTTCTTTCTTTCTTTTCTTTTTTTTTTTTTTTACTGGTCATGGGGCCTAAACTCTGGGCCTGGGCACTATCCCTCAGCTCTTCAGCTCAAGGCTAGTGCTCTACCACTTGAGCCATAGCGCCACTTCCAGATTTTTCTGCTTATGTGGTACTGAAGAATCGAACCCAGGGCCTCATGCATGCAAGGCAAGCGCTCTACCACCGAGCTATCTTCCCAGCCCCTCCTTTTCTTTCCCTCCCTCCCTCCCTCCCTCCCTCCCTCCCTTCTTCCTTCCTTCCTTCCTTCCTTCCCTCCTTCCTTCCTCTTTCTTTTCTTATTCCTGTACTAGGGCTTGAACTCAGGGCCTTAGCTCTGTGGCCACAGATGAGCACTCTATGACTTGGCTCTACCTCCCTTTTTAGTTTTTTTGGTGGTTAATTGGAAATAAAGTCTTATAGACTTTTCTGCCCAGACCAGCTTCAAACCAGAATCCTCAGATCTCAGCCTCCTGAGTAGCTAGGATTAGAATTGTGAGCCACTGATGCTTGGCTTGGATGATTTTTTCCAGTGCCTTTATTTACAGCAATTGGGACCTGTGTGTCCGATCCTTTCAGCTGAAGGACCCCAGTGGTGCCCTTGGCAGCGTGCTGTATGATAGAGGGGGAAGGGGAAAGTGGGAACATGAGGTCCTCACTTGTCTTTGCACTCAGTCGGGAAATGGGAACCTGCTCCCTGAGCAGCTCTTGGAACCTCGAGTATAGAGGAGCCACTGGAGAAACCAAGATCTGCCCTAGCCTGGCAGGAAGCCAGTGAGGCTGGACTAACTTCTGTCCCCACCTCTTCCCTAAGGGTCTCTAGGTTCACTACTGGTTGCCAGTTTTGCCTCCTACTCTGACCTTGGAATAGTGGGAGACACAGTGTAGCAATGTTTGAATCAGATCTGCAGAGATGCTCAGCTGAGGGAGAGCCAGAAAGCAAGGAAGGACAGCTTGTGTGTGACCCAAGCGATTCGTCTTCCTTTATGAATGAAGGCTGCTTGCCACAACTGGCTGGCATGTAAGTTCAGGCTGTGGGTGTTCCAGCTCTGCGAGAATCCACATAAGTCCCGGGCACCGATGGAGATAGGAGGAAGGTGGGGATGAGACTAAGGATGGGACCCCATCTGAATGAGTCAGCTTGATATTTTGGCCTCTACAAATGTCTGTCCAGCTTCAGGGCTTGCAACTATTCTGCACTGGTTTGTGTGTGTGTGTGTGTGTGTGTGTGTGTGTGTGTGTGTGTGTGTGTGTGCTGGGTGTGGAACCCAGGTCCTCACAAATGCCAGGCAAGCACTCTTCCATTGAGGAAGCAAATGCTTACTGCTCAGGATTCTGTTGGAACAATTTCACAACCCATCTCAGGCTGTGTGTGCACGTGTGCATATGCATGTGCATGTGTGTACATATGTGAATGTATGTAAATGCCTGCACATGTATGCATGTGCATGGGTATGTCTGTATGTGTGCAAATGTGTGCACAGGTATGCATGCATACATGCTGTATTCATGTATACATTTGATGCATGCATTGTCACACTTGAGCCTCCTGTTCCAATTCTTTCCCTCTGACCCAGTTCCCGTGCAGATCTCAATAAATTTGCATGATGGCACTCCAAAACTGTAGACACAAGGGACCCTCCCCAGCCAGCTCAGCCTGTGGACATAGCATAAGAAGAAAGCCCATGCTCAACCAACTCTTGAGGAATGGAGGCCTCAAGGAGAAAACCACCCTGTCCCCCTGCTGCCACTAGATAAGCTAGGACAGGTCACCATAAAACCCAAGTCTCAGAGGCAGCTGTCATGGGCTGAGACCTGTCAATCCTGACCCTGTGGGTTGGCCTTTGTGGGGAGCCTATAGATCAGAGGGCTGGGTATGGCTTCTCAGGAGTGGTGGGATTGGATGGCGAGGCTCTGCCACTGCAGGAGACTAGAGATGCACCTGCTCAGCTTCAGCCATGTAGGGCCCTTGCCTTGCTCTATGCTGACTGCTACAGTACCAGTCTACCTGCACTAGCCCAGCAGGCTCCCAGAATTGGATTACTTAGTGAAAAGGCCTACTACTAGGGGCTGGGAATATGGCTTAGTGGTAGAGTGCTTGCCTAGCATGCATGAAGCCCTGGTACCATAAAAATAGAAAAGGCTGGAAGCGGCACTGTGGCTCAAGTAGTAGAGTACTAGCCTTGAACAAAGAAGCCCACTTTTTTTTTTTTTTTTTTTTTTTTGTCAGTTGTGGAGCTTAAACTCTGGGCCTGGGTGCTGTCCTTGAGCTCTTCAGCTCAAGGTAAATGCTCTACCACTTGAGCCATAGCACCACTTCCTGTTTTCTGGTGGTTATTGGAGATAAGAGTCTCACAGACTTTTCCTGCCCAGGCTGGCTTTGAACTGTGATCCTTAGATCTCAGCCTCCTGAGTAGCTAGGATTACAGGTGAAAACCACTGGTGCCAGGTGTGGCACTGGAGTTTGAAGTCAGGGCCTTTTGTCCTCTCTTAGTTTTGTTTTTTTTGTTTTTGGTCAGTCATGGTCTTGAACTCTGGACCACGGCACTGTCCCTCAGCTCTTCAGCTCAAGGAGAGTGCCTTATCACTTGAGTCACGGAGCCACTGCCAGTTTTCTGGTGGTTAATTGGAGGTAAGAGTCTCACAGAGGGCTGGGAAGGTGGCTTAATGGGAGAGTGCTTGCCTATCATGCATGAAGCCCTGGGTTCGATTCCTCAGTACCACATGAAAAGTGAAAAAAAAGAAGTGGTGCTGTGGTTCAAGTGGTAGAGCGCTAGCCTTGAGCACAGAGAGGCTCAGGGACAGTGCCCAGGCCCTGAGTTCAAGCCTTAGGACGGACAAAAAAAAAATGTCTCACAGACTTTCCTGCACAGGCTGGCTTTGAACCTCGATCCTCAGATCTCAGCCTCCTGAGTAGCTAGGATTACAGGCAAGAGCCACTTCCCAGCTCTGTTAATTTAGCTCCCTGTTCCCTGTGGAACCTCAGCAGAGCCCACGCCTGGCAAAACCATGGATGTGACACCCCAGATGGGGTCAGAGGCTGACACCCAGTGTCAGACTCGTGGCTTCTGGGGTCCCCAAGCTAGTCTCCTTCCCTGGGAGACAGCCTGGGGCTGGCAAATGGCCATGTCCTACAAAGGACTCCCAAGCCCACACCCTGCAGGCCCCAGCCTAGCTCTTCCCCTAGAGACAGCCTTGGTGGCCTTGCCTCTACAACACAACACAAAGAGTCTGGGACTCCTGGCAACAAGCACTTCCTGCCAAGCCAGCTCCAAGCCAAACACAGACTGGCCATGCTCAGGTCAAACCAATCTAGTGGCCTTCACCCTCTGCTTCCTGTCCCGGGCCAGGAGCAGACCTGAGCTAGACACGAAGGCCTAAGTCCTCAGCTTTGTTGCATTTTCTGCTTGTAAATCCAACACCTCATTGTGAAAAATCTAAGTATGGAAAGAATTGGTGGTGTTACATATCGTGGATACCTGGTAACATTTACAGTGCTGGCACAGAGGCCCTGGCCACGTGGCCAGGCTTTCCTCCTTTGATGGCTTATCCTGGGTTCAGAAGCTCAGGGAGGTGAGGTGATTTTTTTTCCATGCTTCAAGTCTCAGAGTTCATGTATGGAAACATAATCCCAGTACATCAGTGGTGAGAGATGGGTCTTCACCGCTGCGGATGGACTAATGTCATCATCCAGGGAGTGCTCTGACGTGGACATGGATTGCATCAGGGTTTGGCCTCCTTCCTGCTGGCTCTGGCCTTTACCTCACATACAGTCCCATGGTCATTTCTAAAACTATGTGCATCCCAGTGCACATAGCAGGAAGACAAATGAATTTCATTTTTACTCCCTTCCCCTCCCGTTCCCCCTTTCCCTCTCCCTTTCCCTCTTCTTCTCCCTTCCTACTCCCTCTCCTACTAGTGATTAAGCTGTTGGGGTGTCTCTTGTTTTTTATTTTTATTTTATTTATTTTTTTTGGGTCCAGTCGTGGGGCCTGAACTCTGGGCCTGGGCGCTGTCCCTCAGTTCTTCAGCTCAAGGCTAGCACTCTACCACTTGAGCCACAGCACCACTTCTGGCTTTTTTCGTTTTGCTTATGTGGTACTGAGGAATCGAACCCAGGTCCTCATGCATGCAAGGCAAGCACTCTACCACTGAGCCACCTTCCCAGCCTCTCTTGTTTTTTAGACAAGAATATTACCTCTCAAATCATTCCCCAACCCTCCAAACACCTTTCTGGGTACTGCCCATTACTGTATGTAGCACTGCTGAAGCAGCAAATAGACCAACACAACCCAATACTCAGCCCCTAACAGATCTCAACTTCACAGGCATGGCCCTTGCGTTACCTTACTTGCAAACACGTACATCTCCCTATTTTGTTATTTCCTTTTGCAGTCTTCTGCTGGTGCTGGTGCTTGAACTCAGGATCAGGTCACTGTCCTACCTCTTAAGCCATAGTGCCACTTCTGCCCTCCCCTCCCCTTCTTCCCCGCCCCTCGCCCCTGGTTAACAGTATATAAATAAGTGTTGCATAGATTTTTCTGCCCCAGCTGCCTTTGAACTTCAATCCTCTTCTGAATAGTTAAGATTATAGGCATGAGTCACTAGTGCTTGGCCACATCTGTTTTTCTATTTGCTTTTTGTGTTTTGTTTTTGTCACTCATAGGGTTTGAACTCAGGGTTTGGGTGCTGTCCTTGAGCTTTTCTTTTCTTTCTTTTCTTTTCTTTTTTTTTTTTTTTTTGCAGGTCCTGGGGCTTGAACTCAGGGCCTGGGTACTGTCTCTGAGCTCCTTTTGCTCAAGGCTAGCACTCTACCACTTGAGCCACAGCTCCACTTCCACCTTTTTCTGTTTATGTAGTGCTGAGGAATTGAACCCAGGGCTTTATGTATACTAGGCAAGCACTAAGCCACATTCTCAGCCCCTCCCTGAGCTTTTTGGCTCAAGGCTAGCACTCTACCACTTTGGACTACAGTGCCACTTCCATTTTTCTGGTGTGAATTGGAGATAAAGAGTCTCAAAGACTTTCCTGAATGAGCTGGCTTTGAACTGCAATCCTTAGATGTCAGTTTTGTTTTTTTTTGTTTTTTGTTTTGGTCGGTCGTGGGGCTTGAACTCTGGGCCTGGGCGCTGTCCCTCAGCTCTTCAGCTCAAGGCGAGCGCTCTACCACTTGAGCTACAGCGCCACTTCCGGTTTTCTGGTAGTTTATTGGAGATAGGAGTCTCACGGTCTCTCCTGCCCGGGCTGGCTTTGAACCGCGATCCTCAGATCTCAGCCTCCTGATTAGCTAGGATTACAGGCGTGAGCCACCAGCGCCCGGCTTAGATGTCAGTTTTCTGAGTAGTTGGGATTACAGGCTTGTGCCACTGGTGCCCAGCACATCTGTTGTTTTGAGGTGAGGTGTGGGACCAATTGTTTTCTCAGAATCTAAGCCATCAGCAAGGCCTCCAACCCCTTCCATGCTGGGTCATTATCCCCTAAAGCCATGAGGGTGGAGCAGGTGAGGAACCCTCAGCATGGGCTGCTCTTGTGTCCATGTGACCCCCAGCTTTGGGCATTTGTGGAGCTGACCCTTCCACTTGTTTCAGTGGTAGACTCCCCCCTCCCCGCCCCAGCCTATGTGACCTGGTCTTTAGTACTCTCTTAGCTCTCTGTTATTCCCTCCTCCCTCTTTTGTCCTCTCCTACCTGTCCACTGTGCTCCTCCTCTCCTTTCCATTATCTTGACTTTGACAATGAGGACCCTGAAATCATATGCCAGAAATGAAAAATCAGACAAACTGGACTGCAAAATTACAAACTTTTGTACATCAAAAGATACAAGAGAACACAAAGGTGCAATGCCCTTGTGCATCTGATCATACAAAATAGTATTTATTGAGCTGAGTGCTGGAGGCTCATACCTGTAATCTTGGCTTCTCAGGAGGGTAAGATCAGAGGATCATGGCTCAAAGCCAGCCTGGGCAGGGAAGTCTGTGAGGTTCTTATCTCTAATTAACCACCAGAAAACTGGAAGTGGAGCTGTGGCTCAAACTGATAGAGTACTAGCCTTGAGCAGGAAAGCTCAGGCCCTGAGTTCAAGCCCCATGAGTGACCAAAAAAAGAAAAATCTTGAGAAGTACTCCAGAAAATGGAAACACGGGTTTCTTTTTTGTTGCTGTTTTTGTTTTCTTTGCTTTTTGTCTTGTTTATATGTCTTTGGAGGGTAAGAGGAGGTACAGAAATAGAAGGAAAAACAGTGAACAAATGCAGCAGTGGTACTCACTAGACACTATGTTGAAAAAGAATGATAGAACTTGTGGATGGGAATGGGAAGGGGTGACATTATCCAAAAAGAAATGTGCTCTTTACCTGACTTATGTAACTACAACCCCTCTGTACATCATCTTCATAATAACAATAAAAAAATTTTAAAGACATGAGAATTGGGTACCAGTGACTCAACACATGTAATCCTAGCTACTCAGGAGGCTGAGATTTGAGGATCCCAGTATGAAGCAACTCAGGGAAAGAAAGTCTGTGAGACTCTTATTTCCAATTAACTACCAGAAAACCAGAAGTGGTGCTGTGGCTCAAAGTGGTAGAGCTCTAGCCTTGAGCTCAGGGACAGTGCTCAGGCCTGGGACTAGTACACACACACACACACACACACACACACACACACACACACACACACACACACACACGAAGCCAGAAATAGAGCTGTGGCTCAAGTGGTAAAGCCTTGAGTCACACACAACACACACACACACACACACACACACACACACACACACACACACACACACACACACACACACACACACACACACACAGCCAGAAATAGAGCTGTGGCTCAAGTGGTAAAGCCTTGAGTGAACTAAGCAAAAGTGTGAGGCCCTGAGTTCAAGCTCTGATACTGGCAGAAAAAGGGAAGAAAGGTGGAGAAAGAAATAGAGAGAGAGAGAGAGAAGGAAGGAAGGAAAGAAAGAAGGAAGGAAAGAAGGCAGGCAGGCAGGAAGAAAGGTAGGCAGGAAGGAAGGGAAGGAGGGAAAGAGGTAGGGAGGGAATCACACTTGAGTCATAGCTCCATTCCAGCTTTCTGTGGTTAACTGGACTTTCTGCCCTGGCTGGCATTGAATTGC
This sequence comes from Dipodomys merriami, assembly GCF_024711535.1. Lineage (NCBI taxonomy): Eukaryota > Metazoa > Chordata > Mammalia > Rodentia > Heteromyidae > Dipodomys > Dipodomys merriami. The sequence goes on along the minus strand of NW_027206168.1, from coordinate 6,990,187 downwards.
CATCCTCAGCTCTTAGCCTTCTAAGTAGCAAGGATTACAGGTGTGAGCCTCCGTACCTGGCCATATCTGACTTTTTTTTTTTCAGTCGTGGGGCTTGAACTCTGAGTCTGGGCGCTGTCCCTGAGTGTTAGCAAATTGAATCCCTTCCTATAGCCTAGTCTATTCCTTCCCTTCTGTACAGCTTAGCATGCTCCCTTCCTAGGCAACACCAGGCCCCTGTAGTAAAGGCAGTAAATAATCAACTTCCAACCCCCTTGGAATGGGACTTCTCTGGGGGCAGCTACCACCTATAAGGCAACAAGAGCCCCTTAGAGTGACCTTCAGGTCTGGGCAGCTGCGGGACCCCTTATCTACTATTTGGACAGCAGCCACAAATCCTAGTCCACCATGATGAAGCCCCTGGCCTACACATCCACACCAGTGTTTCCGCCTCCTAGACCTTGTTAGCCCCTCCTAAACCTCCTAGGCTATATAGGTCACCCAGACAATAGCCTGTGCTTCTTCTCATTCCTCTCTTGCGAGAAGGAGTCTTGCCAGCCCCTTTCCTCAGCAATAAACCTTTCTTTGTTCTCTGTACAAGGATATCTGCGTGGTTCTCTGGCAAAGTCTAATTAATCTTAATTTGCTAAGACTGAGCTCTTCGTTCAGGCAAGCACTCTACCACTTGAACCACAATGCCACTTCCGGTTTTCAGGTAGTTAATTGGAGATAAGAGTCTCAGGGCCTTTCCTGCCCGGGCTGGCTTTGAACAGCAATTCTCAGATCTCAGCCTCCTTTGTAGCCAGGATTACAGGTGTGAGCAACAAGTGCCTGGCTCACTTCTGACTTTTTGCTAGTTAACTGGAGATAAAAGTCTTATGGACTTCTCTGCCTTGGCTGGCTTTGAACCACGATTTCTCTTCTTCCAGAAATCTCATCAGAGTGAATTTTTTTTCCTCCATAGTTACAATAAAAGTCCTGAGACTTAATTTCATTGAGATGTCTAGGGTTACCTGTCCATCCATGGCCAATCACTGCAGCTAGAGAATGGAAGGCTTTGATTGGGCTAGGCCTGTGTCACATGGTACTCTTCCCCTCTCCACCACTGGGGTTTGAACTGAGGGCCTGTCACTCAGCTGGCACTCTACATACACCTTCACCTAGAGGTGACCCAACCCAGATTTTTGCTGGTTAATTAGATGGCCCGGTGACACTGAACCATGATCCTCCATGTCTCAGCCTCTTGAGTAGCTAGAATTACAAGTGTGAGTACCAGCATCTGGCCACTTGCAAGAACAGAGGCTCTTCTTACAATGCTTATAAACAGCAGAGTACATACACAGGCCTGGACACTTTGCTCGGCATGGAGAGGGCTTTTGTTGGGGGCAGGATACCTAGGGTTGAGGGTGGCCTCAGCCCAGCATTCAGGTCTGGTGAGAAGCAGGCAGCTCCTGTTTGTTCTAAACCCTCAGTGCTTCTCAGGCAACATGGAAAAAATACAATTTCCCAAGCAGGAAACTGACCACATATTCCAGCCTGGAGCCCAGAAAGCCAAACCCTGCAATGAACTTAAAAACAAAACTTGAAAAAGGCAACTCTCACAATAGAATATTTTTTTAAAATCTTTTTTTCCTTTTTATTATACAAGTATGACACACAGAAAACATTCAAAGTACTAATAAGGACAACATTTTCCATAAACTCAGCACCAATGATGACCAATATGATATTTTACTGTAAATTTTGTCAGATTTTTCTCTATGGGCAACAAAGTTTATTTTACATTGACACAATTTGTCACTTTGTGATATGTTGTGAATGTAAGGGTTGTTGAAAGGAGACCACCACGTGGTCCAGGCAGAAGAGGGTTTATTGGGAGAACCAAACCTGCACCAGATGTAGGTGTGCAGAGAGAGAACTAATGCTGGAGAGAGATTTTATATAGGGGAGGGTGAGGAGGAGGAGGAGGAGGAGGAGGAGGAGGAGGAGGAGGAGGAGGAGGAGGAGGAGGAGGAGGAGGAGGAGGAGGAGGAGGAGGAGGAGGAGGAGGAGGAGGAGGAGGAGGAGGAGGAGGAGGAGGAGGAGGAGGAGGAGGAGGAGGAGGAGGAGGAGGAGGAGGAGGAGGAGGAGGAGGAGGAGGAGGAGGAGGAGGAGGAGGAGGAGGAGGAGGAGGAGGGAGGAGGAGGAGGTGGTGGTGTGCCTGGAGAGGATGAGGAAGTGACCTCAGAGCTTGGGAAACCTCCACTGCTCCCAGCTGTGCCAGTTACCTGGATTATAGGTACTAGGTAGAGACTTCTAGGGAGGGCCACATGCAGTCATGCACTGAGAGAGAACAAAGGGGGAGGGGTCTACTAGAGATTTCACAAGGAGAGAAAACAAAGGGAAGGGGCCATATTTCCTGAGTATACCTAACATTCCAGCCTTTTGATAGTTATAAAGAGATGCTGATTCTGCCTGGCTACTTCCTGCTGGCAAGGGGCACTAGTAAAAGGGGTAAAAGGTAGAGATGTCATCCAGTCTGGGAGAAGGCAGCAGTAACAGTTCCTTGATGAATGTGGGTGTACAATACAGATTTGATCCATTGCAGCATTTATAGTCAGACCCATAGAGGGATAAATAACTCTTACAAGTATTTATTGCACAAACTTAATAACTTACTCTTTTTTTTTCTTTTTATAACTTACTCTTAATAAGTTTCAGGTAAAAACTTAAAAACTATTTCTAATGACCTCCTTGTTGCTTCAACTGGAAATAAAAAGGTGGCAATTGGCAAAAACTCTCATTTAATCTGTCAGTCATCTCCTTCTTCCAACGTGGGACTCATGTCAACTGGGACATACCATTCTAGCAATGAGAAAAAATGCCAACTGGGACATCCCATCCTAGCAATGAGTAAATGGGACAGCATTCCAGCAAGAAGAGATCTCTTAGATCCACCAGGACAGAGCTAGTCCTGGCAATGAGGGTCTACCCAGAGGCAGTTGGGGAAAACTACACAGATAAGAGGGGATGGTGGACTGGGAAGGTGGCTCAGTGGTAGAGTGCTTGCCTTTCATGCATGAGACACTGGGTTTGACTCCTCAGCACCACATAAACAAAATTCTGGAAGTGGCACTGTGGCTCAAAGTGGTAGAGTGCTATCCTGGAGCTGAAGAGCTGAGGGACAGTACTCAGACTCAGAGTTCAGGCCCCATGACTGACAAAAAAAAAGGGGGGGGGATGGTGTTAGATCCTAAATGGAGTCACTTTGTGCTTACCCTTTCAAAATTAACCAGGACCAGGTCAAAAGAAAATAGTTAATAAGCATGCCTATCTAATGTCCATACCTGTCTTCTAATTGGACAAGAACTTAAAATTCTTGCCTTTGCTACTTGCTATTATAGTGGGTCTCCCATCCATATGCTATAATCTGGACATCTATAATCCAGACATCTCTAGTCCAACTACAGGCAAGGATTAAGGCCTCCTACTACTCCCTTCTGACTGGTTATTATTTTTTTAGGGTGGGGGGGGTTCAGTCGTGGGGCCTGAACTCTGGGCCTGGGCACTGTCCCTCAGCTCTTCAGCTCAAGGCTAGCTCTCTACCACTTGAGCCACAGTGCCACTTCCAGGTTTTTTCTTTTTGCTTATGTGGTGCTGAGGAATCCAACCCAGGGCCTCAGGCATGCAAGGCAAGCGCTCTACCACTGAGCCACCTTCCCAGCTCCTGACTGGTTATTCTTAACTGGTCTACCATGCTTTCCCCTACCCAGGCACCAGCACTCTGCTCACTTCCACCTTATGGTAGTGAATTAGAGATAAGTGTCTCACAAACATTCCTGCCTAGGCTGGTCAACCAAAATCTCAGATCTCAGCCTTCTCAACATAGCTAGGATTGTAAGTGTAAACCACCAGTATCCAGCTGTTCTAGGGATTTTTGAACAGAATTGACAACTTGCTGTCTTTCCCAGTACCATTATGCCTGGCTACAACTCTGTGTGTGTGTGTGTGTGTGTGTGTGTGTGTGTGTGTGTGTGCACATGTGCACTTGTGCTGGTATTGGGTCTTGAACTCGGGGCCTGGCAGTCTCCCTGAGCTATTTTGCTTAAGGCTGACAGTCTACCACTTGACCCACACCTCTATTTCTGGCTTTTTCTGGTTAATTGTAGATAAGAGTCTCTAGGATTTGTCTTCCTGGGCTGGTTTCAAACCCATAATCTTCATCTCATTCCAAGTAGCTAGGATTACAAGTGTGAGTCACTGGTGCCTGGCTACAACTGTGTGTGTGTGCATGTGCATGGGGCTTGAATTCAGGGTCTGGGCTAAAGGTTAGCACTCATCACTTGAGCTACACCTCCACTTCTAGCTTTTTCTTTTTGTGTGTTATTAGTTGGAAATAGGAGTCTCAGGGACTTTCCTGCCTGGGCTTCAAACCTCAATCTTCAGATCTTAGCCCCCGGAATAGCTAGGATTACAGGCTTGAGCCATTGGTGCCTGGCAACAATTGATTTTTATGTATCTTGCAACTTTGATGAACTCATTTGTGTTTTAGTGGTTTTCTTTTTGCTAAAGGATTTGGCATGTACAAGATCATATCATTGAAAATAGTTTTGCTTCTTGCTTTTCAAACTGGATGGCAATAGCATCTTTTTCTTGCCTAATTGCTCAGACTAGAATTACCTACACAATGTTGAGAAGTGGTGTGCATAAACATCCTAATGCAGCTCCTGATTTGGGAACTCACCCTCTTACCTGTTTTGTGATTGTAGTGGGCTTTTCAGAGATAACTGTTTTTGTTTTTGTTTTTTTGGGTCCAGTCGTGGGCTTGAACTCTGGGCCTGGGCGCTGTACCTCAGCTCTTCAGCTCAAGGCTAGCACTCTACCATTTGAGCCACAGCGCCACTTCCGGCTTTTTTCTTTTTGCTTATGTGGTGCTGAGGAATCGAACCCAGGGCCTCATGCATGCAAGGCAAGCGCTCTACCACTGAGCCACCTTCCCAGCCCTTCAGAGATAACTGTACAAGGTCCCTTTTTCCCCCTAGTTTTTTGAATTTCTTCATCACGGACAGGTTTTGGATCTTGTCAAGTGCTTTGTCTGCATGCCCTGTGAGGTTCCCCACTGCCCCACATTGATATGGTATATCATGTTAACTGATTTTTAGACATTAAACCTACCTTGTGTTCCCATGGTAAGCCTTGGTGTCACTTTACTATGGACTTGGCATCCATGTTCAGAGATGTCCCACTGTGGTTCCTTCACTTATGGTATCTTCATCTGGTTTTGGTGCCAGAGAGCTTCTATTTAGTCTATGCTGGCTTTGAACGCATGATCCCCCTGCTTTCCTTTCCCCAAACCTCCCACAGTGTGTTAGCCTTCTTACTGGGGATGGCCTATGGAGAAAAGGTGCACACTGCAGAGTTTACCCATCACAACTCCTTTTGAGCAGGTAGATCTGGACATTTGCCATCTGCAAAAACTTGAATTCATTGAGCAGGGATGGGAGAGTAGGTGAGAAACACCAACTGGATGAGCAAATATCCACGACAGGGCCAGGTCGGATGTGGGTCTGAGAGCTTGGATTTTCAACTAGCTCTTTGATGAAGGCCGAATACTGGGGATACTGCAGAGTTTGGGTGACTTGGTGAGTGGATGAGTGTTTATGCCTGGCTGTGGCTCTGGAGCTGGGAATTTGAGTCAGGCTTGTCTAGCTTTGTCTCCTGTGCTTAGACATAAATAGCTTCTGTGTATTTTTTCAATACTGGGGATTGAACTTGGGGCCTCGCAAGCCAAGCCTCTTGCCTGTTTTTGCTTTGGTTATTTTTGAGGTAGGGTCTTGTTTTATGTCCAGGCTAGCCTGGGTTGCAGTCTTCCTTCTACTTCCCATTGGCTTTGGAAATGACAGACACACAGCCACTGCATTTCCTCTGTAGCTTCGATAACAGGAATATTTCACCATGGCCAGCCACTGAGGTTCAGTGAGATTGGCCTCAGCAATGGTAGGGGAGATGGCTGTACCCCAGAAGATTTTGGGGGCTTTTGAGAGGACATGGGACAAATGAGTCTCAAATGCTAGTTAGACTCCTCTTTTGTCTCTAACTTCCAAGGTAATCAGTCCTTGGCTGCAGGTAAGAATCTGAGGGGCAGAGGTAAATCAGAGACATAAGAGAAGAAGCCTTGAGACTGAAGGCTGGCAACGGGTTCCCCTACAGTCACAGCAACGTCCAGAAGCTGGCAAGAGGGAAACAACATGAGACAACGTGAGAAGAGGAGCAGGTCCAACTATGAGGCCCTGGTCTCCTTGCTCTCCGCCAGCTGCAGTGGGACTGAAGGGTCTGGCTGGAGAAGGGGGCAGGCACTCAGGCACCATCTATATGTGCAAGCCTCAGGAACACTGTGCAGAGAGCCTGGGCTGCACCAGGGCCTGGCCTGGTTGAGGAAGGGTGCGGGGAGAGGACTTCAAGGACAATTCAGAAACACAACATGGGGGAAAAGTGACTTTGTGACTCCCATCAACCTGTGGCCCGGGAACTCTACACATGATATGGGCAGGGCTGGGCAGAAACTCCAAGTATAATCTTCACATGAAAAAGGGAAGGAGGAAGAGCAAAAAGTCCACATACAGGTATATATTTTTATATAGAATTTATACAATATATTTCTCTTCATTTGCATATTTTATCCACAACATCCTTTTTACAGGCTGAACTCTCTCAGCTCATATAATCAAAATTTTTTCTTTCAACCAAATAAGAAAAATTCAAAATCGTAAACCCGTAAGAAAACAAATTAAAAAGAATGATGAAAATAAGTCACTCCTCTCATTAGGAACAGTGTCTGTACAATGCATATGATTGGAAACAGAATTTCTTTATAGGTTAGGCACATGTTTCCATGACATAGTATTCCTGCCAGTTCTGTCTCATTCTAGGCAGTCTTGTCTAAGGGTCAAGGGGATCCAGCTGCCCAGGGATGGGTCCCGACTCAGCAGCACCTCCCAGTGGCCAGGGGCAGAGGCAGCAGTGGGCTGGGAGGCCAGGTAAGGAAGAGCCCTGCCAGACAGCAGCAGAGTGGCACATAAAAGGAAAAACTCAGGTTTGTTCTATGCAGACTGAAGCAGAGACCAAATTGGATGGGCAGTGAACTGAGAGAAACTAGGAAATCCGTGTCTATTTACATTTGCTCCTTCTGATGGGAGGGTGGAGGGGTGGAGGGCCACATTCTCCTCATCAGTCTTTCAGCTGCTGTTTGTCAGTCAATGAGCCTCGGCCCACAGTGTTTACTGTTGGTTTTGTGCCAGTCCTGGGGCTTGAACTCAGGGTCTGGACACTGTCCCTGAGCTTTGGTACTCAAGGCTAACACTTTACCACATGAGCCATGCTCAACTTTTGGCTTTTTGTAGTTAATTGGAGATGAGTCTTATGGACTTTCCTGCTGGCTTTGAACTGCAATCCTCAGATCTCAGCCTCCTGAGTAGCTAGTACAGGCGTGAGCCATGGGTGCCTGGGTCACAGTGGGGTTTTTTACCCAAGCACTGAGATTCAATCTGACCCCTGTCTTGGGATTCTGAACCTTCTCTGAGGTGTAGGCAGCTTGCAAAGCAAGGGCAGGCTGGGAAAGGGCCAGGTGTGGGAAAGGGGCTTCCCCTTGGCTAGTAACCTATCAACTCCCCTTGACATTAGGGCAGTCGGTAGTGTGCCACCATCCCATTTCTTGTTGTCTCTTTGCATCCCACCCCCTCCCACTCTGTGGCCATTTCCCCACACCTAGAGCTTCAGCTGAGAACTTAACTCTAGGGCTGTGCAAGTAACCTCCTGAGCCAGAAGGCACGACATCCTTGCAGAAAGGTGCTCCAAGACTTGCAGACTCAGGCTCTGCCTATCTAGACTCCCCTGCAGTCCCCTGAACCTCTTCAGAGACCAAGGGGCATACTAGAGCTTTCCTTGGGTTTAGTCCTATGAGGTGCCTCTAGCCCAGGGCCCTGCTCTTAAAAAGCAGCTACTTCAGGCATCTTTGTTCTCATGAGTTCCCACTGAGCTGGCCGTGGCCCACATGACAACCCTGTCTCACATGCTAACACATGGCTCTAGAAAGTGGATGATCATCAGCACAGGATGAGGCTAAAGTCACACAGAAAAAATATGAAACAGCATCCACTAGAACTCATATCATTATTGCTAGAAGATGACAGTCAGGTCTACCTAGGGTGATGGGTGGGAAGGACCACCCTTTAAGTAGAAATAAAGCCAGGTAGGTTTTTATTCTTAAAGTGAAATCTTTTTGGAGAGCCTGATATTGCAGGTGCTGATGCTGCAAAGTTCTTCCAGCTCCACTGCTTTCACTCATCAGCTTGTCCCTGGCATTCCCTGGAGGCCCACTCAGAGAGTGTGCTTCTCTTCTAAAAGCAGGAGGTGGAAACCAACACATGTTAAAACAACTGAAAGAAATCACTACTGTTCCGGGAGCACAGTGTGGGTGGGCGTGCAGGGTGGCCCGCTGGCTGTGCCCAGCGGGCAACTTGCTCTCATGAGGCATTCTCCAGGATGGCTGGGCACTCAGGGAGCTAGCTGGTATGTGTCCCATTCTGAATGCAGAGGGGCTGGTGCTGGCCAGGAGGGGCTGCACTGGCTGTGGTTTGGTTTGGATTTCCTAATCTCACAAATTTAAAGCAAAGGTATAGTCTCTCCCGCCCCCCAGCCAGCCCACTGTGGCTGTGCCTCTCATTGCCAGAGTGGCTTCTGGCAGGTGGTGCCTTCCTCCACACTATCCACTGACAGAAAGTACAGGCATCTCCAGCTTAGAGGAGACAGAACCTTCCAGCAAGGCTGCTTCCAGGTCTTCTGCACTGTTGCTCCATAGGGGCGACCCTGGAGGAGGCTGGTCTCTGAGCAAGTTTTCCAAATGCCTCCTGCAGGTCCTTTCTGAGTCATTCTGCACTTTGCTTTTTCTCATGTGTGACAATCCATACATGATAAGCCTGTGCACGAGTTCTTAGAGACACAGTGCTTGGCATAGGATGAGAACAGGAGTGAGCTCAAATAGAGCTGGGCACTGAAGCCGCAGGAATTTTTTTCTCAGTGAGGCTGGAGGTTGGAGGTCTAGCTTTGAACCCCTGTGGACAGATTATCAAGTCCATGAACATCACAGCCACAGTGAGGTTAACACTCGACATTCCAGAGGTGGGTGGCCTTGTTTGGGTAGTTGATGGCCAGGCTGATGGCAGCAACATTCTGCAGAGCCTGTGGAAGAGAACAGCCAGCATCAGGCGCTATTCACTCACTCAAACACCAGTGAACAAGACCCTCTGCTGAGCACTGAGGGAGCAGGGACGGAGCTCTGAAGGACGCTACATGCAGACCCTCACCTGGAGAACTACAGAACAGAGATGAGAGATGCCAGCTAGCTAAACCATAGGAAAACCTCAGAGGTGAGGTATAAATCATCAGTGCCCACAGCAGTGTCATGCTGGGAAATAGGGAACACTATCTGCTGGGGGCTCTGGGAAAGTTTTTTAGGTGCAGAGGGGAAGATTATAGCACAAACAGGAGACGGAAGTAGTGGTAGGAAAGTAGGGACCTTGGAAGGCAGGCTGAGTAGAGGGAGTGGGAGAAAGGAGGACACCAGGTAGAGGAATGTTGGGGAATGATACAGATAGACTGAAGGAGTTAGTAGAAAGGGAAACTGGACCTGGGAACAGGCATGGAGGTCAAGCCCATGGGAAAGCTGCTATGTTGATTCCCAGTGCCAAGAGTTGTCAAACATCAATGAAACCGGGGGAGGTAGCAGCAGTGCTAGCAGGAGGCTGTTAGTGGGGCAGTGAGTGTTCAACCAGTCTATACAGGTCTCAGCTTTCTGCAGGCTCCTCTGTCTTTGCTTGGGGAATCCCACTTCTGAGCTGATGCTCCTAACCCAGGACTGGAGGCCCTGTCTTCCAGGGACACTGTGTACTCAGAACTTTCCACAGACAGAAGCCCTGCTCTGTGGAGATGTCCCAGCTGGATGCCCATGCAAGGCCTCCATGTCCCCATCTGCTGTGGGGCTTAAGTAGACACCACAGTACTCAGAGTCTGTGAACCCAAGATTCACCAAAGGACAATACATCACAGATTTGCGTTTCACTGTACCTGTCTCCCAAGTGCCTGGGGAGCTCTATGGAGCCAGTGTGGTAGCACACGTGAGAGTAGGGGCACACATGAGGATCCAGATACCTTCCACTGAGTCAAACAATAGAAAGCTGACAAAATGGGACTCAGGGCCACTACACTCAGTAGTTTGTTTTGAAAAAAGTTTTTTTTTTTTTTTTTCACAAAACATGTTAAGATGAAATGTGTTGGTCTGGGAAGGTGGCTCAGTGGTAGAGCGCTTGCCTTGCATGCCTGAGGCCTTGGGTTCGATTCCTTAGCACCACATAAGCAAAAAAGAAAAAAAAGCCAGAAGTGGTGCTGTGGCTCAAGTGGTAGAGCGCTAGCCTTGAGCTGAAGAGCTGAGGGACAGTGCCCAGGCCCAGAGTTTAGGACCCCCCCGCCAAAAAAAAAAAGATGAAATGTGTTTACTACACTTTTGAAAATGAATTGATAAATGGTTAAGCTTTTTTAGTTTCTTATTTTAATTTCTGTATTTGAAATCTAGTACTTTCTAATGGTACTTACTGAGGTAGATAATGTACAAGACCAAAAGCTCTCTTAGATCCTTGATAATATAAAAGTGTGACAGGCCCTGAGACCAAACAGCTGTCAGAAAAGGAGTTTTCCAACCAAGCAGTAACATCCAAAAATATCTGAAGTGTAACTCTATGGAAACTTTAGAGATCAGCCAAACTAAATTTAAGACACTGGTTGTTTTGGTTTTAAAGACACAAATTCTTGCGTCTTCTGACCCTACAATTTAATATGAGTGACCGTGTTATAAATGGAGCTCGCCGGCTCTCTGAGCACCAGAAGGAAGTGAGTGAATTGAAACTGGGCTCTGTAATCTCTGAGAGGGTCTGTATTCATCAAGCAACACACACTATCCTGGCAACAGCAAGATGCTGCTGCCTGTGAAGTAAGGAGACTGGGTCTAAGCAATATGCCTGGTCCTTCTGGCCATCCTGTTGCCTTGCTGGGTGGAAGGGGCTTTCTACTCAGCTCTTCAGAGGTCTAGAGGTGAGAGAGGCCATTCACTGAATTATAGATGTCATGTTCTTTAGCCTCAGGAGAGCTTTCAGTTTCCCCTAAATGGTTTGAGTTTGAGGTGTATTCCCTATATGGAAAGTTTAAGCTGACCCCTGAGCTACTCCCTTAGATGGAAAGTTCTGCTTTCACCTGAGTATTCCTATATAAGGTCTGCTTTTGCTAGAGCTTGGTCTTTACCCCAAGCATGTGATTTTTGTCTTTAAAAGCTTGGTTCAAGCTCTGTTAGGGGCTGCAGGTCTTTGAGATAGGAGTCTACCTGCAGATGCTGACTCTCCAATAAAGACTTCCAATTCAACCTCTCAAAAATGTGGCTTGTTTCTTGTTGACTGAATTCTCATACAACACCTGCTACAAGATGGCCCAGGTGGCCAGCTCTGCAGATGTGAGTGGGTTACCTGGGCTGCACAGCGAAGAAGGTGGTCATCAGTGGTTAAGGCTAGCAGGTACTCCTGCAGCAAGCCAAGCTCCTGTGGAGAGAACACCAGTTCTATGAGCAAAGGATGCTGGCAGACCTGGGAAAAGGGAACCATCTAAGGGATAAGCAAGACCTGCCTACCTGGCCTTCTTGGCCCCACTCATTCTAGAGCTATAAAAGAGCCTGAGGGCTGACACTGCTCTGTCCAACCACAGGGTAGAAGGGAGGACCACTCTCCTAAGGCTAGTCTGCTCTGGTTTGACTGAGGAGGATAAACCGAAAGATCTGTGAAAGGTCTCTTTCATCTTACATGCTCAATGAGTCTATTGTGCTGAGAGGAATACAAAGGAGAAGGAAGAGGAACCATCCATTTGATTTTCCAAAGCTTTCTATGGTCTAGGGCTGGTCCAAGGTGGTTTTCTCCCCACTTTGGCTTTAGGCCTGACAAAATAAGCAAGTTTTGTACTAGCCTGAGGGATTCCCAGGGCTGACAGGAGGGCAAGCTTGTAGACCTAGCTTGTCCAGACACCAGGGCTCTAGACTAAGCTATGACCCAAGTCCTGTGCTGGACAGCAAGGGCAAAAGCACATGGTGGCACCATCCTCCCCACCCAAACTTGGAGTGAGAGATGGATAGTGACTTCACCTGGGCACGGTTCTCGGTGACAAAAAAAAGCTCAGTGAGGGCCCGATGCAGGGGGAGCAGGATGCCAGGCTGTGTCACGTCCTCAAACAGGCTGTACTCCATGTGGGTAAACAGCAACCACAGCGGCTTCAACAGTGCCAGGTCACAAAGGTCACTGTGGGAGGAGTCCAGGATAGGTCAGCTTACTAAGGACTGGGGTAGCCATCAAAGCTGCTCACATCCTCCCTGTCCAGAATAGCCATCATAAAACAGCCCCCAAGACTATTCACACCTGTAATCCTAGCTACTCAGGAGGTTGATTTCTGAGGATTGTCATTCAAAGCCAGCCTAGGCAAGAAAGTTCATGAGATTATCTCCAATCAATTAAGAACCAATAAAACTAGAAGTGAGGCTGTGGCTCAAGTGGTAGAGCACTAGTCTTGAACAAAGAAAGCTTAGGGATAGATAATACTCAGACCCTGAGTTCAAGCCCAGGACCAACACACACACTCTCTCTCTCTCTCCTCCCCCCCTTCCCCCCCTCCTACAGCAAGGAGAGAGTAGAGCCTAAACTTCAAAGCTAACTCTTAAGGAACCTAAAGGACCTGAAGTATGTTCATAGAAATTACTGTTTACTTTTATTTTTTTATTTATTTTTATTTTTATTTTTTTTTTGGTCCAGTCATGGGGCCTGAACTCTGGGCATGGGCGCTGTCCCTCAGCTCTTCAGCTCAAGGCTAGCACTCTACCACTTGAGCCACAGCGCCACTTCCGGCTTTTTTCTTTTTTGCTTATGTGGTGCTGAGGAATCGAACCCAGGGCCTCGAGCATGCAAGGCAAGCACTCTACCACTGAGCCACCTTCCCAGCCCCTACTGTTTACTTTTAAAAATGGTTCTTATGGGAGCTGGGAAGGTGGCTTAATGATAGAGTTCCTCTCCCTGCCCTGTTTCCAGCTAGGGGCTGACTTTTATAGCCATCACATTCTCTTCCTGACTGGAATAATCCTTTCTTTTACTTCTTTAGTTTGTGCTGGACCTGGGGCTTGAAGCTGTCCCTGAGCTTTTTTGCTCAAAGCTAACCTTCTATCATTAGAACCAGCTCCACTTTTGGCTTTTTGGTAGTTAATTGGAGATAAGTTTCATGGACTTTCCTGCCCCAGCTGACTTTGAACTATGGTCTTCAGATCTCAGCCTCCTGAGTAGCTAGGATTACAGACAGGAGCCATTGTGACTGGCTAAGCCCTTTACTTACTTACTTATATATTTATTTTTGTTGGTCAAAAGGCCTGAACTCTGTCCCTCAGCTCTTCAGCTCAAGGCTAGCACTCTACTACTTGAGCAGTTGCCACTTCCGACTCTTTCTGCTTATGTGGTGCTGAGGAATTGAACCCAGGGCCTCATCCATGCAAGGCAAGCACTCTACCACTGAGCCACCTTCCCAGCCCTAAGCCCTTTATTTTTAAGAGCAATTCCATATTATATGAGATTACTTTTTAAATTTTTTTTTAATTTTTAGCAAAGATGGATTTTAGTATAACAGTAGGGAGAAATGGAAAAAGAGAAACAGTTCCTTGTCCCATGTAGGAAATATGGGTTAAAGATTCCAACTTAAAACTAGGGCTTTATGTTTGATAGGCAGGTACTTTACTGCTTCAGCCATACCTTCAGCCCAAGAAGGTAACTTTTTATTTTGTCCATCCTACTTTGATTACCATTCTGTGTATATGCCTTAAAAATTCAGGAAAGAGCCACGAACTGTGGCTTATACCTATATTCCTAACTACTTAGGAGCTGAGATCTGAAGACTGAACTATACATGAAGACCCTACCTCAAAACAAAACAAGATGGTCTCCAAGGTGAACAAGTAAGCTGAAAGATTTATATAATTAGATGATTACATATATAAATCTATAATAAACTACAGTCTTTTCTGTTTGTGCTAGTAGTAGGGCCTCACTGCTCTTGCTTAGAGCTGGCACTCTACCACTTGAGTTACACCTTCATCTCTGGCATGCATCAGGAACTTTTTTTATTTTTTCTGGTTCTGGAGCTTGAACTCAGGGCCTGGGCACTGTCCTTGAGTCTCTCTGTGCTAAAGGCTAGCACTCTACTACTTGAGCCACAGCGCTACTTCTGGCTTTTCCTTTTTATGTGGTACTGAGGAATTGAAGCCAGGGATTCATGTGTTAAGCAAGCACTTTTTTTGGTCAGTCATGGGGCCTGAACTCTGGGCCTGGGTGCTATCTCTAAGCTCTTCAGTTCAAGGGGAGCACTCTACCACTTGAGCCACAGCGCCACTTCTGATTATAGAAGCAGTCTGGAAAGAGGGCTTCCATTGCTCATTTTTTCTTTCTTTCTTTTGTTTGTTTTTTTTAGTTGTGGGCCTTGAATTCTGGGCTTGGGCACTGTCCCTGAGCTATTCAGCTCAAGACGAATGCTTTACCACTTGTGCCACTTCCTAGACAAGCATTCTACCGCTAAGCCACATTCCCAGTCCCTATCACTAACTTTTCTACCTGGTCTGGCTTAGAACTGTAATCCTCAGATCTCAGCCTCCTGAGTAGCTAGGACTATAGGCGTGAGCCACCAGTGCCTGGCTAAAACTAAAATCTTTTTTTTTTTTTTTTTTTGGTCCAGTCGTGGGGCCTGAACTCTGGGCCTGGGTGCTGTCCCTGAGCTCTTCAGCTCAAGGCTAGCGCTCTACCACTTGAGCCACAGCGCCACTTCCAGCTTTTTTCTTATGTGGTGCTGAGGAATCGAACCCAGGGCCTCAGGCATGCAAGGCAAGCGCTCTACCACTGAGCCACCTTCACAGCCCTAAAACTAAAATCTTTAAGGCAGTATGATGTTGCACAAGGATCACCAAAAGACCAAAGGAAGAAAAGGAACCAAGACAGACTCATATACACATATGGAGAGCTGTTATGAGAGTGGTGAGGGAAACAGTGGAGATCCAAAGGGAAAACTAACTGGTCCTTCACTTCATAAGATACACTAAATTCATCCTGGGTAGATTATAGAATTAAGTGTAAAAGGAAAAACAATTAAATTTCTTAAAGCTAACATAGGAGATATCTTCATAACTTTCAAAATTGTTTAAACAGGATACAAAAACATTAACATAAAGAAAATGATGAACTGGAAAACATTAAAATTACAGCTGTTCCTGGGTGCTGGTGGCTCATCCCTGTAATCCTAGCTACTAAGGCGGCTGAGATCTGAGGATCTTGATTTAAAACCAGCCCAGGCAGGAGAATCTGTGAGAATCTTAATCTCCAATTAACCACTAGAGAACTGGAACTAGAGCTGTGGCTCAAAGTGGTAAGGCACTAGCCTTGAGCAAAAGAGCTCAGAGACAGTGCCCAGGCTGAGTTTAAGCCTCACAACCAACAAAAACAAAATTAACTGTCTTCTCATCTGACATCATAAACTGTGAACTGGGTGGAAAAAGACCACTGCTACCACCTACCTGATGTGGGACTCAAGACACAGGACACAACCTACCTGTGTGTGCAGCATCGCACAATCCTCAGCAGTAAATGGATGGCCTTTAGTCTCTGATGACCAGTCTGGCGGCAGGCTACGCCCACCAGCCATTCCCAAATTTTGGCCAATGGGAGGTGAGGTACAACCCTTTCTTCTGATAACATCTGCTTCAAAATCTCGAATCCTAGCCAACCCACCCACAAAAGACAGATATTTTAAAAACAGGTCTAACAATTGTGCTTATCGAGAATTATACATTTTTAATTGTTCAAATTTTAGCAAGTAGGATAAAATAATTGTGATCATTTAAATTCTGGCTGAAACTAAGCCTCTTGTAAAAATAACACAGGAAAAACATTCTCATTTTTCTATTTTTGAAAAATACCGCAGCAAATTTTAAGAGAAACATGCAACCCTTTTCAGATCATGATGGATGGCTCTTTTATCTGACCATTCAAGTTTACAATTAGCCAACCATAATTCAGACTAAGGTGAGGGGTTTGTGAGACACATGTGGGAAGCTTTAGAGAAAATGCTTGATTTTCACCAAGATGAGTGACACAATGGCATCTATAGCACAGTGCTTCATTGGGCAAATTGTGTAAACAGAAAGGGCAGAGTACACACCTGTTTGGAACCGTCCTAGGTGTCCGGCTGTTACAGTGAATTTGTAGCCCCACTCAGTGTTGCTCATGTCAGAGGTAAATCGGTAATACAGAGTATCTCCTGGGTCATGAAGAAGTAGAGAAAATTCAGGACACAGGGGCAACAGGGGAAAGCAACTGAGGTGTTTCTGATGAAACTGCTTAAGCTCATTAAAAAAATCCTCCATAAGGGCTGGGAATGTACTTTAGTAATAGAGTACTTGCCTAGCATGCATGAAGCCCTAGGTTTGATTCCTTAGTACCACATACACAGAAAAAGCTGGACATGGCACTGTGGCTCAAGTGGTAGAGAGCTAGCTTTGAGCAAAGCAGCTCAGGGACAGTGTCCAGGCCCTGAGTTCCAGCCCCAGGACGGGCCAAAAAAAAAAAAAAAAAAATTCTCCATAGCTAGGCACTGGTGGCTCAAGCCTGTAATCCTAGCTACTCAAGAGGCTGAGATCCAAAGATTGTGGTTCAAAGCCAGCCCTGTCAGAAAAGTCCCTGTTAGATTCTTTTTAAGTATTATTTAGTTATTTATTGTCAGTCATGGGGCCTGAACTCTGGGCCTGGGCCCTGTCCCTAAGCTCTTCAGCTCAGCTCAAGGCCAGCACTCTACCTCTGGAGCCTCAGCGCCACTTCCAGCTTTTTTCTTTTTGCTTATGTGGTGCTAAGGAATTGAACCCAGGGCCTCATGCATGCAAGGCAAGCACTCTACCACTGAGCCACCTTCCCAGCTACCTGCCCCCCCCCCCCCCCCCCCCCCCGCGTTAGATTCTTATCTCCAGTTTACCACTTAAAAACTGGAGGAGGTGCTTTGGCTCAAAATTGTAGAGCACTAGCCTTGAGCACAAAGAGGCTAAAAGATAGCATGCAGGCTCTGAGTTCAAGCTCCATAAGCAACAAAACAAAAAACCTTCCAATAATTTCCTTCTCAATATGCTCACACATTCCATATGAACAGGCTACATAATCAAGTATTTGTTTTTATTACCTGGAAGCTCAAAATCTTTCCACTTCTGTTGAGACCCACTGAAGTTGTGTCGATCCTGCTGGAAGTCACTACTGCTAGACATAGCTAACTCATCACAGCCTTCCTCAGTGTTACACTGAGAGTCAAATTTGATTGAGAGGTAGATGGCACCAGGAATGTGGACTTTATCCTAAGAGGAGTGAGAGAAAACACTTTCATCAGGCTGGTGCTGTAGTCAGTGATATGAAGATGAGTGTCTCTCTCCGCAGGCTCATTTCTAGCTGGGTGATGTAACACATTCAGGCTGCAAGATGGCACAGGGTTGGGCACAATGGGGCAAGCAGAGAAAGGTCCTAGTATTGATGGTATAGTTTTTTTTTTTTTTTTGTGAAGAATGAAGAGGACAGAAGAAAGGGCCCATGAGTACACAGACTTGTGTTTCAGGAAGGAAGTTGCACTGCAGAGGTCTGGTGTGCTGAAAGAATGGCAAGAGGTGTGCTGTGTTTAGGGTGATTGGTAGCGACAGACAACCAAGGCTTTATGCATGAAAATGAGGTATTTGGTTGGGTGCTGGTGGCTTATGCCTGTAATCCTAGCTACTCAGAAGGTTCAGTTCTGAGGATCATAGTTCAAAGCCAGTCCAGCCAGGAAAAGTCTGTCAGACCCATCCCAATTAACCACCAAAAAGCCAGAAGTGGAACTATGGCTCAAGTAGCAGAACACTAAAAATACCCCCAAAAAACAAAAAAAGGAAACAAGGACAGCACCCAGACTCTCAGTTCAATTCCCAGGACTGGCATAAAACAAAACAAAAAAAAAAAAAAAAAAAAGCAAAAAAATCCCCAGCAAGGTAGAGGATACTATGTACTATGTTCATGTACTGAGGTAGGGTACTGACAGTTGCTGAAGATTCAGGCCAGTCTAGGCCAGGTAAGTCAAGAGAGAGGAGCAATAGAAACCAGAAAAAAAAGAGAAGGCAGCAGGAAACACAACATGGTCATTTTTGGGGTAGAACCTGGCAGGTGATGAGAGTCTTGGTGGTACTAGGGGAGAGGAAGACAGAGCACAGGAACAGGGGAAGAGAAGAAACTTAGAAGGAAGAGGGGAAGGAGGACTACCCATCTGTAAACAACATTTCAGTTGACTGACAACCAGCTTCTGAACAGGCGTCTGTCCCCCACTACAGGGCAGGGTGCTGGTCTTGCCAGCTTTAGCATTTATTTCTTTACTTTTTGGTACTGGTGCTGGGACTTGCACTGTAGGACTGGGCACTATCCCAGAACTTTGGTGCTCAAGGCTAGCACTCTACCACTTGAGCCACAGCTCCACTAGTTTGTTTGGTAGTTAATTGGAGATTAGCATCTCACAGACTTTCCTGCCTGGACTTTTTTTTTTTTTTTTTTGGGTCTGGTCGTGGGGCCTGAACTCTGGCCATGGGCGCTGTCCCTCAGCTCTTCAGCTCAAGGCTAGCGCTCTACCACTTGAGCCACAGCGCTACTTCTGGCTTTTTTTTTGCTTATGTGGTACTGAGGAATCGAACCCAGGGCCTCATGCATGCAAGGCAAGTGCCTTCTCAGCCCCCTGGACTCGTTTTGAACCAAGATCCTTAGACCTCAATCTCCTGAGCAGTTAGGATTTATAGGCGTGAACCATGGCAGCTGGCTAGCTTCAGCATTTCTAAAGGGTTAAGGCAAGTCACATAGCATCAAGTTGATTTGATGAGAGGTAACTGAGGTTGCCTATCCAACTCACCCAAACTCCTCCCTCTCCATCAGATACAAGTTTAAGGATAGACAACATGAGAATTTTTAGTTTTAGGTAATTAAAAGGGAGATGGGTGGCCAAGTCATCAGAAGATAATACACAAGGATGAACCTAGATCCACAGGCAGACTCACTGCTGGAAGAGGCCAAGGATTCACTCTTAGCAACTTACTGTAAGAAAAGTCAACTCTGGAGCCAGTGGCCCATTTTTTTCTTATTATAACACTGAAGGTAAAGAGAAGGGGAGACTTGGTTATACAGGATCCCTGGCTTCTGGGAGGTGACTGCCACCTAGTGGAAGGAAATGCATTCTTGGTCAGGGCTAATGGGAGAAGAGCTGCTAAGGGCCATACCTCAAAGCTGGTGTTGTTATTATATGGGTGTTTGGATTCCCTCACTTGCACCTCCATTCCGGGCTCCTCCATGAACTGGCAGGCAGCCAGAGCCATGGTCCCCAGCATGTTCTCTCGGCAGCCCTGGAGAACCTTCTGCAGAATCTGGCAGGATACAAGGGGATAAAGGCAGGGCTTGTCAGTGGTCTCAGGAGGAAAGAGGCAGGGTCTACCTCCATCCAAGGCCTACCAGGTGCTGGCATTATCCTAGAACAAACCTCTGCAACCTGTGCATACCAACCCTAACCCCGTCAACCACATCTGGTTTAACGAGGCCCCTACTCTAAGTCAGGACACTGTAGTGTTTTCAGAAGAATACCATTTCTAATAATAAAAGAAAACAAACAAAAAAATAAGCACACATACACACCACTACCACCTCCATAGAATGATGCTGCAAGAATCCATTGGAGATGGGCCTGGCCCATAAAAAGCTTACAGCTGAGCAGATGGAGGGCCATACAGGTAAATATCACAACACATTATGATACATGACCAAGGTGAAAAGCAAGAGTCGGGGATAGGCACATCCAACACTGGAGCTAGCAGAGGCACAATGGCGCCATTTATCTCTTCTAGAGGCAAATATGGCTGGAGAACACTGACCATAGGACTGTGATGTGTCAAAGGACCTGGGCCACATGGACATGGGTGGTGTTCTCAGACACACCGCTTCCTACAACAGTGCACTTGTGCATGGTGGGGCAAGAGGATAAAGAAGGCACCAAAAGATGTCTGCATTTGGAATCTGGAAAGATCATGACAAAATTTTTCGGGCCAACAGGAAAAAGTGCCCAGGGCTGCTGAGTTGTAGGCTAGAATGTTTTTTGTTGCACTAGACTTCTGCTTCCAGGCAATAGGAGAAGGCAGGCCTGTTGCCCAGCATTGTTGAAGGCCTGGTTTAAAAAGAAAACAGAAAATGACTTCCAACTTAAAACTAGAAAATCAGATTTTAGAGAGTGGGCACAGACCCTAATGAAATTCCCTATGCCACTGATATGCCAATACTTTGTATATAGGCCTCCCTGGCTTGATTTCTACTTACAACACTCAGGTCATGATACAGCCCAGGTGCAAATGAGGGAAGAACATTTGATCTGGATAGACATTCTAGAAACAATGCTCTAAAACAGAAGTTAAAAACCTGAGAGCTTTTTATATTATGGGGACAGGATGCCAGGGATTTTTAATTAATGCTGTCCCTTGAACTTTGCATCCAGGGCTATGAGAAGAGCTAGAGAGCTTTAAGGCTGCTATCGGTGTGAAACAGTGAAGGTAGAAGGCAAAGGCAGGTTTCATGGGCCACAGTGGTAAATGTTCCTTGAGCAGTAGTTGTGCATGGTTGTGAGCTCAGTTCCAGGCCAATCTGTGTAAGAAGCAACCCCCACCCTAGTCATAGTCACACCACCAGGGGGCCATATAGCCAGAAGCCTGCCCAAACATCCCAGCGGCCACACAGAAGAAGAAAGAATGGATAGAGGAGGAAGCTGAAGGTGAATGCAGAGCTTGGTTTGCTTATCTACCTTCTCCCACTGGTGCTTTTCTTCCAGCTGCATGAACATATCCAAAATGTAAGTCATATGGGCAGGGCCACTTAGTTCCAGGATATCCTCGCTCACCGGCACATTCCTGGGCCACTCAGCAAGAAGGGAGGCCAACACATGGCGAGCATACAGGACAGCTGTGGCCTCATTCACACGAAAGAGGTAGTCGCGGACAGCCCTCTTACTCTTGCAGTTCAACTCTTTGTGGAGGAGGGCAGCACTCTTGCTCCGGCGCTGCTTGGCATAGCTCTGCTGAAGCTCACTCTCTGTGCTGGAGATCAGCTTCTGGGTCACAGGATTCAATTCAGCAGTGGCATGATCACAGCATGTGGGCCGGGACTGCAAAGTCAAGACCAGCATTACAGAGGCCCACCTTTCTTGCAATGTGGGAGTGGATGCAGGCACTTTGTTCCCAAGGTGGGTGACATACCAAGCATGGCAAGATGATCATGTCTGTGTCCACAGCTTTGGCGCTCTGCTCTTCCAGTCTCAGACTCTTACTGGGCTGCCACCTTTGTGCCAGAGAGCGGATCCTCTCATCTGTGGTGAGCTCATCTCCATCAAACCTGGAGGGAGGGAGGGAGCACAGTGGTGGGCACACAAAGTGGAACAAGTTTAAGCTGCAGACTTTTCAGAAATGTTAGCAGAGCTGTTTTCCTGTTATTACCCAGTGACACCATCACTCACTGTATTTTGAAAAATAGAACATCCATTGTGGCAAAGGATGTCCAATCTCCCTTTCCCTCTTAGGAGACACCATTGCCTAGCAAGAGACACAGTCCCTAGCATCTTGGTAACTTGACATGTGAGGCAATAGGTTCTGGGTAACAAGAGATGAGGGAGGCGGTGTCCTACTTCCAGAACCTGCCCTCAAGCAAGTGTAGGAACAATGTGGTCTCCCTCCCACCCTTTCTTCCTCTGGCCTGGAACCCACAGGAGACGAGGGTGAGCTATGACTACACAGGTAAGAACACTGCACTTATTATCGGCTAATGGGTCACTCTATGGAGCAGAGCCGTTCGTGCTCTTGTAGACTGTGGCCTGCCTGTGGGCTGCTATGTGAGAGAACAACAGATCCCATCTGCCTTGGTCCATGGTATTTCTGGATCTAAATGTCCCTTACCTCTTCTGAACCTCCAAGAAGAAAGAGTCAGTCTTTTTCATCTGCAGTTCATATATGGCCCGGAGGATGTGCAGAGGGGCATTGAGGGCATCATGAGCCATCTGAAGGCATGGGAGGAAGCAAAGGAGAAACAACTAGAAATGCCTCAACATATTATTTATCATCTGAACTCAAAAGTGACCAAATAGTTTCAAGTTGCCACAGATAGTGCAAGAACATTAGTTAGGTATTCTGAAAAAGCTTATCAAATGAAAAGCATGAAGGCACGAAGTTACTGGTAAAAGCTGTAGTACTACAACTTTAAAGGAGACTATAAAACACTGAAATACCAAAGGAAATTCTGTGCCAACAAAACACAACTGTTGGGCTGGGAAGTTGGCTCAGTGGTACAGTGCTTGCCTTGCATGCAAGAGGCCCTGGATTCAATTCCTCAGCACCACATAAGCAGAAAAAGCCAGAAGTGGTGCTATGGCTCAAGTGGCAGGGCACTAGCCTTGAGCTGAAGAACTCAGGGACAGTTCCCAAGCCCAGAGTTCAGGCCCCACAACTGACAAAAAACAAAAAACAAAACAAAACAAAAAACCAAAAAAACCCACATCTGTACTCCATTAGCTTCTCTGCTGCATTTCATACCCAAGCTTGACAACTGGCACACAAATTTAAACGCTGTCCTTCTGAGTTTTTTGCTTTAGTTATTTTTCAGATATGGTCTTGTATTTTTGCCTGGGACCAGCCTCAGATCCTCAATCTTGGTCTCCCTCACAGCTGGGATTACAGATGTACCCCATCAATCCCAGCTTATTTGTCGAGATGCAGTCTCCATAACTTTTGCCTTGGTTGACATTGAATTGTGATCCTCCTGATCTCTGCCTCCTATAGCTACGATTATAAGTAGGAGTCACTCTTTCAGGCCTTTTTTTTTAATTTTAAAAATGCTACTTGTGCGCTGGGAAGGTGGCTCAGTGGTAGAGCACTTGCCTTGCATGCATGAGGCCCTGGGTTCGATTCCTCAGCACCACATAAGCAAAAAGAAAAAAAGCCGGAAGTGGGGAAGTGGCGCTGTGGCTCAAGTGATAGAGCACTAGCCTTGAGCTGAAGAGCGGAGGGACAGCACCTAGGCCCAGAGTTCAGGCCCCACGACCAGACCCCCCCCCCCAAAAAAAGAAAAAAGCTACTTGTTTTTCTTAATCTATACCCTACTTTTCATGCAGCTAGATCCTTTAAAGTCCAGGCACTGTCCATTTCACATCATTCCAAATGACACTAGCTAATCCAGGAAGGCAAGAGAATATTTCCAAGAAACCAAGGTAAGATTGTTATTTGGGGATTTCTGGAGCCATCTTAAGAAGGTTTTAGTAAACCCTGGAAATTACATGCAGAATTTTATGTGACCATTTAAATGTGTACTGTGTGGGTGTGAGTATTGAAAGCTTTTGGGTATACCACTCGAAAATGTGATGGAGCTTTTCTGTTCTTCTGGATCTATTCTGCACATAAAGACTGCATCTTCAACAAGTGAGTCCTCAGAACATCATACTGAAAGAAGCATTCTGTCACTAAGGTGCAGCATGGCCTTAGCCACTCCTTTGAAGCCTTGCCAACATACCAAGAAACATATTCTGGTGGGCTCATCCAGGCCTTCCAGAGGGTCTAGCTTTTTTTGCTCTGGTTCTCCAGGACTGCTGATTGGCCGGTCCACCTCTTCCTCTTGTTCTCCTCGCTCATCCAGCTCGAGGTCTCTGTGATCAGCCAGAGCATTGATTTCCTTTTTTGAAGAGTACAGCATGATAGACAGAATCTACAGAGGGAGGCAATCAGGCAGGGCAGAGAGGTGAGCATTCAGTGAGTGAATAGAAGATATAGATCTTTAACCATCTAAGAGTAAAAAATATTTTTTGCCTACTTTTAAAGACATCAGAATTCACATAAAGAACATAAAATGAATAGATATAGGAAAATATATTCAATTGTGCTTGTAATAGAAACAATGCTAAAAAACTACAGAGGCTCTGGAATTTATTAACTTTCTGACAATGTAAACTGATTATCATCCTTTTCAAACTCATTCTGGCAAAATTTTGAAGAAGAATATACTAAATAGTTCTATTCCAAGACACGGTCAATGAAGCATTTACATCAAAAGACATCAGTGTACCATTCTGAATCAGATGCAAAAAAATGGTGCATATTTGTATCAGAAGTAAAAATGTTATGATAACTACTGAAAGTGCCTAACATATAATCTTGATTGACTATTTGAATGATATGCTCAATTATGCACTATAAATGTATTACAGAGAAAATTAGAAGGAAATACATAAGATGCCAATAGTTGCTGTGTTTGTAGGTAAAATTTGAGATGTCTTAATTTTCTATTTTTGATATTTTCTGCAATGTGGTTCTATTATTTACATAATAAAAATAAGATGGTCTTTGTGTGTGTGTGTGTGTGTGTGTGTGTGTGTGTGTGTGTGTATGTGTGTGTGATATTCAGGTTTGAACCTAAGCCTCAAGCTTTCTATCACTTGAGTTATGTCCCCAATTTGAAATACTCTAATTTAAAATATTCTCAAAGACTCAGAGTTTGCATGCTCTCCTGATAACCATTAGTATGTTTTATACCTAAGTGAACCCTCTGCTCTATTCAGAGCTGTTCTTCAAGGCTCCTGTGGGGCCATGCACCCACAGCCCCTGTGGCAATGGCCTCCCCTGTGCCCGAAGCAGGTACTTGGCCTGGAAAGTCCATGGGAACCACAGGAAAAATCCACTAAGAAAAATCTCAGGCCCTGGGGGATGGCAATAAAATTAAATTATCTACTGAAATTCTACATAAAATAAACATACATGAAGACAAATTTAGTAACTGATTTTAGCTCAAAGGAACTTTAAAGGGAAATAGTAATTCATGGGTACATTTTATTACATGATATAACGAATGTCAATTATGTGCTTTCATGAAATACTTCCCAAATATTCTTTGCACAAACACTCAAATCATTTTTCCTGGTAGGGGAGGAGAGGTGTCAGAATCTTTAATTCTGGAAGGGAAGACAGAAGCAAGGTACAGTTTAAAAGCTGCACAGAAAGCCGGGCGCTGGTGGCTCACGCCTGTAATCCTAGCTACTCAGGAGGCTGAGATCTGAGGATCGCGGTTCAAAGCCAGCCCGGGCAGGAGAGATCGTGAGACTCCTATCTCCAATAAACCATCAGAAAACCGGAAGTGGCGCTGTAGCTCAAGTGGTAGAGCGTTTGCCTTGAGCTGAAGAGCTGAGGGACAGCACCCAGGCCCAGAGTTCAAGCCCCACGACTGACCAAAAAAAAAAAAAAAAAAAAAAAAAAGCTGCACAGAATAGGAATGAGCACGCAGAGCCAGCTAGAAGGAGCTACACTTCAAGCTCCTCGGCTGGGAGAGCTGCCCTGGGTAGCAGTGGAAGGAGGTGGTGCCTTGTTCCTTACTTCCAGATCCCGGAGGAGCCATGTCTTGCTGAAGCCAGTCCCTTTGCTGCACTTTTTCACTAACAGCTTCAGCAGATCAGTCTGAAGAAAGGTTGCATGGATCTCTTCAAAACCATGAGCCTGCCAAGTAGAATGAGAATAATTTGTAGCTGTCTGAGAGTAAGGAAGGTAAAGGCCAGCTGGAGAAAAGCAAGCCTTTCTCACAGCCCAGTCTCAGCTAATGGTTCAAGCTGACTTTCCAGCCAAAATTCTTGAGTCCGTAGGAAAACCAGAGTTCTTAATCTTAACCAGAACCTACTAGAGGCTCAGTCACTCTCATTTGTTCAGTCCACAAACATTTTTTAACACTACTTTCTGTCACTCCTCAGTCCTCTATCTTCTGAAAGCTTCCCAATGCTGTTGAGGCTAAAACTTCATCCTTGACTATGGATGATGACAAGGTCCTCCTCTCTGCTTCTCTGGCTCCATCCCTCAGCTGCCCTATCACCATGTTCTCAGGATTTTTTTCTGTTCTGTGACAATCATATCTTGGAGTTTGCTACTCTAACTTCTATTTGCTTGTTTACTTATTATTGTTGTTATTATTAATTATTTTAATTTAGCAGCACTGATGTTTGAACTCAGGGCCTTACACTTGCTAGTCAAATGCTCTACCACTTGAGTTATGATTCCATATCTCTTTGCTTTTATTTTTTGAATAGGGTCTCACTTTTTGTGAGACTCTATTTATACTTCTTGTGTAGGTAGAAAGAGGAATGCACCATCATGCCCAATTTTTTATTGTTGAGATGGGGAAAGGGATGGGGTCTCACTAACTTTTTGCTTGGGCTGGCCTTGAACCATGATTCTCCTGATCTCTGCTCCTGAGTGGCTGGATTAAAGTTGTGAGCCACCATGTCCAGCTTGATGCATTATCTACTACCATTTTAGAAAGTTTTAACTCCTAGCAGTCTTCTGGACAGCTCTCTCTCTGGCCAGTGAGGCTGTAAGCTGCATGGGAGCAAGCATCTTTTTCTGGCTCATCACTAGGTATTCAGTTCCGTCTGGCTACATGGGAGCAAGGACTTGCTTTCTGGTTCATTACTGAGTACTCAGCTCCATCTGGCTCTTGGTCCTCCACAAATACTAACTTAGTGAGGGTTTCTAAGATCTCTGCACTCAGGGAATTTATTTCTACTCTTCAACTATAATGTCAATGATGAAACAAATCTCACATTGACAAATAACTCAAACTAAACAAACAGCAGGTGAATGGTCTCAATCCTACAATGATATTCTCTCAGAGCTGGTCCATAACCAACTCAAGTCTTAAGTGTCTCTTGAGGTAACCTCATAGACTCTTTTGAGTCCAGTGGTAAGTGTCTCTTGAGGTAACCTCATAGACTCTTTTGAGTCCAGTGGTAAGTGTCTCTTGAGGTAACCTCATAGACTCTTTTGAGTCCAGTGGTAACTAGGTTACCACTGAACATTTTTCAAAGTAAGAGACAACAAACCTCAGCTGAAGGGACAGAGCTGTTGGGAGGATGATCCTACAAGTGAACTGAAATGTGTAATTTTTAAAGATCCTCTCTCTTATCAATGTCTCTTCAAGCACAGGAAGAAGTCATTACAATCAGGACTTCATTTCTCCATGCCAAATATCATCTAGCTCTTCGACTTATCTGCCTCCTCCCACCCAACTTTAAGCATCCCTACTGCCTTAAAGCTCCATGGAATGCTAGCTCCTTTATTCTTGAGCCATAATGAGCTGCCATTTAGAGGGACAAATACAAAATCAAACTATTGAGAAATTTTATTTCCTCCTTTACTAAATAATGCTTATACAAGGCTTCAATCATTTCTAAAACTACTCCAGATCCTATTGCTAACCATTCACCAAAATCAGATGGCATTTTTTTTTTTGTTAATCTTTTTTGCATGTCAAATCTCAGCCAGATTCATTACCAAATGGAAGAGGGTCACTATTACCTTTAGTGTTTTATATAAACCTTTGAGGGCCAGGGACAGAATCCACGTTGCTTCCACTGCCTCAGAGCAATGACTATCCATGCTGGTTTGCAGGAGGTGACTGGCAATAAAGGCGAAGTGCTGGGAATACTGGCTCAGCTGGGTCTCAGAGTCATTGCATTCTTGTCCTCCTCCCTTCTGAGTCAGCTGGTAGTCTTTCACTGTTGAGATGTTAGAGAGCAAGAGAGGTACAAAAAGTACAATTAATGCTTCTGTAGTCAAGTTTCTTCCATAGTAGTGTGCATTACTGAACGCCTACAGAAATATGAATCTCCTAGGCTCAATCATAGCCATTACACTTTAAGGTGAGCATAAAAATGGTACTGAGTGCTGTATCAGCTGAATTAGTAAGAAGGACAACTTATTTCCTACTACTGTGCACAAGTGAGTCATCTCCTAAGATGTTCACATAAGTTCTTAAAAATAGCACACCTAAGATGTCTGCCTCCAAATAAGACAGGGTAAGATGAACTAATGTACTCTCCTACCTTGAGCAACTAGAACAGGGGAAAAACATGGAATAATGGCATTCACACACAGGAAAATAGGAAGTACAGGACTATAACTCCTGAAAGAAGACCCATAAATTAGCTCTCCAGTAACACCAGAAATCTAGAGATAATTTCCAGGCTGGAAAGGGAATAAGACATTTAAGTAGAGTCTAGAAGTCTCAGTGAATTGGGGAAGTTCAAGAAAATTACAGCAGCTAGATTTTATGGGGCAGGATAGCACCAGAAGAAAGATGCAAACAAAGAGAGGTGGGTAGGAGAGAAATCTTTAGAGATGCATAGAAAGTTCCTTGTGAGTTCAAGGCTGTATATTAATCTGTACATATGTAATATGAAACTATTCAAGACAATAGAAACAACTACAAGAAAAACATTAAGCAGAACAAATTTTGGAGCTCATACAAACTGGGAATACTTTGTCTTCCCACTAGAGAAAGTGGCTTCCACTGTCCTGGTGAGGGCAGAAAACATCTGAAAACATAATGGTTGAAATGTATCCAATTTAATAAAATTACAAGCTCAACAAACTCAATAAATCTCCAAACAGAAAAAACATGAAGAAAATGTTAATCGTAGAGGTCAAATTAGAGGGCGATGGGACAGCAGGGAAACACCACAGCTCTCTCCAACCAAATAAGAGAGTTCCAACACTCAAAGTCAGAAGCTGAGCACATGCCTCAGCAGAGGCAGGAAAGTAGGGAATTGCACCCTTTGGGAACTGCATCCATGATGGAAAAAGATCTATGTGTCCAGGGCAAGAGAACCAGCAGCCCAAATCCCACCAGAGTCTGACCTGTATATTCTGGGCTGGGGATTGGACAGCTCAGGCTGCTAGCCCCTGATTATAGTCAGGAACTCACAGTGGACTCCAACAACTAGGAAAATAGACCCAGCCTACCTGGTCTTGCCAAGGAGTGAGCAAGAGCAGTCTATACTGCTCAGTGCTTGGAGGAAGGCGGGAACTGCCTATGATCTCTAGCAGACAGCTGTGAGTCCTATGTGGGTTAGACTAGCAGCTGGAGGTTGGCCTCTCCCACAACATAACTGAGACCAGGTACAGACTCTCTCAGCCAATCCAGGGCCGAGAGTGAGCTTCATCAATTGATCCAGGAACCAACCCAGAACCAAGCAAAGACAGCCACCGATTGACCAAAACAGTCAGAGTTTGGAATTAGTCTCCAATAATCCCTGAATCTCCATGTGCAAATCACAGCAGAAAATTACAAGATTTATCAATAGCCAGGAAAGCAAGCCACTCCCAAAAGCCAGCAGCCACCCAGGAAGAGCCCCAGTGGAAACAAAACAGGAATGGAAGACAAACACTATATCCAAGAGATGTTGGAGGTAATGATTCAAGAATTAAAGCAAGAAATAGATCAGAAATTTAAAGAACAAAGAAACAAAATATCAAGAGATGCAGGATTTTAAACAGGAGATGCATTCAAAAATAGATGCAGTACACACCTCGCAAAGAAATGAGATTAATACTCTGAGAACCAACATAGAAGTTATATGGCTCAATTTCTTCCATGCAAATCACAATGGAAGCCATAGTTAACAGAGTGAATGAAATGGAAATTAGAATATCAGATATGGAAGACAAAATGCAGCAGCTGGAAAAAAAGTCACAGATATGGACAAATCACTTAAACTATGCCAAAGGGAAGTCCAAGAACAAGCAGGCTGTGCCAAGAAATTTAACCTTCAAGCCGGGCGCTGGTGGCTCATGCCAGTAATCCTAGCTATTCAGGAGGCTGAGATCTGAGATGGAAGTTCAAAGCCAGCAGGGGCAGGAAAGTCCGTGAGACTCTTATCTCCAATAAACCACTAGAGCACCGGAAGTGGCACTGTGGCTCAAGCAGTAGAACGCTCGCCTTGAACTGAAGAGCGCAGGGACAGCGTCCAAGCCCAGAGTTCAAGCCCCACGACCGACCAAAAAAAAAAAATTTAACCTTTGTATAATTGGACAAAGGTGAGGAATATCAGAACAAGCGAATGCAACACCTATTCAATAAGATTTTCACCGAAAATTTCCCAATCTTAAGAGAACATCTTACCTATATAACAGAAGCATACAGAATACCTAACAAGCAGAATCCCAGGAGGAACACTTCTAGGCATATTATAGTGAAAATGATAGATCTGAATAATAAAGAAACAATCTTGCATGCAGCAAAAACAAAAAAGGAGCTATACTATAATGGGAAAAAAATAGAATCACTGCAGATCTCTCCACACAGACACTGAACGCAAGGAAAGCCTGGGAAAGTACCATACAAACCCTGAAAACCAATATCTGCCAACCCAGACTGTATACCCAGCAAAGCTAACATCCACATTTGATGGAGAAGCTAAAGTTTTTAATAGTAAAGAAAAACTAAATGAATTCATAAACAATAAGCCAGAACTTCAAAGAACATTAAGAGGGGGAATACAGCATGAAGAAAACAATCAAGATCAGGGATCTGGGGATGGAAAGGTGGCTCAGTGGTAGAGTGCTTGCCTTGCATGCATGAGGCCCTGGGTTCAATTTCTCAGCACCACATAAGCAAAAAAAGCTGGAAGTGGTGCTGTGGCTCATGTGATAAGAGAGCTAGCCTTGAGTTGAAGAGCTGAGGGACAGCACCCAGGCCCAGAGTTCAGGCCCCATGACCAACCCCTCCCTCAAAAAAAAAGTTTCTGCAAAGCTAAAGACATGGCAACCAAACTAGAAAGACAGCCAACTAATTGGGAAAAAATATTTATCAGCAATGTATCAGACAAGGACCTAATACCCAGTATATACAGGGAACTCAAGAAACTAATCCCTCCCAAACCTAACAAACCAATTACCAAATGGGCAAGGGAACTAAAGAGAGACTTCTCAGAAGAAGAGAGAAAAATGGTAAAGAAACACATGAGGAAATGTTCACCATCCCTGGTTGTAAAGGAAATGCAAATAAAAACAACACTGAGATACCACCTTGCCCCAGTCAGAATGGCCTGCATCCTAAATTCAGCCAATGACAAATGCTGGAGGGGATGCAGAGAAAGAGGGACCCTATTGCATTGCTGGTGGGAATGTATACTAATACAACCACTTTGGAAAGCAGTCTGGAGGTTCCTTAGAAAGCTAAATATAGACCTCCCCTATGACCCAGCCATACCACTCCTAGGCATCTATCCTGAGCAACAGGAACCAAGATACAAGGACACATGTACCTCCATGTTCACTGCAGCACAGTTCACAAGATATGGAAACAACCCAGATGTCCCACTACAGATGAATGGATCAAAAATCGTGGTACCTATATACAATGGAATATTATGCAGCCATTAGAAAGGACAAAATAATGGCATTTGCAGGGAAATGGATGGAACTAGAAAAAATCATTTTGAGATAAGCCAAGAGCAAAGAGACAAATGGCACATGGTATTCTTGATATGTCGATGTTAAATCCAGAACATAAGGAGATATGACAAAGTAAACAAGACTCAAGAAACAAAGGACCTCCACTCATCTGGTCATATCATTACTAAATGACCTCATGTTGCTGACCACATATATGGTATGTATGTGCACATCTGAGGGACACTAGGAGGACACAGAAACAGGGAAACAGGGGAAAACATACAGCAGCGGGACCATCAGCTGTACTAGAAGCTGATCAAAATGAACTAAGCAACTCAATGGCAGCAATGGGAGGGAGAGAATGAGGGAAAGGGAATAGCTGACATCAAGCAAAAGGGAAGAATTGTACATATCACCCAATGTGGAAGAAATAGCTGTATTGTCAAAGCTCATATAATTCACAAACTTTATAGACCACAATAAAGACAATTTGCCCCATGAACGTTAGAATGTGTTTGTGACTTTAAGTATCACTATCTCACAAGACCATGAAATTTATGTAATCACAATTAAACAAAAAGTCAAATTAGGGGCTGGATATGTGGCTTAGTGGTAGAGTGCTTGCCTAGCATGCATGAAGCCCAATTACTTAGAACTATATAAACAGAAAAAGCCAGAAGTGGTGCTGTGGTTCAAATGGTAGAGTGCTAGCCTTGAGCAAAAGAAAGCTCAGGAACAGTGCCTAAGCCTTGAGTTCAAGCCCCAGGACTGGCAAAAAAAAAAAAAAAAAAGTCAAATTACTAAAGAGAAAAATCTAAAAGTAGCCAGAAAATGGCAATATGAAGATCAACAAAAATATAACAGCAGACTTCATGCTAGAGAATCTATGCCCATAACAAAATAATTGATAAACATCTCTAAAGTATTCTAAGAAAAATTCGTAGCCTAGAAGTATTTTTACCTAACAAAATTATATTATTGTTACTATTTTATTGGTCGTGAGGCTTGAACTTATGGCCTGGGCTCTGTCCCTGAGCTCTTTTGCTCAAGGCTAGTATTCTACCATTTTGAGCCACAGTTCTACTCCAGTTTTTGAGTAGTTAATTGGAGATAGAAGAGTCTTATGGGGACTTTTCTGCTTGGGCTCGCTTCAAACTGTGATCCTCAGATCTCTGCCTCCTGAGTAGCTAGGGTTATAAACATGAGCTACTGACACCCAGCTGAAGTTTTATTTTTAAAATGAGGTAACAAAACAAAACACTTTATAGACAAATTGGAAGATTTTGTACCACAGAAATGCAAAGGAAAGCTTTATAGGCCAAAAAAAAAAGATACTAAATGGAAATTTGAATCTACAAAAATCAATAAAGAGAGCCAGAAATAGTAAATACATAGTTAAATATAAAACACTGGATTTTTTCCATTTAAAAATATCTGACATTTGGGGCTGGGAAGGTGGCACAATAGTAGAGTGCTTGCCTTTCATGCATAAGGCTCTGGGTTGGATTCCTCAGCATCACATAAGCAGAAAAAGCCGGAAGTTGCACTGTGGCCCAAGCGGTAGAGTACTAGCCTTGAGCTGAAGAGCTCAGGGACAGTGCCCAGGCCCAGAGTTCAAGCCCCACGACTGGCAAAAACAAACAAACAATCAAACAAATAAAATAAGAAAAAGACCAGGCATTGGTGGCTCATACCTATAATCCTAGTAACTCAGGAGGCTAAGATCTGAAGACTGGGACCCAAAGCCAGTCCAAGTAAAAAAGTAACAAGCAAATAAATGCCAAAGTGAAACTGTGACTCAAGTTTCACAGTACCAGCTTTGAGTGAAAAAGCTCAGTGAGAGCCTACTGGCCCTGAGTTTAAGCCTCAATTAAAAAAAAAAGAAAAAAGTAAGAAAGAACAATTTAAGAGCAAACATAAACAGTAAGACTAATAATGCCCAGGGACGAAATCAACAAAAGAGAAAATAGTAAGAAAAAAAACCCAACGAACTCACAGGTGGTTCTTTGAAATAAATTAATAAATTTCTGGCTAGATTGTCTAGAAAACAAAACTAAGAAGACACAATTTATCGATTTAGGAATATGAGAAGACAGTTTATATCCTATGCCAGACGGAGAGAAATTAAATTTACTCCCAAAATAAATGGAGAGATATATCATTGCTCAGGGATGAAAAGATTTGATTGTTAAGAGGTCAGTTCTTCTGATACTGATCAATACACTCAATACAATGTCAATCTAATTACTAGCAGTTTAACAGAAACAGTTGATTCTAAACTACAGATAGAAAGGCAAAATAACTAAAGAAGATGAAACAACTAAAAGAGTAGAGCAAATTGGAAGATCCGATTTTATTTATTTGTTTATTTATTGCCAGCCATGGGGCTTAAACTCAGGTCTGGACACTGTCCCTGAGCCTCTCCTGTGCTCAAGACTAGTGTTCTAGCATTTTACCACTTGAGCCACAGCATCATTTCTGGCTTTTTCTGTTTATGTGGTACTGAGGAATCAAACCCAGGGCTTCATGCCTGCTAAGCAAGCACTCTACCACTAAACCACATTCCCAGCTTGGAAGATCTGATTTTCAAACAGTATAAACCTAAAATAGTCAAGATTGTGTGCCATTTGAGATGAATACACATATAGCTTAGTAAAACATAATGAAATAAAAGGGCAAAGAAACAATACAGATAAGCAGAACTCAGAATATAATGGTTAAGATATCCTATGTTGGTTTTGGTTTGACAAAGTATTGGGGCAGTGAATGTGGAGGCTTAGTGGTAGAGTGCTTGCCTAGCATGCATCAAGCCTTGGGTTCGCTTCCTCAATATCACATAGACAGAAAAAGCCGGAAATAGTGCTGTGGCTCAAATGTTAGAATGCTAGCCTTGAGAAAAAGAAGCTCAGGGACAGTGCCCCGTCCCTGAGTTCAAGCTTCAGGACTGGCCAAAAAAAAAAAAAAAAAAAAAAAAAAGTGGCACTTTCAGTGTTCTGCTGAAACAAACATAGAAGATTGCACTAATGTCAAAAGAATTATTCTAAGAGTAGCTACCCAATTCCATGTTTAAATTACCCATAAGAAAATAACCAAAATTAACTAATGGAGGAATTATAAATTCAGATAAACAAAATAACAGCATGAAAACAGGCTTTCAAAATCATCCCAATTCAACCACATTATTTCAGAGACAAGGAAAAAGTTTAGGAAAGTATAAACTTGCTCTAAGGGGAAAAAAATCACTCGCAAGGGAAGAACCAAGATTTCCTCTATTGATTTTAGGGTAAGCAGGGAATAGACAATTTTCTTACATCCTTACAAAAATAATTATGTTTAATACCTGTTTTCCTTTTCCGAGTTTTGGCATCAACAATCACAGCCCTGTTCTTCTCAGTGAAATGTTTCAAGATGATAACATTATGGGGCTCGTTGGCATTATCTATATAAACACAGCGAGTTCCCACACAGAGAACCTAGAACATGAAAGAGAAAGAAAAGGCAAGTCAATAGCACATGGAGATAGGACCCTTTGGTTTGGATTTCAAGAAATACTTAAGCATAGGGTTCTTTTCATCTCTTAAGTCAGTGTGTCCAGATTGGTATATGTCCTTGCTGGATGAAAACATGCTTCTATAGCCCCCTTTGTATCAATCTGATGAGAGGTATTATAAGATTAGAAAACAGATCAAGATGAATATCAAAGTGAAAGCCAATTGTTCTTTGAAGCTCTTTGTAATTGAATAAGTTACACTTACTTGTTATTCAAAATTAACTTCCAATAGCAAAATAAATCAAATGGTTAAATTGTTATACAACTTGAACAGCCCACAACACAATCTTGTAAATACACCAATACTGTGAAAGCAAATTATTCAAAAGCGAATTATTCAACTGAAGATTAAAAAGCTTCCAATGATTTTAACACACACACACACATACACACACACACACTCTCTCTCTCTTTTTCTCTCACAGAGGCTTAGACAAGCATGATTGAGACGGAAGAAGCAGATAGGCCTTTGGGTGCTATACCTGAGGGAAGCCAACCAGAACCAGCAGGGTAAAGATGTTGGTATGCTTCAGCTGGAAAGGCAGCTGCCTGATGCAGTGGTCTGTGAAGGTAGCAATGACATCTTGCCAAAGCGGGGCATTATTGAGTGACCGCAGAATCTCTGCCATGGAACACGCCCAATCCAAGCCCACCCGGCTGAAAGGCAAGAGCTCTATTAGGTGGCATTGCACAAGACTCCAAACTCAGTTCAGTAGAACTCAATTCACTGCAAAGTCAGACCCAGACACTCATTAGATTAAGAAATACCAGAATGATGCTTTTCATATAAAGTGAAAAAAAGTCAAGCATAAGCTTATATGCTTAGTCTGCAACTGTTTTAAGCACATAAAAAAGTCACCAAGAGCATGTGCATACTTTCACTCCCACCCAGAAAAAAGCTCAGGAAAAAAATATAGCAAATATAGTAAAGCACCAGATGTATCAATATGGTAAAAAGCAGGTGGTTCCCCCCACCCCAACTTCAGTTCTGCTTTCCAAATTAGTTATTCTTTCCCCACCCCCCAAGAATTTTGTTATGTATTTATTTGTGGTACTCGGGTTTAACATCAGGCTTGCTTGGCACATCCTCAATTTCCCAGCAATATACTTAATTTGTTTGTTTATATGTTGTTCAGAGATTTAACTAAGGGTATCTCCTCAGGCTTGCTAGTCTCACCCTCAGGTTGCCTGTTAGTAAAGGTTTTTATTATTTTATTTATTTATGTTACTAAATTTTAACTTGGGGTTTCACCTCCGGCTTGCTAGGCAGAGGAACATCTATACATCCCAATTCTAAGGGATTATTTTTCTATTTAAGGGACTATATACCACATTGCCTTGACAAAACCAGTTACAGTAACTTCCTTGAAGAGCTGCATTCCCATGCCCCATGCTGTAAGAGACCTGTCCAAAGGTCAGGCAAGAACTCCACTGGGGGATAGACATGAGGCATTCCCCAGCCCTGTTTTTTTTTTTGTTTTTGTTTGAATGCCAATCTGGGCATTGTCCCTGAGCTTTTTGCTCTAGGCTTGAACCCAGCTCCACTTCCAGCTTTTTTGGGTGCTAAATTGGAGATAAAATTCTCATGGACTTCCCTATCCACTCTGGCTTTGAGCTGCAATACTCCTAACTCAATTAGTTAGGATTACAAATGTCTGTGTTACTTTTTTTTTTTTTTTTTGGGTCCGGTCGTGGGGCCTGAACTCTGGGCCTGGGCGCTGTCCCTCAGCTCTTCAGCTCAAGGCTAGCGCTCTACCGCTTGAGCCACAGTGCCACTTCCGGCTTTTTTCTTTTTGCTTATGTGGTGCTGAGGAATCGAACCCAGGGCCTCATGCATGCAAGGCAAGCACTCTACCACTGAGCCACCTTCCCAGCCCTGTGTTACTTTTATAATTAAAATAGATTTTCAACCACACATATACACTTTTCCTCTCAGAAAAAAAATCCAACAGAAATTATCATCAGATGGTTGAAACTGCAAACAGTAGTGAGGCTCTTAGCTATTTTGCATT
The DNA here is from genome assembly GCF_024711535.1 of Dipodomys merriami. Taxonomy (NCBI): domain Eukaryota; kingdom Metazoa; phylum Chordata; class Mammalia; order Rodentia; family Heteromyidae; genus Dipodomys; species Dipodomys merriami. The sequence continues at coordinate 6,953,229 of NW_027206168.1, read as the reverse complement.
GTCAGCATGCTAATAAAACAAGCTCTGCTCACAGAAGAATTTATACAATAGCACTAAAGCACAGTGAAGCACAGTAAAAGCCAAAACCTCAATGAGCAAGTATCCTGGTAGGCAGACTGGAGGCTGGATGAGAATCAAGGTTACCTGTCCAGGCACACAGCTCCGAGGCTGAAAAGTAGATGAGTGGTCTTCCAACCATCTGGCACAATGGAACTGTCCCCTGCAGCAAACAGGTTGTGTTTGGCTGAAAGGACCTTGATCACTGCAGCATCTACCTCTGCTGGTAAAAGACGGATGATTAACTGGCCAAGAAGTCCCAGAGTGAGGTGGTAGGTTTCATTCAAGTGGCCTGCATTGGAGATGACAACCTGAAACATCAGTGGGAGAACATGCTCCAGGTCTATCAGGGGGAGTGTTGGACCCTGTCAAGAGAAAGGGGAAATCGCTTCAGTATAGAACAGTTACGTGAGAAAAGCACTCTATCCTCTTTGTGTATTATTAACAACTGTCCTAGTAACCAAAGAATTATGTGGTGGCTTTCATAAATGGCTTATGTGTGACATAATATATGTCTACTCATCTTACATGTCTATTCGTCTTACAATCTTACTTTTTTTTTTTTTTCCTGGTTCTTGGGTTTGAACTCAGGACGTAGGCACTGTCCCTGAGCCTCTTTGTGCTCGACTAGTGCTCTACCACTTGAGCCATGGCACCACTTCCAGCTTTTGCTGAGTGGTTTATTGGAGATAAGTCTCATGGACTTTTCTGCCTAGGTTGGCTTTGGACAACGATCCTCAGATCTCAGCCTCCTGAGTCACGAAGATTACAGGCATGAGCCACTGATGCCTGGCTTTAGTCCTACTTTTAATTTCCTTTTAACTCTAAGATTCAAACAATTCAGAATACGCAAGGGTAAAAGCATAACCCCCTGCAATCAAACTGCTAATAGTATGATGGTTTTTCAACCTTTCTCTCTGCATATTTATATATATGCAAATACATACAAAAGAAATTATTTTTTTTTTTTGTCAGTCGTGGGGCCTGAACTCTGGGCCTGGGCACTGAACCTCAGCTCTTCAGCTCAAGGCTAGCACTCTACCACTTGAGCCACAGCACCACTTCTGGCTTTTTCTGCTTATGTGGTACTGAGGAATCAAACCCAGGACCTCATGCATGCAAGGCAAGCCTCAATCACTGAGCCACCTTCCCAGCCCAGAAATTAAATTTTTTTTTTTTTTTTTTTTTTTTTTTTGTCGGCCGTGGGGCTTGAACTCTGGGCCTGGGCGCTGTCCCTCAGCTCTTCAGCTCAAGGCGAGCGCTCTACCACTTGAGCTACAGCGCCACTTCCGGTTTTCTGGTGGTTTATTGGAGATAGGAGTCTCACGGTCTCTCCTGCCTGGGCTGGCTTTGAACCGCGATCCTCAGATCTCAGCCTCCTGAGTAGCTAGGATTACAGGCATGAGCCACCAGCGCCCGGCTACCAGAAATTAAAATTTTAAAATTAACTTTCTTTCTTTGAATAGTGTCCTACAAAATTTTTTTTTCATCTTTTTGAAAAAAGTTAGGAACACAGGAGATAGGACAGAGATTTGACAAGTGGGATCACATCAAAATAAGTTTCTGGGGCTGGGAAGGTGGCTTAGTGGTAGAACGCTTGCCTTGCATGCATGAGGCCCTGGGTTCGATTCCTCAGCACCACATAAGCAAAAAAGAAAAAAAACGGAAGTGGTGCTGTGGCTCAAGTGGTAGAACTCTAGCCTTGAGCTGAAGAGCTGAGGGACAGCGTCCAGGCCCAGAGTTCAGGCCCCACGACAGGACCAAAAAAAAAAAAAAAGTTTCTGCACAGAAAAGGATGTAGTTACTAAACTAGAAAGACAGCCAATAGACTGGAAGAAGATATACCAGCAACATACCTGACAAAGGCCTTTAATCCAAAATATACAGGAGCTCAAGAAATTAACCGCTCCCCAAATTAATAAGCCAGTTAATAAATGGAGAAAAGAGCTAAAAAAAGACTCCTCAAAAAGAGAATGGCAGGGCTGGGAAGGTGGCTCAGTGGTAGAGTGCTTGCCTTACATGCATGAGGCCCTGGGTTCGATTCCTCAGTACCACATAAGCAGAAAAAGCTGGAAGTGGGGCTGAGGCTCAAGTGGTAGAGTGCTCACCTTGAGCTGAAGAGCTGAGTGACAGCGCCCAGGCCCAGAGTTCAGGCCCCACAACCGACCAAAAAAAAAAAAAAAAAGAGAGAATGGCAAATAAACATATGAGAAAATGCTCATCATCCTTAGTCATAAAGGAAATACAAATCACAACAACTGTGAGATTTCATTTCACTCCAGTTAGATTGGCCAACATAGAGATTTCAAATGATAACAAATGCTAGTAGGGATGTGGGGAAAAAAGAAAGGGTAATCTACTACAACCAACTCTGGATGGTTGTTTGGAGGTTCCTCAAAAAACAACATAGAATTTCCTTCTGACCCAGTCATACCACTCTTGGGCATCTACCTAGAACATAATTAAGTCAGGATGCCATAAAGTAACCTACATATCCATACTCACTGCTGCATTATTCACAATACCCAAATCATGCAAGCAGTCCAGATGTCCCACAATAGATGTATCAAAAAAATGTGGTACCTATACACAACAGAATTTTACTTGTCCATTAGAAAGAATAATATTCGAGGCTGGGAAGGTGGCTCAGTGGTAGAGCACTTGCTTTGCATGCATAAGGCCCTGGGTTCGATTCCTCAGCACCACATAAGTAAAAAGAAAAAAAACGGAAGTGCACTGTGGCTCAAGTGGTAGAGCACTAGCCTTGAGCTGAAGAGCTGAGGGATAGCACCTAGGCCCAGAGTTCAGGCCCCACGACCGGACCAAAAAAAAAAAGAAAGAATAATATTCATTTGCAGGGAAATGGATAGACCTAGAAAAATCATGTTAAGTGAGGTAAGTCAAGTTCAGAGAGACAAAATATGCTTACTTTTTCTCACAGGTGGAAGCTAGATCGAAACTACACCAGGACATGATAAATCTAAGCATTCACAAACAGTGAGACTAAAGGAAGATACTCTTAGGGGAGGACCCAGAGGTGTTAACTCCTCTGCATATTTAAAATATTACTCATCAAAATGAATTCTAGGAAATGAAAACATGGGGTTTTGTTGTTGTTGGTGGTGGTGTTTGTTTTTGCCTTTTGTTTTATCTTTTTTCTATCTTTTTTGGGAGGTAAGGGGGAACACAGAAATGGAGGAAGGAAGGATGAACAAATGCAGGCATGGTACTCAGTATACACTATGTGGAAAATGAACTATGCAACTTATAGGCAGGGACAGGAGGGAGAAACTGGGGAAAAGCAAAGGAAAGGGTAAAATTGTCAAAAAAGAAATGTATTTATTACCTGACTTATGAAATGGTACCCCTCCCCGTATAATACCTTAATGATAACAATAAAATTTGTTTCCAATAATTATAAAAACCACATAGACAAACAGCCCAGTACATACTTAAGCCACTTCTTTTTTTTTCTTTCTTTTTTTTTTTTGGTGACAGTCCTGGTGTTGAACTCAGGGCCTGAGTGCTGTCCCTGAGTTTTGTTTTTTTTTTAATAAAAAATCAAGGATGGCACTCTACCACCGAGCCACAGCTCTACTTCCAGATTTTTTGGAGATAAAAGTCTCACCGACTTTTCTTCTTGGGCTGGCTTTCAACCATGATCCTCAGGTCTCAGCCACCTAAGTAGCTAGGATTACAGATGTGAGCTACCGGCGGCCTGATTTATTATTTTCCATAGGAGAAAAAACACACACAAAACTGGAGGAAAATCTATGAAAATTATAAAGTTTTATTCTCAGTGGGACTCAAGCAGATGTGGTATCAACAATATGAAAACAAAGCAACTGAAAAATTAAAAAGCTTAAAAAAAAATTAAAAAGCTCTTAAAAATGAAAAAACTAGTCTCAGATGGCATTCCTGAAAGACAAAGGTTTTCATCATGGGCTGCTGTGCTATGGACTACCCTAAACAGGGGAAAATGTCTCCACACTAACTACTAAGGATTAAATGTCAATAATCATTTCAACTTCTTTTCCAAATTGCAGCAAAAATATAACAGTTATATAAACAGAGATAAATCAACATGAATAAATGGGAAATTTAGGTGAAGATCTTCATTAGTCTTTCAAGTTTTCTATGAGCTTAAAAATTTTCCAAATAAAAAAATGGAAAATATAATTATGATAAAAACAATAAATTACACATGTACTTACAAAATATGGAGTAAAGTCTAAGAGAAAATAACTTTATAATCTTATTCTCAGGGATAATTGCTGACTAATGGCAAGTTTATTTCGGTATACAGCTTTGTAACATTTTTTTTTTTCCCGTGCGTAACAACATCCTCTCTTTTATAAAGAAAATGCTGTTATCTCTTACCAACTTTGCTGGGGGTAACATGGCTGCTAGCAGTCCTAAAATCCTCTTCTGGGAACACTCAGCAAACACTTGCTCAGGATTTGGAGTAACTGCTTTTTCCTCTATTGGCTTCTGAGATGACGATTCTGAAATTTCAGCATCTGTGTGACAAAACACCAAGTTTTCAGATTTCCCAGTTTCTATATATGCATAAAGAAACAAACCACTGCACTGTCCCACTGTGGTTAAGAATAAAGCTAGGACTTTATTTAAAATCTGCTCAAAGGCCGGGTGCCCGTGGCTCATGCCTATAATTCTAGCTACTCAGGAGGCTGAGATCTGAGGATTGAGGTTCAGAGCCAGCCCAGGCAGGAAAAGTCTGTGAGACTCTTATCTCCAATAAACTACTCAGAAAACTGGAAATGAAGCTGTGGCTCAAGTGGTAGAGAGCTAGCCCTGAGCTGAAGAGCTGAGGGACAGCGCCCAGGCCCAGGCCCCACGACTGACAAAAAACAAAACCAAACAATAAAACCTGCTCAAGTTGTACACGGTAATACATGTCTATAAACTCAAGAAGCTGAGGCAGGAAGATTATGAAATTGAGACCAGTTAGAACTGCATAGTGAAACTTTGTCTCACACCAAAAAAATACTGAACACATCTTTGTGCAACATCCCATTCTAAAGGAAGCCTGTCAGTGGCTCTATTTGAGGGCAATTCTCTCCGAAACCTTCCCATTCTTCTGGCCTTATTGTAAAATTAGATGCTCACTAGCATTTAACATCTTGTATATTTGTATTTATTGTTTGTTTTTGCTTCTTTCAGTGATGTATCTGCAGCACCCAGCAATGTCTCTGGAACATGGAGGTACCTGATACGACAGTGTGAACTGGAATGCTGGTCCTTAGGGGAATCCAACTCTGGTAGACTTTGATGACTGGGCACTGATATACAGAATCAGCACATTCTGAGAACTTAACCCATAGATGGGGCTCAATGCCAGGTGCTTATTCCCACCTCCATCACAGAACAGCCAATAGCACAAATGTTCTCTCCTTGGGCTACCATAGGGTGAAGCTTGCTGGCCCAGTCTCATCAGCCTGTAGTACCTCCTTCAGCCTCCAAACTGCTCCTCTATCCTCCAAAATCCCCATCCTGATGGTCTATTTCTATCCTCTGCCACGCTGAGAGGTTAGAATTTCCCAGGCAGACAGCTTGGGCTTTGACAACAAAGTCCTTCATAGCAGCAGTATTCCATCTTCTCATATTCTGCTCCATTGCTATTCACTTGCCAAAAAGGTTTCTCTCCTGTGTTGTTCTGGGGCTTTTGCTCATTGTACACTTTTTGCCCTGAATGTAGGTTTTTCCACAGGAGTCTAGCATATTCACCTCCCCACATCTCTCCCTTTATATGGTTTAAGTGAACACAGTATGTTCCAGAGAATTACCAATCACAGTTAACTCCTATGTAGTCCTCTCCTCTGAGAAGAATCACATCCTACCTCAAGTGACAGTTACCTGTACCTTAGTCTTAAAGTTCAGTAGACAGGGACCATGTCTGTCTGCCGGTGTCAGTCCCTATTTCAACCCAGGGCCTAGCATGGTTTTTGGTACATAGAAGGCACTCAGTAAGGGGCTGGGAAGGTGGCTCAGTGGTAGAAGCTCTTGCCTTGCATGCATGAGGCCCTGGGTTCAATTCCTCAGCACCACATAAGCAAAAGAAAAAAAGCCGGAAGTGGTGTTGTGGCTCAACTGGTAGAGCTTAGCCTTGAGCTGAAGAGCTGAGGGACAGCGCCCAGGCCCAGAGTTCAGGCCCCATGACCGGACCCCAAAAAAAAAAAAAAAAAAAAAAAGAAGGCACTCAGTAAATAAATAAGGTGGGAAAGAAAGAAAGGAAAGATGACTTTCAAAGTGTTGTAAAACCCCATCTGATCAAAGAGAACTTGGCTGCCAGACAATTCCAAACTGAGTGCAAAATAAACTGACTGGAAATGAGTATGCGAGCATTTTAAGAGATCCGGGCCAAATATTCTTTACCTGGTGGTCCTGGAGGTGTATGAGCATCTGTAGGTACATCTGAAATTTGGATCTGGCATGAGGAATCCTTCATTAACAAGAGACTTGCCTTCTTTCTCTGTCTGGAATCCAAAGGTCTGATTTCCTTCTCTACAGCTCTCTTTCCCTAAATATAAAATGGTAAATGTAAAAGAAAATAAAAGTTTTTTTTTACAATGAAAGTTTATTCCATTTGTAACACAATTTTGCCACATCTTCACAAACTATAAATACTCCAAATTTCATTAGAAAAATGTCAATCAATTCTTTGGATAAATCTGTACTACAACGTAATAGAATCATGTCCCCTCAAACACTCTTTGAATGTCTGCCTCTCTGTCACAGTCTGCAGTTACATAAGCAAGGCACACTTATAAATACATTTAACTTTTAGAAGTTTTAAAAAGTTCTTCCCTGAGGAAATGAAAAATTTGTCAATTCTCCTCTAGTACACTATGGTGACCATCACTGATGTTTTCTTTTTTCAGGGAAAATAAACATTTCATTTAAAAAGTGTACATATATTACCTTTATTGTTATTATGAAGTTAATAAATCAGATCTAAAGCTTGGATGCAGATTATTTTATTGATATAGAAATGGCATTCTAAGGCTCTGTGACAGGGCTGAAGACTGTGTCTCTTTCCACTTTAGTTTGCTATAGAAGTTGCCTTTGTTAATATGGAATGCTTCAGGGGCTGGGAAGGTGGCTCAGTGGTAGAGTGCTTGCCTTGCATGCATGAGGCCCTCAGTTCCACTCCTCAGCACCACATAAGCAGAAAAAGCCGGAAGTGGCACTGTGACTAATGGTAGAACACTAATCTTGAACTGAAGAGCTCAGGGACAGTACCCAGGCCTAGAATTCAGGACACACACGCACGCATGCACGCACGCACGCACAGAAGGCTTCATAAATAAATTTAACAATAAACAAGTTTAATAATAAATAAATTTAACCAGATATCACTTGAGCACACAAAACCAGATAATATTCCCAAATCACAAATGCATATGCTCTTTTTAGTACTCTTTTAGGCTTTCCCTTTCCCCCCACCCACTCCTCTCTTGGGCTTTGGGCGCTGTCCCTGAGCTTTTGCTCATGCTCTACCACTTGAGCCACAGCTCCACTTCCCACTTTTTGGTGGTTAAGTGGAGATAAGAATCTCATAGACTTTCCTGCCAAACTGATTTCAAACCATGATCCTTAGATGTCAGCCTCCAGAGTAGATAGGATTATAGGCGTGACTCTCTGAATGCAGCCAAAGGCTGAGTGTTAAGTAGCACCAAACCATGAAAGATACTGCCTCTTCCCATCAACAGCTAACATATCTTCCTTTCTGGATACTATTACCTGGACATCAGCCCTACCTTCCTGAGAAAAAGGTACATTCCCTACAATCTGTGGCACTCTGTAAAGATAGAATTCCAAACTTCTGGTGAATAACTTTTATCTTAAGCTTTTTTTCCTGTTGTTACAGGACTACAAAGGGCTACTGCAGTTCTCTCTGCAGTACCCTAAAGGCCTCATTATTGGTCTGAGTCTGAGGCTGTTGTAAGCAGAGTCCTCTGCCTAAGGTTGGTTTCTCAGTTATTTAGAAAGTTTCCAAGTCAATAGGATAGACAGAGTAGATTTTTTTTTTTTTGGTCGGTTGTGGGGCTTGAACTCTGGGCCTGCGTGCTGTCCCTTAGCTCTTCAGCTGTAGGCAAATACTCTACCACGTGAGCCAATAGCGCCACTTCCGGTTTTCTGAGTGGTTTATTGGATAAGTGTCTCATAGACTTTTCCTGCCTGGGCTGGTTTTGAACCATGATCCTCAGATCTCAGCCTCCTGAGTAGAGTAGCTAGGATTATAGGCATGAGCCACAGGAGCTCAGCTCAGAGTAGATATTCTTAACAGGCTCTAAGATTGGCTAGAAGCATGTCAGAGTTAAAAAACAAGTGACTGCCAAGTCTTGTGCATGCCTAGAATCCCAACATTTGGAAGGTTAAGGCAAATCCTGAGTTCAAGGCCAGCCTGGACTACACAGCAAGAACCTGCCTCAAAATCAAACAACAAACACAAGTGATTAGTTCTTAGGATCTCAAAGCAGTGTGATTCTTAGGACCATTACAGTGGTAAATCTTAGGTTCTGTTGTAGAAATAGTAAGGGAAAATATGGCTTTGCTAAAAGATTTTAAGGTAGGACATTCTGGGTATGTCTAGCTGCTAGTGGAAAGGATTTCAAAAAAGGGCTAGCTCGAGAACAATAATGCTCAGGGACCTCCTTTAAAAAAAAAATCAAAAAGAAAAAAGAAAAGACAAGAAAAAAAAAGACAACCCCCCCCCCAAAAAAACACCTCATTTTAATCCCCAGGCAGGGAAAGTCTAAGATTAACCTGAAATGTCTTACTACAACAGAAATCAAGGAAGTGTTCATATAATGGTGACATGTCAAAGGGATACAAAAACCAGCTAGAAGGAGTTGCTACTAGCCAAATATAGGGCACTTTGAGCATGCAGAAAGATAAATAAGAAAAAGAGAGAAGTGGCACTGTGGCTCAAGTGATAGAGCACTCGCCTTGAGCTGAAGAGTGCACAGACAGCACCCAAGCCCAGAGTTCAAGCCCCACGACCGACAAAAAAAAAAAAGAGGAGATTTAATTCACTGAATAAAAAGAATCACTGAGCCTATTCTGATATAAATAAATGAACTGATAGAGATAAATAAACTGACAGTTCAGAGATATACATGTTTCCAGAGGCATATTTCAGGGATGATGACTTCATCTGTTTCTCCTAAATACATTCTCTTCCCCATCATAAGGGAAGTTAAAGGGCTTCCTGGTGCAGGGGTGTGTGGCCCTCCAGTATGATAGCTTAGATAAAGGCTGGAAGATTACATGCTGTCTTTTGCTGGTTCCATGGTGGCATGAAACTAATTTTCACACTTCTGCCTGGCACTTTTTCTTGTCTTCTTCTATATAACAATGGGATCCCTGTGAGCTATCACTAGTACTTGAAGAATCCTTACACTAGGGCCCTGATAAAGCAGGGGATGGAGACATCCATGGCTCCTGCGGCAAAGGCAGAGACATGAATAGCATGGCTTCAAACTTTGGAAACAGCATCATATCACAGAAGCAATCTGATGTTCTTCTAGCAAAAAAAGGTTTGTCCTTTTCTCTTTATTTTTATTTTAGATCTATAAAACAATCTTTAAGGGGCTGGAGTGCTTTAAGTGGTAGAGTGCTTGCCTCGCATGCATGAGGCCCTGGGTTCCATTCTTCAGCACCACATAAGCAGAAAAAGCCTGAAGTGGTGCTGTGGCTCAAGTGGTGGAGTGCTAGCCTTGAGCTGAAGAGCTGAGGGACAGCACTCAGGTCCAGAGTTCAGGCCCCATGACCAACAAAAAACAAAATAAAACAAAACAAAAACAAAAACAATCTTTAAAAGTCACTATTATAGGTTAAGCCTGTACCCATATATAAACTATGATGTTTAATTTTTAAACCATAAGCTTCTGGTATTACCTAGTTGTTGACTGAATTATAAACATAAATCCATGTATATATTGCTCATCAAGGGCTAGAACTAACTTCTCTAATGGCATAATCTTATTCAGTTCTTATAAAAACCACCAGATAATGGGAGTAGTTAACATTGGCAAAGAATTCACTATGTTTACATGGCCTAATCACTTGATATGCATTATCTTAAAGTGTGGAAAGTATGTAACTCCTTACAAAAACCCTTTGTTACAGTTTTTGTTATTATCACCCCCATTTTGCAGATAAGAAAAATGGAAGCAAGGAGACCATAGGAATACACTTGAGGACTAACAAAGCAGACCTCTAAACCCCATGCCTGAAACCTGGTGGAGGGTATGAGCCCTTAAACTCTCTGCTATGGAGCCTATTGTGAATGGCTTCCCAAGCCCATTGATCCTGCATAGTAAAGACATGCTATTTAGGGGCTGCGAGTATAGCCTAGTGGCAGAGTGCTTGCCTAACATGCATGAAGCCCTGGGTTCAATTCCTCAGTACCACATAAACAGAAAAAGCCAGAAGAGGTGCTGTGGCTCAAGAGTTAAGAGTGTTAGCCTTGAACAAAAAGAAGCTTAGGGACAGTGCCCAGGCCCTGAATTCAAGAGCCAGGACTGGCAAAAAGAAAAAAAAAGAAATGGTATTTACATTGCACTGCACTAATGAGCCTGTCTCTGACAGCTGCTGAGTGGGATGGACAGTTTTCTTCTCTAGCTGCTCCTCTGATGTCGGCGTTGACACTGTGATTGGCAGAGCCTGGTGTTCTGGAGTAGAGTCACCATCTGGCAGTATACCAAGAAGAGCTAGAGTTTTAAGACCTACAATGGAAGAGAATGATTAAAGTTTATATCTCTATAATGCAGAAAGAAAATTATATCATATATATGATATGATATATACACACATATAAATACCATGGAATATTACACAATCATAACAAAAAGTGAAATAATGTAATTTACAGGATAATGGATGTAACTGGAGAACATCAAACTGAGCAAGATAAGACAAGCTCAAAAAACAAGTATGTTTTTACTTATATGTGGAAGCTAGACCTAAAAGATACACATTTTCATGGACATGTACATACCTATATATCTATAACTATACACAAAGATAAACACAAAACATGAATCTAAATAACAAGATTACTTAGAAAGGGATAGAAAGGGGGAAGAAAAAAGGAAAGCAGAGTGTGAATAGTTTTGAAATACATTTTGAAAGGGGATGAAAATGCTTGAAAAAGATTTCAACTACTAAAATAGAACAAGGAAATCTGTTCCAATTGTTTCAGAAAAAGGGGAAGAGCAAATGATAAAGGGATGAGATTGACTGGAACACACTGTAAATGTGTGGAAAGGTTACAATGAAATACTCCTCTGGATAATATAAGCTAATAAAAATGCTAAAAAAGTTAGCTCCAATAAGCGCCATAAATCACTATGCCATATACAGAGATGGCAAAGGGCTACATTAACCATAGCCAGAAGTGTTCAGTAGTAACATCCCTTGTCATCTACATCCATTCAGTTATTGCTGTGGATGATAAAAACTGAACAGAAAAGGGTACCTGAACTTTACTAAAAACAGAGCACAAAAGACACCTAAAAGAATCCCAGCTAGTCAGGAGTCTGAGAGTCATGATTCGAAGCAAGCCCAGTTAAGAGTCTATGAGCCTCTTATTTCCAATTAACCACTAAAAAAGCCAGGAGTGGAATTATGGCTCAGGTAGTAGAGTGCTCACCTTGAGCACCTAAGGCCCTGAATTCAAGCCACAGGACTGGTAAAACAAAACAAAATCAAACCACATAGACTATTTTGAAACTATAAACAATGTATTTCTATGGTAGCATCATACACTAGCATTCTATATACCACTGGCAGACAGATTTTTTTAAAAAAAATAATTCTGATGTACTGATATCCACCTGCTATTAAGGTCTGATTCCCTAATGTTAACTAAAATGACAGTACATTACTTAAGAGAAATGTCTCAGAAGTTTAGTATTGAAACTATTTTTTTCCCCTAGCACCTTCAGTGAATCAAAATCACCTAGTTTTTGTAAAAACTATTTTTCTTTTCCTTCTCTTACGATTTTTTATTAAGTAGCTATACACAGGGGTTTCAACTTGTTTTTCTTTTCTTTTGGTCCTGTGTCAAAACAAAACATCAGACTGGCATTGAACATGTGATTCTCTTGCCTCTCAGCCTCTGGGATGTTGGGATTACAGATGTGCAACACCAAAGCCTGCCAAATTACTTTATAGATAGCTCTTATCTGGCATATGGAAATAGATTTGCCCTCTAGGTTAACAATATATATCTGGCTTTCCTAAGCAAAGTTACGAACATTCAACTACTAAATATTCTATCCACAGACTTCAAGAACTCTAATTATTATTTTTGTAACAGCATGTAAACATTTTAAGAAACTAAATGTTACTTTATACCAATAGTTCTCTCAACTGAGCTTCAGACTTAAATTCCAGGCTGGGGTGAATCCCTCTTGTAGGCCACAAGACTCTGCTGCTTCTGAGCCTCGCATCGTCTTTCACTGATGCCTGGGCTTTGCCTCAACCACTACCTGGGGTGTGGTCTGTGCATGAGGAACAGTCACCTTTGCCCTGGTGAGCCTTCATCAGACAGTCCCCGACCAGCTGCATGCACTGGCTCCGAAGGATGGCGGCACTGCTGCGGGCCTGAGGACCCAGTTTCTCCCCATCCATGTCCTCTGTGCTGGTCACATGGGCACTATAGAGAGCCAAGGCAGCAAAGAGCAGCCAGGAGTAGTTGTGGATATATGGCTGGATGAGCCTCTGGCGGTCACTGATCCGGATGGTCACCATGGGGTGGGCTGTGATGCTATGGGTAGGCAAATGGCTGCAAAGGCAAGACATTATTATGCATTTGTGACTCCAAACAGGAGCCCAGGCTTGGCTGTGACTGAACATTAATACCTCTAGATTATTGGTATTGAAATTTTAAGGGGAGATACGGGATTGCACCTCAGAAAAAAAGAACCAAGACTATCATACAATTTCTGGATTTTACAACCCCCTAAAAAACTGCCTGTGGAAATCAGGCTAAGTAAAAACTCCTTATTGTAAATTTTGCAGATGTGGAAATAGTGTTTTGGTAATATGAGATAATGCTCATAACTTAGAGGTAAATATAAAGTACACAGCAAAAAATGATGTAAGATATTCAATTTGTTTAAAATCCTTTAACAAGCTGGGTGTAGCAGCATAAGCTTGTAATCCCAGCACGTGTGGGAGACTAGGGTGAAAGGATTATGTTCTTGGAAGGCTCAAGCGGGAGGATTGTGAGTTCAAGGTTGGACTGGGCAACATAATGAGACCTTCTCTTAAAAAAAAAAAAGCAAAACAAAAAAAACTTTATGGGGGAAAAAGACTCAAATAAACTTAAGAACATATAACAAAATCTTCCTAATTGCTGAATCTGGGTAGTGGGTATATAAAGGTTCACTACAGTGAACTAGTCTCTCTAGTTTTGGCTAGGTTTAAATTTTTTTTAATAACAAAAACTTTCTTTAATAAAGGGAGGGCTTAGTGTATAACTAAGTGGTAGAATACATGTGTAGCATGTAAGGTCCTGGGTTTGATTCTCATCACTGGGGAAAAAAATGAAATCACAGAGCATATTTTTTTAATTAAAAAAAATTTATTTTTGCAATATTTGGTATTTGAACCCAGGGCTTCATGCTTGCTGAACTCTTCCATTTGAGCCATATCCCCAGATCTCTTTTTAGTTTTTCTCACATCTTTTGCTGGAGGTGGGCCTCATACTGTGATCTTCCTACCTAAAAGCCTCTTACATAACTGTGATCACATATGTGTACCATGATACCTAGCTTATTGTTGGAGATGGAATCTCATTAGCTTTTTGCCCGAGTTAGCCTCAAATCATGATCCTCTTGATCTATCTCCTGAGTAAATGGGACTATAGACCTCATGTGACCATGCGTGGTTCTTGCCTCTTGAAAACAGGAACTTTCTTTTTGGTTCACTATTCTATCTTCTAGCTCCTTGTCCCAAGCCTGGTATACAGAAGATATTAGATGAATAGTTGTATGAATGAATGATTCGGGATTTGTATTGCAGGAGTCAATGTCCCTGGCTATTCTCTAATTTGTGAGACTCTGGTCTGAGGCCTGCTTCCCCCAAATTCCAGACTTCTGGAAGAAGTATGGGGCAGCTTCGATCATATTTGCATGTTAAACACAATTTCCCACTAGCAACAGGTGCAGTTGGGGTACGTGAATTATAGGAGACCTCAGAAAAAGTGAACTGACAGTGGAGGCCAGAAATTGGCTTTTTAAAAAAATCTAGTGCATGTGCGTGCGTGCATGTGTGTGCACATATGTGTGCTGGTCATGGGGTTTGAATTCAGGGCCTGGGCTTGCTTTCTTTTCTTTTCTTTTCTTTGCTTCCTTGCTTCCTTCCTTCCTTTCTTTTCTTTCACCTGGGGCACTGTCTCTGAGCTCCTTTTGCTCAAGGCTAGCCCTCTATCACTTGAGCCACAGCACCACTTCTGGCTTTTTCTTGAGTAATTGAGGTAAGAGTCTCATGGACTTTCCTGCCTGGGCTGGCTTTGAACCATGATCTTCAGATCTCATCCTCCTTCAGTAGCTAGGATTGTAGTTGTGAGCCACCAGCACCCGGCATAGGCCTGGGCTTTTTTGCTCAAAGCTAGTACTCTACCACTTGAGCCATAGTTCTACTTTTTTTGGAATTAAGAGTCTCATGGACTTTCCTGCCAGGTCTGGCTTCTAACCATGATCCTCAGATCTCAGCCTCCAGAGTACTTAGGATTACAGGCATGAGCCACTGGTGCCTGAACAGCAGGCTTCTCATTAAGCAAAGATATATATCAAGAAGATGTGAAGTGTGTACAAGTCATCTGAGACATACCCATAGGAATATTTCTTTGCTGCATAGCATCCATAACAAAGATCAAAGTCATCACACACATTGCAGTTCATTCTTCGGCCTATGATCAAACCCTGGCAGTGGTCACAGGTAAACTCCATGTTGACCATTTCATGGTCATCTCCATGGCCTTCAGGCTTCACTCCACCTAGACAGAAAAGAGCAGTGTGAAGTGGATGGAACAGAGTGCTTGGAGAAGGGCCAAAAAAACCAATCCAAGCACTACAGCTGCTCCCCATCTATTGTTCAGGAGGGCAGAGTCCACACACATCTTCTGGAGACCAGTTAGCTCTGTCCTGATAACTGAGTGCATAAATGATATTTTCATGAAATGATAACCCCTCTGTATAACAACTTAATAATAACAATAAAATAATTTTAAAAATTTT
Organism: Dipodomys merriami; assembly: GCF_024711535.1. Classification (NCBI taxonomy): domain Eukaryota; kingdom Metazoa; phylum Chordata; class Mammalia; order Rodentia; family Heteromyidae; genus Dipodomys; species Dipodomys merriami. The sequence continues at coordinate 6,937,897 of NW_027206168.1, read as the reverse complement.
ATTCTCAGTACAGAGTTGCTGGACAATGGCATACTGCAAAAATCAATTCCTAGCATGATTGCTATTTGGCAGACACAAGCCCACAGGTAGATTTGTGAGATTTCTCCCATGACCCTCTTTTGACAAGAGTTAAGCATCTGTTGGTGCTTCTGCTAGCAAGCACTGCAGAATGATTAGAAGACAATGTGACCAGTGAATTAAAGGCACGAGACAGGCTGCTCTTGCCTCTTCCTTACTCCATGGCATATCCAACCTGATTTGGACTCTGCTTTATACGTCATATTTTATCGCCTCTGTTCTCACTGACTCCAATGCCTTTGTGACTATAGAGACTGATTTCCTAAGTGAGACTGACACAGACATGCTTTCCTCCTTGAGACCTTGTTAATGACTCCCCCATTTTCTGCAGACTTCAAATGACTAAACTTCAAATGTTAATGACTCCCCCATTTTCTGCAGACTTCAAATAACTTGAGCTCTGCCTGTCTTAATCCATCACTTAGTTGGACAGTCACTCAAGTGTGTCTATCTAAATTCCTTCTAGATGCTCACCTCTGTCCTTGGGCTTGTTCTACCTTCTGTAGTAGCATTTAGTTCATAACACCTGACTGTAACTTTCTTCAAAAACCAGTTCTTATCCCATCTCCTCCACGACAGAAATAGTATAGAAGTGCTGCTATACTACCAAATTTTTCTAGAAAAAGTCTGCATTATTTATTTATTACTCAACACATCACTCTTATACTAACAGTACTTCAGGGCAGGGACTGTATCTTTTACTATAGGGCCAACAGACAAGAAGCCCCAGTGTTCACCAAGGTCAGTGTACTTTGTTCAGTACGTACAAGTCAAATGTACTAAAGAATTTTTGAAGTTTACATATATACATATATACATACATATACATACATATATGTGTGTATGTATATTTTTTATTTGAAGTCAATAAATTTTTATTTAATCATTTTTACATGCTGTGACTCCTTCACTGCCCATCAAACTGAAGCTCAAGATTTCTCTTGAAATCTAAGGCAGCCCTTTTTGAAGCAAACAATTCAAGCCAGCTGTACCACTGCTCAGGAGGCCAAAATCTAGTCGCTATGTTCAAATGACCAACAAAAAGCTGAAACTCTGATCAGCCCTGCCACAAATCTTTTATTAGGGCTTCTTTTAGCGCTAGTACAGAATTACTGATGACACGTCTAAAATCTTTGAAATGTCATTCTGCAAACAAATTTTGAGATCACTTTTTAAGTCCAACAGCTTGATTCAACTGCTGACTGCCCACCTAGAGAAAGAAAAGCATTTGCTGAGAAGATCATTTATTCTAGGTATTATCACTATGAATCGTCAAACTGTATATATTGTATCAATAGAAATACCAGGTTTACCATGGACAAAGCCAAGAAAACCAACGATGCCAGATATTGAATTTCTATTGCACTGTCCTTTGAACACATCAGCAGGAGGTATTGCTGAATGCAGATACCATACAGTGCAGAGTGTGTGTGTGTGTGTGTGTGTGTGTGTGTGTGTGTGTGTGTGTGTGTGTGTGTGTGTGTGTGTGTGTGTGTGTGTGTGTGTGTGTGTGTGTGTGTGTGTGTGTGTGTGTGTGTGTGTGTGTGTGTGTGTGTGTGTGTGTGTGTGTGTGTGTGCGCACGCGCGCGCGCGCCTCTCTGTGCTCAAAACTAGCCTTCTACCATTTGAGCCACAGCACCACTTCCAGCTTTTTCTGTTTATGTGGTACTGAGGAATCGAACCCAGGGCTTCATGCCTGAGAGGCAAGCACTCTATCCCCTTAAGCCACATTCCCAGCCCCAATGAGAAGTTTTTAAATGGCAAGATCACATAAGATAAAAACAATTATTACTATTGAGTATGGCATACTCAAGTCTATGAAGTTTACCTAGGAAGCAAGTTTTGCAGAGATCCATGTCACTGCATTGAAGACACCGGTAGCGGTGCCAGGGAGCAATCTCATCACATCCATCACAAGAGATGTCCACATTTAGCAGGTCACAGTAACGAGCAATGAACATGTGCATCTGTAAGTTGAAATGAACATGATTAAACAAGTTTCTTATGTGGTACATTAATTCACTTAAGAGATACTTAAGTTTTCTAGGCACATCGGATGCTCTGGCTTACACCTACAACTTCAGATACTGAGATGGTGAGGATTGGAAGGATCACAATTCAAGGCCAGACAAAAAGTTAGCAAGACATCATCTCAACAAAACAGCTGGGTTTGGTGGTGGCACCTGTCATCCCAGGTACTCAGGAGTCTTAGATAGGTAGATTATAGCCCAGGCTGGTCTGGGCCTCCTCCCTTGTCTCTCCTTCCCCTGTCCCCTCCCCCCCAAAGCAAGACTGCTTGAAAAATAACTGAAATAGAAAAGGCTGAAAAAAAAATCTAGGCATACTCTACTAGGTGATAGTAGCTAAGATTTGTAGCCAAACAAATTAAGTGTCTATCTGGGAATTCCCTCAAAAAAAGCAAATTGTGAACATAGTGTTATAAGTGCTTTGGTAGGCAAATTTAGGGAACTTAGCAGCACAAGATGCTATCCATAGTATTGGAAAGGTTGAGAAAAGTTTTTCCCTCAACTAAGACCAAGGGACCAATAGATTGTGTGTGGGTAAATGTGACAGGTGTATCAGATAGAAGGAGTAGCACAGCTCTGACAGAAAGGGAACAAACAAGGGTTTATGGTGTCATGTAGTAAGTAGAATTCAGTCAAGAGTGGAAATAATCAGATGTAGTTAGAAAGGCTAAGCCAGTGAGGTGTCAAACGCTATTCTAAGGAATTACTAATTTTTTGGTTGGTTGTAGGGTTTGAACTCTGGGCCTGGGCACTGTCCCTCAGCATTTCAGCTCAAGGCTAGTGCTCTACCATTTGAGTCACAGCGCTACTTCTGCCTTTTTCTGTTTGTGTGATGCTGAGGAATCAAACCCATGGCCTCATGCATGCGAGGCAAGCATTCCAACCACTGAGCCACGTTCCTAGCCCCAGAAATTACTAATTTTTTAAACCGAAGAGTAATAGGAGTAGATTTAGTGTTCTCAAGGTTCCTGGCTGAGAAGAGACTAAAAGGAACAAGACAGGAGTTAGGGAGACTAACGGTGACAATGTTGGCTCTAAGGGTGGAATTGCATGCAGGTGGGACAGAGCTGACTTAAGAGGTACTAAGGAGGCAGAATGGGTAGTGCTGGTGACTGATTAACTTGGTATGGGGGTAAAGGACAAGCAAGAACAGAATTTAAATGTTTGGTCTAGGTACTTAGTTGGACAATGGCAGTGCATACAGACACAGAAATACTGCAAGAACACTCCTTCCTGATACTTAAAAATGAACCAAGTATGGTGCCATACGCCTAAGCTTGGGTTTCATAATGAGATTCTGTCTCAACTTTCTCATACTCCCCCTTCCTAGAAAACAAAGAAAAAAAATGAACAAAATCCAGAAATAAATCCTTCCTGTGGAAACAGTAAAAGCAGTGTTTCATGATCAAGCAATTGTTACCTAAATGCACTTAGATTCTACAATACATTCTTTCGAGTCTATAAATAAAAATGGAAAATATGTAGAAGAAATCTCCCATGATACCTGAGCACTATAAAATGGTTTCTAATCAGATACTAATAAGGCTCAGCTGGTATGCTCTAACCAAGCACCACAGAAGTGCTATATAAACAAACAAAAAATATATATAAAGTATATGTGAAGGTGGCATATAGTAGGTATTCAATACAGAGAAAAATGAATGGCTATGAGGCAGCAGATGTCTGACAGATATAATACCTCATGTAAGATGACAGGCAGCTGCCTGAGCCCAGTGCTTTTTCTCATCTGAATCATCTAACTTTGATTTAGTATGCTTAGTGTAGGCTTCTAACTGGAATGTGGCTTCTGTAGTACTCATCTACAGGAATAGAATGGTCTGCCCAAAGGATACTAAGCGTTTAAGCCATTCAGCAATTGCATATGCTTAAGTCTTTTACACATTACTATTTGTGTGTAACCTGCACAAAGGGGACTGTTAATATACATCAGCCTTGTAAGCCACTCTTCTGCAAGTCCAGCTCTATGGAGGAAGCCACTCTGATGGGTCATATCAAGATGTAGAGCTCCTCAGGTTAATCTCAGAAATGCGATCCTTAATGTCCCCTCCAGGAGCTCTCTCTGGAGACAGCATGCTGGCACACTCCAGGCATATTCTCCTTTCCAAACTCCTTGCAAGCCACCCAGATTACTCTAGTTGAGAGGTCTTACTTTCCTCTGCTTCTCTGGATCCTCCTGGGCTATTTTTTCATACCAGGCCTCAAACATGCCATCCTGACACTCATCCATCCATTCTGAATTCTGCTTGGCATCAGCAAGCTCATCCTCTTCACTCCACTGGCTGAAAAGACATAACAAGAGAAAAGCATGCCTCTCCTGGTACCCAAGGAAAGTGCTAGTTAGCGGACCTTGTGTTCCACAAGTCTAACAGATTGAGTATTTTTAGTTACTTTTTATTTTTCTAAATAAGAAAATTTACTATATTTCATAACTTTTAACAACTTAAAAGCAAATATTTCATGTCTAAAGGACAGCTAACCATTTTATAAATCATCCAATTAATTTTATTAGCATACATTAGATGTACAAGGAGGGTTTCACTGTGACATTTCCCACATGCATATAGTGTATCCTGATCTTCTTTACCACCTCCATCTCTCTCCATCATCCCATTCCCTACCTCTTAAAAACATTCCATCAGACTTTATCATTCTGTCTTTATTCACTGCCCTTCAAGCCCTCCCCACTCCTACTTATTTGCCTTCCTTCTCAATAGAGACTGCAGATTGAACTTCTAAAGGAAAAAGGCCAATTGTTTTTTAAAATACAGGATTTAGTTAGCTGTTTGATGGCTGTACACCAATAAAAGAGGGAGAAATCTTTTCCAGAGCACACTACACTGGGTGGGATAAACCTACTATGTGTCATGTAGTAGGGTCAAATACAATGATTTAAAAAAGTTTTGGTGGGGATGCTCAGAACATCATAATGGAATCAGCTTGACAGTGAGAAGATCCTGAGACTTCATATTTACCACGACCAGCTATATGACTTGTCCAGAAGTTCTATACTGCTGGATTCAATCATCAGATCAAAAACATTCAAAAATAACTGTATCTATACTGAACATGTGCGGATTTTCTTGTCATCATTCCCTAAATAATAAAGTATAACAGTAACTTAGAGATGATTTAAAATATACAGGATTTAAAGTATGTGTAGATTACATTCAAATATTAATATGTAAGGGACTTGAGCATCTTCAGGCTTTAGTATCTGTGAAAGTGCCTGGAACCAAGCACCCAAGGCACAACTATACTTGGATTTGGCCCTGTTCCCTCATTTCAAATAAAAGGTTCATATAGGTTCATATAAGCTCCTCTTAGATGTAAAATTATAAATTTCCTTAATTTATGCTTAGTGTGTTTTAGCAACCAAAATCCCAAACACAAAAATATTTACTTAATAGCAAATGCAAAATATTTTTCAACAACTGGTCTGGGAAGGTGGCTCAGTGGTAGAATGCTTGCCTTCCATGCATGAGGCCCTGGATTTGATTCCTCAGCACCACATAAGCAGAAAAAGCTGGAAGTGGCACTGTGCCTCAAGTGGTAGAGTGCTAGCCTTGAGCTGAAGAGCTCAGGGACAGTGCCCAGGCACAGAGTTCAGGCCCATGACTGACAGAAAAAAAAAATTCCAACCAAAAAATACACACTCATTCATGTATTCCAACAAAATGAATTTTGTCTACTCTTCTTAGCTCTGGGCTAGTGCTATGAGGAATGGTGTGAACATTCTGTCCCACTAGAGGACTACATCATGCAGGTGCAGACAAGAATTGAAATGATGGGCAAACTGACCAGCATGGTGATGGCTGCCCAGTGTTGCATCCTTTCTCTGATATCAGTGCCATCTGACATCAGGGCAAGGGCTGAAGGCAGTTAATAAGGAGACAGCTTTAATTTTAAACACAATCCCATTGCACAATGGAATGAGAAAAAAAAACTTCTTATAATCCAAGTCCTTATAATGTAGATTACAGTAGTTAACACCACATACAGGTATAACAAAAAATATAGAAAAGGGTTCTCTCAATTAACAAGGTATAGTAGGATCTCCAAAAATACAGAGGAGCTCTCTGAGTTCAGAGCACCATTGCTAACAACTTACATAGCACCACTACATGCCAGACACCATTTTAAACACTCAGAAATATAACTCACGCATTCTTGATGACAAGCCTTGGGTGCAGGTACCATTATTATCTCAGCTCTAAAGAAGAGGCAACTAAGGTACAAAGCAATTGGGTAACATGTTAACAGTCACCCAGTTTCTGAGTGGCAAAGCCAAGATGTATCACTCATACCCTAATCCAACTCCAGAGTCTATGCCCTCACCCCCATTGTGTCAACGATTCCTGTCTTTTATCTCCTACTCCAGGAACTTCAGAGTGTAGGGTTGTTTTCTTACCTGATCATACTATCGTGGACACTTATATTTTCTTGTGACATTTTCATTAGGAGATCTGGTAACTGAATATCAACAAAGAACGCAAGATCACAAGGTTCCCAGCCCATATCCAAAAGATGAAGTAGGGCTGTCTGAATGCACGATAAGGCAGGCAGCAGAGATCTAAAGAGGCCACACAAATGACAGTTATCAAAGCTGCCCATTACCAAAAGACAACAGGGTCACTGCAAGGTGGCCAACAGTTTGTAATGGGAAAGCACAAAATCTCTTATCTCAAACAAATATCCTACAAAGCTTAAGCAAAAGAACTGTGAAATAACCAGGCTGTGCTCTACCACTCGAGCCACAGCACCACTTCTAATTTTCTGGTGGTTTATTGGAGATAAGTCTCACAGATTTTCTTGCTTGGGCTGGTTTTGAGCTGGGAACTGCGATCCTTAGATCTTAGCCTCCTGAGTAGGTAGGATTATAGGCATGAACAACCAGTGCCTGGCACATTATAAATTCTTAGGTACATTTAGACCTATCCCTGATGAACACATGAGATGGAAAAAAAATTAAGAGGAATCATACTAATAAGGCAACATTAGTGATTAGCTTAGAGAGTAGAGGGCAATTTTATTCTTTGTGCTTTTCAGTATTTTTAGCACAGAACGTGAATTCCATTTATGATCAGAAAAAATCTTTTTTTTTCTCTAGAAATTTACAAAGTAATCCAGTACCTGTCATTTATGCTATTAAATCCTTTAATTGCTTTGACCAAAAAGAGAACAAGTTGATAGTAAGTGTCTCGAATTTCTTTGTGTAGGTCAGCACCACAGCCTTCCAAGTGTCCAAAATAACTAGAAATAGAGAAAATCATCAACTTAATTGCTAGGACAACTTTAACTAAATAATCCTGCTCCTTACATGAAAGAATGAAGAAACAGCAAGCTAAACAAAGTTGCACACAAACTTAAGGGAAAACAAGTACAATGACTTTAGATGGTGAACAAACCAACTGGTAGGTCCAATGGGTGAGCCAAAAGAGATGTTCAGGAAAAGTAGGGAGACGAGAACTATTCATCTTTCTTAGTTACATAGCCCCACAACATACTACTTGAGGGCCAGATACTGGGTGACTTATTTTTCACAAATTGCTTCATTTAGCCTCTGCACCCGCCATTCTGTCTCCCTTCACTGACTTTAGTAATAAACTCACTGGATTTTCTACTTGGATCAGTAACCTTGGTGACTTGAATATCCATGGGAATCATGCCTCTGTTTCTTTTTTTTGGTGTGTGTGGGGGTCTGGTTGTGGGGCCTGAACTCTGGGCTTGGGCATTGTCCCTCAGCTCTTCAGCTCAAGGCTAGCGCTCTACCACTTGAGCCATAGCACCACTTCCGGCTTTTTTAATTTTCTGCTTATTTTATATTCTGCTGAGGAATCGAACCCAGGGCCTCATGCATGCAAGGCAAGCGCTCTACCACTGAGCTATCTTTCCAGCCCCCTCTGTTTCTTTTTCTTTCAATTCTCTGTTATTTTCACTGCTGAGGATCTTCTCATGTATCCTTTAGTCATCTCAGTTTGATGATCATTTCCTTGGCCTTGTCATCAAGCAATAGCTACTTCATAGCATGCTACTCTGCCTACTGACTCTCATCCCACTCTTCTACTAAATATTCCCACACAATTTTTTTATTTAATCCTAATGAATCCCAGCTTATGAGGCCACATCATATTTGTCATCTACTACTCCTACCATGCTTGCTTTCTCTCTGCTCCAATCTCACATTAGACTCCATAGCTTATCACCACCCTCAGACTTGAGCAAACATCAGTTCTATGGCCTCTTTCTATATACATCTTGCCTAAGGAAGCTTATACCTGTATCAAAACAGCTGAGTGTTGCTGGAGCAAATACCATATAACCAAGCTGACTAGTGTCAATTTAAATTCACAGCCACAATTCTTTTCATTTTTATTTTATTTTTTGCCAGTCATAGGGCTTGAACTCAGGGCCTGGGCACTGTCACTGAGCTCTTTTGTTCAAGTATAGTACTCTACACCACTTTGAGCTACAGCACCAATTCCAGGTTTTGAGTGGTTAATTGGTTTTAAGAGTCTCAAGCCGGGTCCGAACCATGATCCTCAGATCTCAACCTTCTCAGTAGTTAGGATTATAGGTGTGAGCCATCAGAGCCCAGCTTTACAGCCACAATCCTTAGAGAAGCACTTGAACAGGCAGGCAATTAAAAATGGCTTTCTCAATTCTTTTTTTTTTTTAACCCCAGAACAGGGGTTTGAACTGAGGGCTTTCCATTTATCAAACAAGTGCTGCTCTACCATTTGAGCCATGCCCCAACCCAACTTTCATTACTATCTAAAATGTACTTGTCTCTCCTTAAATGGCCATTATCATCTTCTCAACTTCTATTTTCACATTTTAACTTGAGAAAAAAAATCTGGGGGTAGGATTTATGCCTGTCCCAGCTACTTAGGAAGCATCAATCAAGCAGATCATGATTTGAGGCCAACCAGGGCAAGAAAGTTTGTGAGACTACATCTTCACCAATAAAGCATAGCCCCGGGAAGAGTGTCTGTCATTTTAGCTACATAGGAGGCATAAATGGGAGGACTTTAATCCAGGCCAGCCAGGAAAAAAACATGAGACACTATTTGAAAAATAACTAAAGCAAAAAGGCATTGGTGTATAGCTCAAGAGGTACAGTGTTCATCTACCAAGCATGAGACCTCTGAGTTCAACCACTAAAATAAAAAATTTATATAGAAATTTACTCATTTTTGTACTTAATCTTCTTGCATATGTATTGCATTGTATGAAAAGCTATGTTTCTTCCTTATATTCTAATTCTAAAAGGCCATCCTCTCTAACTGATACAAGTTGCTGCTGCAAACTGTCTTATCAGCTCCTAGATCCAGTTTGCAGCCCTTACTAATTTCTACCGGCATTCAAAAGCGCTCCTAAAAAAAAATCCCTCAGGTTCAGTGTTGGTTATATAGATTATGTTAGAGCATGTACTTAGTGAGTAAGGCCTTGGGTTCGATAATGCAATATGGAAAAACTAAAGCAAAAAACCCTCCTGCTCCATATGCCCTTATAATGTATTTCTCTGCTCCCCTTTTAGGCCAAATTTCTTGAATTAGTTGCAGTATCTCTGTTTTATCATCCCCACTTTTTCAAACCAAGTCCAAGGGGACTTTGACCTCACAGCTCTATTAAGAGGTGCTATATCCAGTGTTTTTATTCTTCCCAACTCTCTCATTGGTACTCAACTTGCCATTTTTGTCTTTTTTTTTTTTTTTTTTTTTTGGTCATGGGGTTTGAACTCTGGGCCTAGGTACTGTCCCTCAGCTCTTCAATTCAAGGCTAGCACTCTACCAACTTGAGCCACAGCGCCACTTCCGGTTTTCTGGTAGTAAGTCTTTCTGGAGATAAGTCTCCCAGACTTTCCTGCCTGGGCTGGCTGTAAACTGCAATCCTCAGATCTCAGCCTCCTATGTAGCTAGGACTACAGGTGTGAGCCAATGACGCCTGGCTGTTTTGTTTTGTTCCCTTTTTGTCTTTTGAGTTACAACCTTCTATTAGCTTCTATGATATCCGCTCTCTCACTGAGGTCCTCCATCTATTTCTAGGGCCAGTCCCTCTTGATCACATTAGCTGATTCATCCCTCTGTTTGACTTCTAAATGAGGCCAGCATGGAAGGCTCAGTCCTGGCCCCTGCTTATTGATTTGCACTCTTTCTAGGTATCATCTATTCTCATGGCTTTTAGTGTGTGCAAGTCCTGGGTCTTAAACTGGTCCTGGATGCTGTCTCAGAGCGAGTTTGCTCAAGGCTAGCATTTACCACTTAAGCCACAACTCTACTTCCAGGTTTTTGGTGGTTAACTGGAGGTCTCACATATTTTCCTGACTGAGTTGGCTTCAGTGATCTTCAGATCTCAGCCTCCTGAGTAGTTAAGATTATAGGTGTGAGCCACTGGTGCCTGACTTAAAATGCAGGTTAAACAAATAGATTATATGTTCATGGCAATCATAAGACCTGACTTCTACATTGAGTCCTGAGTTTTTCCCAGAACCTTAGATTCTGATCTATTTTCTTAGTATCTTTACTTGGTGATCCAAGAAGCAGTTCAAATAATATGGTCAAAAATAAAACAATAGCAGGGTGCCAATGGCTTGTGCCCGGTAATCCTAACTACTCAGGGGTCAGATCTGAGGATCACGGTTTGAAGCCAGCCTGGGTAGAACAGTCCTTGTGAGACTCTTACCTCCAATTAACCACACAAAAACCGGAAGTGACACTGTGGCTCAAAGTGGTAGAATGTTAGCCTTAAGCAAAAGAGCTCAGGGCCAGTGCCCAGGCCTTGAGTTCAAGCCCTATAACCGACAACAATAAAAATAAAAATACGTAAAACAATGTTTGTCCTAATCTGTTTCTTCCATACCCTTTCTTTTCCTCAGTAAAGTATATCACTGTCTACCTAGGTGCTCCAGCTCCAATCATAGGAGTTTCTTTTTTTTTTTTTTTTTTGGGGGGGGGGCGGTGTTCCAGTCGTGGGTCCTGAACTCTGGGCCTGGGCACTGTCCCTCAGCTCTTCAGCTCAAGGCTAGTGCTCTAACACTTGAGCCATAGCGCCACTTCCGGTTTTTTTCTTTTTGCTTATGTGGTGCTGAGGAATCGAACCCAGGGCCTCAGGCATGCAAGGCAAGCGCTCTACCACTGAGCCACCTTCCCAGCCCCAAGGAGTTTCTTTTCTTTTCCCATGATTCCTATCTTTTATTCAATCTCTGTCAATAAATTTGGTTTTATTTAATAATTTAAAAAAATCTTTAAATAGTTGTACATAGGGGGTTTCAATTTAACATGTCAATTTATATAAACAGTGCATCTTGACAGTATCAACCCTTTTGGTCAATCAGTCTTGACTCTCTTACCACCAAAATATATCCTGAATGTTAGTTTTTTTTTCTATCCATCTTCAGGACTACTCCCTGATCCAAATAATTACCATTAGTTGCCTGCACTACAGTATTTCACTGCTTTTTCTACTTCCATCCCTGGCATACACAGCCAGGGATATCTCTCACAAATAGTAATGTGTTACTTCTGGGCTCCAAAAATCTCTAGCAGGCTGAGCGCTGATGGCTCATGCCTATTATCCTAGTTACTCAGGAGGCTGAGATCTGAGGATCTCGGTTCATAGCCAGCCCAGGCAGGAAAGTCTGTGAGACTCTTATCTCCAATTAAACACCAGAAAACCAGAAGTGGTGCCATGGCTCAAGTGGTAGAGTACTTGCCTTGAGCTGAAGAGCTCTCAGAAACAGCACTCAGGCCCAGAGTTCAAGCCCCAAGAGTGACCTCTTCTACCATATCCTCTTTCACTCAGTTATACAAGCTTTCTTTCAGCTCTTCAGGCTTGTTCTCCAACCTAGAGCTCTGCATCATTCCTTCTACCTTTGGTGCTGCCTTTGTCATCTCATCTACTCATTCATTTGCTGGTTTATGTACTATTTTCTTGGCTAGTTTTCCTTGATAAGCTAAAACTACATTAAATCACCAGCCACATGACAGTATTACTATCTGATTTTTCATCTTCCATTTTACTTTACCTGATATTTCTTCATTTATTTTATTTTTTGTGCTAGTACTTGGTTTTGAACTCAGGGTTACACACTCTCACTTGGCTTTTATGTTCAAGGCTGGTACTCTACTTGAGCCATATCCCCACTTTCAGTGTTTTGATTGTTGATTGGAGATAAGAATCTCACAGACTTTTCTGCATAGCCTGGTTTTGAACATCAATACTCAAATCTTACCTCCTAAGCCGCTAGCATAAGCCACTGATGGCCTGCTAAATTTTAAAATATTAAGTTTTAAAAATGCTCTCTCTTGAGCCAGGCACCAGGCAGGAAAGCCTGTCCAGGCAGGAAAGGCCATGAATCTCCAATTAATCACAAAAAAACCTCCAACAACAACAAACTAATAGAAGTGGAGCTGTGGTACAAGTGGTAGAGCACTAGCCTTGAGCAAAAAAGCTCAGGGGCAGTGTCCATGTTCTGAGCTCAAGCTCCAGGACCAGCATCCCCTCCCCCCGCCAAAAAAAAAGTTCTCTTTTACTCTTCAAGAGAATATAAGCTCAATTAGAATAGGGACTTGGGGGCTGGGAATGTGGCTTAGTGGTAGAGTGCTTGCCTAACAGGCATGAAGCCCTGGGTTTGGTTCCTCAGTACCACATAAATGGAAAAAGCTAGAAGTGGCACTGTGGCTCAAGTGGTAGAGTGCTAGCCTTGAGTAAAAAAAGCTCAGGGACAGTGCTCAGCCCTGAGTTTAAGCCCCAGGACTGACAAAAGAAAAACAAAAAAATAGAGACTTGGTCTGTCTTGTCCACTACTGAATATATAACACTTTGAACAGTGCCTGGCACAGAGATACTAAAAAAAAAAAAATTATTGAGTGAAGATTAGAACCACCTTGAGAAGCACTTAAATTAACATCATTATTGTAAATGAATATCATATTTTAGCTCACATTTTCCAGGAGCCAAATAATAATGTGCCCAGGAGAAATATTAAAATATTATTCTGCCTGGTAAAACACAGCTTAATACACATGTTCATGGTACCTACTAAAAAATATGATCCTTTTTTTTCCTTAGGATGACAGAATGAATGTACATTTGTCTTCCACATGGAAATGATAATTATTAATTAGAAAAGATCATTTTTTTTTCTTTAAACTACCTCAGCTTATTTTCCTTGCAGATTTGTCCTTTGTACTTACTTGGTAAAATCTTTCTGGCAGGTCAGAAGTTCCAACAGGAAAAGAACATATGGTGGATGAAAGCAGTGAGGCTGTCCTAGGGATTCTGTACAGTACTGAATTACCCTCAGGGCTTCCAGGATGCTCTTGGCTTGGGCTTTCTTTAAGGAAAGAACCTTTACAACACTGGAGACAGAACTCAAGTCAGACTATGCAGGAAACTGAGTTAGGGTAGGAAAAAAAAAAACACCTATCCTCCTCCCAAGTGCTGAAGCTTTATGAATGAAAAGAAAGTACTGCTGTTGGTTTTAAACACATCATGCAAAGAAGAATATTATACTACCTACTACTTTTACTTAGCAGCATTAAGAATCAGTTGCACACAAATTGTGTGAAGGCACAACTTATTTTGAAAAACTAATTCTGAAAAACTTTGATACATTTACTTGGCTATCAAGAGATAAAGCTTTAATTCATAAGATTAGGAAATTCCTCACTAACTTTCAGGGAGGTAGGTAGGCCTATGGACTGTCAGAAAAGATCAAAACCTGAATTTTTCCCAGGGCTAACAATTTTTTAAGTGGCAGCTACCAAAGGAAATGCTTCCTTAAAAAAACAAGAACAAAAAACAACATTACTGAGATATATTTTACATGCAGTTAATACACAAATCTTAAGTGAAAAACACTTCTTTAAGGGAAAACTCACCACTTTTTTTTTTTTTTTTTTTTTTTTTTGTCGGCCGTGGGGCTTGAACTCTGGGCCTGGGCGCTGTCCCTCAGCTCTTCAGCTCAAGGCGAGCGCTCTACCACTTGAGCTACAGCGCCACTTCCGGTTTTCTGGTGGTTTATTGGAGATAGGAGTCTCACGGTCTCTCCTGCCCGGGCTGGCTTTGAACCGCGATCCTCAGATCTCAGCCTCCTGAGTAGCTAGGATTACAGGCGTGAGCCACCAGCGCCCGGCACCACTTTTTTTTTTTTTTTATCTTGAATATTATAAAACAAGTTTGGTTCTATCCTAAATATCACTTGTCCACTGTTAACATGAACTTCAAGCCTTTGCCTAAACTGGATACCTCTGATTTGAAAAGAGAAAGTATAGGGAGAAAATGACTGGCTCACCTGTCATGTGAGAGTGATTGATCTTTAATGAAGTCCATGGCATCCTTCAACACTGGATATTTCTCTTTTACTGTAGGCAGTGGTCTGGCTTCTTCCATGGATCTGAAAGAGAGTAGCCGGAGTCGCCCTCGGGTGAAGGGTGGCCGCCGGGTAGGTGTGGAAGGTGAGGAGGGCTCCTCAGCAGTGGGCACTTCTGCAGAGGGAGGCCCACTACTTGGTGGCAGCTTTGATGGGACCTCCCAGTCAGGACTGTTGTCTCCGGCAGTTGAGGGGCCTGCTTCTGTGGGAGATGCTGAGGCTTGGAAATGCTCTTCTACCACAGAGCTTGTCCTCTGGTGCCTATCTAGTGGCTGGAGATGATGGGTTTCATTGACAGTCACCAACTTGTCAAAGGTTTCTTCTGAACTTTTGTCCATAGGCAAAAATTTTAGTAACAGAAGACTTTTCTGAATACATTCTTTTGCTAAGTGCAAAAAAATAAAATGATAGAGATAAAGGAAAAATTAAACTTAGTAATTACTTTCAGAGGGAAAAATAATCTATTTACATTTCATCCTCATGAATTCTGCATCTACTGATAGAATACAATCAAACTGTAATTATATGAATCAAGATCATGCCAATACTTTTTTAAAAGCTTTATTATAGTGAACATTCCAAATGTATATAATAATATATAATTTCAAATATAATAAAATGACTATTCTATAGATCCACTGTCTCAATAATTATCAACTCACAAATAATCTTGTTTCCCCCACTCCCAAGGTCTGATGATTTCCATGCAAATGCCAAGCATTACACTTTTTTACCTGTAAAAGTTCCAGGCTAGCTCTGTACAAAAATAGGTTTTCAAAGATATTTTAAAAAATTAATAGCAATTCTTTCATAATTCTTTGAGCTGCATACATGAATCTGAAGCCTCTTAAAAGAAGCAATTAGATGTTCCACTTGAAGCATGTTAGTAAACAGTTCTTTTTGGCATTTTCTCCATTTTTGACATATCTTTGAAAACAACCTTAAGCATCTTTCTTTATCACTTTTCCTATGTCAACACAGACTCAACAATAATTACCAATCAGTTCTGAACAAAACAAAAACAAAACACCTGTTGGACCAGTAACCACGGCTGGTATTGGCATACTCACCTAGGCTCTCTGGGTTCGCCTCTACAGCTTCTGAACTGAGTTTTTCTTCAGCCTCATTCCCCAGGCTCATCAGGGATTTTTGCTTCATCTCTAACTGGGGAGCGAGAAGATTTGAACCACGTAATTAAACTGTCCTGATAGAGCAGCAGGGCAGCACAGAAAGCTACTGCAAATACACACAGTGTTGAAATTATAGAAAACTTCCTGACTATTGCCCAGCTGCTTAGGACGTGGGCTAAACTTGTTTTCTTCATTCTTTGAAGCTGTCTACAAAACTACTTTTAAAGACCTATCTACAAAACTATCTCCTCTACTACATGTGGAAGAAATTTATATACATGACTTTATTATTTTACAAAACTTAAAATACTGGTGCTGAAGGAGACTTTCTCTAAATCCTACCAGTACAGACAAAGCAGCTGAGGTCTAGAGAAATGGAGGCCTTACTACAACCATATATATATCTAGTTTGCTTCAAAAATTGTTGTAATTTTTTTGTCTATGTGTGGAGTTCTGGGGCTTGAAATTAAGGTCTGGGTGCTGTCCCTTAGCTTTTTTATTCAAGGCTAGTGCTCTATCATTTGAGCTACAGCTCAACTCCTGGATGTTTGGAGGTTAGTTGAAGGTAAGAGTCTCATCAACTTTTTTTTTTTGCCTGGACTGGTTTCAAATCATGATCCTCAGATTTCAGCTTTCTGAGTGCAGGATTACAGGTATGAGCCACTGGCACCCAGCTTGTTCTTAAATTTTGAACTCTGTTCTACTCTGATGAGGAGACACCTCTGATGAGGCTGAGACTTCAGGCAGAGAAGGGTACTATGAGAACAGATTGAGGCAATGATCATAGCATGGGTCACAATGCTGACAGCCAGGCAGAAGGCACAAGAGAGGCCAAGGTCTCAAACAGAAAGCCAATATCTTGTGTGTTGGCAGTCTATTCTAGGCTCACCAGAGCATTATCTGTAGCATGCCTTGTCAATAGCCAAAACGTTTTCACCTAAACTCTGTGGCTGAGTTTCTTAGAAACTCTTTTCTTTCAAATTTTACCACTTGGCTTCTCTGTTAGCATACTTTTTTGATTCGTGTTCTACCATTTTTTATGGTGAGTACTCTACCACTGAATTAACTCATCCAGCTGATTCTCCTCCTACCATCTGATGATGATGTCTTTTAATTTCTTCTAAGAGATTTTATTTACTTTAGTTTCTAACTATCCAACATAATTTGGGCACTAACCATGGTCTAGTCAGACCAAGGCTGTGTGTTTGTAAACTCATACTTTTAATAAAAATAACGATTAAAAATAATTTAAAGTTACCCTCTGTCTTCACATGTCTCTGACACATCAGTCACTTAGATTATCCACCAAGTTCTCTAGCTAGATGTCTCAGATAACAGGTCCAAAGCTGAATTTCTTTCCTAATTCATAAATCAAAGATTGCTTTTCCTATCCTGATCAATGTTTCTCCTCCCTACCAAGTAATCCATCAAAAATTGAACTATCCTTCTTATTCACTACTCAAATCCTTCACAACGCCCTATGATTATTTCATCTCAATTGCAAAAGCTATTCTTTTTTAGTTACTATAATTAAGTCTTTTGTTTTCAATTTCTTTTTTTTTTCTTTTCTGTCAGTACTGAGCCTCTCAAAAGGTTTTGCTCAAGGCTGGCACTTTACCATTTGAGCCACACCTCTACTTCTGGCTTTTTGCTGATTAAATGGAGACAAAGATCTCCCCAATGTGTCTGTCTAGAACTGGCTTTGAACCCCAATCCTTGGATCTCAACCTCCTGAATAGCTAGGATCACAGACATGAACCACTGGTGCCCACCTAGCTTTTGTTTTCAATTTTGTTATCCATTCTCTACCCATTTGCTTATATTTTTTTTTTCTCAATTACTATCCAGGGTTAAAGATGCATACAAATATATACCATGTGAGTTCAAATCCCATACTGGCAAAAAAAAAAGATGTAAATAATATAAAGAATATCACTAATGTTTGATTACTTTCATACCTAAGAATAAAAAACAATTCTCCTGATTTCAGTGTTCAGCATTTCTATGTATTTGTATAATTATATCACGCATTTATATATAACATGAAAATCTGGCTTGTATTAAAACATATAAGAATTATCATACTTAAGCATATTTACACTTTTCTTTTTTTCTTTTATCAAATCTATTGAAAGATAACATTGCTGATACATGTGGCTTTATTTCTTTCACTTTTGTTGTAATATTACTCATATCATATATTAATATACAATTCCTTTACTTTTTTTTGTTGTTGTTGGTCATGGGGCTTGAACTCTAGGCCTGAGCACTGTCCCTCAGCTCTTCAGCTCAAGGCGAGTGCTCTACCACTTGAGCTACAGGCCACTTCCAGTTTTCTGGTGGTTTATTGGAGATAAAAGTTTCACAGACTTTCCTGCCCGGGCTGGCTTTGAACCACAATCCTCAGATATCAGCCTCCTGAGTAGCTAGGATTACAGGTGTGAGCCACCGGCGCCGGGCTACAATTCTTTTCTTTTCCCTACCAATAGACATTTAGTTCTTCCAGGTTGGACTGTCACAACCAATGCTGCAGTTATTTTTAAAATATGTCACAGATCTTTTACCTTACTGAAACTATCAACGGCTGCCAGTATCTAAGGCAATTCTTTTCTTCCAGGTATGAGGAATTTCCCACAGTGGCATTACTTTGGGTTTATTGAAAGAAATGAAAGGGGTTTAATTAAACCCCTTTAATGTTTACTCTGAACATTTTTTTTTTTTTTTGTCGGCCGTGGGGCTTGAACTCTGGGCCTGGGCGCTGTCCCTCAGCTCTTCAGCTCAAGGCGAGTGCTCTACCACTTGAGCTACAGCGCCACTTCCGGTTTTCTGGTGGTTTATTGGAGATAGGAGTCTCATGGTCTCTCCTGCCCGGGCTGGCTTTGAACCGCGATCCTCAGATCTCAGCCTCCTGAGTAGCTAGGATTACAGGCGTGAGCCACCAGCGCCCAGCTTACTCTGAACATTTTTAACACTCACTAATTTATGATTTCAAGGGTTCTAAATTACTTTACGCCTATTCATTACACTGAAATTTAGTTTTTTTAAAAATTTGTATGGCTGGGAATGTGGCTTAGTGGTAGAGTGCTTGCCTAGCATGCACAAAGCCCTGGGTTCGATTCATCAGTACCACATAAACAGAAAAAGCTGGAAATGGTGCTGTGGCTAAAGTGGTAGAGTGCTACCCTTGAGCAAAAGAAGCTCAGGGACAATGCCCAGGCCCTGAGTTCAAGCCTCAGGAATGGAAAAAAAAAAAATCATAAAATAATACTCTTGGGAAAAAAGTTTCTAACATCATAGTGGGAAAACCTAAATTATATGAAAATCACATGAGAAGGAAAATCTTACCATCCATATTCGAATACCATCTGCCAGGGAATACACCTGTGCAAACTCTTCACTCAGGGCTATCTTGCCCCCGCTATTTACTAGGGAAAGGAGAGAAGAAGTTACATTCAGTTAATTCAATTCACTAATGCAGCATTGCACACAAAATATTCTTTGAATCTCCTGAAATACAGAAAAGTTTTCCTGACACACAGATAAGGATGTTTGTAAAAGCCTTGGGGGAAAATCACTAAGTCACAAATACATAATTTGGGTTCCCTACGTTACTTCAGACTAACCTGGTTCAAATAAATACTTTCTAAAATGGAATTACTATTTAAAGTGGATAAAATCTTAAATTTAAATATAAAAATACTAAAAGTAATTTTAATGCTAAAATTAAATTTTAAAATAGAAAATAATTCATGGTATGTGTTAAATAAAAAAAAAAAGTTTTGAAACAGTATAAACAAAATTATCTCAGCCAGGCACCTGTGGCTCATGTCTGTAATCCTAGCAACTCAGTAGGTTGAGATCTGAGGATCACAGTTAGAAGCCAGCCTGGGTAGGAAAGTCCATTAGACTCTCATCTCCAATAAAATACTCAGAAAAGGCTAGAAGTGGAGCTGTAACTTAAGTGGCAGAGTGCTAGCCTTGAGCAGAAGCTCAGGACAGCACCCAGGTCCTGAGTTCAAGCACCAAGATGGGCAAAAAACAAAAAACAAAACAAAAAACCCCACCTCACTCTAAAAGTGGCACCAGTGGCTCACACGTAATCCTAGCTATTTCAGGCAGCTGAAATCTGAGGATTATGGTTCAAAGCCAGACTGGACAGGAAAGTCCTGTCAGACTTTTTTTTTTTTTTTTTTTTTTGGTCAGTCATAGGGCTTCAACTCTGGGCCTGAATGCTGTCCCTGAGCTCTTCAACTTAAGGCTAAGCACTCTACCACTTTAGCCACAGCGCCACTTTGGTTTTCTGGTGATTTATTGGAGATAAAGAGTCTCAGGGACTTTCCTGCCTGGGCTGGCTATGAACTGCAATCCTGAGATCTCAGCCTCCTGAGTAACTGGGATTACAAGTATGAGCCATTGGTGTCCAGCCCTGTGAGACTTTTATCTCCAATTAACCACCAGAAAAGTGGAAGTGGCACTGTGGCTCAAAGTGGTAGAGAACCAGCCTTGAATTCACTCAGAGACAGCGCCCAGGCCCTGAGTTCAAGCCCCATGACTGACAAAAGTAAAACAGTAAAATAATTTATAATATATGTAATATGTAACGTGATAGATTATATATATGAATACATCTAGATAAAAGGCTAGTTGAGTATTTAGAAAAATGTTGAGAGGTGCTCTTCACATGGGGAGAATAAAGTTGACAATTATTTTAAGCTTTTCTTTGTTTCTACTTGAATGAGTGTATTTTTATAACTAGTTATCCCCCCAAAATATATTTATGGGAGCACTGGGGTTTAAACTTTGAGCCCCATGCTTGCTAGGCAGGCTCTCTACCACCTGAGCTACTATACTAGCCCTTTTTGCATGGGTTATTTTTGTGATAGGGTTTGCTTTCTATCTGGGCCATCCTGGACCAATCCTCCTATTTGTGCTTCTCCATTTTGCTGGAATGACAGGCACCCAGTCACTGGTTGAGTCTTGAGAACATTTTTTGCCTGGATCAGCCAAGTAGCTAGGATTAGAGGCTTGAGCTATCATTCTCAGCCCAAAATAAGTTTTGTAAGAAAATCTTAAGAAGGGCTGGGAATATGACAGTGGTAGAGTGCTTGCTTAGCATGCATGAAGCCCTGGGTTCAATTCCTCAGTACCACATAAACAGAAAAAGCCAGAAGTTGGGCTGTGGCTCAAGTGGTAGAGCGCTAGCCTTGAGCAAAAGAAGCTCAGGGACAGGGTCCAGGCCCTGAGTTCAAGCCCCAGGACTGGCCAAAAAAAAAAAGACTTATGAAGTCTTTTTTAAATGAAGCCTTTTCTCTTCACTCAAAAACCAAAATATAATAATTTATAACAGATGAAGTTCTCTGTTGCATCAATTTATAAAACATTAAATATTGTCTGAAAGTCTAGATATGTCAGGCTTTATATCATGCATTGGAAATAAAAAAGGCATCATCCCTGCTTATGCAGCTTACACTCTAGTTGTAAAACATCTCATGCCAGACACTATACCAATGGGAATAAAACACTGAGAAAAAGACACCATCCCTTCCCTCATGCAGCTTATTCTCTAGTTGAAAAACACCTCTCTTGCTTCCTAGCCACCAAGAAGCAAGTAGGTTTCCTGTACTTTATGTTCTTCCTCCATGATGTTTCTGCCTTGCCTAGATCTAAAAGCAATAGATCAGCTGACCATGCAGTGAAACCTCTGAAACCTGAGAGCTGAACAGATGCTAACATCATTGTCATAGACCTTCTAGCCTCTGACCCTATGAGCCAAAATAAACTAGTATTCTTTATAAATCACCCAGTCTGTTATATATTCTGTCATAACAACAGAAAGTTGACTAACACAGAATACCAACTCTATGTCTAGAAAGCTACATAAAAAGTTTGTATGAGGGGCTGGGAAGGTGGCTCAGTGGTAGAGCGCTTGCCTTGTATGCTCAAGGCCCTGGGTTCGATTCCTTAGCACCACATAAGCAAAAAAGAAAAAAGCCGGAAGTGGCGCTGTGGCTCAAGTGGTAGAGTGCTAGCCTTGAGCTGAAGAGCTGAGGGACAGCGCCGAGGCCCAGAGTTCAGGCCCCACGACCGGACCCCCCCCAAAAAAAGTTTGTATCGACACTGATATGCAAGTTAGGAAATCTGAGTTGGGCATCATTTAGTGAATTAACAAAAATTTGACTGCAGTGGTTTAAATCAGAAAGCTATTTATTGTTCACTTAACACTGGCATTTTGAATTTTTTATGTTGGCCTCTAAGAACTTTCTTTTTTTTTGTCAGTTATGGGGCCTGAACTCTGGGCCTGGGCACTGTCCCTGAGCTCTTTAGCTCAAGGCTAGTGCTCTACCACTTTAGCCACAGTGCCACTTCCAGCTTTTTCTGCTTATGTGGGGCTGAGGACTCGAACCCAGGGCCTCATGCATACAAGGCAAGCACTCTACCACTAAACCATCTTCCCAGCCTCATCTAAGAACTTCCTTTTGAAAAAAAATTTTAAACTAAAATGACATACAAACAATTGCAAAGTCAACTAGTTATATTGAAATAGTCACCTGTATACCAAAACATAAATTTATGATGATAGACATGTGCTTTCTAGTAACTCATTAAATAAGAGTTAGTAGCAGGACTAACAGTGAGTAGAAGTATGGATATTCACAAAGACTCAGAAGTAAGAGAGATGTGATAGAAAACTGGACTGTTTTAGAGACTAGTAAAATCATTATAAGCAGACTACTGGTATATACTAACACTTATGGTTGAGCATTCAAAGGCAAATAATGAACATAGTTTTAAAAACTGGAAGAAAGAGAATTCTTTCCATATAATACAAGAAAGATAAGCTGAGGCTAGGAATGTGGCTTAGTGGTAGAGTACTTGCCTAGCATACATGAAGCACTGGTTTGATTCCTCAGTACCACACAAACAGAAAAAGCCAGGAGTGGTGCTGTGGCTCAAGTGGTAGAATGTTTGTCTTGAGCTGAAGAGCGTAAGAACAGCGCCTAAAACCAGAGTTCAAGCCCCACAACTGATTTAAAAAAAAAAAAAAGAACTTGTGAGTAGTTCTTTGATGCAGTATCTGTATTGTAAAGGCATTCACAGAGCAGAGATAAAATATATGCCTTTCAAACAACAAAGGGGTTGAGGATGTAGCTCAGTGGCACAGTGCTTGCCCAGCTTGCAAAGTCCTGGTTTCAATCCCCAACACTGAAGTTTAAAAAAAAAAAAAAAAGGACAAGTATTTATCTAGGATATTTCTAGTTCCTATTTCTTTTTGTGTCAGTACTGTGGCTTGAACTCTGGCCATAACTCTCTAGCTTGTCTCTTTGCTCACAGATGTCGTTCTACCACTTGAACCACAACTCTAGATCTGATTTTTTTTTTTTTTTTAGAGGGGAGTGGGCAGTGGGGTTGGCTAACTGGAGATGAGTCTCAAGATTTTTTCTGTCTAGGCTGGCTTCAAACTGCAATCCTCAGATCTCAGCCTCCTAAATAGCTAGGATTATAAGCATCAGCTACTGGTTTTCTTTTCTTTTTGTACCAGTCCTGGGGCTTGAACTTAAGGGTCTGAGCACTGTCTTTCAGCTTATATGCTTAAGGCCTACCACTTAATTACAGCCCTACTTCTGGTTTTTTTTGGTAATTAATTGGAGATAAGAGTCCCATGGACTTTTCTGTCAGGGCTGACATCAAACTGAGATCCTCAGATCTAGCCTCCTGAGTACTAGGATTATAGGTATGAGCCTCTGGTGCTGGGCTAGTTTCCATTTCTTTTTCTTTTCTTTTTTGGTCGGTTGTGGGACTTGAACTCTGGGCCTGGGTGCTGTCCCTCAGCTATTCAGTTCAAGGCTAGCGCTCTTACCACTTGAGCCACAGCACTACTTCTGTTTTTCTGATTTGTTTATTGGTAGTAAGAGTCTCACGGACTTTCCTGCCTGGGCTGGCTTTGAACTGTGATCCTCAGAGCTCAGCCTCCTGAGTAGCTAGGAGTATAGGCCTGAGCCACCAGTGCCCTGCCCAGTTTCCATTTCTGATCGTGTGCTTCTCTATTGCAAACACATATGTGTTTGAATTTTCCCCCCACAGTGAAAGTCAAATGTTTTCAACTTTTAATCTACAAGTTTTTCATATTTCTGATGAAAAAGACAATCCAGCTTTCTTACTATAACTTAATTACTATATACGTTTATACACACACATTTTTATTTTCCCTCAAAAAACTATGTGGAGGAAGTGGCGCTGTGGCTCAAGTGGTAGAATGCTAGCTTTGAGCTGAAGAGCTGAGGGACAGCGCCCAGGCCCAGAGTTCAGGCCCCATCACTGACCAAAAAAAAAAAAAAAGCTGAATCTTAGAGCCCAAGCAACACTCTGCCAATTCCAGTCAGTCTCATGATTTAAGAAAAACAAAAACAAGCCGGGCGCTGGTGGCTCACGCCTGTAATCCTAGCTACTCAGGAGGCTGAGATCTGAGGATCGCGGTTCAAAGCCAGCCCGGGCAGGAGAGACCGTGAGACTCCTATCTCCAATAAAACCACCAGAAAACCGGAAGTGGCGCTGTAGCTCAAGTGGTAGAGCGCTCGCCTTGAGCTGAAGAGCTAAGGGACAACGCCCAGGCCCAGAGTTCAAGCCCCACGACCGACAAAAAAAAAAAAAAAAGAAAAAAAAGAAAAACAAAAACAAAAACAACAACAAAAAAAAACCATGTGGAAGCCAAGTGCTAGTGGCTCAAGCCTATATTCTTAGCTATTTAGGAGGCTGAGAACTGAGGATCACTGTTTGAAGGCAGCCCAGATGGAAAAGTCTATATCTAATAAACTATTCAGAAAAGGCCTGAAGGGGTATTATGGCTCAAGGGAGATATACTCCACAGAGTTTAGGGGAGATATACTTTTCCACATGACATTTGTTTCTACTCATGTCTCAATGTAGTTTTGTGTGGCTTTTTCCTTTTCTTTTCTTTTCTTTTTTTTGGTACTGGGGATCAAATACAGGATGTCCACTTGCCAGATAAACACTTTGCCACTGAGCTATACTCCAGCCCTTGAGTACATTTTTTAAAGGAGATAAGAATTAAGAAGTAGTCACCAAGATATTTTACAACTAGGAAATATAACCTGCAATATGAGATTAAAGGAGTGGTATAGATTATAGAACCATAAAGGCAATTTTAACAGGAACAAGAGCAACAACCACCTACTCTAAAAAGGCATTTATTCTTGCTTATTTCTTCTGCACTGGAAAGAACATGTCCTGCAAAAGTGCTCTGAAAATCCATACCTTATCTTTAGATAGGGCTTGAAATGCTTTTCCCTTGAATGTACATGAGTATACAGGGAGACATTTTCTTTTTTTGTACGTTCTACCAGCTGCAGGTTACACACACACACACATGCACACCCACATCCACACACCACACACACACATGCATACCCACATCCACGCACACGCACGTGTGTGTGTGTGTGGATGTGGGTGTGCATGTGTGTGTGTGCACATGCGTGTGTGTATTCATTTCACAAAGATGCTACCCTGGGGAACACAAGGAAAGAAAGTAGTGAGAACTAGGCTAACCCAAAGGAAGCCTAGTGGGATATGCCATAAAGAAGCTGCAAGTCCAAAGGTAAGAGTTAATACCTTCATCTTCTTCCTTCTACATGTTATTAGCACATTCAATAACATTGTAGGTTCTAATCAGAATTTCTTAGATTTTTAGGGGTAATCAATATTAACTTAATTTTACAGAGGACAATATCAAAGTGCAGAAAGGTTTTTTGGTTAACCAACAGCTGAACAACGTGGAGTTTCTGAGGTTGCATTACAACCCACATTAATTTTTCTTTCAATTCAACTACTTAGCAGTTTCCCATGAGAATTCTGGATAAGGATAAAGCATTTGCTAATTCTTAAAGTCAAGGCTATTTGCTGTACACTACAATCTGCTAACCATCAATTGGTCCTCAATCTCTTCACCACCAAGTACAACTAACAAGAAGAAGGTATAGGAATCTGTTCATTTTTTTAAAATCTTCATTTAAGTTAGGCCTTCTTAAACCTTAGCAATTAGTCCTCAGATCAAACATATTCCCTGTAATATAAGTTACCATATTTTTGCAGCTTCTCATATAAATCTGGAGTGCGATACACCAGAGCAGCAAAGGTGGCGTTCACAGCTTGATCAATAGTGGAACCAGCAACTATATCTGTCTTTGGGGCCTGTTTTCTACATGCCTGTATGAATCCTTTGAACAGTTCTGAATTTGGCCCACAGAAGTTCTGAGCAGGCTCTGACTGGGCAAAATCAAGGAGAAAACGCCGGCAGGGATCGTCAGGGATTTTCTTAACCTGGGAACAGGAAAAAAAAAAATCACGTTTAACATAGTCATTAAAAAAAAAAATCTGCTGAGTACCTACTAAGTCAAAATGGAAGCATAAAATATAGTGCTTGTTCTATTTTAGAGAGAACAGACAAACATATGGGTTTTTAAAAAGGTATATAAATAAAACAAGAACATTAAAACTAGCAGTACCATAAAACAAAATATTGGCTGGTGCCAAATGCCTAGAGGGGATACCCAGTGCTAAGAATTCAAAGGAGAAAATTCCAGGCAGGTTAAAGTAATCAAGAAAAGCCTCCTGGAGGACAGGGCTAAGGGCTATATCCTGGAGGATGAGTAGTTGTGACCCTAAGAAACACAACTACTAGCAGAGTTAAGAGTCAGCAGGGAGACTGACCTGGCCTGATGTCTCAGTTGGGGAGTGATGTGAACTAGAATCAGATAGGTAAGGTGAAAGGAGACTGCAGAGAGCCTTGACTGTCACATTGAGGAGATTAGACTTCACCCTGTGGGCAATGGGGAGCCATTAATTGAGCTTGGCAGTGTAATGACAAGATAATGTAGTGATTTAAAAAAACAAAACAAAAACAAACAAAAAAAAAACAAAAAAGACTTGGGAGTACCAATGTAATAATGCAAGCACAAGATGGAAGTCTAGATAAAGATGGAGGAAAGCAGAAATGAAGAGTAAAGTTGAGGAGGAAGGGACAAAGAAGGGCTTGCAGTTGACTAGAAAGGAAGGGCACAAGCAGCACAGGGACGCAGGATAGATAGAGAGCAGTGACTGAAGGACAGGTCTGGGCAAACAATGACCAGGACCGAAATGAGCTGAGAAGACATTATGTTTTTACCCTTTGGAATTAATGGGAATCAGAATGATTGAAATGGAAACACTTAATGGGAAGATAGATACCAGGCCCTGGGAGAACCAGAGCTGGTAACTAATATTTTAGAATTATTCCCACAAATGGGACAGAAAAGAGAGAAGAGAGGACAAAGTCTTGGACTGTGAGAAAGGGAAAGATGCCTGAATAAAGCCTACGCTTTAGAGAAGGAGGAATAAGTTAGTAAAGAAGGCAGACAGAATAGTGAGATGTAAGAAAAGCATGTGGACTGTCATAGGACCAAAAGAAGAAAGTCTGGAGGAATTAGATTCACCACAGAGGTAATAGAGACTAATAGAGGAAGAATTGTTGTATTTATCAATTAACCACAGAATACTTGGGAGGAGAGAAGAAAAAGAAGAGAAAGGAAGATCAAATAGCAGAGTAAGAAAAAAGAAGGATAAGAAGTAGAAACAAAGAGCTACCTTGTTTTGTTTCTAAAATATTACACACCTACTACAGCTAAATGGAGACCAAAAGAGATGACACAAATTATTAAAGTGTGGCTCAGTAGGCATTTGCATACTTGATGACACCATTAAGAGATGTTTACTGCAAGAAAATTATTTTTCACGGAAGAGCCATTCATTACATACTTTTGAGCACCCATGGAACATTAGCCCCTTGAGTTAACACAGTAGCTAGCAGCTTAAAGGAGGTGATAACACTAATATTTACAACTTAAAATAATAAGTATTAATAAACAACTTTCACCCAGACAGTTGACAGACAAATAAATACCTCCTTCTCATTCTGATGTAGGTGAGTGGGCCAGCTTGCTTCTAATTCCAACCCTGGACAAATCTGATGCCTGAAGACAGGTTTCCACAATGGTGAGTTCAGTACTGAAGCCATTTTTGCCTGTGGTACTGCCAGGTTACTGCCTAACTCTGAAGAGAAAGTGGCTTATGAGAGTTCTATTTTTAGCTCATTCCCTTGAAATTCTTTGAAAGAAACTGATTGTTTAAGACTTGGAGAAAATTTATTCACATTTTTCATAATGGAATTGTGACATATCATAAATATACATTAAAGATTAACCTTAACCTGAAATGCTACTGTCTTGTCGGACTTCAGCTACAATTTCTGGTTTATTAAACTGAAACTGAAGGTTTCAGTTCTGAGGCCTACCAGAAAGCTATTTAGGAATTATGGGAAAATATCACAATTTTTAAACTTCATTTTATATAAACAAATAATTATTCTGAATATTCTGAAAATAAAGTACAGGTAGAAATCAATAAAATGTCAATAGTTATCTTTGACTATTAAGATTAAAGATGATTTTGCTTTTCTTTTGGATTTTCTCTGCTTTTATCTTAATTAGTTACTATTTTTTATGATATTGGGGCTTGAACTCAGGTTCTCTAACTCTTGTTTGGCTTTCTCACTCACAACTGATGCTCTATCTCTTGAGCCATGCTGGTGTACACTGGGGCCTGCCTGCACTCTACCACTTGGGCCACATCCTACTTCTAGCTTTTCATTGGTCAATGGGAGATAAGAGTCTTATGGTCTTTTCTTCCTGAGCTGGCTTCAAACATTGATCCTCAGGTGCCAGCTACTAGTATGGGCCCTGTTTTTTTGTGTTTTTTTTTTTTGGTAGATCGTGGGGCCTGACCTCTGGGCCTGAGCCTGTCCCTCAGCTCTTCAGCTCAAGGCTAGCTCTCTACCACTGAGCCATCTTCGTAGCCCCCATTCTTGGATTTTTGCTGGTTAATTAGAAATAAAGATTCTCTTGGATTGCTCTATCCAAGATGTCTTCAAATCATGATTCTCATATCTCAACCTCCTGAGTAGCTAGGGTTATAGGTATGGGTCACTGGTACCAGCCAATGTCACTTTTTTTTTTTTTTTTTGGTCCAAAATTGGAACTTGAACTTGGTATCTAACACTTTTATCCACTGGCTGGCATCTAACACTTGAGTCATGCATCCAATACTCCAATGTCATGTTTTTGTGTTTTTGCTGGTCCTAAGGCTTAAACTCAGGACTTGGGCATTGTCCCTGGGCTTTTTTGCTCAAGTCTAGCATTCTACCACTTGAACCACAGCTCTACAATTGCCTTTTTTGAGTGCTTCATTAGAGATAAGTCTCATAGACTTTCATGCCCAGGCTAGCTTTGAACCTCAATCCTTAGCTACTCAATCTTGAGTAGCTAGGATTAAGGTATGAGCCACCTGTGACCAGCCTAAGTCACTTTTTTTTGTTGTTGTTGGTGGTGGTCATGGGGCTTGAACTCTGGGCCTGAGCACTGTCCCTCGGCTCTTCAGCTCAAGGTTAATGCTATACCACTTGAGCCACAGTGCCACTTTGGTTTTTTGGTGGTTTACTGGAGATAAGAGTTTCACGGGTTTTCTTGCTTTGAACTGCGATCCTCAGATCTCAGCCTCCTGAGTAGCTAGGATTACAGGCGTGAGCCACTGGCACCCGCCAAAGTCACTTTTTAATAGAGATGTTTTTAGTTACCAAGAGCATGATTACTACTGAGATGCCTCATAACCTTCCTCATAACCCTTTAACCACATAACTTTCGTTTGTATCTAGAAAGTGACCATTTAGGATGAATGATATTTATTTTTACAATCAGAAAAATGTTAAAAAAATTATATAGATATAAAATACTCCAAAAAGATTTATTTTACGAATATATCCCTTGGAACAAATGATAAGAAGTTGATTAATGTATTTTAGGATAATATATATATTCACATACCTATTTATGTTCATATAAATTTCACTTAAACAACAATTAAATGACTATATTTCTACCTTATAGTTGGAGTATACTTAAATCTCTAAAAATGACTATGCTGCTGCTAAAAAAAAGCAATTTCCCAATTGTCCTCCATAGATAGAGGGCATCCACAACATACTTTGTGATAGGGCCAAAGCCTGAGTCAAGAGACTTCCCAATGGTGCCCAGTGGGCAAACTGTTTTGATTTGGTTTAAAGAAAACTAAAAAGAAACATTATTAATACCTTGCTCTATCGTGATGTGGAGACAACCTATGAGAGAGAGTTCCTACGTTGCTCTTCAACACAGTTGTAATGAGAAAGGAAGGGACAAGACTGTGAACTTACGATGCACAGACTTGAGTGCCATACACTGGGAGGCAAGGCGGCCCATTAGTCGAGAGACAAGGAGTTGCAAGTCTAACCCCCAAGACACGGCAACATCAGGCAGGCCGTAGGCAGTGACAGTGAATTTGTAGCCCCACTCATTATTACTGCTGTCAGAATGAAAGAGGAACTGAAGCCGAGGACCATCCTTAAAGGTCACTTTCTAGAGACAAACAAAAGTCATGTGGTCAACAAGATGGAAGGAGGCAACAACTCAGCAGTAAACATGTTCTTTATGACTCAACAAAATCTTAAAAGCCGTCTCCGTTTCTACAAGTTTGAAATTATTAAGGGAGAAATGTACACAGATGATACTAAAACACAAAGCTCACAACTACTTTAGAAAGCAGAATTAGTAGAAAACTGCTGCTCAGCTTCCTAAAACTCAAGTGACTATCTGCTGCTTAGCCAGTGATCATTGGCTCAGTTCTTTGTTCTCCACCAAGACGCTAGATAGGAGACAGAAGTAAACAGTCTGAAGCAGGCTCCCAGGAGACAGAAGTAAACAGTCTGAAGCAGGCTCCCGCCCAGAGATTAAGCATATCTGTCAGCTGGGGCTCCTATCTTTCACCTCGGTTTAAGTCTTTCTCTTGGATCCACTGGCCCTTCTGAACTCAGATTAACAGCTCTTTAATTTACTCTGGACAACACTGGGTATTAGCAAATTTCCTATGAAGAGCCAGATAGTTAAATTTTTAGCTTTTGTGGGCTACATAATCTCTACTGCAACTGTTCCTCTCTACAAGTAGACTATCAAAGCAACTGTTAGAAATATGGGTGTGGTTACATTCTAGAAATGTGCCAGTATTAAGGGTTGTACTTAGAGCTTTGAGTCTTTTTCAGTTATTTTGCTCATGGCTGTCACTCTACCATTCAAACCATGCCTCCACTCTGGCTTTTTGCTGGTTGAGATAGGGCTCTCTTAGATTTGTCTACCTAGGCTAGCTTCAAACCTTATTCCTGAGATATCAACCTGCTATAGGATTTTGAACATTATGAACTTGAGCCACCAGAGCCTAGCTAGTCCTTCTTTTTCCAAACACCATACTTTTATTGCTCTAAAGTTGGAAAAAGGACAAGAATTGCTACAGAAATACTTGTTTTGGGAATATGACTCACCTTAGGCCACTTATAAGTACCAACTTTTGTGTCATAGCGTGTCTTCCCACCTCTAGAGTCTGTAAATTCCAGATAATCATACCTGTGAAGGCATAATCTCTATTATATTCTTTCTCTTGTTTTTGATCCACTATTGCTTGGAAGAAAAAAACATGTGAGTCTTACCGCTTTTCAGTTTCACACCTCTCATCAAATTCCACTTCAAAATAGGTTGCCCCTGGGCTAACAAAGACAGATACTTCATGGCAGTTATTTTCATAGTTATGGGCAGATTCCTTGGTCCATGTATGTAGTACCACAGGCTGTTCCTGCTGCCAGGTCTCAACATCCAGCTAGGCAGATAAATGAGTAAGAGAAAATTCCAGATATTACTACACAACCAACTGTCACAATAGACTATCAGTGCTGTAGATCACAGGCTTTGACAGTCCTGATGAAATTTTACACAAGCTAATCTGATTTTCCTGTCTACACAGAGATCAATAGACATCTATCACTTAGCAGAAGTGCATTAGGATTATACTTTAGGGACTCATGCTTTTATCTTTTAGCAGTGACAGAACAATTTTTAAAAATAACTACTGGTATGAATTCCACTGGAGAAAAACACTGAATTAAAAGTTTAAAGAGCTCACATTTTTATTTAGGACCTTGGCAAGTCTAAGACCACTTTTTTTTTCCCTCTTAAAAAAAAAAGGGAAGTGGGCACCAAGAGCTCATGATTCTAATCCTAGTTACCCAGGAGGCTGAGATCTGAGGATTGCAGTTTGAAGTCAGCTTTGTCAGAAAAGTCTTATCTCTAATTAAAAGCCAGAAGTGGCTCAAGTGGTAGAATGCTAGTCTTGAGCAAAAGGAGCTGAAGGATAGTGCCCAGGCCCAGAGTTCAAGCCCCAATAGTGCCAAAAAAAAGATTAGGATTGGATGCTGTGGCTCAAGTAAGCACTGGCTTTGAGCTGAAGAGCTCAGGGACAGAGCCCAGGCTCAGTTTAAGCCCCACAACCAACAAAAAAAATCAGGGTTGGAGGCATGATTTAGTTGGTTGGTAGAGCACTACCCAATGAGCCAAAGCAACAGGTACTAAGTTTGAGTTCCAGTCTTACACTAAAATACAGAATAAGAAAATAAAAAAAGATCTGCCAAATGTATATGCCCTTTCTACTACCATCAGGCAGTTAAAGACTATGAACAAATGTTATATAATAAAAATTAAGTATGGGAGATAATTCTTTTAAATACTAAATCTTCTTATTTGTCTTTTCATGTACATTTTCTCTTTTAGACTTCATTTTTTGTGTGTGTGTGCCTGTCATGGGGCTTGAACTCAGGGTCTTGGTGCTGTCCCTGAGCTTTTTCATTCAAGACTAGCATTCCACCACTTGATCCACAGCTAGAGCCTACCCTTCCTCATCTGTCCCCCTCCCTCCAACTGGTTATTTGGAGATAAGAGTCTCACAGGCTTTCCTGCCTGCACTGGCTTCAAATTGAGATCTTCAGATCTCAACTCCTGAGTAGTTAGTATTACAGGTATGAGCTACAAGCACCTGGCTAGACAAATCTTTCAGACTTTATTTACATAGATTTTATGTAACTTAATATACTCTAAAATGATTAGATAAATTATACTGCTTTTCTGCCTCCTTTCTAATGCTAATGACAAATCAAGATGACATTTACTATCCTTGTTGGCAAAAATGCCAATAAAGCTTCTAGAGGCAATTTATTTGTATACAGCTGTAGTCCAATATGTTTTATTGGGTAGAGTCATATCTCTCTGAAGAGAGGAAGCAATACGGGTTCAGGGCCATTTACTATCCTTGTTGGCAAAAATGCCAATAAAGCTTCTAGAGGCAATTTATTTGTATACAGCTGTAGTCCAATATGTTTTATTGGGTAGAGTTATATCTCTCTGAAGAGAGGAAGCAATACGGGTTCAGGGCCAACTGAAGTTACCTTGCTCAGTCCTCCTTCAGGGTCATTGCAGAGCTTCTTCAACAGCTCTGTCAAGGTACTGAACTCTCTCAAGAGAGTACAGTGTGAAATGTCCAAAGAACAGAAATCTAGGAGATAGATGACCTAAAGGAAGATGAAGGAAGTACTCAGTATTCACTGCACATGCTGGTATTTCCACCAGTCCCCTCCTTGCTTATTGCAAATAGCCACTTCTCCTTACCAGTTGACGAGCTGCCATGGAAAACACTGAATTACACAGTTTTTCTACTATGGTTTTTCCACTATACTGTGACAAAAGGGATTCCAAAATCACTCTCATGCTTGCCAGAAACTGTCCCACATCTATCAAAACATAAAGTAGTTAATGTTTTATATGGTAAGAACATCATTTACTACATTATTACCGAGGGCAAAGCTAGGGAGGGCTATAGAAGCTGACTACCAAAGCAGGGAGAAGGGAACAGCAGATCACAAGACCATTAAGCATCATTCAAATAAACAATGTCAATCTAATTTCCTCTGAAAGGGAAAAGCAGTGAAAATTTCAGTAGTTGGTATGACAGATAGTTAAGTTTAAGGTGATTTTTTTTGACTTTGTTGCTTTTCAATGAAGTGGAGATATCACTCTAAGTTATGTCTGTGATCCCAGCTCTCAGAAGGCTAAGGAAGAAATGAGAATTCAAGGGCAGCCTGGAGGACAGCAAGTTCAAGGCCAACATGGGCTACACAGTGAAAACTTATCTAAAAGAAGTGGTGCTGCCTGTAGTCCTAGCTACTTGGGAGGACTGCAGTTTAAGGTCAGCCTAGACAAGAAGTTTGAGAGAACTCATCTTGAGAGCCTCATTTCAACCATAAAAATCTGAACATATGATTATATATTTGTAGCTCCAGATATCTGGGAAATACAAATAGGAAAACTGCAGTCCAAGCTGGCCCAGACATAAATGTAATATTTGAAAAATAAGTTAAATAAAAAGGGGGTGTGGCTGAGTTATACCTGCTTAGCAAGCATAAAGCCCTGAATTCAAATACCAGTACTGTGAAGGAGTGAAAGAGAAAGGAGAGGGGAAGGGAAAAGGAAAAGGGGAAAAGAAAAGGGAGGGGGGGAAGGAAAAGGGAAAAATAAGAAAAAATGACCAAATGAGTCAGCTCTTAATCTTCCCTTTCCTTTAGTTTACAATGGGTCCATGAATTAAGGGTTCTGATCTAAGGCCAAGGCCTAAGTGGCCTGATCCAGAACTCTAAGCATTTTGTCACAATTGCTGACCAAATTTGGCAGAAATAAATAGTCAATTTCCCACCATCTGTTGGATTTCATACAATTTTCTGTCCATTTACAGGAAACAAGTATCAATATTTTCAGTGACTTATAAAATTCATAGATTTTAAAAGCTCAAGACTTTCTTTTAAGGGTAACAATTAACAGAGATGGCAGATTCCCCTGACATTCAATAATATCACTTAAGAGTGCTGTATGATTGCAAAGACAATGACTAGGCAGTAGAATGACCAAATTATAAATGAAAACACTAGTGCTAATGGCTCATAACTGTAATCCTAGCTACTCAGCAGGCTGAGATCTGAGGATCAAAGTTTGAAGCCAGCCCAGGCAGGAAAGTCCATGAGACTCTATCTCTAGCTAACAAGCAAAAAGCCAGAAGTAGAACTGTGGCTCAAGTGGTAGAGTACTCATCTTGAGCAAAAAAGCTAAGGGAAATGCCTAGCCCCTAAGTTCAAGTACTGGCAACCCCCTCTTCCCCCTGAAAAAGAAAAAAGGCTAGGCACTGGTGGCTCATGCATGCAATCCTAGCTACTCAGGAGGCTGAGATATGAGGACTGGGGTTCTATGCAACTTGACTCTCATCTCCAATTAACCAGCAAAAGAGCTGAGTGCTGTGGCTCAAGTAGAGAACAAGTCTTAGGCAATAAAGCTCAGCCACAGCACTCAGGCCCTAGGTTCAAGACCCAGAAATAGCACCAAAAAAAAGACAAAAATAAGCTGAACAAGGTGGTGACACAGGCTTGTAATTTCAGCACTTGAGAGACTGAGGTAAGAGAATCATGAGTTCAGGGCATGCCTCAGCTACAAAGTGAGATATTGTTTCAACAAAACAAAAACTTCCAAATAACAAAATCAAAAGCAGAAATAACTATAGATCTGAACTGAAATAAGCTATATACATACTTGATGCATGAGTTATAACTATCTGTTTTCATGGATTGTGTATTGATACTCACATTTTTCTATAAGGTCCACAGCAAGATCTTTGGCTCCAGAGTCTGTGCTCTTCAGTTGCAGATAGCACCAGGAGAGCAGACTACCTTGCACAGACCAGAACAGAGAAAAGAGCACAGAGCCAGCTTCCCCTGGTGCCTCACTGAGCATCAACAGCTCACACTACAAAGAAACAGACAAACAGGAAATGTCCAAATAGGGTGTTCCCAAGCCGGGCGCTGGTGGCTCATGCCTGTAATCCTAGCTATTCAGGAGGCTGAGATCTGAGGATCTCGGTTCAAAGCCAGCCCGGGCTGGAAAGTTCGTGAGACTCTTATCTCCAATAAACTGCTAGAAAACCGGAAGTGGTGCTGTGGCTCAAGTGGTAGAGTGCTCGCTTTGAGCTGAAGAGCACAAGGACAGTGTCCAAGCCCAGAGCTCAAGCCCCACGGAAAAACAAAAACAAAAACAAAAAACACCAAATAGGGTGCTCCCAGAACTTGGGCAGGAACTATCTCTATAGAAGCAGCTGTCACTGGCAAAGCAAAAACAAAAAACTATATGTATGGGGCAAAGTTATGAAAGAGCTTTCAATCCAGAAGTGAACCAAGAAAAATGGCATTAGGAAAACTTCCCTATTGCTCTGCAATTTTGTAGAACCTACAAATGATTTTTTGCTCCACAAGACATCTTCTGCACCCCAAGAAGCCCATCCCATTGTTCATCTCTTTCTTGTAATGAATCTTCTGTCTCTGGGCCCTTCTCCTGAGTCTTCAATCAAATCTCTCGATAGCAGGGTTGAGGGAGAATTGAAAAGAAGGTGAGTCTGATCAAGGTACATTGCATGAGTTTTGTTTTGTTTTTGTCAGTCGTGGGGCCTGCACTCTGGGCCTGGGTGCTGTCCCTCAGCTCTTCAGCTGTAGACTAGCGCTCTACTGCTTGAGCCACAGCACCACTTCTGGCTTTTTCTGCTTATGTGGTGCTGAAGAATCAAACCCAGGGCCTCATGCACACAAGGCAAGCACTCTACCACTGAGCCACCTTCCCAGTCCCTACATTGTATGAGTATATGGACATGTCAAAATAAAACTACCCTGTACAACAAATTGATAATAAAATATAGAAAAAAATAAAGATAATCCATCATTGAAGGACAACAATAGGAAAATCACATTTTCTAGCAATTCATTTGAAAATGAAAATATAAATTCAAACATCAAAAATTGTTATGCTACAGTCATGTGACCTCTTTACTAGGCTTAAACAACAATAACAACAACAAAAAGAGAATTGCTAGTGATATCACTGATACTGTGTGACTGCGGGCAGTGATCTCACTAAATGTTAGATCTTCATTTTTGGAAAAGTATGTCTAATTTCAGGCTAAAGACCAATGTCAAGCTATTTGATGAACTAGGAGCTACATATTGTTTTAAATGGTAAAAATATATCACTAAAAAGAACAGAAGCCTTTATTTGTTCTTTTTGTGCCAGTTCTGGAGCCTGAGCTAAAGACCTTAGTGCTGTCCCTCAGCTTTTTTTGCTTGAGGCTACTACTGCTCTACTACTTGAACCACAGCTCTACTTCTGGCTTTTCTGGGGGGTAGGGGGAGAAGAGGTGGTTAACTGGAGATAAAAAAAAAAATTTATATTCTTTCCTGCCCAGACTGGCTTGGATCTCAGCTATCTGATTAGCTGTAATCTAGCACCTGGCGAAACCTTTCATTTTTTTTTTTTTAATTTTAATTTTTGCCAGTCCTGGGGCTTGAACTCAGGGCCTGGGCACTGTCCCAGAGCTTCTTTTGCTCATGGCTAGCACTCTACCACTTGAGCCACAGTGCCATTTCTGTTTTTTTCTATATATGTGGTAATGAGGAATCAAATCCCGGGCTTCATGGATGCTAGGCAAGCACTCTACTACAAAGCCACATTCCCAGCCCAACCTTTAATTTGTAAAAGCGTAATTTACAAAGGATTGAAACTGGACCACTGTGTGGAATCTCTATATAAGGAAGATGTTTTTAGAAAAAATAATATTTTAAGTTAGGAGAATTGACTAAATGACTATAGAATTTAGAATTTGTAAATGGAAGAAGTAGACTTGCAGCTTATAATCTTCCTACCACTGAAAATGCTTAGAGATGTCTGTTAAAGATGAACATGTATACTAATGAGCCCAATACTTTAGAAACGTCCATTCAATTTATGTCTGATTTTTTTGTGTGCCTGAAAAAAAAATTGTGCCTATATATTGGAAGAGAAGATGGGATTTTCCCACTTTCGTATTTTATTTTAAAAACCTACTTGAAAATTATTCATGATCCTTCTGTGACTCTTTGTCATCTTTGTTCTTTGGTCTTTCTCTGAAGGGGCATCTAACCTCCAGAGAGAAATTCTGGCACATAAGAATTATGAAGTTGGAGCTGGGAAGGTGGCTCAGTGGTAGAGTGCTTGCCTTGCATGCATAAGGCCCACAGTTAGATTCCTCAGCACCACATAAGCAGAAAAAGCCGGAAGTGGGGCTGAGGCTCAAGTGGTAGAGCGCTAGTGTACAGCTGAAGAGCTGAGGGACAGCACCCAGGCCCAGAGTTCAGACCCTACAAACAACATTTAAAAAAAAAAAAAAAGAATTATGAAGTAGCTGGGCATCAGTGGCTCAGGCCTATAATCCTAGATACTCAGGAGGCTGAGATCTGAGGATCATGGTTCAAAGCCAGCCCAGGCAGGAAAGGCTGTGAGACTCTTATCTCCAATAAACCACCAGAAAACCAGAAGTGGCACTGTGGCTCACATGGTAGAATGCTAGCCTTGAGTTGAAGAGCTGAGGAACAGCGCCCAGGCCCAGAGTTCAAGCCCCACAACCAACAAAAATCAAAACAAAAAACTATGAAATATGCTAATATTAGCACTGTCTGTAATTAATTCCTCTAAACTAGAATCAACCCATATACCTCTCCAAATAAAACAGATAATTATGGTATGTCCTAAAGAGACTATTGTGATATAAATGACAACACATGAATGAACCTCAAAAACATTGTTAAGCAAAACAAATATTTCACAGAAGATTGTATGCTATCAAGGTAAAAAAAAAACAGGCAATAACAACACATTGTACAGGGATGACTAGAAAGAAAAACAAGGGGGCTGGGAAGGTGGCTCAGTGGCAGAGTGCTTGCCTTGCATGCATGAAGGCCCTGGGTTCGATTCCTCAGCACCACATAAGCAAAAAAAAAAGCCAGAAGTGGCGCTGTGGCTCAAGTGGTAGAGCACTAGCCTTGAGCTGAAGAGCTGTGGGACAGCGCCCAGGCCCAGAGGTCAGGCCCCACGACTGGAACCCCCACCCCCAAAAAAAAAGAAAAACAAGGAACCTGTGAACACACACTTAAAAATTATACTACAGAGAGTTGTTTTCACTCATTGTCCATCCATATCTATTCTTTTGTCTGTGAACCACATTTTGAAATGGTCTCTTCATGCTGTGGTTTTGCTTTTCCTTCAATCCCATTCTACTATCTCTATTGGATCACTTCCCAGTTACCTCCTGTAGAGCAAAGCCTCTTCACTGAACCTCAGGCTCTGCAAACTCTGGCCCTCTTTAAGCTCTTTCTCTTTTCTCTGCCAGAATTTCTTCCTGATACTCCTTCCTACTGTCCTGGCTACCTTCCTTGTAGATTTCCTCAAGATGCCCATGAGTGATGTGAGGCAGTCCCCAATCATGACTTCCTGTTCGTTACTGGTTACAAATCTTTAGCCACAATTTCTATCTTGAGAGTGCAACTAGGCCTTACCACCTGAAGGCCACTAAAACCATGAATACCACATGTTCAGAATCTACCCATTATCATCCCCTTTTTAGTCGCCTGTTCCTTCCCATTTCATCACAGGCCCACTCCATTTGAAATGTCCCTAGCTTCCTCTTTGCTTGTTTAAACCTATTCACAGTCCTGCCCTGAGCTCAGCACTTCTTTTCCAAAATGCCTTTCCCTAGTTGCCTTCCCTCTCCCTAGACCTGTGCTCATCCTTTAACAGCCTGATGTATGGTCAAAACTATCTAATCACAAATTTGTTTGGGCTCCTCTATCATTGTATCCTCTGTACCTGACGTGAGGCCTCACACACAACAGGCATTGGGTAGACATTGTTGAACTGACAGACATGAGAAAAATCTCAGGTTAGGTGCACTTTAGACCATTTTTACTTTTTTTTTCTCCTAACGTAATTCTGGCTATCTCCCTCCCTATAACCATAAATGCTTGCTTTTACAAGAAGATAATTCAGTGGCTGCAATAATCTCTTGCCAAGAAGGTTTAATGGTATATGCAATTTCCTCTGTATCACAGATGAGAGAAAGGGAAGAAAAGACAAGTACTTGATGTCCCAGTGGTAAGGGATTATGGGAAATTCTCTTGGGACAGTTAGTGGGATTTCAGAGTTGAATGACCCAGTTGAAGAGCCAGGTTTCAGTGGTGTTCCAGCATCTTGAGTTCCTGCTTCTATCAATTTGTGAGAACCCTGAAGTTTTCTCCCAGTGGCTTTGACTGAGAATGGTAAGAACTTGAAGAGGTTTTTAGAGGTTGAAGAATATGCAGGATTGAGATGTGCTACAGGAGAAAGTATAGAAAATGGCAGAAATAACAATGGAGATTAGAATGATCCATGGTGAACTGGAAAGACAGCACATATCAATGATCTTGTGAGAATTTTAAGGAAGACACAGAGATGGGCAGAATAGTCTGGACATATGAGAGAAAACCGATGTGATGGCAAAAACAATACTAAAAAACGTTAAGATTGTAGCCAGGTAGGGTAGCTCATGCTATAATTGCAGCTGTAGTTCAAGGAACACCCAGAAAAAAGTTCACTACATCCTATCTCAAATGATAGTTGGAGTGGTGTACCTGCTTGCCACTATAGTTACTTGGGAGACCAGGACCAGGAGGATCTCAGTCCAGACCATGCAAAAACTGAGACACTATCCTCAAAATGACAAAGGGCTTGGAGGCACAGATAGCTCAGGTGGTAGAGCACTTGCTTAGCAGGCATGAGGCAAGTGAATTCAAACCCAGTACCATCAACCCCACCCACCCTCCAAAAAAAAACCCCACAGTGACTGTCTTATCACATACTCTTAAAGAAGCATGAGGTAAAGAATGGAGAAGAAAACAGCAGGTACCTCTCGAGCAGCCACAGAAAGGAGGGTATTCATGACAGCTAGGACTTCACCAATGTTCATGCCAGCAAGGTCACTTTTCTCAGGTAAAAGTAGAAGGCCACCTGGGTCTTTATCACTGAAAGGACACAAACTCATTACACCTGTTTGTAGGAAGGGGCTTTTCCTGGTCAGGTTCCAATAAAGAACCCAGAGAGATGTCAGCATCAGTTCTATGAAATAGAGGAATTTGGGTCAGAAAGACAAATGGTAGTTACAACTAGGAGTATGCCACTGTCCAGCTATATGTTCTTCCAAAAGCACAGGCACATAAATTACCTTGATATCAGTGTTAAATATATCTGATATCATGACTGTTAACTCAACAATCCAGGCTAACGATCCCTGTATCTTCAAATGTTCTTCATGCAACACCTCCAGGACCTATCATCATTTTCATTAACTGATTCTGAAAGCATTTTATACAAATAGCCCTAAATCTGGCATCCAGACCAGATAGTCCGACTTGTAAGCAGATGCTCAGTTCCCTCCCTCCTTTAAGAGTCTGTGCCTCCATTAAGAAACTCTACAGTCCCATCGGCTGTATATGGGACTGTAAGTCTCCATATACTCTCTTCCTGGAATGTTTCTTTCTACACATTACTACTCTGTGCCTTTTCAGTTGTTGTAATGTAGGACTGAGGACCCCAAACTCCTTTGGTTTTAGTTTTTGACTTTGATATTTAATTAGAGACTGAAGTTCTCAAGAAGTCCTCACTAAGGCTGGGAAGGTGGCTCAGTGGTAGAGCGCTTGCCTTGCATGCATGAGGCCTTGGGTTTGATTCCTCAGCACCACATAAGCAAAAAAGAAAAAAGCCAGAAATGGTGCCTTGAGCTGAAGAGCTGAGGGACAGCGCCCAGGCCCAGAGTTCAGGCCCCACAACCGGACCACCCCCCCACCCCCCTCAAAAAAAGAAGTCCTCACTGGGTTCAATACTACCTTGTCTTATAAGGGACTTGGATTAAGGTCTTGACAAGATTATCAGTCTATCACTATTTTAGTCATTCTCATGCCTAGTAGGAACTCGAGACTCAACTCTCTAACTTCTGGGTAGGAGAAGCACTACTCCAAAAGCACAGAAGGAAGGGCTAGTTAAAGAAAAATAACTACAGAGGTTAGAATTATTCAATAATCGAGGAGAATCAAACTTACCTAAAATATGTGCACAGTGAATGGAATGTGAGCTGCAGGGACTGCTTATGTTCTTGCTCAGTGATATTCTTCTAGAAAGCCAGAAAAAGGACATTCAGAAAATCTACTTCATGACACTCCACAGACATATGGTACCATGAAATAACATCATGTACTTGTCCCAAGTATGAGGAGAGCAGATTAAGCATACCACCTTGTGGCAGTGAACTAAACCCCCGTCCAGTATCAGGAGAGGGCAGAACCTACTCCTTAAACAAAAGCTGGCAGGTAAGTTTGGTTTATGCCCAAAGGTAATATCTGCAAGTTTTCTTTTGGAAGGTTTGACCCAATAGTTGAAGATGCTGACTTCTAAAAGATATATACTGTCAGAGGAAGAGACAAAGGCAGGGATAGAATATGTTTTTTTGTGAGCTTTCTGTTGTTTAAACACTGTTAGAGCTTTCCCTTTATCTTTTTTTTTTAATATGTATTTTTTTTTATTTGAAAGATACTGTACAAAGGGGTTACAGTTACATGAGTAAGGCAATCAGTACATTTTTTTGGTTGGTCATGGGGCTTGAACTCGGACTGGGCATTGTCCCTCAGCTCTTCAGCTCAAGGCTAGCACTCTACCACTTGAGCCACAGCGCCACTTCTGATTTTCTGATGGTTTATTGGAGATAAGTGTCTCACGGACTTCCTGACTGGGCTGGCTTTGAACCATGATCCTCAGATCTCAGCCTCTTGAGTAGCTAGGATTACAGGCCTGAGCCACTGGCGCCCAGCATGAGTACATTTCTTTTTTTTCTTTTTTTTTTTCTTTTACTTTATTTGTGAACATACTGTACAGAGGGGTTACAATTACATGGGCAGGATAATGCGTACATTTCTTACCAAGCATTGCAGCCTCCTCCTTTTGTTTACCCTTCACGTCCCTTCCCAGCCTCCCCCCTCCTCCCCTTTCCCTTTATCTTGTAGCTTTACAGACTATGCTTACAATCATAGGAATCAGGCCTCCAGACAGGGCTATTGAGTTATTTTGGGAGAAGCTTACTGTTTGAAAATAAATGTACTGAATAGTTAATGCTGTGCAAGGCATTTGATGGAGGGTTCAAGAAGACCCAACATGAGGGCTGGGAAGGTGGCTCAGTGGTAGTAGAGTGCTTGCCTTGTATGCATGAGGCCCTAGGTTCGATTCCTCAACACCACATACACAGAAAAAGCCAGAAATGGGTGCTGTGGCTCAAGTAGTAGAGCGTTAGCCTTGAGCTAAAGAGCTGAGAGACAGAGCCCAGGCCCAGAGTTCAGGTCCCACGACCAACAAAAGAAAAAAAAAAAGAAGACCCAAGATGACAGAGACAGTGAGGGAGACAGGGGCGGGGGTCACATAAACATAAGGATGCTGGACAAAGAACGGCTTAGTCAGGTAAAATATTAGCGAAGTTCAATTCATTAGCATAAGAAGAAAACAAAAACCCTCACCACTGCTTTCTGAAGGGCTGATAAAAACAAATGACCCGGGGCTGATCTACTATCAGTCACTAGTGTTATTCAGGAAGCCATGTGCCCTCTACTTTTTTGTGTAGGATGAAATAAAAATTATTCAATCAGCTACTGGTAAATGCAAAGAATTGGGACAATATTCTATTTGCTAACAGAGTGCTTTTAAATACTTAAAGCACCCTTGTACTCCAGTACTTAGTCTGAGTAACATGACAGTATCTAAAAACTGAGCAATAAAAAAACTGGAGAGGGGCTGGGAAGGTGGCTCAGTGGTAGAGTGCTTGTCTTGCATGCCTGAGGCCCTGGGTTTGATTCCTCAGCACCACATAAGCAAACAGAATAAAGCTGGAAGTGGCGCTGTGGCTCAAGTGGCAGAGTGCTAGCCTTGAGCTGAAGAGCTGAGGGACAGCGCCCAGGCCCAGAGTTTAGGCTCCATGACCGGACCCCCCCCCCCAAAAAAAAAAAAAAAACTGGAGAAACAAAACTTGGTGATATTGTTTTCCAGGTATATTTTGAAGTATTGATGAATAAAATGGTCATAAACTTGCTCCAAAATAATACGGGGTAGGAGGGAGAAGAGTAGGTGAGGTATATTATAAATGAAACAAGATAAGCTTATCATCATTGAAGGTAAGTAATGAGTACACTTGGGAGTGAGACAACTATCTACTTTACTTTTTTTTTTGTCGGTCATGAGGCCCGAACTCTGGGCCTGGGCGCTGTACCTCAGCTCTTCAGCTCAAGGCTAGCACTCTACCATTTGAGCCACAGTACCACTTCTGGCTTTTTCTGTTTATGTGGTGCTGAGGAATCGAACCCA
This sequence comes from Dipodomys merriami, assembly GCF_024711535.1. NCBI lineage: Eukaryota > Metazoa > Chordata > Mammalia > Rodentia > Heteromyidae > Dipodomys > Dipodomys merriami. Next base: position 6,893,979 of record NW_027206168.1, on the reverse strand, counting down.
GGGCCTCATGCATGCAAGGAAAGCACTCTACCACTGAACCACCCAGTCCTCCCCCTCTTTCTTTTTTGTGTCATGGGGCTTGAACTTGGGCCTGGGCACTGTCTCTCCATTCTTCAGCTCAAGTCTAGTGCTCTACCACTTGAGCCACAGTGCCACTTCCACTTTTCTGGTGGTTTATTGGAGATAAAAGTCTCATGGCCTTTCCTGCCTAGGCTGGCTTTGAACTGCAATCCTCAGATCTCAACTTCCTCAGTAGCTAGGATTACAGGAGTGAACAGCCAGCACCTGGCCAACTTTACTTATGTATTTGTTTAAAATTTTCTCATAATTTGGTTGTAAGCAAGTCATAAAGCTGGAGACTAAACTGTGACTTGTGAGACAAAAGCTTATACAATACAGATTAGAAATGAGCACAGGGTCATGTCCTTTGATATCTATTTTGCACAAAGGCTTTAGAAATCTATCAACAAATATTTGGGAAACTCAAACTGAAATATTCAGAACAAATAAAAAGTAACAAATCTCATCCTAAGCGACTTCAGCGAAAGAATCCACACAGTAAATAATTACCATCATAGTGAAGAGATGGTTCCGACGGGTCTGTCGATCAGGAAAGAATATGGCAGCCCCATTGAGAAGGGTGTTCTTAACTTCTTGCTTTAGAATCTCCACAAGTACTGAGTCTCCATCTACCTTATCTACCACTAATAAAAAAGAACAATGAAATCAATTTTCATAAATTCTGTCAATGTTCATCCACTAAACCATCCTACAGACTCACTAGTATTTTGTAGCTAATGCCAGAGCAAAGAAACATCTTTGCATAGGTTAGGGAGTTTTATTTAATTATTTTTATCTTCTTTTGAGACACAATTTGGCAAAGCCTTAAAAATAACCTCAAATCTGGGTGCTGGTGGCTCACACGTAATTCTAGCTACTCATGAGGCTAATATCTGAGGATCATAGTTTGGAGTAAGCCCAAGTAGGAAAATCTGTGAGACTCTTTCTTTATAATTAACTACTTAAAAGCCAGAAGTGGAGCTGTGGCTTAAATGGTAGGATGCAAGCCTTTAGAGAAAAAGTTAAGGGACAGTTCCTAGGCTCTGAGTTCAAGTCCCAGTACCAGCACAGTAATAATAACAATGTCGGATAGTAACATGAATTTTGTCCTAGTTTATCATTACAATCTCCCCCCTTAATCTTTTATCAACCCATTGCCTTGACTAAAACTGAGACTCAACAGTATAATGGTGATTATTCTCAATATGATATAGCTGTACATCTGAAACTGGAAGTCAATTGATGAAAGAATAAATATGGACTCAAAATAGTAATTCCAAAGGATATCAAAAGCAATACTTATTTTTCACAATAGTGATCCCTAATTGGCTTGCATCATCACAGAACCCCTCTGCAGGCCCACCCACAATCCTCTACAGCAAGAAGTTTGTGGCACTGGCAGAGGGTTGTGTTCAAGGCATACCCAGTCCCTACCATCACATAAGTGTGTATAGAGCTCCTTGGCAGCCTGTACTCTCTCCGGATGCTGAGCTGGAGGCTTCCCCTCCTCAGAGGCAGTAGGCACATCTCCCTGCAGCACTGAAAAGCAACTCTGCAGAAGCTGCAGTAGCAGGGTTTGGGCACAGATGCACTCTTCCCTTGGGCTGCAGAAGGACAAAGAATATCAAAGAGTGGGGGCAAGTTGCTTTCACATTCCAAGCCATACAGCTATTTACAAAGGACTCTCCTTTCAGTGAAAGGGATGTCAAATGAGAAGAAGTAAGGTAGAGCAGAAAGAACAATGCAATAAGTGTCTGACAACACAGATTAATCTAACTCTGTAAACTGGGGAAAGAAATTTAATGCTCACAAGCAGAAAAGGTCAGATAAGTTGATGTTAGGGGAATGAACCCCAAGGTAAGTATTCAAAAATTTTTTTTATTTCAGACAATTGTTTCTAACATATATTTATAAGATGATTTCTATGTTGCTTTGTATGTCCCTCCCCCATGGTATAACCCCTGCTTTCACTGTATTTGATGTTGGTATAATTTGTGGAGGGGAAGAGCAAAAACAAATCATTTAACTAGGGATACAGGAGGACCCATTGCAACAATGAGATGTACAAGTTGTTATGTTGAAAAACGAATTTTACAACTTTGGTGAGGTGGGGGGAGAATCAGGTGGGGAGTGGTGGGGAGAGTATGGGAAGGGATGGGAAAGGGAAAAAAAGAGGAGGCAACAATGCTTGATAAGAAATGTACTCGTTATTTTGCACATGTAATTGTAACTCCTCTGTACAGTATTCTCACAATAAAAAAATAATAAAAATAAAAAGAAATTTAATGCTCAGCCTGCTTCATCTGTGAAGTGACACTTGAAAAGCATCCTTTATCTGAACTTCTGGGGACCATGATATAAGATTTTCAAATCTGGGACTTTTTATGATGTAGGGATATTTATAAATACCTACCGAGATCTATTGGGGATAGAACCCAAGTCTAAATGTGGATGAATTCCACATTTCACATATACCATATATACATATTCTGAAATTAACAAGTATTATTTTCTTTTTTTGTGGTGCTGGGGATTACATCCAAGACCTTGTGGCTGCTAAGCAAACACTGGATCATATACTTATACCCCCAGGCATACAATAATTTTAGTATATCGGAAGTGTGCCTGATTCATAGTATGAAGTCAGACATGAAATTTTCTAATTGTGGCATGTAAAAAGTTTCAGATTTTGGATCATTTCAGATGTGGCATTTGGGAGTTAGGAATGCTCAACCTGTATCACTATAATACTTGGCCTGCTTGTCCCAAAAGTTGTAAGGATAATCAAATAACAAAATATTGATAAAAATACTTCCTAAATATTTATGTAAAGTATTATTTTAGCAATAATAAAATATTTCATATAAGAACAATAAATACTAGTACAAAGTAAAAACAATTTAGAAGAAAAAAAGACTATTTAGAATAGCACAATTTGGTATTTGTAGGTTTGTTTATAACTATCACCTCATAATTAATTCTAACCTACCTTTGTTTTAGTTTACTGTAAAACTTCCAGAAGATCTGTAAATCAAGACCCGTGAAGTCCAGAAAAGATTTATATTTTAAGCCACTTTTTTTTTGTTGCACCTAAAAAAAGTACAGAGACCAGAAAAAGTTAAACTGAAAAATTTAAAGAAATATTATAATGATTCATTTACTTGTTATTGATAAGGAGTAGGGTGGGTTCTACCCAGTGAAATTTCCCCACAACAGACATAACTAGTTACTAAAAAGTGTATAAAAATTTGCTTTAGAGGGCTGGGAAGGTGGCTCAGTGGTAGAGTGCTTGCCTTGCATGCATAAGGCCCTGGGTTCGATTCCTCAGCACCACATAAGCAGAAAAAGCTAGAAGTGGTGCTGTGGCTCAAGTGGTAGAGCACTAGCCTCGAGCTGAAGAGCTAAGGGACAGTGTCCAGGCCCAGAGTTCAGGCACCATGACTGGCAAAAAAAAAAAAAAAAAAAAAAAAAAAAAAATTTGCTTTAGGCCTGGGAAGGCGGCTCAGTGGTAGAGTGCTTGCCTTGCATGCATGAGGCCCTGGGTTCGAGTCTTCGGCACCACATAAGCAGAAAAAGCCAGAAATGGTACAATGGCTCTAGTGGTAGAGCGCTATCCTTGAGCTGAAGAGCTGAAGGGCAGTGCCCAGACCTAGAGTTCAGGCCCCATGACCAGCAAAAAAAAAAAAAAGCTTTAGTGTAATAAATTTCTCTACAGTGTGTATGTAAAAATACACATACATACACTAATAAGCACTGCTAACACATACATGATCCACAAAGACTCCCTGAGTTCACAACATGGCACTTGGAACATAAATCAATCAACTGGTGATAATAACCAGGACTATATTTCAGTATGATTAACCCTTCCTTGCAAGTGAGCCGAACTGTTGTAAGCCAGGTGCTACTCCTAGGGCCTTTCCCCCTTTTCTACTGTGTTAGAAGCTCTTGGAAACAAAGATCTAAGAGATCATACGTACATTGAGTAACTAGCCTTATAATGTGCCTTGAGTAAAGGAATGTCAAGGGTAGATACTGCTGTATAGACACAAAGGCTTTACTGAATTCTAACACTCTATGGTGATGGCTGTAAGGTTTTTCTTTTAAGTGAGTTGTCAGAGTGTTTTATTAGAGACTATAAGTTAGCATCAAAAACAAAAATCTTGACATTTTAGTTCTTTTAGCAAAGAAAGTTCACCGAGACTTCATTATACTTTTCCTAAGATTTGAAGAAGATATAAATCCTATGAAATCATTTGGAGCAAGTATGGCTGGGATCTTTATCATATGCCAGTAGCTCTACTCCTGAAGACCTTACAACAATGTGTCACTTAAGGCCATAAGTGTCCACTGCTTTCCTTGGCCTTGCAATTTCATCACACACCATGATGGCTGTTGTGCTCATTCATATTGCTTTGGCTTCAGTAAAGTCAAGTTTTACTGGCTTGTGTTCACTTAACAATGTCATTTGTTTTTCCTAGAAGAAGCAGTCTAACAACTGAGGAAACGCTACCAGGTCATGAGCAAGCTGTTGGATGAACTGCAGGGTCCTGAGGAGCAGGGTGGCACCACAAGCACTCTCTGTATCCTTTTTGCAGTGGGCACAGAGGATACTTTGCTCTGCTTCTGCTCTTGCAGGCCGAAGGTACCCACTGATGCTCAAGCCTTGCACTCCCAAGCGCTCTGCTGATTCCTGACGGGTGCACAGGAACTTCACCATCAAATACTGGGGGATAAAAAAAAGAGATCTCAAGAGGACTCAGAATCACTAAATATAATATAGGGGTGAAGGAGACTTTCTGGGAAGATCTTCCTATGTTTGTAACTTAATAGGTATAACCCATGCCCAAAACTGGAGTACAAAATATAAGTTCAGTATATATAACAAACAGGAAGAAAAATAATACATTGAATGAAGTCAGATCTTAGTAAAGATCCTAATAAGAGAAATGGCTCTTTTGAAGGCAAAACACAAGGTAAGAATAAAAAAATATGAAAGAGTAAAAAAGACTTCTTCAGTATAGTAATTTTGAAACAAAAAACTGATATATAATGAAAATGACCAATGCCCTAAAGAATCACCTCAAAGCCCCCAACTGGCATACATAACCCATAAGCTGGGACTTGAGGATGCACTCTTGTTTACACAAAGCAAAAGTCATTTCCAAAGCTCAACTTTATTTTTTAATTAACTTATTTATTATTTATTATTTATTTTTGGCAGTACTGGGTTTGAACTGAGGCCTTATGTTTTCTACTCTTTGAAAACAACCCAACACAAAAATAGAGGGACATGGAGTGAACAAATGCAGCAGTGGTACTCAGTAGAAACCATGTTGAAAATGAACTATACATACAACTTTTGGGTGGGTACAGAAGGGAAAAACTAGGAGAGAACCAAGGACTGTCCAAGAAGAAATGTACTCATTACTCATTTTATGAAATAGTAACCCTCCCTGCATATCACCTTTATAATAACAACAAAAATGTTTTCAAAGTTTTAGATTTAGGTTTCATATATAGGTCATAATCCAATTTGAGCTATGAGTTATGAAGTATGTAAGATCTGGATCTAGATTTTCTTTCTTTTTTTTAATCTTTTGCATATGATTGTCCAGTTGCTCCAGCACATTTATTGAATACTGTCTCTTTTTTTCCAATAAATTATCTTTGCTCTTTTCTCAAGAAAGAAACATACCTCAATCTTTTTTGTTTCTATTTTTTATATTTTATAGTCTCATTTTTTGCCCAAGTTAGCCAATACCACAATCCACTTATTTACATATCCCACATAGCTAGGATGACAGGTATGCACTATGGTGCCCAGCTTTTTTTTTTTAATTTTCTTTTATTGGCAAGGTGATATACAGAGGGGCTTCAGTTTTATATATATAAGGTAATGAGTACATTTCTTGTTGAACATTTTTACCCCCTCCCCCATTTTTCTCCCACTTTCCCTCGGCCCCCACAATTCCCCGGCCCAAGTCATAAAGTTCATTTCCGACATACTGTCTTTTTAAAAATATATTTTTTTATTATAAAGATACTGTACAGAGGGGTTACAGGGGTTACAGTTACATGAGTAAGGTAGTGGGTACAATTCCTACCGAATTGTTACCCCCTCCTTTGTTTTCCCCTACCATTCCCTCACTCCCCTGCATGGAGTTGTAAAGTTCATCTTGTACATTTCATTGTTATAATGGGTCAACCTGTATCCCTATTTAAGCATTTTGTTTTTTCCCTTTCCCTTCCCAAATTAGAAAAATGGATATACAGGATGCTTTTTATTGGTCAAGATGAGATCTTGTCAACTTTATTTTGCCTAGGCTGATCTTCATCTGTGATCCTCCAAATCTGAGCCTTCCCAAGTATCTAAGATTATAGGCATGACCCACTGTGACTAGTTAAAAGCCCAATTTTTGTGCAAATTGCTTTTTATGTAACAGTTCCTTCTTTAACAGCTTTTCCAAATCTAGTATTCAACTGCATAAAAAGCCTTGAAGATAGTTCTTAATTCTCTTATTATTTAAGTCTCAGCCTCAGGTTGATACTTGAAGTTAAGAAAGAATTAAGTGGCCAGATAGCTCTTTGACAGTCTCTTTCACTGCCAGGCAAACATATCTCTTGCACATATGCCTGTGTACTTGCTTCTCAGCCTAAGATGAACTTCTCCACACATCTCAACCAAGTCAAGGATGATGGCTTAACTTCTGGCCCTTTATTTCACACCATCTTTCCTAGTGCATTCAAGGCTGTTTTGAATCTTCTTCCTGTGGGTTTCAACTGCTGCTGAATACCCCTTTATCACAGCCATATTATATCTGTCTCTCCCACTAGACTAGGGACTACTTGAGAACTGTTGCACCTCTGGGGTTCCGTTTTGGCTTAGGGCTGGCCTACAATTAGCACAGAGTATACAGAATAAGAAGAGGGTAGGAGTAGAACATGTGAGTGTTGTGCTCACTAATGCTTACTTTGGCAACTCGGCACTGCTGCAGTTTGACATCTGTTTCATCCCACTCTTCTTCTAGCTCAAACCAGCCAATAGGATCATCTTCTCCAAGGTCTTCAGATGAACAGCCAGCCCTGTGTACAGAATGACAATGAAAAGAATTTCCTGTTCCTAAGCTTCTCCAGAATCCAGCATGTAAAAGCCACATTCATATAGGAGTTACCTCATATACAAAGCTTGTCACTTAAAAGTGGGACCAGGGATAGCGCCCACTACCCACTGGGAATACATGAGGTAGTGGTCTGATAGAGGCCCTCCCAATTTGTAGCAACTTCATCTGTAAAATCAAAGTTAAGAAGAAGGTTTGCCTCTCTATACAGTGGCTTATCTGAAGAACCAGACTTAATGAGACTCTCATGAGAGAGGCATAATGACCACTATATCTCAAAAGAGCTATGGAAAGGAAGGCCCAGCTTCTCTGGCTCATTTCCCACACATCTGTCTGACTAATGTGTGGCCAGTGTGGGGTCTGGACACTCACAAACAGCTGAAAGCAAAAGTCTGAGGGCTTTCAGACCCTGGAATTCCAATAAAGAAAATCTCACTCTTCATAGACCTTCATATTCTTTTTAGTTCTTAAGAAGTCCTTCTAAGCCAGGCACTGATGGCTTACACCTGTAATCCTAGGAGGCTGTGATTTGAGGACCCCAATTCAAAGCCAGTCCAAGCAGGAAAGTCCATGAGATTCCTATCTCCAATTAACCACCAAAAAGCTGGAAAGAGAGCTGTAGCTCAAGTGGTAGGTTAGTAACCTTGAGCAAAAGCAGCTCAGGGACAGTGCCCAGATGTTGAGTTCATTGAGTTCAAGCTCTAAGACCAGCACCCCCCCCCCCCCAAAAAAAAAAGTCCTTCTAGGAAAGTTTTCTACAATGGTGGGCCACTTTTTTTTTTTTTTTCTGTCAGTCATGGGGCTTAAACTCTGGGCCTGAACACTGTCCCTCAGCTCTTCAGCTCAAAGTTAGCACTCTACCACTTGAGCCACAGTGCCACTTCCGGTTTTCTGAGTGGTTTAGTGGAGATAAGAGTCTCATGGACTTTCCTGACTGGGCTGGCTTTGAACTGTGACCCTCAGATCTCAGCTTCCTGAATAGCTAGGATTACAGGCGTGAGCCACTGATGCCTGGCTGGGGCCATTTCTTTTTTTAAAAAAGTAGGTAGGTAGGGACTGGGAAGGTGGCTCAGTGGTAGAGTGCTTGCCTTGCATGCATGAGGCCCTGAGTTCGATTCCTCACCACCACATAAGCAGAAAAAGCCAGAAGTACTGCTATGACTCAAGTGGTAGAGCGTTAGCCTTGAGCTGAAGAGCTCAGGGATAGCGCCCAGGCCCAGAGTTTAGGCCCCTCGACTGATAGAAAAGAAAAAAAAAAAAAGTAGGTAGGTAAATGCTATTTCCTTTAAGGGACTAAATAACTAAAGAGCCGCATTAGGTAGTCCTATCAAGTACAATTTTAAAAACTTAGTACTTAGCTTGTGACTTAGTCACCCAGTGAGCAGTACTGAGGTAGCTTGTATGGATAGGACAAACAACCAAGGTGAATGTGGCTCAGTGGTAGAGTGCTAGCCTTGAACAAAAAGAAGTTCAGGGACAGTGCCCAGGACCTAAGTTTAAGCCCCACGACTGGCAAAAACAAACCAACAAACAAAAAACAAAAACAAAACCAACCAAAAAAAAAAAAAAAAAAACTCAGGCAACCACAGAAAGGAGGGGAAAAAGGAATCCAAAGTATGTTTTATTAACAAAGAGGAAAATACATTCTCTCATTCCATAATACAGTTGACCCCACTGGAATAGGTAGAATCTGCTTAACCCAAAATTGTACGTCTCATCTGCAATGCAAATTTAAGAGATTTTTCAATTATTTTTAAAGGGCTGCAATACAGCTCAGTGATAGGGTGCTTACCTAGGAAATGCAAGGCCCTGGTTCAACCCACAGCTATGTAGCTTAGGCTGGTCTCAAACTCTCAATTCTCCTGTGCCTCTACCTCCCAAGTGTTGGGATTATAGTATCTGCCATCATACACAGCAACAAGCTTACACTCTGAGAGTCCTCAAGGAAACCTCTGCCATACAAAGAGCTGGAAAGATCTAAGAGAAGCAAGAAGCAACCTCACTGACTAATCTATACTGTACAGTAGGCAGGATACAAAGAGAGTTGAATAATAAACCTCTTAAAAATGCACAGCCAGTACACAGCTAGCCCTGGACCATGTTGACCAGAGGGACACAACAAAAATGGGCAAGCAGATGCATGCACATTAATATGTGAATATCTTTTTTTTTTTTGGGGGGGGGGGGTGCAGTCGTGAGGCCTGAACTCTGGGCCTGGGCACTGTCCCTCAGCTCTTCAGTTCAAGGGTAGTGCTCTACCACTTGAGCCACAGTGCCACTTCTGGCTTTTTTCTTTTTGCTTATGGGGTGCTGAGGAATCTAACCCAGGCCCTCATGCATGCAAGGCAAGCGTTCTATCACTGAGCCACCTTCCCAGCCCCTAACATGTGAATTTCTAAATGGAACTAGTGGTATGCAGGCCAAATAAACCAGGATTTACAAGTAACAGGTTAGAACCAGCTAAAATCAATCATTAAGGGAAAAAAGCAAATAAGCCTATGTTTAGGTTGAAAAAAACTAACCTTTTTAGATTGAAAGACATTGTGTGACAGGTTTAAAAAATCCTGGCTGGGTAGTGGTGGCTCACACATGTAATCCTAGGTACTCAGTAGGCTGAGATCTAAGGATCACAGTTTGAAGTCAGCCCATGCAGGAAAGTCTATGAGACTCTTATCTCCAATATACTACCTAAAAACTAAAAGTGGAGCTGTGGCTCACAATGGTAAAGCACTAGCCTTGAACAGAAAAGCTCAGGCACAGTGCCAAGGCTCTGAGTTCAAGCCCCATGAACAACAAAAAAAACAGACAAACTCCAAAAAACAAAAAATCATCTTGGATAGACTGAAAGACACTGTGTGACAAAATCTTTTTTTTTTTTTTTGGTCGGTCGAGGGGCTTGAACTCTGGGCTTGGGCGCTGTCCCTCAGCTCTTCAGCTCAAGGCGAGCGCTCTACCACTTGAGCTACAGCGCCACTTCCGGTTTTCTGGTGGTTTATTGGAGATAGGAGTCTCACGGTCTCTCTTGCCCGGGCTGGCTTTGAACCGAGATCCTCCTGAGTAGCTAGGATTACAGGCGTGAGCCACCAGCACCCGGCTTGACAAAATCTTTTGAAGTCTTATGTTAGGCATATCTTTTGTTCCAATTCCTTTAGAGAACTGAAATTAAAACCATGAAGTAGAAATGAGATTTAGACTGAATTTTCTACTATTAAAGTGCTTTGATAGTGAGTTTGCCAGCACCAACATTTGACAGAGGCTGAATGATAATTTGTCAGGGATGCTGCTTAAAAAAATTCAAGGTAGGGCTGGGAAGGTAGCGCTTGCCTTGCATGCATGAGGCCCTGGGTTTGATTCCTCAGCACCACATAAGCAAAAAGAAAAAAACCGGAAGTGGTGCTGTGGCTCAAGTGGTAGAGCGCTAGCCTAGAGCTGAAGAGCTGAGGGATAGCACCCAGGCCCAGAGTTCAGGCCCCACAACCGGACCAAAGAAAAAAAAAAATTCAAGGTATGGGGCTGGGAAGGTGGCTCAGTGGTAGAGAGCTTGCTTTGCATGCATGAGGCCCTGGGTTCAATTCCTCAGCACCACATAAGCAAAAAAAGAAAAAAGCAGGAAGTGGCGCTTTGGCTCAAGTGATAGAGCACTAGCCTTGAGCTGAAGAGCTGAGGGACAGCGCCCAGGCCCAGAGTTCAGGCCCAGGACCAGACCCTCCACCCCCCCCAAAAAAAAACAAATTCAAGGTAGGCACTGGTAGCTCATGTCTATAATCCTAGCTACTCAGAAGGCTGAGATCTGAGGATCAAAACCAGCCGAGGCAAGAAAATCCATGAGACTCGCCTAGCATGCATGAAGCTCTGAGTTCTATTCCTCAGTAGCACATAAACAGAAAAGGCCAGAAGTGGTGCTGTGGCTTAAGCTGTAGAGTGCTAGCTTTGAGCAAAAGAAAAGAAGCTCAGGGACAGTGCCCAGGTCCTGAGTTCAAGCCCAGGATTGGCAAAAAAAAAAAAAAAAATTCAAGTAGAGGTACTTATGCTAGATTGCTCCTAGAAGTGTGGCCCATTAATCATCTGGGAACTTGTTAGAAATGAAGTCTTAGCCAGGCATGGTGATTTGTTCACACCTGTAATCCTAGGACTTGGAGGATGAAGCAGCAGAAGTGTGAGTTTGAGGCCAACCTTGACTACTAGTGAGACCTTAGCTTCAAAAAAGTCTCAGAGCCTACCCAGAGCTCTGAACCAGATCCTGCACTTTCAGAAAACCTCTTGGTAATATAAATGCACATTAAAGTGCAAGCAGTACCATACTGGATGATATTTCATGAATTCTATTAAATCCAACACTTGTCACTTGTAAAATGCAGTACCACAAATGGAGTCTAGATCCTGCTCCATGAGTTTTGAAAGTAAGTTAACAGCAGGTGGGGAAGGGGTTAGGGAAGTGGCAATACCCTTCAAGGGATCACCAATGATGTCTATGGCTATATCCAACAGACCTACTTGTTATCTTGCTGACTATGTCACACTGGAAAGCACAGCCATTCCCTGCTTCTTTTTCCTTGGCTTCTTGGATATACAGCTTTGGCTTTTCCACTACTTCTCTGGGTAAGTTTTTCTCTGTTGGTCCTTAAATCTTGGTGTTACAACACAATGACTTAAGTTATCATCTCTTCCCAGTCCATGCATTCTTATAGGGTCTTTCTAGGTAACCCAGGCTAGCAAAGTGCTAGGATTACAGTTATGTACTACTATGCCTGACAATTTAAAGTACAACTTTAATTATTATGTCTATCTCCTCCACACTCCTGCTCCTGACTTATTTGTCCATCTGACACATCTAGACACCACAAAGGTCCCCTAGGATGTCAAACTCAGCAGGACCATTACTGAGTTCATTAGCTACCCTACAAACCTCCTTCTCCCCCAAGCGTTTTCTCTCCTGGAGAAAGGTGCTAAGTCTTCCATCTGTTCAAGCTAAAACCCCAGATTCAGTACCTTCTTCCCTCTCCTGTGATCAGTCAGCCTCTGGGGCTTGCAGTTTCAACTTCTAGGAGCCACCTCACTCATATACTGTACCTCTGATTTCCTGAGCCTGTCAGCCTCCTCTTATGTCCCATACTTGCTCTCTTTCAACCATGCTGCCATACCACAAGCCACAGTAGCTCCTCTAAAGCATACGGTTCATCTCCTCACTCCATCTCTCAAAGCTCTTCTACAACCTGCTCTACCCACCCTCCTGCTTGCTCTCCTCCCAATCATACTTTGCTTTAAGGATAAAGTCAAAGATCCAAAACAAACCTTCACTGTCTTGGCCTTTCCCAGCTCTCCAACTCTGTCTCTTGCCACTCTTCCTCCATAATATATCTCAGTCATATTTGGCACAGCTACCAGCTCCTTTAGTGGGTCCTTATGCCAGGTCTTCTTTTTGCTCACTCTTTCTCTTTAAGCAGCTAGTTAACTATAACTCATCATTCATGATTTCCTTGATCAATTGAGGCTCTCTGCTCTCAGCACCCTCCTACATAGCACTCCTTAGGTGACTGACTCTTAGGCTTGGTGTCTGCCTCCTGCACTACACAAAAAACTCTCTACAGGGGCTGGGAAGGTGGCTCAGTGGTAGAGCGCTTGCCTTGCATGCCTGAGGCCCTGGGTTCAATTCCCCAGCACCACATAAGCAAAAAGAAAAAAGCTGGAAATGGCGCTATGGCTCAAGTGGTAGAGTGCTAGCCTTGAGCTGAAGAGCTGAGGGACAGCGCCCAAGCCCAGAGTTTAGGTCCCATGACCAGACCCCCTCCCCCCAAAAAAAAACTCTCTACAGTAGGGCTGTGCCACCTTCCTCACTGTTGTATCTTGTTTAATCATAGGTGATTCATAAATATTTTCAATAAAAGCAGAGGGAGCAGAGGTGGGGTAAATTTTCCAGGGGCAGGTAACATTGAAGACCTCAGGTTTCCCTGATACAAGCATACATTATTCCTCAACTATTATGAAAATGGTACCTGTGGTGAAAGGGTTTGAATAAGCTATGAATAAAAATTTTACTTTAGTCATCTTTGCACATATTACTAGAAGTAATGGATGCTATGGCCACTGAAGTAAGATAGTGACACTTGTTTTATAAAGACAAGAAAGCACAGCTCAGTAATAAGAGAACAGACACTTCATGGCAGGGAGAGGGGGACTGGGAACTGTCCATGAGTTGTTTTGCTCAAGGCTAAAACTCTACTACTTGAGCCACAGCTCCACTTCCAGATTTTTGGTGGTTAATTAGAGATAAGAATCTCGGGGCTGGGAAGGTGGCTCAGTGGTAGAGTGCTTGCCTTATATGCATGAGGCCCTGGGTTCGATTCCTTAGCACCACGTAAACAGGAAAAAAAAAAAAAGCCAGAAGTGGCACTGTGGCTCAAGTGGTAGAGCACTAGCCTTGAGCTGAAGAGCTGAGGGACAGTGCCCAGGCCCAGAATTCAGGCCCCACGACCGATCCAAAACAAAAGTTTAAAAAAAAAAAAAGAATCTCATAGACTTTCCTGATCAGCCTGGCTTTGAGTTTCAATCCTCAGATCTCAGCCTCCCAAATAGCTTGGATTATGGGTGTATACCATCAGTGTTCAGTTAGATACATTCTTATTAAGCACACAGATTTTAGTTCTTACCTGTGTTTTACAAATTGCCTGAGCTCCTGAAGTTTCCATCTGTCGTATTTTTCAAAGCGTTTGAAGTGTTCTTCTGCATTAAATTTATCAGAAGATGAGTTATAAGCAAATACCAGCCCACACTGAGCACCAATACCACCACGACGAACCTGGAAACCGACAGCAAGATGGAAAACATGAAAGGGGCAAAACTTCTGCTTCCAATTAATATAGTTAAATTTTAACCACATGATGCAAAACAAAACCAATGAAATAATTCTGAATATATATCAAGCCATGGAAAAACAAGGCTACTTCCCAAGGAATGTTCCTTCACTTTCTCCATCCTTACAGACTCTTCAAAGAATTACAAAGATATCCATGTTTATATCCCTCACTTCTGTTATAGGCTTGAGACAAAGTAATAACAAATACCTAATAAAAATTCAATGATATGGACCGCTGATATATATTACCCAAAAGTAGTAAAAAGAACATAGGAGAATTACCATAATTCTTATCTGTGTAACTTGGAAGGCAGACTCAGTTCCTGTAGAAAAAATAGTACTTGCTCTGGTTTTTCCAGTCTCTGTAAGAAAACCTGAAAAAAAGAAAAATTAGGAGTTTAAAACCCTAAGGTTTAAGATCAACAAAAGCAAAGGATAACTAGCCTATTTGGAAGAAAAAAAATAGCATATTTAGTAGCATCACACAATTTTTTTTACCTCTTTGTACAGACACAACCACCTGAACAATGTTTATAAATAATATGTTTATAAATAATATGACCTTTATTGTTTTATATTTTTGGTGGGACTGGGGTTGATGTTAGGGCACTCAGGCACTCTATCACTTAAGCCATGGCTCCATTCCTTTTTGCTTATTTTTCAGATAGGCTCTTGTGCTTTGATCATAGGCCAGCTTTCTTGCTTCTCTCCTTGTAGCTAGAATTACATAAGGCTGTGACTTTAAATCAGAGAGAATGAAAACTAGACAATCATCTTCCTGGGCCATACCTAAAATAATGACTTATGTTTGACTAAGTGAATAGGGCTGATGAAGGTAAGCAAGTTTAGAGGCTGAAAAAAAAGGGACTAGTTAGCTTCTAGAGCATTCTGTTGGGGAAGACTGTGAAAGACACTGAAATGGGCAAAAAATTACTGAGTACCCTTCCTAACACAATTAATACTAAAATTTAATTCATCTTCACCTTTTCTTGTTTCTTAGCTATTTTATATTTCTGTCAGTTGTACAATATTGATAGTAATACAAATGTTCTCACAGAAATAAAAATTATTTTCTAAGGAAATAAAGGTGGTCATTCTTTATAGATGCTGAGCAAATTCCTAGCTAATTGTAAATGAATTTCAACATTCCTCTTGGTCTGTGTATCTCAATTCTCTTGAATTTTTTTGTTCTTTTTAGGAATATCTTATGGGTATCTTCATTAATTCATAAGAAATCTGACATGTAATCATTTATATTAGTAAGGGAGTCATCATTTGCTTTGTTCTTTAACAACTCACTAAAAGCTCTTCTGTTAGACTCAAGAATGTCTTTTTTAAAATCCAAATGATACACCACATACAAATGTTCAAGTCAGTGCCAGATAACCATTCTCCCCAGGACCCTATTCTTTTTAAAAAAAAAAATTAGTTATTATAAAGATGATGAACAGAGAGGTTACAGTTATGTAAGTCAGGTAGAGTCTCTCTCTCTCTCTCTCTCTCTCTCTCTCTCTCTCTCTCTCTCTCTCTCTCTCTCTCTCTCTCTTCTCTCTCTGGTCAGGGCTTAAACTCAGGGCTTAAGTACTGTCACTGAATTCTTTTGCTGAAGGCTTGCAGGATGCCACTTTGAGCCACAGAACCACTTCCTGTTTCCTGGTTGTTCATTAGAGATTAAGAGTCTCTTGGGGACTTTTCAGCCCAAGCTGGCTTTGAATAGTGATCCTCAGATCTCAGTCTCCTGAGTAGCTAGGATTACAGGCAGGACCCAACCAGCACCAGGCAAAAGTACATTTCTTTTTGTACAATGTCACCCCTTCCCTTTTTCTCTCTAAACTATTCTTAACCATTATGTTTATCAAGATGAAAGACAAAAATCAATTTTATGCTTAGTACAGAGTTTGACAAACCAAAGATTTATGAGGTCAAATCTCTGTAAGACAATATGCAAAATTTGTCACCAAAATCCAAGAAAATTAAATTCAGAGACAAGTTATTACATGATTCTGTCATATGATTCTACAGACAAGTTCAAGAAACTAAAATACCAAAAAAATGTATTATTACTAAAAACCATCCCAATTATTGATCTGTCACCTTTTCCAGATGTTTGGATAACTGTATTTAAAAGAATAAATTATACGACTAGAGGCGAGGCTTAAGTGGCAGAATAAGAAAAGGCTGAGTGAGAGCTTAGGAGGTCCTAAGTTTAAGCCCTGGTATACTACTCATAAAGTTCTTCCCTAGGCCACTAAATTCTAATGTTTCTTCTACTCCTTCCAGTAGTTTCAAAGTTTCAAGTTTTCAGGTCTGATATTGAAGTCTTTGATCCATTTTATGTTGACACTACTGAAAGGTGACAGACAGGGATCCAATTTCAGTTTTCTATATATAGATGTTCAGTTTTCCCAACATCATTTGTTGGGAAATATGTTCCAACATATATTTTTGGCTTCCTTGTCAAATATCAGATATCTGTAATTTCTGGTTCTTCCAGTTTATTCCATTGGTCTTCAGGCTTTTTGCTGTTTTTGTTATTAAAGCTCCTAGAAAAGTTTGAGGTCTGGAACTAGGATACTTCTGATATTGCTCCCCTCTCCCTAAAATTTGTTTTGGCTATTTGGGTCTTTGGTTCCATATGAATTTTTTTTTATTGTTTTCCCTATCTTGATGAAGAATGACATTGTGATTATGATGGGTACTGCACTAAATTATACATTCGCAGAGGCCATTTTCATATTAAGTGCTAGAACATTATACATTCTTATTGAATCATCAAGATTCAAAGCAAGGGAAAGGGTAACATTGTTCAAAAGGAAATATTATTTTATCTGACTTATGTAACTGTAACTCCTCTGTACATCACCTTTATGATAACAATAGAAAGTATGAAAAAAAAAAAAAGATTCAAAGCATTACAGAGACTACCACAAAGGAATATGGAGGATACTGGTAGCCACAAAGATGGAAGAAAAAAAGACTCATAAACACTCCAGGCTAAGAAGAGTCAACAGCTTGAATTCAGGACCATCCTCAAAGTTGGCACACCTCTACTTTGATTTTTATTTTATTCTTATTTTTTATTTTTTTTGTCAGTCATGGGGCCTGAACTCTGGGCCTACGTGCTGTCCTTCAGCTTTTCAGCTCAAGGCTAGCGCTCTACCACTAGAGCCACAGCACCACTTCCAGCTTTTTCTGCTTATGTGGTGCTAAGGAATCGAACCCAGGGCCTCATGCATGCAAGGCAAGCACTCCACCACTGAGCCACCTTCCCAGCTCCTCTATTTCAATTTCTAAAGGGAGACAATCATCCTAGTTTTTTTCCTACATTTGGAAGGGTCTTCTCTTAAAGAGGAGGAGGCCTAGAGCATGCATGGCTCAATGGGAAGGATTACAGTAGCTAGATTTACAGGTGTAATACCTGCAAAATTTTTTCCCCCGGGTGGTGAGGCCTGAACTCTGGGCCTGGGCACTGTCCCTCAGCTTTTGAGCTCAAGGCTAGCGCTCTACCACTTGAGCCACAGTACCACTTCTGGCTTTTTTCTTTTTGCTTATGTGGTGCTGAGGAATGGAACCCAGGGCCTCAGGCATGCAAGGCAAGCGCTCTACCACTGAGCCACCTTCCCAGCCCCTACCTGCAATTTTTATGTTAGCACTGTAAGTCAGCAAATTCCTCTTCATGGGCCTAAGCCCCACCCCCCATGGCAGCACCTGTGAGGTAGGGGAGGCACCTCCCACCTTCTGCCTCAGGTAAAACACCACCAGCTCCCAGATGTGTAAAAGGGGCCTCCAAGGAACCAGATGGTGCCGTTTTCTCCCTTTCCTCAAGAGAACTTGGCCTTGTCAACTCTGCTGGCAATAAATCTTTTCCTCAATGTGACCTTGTCCAGGTGGTCTTTTGGATTACTTTCTGCCTTTACATTTTCCTTTCATTTTGGTGGCCCATATGGGGATAGGCTCCCCAGTGGATTCGTTCCCCCCAACAACCAGGAGGGCCCTTCCAGCAACCCCAGGACCTAACCCACGATCCTAGGCAAACTCAAAAGACTGCCAAGCTTGTTTCCTACTGACTGAATGCCTCCTACATGTCTGCCAGCGGCTAAAACGTCCTACCTCCAGGTAATAAAGAATCTAGAGGCTTAGATTTCACTGTGTAGGCTTGGTGCATCTGTCAAGGGGCTTCAAGGTCCTCACCCTGCCCCTCCCTCCCTGCCCCTCAGAAAAACTTGGCCAAGTATCTAAGTCGTATTTCTGAAGTCCTACATGGCTGAGGGACACCATGGAGAAACGTGATGACATTTCCCACTGGTTGTTTCCCAATTTTTGAGCCAAACTGCACTGCCGAGGACACTCTGCAGCAAGCTTTTGGTCCCAGGTCACTTACCATGAGTGGGACACAATCTAATATTCCTGACATTCCTCAGGACTTCCCCTTGGGTTGTCTCTTAAATAATCTAAAAGAGCTTCAACTTGAATCTGACATTGATTTACAGGAGCTCATATACTTCTGTACCAAGATCTGGCCTGAACATCCACTGGACAATAAGTCCACATGGCCCATTCATGGGACACTGGATCCTGGTATTTATATGGGATCTATCAAACTTCTGTAGGTGGTGGGGCAGGTTAAAGGAGGTCAGCTATGTAGATGCTTTCTCTTTCTTTCTCTCCTTCCTCCAAACTAAACTTCTTCCTGAGTCCTATCAATGCTGGCACCTAGTGTACATTTGAAGAAATTACCTGCACGGGCACCTGGTTCCTCCAAGCTCTCTGCTAAGTGGGAGGGACCCGACTTAGTATCTCTCTATATTCCCACAGCCTTGTAGGTCCACACTGGATTCACATCTGCCACGTTAAACATCACCTGCCTAACGGACCCTCATATACCTCCAAGCCAACCAGACCCCTGTCTCCAGTCACTGAGGAACCAGAGGGCCCTGCCACGGACAAATAAAATCCCTTGACCATCAATACCTTGGTCAGCTTTACGTACAGTACCTGACTCTCCCCCGATTGGCTACAGTGCCCCCTCTCAGCAAGAAGTAGCTCCAGAAGAGAAGACCTTTGCCCACACTCCCTGCACGGTACTGCATATTAAACCAAAAAGGGGGGAAATGTAAGTCAGCAAATGCGCCTTCACAGGCCTAAGCTCCATCTTCGATGGCAGCACCTGTGGGGCAGGTGAGGCACCTCCCACCTTCTGCCTCAGGTAAAACACCACCAGCCCCCAGCTGTGTAAAAGAGGCCTCTAAGGAGCCAGAGGGTTCCCTTTCCTCATGAGAACTTGGCCTTGTCAGCTCTACTAGCAATAAATATTTTCCTCTATATGACCTTGTCCATGTGGTTTTTGTAACCCATGTGCCTGGGTTACATTTTCCTTTCAGGGGACAAAAGAGTCTTCCTCCCAATACAGCATATCTATTGGAAAATGCCTGCCTCATTATGTTTCCAGCAGTATGGTACTGAGCCACTGTGTTTCTTAATATTTTAAGCTAACACAACCGAAAGAGAAACTAAACTTAAACATAGACAAAAATAATATTTCTACTCGAAGAGAAATCCATGTCCATGCTTTCAGAACTGCAGTGTTAAATAGCCCTCAGGCTCTTGAATGTTTGCACATTTATACAGGTCATTAGTACTGAGACAGCTTACAGTTAAACAGGAGTAAGTGTTCAGAAATATCACCAACTAAAAACAAGCGAAGGCAAAGACTACACATCTGAAAGTCACCCACACCAGAAGTGGCTTCACAGCTTACCTACTTCTACACTACAAATAGATGGACCCATCACTTACCATCCCTTGTCCATGGTTCCACAAGGAGGTTTTCAGGTCCTGACTTGTCTTCTTTTCCTTTGACATCACAAGCCTGAAGAGTCAACTGAAGAGGTTTACCTGACCAAAGAAAAGAAGGCAACTTAGCTGGGCAACGGTGGCTCATGCCTGTAATCCTAGCTACTCAGGAGGCTGAGATCTGAGGATTTAGGTTCAAAGCTATCCTGGGCAGGAAAGGCTGTGAGAATCTTATCTCCAATTAACCACCAGAAAACCGGAAGTGGCACTGTGACTCAAGTTATAGAACGCTCGCCTTGAGCTGAAGAGCTGAGGGACAGTGCCCAGGCCAGAGTTCAAGCCCTATAACCGACAAAAAAAAAAAAGAAGGTAACTCTTAAGTTGGCTCTATGAAGAAATGAAAACTAAGAAAGTGCCTATGGTCATGCAGAGTACTGACTAAAAAGTCTGACTATTTAAAAACAAAAACAGAACAATATTAGGCTAAAGTTGATACTATTCTTCTGTTTTCCTGAAAGAGGAAAAGTATAACTATGTCCTTGAGTTATTCTAATCAGTCTCTAGATCACTTCAGAAAGAACACATATACATTATTACTATACACTCAGTATACCTTTGGAATTCCTAAGACTCTTTTTTGAAGCCAATAATCAGTTTTATTAGATTTGCATTTAATATTTTAATCCTAGTTCTTTAAAACATCTCTAGGAAAATTTTGAACATTTCAAGAATCAACCAAAGATGATTGATCAACAAAGATCATCAAAGATGATTGAAAATGCCGGGCGCTGGTGGCTCACGCCTGTAATCCTAGCTACTCAGGAGGCTGAGATCTGAGGATCGCTGTTCAAAGCCAGCCTGGGCAAGAAAGACCGTGAGACTCCTATCTCCAATAAACCACCAGAAAACCAGAAGTGGCGCTGTAGCTCAAGTGGTAGAGCGCTCGCCTTGAGCTGAAGAGCTGAGGGACAACGCCCAGGCCCAGAGTTCAAGCCCCACGACCGACAAAAAAAAAAAAAAGATGATTGAAAATGACTTTCCTGGGGCTGGGAAGGTGGCTCAGTGGTAGAGCGCTTGCCTTGCATGCATGAGGACCTGGGTTCGATTCCTCAGCACCACATAAGCAAAAAGAAAAAAGCCGGAGGTGGTGCTGTGGCTCAAGTGGTAGAGCGCTAGCCTTGAGCTGAAGAGCTGAGGGACAGTGCCCAGGCCCAGAGTTCAGGCCCCACGACCGGATCCACCCCCACAAAAAAAAAGAAAATGATTTTCCTTCCATAATATAAGGAATACTTATTAACCTATTACAGAATCCAGAATTAGACTTTTGTTTTTGTTTATTTGCCAGTTGTAGGGCCTGAACTTGGCCTGGGTACTGTCCCTCAGCTCTTCAGCTCAAGGCTAGTGCTCTACTACTTGAGCCACAGCACCACTTCTGGCTTTTTCTGCTTATGTGGTGCTGAGGTATTGAACCCAGGGCCTCATACATAGAAGGCAAGCACTCTACCACTGAGCCACCTTCCCAGCCCCACAATTAAGATCTTTACTAATAATGTATAATCCCTTGAGCAACCCTTCCCTATCCCCTACTATCTGAACAACCACTGATCTGTATAAGTAAACTTTTCTAGAGAACACTTCAGCTTCTACATTAATGCCTATCCTTCCCATTGAGCCATGCACGCTCTAGGTCTCCTCTTCTTTAAGAGAAGACTCTTCTAAGTGTAGGAAAAAACTAGAAGGATGATTGTCTGCCTTTAAAAATTAAATATAAATCAACAAATGAAGTCACAGTAAAACACAGGCACAAACAGCATGGTATAAATACCCTAATAACATTTCTATTACTGTAGAGGATGGGATCTAATACTGAATTTGTGGACAGAAACTTTACCACTAGAGACCAGGACAGCAAGTAAGTTTTTACCACATTGCCAAGTATAGTATTTGGGAACAACTTTATAGGTTCTTGGGTTGAGAGGGATTAGGGGTCTGAATCCATCTTAGCTAAGTGACAAAGTGCTAAGACTGATTGCTAGTGGGTCCAGGGAAAGTGGTGACATGATGAACTTCAGAGGGATGTATTCTAAGCCAAGAATTTCTTTGTACCAAGTTTCAGCAAGTTTCTTCCTTCCAGATGGTAAGTTTTCCAACTTTCAAAACTTCTTTTTTTTTTTTTTTTTGGGGGGGGGGAGGGGGTCTGGTTGTGGGGCCTGAACTCTGGGCCTGGGCACTATCCCTCAGCTCTTCAGAAAAAGGCTAGTGCTCTACCACTTGAGCCACAGAGCCACTTCCGGCTTTTTTCTTTTTGCTTATGTGGTGCTGAGGAATCGAACCCAGGGCCTTATGCATGCAAGGCAAGCGCTCTACCACTGAGCCACCTTCCCAGCCCTCAAAACTTCCTGACCTACATTATGACACACTCCAGTACATCCCCAAAGATGATTGTTCAAATGGGCACTACACTTAATGACTGCATCAGCAAATGTTGGGAGACTACTAAGAGACACTCAGATATCCTCTTCTGACCCTGCCATAATTACAAACTATGAACATCTCCCTTCCCTCTACTAACTCCAACCAAAAGCTCACACTCAAATGGTATGCTAACCCAGGGATAAAGGTCTAGTCTATGAATTGCCTTGAAAGACCAGAAATGCCAGAAGGGCATAAAGTAAGGATGGCTTTATGATTTGTCCATTGCTGGTATCTTCTTCATGCTCAGGTCATTTACCATATTTAAGAAGCAGGTTCTGTCTGACAGATGCCATGGATGAAATGAGGGACAGGGCATCATACTGTGTGTCCAGTTGGTCAATGATGGTGCACAAAGAACTCATCACTTTGGCAACACTTCCTCTTGCCAGTGCAAAGGCCAGCAGAGTCAGTTCTACCTGTGGAGTAGAACAGCAGCTAAAAAGAAAAGAAAAGAAAAAAACAAACTGTTCACTTACTAAAACTATGAAAACAATTGAAATAGTTCAAGCCCATGTAACATTAGTTCAAGCCAATAAATAAAATTATGCTTTAAACTCAAGGACAGCAATGAGAGGAAGGTAATAATACGAAAGAAAGAAGAACAGCTTACACTAGGTAAAAGGAAAGAAATGTACACATCACCCTATTTGGAAGAAATAGTTGTACTGTCAAAGTTCGTAGAGTTCATAAGCTTTATAGACCATGATAATGACAATTCACCTTGTGATAGTTAAAATGTGTTTGACTTTAGCTAAATATCACTATCCTGCAATACTCCCAAGAAATAAAGGAATTATGCTTAAAATTATTGCCAAATGCTTTTTTAAAAAAAGAAATACCTTTTGAAAATTCTTTAAATTATATATATCTTTAAAATTTATATATTTATATCTTCAAATGGTTATACAAGAGTTACAATTAACATATATCTTGATCTGCTTCTTGATCAGACCAAAATCCTTTTTATAGAAATATGTATTTTGGCCATACTAGGTTTTTTGTACTTGTTGTTGTTGTTTCTTTGCATTTGTACTGGTAATATGGCTTGAATTAAAAGCCTTGTACTCTTTTTTTTTTTTTTGTCGGGCTTGAACTCTGGACCTGGGTGCTGTCCCTCAGCTCTTTAGCTCAAGGCAAGCACTCTACCACTTGAGCCACAGTGCCACTTCTGGCTTTCTGGTGGTTTATTGGATATAAGAGTCTCACAGACTTTCCTGTCCAGGCTGGCTTTGAACTGTGATCCTCAGATCTCAGCCTCCTGAGAGCTAGGATTATAGGCGTGAGCCACTGGCTCCTGGCAAGCTTTGTACTCTTGCTGTTTTTTTGCCTAAGGCTAGTGCTTTGCCACTTGAGCCATACCTCCTCTTGAAAATTTTTGCTGGTTAATAAAAGTCTCTTGAATATATCTGCCTGGACTGAACCTCAATCCTCAGATATCAATCTCCTGAGTAGCAAGGATTAGGCTTGAACAACCAGTGCCCAATGATACTGGGGTTTTAATTCAGGATCTTGCACTTGCTAGGCAGGTGCTCTACCACTTGAGCTAGGCCTCTAGCACCTATGAGAAAACTAAATTAACTCAGCAAGGGAAGTAGATACACACTTCTGTACAATCTATAAATATAAATGATTCTAAGTTGAAGACAAATGAGCTGCTGCAATCTCTGTTATTAGGAGGTTTTGGTGATAAACTGGTTTAGTCAAGGAGTTGAGGGCATATTTCTTACAAGTATAGAAAATTTATTTCAGATCTGCAACTTTTACACTTTATAAATACATCATACTTTAAATTTTTTTATTGTAAAGGCAATGTACAGAGGGGTTGCAGTTATATGTCAGGTATTGAGTATATTTCTTTTTGAAGAGTCACTTCCTCCCTCATTTTCTCCCAGCACACTAACTTTTAGGACTATCTGGATACAGACTGCTCTGTATCCAGAGTAGGAGTAGGAGTCTTAAGGACACACTGAAAAAATCTGAGTGTCCCAATACTAAGTGCTCCCCTTCTGTTAAGCTACTAAGATTACTTAGACAGTCAGGCTATTCGTACTGCATAAAAAGTGAGTGAGAGGCACTGACTAGGAAGGAGGGTAAACAAAGTCATGTATTCTACACTTGGAGATACTTCTAATTGAATTGTAGGCCTAACCTTTTTACCCCTCTGTTTCATGTGTGTGCTAGTACTAGAGCTTAAACTAGGCCTAGAAGTCTCTTTTAGTTTTTTGTTCAAAGCTAGCACTTGCCCACTTGAGCTTTTTGCTTCCAGTATTTTGTTGGTTAACTAGAGATAAGAGTCTCACAAACTTTTCTGTCTGGGCTGGCTTCAAACCACAAGCCTCCTATCTCAGCTTCTTAAGTAGAATAACAAGTGTGAGCCTGTAAGCTACCAGCACTTGGTTCCCCTTAATTTGTGTGTCTGTGTGTGTGGATGTGGATGTGTGTGTGTGGATGTATGTAAGGGACAATAGTAGGGAATCTGTGCTCTCTCTTGGACTTTATTGTTGTACATGGCTCATACTCTACAACTTGAGCAAGGCCTCCAGTCCACAATTTTTTCTGGTTAATTGGAGATAGAGTCTCAAGCATTTGTCTGCCTGGGAGAGCTTCAAATCTAGATCATCAGTCGGATCTTAGCCTCCTAAGCAGTGAGGGCTATGACATGAGGACACCAGCACCTGCTTTGCCCTTTCTCTCTCTCTCTTTTTTTTCTTTGCAAGTCCTGGGGCCTGAATTTAGGGCCTGGGCACCATCCCTGAGCTTCGTTTGCTCAAGGCTAGCACTCTATCACTTGAGCCACAATGCCACTTCTCACTTTTTCTGTTTATGTGGTACTGAGGAATTGAGCCCAGGGCTTCGTGCATGCTAGGCAAGCACTCTACCAATAAGCAACATTCCCAGCCCTGCCCTCTCTTTTTTTTTTTTTTTTTTTGGGGGGGGGGTCCGGTCATGGGCCTGAACTTTGGGCCTGGGCACTGTCCCTCAGCTCTTCAGCTCAAGGCTAGCGCTCTACCACTTGAGCCACAGCGCCACTTCTGGCTTTTTTTTTTTCTGCTTATGTGGTGCTGAGGAATCGAATCCAGGGCCTCATGCATGCAAGGCAAGCGCTCTACCACTGAGACACCTTCCCAGCCCCTCCTGCCCTCTAATTCTTGAGGCTAGGTGATAGTGCTTGGAAATAGTCTCTAGACAGATAAAACTATTACTTTACCTTCTCTTCTGCTCTATCATTTTATTGATGATCTCTCTTTTTTGGAGGGGGGATCCAGAGTTTGAACTCATGGCCTCATAGTTGATTGGCTTGCTTGCTCTACAACTTGAGCCAGCACCTGGTTAGTGTCAATCTTTAAAGATTAGATTTAATTTTTTCAAAGACTTAATAAGCATACATGCCTTCTACCCTGTCACAGAATTCATCCTATTAGTCTTTTTTGTCCTAGAGATTAAATGCAGGGCTTGAGTGCTATCTCTAAGCTCTTTTGCAAAAAGCTAATGCTTTACCACTTGAGCCACAGCTTTACTCCAGCTTCTTTGGTGGTTAATTGGAGAAGTCTTACAAACTTCCCTGCATGGGTTGGCTACCAATCTCATATCTCAAACCTCCTGAGGAGCTAGAATTACAGGTGTGAGCCACCATCACCTGACTCACTTTTTTTTTGGGGGGGGGGGGTGGTTGTGGGTCTTGAACTCTGGGCCTGGGTGCTGTCCCTCAGCTCTTCAGCTCAATGCTGGCACCCTATTACTTGAGCCACAGTTCCACTTCCAGTTTTCCGGTAGTTAATTGGAGATAAGAGTCTCTCGGACTTTCTGAACTGCAATCCTCAGATCTCAGCCTCCTAAGTATCTAGGATTGCAGGCGTGAGCCATTAGTGCCCAGCATTTTTTTAAACAAGGAATTTCTAAAAAATTTAATGCAAAAATATTCAAGATAGCACAACTGAGTACTAAGATAGGACATTTTAGAAGCATGCAAAGAAAATTTCATCAATCTTGGGGGCTAGGAAGGTGGCTCAGTGGTAGAGCGCTTGCCTTGCATGCCTGAGGCCCTGGGTTCGATTCCTCAGTACCATATAAGAAAAAAGAAAAGAAAAAAAAAAAAAAAGAAAATTTCATCAATCTTGTTTTTACCTAGTTATCCTTATGAGGAAGCTGTCCACTTCTTCCAGAACATTGGGAGATAAGAAAGTTGAGAAGTCTGCAGATCCTGGTGAGAGAGAAAGTGGAGGCATATGCTGCAGCGCCTTCCTAGAAAAATAACATGTAAAATCAGAAGGAAGCCTGGCATGACATTAGACAACATACATTGTGTTGGTGAATAACTTAAAAGCAGACAGCATTCCCAGGAGAACCTTGTATACAATATAAGCTAGATATTTTTCTTCAGGAAAATACTATATACTTTCATAGGGCTCCATTTTCTCTCTAAGAGTTCCACTGCCTTCTGTAAAAGCTTTGTCAACTGTCTAGAACTCAGCATTCATTTGAAGTAATGAGGACACAAGACACAAACTCTAAATAAAACTCTAGAATTCTTAGAGAGAATTGATGTTGAGCATTTCTTCATATTCTATTGGTCATTCTTATTTCCTCTTTGGAGAAATCTCTCTTTAAGTCTTTAGCCATTTATTAATGGGGCAGTTGTTTCTTTGAGGATTTGTTCTGGGTGATTTAATTTTTTGAGTTCTAAGTATATTTTAGATATGAGGCCCTTGTCTGTTGTATGGCTAGTGAAGATCTTCTCCCAATCTGTGAACTTCCTATTGATCTTGCTAGCTATGTCCTTTGCCATGCAGACGCTCTGCAGTTTCATGCAATCCCATTCATCAAACCTTTCTTTTCGATTTTGTTGTGTTTCTGGGTCTTTATTAAGAAAATTTCAGCCTGTGCCAAGGAGCCCTAGTTTCTCCTATTCCTTCCTGTAATTTTTTTCAGGATATCTGCTTTTACCTCAAGGTCTTTGATCCATTTGGAACTGATTCTGGTACAGGGTGATATATAATATATAAGGATCTATCTTTAATTTTCTACAGACGTCTAACCAGTTTTGCCAATACCATTTACTGAAGAGGCTATCTTTCTTCCATACTATTTTTTTGGCTCCCTTATTGAAGATTAGGTGGCCATAAGTCTGCAGGTTCATTTCTGGGTCTTCAGTTCTATTCCAGTCCTCAGGTCTGTTCTTATGCCAGTATCAAGCTGTTTTGATTATTATAGCTTTGTAATAAGAGTTTGAAGTTTGGTATTATATTCCTCCAACACGGCTAAGGATTGTTTTTGCTATTTGGGGTTATTATTCCATAGGAATTTTTGGATTGTTTCTATTTCATTGAAGAAGGATGTTGGGATAATGATGGGTATTTCATTGAATCCAAGAGACAGAACAGTGTGTGGCTCAGTAAGATGTCTGTTTTATATAAATAGGTGTCATGAATTTTATTTTAGTTTATTTTTTTTTGGGTCCGGTCATGGGGCCTGAACTCTGGGCCTGGGCGCTGTCCCTCAGCTCTTCAGCTCAAAGCTAGCACGCTACCACTTGAGCCACAGCGCCACTTCTGGCTTTTTGTTTTCTGCTTATGTGGTCCTGAGGAATCAAACCCAGGGCCTCATGCATGCTAGGCAAGTGCTCTACCACTGAGCCAACTTCTCAGCCCCTCGTGACTTTTATTGTTTCCTAAACAGATCAGTATTATCACATTCAGCATTCCTGCCTTGTTTCTTGCCCTTTTTATCTTGATGACTGCTTTTTGTTTTGTGCAAGCACTCTACCACTGACCTACATCCTTAACATATTAATATGTTTTAATATTTCTCTTCTCTCATCTTTTGCAGTTATTATTTTGAATTTTCCAACATTGTTGCCTTCTCTGATTAGCGGTCACTTAACAAATTCATGCAATAAATAACTCCTGAGGACTATTACATGCAATTTGAAGCCAGCCTAATAAAAAATTCCACAATACTCTATCTCCAAAATAACTAGTAAAAAGCTGGACTGAAGCATGGCACAAGTAGTAGAGCACCATCAAAGCAAGCTATTTCAGAGTGTAAGGCCATGAGTTCAAGCCCTGGTACTAGACACATATATCAAAAGATGTTTTCTAAGAATAAGTCAAAGAACACATAAGCTTGGGGCTGGGAAGGTGGCTCAGTGATAGAGCGCTTGCCTTGCATGCATGAGGCCCTGGGTTCGATTCCTTAGCACCACATAAGCAAAAAGAAAAAAAGCCGGAAGTGGCTCTGTGGCTCAAGTGGTAGAGCGCTAGCCTTGAGCTGAAGAGCTGAGGGACAGCGCCCAGGCCAAGAGTTCAGGCCCCATGACCGGACCCCCCCCCCAAAAAAAAACCCAAAAACACATAAGCCAGGTTGAAGGGGCTATCACCAGCTAAATCTGAAAGTCTGAGTATTAAAATTGTTAATTGAATACAGTGACTAGGAATCAATTAAATCCTTACTAATAAAATTAGAAATTTGATAATAGAGGATATTCACATAGTCCTAAAGTACCTCCTTACAAAATACTCAATTGCAAAGGAAAAAGTTATTTTACAGTAGAAAAAGCTGGCAGATGATGTTAGTTAAATGAGCAAAGTTAACATCACTGGCCCCAGAAACAGGATAATCTGAAATCGTGTGCCTTCTGATGGGATGTGATAATAACACAATATCATTATGATATCTGCTAAAAATATAAAATCTAGCAAGTCATAGTAAGGCATGCCTGTTGAAGACTCAGGAGGTAGAAGAAGAAGGCTTCCTTCTTGATGATGAGTCCAAGGCTAGCCTGGACTGCAAAGCAAAACCTTACTTGAAAAAAAATAATAAAAACCCTAAGTTTTCATGATGAAACACCAGATATATCAGAATTATAGGTTATTCTTCAAAATAACTTGACCTAGTTTGGCATTGTGGTAAACTTCTCCTACCTAGGGTAGGAGGATCACAAGTTTAAGTTTAGGCTAGTCTATATAATAAGACGCTGTCACAAAACAAAACTAATGAAAACTCAAATGACCTATATTTTTCAAAAGTGTCAAGGTCAGCCAGATATCAGTGGCCTTTTTTTTTTTTTTTTTGGTCAGTTGTGGGGTCTGAACTCTGGGCCTGGGCACTGTCCCTCAGCTCTTCAGCTCAAGGCTAGCGCTCTACCACTTGAGCCACAGTGCCACTTCCAGCTTATTCTGCTTATGTGGTACTGAGGAATCAAACCCAGAGCCTCATGCATGCAAGGCAAGCACTCTACTACTGAGCCACCTTCCCAACCCCTATCAGTGGCTTATACTATAATCCTAGCTACTTAGGAGGCTTGAGATCAGAGAATCAAGGTTTGTGGGTTTTTTGTTGGTTGTCCTGAGTAGTTTATTGGAGATGAGAGTCTTAAGAGTTTCCGGCCTGAACTGGCTTTGAACCTTGAGCCTCAGATCTCAGCCTCCTGAGTAGTTAGGATTACAGATGTGAGCACTGATGCCTGGCTAGAATCAAGGTTTAAAGCCAGCTCCAGCAGAAATTCTGAGAAACTCTATCTCTGATTAACCAGCAAAAATGCTGGTCTGAAAGCATAGCTCAAGTGGTAAAGCACCAGTGTAAACAAAGAAACTAAGCAAGAGTGTGAGGCCCTGAGTATGGGCACTGATGGCTCATGCCTTGCTGTAAATCCTACTGACTTAAGAAGTTGAGAGCTGAAGATCTAAGTATGGCCCAGTATGAGCACCAAAAAGTGTCAAGGTCTAAGAAAGGCTGAGGAATTGTTTCCAAGTTAAGGAAACTAAAGATATAACAATGTAATGCAAATTGTGACTCTGGACTGGATCCTTTG
Source organism: Dipodomys merriami (assembly GCF_024711535.1). Classification (NCBI taxonomy): domain Eukaryota; kingdom Metazoa; phylum Chordata; class Mammalia; order Rodentia; family Heteromyidae; genus Dipodomys; species Dipodomys merriami. The sequence continues at coordinate 6,863,867 of NW_027206168.1, read as the reverse complement.
CTACAAAGGACATTATTGGGATGATTTGTAAAACCTGAATGGGGTCTGAGGATTAGATGGCAGTAATGTATACTAGTGGTTAATTTCCTGATCTTGATGGTTGCTAGAAAATATTGTTTGTAGGATATACACACTGAAGTGTTTAGGGACACTGGGGTATCAAGCTAGTAAATTGCCCTCAAATGACTGAAAAAGAAATAAGAATTCCCTGTGTTATACTTGCGATGTTTCTCTGAGTTTAAAATGGTTTAGGAAAGAAGAAAGGGTCATGGTCAACTCTTACTCTTCAGATACGGCAATTGCAAGACTAACAGAATTATTTGCTACAAGTTTTACTTAATAGTGCTAGCTGCCAGGCACTGGTGGCTCATGCTTATAATCCTAGCTACTCAGAAGGCTGAGTCTGAGAATCATGGTTTGAAGCTAGCCTGGGCACCCAAGTCCGTGAAACTCTTATCTCCAATTAGCCACCAAGAGGTGGAGCCATAGTTCAATTGGCAGAACATTAGCCTTGGACAACAAAACTCAATGACAGAACCCAGGCCTTGAGTTCAAGCCTAAGGATCAGCACCAAAAACAAAAACTGAGAGTGTGGGGGAGGGGAGAGAGAGAGGAGGGGGCAGAGAGAGAGAGAGAGAGAAAGAGAGAGAGAGAGACAGAGAGAGAGAGACAGAGAGAGAGAGAATAGTGCCAACAAAGATTAAAAGATGGCAAAAAAAAAAAAAGCACTAAACACTGGCAATTTACTTTTAGCTAATACTTTGACATTCTATTAGCTGGGCACTGGTGGTTCATGTCTATAATCTTGGTTACTCAGGAGACTAATATTGGAGGATAACAGTCCCAAGCCGGCCTTGGTAGGAAAGTCTGTGAGATTCTTATCTCAAACTAACCACCAAAAAAGCCAGAAGTAGAACTGTGGCTCAAGTGGTAGAGTGCTAACCTTGAGCCAGAACACTCAGAACAGTACCCAGGCCCTGAGTTCAAGCTCCAGGACTGGAATATTTTAAAAATAATAATGCCTATTAATCAGTTTTTTTGTTTTGTTTCGTCAGTCATGGGCCTAGAACTCAGGGCCTGGGCACTGCCCCTCAGCTCTTCAGCTCAAGGCTAGTGCTCTACCACTTGAGCCACAGCACCACTTCTGGTTTTCTGATGGTTTATTAGAAATATGAGTCTCACGGACTTTGCCTGGGCTAGCTTTTGAACCATGATCCTCAGATCTTAGCCTCCTGAGTACCTAGGATTATAGGAGTGAGCCACCGGCATGAGTCTCACGGACTTTGCCTGGGCTAGCTTTTGAACCATGATCCTCAGATCTTAGCCTCCTGAGTACCTAGGATTATAGGAGTGAGCCACCGGCCCCCAGCATATTAATAGGCTTTGAACCTACATACAACACTAACATTACTATTAAAACTGCCTGTTTTTGTTGTTTGTCACTTTTTAGAATTTTTTTTTTCTTTTGACCAGTCCTAGGGCTTGATCTCAGGGCCTGGGCACTATCCCTGAGATTCTTTTTTTTTTTTTTGTCAGTGGTGTGGCCTGAACTCTGGGCCTGGACACTGCCCCTCAGTTCTTCAGCTCAAGGGAAGTGCTCTACCACTTGAGCCACAGTGCCACTTCTGGTTTTTTCTGTTTATGTGATACTGAGGAATAGAATCCAGAGCACTTCATGTATGCTTAGCTACTAAGTCACATTCCTTGCCCTTCTTGGATTTCTGCCCTATCAGTTTGTGGGTGGTTGTTTCGTGTGGGGGGGGTGGTGGGGGGTGGTTGGTGTGTGTGTGGGGTGTGTGTGTGTGTGTGTGTGTGTGTGTGTGTGTGTGTGTGTGTGTGTGTGTGTGTGTGTGTGCGCACACGCGCGCACCAATCCCGGAGCTGAAACTCAGGGCCTGAGTGCTGTCTCAGAGGGTTTTTTGTTGTTGTTTTTGGTCAAGGCTAGTGCTTTACTACTTGAGCCCCACTTCAAGCTTTTTGGTTAATTAGAGATAAGAATTCACAGAAGCTAGCTCATGTCTATAATCCTAGCTACTCAGGAGGCTAAGATCTAAGGATGGCAGTTCAAAGCCACATCAGGCAGGAAAGTCCATGAGACTCTTATCTCCAATAATTACTCAGAAAAAGCTGGAAACAGTCCTATGGTTCAAGTGATAGAGTGCTTGCCTTAAGCAAAAGAAACTCAAGGACAGTCCCCACACCCAGAATTTAAGCCCCAGGACCAGGAAAAAAAAAAAAAAGAGTTCATAGGGTTTCCTGTCTAAGCTGTCTTCGAACAGCAATCCTCAGATCTCAGAATTACAGATCTAGAATTACAGGTGTGAGCCACTAATGCCCACCATTTTTATTTTATTTGCTAGCCAGTAATTTACTTGGAAGCACTAGAATTTGAATGCAGGGCCTTATGCTCACTTGGCAGGTACTCTGCCATTTGAGCCATACTCTTAGTCTCCTAAGAGATTTGAAGAGAAAATTTTCAGAGGAGCACTACATTCAAAATTTAGCATCTTTGAAAGATTTCATTCGTTACTTAAAGAGCTCTAAACTTGGGAGTCCAAACACCTAGATTCAAACTGATCTACACTGCCTACTTGTGAAACTTCAGGGAAGGTCACTATAAAATGAGGATTTGTTTTATAGAAACATTTTAGTGTCAGTAGGTAAAACAACTGTTTGACCTGATATTGAAAAGGTCCTACTTAATATTAACTGTTATATAAACTCAAACAATTGTCCCCAATGGGTAACAACAGGTACAAAATGGTGATCTCACAAGACTGGAACACTTGATGAACAGATGAAGAAAGGCATTGGAGAAACTCAAGAATGGGGGGAAAGAATGTGGAATGAGCACTTCTTCAAAGTCTACAAAGTCAGAACATCAATCAAAGGAGCATTGTGGAGCTGAAAACTGCAATCAAAACAGCAGGTCTATGGACTACACTGTTGAATGAGCTTGGAAGAAGGAAGACTTCTGGAGGATTACAGAAGAGTATATGTACCTTGACAAAGTGGAAAACAAGAGTGACTTACTGGGTATTATGCAGCACTGTCTGGACAAATGCAGGGTTTGTCTCCATTGAAGCTGTCACCAAAGATGTCAGCAGAGACCAATACCATATTGCAGAGGCATCTGAGACTGAGACTCCAGACTTTTTAACTCTCTGAAAGCCAATAGCCCTCAGACCATGAATTCTAGTATCACATCCATCGCTAAGACAACGTTTTATGTTAATCTGGACATCTGTTAAGAACAAACAACAAGTTTAGTATTGGGTTAACATTTTTAGTTTAAGAGAGTGTGTGTGTGTGTGTGTGTGTGTGTGTGTGTGTGTGTGTGTGTGTGTGTGTGTGTGTGTGTGTGTGTGTGTGTGTGTGTGTGTGTGTGTGTGTGTGTGTGTGTGTGTGTGTGTGTGTGTGTGTGTGTGTGTGTGTGTGTGTGTGTGTGTGTGTGTGTGTGTGTGTGTATTGGTGCTTGAACTCAGGGCCTCACACTAACACTTGACTTTTTTTCTTCACAGGTGATACTCTTACCACTTCAATCACACCTCTAGTTCCACCTTTTTGCTGGTTAAGTAGAGATAAGAGTTTTTCAGATTTGCCTGCCCAGGTAGCTTCATACTTAGATCTTCAGCTCTCAACTTCTTGAGTCAGTAGGACTTACAGCAAGGAATGAGCCATCAGTGCCCAGCTTTGGATTAACTTCGTAGCTCAGTAAATGAACTAAAAACAAAATAGTAATTGCTATTTTGAAAAGAAAATTCATAAGCTGTACTTTGATGACACACAATCAATGTGTGCAATGGAATTAGTATAAAATGAATTTATCACAAAACATTGACAATTCTAAAAAATAATATGCAAAATTAAGGGTAGTTTATCTCAAAACTGCTTTGAAACCATAAATCAGGAAAATTACATGGTGCACATTATATAAACCTCCACTTGTTAGAGTACTTATAGAGTTCTTACAGTTTGAAATTTAGATGAAATTATAAAACAGAAGCTTACTCAGTGTGAGGCCCTGAGTTTAATGAGTTCAATCTTCAAATCCACCAAAAATAAAATAAAAACATTGGCCAGATGTTTTGTAAAATGTACTCAGTTTGACTTGGTATAATTTTTTTTTCAAGATTATATTCATACTACTGATTTGGGGAACAGGACAACAGAGATACAGTCACTATCATATCATGCTGAGAGTATATGTTTCTTTACCTGACAATAGATAGTATTTAGCTGGGTCATCTGAGTGAAGTAATACATTGTTTTGGGCCTTTTTCTTTTATCCCTGGAAAGCTATTCATAAATACAAATGCTGATGGCTGTATTCAATGTGTGTTTGAATGTATATTCATATATGTAATTATGTATACAAGTATCCATCATATGTATATGTGCATTTTGCTTAATATGTAATCATGGAAATTATGTTACAAAATCATATATAGAAAGGAGATGTATCATTCTCAATAGTTAGTGCATTCTTTTGTATAGATGAACTATTTTTAGCCAAACTTAACTGAACATAATTAGCTTGTTTGCAGTTGTTGGCTTTTACAATCAATGGATATCTGTATATACCAAGAAGCAGGAAAAAACACAATTTATAAAATGAATTTTAAAACTTGAAAAAAAACCCAAAACAGTAGCTTGTTCATAAGCAGCTATAAGAATGTTTTTTAATAATTAACTCAAAGCAGATAAACAAACAAGATTAACTTTTAGGAGCTGCCACAGTTTCTTATTCGGTTGAAAAAAAAGGAAGCAACAAGCCAGGCACCAGTGGCTCACCCCTGTAATCCTAGGTACTCAAGAGGCTGAGATCTGAGGATTGGAGTTCAAAGCCAGTCCAGGCAGGAAAGTCTGTGACACTCTTATCTCCAATTAACCACCAGAAAACAGGAAGTGGTGCTGTGGCTCAAGTGGTAGAGTACTTGCCTTGAGCTGAAGAGCTCAGGGACAGCATCCAGGCCCAGAGTTCAAACCCCAAGCCTGACCAAAAAAAAAAAAAAAGGCAACAAGTTTAAAAGAATACAACTTAGAGAAATGAGTACCACAGTATGAGACAGGAAGCTTTTACTCCATAGGCTTAACTATTTCTTTGCCTAGACTAACTCCCTAGGCCTCAGTTCCTTTAAGCAAAGAAAGAATAGTTTTTTGACTCAGAAAAACATTAGAAGAAATGAAGCAAAATATGAAACATTACAATTCCTTGAAACAAGGAAAGATATTAAACTTGTAATTATTCCAAAATACTATGTAGGAAGCAAGTAAATGTCCAGGAATATATGGCAGGTTAAAATTAAAACGCATTTGGGGCTGGGAAGGTGGCTCAATGGTAAAGCGCTTGCCTTGCATGCCTGAGGCCCTGGGTTCGATTCCTCAGCACCACATAAGCAGGAAAAAAAAAAAGCCAGAAGTGGTGCTATGGCTCAAGTGGTAGCGTGCTAGCCTTGAGCTGAAGAGCTGAGGGACAGCGCCCAGGCCCAGAGTTCAGGCCCCAGGACCGGACCCCCCCCCCAAATTAAAACGCATTTTTACCACATCAAAAAAAGGTGTTGATGAAATTATAGTATAAGAACACATTTATGAAATATACATATAAGAGCCAGACATCGGTGGTTCATACTTGTAATCCTAGCTACTCAGGAGGCTGAGATCTGAGGATCATGGTTCAAAGCCAGCCTGGGCAGGAAAGTCTGTGAAACTCTTATCTCTAATAAAATACTCATAAAAAGCCAGAAGTAGCACTGTGACTCAAGAGGTAGAGCACTAGTCTTGAGCAAAAAGAAGCTCTGGGACAGTACCCAGGCCCAGAGTTCAAACCCCAGGACCAGAAAGAAAAATAAACATAGATATATTATATGAGTACTTCCGGGATGAAAGCATGGCTGCTGAATGTTGGTGGCTTACACCTGAATCTCAGCCACTCAGGATTTGAGCTCTATCAAGGATCACAGCTCGAAGCCAGCCTAGGCAGAAAAGTACAAGATTCTTATCTCCAATTAATCACCAAAAGCTAAAAGCAAAGCTGTGGCTCAAGTAGCACAGCACCAGCAAAAAAGCTCAGGGACACTGCCCTGGTCCTGAGTTCAAGTCCCAGTATCAGTATTAAAAACACACACATACACACACACATACACATATATACACACACGTGTATATGTGTGTGCCTATGAACTGGAAGTGAGGTACAAGTGGCTGAGTGCCTGCTTAGAAAGCATGAGGCCCTGAGTTCAAATTCCAGTACCACAAAAAATACAGAATACTAATTATTAATGTAAAAAGATGCTTGCATATACACATAATACACACACACACACACACACGCACGCACGCACGCACGCACGCACGCACGCACGCACGCAGTAACAGTCCCCGAGTGGTAGGATTTTGAGTATTTTTGTCAGTTTTTTCCCCTCATTTTCCTATAAGAAAATAATAACGTATAAAGCCTTTGCTTAGTTAAAACATTTACAAACGTTAAATACATGAAGTAAGGACTTTTGTATGCCTCATTAGAAGCAAATTGAATCTCAGAAGAAATTTCCAGATGTTTTGCTGCTAAAAAATATCCTTTCCCTTCCGCATCTCCTCCATTTTGTTTGACTCACAGAGCTGGCTGATGTTGGCATTTTCCAACAAGGTCACGTAGCCAGTCACATTGCTGGGGATGTGCACATCTCGGACTTCTTGGAGATCACTAGCACTCCTTCCCACGGCTATTGTCACTTGCTGTGGCATGTAGCTCTGGTCAGAGGCAGCCACTGCAATGGACAAGTGCCTAAGTACCACATCTGGCTTCATTTTTAACCTGTAAAACAGGGTAGAAATCATAAATGTTTATAGGGATCAAGCATTCATAGGGTCTGCAAGATTCATCTGGAAGATAGTACATTTGGTATATCTATAAAGACTACTCTCCTAACAGCAATAAACATGAAATGCTAACTATGGATTTCAAATTCTGTATAACCTTCCAAAGTCTCTAAAAAAAAAAAACACCTTTCAATACAAAATTGATCTTAAATTTCCTTTTAGGCTTTTAGCAAAGACAGGAAGGAACAATATGGATATTTTAATAAAACCCCTATACCTGGCAAGAAGCAAATTCTAAACTGTATTTAAAAAAACTGCGTAAAGCCGGGCACCAGTGGCTCATATCTGTAATCCTAGCTACCCAGAAGGCTAAGATATGAGGATTGAGGTTCCAAGTCAGCCCTGGAAGAAAGTCCATGAGACTCTTATCTCCAATAACCACTAGAAAACCAGAAGTGGTGCTGTGGCTCAAGTAGTAGAGCTCTAGCCTTGAGCTAAAGAGCTCAGGGACAGTGCCCAGGCCCAGAGTTCAAGCCCCACTACACAAAAACAAAAAACCAAAACAAACAAACAAAAAAACCCTGCATAAATCTCATCTATAAATTAAAGATAAAGGTCACATGTTTCTACTAAGAAAAAGAATTATTCTATTTCAGCTAGCTGAAATTAACCCATTTTCTGAGGAGACTAGTAAAAATTCAGATAGCAGCTACAGAACTTCTAGAAATACCATAGTTTACTGTCATCAATTGCACTCCAGAATTTATGACTATCCCTCTTCTAAACTATCTTATTCACAGGGGGCTTTTTAAATGTACAGGAAGGGGGCTGGGAAGTTGCCTCAGTGGTAGAGCGCTTGCCTTGCATGCTTAAGGCCCTGGGTTCAATTCCTCAGCACCACATAAGCAGAAAAAAAAATCTGGAAGTGGCACCGTGGCTCAAGTGGTAGAGTGCTAGCCTTGAGCTGAAGAGCTGAGGGACAGCACCCAGGCCAAGAGTTCAGGCCCCACAACCGGACCCCCCGAAAAAATAAAAATAAAATAAATGTACAGGAAAGAGCTTAAAATTACCATCATTGATGGAGGAAAAAAAGCATAAAGCCCTGAGTTCAAATCCCAGTACTGTCAAAAAAAAATACTTTTCCTGAGAAACTAGTTAAAAGGATCTAAAATCACAGGGAAATAGATGGACCTAGAACAGATCTTGTTAAGTGAGGTGAGCCAAGCTCAAAGACACAAAAGCTCTTGTTTTCTCTCATATGTAGGAACTGTATCTAAAATTATACAGGATTCTAAGCATTAACACACAGTGAGACCAAAGGAGGATACTCTTAGGAGAAAAACACAAAGGCATGATGACTATGTACATATGATCATATAAAGTAATGTTTGTCTAAATGAGCTCCAGGAAATGGAACAAGAGGTTTTTTTTCTTGGTTGCTGTTTTTGTTTTCTTTTTGTCTTGTTTATTTGTCTATCTGCCTTTGGGAGGGTAAGGGGAGGCACAGAAATGGAGGGACAAAGGATATACAAATGTAGCAGTGATACTTGCTAGACATCATGTTGAAAATGAACTATACAATTTGTGTGTGGGTATGGATGGGAAAAACTTGGAAAGTATGAGGGAATGCATGACACACACTATCCAAAAATAAATATACTCTTTACCTGACTTAGGGGACTACAACTCCTCAGTATATCACCAATTTAAAAATTTTTAAACGCATACTATGAAAAAGTAATTATAAATTTATAAAACCTAGTTTTGCATGAACTGATTTACATGATTCCTTTTACTTGATTCAAAAAGCATCTCTCAGCCACTCAGGAAAAAAATAATCAAGTAGAAAACATTCAAAAATAACATAAAAGGGAATAAAAGGGCTGGGAAGGTGGCTCAGTGGTAGAGCCCTTGCCTTGCATGCATGAGGCCCTGGGTTCAATTCCTCAGCACCACATAAGCAGAAAAAACCAGAAGTGACCCTGTGGCTCAAAGTGGTAGAGCGCTAGCCTTGAGCTGAAGAGCTGAGGGACAGTGCCCAGGCCCAGAGTTCAGGCCCCACCACCCACAAAAAAAAAAAGAGAGAGAGAGAGAATAAAACATATTGTACCACCCACCGAATCCAGTGTGAACGTGCACTACCATCTGACTGCCAGTAGGATGATGTTTCTCCATTTGTCATCTTGTCAATATCTGCAGGGTTGGAGGATGTCTCTATATAAGCATAGCATTTTGTTACTGACTTGAGTTTATCCATCTCGGGGCTTCTGGTTAACTCTCCAGGGTTTTCTGTAAGGAAAATGATTTTATTATATGACATCTTTTACCAAGGGAAAAAAAAGACAGTCATTTGTCCCATATGCCTGTAATCCTAGCCACTCAGAAGGCTGAAAACTGGAGAATCATGTTTGGATGCCAACGTAGGCAGAAAAGTATTCAAGACACCATTTCCAGTGAACCAGAAAAAAAGCTGGACAGGATGTGTAGCTTAGGTGGAGTTACAGCCAAGTGAACAGCAATTGCTAGGCTCCTGACTTCAAGCCCCAATACTGGCCATTAAAAAAAGGAAGAAAACAAAAAGCTGGGCACAGATGGCTCATGCCTACGAGGCTAAGATGTGAGGATTGACGTTTGAAGCCAGTACAGGAAGAAAAGTCCTTGAGATTCTTATCTCTAAATTACTCACACACACAAAAAAAACCAAAGTGAAGCTGTGACTCAAGTGGTAGAGCAAAAGAAGCTCAAGGGCAGCATCTAGACTCTGAGGTTAAGTCCCAGGACTGGCACAGAGAGAGAGAGAGAGAGAGAGAGAGAGAGAGAGAGAGAGAGAGAGAGAGAGAAACAGAGAGAGAGACAGAGAGAGAGACAGAGACAGAGACAGACAGAGACAGACAGAGACAGACAGAGACAGACAGAGACAGACAGAGACAGATACAGAGAGACAGAGACAGATACAGAGAGACAGAGACAGAGACAAAGAGACAGAGAGAGAAAGAGAGAGAATATGAATAAGAGTCATTTAAAATATCTAAAAAGCCAGGCACTGGTGTCTCACACCTGTAATCCTAGCTACTCAGGAGGCTGAGATCTGAGAATCACAGTTCAAAGCCAGTCTGGGCAGGAAAGTCTGTGAGACTCTTATCTCCAATTAACCACCAGAAAACTGGAAGTGGAGGCTCAAGTGCTGGAGCACTGGCCTTGAGCTGAAGAGGTAAGGGACAGCGCCCAGGTCCAGAGTTCAAGCCTTACAACCAATAACAACAAAAAATAATAATAATAAAATAAAATATCTAACACATATGCTTAGTACTTTGGCACCAGTAAGGAGCTCATGGTCACCAGTCATTATCTCAGTATAGTGAAATACTTAAAATCATTGATATATTTGTAAAACCATGCAAAGAAAAATGTGTTTCTTACTTTGAGTTGACATTCAAATTATGAGGCTTTTTTTTTTAATCGGTTGTGGGGCTTGAAATCTGGGCCTGGGCACTGTCCCTGCGCTCTTCCACTTGAGCCAAAGTGCCACTTCTGATTTTCTAGTGGTTTATTAGAGATAAGAGTGTCTCAAACTTTCCTGCCTGGGTTGGCTTTAAACTGTGATCCTCAGATCTCAGCCTCCTGAGTAGTGAGGATTATAGGCGTGAGCCAATGGTGCCTGGCAATTATGAGGCTTTTTATGAGTATTCTGTCTTTACTCTCTCCCATTTTTTCTGGGTTACTAGTCTTTTCTTTTCTTTTCCTTTCTTTTTTGGGTCTGGACGTGGGGCCTGAACTCTGGGCCTGGGCGCTGTCTGTCCCTCAGCTCTTCAGCTCAAGGCTAGCACTCTACCACTTGAGCCACAGCGCCACTTCTGGCTTTTTTCTTTTTGCTTATGTGGTGCTGAGGAATCGAACCCAGGGCCTCAGGCATGCAAGACAAGCGTCTACCACTGAGCCATCTTCCCAGCCCCTAGTCTTTTCTTTTGTAAATTAATTCCTATCTTTAATATACACTGTATGATACATACATACATATATATATATATATATATAATGTGCTATACATGTACACACTTAATAGCTAATACTTTCTTCAGAGTTTACCGTAGGTCAGTCACTTTTTTTTTTTTTTTTTGGTCGGTCGTGGGGCTTGAACTCTGGGCCTGGGCACTGTCCCTCAGCTCTTCAGCTCAAGTCTAGCACTCTACCACTTGAGCACAGTACCACTTCCGTTTTTTCTGAGTGGTTTATTGGAGGTAAGAGTCTCATGGTTGGCTGGGAAGGTGGCTCAGTGGTAGAGCGCTTGCCTTGCATGCTTGAGGCCCTGGGTTCAATTCCTCAGCACCACATAAGCAGAAAAAAAAAGCCGTAAGTGGCGCAGTGGCTCAAGTGGTAGAGCGCTAGCCTTGAGCTGAAGAGTTGAGGGACAGAGCACAGGCCCAGAGTTGAGGGCCCACAACCGGACCCCCCCCCAAAAAAAAAAGAGTCTCATGGTTTTTCCTGCCAGGGCTGGCTTTGAACTTCGATCCTCAGATCTCAGCCTTCTGAGTAGCTAGGATTACAGGCGTGAGCCACCGGCGCCCAGCAGACAGGCACTTTTCTATGCATTCTTTATATATTAATTCATTTTTTAAATGATGAAACGAAGAAAGTTAAAATTGCCTAAGAAGGGGATTACTAAAAAATATAATCTAAAGAACCATTAATATGATACAAAAAATATTTTGTTCCCTGGAATGTCATTTTTACTTTGATTCTGCTGGTATTTTTTGCTTTAAAAAGGTTTAAACGGGGGGCTGGGAAGATGGCTCAATGGTAGAGTGCTTGCCTTGCATGCATGAGGCCCTGGGTTCGATTCCTCAGCAACACATAAGCAAAAAGAAAAAAGCCGAAAGTGGCACTGTGGCTCAAGTGGTAGAGCGCTAGCCTTGAGCTGAAAAGCTCAGGGACTGTCCAGGCCCAGAGTTCAGACCCCACGACCGGACTCAAAAAAAAAAAAAAAAAGGTTTAAACTGGGGCTGGGAATGTACCTTAGTGGTGAGTGTTTCCCTAGCATGCTTGAAGCCCTGGGTTCAATTCCTCAGTACCACATAAATAAAAAAAGATGGAAGTGATGCCATGGCTTACATGACAGCGTGCTAGCCTTGAGCAAAAGAAGCTCAGGGATGGTGTCCAGGCCCTGAGTTCAAGCCCCAGGACTGGGGAAAAAAAAAAAAAAAAAAAAAAGCTTTAAACTGCCAGGTGCTGGTGGCTCATGTCTGTAACTCAGGAGGCTAAGATCTGAAGATTGTGCTCTGAAGCCAGCCCTGGAAGGAAAGTCAATGAGACTCTTATCTAATTAATCACAGAAAAATGGGAAGTGGAGCTGATACCCAAGTGGTAGAGTGCTAGGAACTCAGGGACAATGCCTAAATCCAGAGTTCAAGCTCCACGACTGGCCAAAAAAAAACAAAACAAAAAACAAAAAAACAAAAAACTTCAAACTTTCATATACCCTAAAAGGTATCAATCATTTCTCTTGATTCTGGTTTTCACATCTTGCTTAAAAAGAGTGTCCCATATTTTATGACATGACACTATTTTCTTTGTTTTATTTAAAAACTTCAGCAAGAAGGGGCTGGGAAGGTGGCTCAGTGGTAGAGCGCTTGCCTTGCATGCCTGAGGCCTTGGGTTTGATTCCTCAGCACCACATAAGCAAAAAGAAAAAAGCCGGAAGTGGCGCTGTGGCTCAAGTGGTAGAGTGCTAGCCTTGAGCTGAAGAGCTGAAGGACAGCGCCCAGGCCCAGAGTTCAGGCCCCACGACCGGACCCAAAAAAAAAATTTTTTTTTCAGCAAGAAGCCAGGTGCTGGTGACTCATGCTTGTAATCCTAACTACTCAGGAGGCTGAGATCTGAGGACTGTGATTCAAAGCCAGCCCAGGCAGGAAAGGCCATGAGACGCATCTCCAATTAACCACCAGAAAACTGGAAGTGGCACTGTGGCTCAAGTGGTAGAGAGCTAGCCTTGAGCTGAAGAGCTGAGGGACAGTGCCCAGGTCCAGAGTTCGAGCCCTATGACCAACCAAAAAAAAAATTTTTTTTTTCAGCAAGAATTGATTTTAGTATGACAAGAGTTGAAGAAGAAAGAAATAGAAAAAGGGAGGGAAGTACTTTCTGCCTTTTTTTTTCTTTGCAGGAAACAGAAGTTTAAGATTCTATTTTCTTTTCTTTTCTTGATGTAGTTTTTTTTTTTAGTGGTACTAGGAGAGTGAATTAAGGACCATGTACCTACTAGACAAGCACTCTACCATTTGAGTCATGCAGTTAAGTCTCTAAAATGTAATTATTTCCTTTTAGTATTCTTTTTTTTTTTTTTTGGTCAGTTCATAGGACTTGAATTCTGGGGCTGGGCCCTGTCCCTGAGCTGTCTTCCTCAAGGCTAGGACTCTACTACTTTAAGCCACAGCATTACTTCTGGTTTTCTGGTGTTTAGAGATAAAGAGTCTCACAGACTTTGCTGCCTGAGTTGGCTTTGAACCACAATTTTCAGATTTCAGTCTCCTGAGTAGCTAGGATTATAGATGTGAGGCACCAGCTCCTGGCTTCTTTTAGTATCCTTATCTTTTCCTTTGTAGTTGAACTTTTGATCTATAAAATTTTAGTGACTGGAATAGAATAAGAATCTAGTCTTATTTTTCTCCAACCCAATTTCTTGACAATTCACCTTTCTATGCTTTCTCTGGTTCTATAATTCCATGTGTACTTGAATCTAATTTGGGACTCTATTATGTTCCACATAGCATCAATTTCTGTTACCAAAATTAAGTGAATCTGTAGTGGCATTCCTCATTTATTCAAAAAATAGTATGTGATAAACCTATTCCCAGGTGCTAAGGGTAAGAATGCAAACAATATAAATAAAATACAAGTAAAGAAATAATGCTATGACTTCAGATATTAAACTTGTAAAGGTAATAGTCGCCAGTAGGGAGTGAGGGAATGGAGGGAGAAGGCATTAATAAGGTAGAGTACATAGGAAAGGCATTCCTTGAAGTCACATCTGAGTAAAGAACTGAATGATGAGAAACTAAAACTAGCTGCCTCATATAGGAAGGAAAAGAAGGACAGACTGTAAACTAGTTATATTTATATTTTCAGAAATAAGGGCAAGAAGTAGATCACCCTATTATTAAACACTAGGTTTAGAAAAAAACATACCCTTCTCCTTTTGTACTAGTTGATCCAGAGACTCCTTCAGGACTGAGGACCGCATGGTACACATGTTATTGCAGTGGTCCAACATTGGATAGGGAATTACCATGCTAGAGATTCGATTGCGATGCAGGAAGCGCAGTATCATTGATGAGTGAACACCAAGACCCTCCTTTGACTCTGAAAATATGTCTATGAAACCTAAAGAGACAAAATACATTTTGGCAGTTTTTGGAAAAGCCATCACAATAGTTTCCACATTCTCTATCTGATGGTCCATCTGAATAGGCTTGTTTGAAAGCAGTCATTAATTGTTGTTGTTTTGTATTTTTATCTTTAATCTGTTAAAAAAAACTAAATAAGCTGTTTTATTTCAGTGATAGAGATTAAGCCCTGAGTCTTGTATGTTAGGCAAGTGCTCGTCTTCAAATAAAACCTAAATAAGTTTCAAAGAAATGAGCCAGTAACAATGTCAATTCAATAATTCATTTCAGTTGAACATAATTTTGAAACATTCAGTTTTGTCCAAACTTTAAAAACTTAAAGGACTTAAAAACTAACCAGAAGGTTTTTTGTTGTTGCTGCTGTTGTTTTTTTCTTCATCATCTTTTTCATTTTGGCAGAGCTGAGGGTTGAGTCCAGGGCCTTGTGAGTTAAATCCCCAACCAACTGTTTGTTTTTCTTGAGTCATAGTCTTATAAGGCAGCCCACATTAGTCTAAATAGGGTACTAGAGGTGTATTTTTCTTTAATGGAGAGGGAGAGGGCAGAACAATTTGAACTTAGAGCCTCATGCTTGCTAGGTAGTCTCCCTACTACTTGAGCCACACCCCAAATTCTTTTTCGCTTTATTTATTCTTCAGATAGGAGCTTGTTTTTGGCCTAGGGATGGTGTCAGATTTCAATACTCCTAACCCATGGTCTCTAGTGTAGCTAGGATAAAAGATATGTGCCACCAGATGATATGCTATTAGGGACAAACCAAAGTGTCAACAAGAAATAGGTAGGACAGGGACTAGACCCTAACATTCCCACTTGAATCCTTCCACTATTCCAGGTCCTTTTTTCCAGGTTACTTCTCTGGAGCCTGCCTCTCTGCTTACAGTTCCTCAAGGACAGCTTTTTTATTCTAATGTAAATTTTATAGTAATAGCTTTCTTTTTTTTATTGTAAAGATACTATACAGAGGGTTACAGTTACAAGAGTGAGGTAATGAGTACACTTCGTCTTGTACATTGTTACCCCCTCCATTGTTTTCCCCCTACCATCCCCCTCCCTCCCTCCCTTCCCCGAGGTTCTATTTTTTTTTATTGTGATTAAGTGATTACATAATTTCCCAAATTTCACAGTATTGTGGAATAATGATGCTCTTTAAAGTTACAAGTTCATTCTAACTTTCCTGGAGCAAATTGTCTATCACAGTCTGTAACATATAACGGTGTTCACATGTTATATACCGTATATGTGATCAGCAGCATGGGGATATTTAGTAGTGGTTCAACCAGATGAGTGGGAGTTCTTTGTTTCTTAAGTCCTGTTAGTTTTGTCGTATCACCTAACATTTTGGATTTAGCATCCACTTATCAGGGAGACCATGTACCGTTTGTCTCTTCGTTCTTGGCTTACCTCGCTCAACATGATTCCTTCTAGCTCCATCCATTTCCCTGCAAATGCCATTATTTTGTCATTTCTAATGGCTGCATAATATTCCATTGTGTAGAGATACCACACCATTCATCTGTGGTGGGGCATCTGGGTTGTTTCCATATCCTACCTATTGTGAACAGTGCTGCAATAAACATGGAGGTGCACGTGTCCTTGTATATTGGTTCCTGTTGTTCAGGATAGATGCCTAGAAGTGGTATGACTGAGTCGTAAGGGAGGTCAATCTTTAGCTTTCTAAGGACCCTCCAGACTGCTTTCCAAAGTGGTTGTATAAGTGTACATTCCCACCAGCAGTGTAATAGGGTTCCTCTTTCTCCACATCCCCTCCAGCATTTGTTGTTGGCTGATTTGTGGATGTGGGACATTCTGACTGGGGTAAGGTGGTATCTCAGGGTTGTCTTTATTTGCATTTCCTTCACCACCAGGGATGATGAACATTTCCTCATGTGTTTCTTTGCCATTTTTATTTCTTCATTTGAGAAGTCCCTCTTTAGTTCCCTTGCCCATTTAGTAATTGGTTTGTTAGGTTTGGGAGGGATTAGTTTCTTGAGTTCCCTGTATATACAGGATGTTAACCCCTTGTCTGATATATTGCTGGTAAATATTTTTTCCCAATTGGTTGTCTTTCTAGCTTAGTTGCGATAGATTTAGCTGTGCAGAAGCTTTTTATTATAAGGTAGTCCCATTTGTCGAGTCTCTCTCCAACTTGTTGTGACCCTGGGACTCTGTTCAAGAAGTTCCTTCCTGTGCCTATAGTAATAGCTTTCTTAAGAAAAAAAAATAAATTGCTTACATGACAAAAAGATAAAAATATGTCAAATGTGAAGACATAGCAGAAATAAGAAAGTCCCTACCTCCTGGAGCCCACAGTCCAGGAGTAAAGACAACCATTAAGCACACAGTTCATTGATTAATCATACTGGTAAAATGTTGGGGGCGGGGGTGGAGGGGAAGAAAGACACTTAGAACATACGATAGGGGCCAGAGATAGCTTCTGACTAGAGTAGATATATGGAGATCCATTAAGGAAGGCAACTTTCTGACAAAAAGACATAAACATGGCATCACTGCACTGCCAAGCATTCACTATAGTAAGGAACAAAAGAGATAGCCACATGGAATGTTAGTTTAGATCATATGCCCAATGAAGGCTGGAAGATGGGGGAGGTTATTACTTCATGGTGATATAAGCTAACCTAATTTCAATTTAGATCATTTGCCCAATGAAGGCTGGAAGGTGGGGGAGGTTATTACTTTATGGTGATATAAGCTAACCTAATTTCAATCCACAGTAGAACAAAGTTATCGTTAATTTAAATTTTGAATTGGCATACATTAATAATACAAGGGAGTTTTCTTTGTGATAATTCTAAGGATGTGTACAGTATACTCTGAGCAAGTTCACTCCTCATCTCCACCCAATTATTGAGACTTGAATTCACTTGGCTTGCTTGCTCAAGGCTGGCACTCTACTACTTAAGCCACACCTTCAATAGGACTCTGTTGGTTAATTGGAGATATACAGAGACTTTTTTCCATTTAGACTGGCTTTAAACCACAAACCTCCATATATTAGCCTCCAGATAGCTAGTATTACAGGTGTGAGCTGCTGGTGCCTAGCTCGATGCTCTCCCTTCTTTCACAAAGCTTAGTAGTTTCATCATGATGCTTTCACATATAAATATGTACATATATATATATATATATATATATATATATAATATGCTTCAATATTCTTATTTTTTTTTTGGTCGGTCGTGGGACTTGAACTGTGGGCTTGGGCACTGTCCTTGCACTCTTCAGCTCAAGGTGAGTGCTCTACCACAGTGCCACTTCCAGTTTTCTAGTGGTTTATTGGAGATAAGAATCTCAGGGACTTTTCTGCCTGGGCTGGCTTTGAACCACGACCCTCAGATCTCAGCCTCCTCAGGGGCTAGGATTACAGGCGGGAGCCACAAGCACCCAGCTACTTCAATATTCTTCACTCCTCAGTATCCTTTCTTTTCCCCCATGCCTTTCACACCGATTCTTGCTCTCTAAGCAGTTTCCCTTTTATATTCACATTCTATTATTGTTATCATCATCATTTTAGCTCTAGACTCCAGAAATGAGTGATATACTTGGCTTTTTCAGCTTGGCTTATCTTGCTCAATATGATGCTTTTCAGTTCTATTTTCCTGCAAATGACAAAATTTTATTTCTCTTTATGGCTGAGTAATATCCTCCATGAAGAAAGAGAATGAATCATATTTTTTTTTATCATTCACTGTTTTGGGACACCTAGGCCAATTCTATAGCTTAGCCATTGTGAACAGAGATGCAATAATGTGGGTATTTTTCTTGCATATTAATTTATATTGCTTCAGGCACATACCCAGGAATGGTATGGTGAAGTTATTATGCATGTCTACTTTTAATTTTTTGATGAACTTCCATGTTGATTTCCATAGCGGTTGCAGCTTACATTTCCACCAGCAGTGAATGAGGGGTTTCTTTTCCCTACATCCTAAGGGAGCACCTTCAATGTTCAGTGTTCACATGAGAGCCTTACCTGGAACCAGAGAGCAGGCTTGTAGTTGTCTGATGACATGGCTCAGCTCCCCCTGAAGATTGGCTCCACTGGAATTTTTGAGGGCTTCCAACATGTTCTCAGCATCAACTGTCCCATCACCCTCAGCATCGAACTGGGCAAAGGCCTACATTATAAGAGATGAAAGAAAATATTTGTTTTTTCTATGTATTGTTGTGGTTACAGAGAGAGAGGAATCCATACATATCAAAGAACAAATTCAGTATACTGAATTAATTTATTTGCTGTGTAGGACATATATGTGCAAACATACATGTATATACAATTTTACCATCCCCTCCTTTTGGAAGGTAAAAAGTAATTCTTATACCTTTCCAAATAATTTCAGAAGCAAGCATCTAGTGCTAGTAACTCATTTCTATAATCCTAGCTATTTGGAGGCTGAGATCTGAGGATCATGGTTTGAAGCCAGCCCAGGCAGAAGACTCTGTGAAACTCATCTCCAGTTAACCATCAAAAACCAAAAGTGGAATGGCTCAAGTGGCAGAATGCTAGCATTGAGCAAAAATGTTTAGGCCCTGAGTTCAAGTACCAGAACTGGCACTAAAAAGAAATCCAATGGCTACAAACTATCAAATACAAAGCAAGAATTAGAAAGCATTACCTTAAACCTTAGGTAACAAGTACAGTACCTAGGGTTTGTTTAGACTTTATCTCTTCAACATTCATTGTACATAAGGGCTAACTTGGTTTATGGGCTTCATAGCCTTAGTTGGTTTTTTTTCCCCTTCTTCTCCAACCTTAACCTGCCTAACCAGGTCCTTTGTCCATGTTAGGCCATTTGGGCAACTTATTATTTCCTGGAATTTGGTTTGAGTCCTCTCTGTCTCCATGCAATTGTGTGAACTTACACAAGTTTGTTTCCATGTGTAAGTCTCAGCTTCTTGATTTGATAAAACTCACAGGGTGCCAAGTGGATAAATAACACATGAACAGAGTTCACTAAAGAGCTATCAGCAATGACATGCTCCTCTTCCTTTCTAATCGACAACTTGTGTCATTACCTCCCTTTACCCATCCTACAAGACCTTCCTCAAAAAGGAACTGTACCCTTATCCTAGATCTCAATTCCTCCCTAATCATGGCTTCTGTCCTGTTGCTAATGTACACACACTCACAGATTCCCCCACCATTAAATATTACAGTGTCTTTTACCTTCCTTTCCAAGTAGGCCTTTTTCTCTTCTGTTTCTTTCATTTTCTTGCCCTTTTCTTTATTCCTGTGCACCATGAAATATGGAAATATCCCACTTAAGTTTCATGATGGGTATTCTTATTTCCACCCCATTACAGATCTCTGAACACTGTAGTGTTTAACAGCAACAAATGCAAATCCCTGTGTTTGGGCCCAAGTATTATGGGCATAAAATGCAGAATAGGAGACTGAGATTTTAGAATACTCTGCAGCATTCTTTTTGCCTCTATTCAACCTGGTAAGATCAATCAAAAGTTAATAGAGGACTGGGAAGGTGACTCAGTGGTAGAGGAGTTGCCTAGCACGCATGAAGCCCTGGGTTCGATTCCTCAGTATCACCTAAACAGAAAAGGCCAGAAGTGGCACGGTGGCTCAAGTGGTAGAGCACTAGCCTTGAGCTGAAGAGCTGAGGGACAGTGTCTAGGCCCTGAGTTCAAGCCCAGGACTGGCAAAAAAAAAAAAAAAAAGTTAACAGAATCAAGGTTTATTGTTCACAAAAGAAGAAGATACCTGGTTCTACTCTGATTAGACTCAATCACAAAAGCGAAGTGAAGATACACAATGATCAGAGGAGAGACTAGGAGAAAGACTAGAAAGTACCCTGTGGAAAAGCTGAAGGAAGATGGAATTTAAATATCAACTTTTTTTTCATTTTTGCTGTATTGGATATTGAACCCTGGCCCTTGCACACTTTAGGCAAACTCTCTATCATTGAGTTACATCTCTGAACCATAGGATCTCTACTGTACAGAAAAGATTACTGGAATAACAGAATCCTTCTCTTTAAATCTGATGGTATATAGGAAGGAGGGAAGGAGCAGTCAAAATTGACCTCATTAAATGCCACGCCGACCCCAGTAGAGTCTGCTTAGCATGGGAAACCATCTATCAGACCATGATAGGGGCCTCGAGACCTATCTCTGAGTTTTGGGACTTCACCGAAGTCTACCTCAGAGAATGGGGCTTTACAGAAACCTATCTCCAAGTTTTGGGACTTCACCGAAGTCTACCTCGGAGAATAGGGCTTCTAAGAGGCCTACTCCTGGGAAAAGGCTGGCAAAAACCCCTGGAAAAGATGTGTTTCTGCCTATCTTTTCCTCATAAGAGTGTCTATTAATCTTTTACTGTTTCTACTGCTCATTGTACTTACTCATTGTCAACGTTCCCTTATTCAAAGCTCTTTCTTAAGAGTGTTGACGACTCCAATATCTGATGAGTGTCTTAAAAATATGACTAACTCACCAGAGTTCAGTGCTACCCTGAAACCCCTCTTATGGAGGCTAGTAGACAAGTTATAAGTAAATATAAAAGTATTGGGGGTTTCACAAAGTCACTCCAGCAGAAGGAATTGTAAGAAATTTACAAAAAGTTGTAGGCACAGCTAGAACAGAAAGAATGTATGGCAATTGCTGAGATAACTACTTAGGAGAAAGAACTTCCTCATTTACTAAGAGACTTGCTAAATCTAAGTCTCCTTGGTGCTTACTATTAAAGAAGGAACAGGAAAGATCTTAATGGGACAGTTAAGGCCTCTATAGAAAAAAGTATAGATCTAGGCCTCCCTGACCTTACTATTAAAGAAGGAACAGGAAAGATCTTAATGGGACAGTTAAGGCCTCTATAGAAAAAAGTAGTGGTTAATTGGTGACAATCATCGAAACCAATTGTATTTCTTAAAAATAGAGGTGAAGCCGGAAACAAGTGCTTATCAGGCGACCAGCTGGTGACCGCCCAAGAATGAAGCCCTGCAGCAAGATTATGTAACCTTTTGCCCTTTCTTATGGAGACTTTTTGCTATAAAAGTTTGTTATCCTCTGCATTAAATCGCACTCAGCACTCAGCATCCACTCCTAATGTGTGTGAGTTGTCTGTTTGCCATCTCCCCGTCCTATTCCAGGTTCCTCCCCTAGGTATCCTTCGTTGTCCCGACAGAACCCGGTCCGCGGCAATTAAATAGAAATCAGAGGGCAAAGCTCATTATAAAGGTCCACTTGAACTTTGGATTAGGAAGCCTCTCAGGGCTTCAGAGAAATGGCTGGATAGCCAGCATCAGCAATACTCCCTCCCAAAGTCCCACTTAAGACAATTTTTTTTTTTTTTGTCGGTTGTGGGGCCTAAACTCTGGGCCTAGATGCTGTCCTTCAGCTCTTCAGCTCAAGGCTAGCACTCTACCACTTGAGCCACCGTGCCACTTCCAGTTTTTTCTGCTTATGTGGTACTGAGGGCCTCATGCATGCAAGGCAAGCACTCTACCACTGAGCTACCTTCCCAGCACCTTAAGACAATATTATAAACTGATTTGGTAGTTTTGAAAGCATAAAGACAAAAAGAGGATATGATGTAATAAATAAAAAATTTGGGAAGGTGAAAAACAGATGAGAGCATCAAGTTGGCTGAGTGGACAATGCTGGAAAGTAAACTTTAGACACAGGGCTCTAGAAAAACTCAGGAGTTAGAAAAACATACTTTAGAAGGTAATTAAGTGATAGGATAAATACTGGATGTGAGGAACCACTGAGTACTCAGTAACATATTTATAGATAAAATGATATGTCAAGATTTGCTTCCAAGCTAGAGTCAGTGGCTCATGCCTATAATCCTAGCTACTCAGGTATCTGAGATCTGAGGATCATGGTTCAAAGGCAACCTGGACAGGAATCTATGACACTTAGCTCCTATTAACCACCAAAACCCCAAGTACAGCTGTGGTTCAAGTGGTAGAGCACTAGCCTTGAGCACAAAACTCAGGGCTAGCACCCAGGCCCTGAGTTTAAGATCCAGGACAAGAAAAAAAAAATTTGCTTCTAAATAATTTGAAATTTAGAGCAAATAAAAATGGCCTTGAGGCTGGGAATATGACTTAATGGTAGAGTACTTGCCTTGCATGAATGAAGCCCTGGGTTCGATTCTTCAGTACCACATAAACAGAAAATGCCGGAAGTGTCGCTGTGGCTCAAGTGGTAGAGCACAAGTACTGAGCACAGAGAGGTTCAGGGACAGTGCCCAGGCCCTGAGTTCAAGCCCCAGTACAGGCACACACACACACAAAAAGTCCTTGAAATTGTAATTATTGAAATAGGCTAACAGGTATGTGGAAATTATTATTTTTAATATCCCTTTTGTTGGAGAGGGCGATCCTAGGGCTTATACTATGGGCCTAGGTAGTCTCTGAGCTTTTTGTGCTAGAGGCTAATGCTCTACCACTTGAGCAACTGGTTCCACTTCCAGTTTTTTTTGTGGTTAACTGGATATAAGAATCTTATGGAGCTGGGCGCTGGTTGCTCACGCCTGTAATCCTAGCTACTCTGGAGGCTGAGATCTGAGGATCGCGGTTCAAAGCCAGCCCGGGCAGGAGAGACCGTGAGACTCCTATCTCCAATAAACTACCAGAAAACTGGAAGTGGCGCTGTAGCTCAAGTGGTAGAGCGCTCACCTTGAGCTGAAGAGCTGAGGGACAGTACCCAGGCCGAGAGTTCAAGCCCCATGACCAACAAAAAAAAAAAAAAAGAATCTCATGGACTGGTCTGGGAAGGTGGCTCAGTGGTAGAGCGCTTGCCTTGCATGCATGAGGCCCTGGGTTTGATTCTCAGCACCACATAAGCAAAAAGAAAAAAAAGCCAGAAGTGGCGCTGTGGCTCAGGTTGTAGAGTGCTAGCCTTGAGCTGAAGAGCTGAGGGACAGCGTCCAGGCCCAGAGTTCAGGCCCCACGACTGGACCCCCCCCCCAAAAAAAAAAATCTCATGGACTTTCCTGCCCAGGATGGCTTCAAACAATAATCCCCAGAGATCTGCTTCCTGAGAAGCTAAGAGTACAAGTGGGAACCACCGGCACCTAGAAGCTATCTCTGTTTCCTTATGTTTAAATTTTTATATTTTAAAAGGGTGGGAAAGCCCCTTTTCCCAGTCTTGGTAAAGCCTGGGACAGGACCTCTAGAGAGTGGTACAGACAGGACAGACCAGTAAGCACACCCATAGCTGAAAA
The DNA here is from genome assembly GCF_024711535.1 of Dipodomys merriami. Taxonomy (NCBI): domain Eukaryota; kingdom Metazoa; phylum Chordata; class Mammalia; order Rodentia; family Heteromyidae; genus Dipodomys; species Dipodomys merriami. Next base: position 6,840,443 of record NW_027206168.1, on the reverse strand, counting down.
TGAGACTAACACACTGAAACTAATGTTTACTTGCTAAATATTTAAAGGTTTAATCTTCCCCATGGCTCTCAGAATATTAGTAGTCAGTTTGATACCTTTCTGAACAAAAGAACAAAGAACACCAATAGTCCACAGGAATAAGACCATAGATACTGATTCAAACCACTCTTCTGCTTTTCTTCTTCTCTTGTCTCTTTTCCTTAATCCTCTGAAATACAAATCTTTCAATGAAAGAGTACAGACATTTCATTTTATAGAGAAGCTCACCAGCCCACAAGCCAACATATATCCCCCCACACTTTTTTTTCCAGTATTGGAGATAACTCTGGGCCCGCTAGGAAAGCATTTTCCCCTTTTTCATCAGTTACTTTCAAGGTAGAGTCTTGCTTTATGTCCGGCTGTCTGTCTTTGTTCCTCTTACTTGTGTTTCCTTGTATTGCTGGTGGATAAAAGGTTATGCCTAGGATTGCATGAACAGAGATACCCTGATCTTTACCTCCCAAGTAGCTCGGATTATAGGCTTGAGCCACGGTGCCTAGTTTATTCCCTCATTTTTAGTGAGTGGACAGCCCAGAAGCACTGAGCACTTGAGAAAACCCTTAAAATCAAATGCAGAAAAAAAAAAATAGGTGAATAGAAAAACTATGTAGAAGAAAACTTCAAAAAAAGATGATTAATGAGCTGGGTGTCATGATACATGCCTATAATTCCAACACTTAGGAGGCTGAGTGAAGAGACTTGTGAGCTTCAGGCCCACCTGGGATATATAGTAAGACCTATTTCCAAACCAAAAAAAAAATCACAAATAAACATAATGATCAAATTCACTCTGTTCAACTGTATAATTTGGGCTAGACTGTGGCTTAGTGGTAGAGTGCTTGCCTAGCATGCATGAAGCCCTGGGTTCAATTCCTCAGTACCACATAAACAGAAAAAGCTGAAAGTGGTACTGTGGCTTAAGTGGCAAAGTGCTAGCTCTGAGCAAAAGAAGCTGAGGGACAGTGTCATAAGTTCAAGCTTCATGACCCCCCCAAAAAAGTATAATTCTGTGGGTCTTAGTATACTTAGTCATGCAATCACAGCTACTGATTAAAATCTGGAAAAAATCTGATTAAAAAGAAAGATTAATTACATGGGGCTGGGAAGGTAGCTCAGTGATAGAGTGCTTGCCTTGCATGCATGAGGATCTGGGTTCAATTCTTTAGCACCACATAAGCAGAAAAAAGCCGGAAGTGGCGCGGTGGCTCAAGTGGTAGAGCACTAGCCTTGAGCTGAAGAGCTGAGGGTCAGCACCCAGGCGCAGAGTTCAAGCCCCACTACCGACAAAAAAAAAAAAAAAAAAGAAAGAAAGATTATAGTCATGAAAGAACAGGATACTCTTACTAATAGAAGATACCACGAAAATTCTTAAATATTTTAAAAATTAAAACATTTTAAATGCATGTCATTAGTTGCTTGTAACATCAATGATATAATATTATTAACTTCCCATTTTATAGTTGTAGACTAAGATCAGGAACATACCCAAGATGATATCACTTGTACTGAATCAAGTTTCCACAACACTATTCTCCCTTCTTTGATCTGATAATCTCCAGAGTTCCCAGCAGTCTGGATAACATGTGGTTAAATTCTAGCTCTAGAAACTGCTCTCTTACCTGATGACCAGGTTAACATCTATCACCCTTATAAATGAGCCTTACATTCTCTAAATCACCATGTGCACTCAAGTCCTATTTCCATGCTTCAGGTGCTACCTACAACTTCAACTGCTCTATGGCTCAAAATTTCTACCACAGATTGCTAATAAAAAATTCTATACAAGTTGGCCGCCAGTGGCTCACGCCTGTAATCCTATTCAAGAAGCTGAGGATCTGAGGATCACGCTTCAAAGCCAGCCTGGGCAGGAACATCCATGAGACTCTTATCTCCAATTAACCAGCAGAAAACGGGAAGTGGCTCTGTGGCTCAAGTGGCAGAGTGTGCTAAAGAGCTCAAGGACAGCACCCAGGCCCAGAGTTCAAGCCCCATGACCCACAAAAAAAGAAAAGAAAAATATTCTATACAAGCAATGATATAAAAACTGTTACAGGGTTGGGAAGGTGGCTCAGTGGTAGAGCGCTTGCCTTGCATGCCTGAGGCCCTGGGTTCGATTCCTCAGCACCACATAAGCAAAAAGAAAAAAGTCGGAAGTGGTGCTGTGGCTCAAGTGGTAGAGCGCTAGCCTTAAGCTGAAGAGCTGAGGGACAGCGCCCAGGCCCAGAGTTCAGATCCCATGACAGGACCCCCCAAAAAAAAAAAACTGTTACATTTTTGTTACTTAAAAAAATTCTGTTCATCTATTGATGGCTAATGAATATAAGAAGAATTTTAGAATAAAGACATTTCAGCTGAGAGGGGGGAAAAAACAGCTTTGCTAACAGCTTCCCCTCCCCCCTCCTCACTAAACAGGAATTTCATAACACTCAGACATTGTCCTTAATATTTTTTTAGGCTTCTTAGCATCTATCCTGTTTTGCAGAACTCCATGAGTCAATGCACTTATACTCATCCAACACTATTTTAGAAGCAGCCATTTTACATATACCTGACCCAGTGCTTGGCTTTGCCCTCCCCAAATCTTGTAGTCTAGAGGACAGATATATAGAATAAAAACAGAAAAGTAATGAATGTGGTAATTATAACAACATAAGTTGCAGCATAAACTACTATAATAGCTAAAGTTCACTAACCATTTACCACATACTTCTTATAGCCTATGCAGTTTTCCACAACAACCCTCAAATGAAGTGCTACCTTTGGATGGGTAGGAACAGAGAAGTATTTAATTCAAGGCCACGTAGTTTGTACTGGTAAATGATGGCTTGAATTTGAATCCTGGTCTGATTCTGGACCCACACAACCAACCACTATGCCATGAAGCAATTTATACTCCAGAATCCCAGAAGAGGCACACAGGAGGAAAGGTAAGAGAAAAGTACCCCTGGACAGAGCTTTAATGGATGATGAGGAGTCAGAAAGCATATGGATATGTAAAGGGGGCAGTGTGTGAACACAGATACAGAATCAGGGCTAGTGTGAGAATGATAACTGCCTGTTAGGGATAGGAAGGAAGCAGGGCAAGAGATGAAGAGATGGACAAAGGTCAGAAGAAAGAGCCTGGCACACTCACTGAGTTCACAGTAAGAACACCATAAAAACAATATTAAGGGTAAAGAAAATATTAAGAGTATGCAGATTATTCCAGATACTTCCCCACTGGAATGGACCTACAAATCTATGTGCCTTTATACTTCCTGAACTCCTTCTCCAGAGGTTCTGAGAGTGGTCAGCCATTTTCTGTTACATACATCAGTGATGGGAAGCTCAGTTTTCTGGTCAGTTCTGACAGCAGTAACATTCTTCCATATAACAAACAGAAATCTGATTCCAGAGTTCCACTTAGTGAGGCCATTCAGAACACATCTTCCTTTACCCCAAGAGAGCCTGAAGGTCAGATAACAGTAATTGGGTCTTATGAGTTTCCCCAGTCTCTCCATCCCTTCAGCCAATTCTCTATTTGGCATGGTCTTAAGGCTCATCCCCATTCCTGTTGTTCCCTTTGAGATCCTCCAGTTAGCCAGTAAATGTCAGCACAGTGCCTCTCAAATTTATTAGCTGATTCATCTTTTTTTTTTAATTGGTTAGTCATGGGGCTTGAACTCGGCCAGGCACTGTATTTGAACTTTTCAGCTCAAGGCGAGCACTCTACCACTTGAGCCACAGCACCTCTCTCAGCTTTTTGCTGGTTAATTGGAGATAGATTCTCACTGACTTTCCTGCCCAGGCTGGCTTTGAACCCCAATCATCAGATCTCAGCTTTCTTAGTAGCTAGGATTACAGGTGTGAGCCACCTGCACCCACCTTAGCTGATTCATCTTAAGAAATAAATCAATGCGGCTAAAAATGTGACTTAGTGGTAGAGTGCTTGCCTAGCATGCATGAAGCCCTGGGTTCCATTCTTCAGTTCTACATAAATAGAAAAAGCTGGAAGTGGTACTGTGGCTCAAGTGGTAGAGTGCTAGCCTTGAACACAGAGAGGCTCAGGGACAGTGCCCAGGCCCTGAGTTCAAGCCCTAGGACTGGCAAAAAAAAAAGAAAAAAAAGAAAAAAAGAAAAGAAAGAAAGAAACACATCTATGGGCTAGGATTTGGTGGCTCATACCTGTAATCCTAGCTACTCAGAAGACTGAGATTTGAGGATTATGGTTCAATGCCAGCCTTGGCAGAAAAGTCCCCATGAGACCATTATCTCCAATAAACTACTCAAAAGAGCCAGAAGTGACACGTAGCTCAAGTTGTAGAGCACTAGCCTTGAGCACAAAAAGACTCAGGGACAGTTCCCAGGTCCTGAGTTTAAGTCCCAGGACTGGCAAAAAATATACAGCTACCGGTTAGAGGCATGGCTCAGGTGGTAGAATACCAGCCAATGAGTGAAAGCATCAGATACTAAGTTCAAGAAACCCAGTATGCATAAAATTGATATAAAAGCTCATGAAACAATGCAATAATTCCCTTTATCAGACATGATATACTCTGATATTCTCAATCCCATTCTATTATTTCATTTTTTTAATAAGCAGATCAAAACTTACTAAATAGATTTCCAATCTATTAACAGGGCAATTTGAAACACATTGCCTTGGAAGGTGGGGCCCAAAATTCAACCTAGTACTCTAGCTATGGCCCTATTTGTATAAAACAGAACAGATTTACTGTTGCCTCTCTAGACAACCAATGAGGTAGACATCTATCTTTATGCAGGTGGCTAACTGATCCGCTGCAGTTTTCCTCTTCTTTCCCTATAAGACCTCCCTACTATATGCTGAGATACCTACATACAAGGCACCAAGGCAGCACCCAATGTAGGCACTATGGTGGCCATCCAGTAAGAGGTAATACGAAATATAACAGAACCAGACTCACAGAGAAAAACCAGATTGGAATATGGTGCCAGATTTACCACTTACTCTCTGTGACACTTTAGGCAAAATTCTTGGCATTCTCAAGTCTCAGTTCCTCATCCTCTCTAAGGTTCCTTCCTTTTAGTCTATTGAAAGGATCCAAATGGTCAAGAACAAGATGATGTCTAATAAATTTCAAAGAACTATTATTGCAATTTGGTTAGAATATTGTATTGATCCATCTTGAAAACAAGAGACAGTAAATTAGACTGGCCAGTTGCAAATGTCCATCCATGTGCTTTGGCCCAAAGGCAGCAAGAGGTGAGATTCAGACCATCATCTATTCGTGTGTAATCTCCTTAACTACTACTGAGGTAAAGACCATGCTGCAGACCAAACTCATCAGAAAAAACTGTGCTTTTACCCATGGAGAATACAATATACTAGCTTAAATATGAAACTAGCATACTGGTACAACTTGGGAAGGTACCCTTCATCAATTAAAACATCTGACAGGAATAGTGGTAAGTAATCCCAGCATTGTTCCTAAGTTCAAGACACAGAAAAATGACTTGAATTATATCTTTGAGTATTTAGTATCCTAAAGACTCTTTTATATAAACTGGATCATTTAATCTTCATACTGATCACAAAAGGTAGATGCTATTATTCAGCTCCTTTTACAAATGAAGGAACTGAGACAGAGATATCAAAGTCACCTGGCTTAAGAATAGTAAAACTAGCCGGGCGCTGGTGGCTCACGCCTGTAATCCTAGCTACTCAGGAGGCTGAGATCGGAGGATCACGGTTCAAAGCCAGCCCGGGCAGGAGAGACTGTGAGACTCCTATCTCCAATAAACCACAAGAAAACCGGAAGTGGCGCTGTAGCTCAAGTGGTAGAGCGCTCGCCTTGAGCTGAAGAGCTGAGGGACAGCGCCCAGGCCCAGAGTTCAAGTCCCACTACCGACCAAAAAAAAAAGAATAGTAAAACTAGAACCGGCATGGGTGGCTCACGCCTGTAATCCTAGCTACTCAGGAGGCTGAAATCTGAGGATCACGATTCAAAGCCAGCCCATTCAGGAAAGACCATGAGACTCTTATCTCCAATAAACCACCAGAAAACCAGAAGTGGCGCTGTGGCTCAAGTGAGCTGAAGAGCTGAGGGACAGCACCCAAGCCCAGAGTTCAAGCCCCACAACTGACAAAAAAAAAAAAGAATAGTTAAACTAGGATTTGCCCACAAGTACATTGGCTCAAGCTCTGTCTAAGGAAGAGCAGCAGAATGGGCAGACTCATAAAGTAAACCTTACTGACACCATTACCAGACTGACAACAACCATGCAGGATTTTATTGAAAGGAAAAGAGGGAAAAGATTGCATGCAATGATTACTAAGGTCTAGTCAACTTAAGACTCTCCACTAGGGTTCCCCAAATATTCTATCTCACACATCAACATATCTGCACATGCTATGTCTTTTTTTATCTCTTTCTTTCTTTGCCAGGTAAATTCTTCCAGTCTTCCATGACATGGTGTAGTGAAGTCTTTCTCAAATTTCATGCTACTACTAAGTGCTGCCCTGTCATCCTTAAAAGTGGAAAGAACTTAGGACAAAGAAAAGAGTCACCTGAATCATGCTTCAGGAAGGGTTGGTATGAAACACATGATGGTGCCACAGTGGGAAATTTTGAAAAACCAAGAGAAGCAAGGTTCCCACAGAGAACAAAGGCCACAAGAGTAGTGGCACACACTAGTAATCCCAGTACTCAGTGGTATTATAAAGAAGTTCTTCAACCGTGCACCAGTGGCTCACACCTGTAATCCTAGCTATTCAGGAGGCTGAGATCTGAGGATCTTACTGGTTCAAACCCAGCTTGGGCAGGAAAGTCTGTGAGACTCTTTTTTGTCCATTGTGGGGCTTGAACTCTGGGCCTGGGCACTGTCCCTCAGCTCTTCAGCTCAAGGCTAGCGCTCTAACACTTGAGCCACAGTGCCATTTCAAGTTTTCTGAGTGGTTTATTGGAGATAAGTATCTCATGGACTTTCCTGCCCAGGCTAGCTTTCAACCCAATCCTCAGATCTCAGCCTCCTGAGTAGCTAGGATTACAGGGTGTCTTGAGACTCTTATCTCCAATTAACCACCAGAAAATTGGAAGTGGCACTGTGGCTTAAGTGGTAGAGTGCTAGCCTTGAGCTGAAGAGGTCAGGAACAGAGCCCAGGCCTGACCAAAAAAAAAAAAAACTTCTTGTAGTTGTATCAGGAACAAAGTCCCTAGCTAGCACGGCGCTTATACAGTTTCTGACAAGATCAGAGAGCTACATAGGCTGGCCTACGGGCTCTAACTCATTCAGAAGAATATTCATTCAGGCCATGGGAGGAAAGAGATCTGTACAAAGGGTAAGCAATACTTCTGATCTGCTGCAAAGTTATGGTGCACTTTTACTTCTCATATCCTTTATCATAAAATGGAAGATGGGCTGGGAAGGTGGCTTAGTGGTAGAGCGCTTGCCTTGCATGCATGAGACCCTGGGTTCGATTCCTCAGCACCACATAAGCAGAAAAAAAAAAAAAAAGCTGCAAGTAGCGCTGTGACTCTAGTGGTAGAGCGCTAGCTAGAGCTGAAAAGCTGAGGGACAGCGCCCAGGCCCAGAGTTCAGGTCCACGACCAAACCCCCCCCCAAAAAAAAATAAAAAATAAAATAAAATGGAAGAGAACTGCATCTGCATAGTTCTACTTGTACAGTTCTTAGGCTGAAAGTCATTTTAATTAGTCTATTAGTACTTTGGCATGACAATGGGAAGGGAGGTTATAGTGCTTTTCTTCAGATTTCCTCTAAATCCAGCAATGACTTAGAACTGTTTTCAGTTTTCACTCAACTGTGTAAGTAAACTATTTCTTACAATGGCTGGAAATCAAAGGTTATAGACTGAACATGAAGACTATACCTTCATGTAAAACGTACTGACTATGAGCCAAGACTGACAAGACTACGAACAGAGATAAATCCAAATGGTTCTTCCCTCAGAACTCACAACCCACTGGATTTCAAAATATGACAAATAAAGTAAAACATATCCTCACTGCTATCATCCAGTTCTCAGCACTTTGTTCTGCTCTAAAGGCTACATGATTTCCTAGATGCATACCTTAGTACTGTAAGAGCACATATCTAATCTCTAATCCAATGTAAAATAAGAATTTAATTTTAACTCTCTACCCAGGAGTCTATTTAATATTGCACCCCATGAATAAACCAAAGAGCCCTTCTCCTGCACCACACCTACTATAAGAAAAGGTGTGTTGTATTTATAAAGTGATACCCTTTCAGACTTTGTTCTATGGTACAACTCTAAGAACATTTTTATGACTTCATAAGCCAGTAAGATCAGAAGAATGTGAAAGGCTGACAGGCTGATGGACATGGACAGCACTGCAAATTAGAAGGCCAAAGAACAAGGATGTGATACTTTGAAATTCTTAACATTGTAATAATAAATCATGCATACCAATGAGAATCAACTCTACAAAATTCTAATAAAAATGGTGGCCTGGCAACCACCAAGTTTTTAAGCTTGCCAGAAAACACTGCTATCTTTTATATCTTGTCAACTTTCATCCTTCTAATTTGGGATTACTTTTTAAGGTATTTTTTTCTTTTTTCTTTTTGTCAGTCATGGGGCTTGAACTCTGGGCCTGAGCACTGTCCCTTAGCTCTTCAGCTCAAGGCTAGCACTCTTCTACTTGAGCCATAGCACCACTTCGGGTTTTCTGAGTGGCTTATTGGAGATAAAAGTCTCATGGACTTTCCTGCCCGGGCTGGCTTTGAACAGTGATCCTCAGATCTCAGTGAGGATTATAGGCTTGAGCCACTGACACCCAGCTACTTTTTTTTTTTTTTTTTGGTCGGCTGTGGGGCTTGAACTCTGGGCGCTGTCCTTCAGCTCTCCAGCTCAAGGCGAGCGCTCTACCACTTGAGCTACAGCGCCACTTCTGGTTTTCTGGTGGTTTATTGGCGATAGGAGTCTCACGGTCTCTCCTGCCCGGGCTGGCTTTGAACCGCAATCCTCCGATCTCAGCCTCCTGAGTAGCTAGGATTACAGGCGTGAGCCACCAGCGCCCGGCTACCCAGCTACTTTTGAAGATATTTCTTACTTCACTCCCTAGACAAAGTTAAGTATATTTGCTATTTATTCCTTATGCTTCATCTTATTGCTCTAGCTAGGAATTTCAGAACTATATTGAAGAGGAGTGGAGACAGCGGCCATCTTTGCATTGTTCCTGATTTTAAAGACATGGTTTTAGTTTTTCATCATTCAGTATGATAATGGCTATTGGTCTGTCATATATAGCCTTTATTAATTTGAGGTATTTTCTATTCATAGCTTCTCCAGAGGTTTTTAACGTGAATGAATGTTGGGTTTTGTCAAAGGCTTTTTCTGTCTCTATGGAGATGATCATGTGGTTATTGTCTTTGGCTCTATTGTTGTATTACATTTATTGATTTATGTGTTAAACCAGCCTTGCCTTTTGCTTCATCTTAAATAGTAGTTACTATACCTTTAATTATTAGGTTAATATCTCACTTTTCCCACACTACATATTTTTATTTTTACTCATTTTTTACTTTTTAGAAGTATTGGGGGATTTGAGCTTAGAGCCCTCATATATGATAGGCTGACTGGATACTTTTCAGTCACACTTTCAGCCCTATTTTTCACTGTTTATTTTTAGGGTAGAGTTTCCTTCTCCCTCAGCTTGAGTCATCATCCACTACTATAGGCTTCTGTGGAGGGACCCCAGGACAGATACTGTGTCCAACTTCCTTCCATGGAGATGGGAGTCCTGCATCTGCAGGACTGTTTGTGGGAACAGACTGTGTGGCCTGGCACCACAATTCTGCCAATCTTAGCCTCCCACATAACTTGGGATGACAATGTATACCACTGCTCCCAGATATGGGTTAAGGGGGTCTCCCTGACTTTTCTGCCCAGGCTGGTCTGGAACTACAATCCTCCTGTTCTCAGCCTTCCAAGCAGCTATGATTACAGGTATGAGCCACTTGTGACTAGCCACACTACAGACTTTGAGAGGAATTATCCACTATGTATGTTGTCATCTAAATGGCTGACATTCAACATAGGCTCAGAACCAATGAATAATGCTACAACCCTTGAATGATTTTCTGGACTATGCCTATAGAATTTCTTGGCCTTATGTTACAGAACCTTTATAAATCCCATATGTAATTCTGTCCTTGTCAGAAATAACTTTGTCTCCATTTGCCTTTGGATAAAACTGAAAAGAGACAACTCTTTGAGCAAACCTGCATGGCTTTCTACCATGGCTTTATATTTTCAAAATCATGTAAATACTAAAGAGAAATTAACTCATGAATTTTTTTAATGAAGATCTTTCACTAACTATATGATCAATATTTTGGATTATAGGAGTTGGGCTTCCTTAAGGGCATTTTTGAAAGGAAAACAAAACATACCAACTATATCATCTGAATATTCTCACCATGCACAGGAACACATTCTTTTTCTGTGTGTGCAGTTCCAGGAGCTTGAACTTGGGGCCTGGACACTGTCCCTAAATTTTTTTGTTCAAGGTTAGTGCTTTACTGCTTAGCCATGGCTCCACTTCTGGCTTTTGGGGGTGACTAATTGGAGATAACAGTCCTATGGACTTTTCTTCCTGGGCTTGCTTTGAACGTTAATCCTCAGATCTCAGCCTCCTAAATGAGGAGCTAGGATTAATGGTGTGAAACATTTCAAAAGCCTCTGGTCTTAACTGAACACTACTTTTCCATGACAATTACTTGTTGATTTATTGCTTTATGTAACTCACTTTTCACTGACTGACCATTCCACATGGCTTACTCATTTTCACAAATTAAACAAACTTCTTGTCATAACACTGTTGATTTGAAATAGGCTCTCAGGGAGAGGCAGTGAAATAGTTTAAAAAAAAAAAAAGTCAACATACAGGGATAGTCCCAGTTTTCCCAATGACATGATTCATTTGATTCATTCTGAATTAATTTTTCCTCACTCTTAAAACAGGTATTCAGAGGAAAAGCTTTGATTATGAGCTGAACAATTTTAGGTCTATAAGAATTTGTGCGTGCGTGCGTGCGTGTGTGTGTGTGTGTGTGTGTGTGTGTGCGTGCGTGCGTGCGTGCGCGCGCGCGCGCGCGCGCACTGGAGCTCAAACTCTGGACTTCCTGCATACATGTCAAAGCTGGTGCTCGACCACCTGAACGACACCTCTTCCGAGTTTTTGCTGGCTAATTGGAGATAAGTGTCATATTTATCTGTCTGGGCTGGCTTCTAAGTACCTAGGGTTATAGGCATGAGCCACCAGCATCCATCTTCATAGGGTTCAAATGAGACTAAAGCAGGTTTTTTAAGGGTCTAAAACCAAGTGTGTGATTTGGAAAAGCTAATGCTTTTTAGAGATAAGAATGGCTTGTGGAGTGTAAGTCTCTCCAGTATATGTTACTCTCTGCCATAGATTTGGAAAGTGCTCTGTGCATGGATCAGTAAAACAGCGGGTTTTCACCGTCTCTCCCTTCATTCTTGAATATCCGTTCTCTGAAAGGGTCCTAGAGCAACTGAAATCTATCACCTGCATACATTTGTCTGGACTACAATATACGAAGATACCTTGGCTTTTCCAGCTCTTCAGGGCAACGACAGCCTAAACTCTCCACACCTCTAACAAGGGTTAAAAAGGTAACAGTGAAAGCCTGAAGAACAAATTAGATGCACCCCAAATGGGTCGCGGCAACCCCCATGCTTCCACTTTAAGTACCTGTGGGCCCTACGGGTTCCAACTTGGCCTCCCCATAGCAACCGCCCACCTCTTCACGCCTTTTGGGGACACCGCCCCGCCCGGGTCCCCTCGTCACTCGAGCGCTCTGACCTCCTCGAACTGCTCTCCGGAGCAGCCAGCGCCGCGCGCCTCCAGCAGCTCCCGGAACTGTTCCAGGGTGACGGACTCCTCGCCGCGGCCCAGCCGCTCCTCCAGCCAGCGCAGCAGCGCGCCGTGGTGCCGCGACACCAGTGACTCGCAGGGCGGCGTGGGCCGCAGTGCCGCGGCTGCTTCCCGCAGCCGGGCTGGTTCCAGCAGTGCGGCGGCGGGCGGCAGCGCCGGGGCCGCGGGCCCCGGGCCGGGGGTCGCACCCGGGTCCGCAGCCCAGTCCGCGTGCGGACCCCAACCCTCGGCCCCGGCGGCCGCCGCTTCGTCGTCACTACTGTTACTCGGCGCGTTCCCCATGGGGCCTGGGTCTGGGGGCTGCGCTCCGCCGCCGCCGCCGCCCGGCCTCGACCTGTCAACCTCCGACAGCTCCGGCGGGCGGGGATTCGGAGGGGCGGCGGCGACGGCGGCGACTTCCGGCTTCCTGGCCGTCAAGCGAGCGCTGCCGTCGCGAAGGCGTTGTAAGTCGGCCACCGCCAGGTCACGACAGCTCGGCGCGGACGGCGGGACGGAAACCTTGGTTTCCAGGAACGCCGCACGTCACCTCACACCTTCCTCTGCCGCCATCTTTGTTGGGGCGGAGGATTGGAAGCAGAGCTCCTTCGCTGCTGCTCTGCTCGCTTCTTCTGGAGCCCTCTGTAGTTACTGAGCTATGCCGCAAAAAGCACGGGGAGCTTAACCCGAGGCAGGGAGTGAGTTTGCGTCCACACTGAGCGCGCGAGGGAGGGGCTTCGGTTACGTCATTTCCTCTGGCTTCAGGAAGTGCGGTGTGCCTGCAGCCGTCCGCATGCGGAGCTTCTGCAGGCCTTCCCTGGTGTGGAGCCTGGCGGCAGCGGCGACAGCAATAATGGTGGCGTGGCTGAGGGGCTGGTGTGGCGCCCGTGCTGACCTTCGTCTTTTTACCCCCGAGGAGCTGGCCCGCTACCGTGGCGGCCCTGGGGACCCGGGCCTGTACTTGGCCTTCCTCGGCCGCGTCTACGACGTGTCCTCGGGCCGGCGGCACTACGAGCCCGGGGCCCACTACAGCGGCTTCGCAGGTACCAGCCCGGTCGCCCGTGCCGGGCCTCCTCCAGCCCAGTCCGGGAGCGTCGTTCGTTCATTCATTCATTCGTTTATCCGCTGCTTGCCGATCCCTTCCTTCCCCCCTCCCTCCCCTCATTGTCAACAACGAACGAAGTAGCCAGGACTCAGCTATACCATGGGGCGGGACTACATCCAGCTGTTGCTCCCTGTACCCTCTCTCCATGGCTGTGCTTGACTTTATGTCCAAGAAACGTTTGTCTCGTAGGTTACTCGTACCCACCTATGTGCCTTGTGCCAGACTTGCAGAGCCTGTGAGGTACAATTCCTGCGCACAATTGCAGTAATTTCAATTACCTTTAAATTCTCTGACCCAAAATAATCCTCCGACCCCCAATATTCCCCGAAAAGAATACATTTAATTTGAGTCATTGTTGCTTCTAGTACAGATACACTTGTCTGACTTTTCAAAAGATTATAAACCGGGCACAGATTGCCCACGCCCGTAATCCTAGCTACTCCAAGAGACAGATCTGAGCCTAGGCAGGAAACTTAGCTCTAGTTAGTCATCAAAAAAAAAAAAACAAAACCCGAAGTGGGTGCTGAGAAGATGGCTCAGTGGTAGAGTGCTTGCCTTGCATGCATAAGGACCTGGGTTCGATTCTTCAGCACCACATAAGCAGAAAAAAGCTGAAAGTGACTCTGTGGCTCAAGTGGTAGAGTGCTAGCCTTGAGTTCTGAAGAGCTGAGGGACAGCAACCAGGCCCAAAGCTCAGGCCCCACGACAGACCAAAAAAAAAAAAAAAAAATCCAGAAGTGGAAGGTGGCTTAAGTGGCCTTGAGCACAAAAGCTCAAGTACAGCACCTAGGCCCTAAATTCAAGCCCCAGAACTGGCATCAAAACAACAACAAAAAGATAATGAAGTTAGAGTACAGAAAAGCAAGTAACAGTCATCCTTACAGCCCTTTAGAATTTAGAGTAAGGTGGGCACAATTGTGTGTTCCTTTTTTCCCAACTATTCTGGAAACTATGACAAGAATCCCTTGAGTCAGGAGTTCTAGGACAACCTAGGCAACAAACAGGAAGGCCCAGTCCCCCCAAAATAAACATCAAACCGGGTGCCAGAGGCTCACACCTATAATCCTACCTACTCAGGAGGCCGAGATCTGAGGATCCTGGCTGAAAGCCAGCCCTGGACAGTTAAGTCGGTGAGACTTATCTCCAATAAACCATCAGAAAACTAGAAATGGTGCTTTAGCTCAAGTCGTAGAGTGCTAGCTTGGAGCTGAAGATCTCAGAGACAGAGTCCAGGCTCAGAGTTCAAGTCCCACGACCGACAAAAAAAATAATAAAAGTAAAAAATAAACATACAAACAAAACCAACAATTTAGAATGAAACTGTGCATATGTTAAGCTTCTAAGAACATGTATCAAGCTGGGTGGTAGTCCACACCTGTAATCTTACCTACTCAAGAGGTTGAAATTTGAGGATAAAGGTTCAAAGCCAGTCCAGAGAAGTCCCTGAGACTTATTTGTAAATAACTAGCAAAAAGCCAGAAAAGGAGAGTGGCTTAAATGGTAGGGGGCAGCTTTGAGCAGAAAAAGCCAAGCATTACCAGCACCAGAAAAAGTAAAGTATCAAATTAAGTATATTTCACTGTCCCTTTTTTATACTTGAGGAGATTGAAGAACATGATTTTCCTGAAGTCCTCACAACTAAACACTGATAAGACATGAACTGGGAATACCAGCCTATCTTCCAGATTTAAAAAGAAAAAGACAAGCCCGGTGCTGGTGGCTCATGCCTGTAATCCTAGCTACTCAGGAGGCTGAGATCTGAGGATCATGGTTCAAAGCCAGCCTGGGCAGGAAACTTTGTGAGACTCAAACCACTAGAAAACTGGAAGTGACACTGTGGCTCAAGTAGAGTGCTCGCCTTGAGCTGAAGAGAGCAGAGACCGTGCCCAGGCCCAGAGTTCAAGCCCCAGGACCGACACAGAAAAAGAAAAAGACAAATGTAAGGCTACTGACTAGGCTGACATTTAATAAAATAACATTCACTGTGGTTATCCATAGAGGATTAGGAAGCTTCATTTAAATACAAATCAATTTTTTCCCTCACAGCTCTTCAGTCTTGCAGCAGAAGGCATTTACCAGACCTATACCATGAGCAGAAGCAAAGATGGGACTGGAATCATGGATTTTGTTGTTTCTGCAGTCAAGGGCACTTTTTGACACATTGTCCTGCCATATGCTGATGCAGCTCTCATGAATGTGTGCACAAGTGTGGACATAAGACTTTTCTTTTGCAGTGTACTCTAGTGTTTACTGAGCCCTGTATAACAATTATTCAATCTCCATTTATTGCTCAGTAGCACATATTCTACCTTTCATCAGGTGCTAAAGAATCAGAAATGTCTCAGACAGGCTCCCTGCTTTCCACAAAATCCACTAAGGAAATAGATATTTTCATTTGTTATTTGCCCTTTTAAGATGTATAATTATGAGCCAAGCAATGGTATCTCAAGTCAGTAATCTGAAGATCAAGAGTAAAATAATTCACAAGACTACAGGACTAGAGGTGTGGCTCAAGTGGTCAAGTGCCTGCCAGCCATGAGCATAACCAAGCAAGAATGTAAGGCCCAGAGCTTAAGCCTCAGTACCAGCACAAAAGAGAAAATGCACAATCCTGTGGCTTTTTTTTTTTTTTTTTTTTTTTTTTTTTTTGCTTGGTCATGGGGCAGGCACTGTCCCACAGCTCTTCAGTTCAAGGCTAGCGCTCTTCCACTTGAGCCACAGCGCCACTTCTGGCTTTTTCTGCTTATGTGGCCTGAGGAATCTAACCCAGGGCCTCATGCATGCAAGGCAAGCACTACCACTAAGCTACATTCCCAGCCCCACTGTGGCTTTTTATATTTAGCCAGAAACGTGTAAACATCACCACTATCTCAGAAGATTTTTATTACTCCCAAAAGAAATTTTATTCGCTGCCATTCCCATTTCTTCCTTCTCTCTGCCTTTGGCAACTCCTCTACTTTTTGTATCTACAAATTTGCTTCTGAGTATTTCATATAAATAAGTTTTGCATGTGCCCTTTTTTGTCTGGCCTTTTTGACTTAGCATTGTATCACTGTATATCTGTATATACTTCTTTCCTTTGTATGGATAAATAATACTGTTACTTATAAATATACCACATTTTATGTTTGATATTACTACATTTTCCTCTATTGTAGATAATGGAGTTAGAAACATTTGTGTATCAGTTTTATGTAAACACATGTTTTCATTTTTCTTGGGTATTTCTAGAGGTGAACTTATTAGGTCCTATGGTAACTATATTTAATTTCTGTAGAAAACTGCCAAATTGTTCTCTGAAGTCTTGTACTGTTGTATATCCCCCAGGAATGTATTTCAATTCCAGTTTTTCCACATTTTTACTAACACTTGTTAATGAGATCATGTAAGAGGGTATTGTAGATGGAACCCAGGGTCTTGCATATGTTGGGAAAGCTTTCTGCTGCAGATCTATTTTTATTAT
Organism: Dipodomys merriami; assembly: GCF_024711535.1. Lineage (NCBI taxonomy): Eukaryota > Metazoa > Chordata > Mammalia > Rodentia > Heteromyidae > Dipodomys > Dipodomys merriami. Next base: position 6,823,957 of record NW_027206168.1, on the reverse strand, counting down.
TACCTATTAATTGTACAAAGGTGTTTCATTGTGATATTGATCAAATTCACTCCCTCTCTTAGTCACTTTTTTTTTTTAACAGTACTAGAGTTTGAACTCAGAGCCCCAAGCGTCCTAGGCAGGCACTCTACATTAGAGCTACAACCCCAGCTCTATTACTCTTTGTCATTTTTACTGTACTCATCCCAGTAGGTTTAAAGTAGTACCTCATTGTGGTCTTATTTACTTTTCCCTAATTCTTAATATTTCATCTTTTCATGTGTCTGGGTTGGTTTTGTTTTGTTTTTTTGGTCGGTTGTAGGGCTCGAACTCTGGACCTGGGCTCTGTCCCTCAGCTCTTCAGCTCAAGGCAAGCGCTCTACCACTTGAGCCACAGTGCCCCTTCTGGTTTTCTGGTGGTTTATTGGAGATAAGAGTCTCATGGACTTTCCTGCCTGGGCTGGCTTTGAACCATGATCTTCAGATTTCAGCCCCCTGAGTAGCTAGGATTACAGGTGTGAGCCAACGGCGCCTGGTTCATGTGTCTGCTGAACATATCTTCTTTAGAGGACCATCTAGTTTTAGAAAAAAGCAAGGGAGCTTGACACCTATATTAGGGTGTTTAATTCTGATCCTATCTTCTTTGGAGTAGATATGATCAAATCTATTTGATCATTTACCCAAATCTATACAGATCATTTGTTTGAGTATGTAGGGATGGGGGTGAGGGTGGAGGTGGGGGTTGCATGCATTCATACTGAGGCTTGAACTCTTGGCCTCTCCCTGTTATTCAGCTTTTTTTGCTGAAACGGCTACCACTTGAGCCATACCTCCACTTCGGCTTTTTGCTGGTGCAGTTATTTTAGACAATTGGGTACCCAAGTCAAGAGAATTCTATGCTAAACATTGAGCTTTGATGGCATCTGGCATAGAGGTAGGATTTGATTGTTTTTGTGATGATTTGGAGCTTGAACTCGGCCTGAGAACTAACTGTCCCTTATATTTTTTTCGCTTAAGGCTAGTGTTCTGCTATTTGAGCCACAGTTCTCCTCCCAACTTTTTAGTACTTAATTGGGGATAAGAGTCTCAGACTCTCTTGTCAAGGCTGGTTTGAACCATTTTCCTCAGATCTCAGCCTCCTGAACAGCTAAGATTACAGGCATGAGCCACTGACACCCGGCTAGAGGTGGGTTTTTTTAACCACCAGAGTGGGTCAGATTGTCAAATGATAGGATGTGGACAGTATTTGATGCTCAGAGTTAGTAATCAGTGAGGAGCTAGAGAAGGAGAAAAAATAAACTAGGGATATAGAATCAAGGAAATAAAAAAAAAAGTGGTTAGGTTTGTTAAAAGTTGCTGAAAGTGAGTGAAAAAATAGGACAAATGCCTGGGAGCTGTCTCAGGATCTTCTTTCACAGAAAAGGGATTTCATTTTCTTAAGAGTGGGGGTTGTTAGGATATATTTTTCAGAAAACAGTGTCTCTAGTTTGCCTTAACAGTGACTTACAGCTGAATCTGTTGGAAACTTCTCTCCTATAGGCCGAGATGCAGCTAGAGCATTTGTGACCGGAGACTACTCTGAAGAAGGCCTTGTGGATGATGTGACTGATTTGTCTTCCTCTGAGATGTTGACACTTCAAAATTGGCTTTCATTCTATGAGAAAAATTATGTATTTGTCGGTATGTTGATCATAGGCTACTTTCATAGTTTTCTTTCTTTTTTTTTTTTTTTTTTTGCCAGTCATGGACCTGAACTCTGGGCCTGGGCGCTGTCCTTTAGCTCTTCAGCTCAAGGCGAGCACTCTATCGCTTGAGCCACAGCACCACTTCCAGCTTTTTCTGTTTATGTGGTGCTGAGGAATCGAACCCAGGGCCTTATGCATGCAAGGCAAGCACTCTACCACTGAGCCACCTTCCCAGCCCATTATGTTTTTTTTTTTTTTGGTCGGTCGTGGGGCTTGAACTCTGGTCGGTCTGGGCGCTGTCCCTCAGCTCTTCAGCTCAAGGCGAGTGCTCTACCACTTGAGCTACAGTGCCACTTCCTCATAGTTTTCTTGTGGTTGTATATTTTCAGTTCTTTGTTGTTGTTTGGGTTTTGTTTTTTGTTTTGCTAGTCCTGGGGCTTGAACTCAGGGTCTAGGTACTATACCTGAGCTTCTTTTGCTCAAGGCTAGCACTCTACTACTTGAGCCACAGCATCATCTTCAGCTTTTTCTGTTTATGTGATACTGAGGAATCGAACCCAGGACTTCATGTAAGCTAGGCAAGCACTCTATCACTAAGCCACATTCCCAGCCCCCCTGGATGTGTTTTCAAGAGACCAGAATTCTCCTGGAATTGGGCTCAAGGTTAAAATCTGGGTTTTCACCTTAAATTCTGGTTGATGCATCAGTACACCCCAGAAGGAAATGGATGGGCCAGTCTTGGGAGAGGATTGCCAAGCTATTTGCTCTGGCCTCTGGTGCCCAAAGCCTGTTGGTTATCTGCACCACGCATGAACAACCAGCTCCAGGAGGGCAGCTTTTCTGTCTTGCTCTGTTCCTGGCATTAGGCTTCTATATATCCAGGGAGGCATGACACCTAGATTGGTGTGTGATTCTAACTAAAGTTCCCTTGAACTTTTCTAAGGAAGCAAAAATTCTGAGCAAGCTGTCTCCAAGGTGAATGTTTTGCTAATCAAACATTAACCCCAGCTGTTTGGCTATAACACTTGCTACTTACTGGTGATAATGAGAGAACTCACCTCTTAAATATACCTAACAGTGTACTAAGGCAAACTAGAGACAGTAAGCTCTAGATCCTTTCACAGGCACAGGAAATTGGGGTGGCTGAGGTCCTTTCTTCCATCTGTCTGCAGCTTCACTTCTCACTGGAGCCCCTCATGGACATAGCTAACTTCTAGGAAATGCCATTGTCACCTAACTATTGGAACAGGTCTAAGAAGGAAGATTTGTTCCCTCTTTCTAAGCCTCTCCATGTCTGGTTTTGTCATTACCACTTGGGTTTCCTATTCTGAGAACCATAGCATTTCTTATTAGCTCCTCTGCTCCATCCACATCTAATTAGTCAAGGCTTTTCTTCATAATATCTAGTTTGTATCTTTCCATTTCCAATCCTACCTCATTGTTAGCTTTGCCATCCCAACCTGCAGCACACTTGGGTTTTTCTTAGTCCACCCCAATTGTTCTTGAGTTTACAAAAATGTCTGTCAAGCTGTTCTTCAGAGGGCTTGAGGATTTTTTTTTCCCCACAAGATTACCAAGTGACAGTTGAGAGATTACTGGCTTGGTAAAGAAAACCCAATATAGCTGGGTGCAGTGGCTTATGCCTATACTCCTAGCTACGTAGGAGGTAGAGATTGGGAAAATTGTGGCTCCAAACCAGCCTCAGCAAAAAGTTTAAGAGACTCCAAAACTGGATGTGATGGTGTGTACCTGTCATTCTAGCCATGCAGGAAACAAAAATAGGACTGTGGTCCATGCTAACCTTGGGCAAGAATGTGAGACCCTCTAAAAACAAAAGCAAAAGGCCTGGAGGTATGGCTCAAGTGGTAGAGCACCATTGGCAAGCACAAGTTCAAAACCTAATACTATGGGGGAAAAAAATCCTACGAAAGAGCAAGTATGAATCAGGTGCCAGTGGTTCACACCTAAATCCTAGCTACTTAAGAGGCTGAGATCTGAGCGTCAAGGCTTGAAGCTAGCTGGAGAAGACAATCTCTAATTACCCAACCAAAAGCCAGAAGTAGGGGTATAGTTCAAGTGGTAGACTGCCAGCTATGAGCCAAAATGCCAATGGGAGCTTGAAGCCCTGACTTCAATCCCCAGTACCAGCACAAAAAATAAATAAATAAAAAAGAATGGAGCTATATGAGTAGGAAAAGGATGTCAACATAACACCTCATGCTGAGATGGGTTCCAAACTGGTGGGGTTCCTGGTGTGCTTGGTGAGATGAGTGAAGTAGCTTCATGGAAACAATATAGAATGTGTACAGGGGACATGTTTGGAAATGCCTTAGGATTTTAAAGTCAGGACTTTAAATATTTAAACATCTGTTATTGATAAATTATGGCTATGGTTCTCTTGGGACCAGGGATAAATTCAGTACAGTTCCTGCTATTCTGAGGTATGAGGACCATGCCAGGCTCTTTCCAAACACCAGAACCCTTCAGGATGCATCAGAGGGTGGGGCTGTATTGTCAAGGTACACATTAAAGACAGGGGACATAGAAGGTGGTTCAGTGATAGAGTGCTTGCCTTGCTTGCATGAGGCCCTGGGTTCGATTCCTCAGCACCACATAAGCCGAAAAAGCCACAAGTGGCCCTGTGCCTCAAGTGGTATAGTGCTAGCCTTGAGCTGAAGAGCTGAGGGACAGCGCCCAGGCCCAGAGTTCAGGCCCCAGGACCGACCAAAAAAAAAGTACCCAGGAGTTGGATGCCAGTGGCTCACATTTGTAGTACTAGCTACTCAGGCTGAAATCTGAGAAGCACCACAGTTCAAAGCCAGCCTGGGCTACAAGGTTAGTTTCAGTTAACCAACAGAAAGCCAGAAGCAGAGGTATAGTTCACGTGGTAGAGCCACGTCTTGAGCCAAGCAAGAGACAGAGGCCCTGAGTTCAGGTCCCAGTGCCAGCATACACACATACAAAGTACCCAGGCAGCTTGATAGGAAATGTACTCATTACCTTACTCATGCAACTGTAACCCCTCTGTATAGTATTTTTAATGTTTTTATTGTATAAATATTGTACAGAGGGTGAACAGTTACATGAGCAAGGTAATGAGTACATTTCCTATGAAGCATTGTTACCTCCTCCTTTGTTTTTCCTCTACCCTCCCTTCCCCCCCACCTCCACAACTACACTCCCCCATTTCCCCCCTCCCCACCTCCCTGCCTAAATTGTAAAGTTCATTTTTCAACATAGTGTCTTGTACAGTTCATTGTTAAAATGGGTCAACCTGTATCCCTATTTAAGCATTTTTTTTCCCTTCCCTTCCCCAAGCTAGAGAAGTGTATATACAAGATGCAGGGCACCGACATCAAATACAGTGAAAATAGGGGTTATATCATGGGGGAGGGGGAGGAACATGCAAAGAAACAAAAAAAAATCACAAGGTACATTACAAATATGTTAGGAACAACAGCAATTAAGAAAAACTACTTGTGTCCCTATCTTAGGGTTCATTTTGCTTAATCATCTTATTTGGTCATGTATACATAGCTTTTGACCTTTTCTGCTTGTCCCAGACATATACTAGTTATTGCAAATAAGGGAAACCATGGGATCTATGTTTCTTTGGGCCTGGCTTACTTCACTTAATATAATTTTTTTCCAAGTCTTTCTATTTCCTAACAAATGGGGCAGTGTCATTCTTTCTGATGGAGGCATAGAATTCCTGTGTGTGTGTGTGTGTGTGTGTGTGTGTGTGTGTGTGTGTGTGTGTGTGTGTGTGTGTGTGTGTGTGTGTGTGTGTGTGTGTGTATCACATTTTCTTGATCCATTCATCTACTGAGAGGCAGTGTGTGTGTGTGTGTGTGTGTGTGTGTGTGTGTGTGTGTATCACATTTTCTTGATCCATTCATCTACTGAGAGGCAGTGTGTGTGTGTGTGTGTGTGTGTGTGTGTGTGTGTGTGTATCACATTTTCTTGATCCATTCATCTACTGAGAGGCATCTGGGTTGGTTCTATATCTTAACAATGGTAAATAATGCTGCAATAAACATAGTTGTGCTGGTAGCTTTAGTATAGTCTTGTTTGTGATCATTTGGGTAAATGCCCAAAAGTGGGATTGCTGGGTCATAGGGAAGTTCTATGTGAATCTTTTGAGTAACCTCCATACTGCTTTCCAAAGTGGTTGAACAAGTTTACACTCCCACCAACAGTGCAATAGGGTTCCCTTCTAGCCACATCCCCTCCAGCATCTGTGTTGTTAGAGTTCTTGATTATAGCCATTCTTGCTGGGTGAGGTGGTATCTCAATGTTGTTCTGATTTGCATTTCTTTTATGGCTAGAGAGGTTGAGCATTTCTTCATGTGTCTATTGGCCATTCTTATTTCTTCTTCAGAGAAGTTTCTCTTTAGGTCTTTTTTTTTTTTCTGGCTACAAGTTTATTCAACACAAAACAATCTCCATCTTTACTGGGGTGGCTGACCCCATCCACGACCAAATCCACCTCTAAACTGGAATTCAGTTGCTGACCCAGCCCCAGCCTCGGCTTTCTTGTCAGCACCAGGGGGCACAGCACTCCGTCTGTAGGTGTCTCTGTCAGCTTCACCTTTTGTGAGTCTTGCAGGCTGTTCGCCCTCCAGACCTTTTGGCCAAGGCCTTCCAGTCTCAGGTGGCTGCGGCGCAAGGTAGCAGGCACAATCTCAGGGGGCAGGTGGAGGTAATCACGGAGATACTGGATACCCTCGTTGGTCAGGTACCAATAAAAATGCCTCCAGGCAAACTTCCTTCACGTAGCCCCAAAACTTGAGAGTGCATGGCCTTCATGACATGAAGGTTAGGCACATTCTTGTCTGCCAGTTCTGGGTGCTTGGGCATGTGGACATCCTTCTTGGCCATCATAACCCCCTCATTAAAAAGGAGTTCATAAGGGGCTGGGAAGGTGGCTCAGTGGTAGAGTGCTTGCCTAGCATGTATGAGGCCCTGAGTTCAATTCCTCAGTACCACATAAGCAGAAAAAGCCAGAAGTTGGCACTGTGGCTCAAGTAGTAGAGCGCTATCCTTGAGCTGAAGAGCTGACGGACAGTGCTCAGGCCCAGAGTTCAGGCCCAATGACCAACCAAAAAAAAAAAAAAGGAGTTCATAAATGGCAATCCGGCTTTTCTTGGGCATCAACATCACGGTGGCTTCAGGGTCCGAGGCCGAGGCTGGAAAGTCTCTTTAAGTCTTTAACCCACTTGTTTATTAGGCAGCTGTTTCTTTGAGGATTTGTTGTTGGGGGATTTAAGTTTTTGAGTTCTAAGTATATTTTAGATATGAGACCCTTGTCCATTGTATGGCTAGTGAAGATCTCCCAATCCATGGGCTTTCTATTGACCTTTCTACCTATGTCCTTTGCCATGCAGAAGCTCTGTAGCTTCATGCAATCCCATTTGTCCAACCTTTCTTTGATTTGTTGTGTTTCTGGGTTTCTATTGAGAAAATTTCGGCCTGTGCCAAGGAGACCAAGGGTTTCTCCTATTACTTCCTGTAATGTGTGTGCTTTGACTTGGAGGTCTTTGATCCATTTGGAGTTGTTTCTGGTGCAGGGTGATATATAAGGATCTAACTTTAGTTTTCTACTCCTCTGTACAGTATTTTTACAATAAAAAATATTTTCAAAAAGCACCCACTTTCTAGTGCAAAAAAAAAAGTGTAATCCCAGTTACTCAGAGGCAAGAGAGTCGAGAGCTTGAGGCCAGCCTGGGCTACAAAGTGATACTCTATCTCAAAAAGATGTGTGTGGGGATGATGTGTTGAGAGTTGTTTGATGGTAGAGCACTTGCCTGGCATGAGCAAGGCCCTGGACTCCATCTCTAACATTGGGGGGAAAAAGATCCTCAAGGATGAGAGTGTACACCTAACAGGCTACTGTAGAGTCCTGAAGTCCAAACCCCAAGAATGTGAGCCTTATTTCAACTGTTTACCCAGATCTATTTATTCTGACCTTGTCTGTTCCTCTGACCTTGCTCTTCTGTCTCCACATCTCCACAGGGACAGTGATAGGAAGGTTCTATGGAGAGGATGGGCTACCCACCCCACAGTTGGCCCAGGTAGAAGCCATGATGACCAAAGCCTTAGAGGCAAATAAACAGGAACAGAAAGAGAAGCAGAAGTTCCCTCCGTGCAATGCTGAGTGGAGTGCAACCAAGGGCAGCCGGTTCTGGTGTTCCCCAAAGAGGTAAACGAGTTTCCATCTGCTTCTTCCACTTTCCCTCCCAAATCAGACTTCTGTTTATCCTGTTTGTATTATTCAGGGAATAATGCAATTATAATAGTGAGTTGGTTACTAATTCAGGGGAACTTTCTCAAAATACATGTGCTCCGTGATAGTGATTTATCTTTGGTTGCACATTAGATTTTCTGGGAATTAAAAAAAAAAGACTGGGAGTGAGTGAACAGAAGACACTGTATGAAAAGAAATATACTCATTATCTGACTCGTGTAATTGTAATCCCTCTGTACATTACCTCTAGAATAACAATAAATAAATTTTTAAAAAGATAATGGCAAAACCTCTATCAGTAACTGAATAAGAACAGTAAGGTTGAGTCCTGGGCATCTTCCCACCTCCAATACCCCCAGAGTCCCTGCTGAAGAAGGAATCCTGGTTTGGGAAGGAGGAAGTATGAATACTATATCTTGTTTAGTCTCCTGTGGCCTCCATTTCCTGTTTGTCAGTACAGAAATCATTCCTACTTGCAGAAGAGTAGGGTAAGGAGGTGAGTTACACTCTGGTGTGTTCAGGTGCTTTAAAGTACTGTGTACGGGGCTGAGAATGTGGCTCAGTGGTGAGCACTTCCCTAGTGTGTGTGAAGATCTGGGTTCCATTCTTAGCAATGCAAATTAAAAGCAAGAAAAGAAAAAGAAAAGCCTGTACATTCTGATTCCAGGAAGTGCAGGTTAAAAATGGGAAGCCCTCCCCTGGGAGAGCAAAATGAGGTGAACTAGATTAGAAATGATGCTATGAGAATTATTCCAGGTTGTTTTGGGAAACTGAAGCTTCCCACTCCTCCTGTCTTTCAACCATCAGGCCAGCTTGATTGAAACTGCTTGATTCTGAGTTTGCAAGAGATGACTTGAGCTACCCTGAGATGAGTTATGTCTCTCTGCCCAGGTGAGAGGTTGCCAGACTGTGTTGGGACAGAGCAGAAGCCTCCATCCCTGAGGTCTGGTGACATCAAGAACAGGACCTAGGGCAGGCCAGCATAGCTCACAGCTTATAGCTATGTGTCAAGGCATCCCAGAGAAGGCTGACTCAACTGGCCAGGGTCTCCTCGTTGGCCATCACCACCAAGTACCCAAGATGCTGTGATGGGGAAGAAGGCTGCTGGAAGGCCATTGGCAGGGGAACCCTCCTTGAGACTACAGTGCCCCTGCTAGGAAGTGATGCTGCCACCTCAAAGGGACAGGGATAACTGGTGGCTCCATTAAAGAGACATAGACTCTGTCCTCAGTCTGCAGAAGTTGGGATTGGCACTACATTGGGGAAGCTGGAGGAAGTCAGAGAAGTCAGGAGAGCAGAGGCCTGAGGTCGGAAGTGCAGCAGCTTTTGTTCATTTGCATGTCTCAGAGACTTGTGAGTTCACACTTTTTTACAAGTCCTCTTTTCTTCTGTCCTTAGTGGAGGTGTAAGCAGAGACTGGATTGGTGTCCCCAGGAAACTCTATAAACCAGGAGCCAAGGAGCCCCGCTGCGTATGTGTGAGAGCAACTGGTCCCCCTAGTGACCAGCTGGACAACCCTGTACACACAAATCGTGGAGACTTGGATGACCCCAGCTTGAGAGAATACACTGGCTGCCCACCTCTGGCCATCACATGCTCCTTCCCACTCTAAGTTTGTGCTCAGTATGTTGATGACACTTGAGAAAGAAGTCTTCCCTTGACATGTGCACCTCCAGTGGCTTCCAGCATAAAACAGGAGGATCTAGGACTCTGATCAATCTGTGCAAATGTGCCATTCTGGTGCCTGAAGCAAGATTCTGACAACCTTCCTAGTGCCTGCGTTCTTTAAGCCTGTTTGGATGTTGTTTCCTAAGTCTGCCAGCTGTCTTCCTCCAGAGCCCTCAGATACTAATGGGCACAAGTGTAACCAACCCAGAACTAATGGGACAAATGAGATCCAACCAACCCAGAACTAATGAAATAAATGAGAAAAATCTGAGTTCCACCTTCCTTCCCTCCCAAGGATTCCCATGTGGCCTGCATCAGCTGCCAGCATGGCCCCTTCCTATTACTCCAGTCCTGTGGGCACCTGGAGCATGGCAGGGACTGTGACTCTCAGCAGAGACAGGCAGACATATCCCAGGAATCTCTATGGGGGCAGGTGGGAGAGTACTGGGGATTTCTTGTTTTGGTGTTGGCCAGTCTTGGGATGTGAATTCAGGGCCTGGGCACTATCTCTGAGCTATGTTTGCTCAAGGCTAGTACTCTACCACTTGAGCCACAGTGCCCCTTCCAGCTTTTTCTATTTATGTGGTACTAAGAAATAGAACCCAGGGCTTCATGTATGCTAGGCAAACACTCTACCACTAAGTCACAGCCATAGCCCTTGAGTACTAGGGTTTGAATACAAGGCCTTTTGCTTGCTCAGACAGGTACTCTACCTCTTGAGCCATGCCTACAGCCCTTTTTTTCAAATAGGGTTTGCTTTTGTGCCCCAGCAGCCTTAACCTGTCATCTTTTTGTGTCATCTGTGTTACTGGGATTATAGGTAGGTCATACCCTCCTGGCTTGTTTGTTGAGATGGGAGTCTCCACTACCTTTTGCCCAGGTTGTCTTTGAACAGTGATCCCAATCTCGGCCTCATGAGTAGCTAGGATTGTAGGCATATACATCCATGCTTGGTTCTTTTCTCGTTGCTGTTGAGACAGAATCTTGCTATGAAGGCCAGGCTTGCCTCAAACTCACATATCTCCTGTCTTAGTCTACTGGGATTACAGGTGTGTACCACCTGTGTCTACCACCTGGCTGAAGCTGTGCATAGTAAAAGCATCCTATATTACTAACTCTACACTGGAAAAGCTTATGATCTCTTGACTTTTTTTTTCTTTTCTTTTGTTGGTCATGGGGTCTTGAACTCTGCACCTGGGTGCTGTCCCTCAGCTCTTCAGCTCAAGGAAGCACTCTACCACTTGAGCCACAGCGCCATTTCTGGTTTTCTGATGGTTAACTGGAAATAAGAGTCTCATGGCCTTTCCTGCTTGGGCTGGCTTTGAACCTTGATCCTCAGATCTCAGCCTCCTGTGCAGCTAGGATTATAGGCATGAGCCACCAATGCCTGGCTTTCATGATTTTTGTTCTAAAACCTCTACCTTCAGGCAAAGTTGAATTTATAACCCAAAGCCCACTGACTTGATTAGAGCTGGGCAAGTACAGTGAGATGTGATAATAAAATGTGATAGGCTAATTCTAGACATATTTTGATTTCTATGGATGCAGCAAGTCCAGAAAAAGCATGGAAATTATTTCTTTTAAATACTAAATATGTTTGAAAAAAATCAGATGTGGTTTTTTTCAAAGGAAAAGTCCACATTTGGGGCAAGAAGTTTTATAGCTCTACAAAGATACCTGGTTAACCTAAAATAAAAGTTGGGGCAAGCCTACAAATGCCAATATAGACAGTCCTAACTTAAGTTGGCTAGGCTTGAAACCTGTCTAGTGCTGTGTATAGCCAACGACATCTATCACCTCCATGCCTAAAGTCCATGCCTAGTTACCTCCTGAAATCCTAAACTTATGTAAGCAGAGGAGGACACTGAGTTTCTTTTTTGTTCGGATAAGGAAATAAAGACCCATCCTGGTCTAGATTACTGGCCTTCACCTCATCTCTCACTCCCAACCTGTATAGTATCTTCTAGCTTCGGGTTCCTTCCTTTAAGTGTACAGTGAAGAGCTCACTTAGTACTCAAAACACTATAAGTACACTTAGGGTGCCCACAGTACCCAAAGCTCCTGTGGCTACCAAACCTAATTACTTTCACAGTGAACATTTTTCCTGCTCCACAGCAGAATCATTTCTGTATTTGCAGATCCTGTCAGGTTTTGTCCCTGGGGCTTGAACTTGGGACCCTGTGCTCTTATCTTAAAGTGGTGCTCCCACTTGAGCTGTACCTCCAGTTTATTGTTTAGTTGGGAGTTTCTTGATTTGTCTGCCTGGGCTGGCTTGAACGAGGATCCTCAGATTTCGGCTAAGTAGTAAGGATTATAGGCATGGCCACTGGCACCTGGAAAGTCTCATCTACTTTGATCTCTATGACTTTTGACATTGATACAGGGGATTCCTTTCCCTCTCCCTGAAGCCTGATCTCCCTCTTCCATAGGCTCTTCTCCCTTACTTTAGCAATTGTTTACACCTCCAGTCTTGCCTGTTTACACTTTCAATCCAAATAGTTTCCTCAAGCTTCTCTGTAAACCCTCCTCTTTGACACCTAACACTTAACTAGACCTGCTCTCCAGGTGAGTAAAGGCCTGGCAGTGGGCCAGAGTCCCTCCCACTTCCCTGCCTCCTAGTCATCTGCTAAAGGGATTCACCATTCTCCCTTGTTCACACTGTGGCAAGGCTTCTTCATGATAACCAGAGACTTCCGTATCTTACAAGGCCAAGCACAACTCTTCAGCACCTTGGTACAGGAGGCCCCTTACATGGCCAGCCAGTCTGCTTGGTCACTGCCTCTCCCATTTCTCCCCATGCACTGACTACCTCCTATCCCGAACCGTTTACTACATTAGGCCTAAAGCGTTTTCCACAAGCTATTTGCACTGCCCATGGATCCCATTTCTTTCCCATTAGTCCCTGTATTCGGTCTACTCCATCCTCTCCTGGGTGCCTTCATTAACCACTGGCCTCGGTAGCACTCTGGTCCACAGAGTGCCCCGTGCTTACTTCCTCTCACAGTGATCTCTAACCATGAATTGCCCATCAGACTGCAGATTCTAAGGACAGGCCAGTCCTCAGGTTGGTATCCCTACAGCCATAGTACCTGACATGTGACAAGGGCACAGAGTTAGCTTTTACTTTGAAGATGGGGTAACTAAGGCTTAGAAATCTTAAGGTCACGGAGAAATGGAGCTAAACAAAGCACTTAAATGGAAGGTTTCAAAGCAGAGCCTGTAGCCCACTCTGGCCTTGAATGCTTGATCCTCCTGCCTCTGCCTACTGAGTACTGGGCTTACAGCTTTGAGCCACCACACCTGGCTTTGTGGTTCTTGACTACTGATTCTGTGCTATTTCTACTTCCTCCATATTCCCATACATCTCTGTTCTCCAGGGACAAAAGTGGACTGAAGGGCTGGGAAGGTGGCTCAGTTGTAAAGCGCTTACCTTGCATGCATGAGGCCCTGGGTTCGATTCCTCAGCACCACATAAGCAAAAAGAAAAAAGCCAGAAGTGGCGCTGTGGCTCAAGTGGTAGAGTGCTAGCCTTGAGCTGAAGAGCTGAGGGACAGTGCCCAGGCCCAGAGTTCAGGCCCCACGACCAGACCCCCCCCCCAAAAAAAAAGAGTGGACTGAAAAGAGTAAAGCTGGAATGAGACCTTATTCTGAGTTCCCAAGAGCTCAAAGCTTGGCACTTGAAACTGCAGTTCAGTCCTTGCCACTGCTCTGGTCCTCCTTTAGTTAACCAGTAAGTGTTATGAAGTGCTTACCCTATGCAAGGAGGCAAAGGGTAAGGAAGCAAAACTCCTGCTCTCAGGATCTTCAGTGTGGTGGGGTAAACCCCTGATTAAAGCACCACAGGCCACCCTTTGTATAGGAGTGCAGGATGTACATACCAGAACCAGAGCAGACTCCCACAAAATAAAGTGCACTTGGGCACTGCAGCCAGAAGTGTTCTTTGATGGTAGTTGGTGGGTGCCTAGCCTTTGAGCTCATTATCTAAGACATACTGGCTATCTTTAGAGACCTGCTTAGTGCCCTGCCCAGTGAGAATTCATTTCCTCACTGATACTATCCTTACCCTGTGGTGAAGTACTTACCTACTTCAAGAGAGAACATTATTCTAGAAAGCCAAAGGGCTCTGAAGGAGAAGCTGGTAATTACTGAAAGCTGCTCCCTTCTCGCCAGTGTGGGAGACTGTAGGCAATGCTATGGGGGAGGGCAGTTGCTCCTTGATTCAGTTTGGTTCAGGGACACTGGTGCTTCAGTCAGATTTGCTGGCAAAGAGAAATGGAGGAAAACTAGCTTATGTTGGACAACTCTGCCAAGCCAGGCCCTGTTCAAAGTGCTTCCTTCTCAGGTCATCTATGTTGGCCTTCAGTGTATTCCTTTATGATGCAGACAGGCGTTAACTACCCCCACCTTTTCTAGAGCCACCACACCTACTCCCCACCACAAGCAGCCAGAACCAGCCATTACGGCAGACACTCAGAGCCTAGCCTTTCACCCAGCAAACATGGGCAGCTCCCTGCCAGTACCTTGAGGAGACATGTTGCCTTTGAATTCTGAGACTGTGGTTCTCTATCAGTATAAAAATAAGGAAGCTGGCATATTTGTCATTACTTGGCAACTTCTAAGCACACAGAAAAGAGGCCTGTCAACTCTGCCCCATGTCTTGATTTGCTCTAGGAAAAGCTAAAATCTGGCTGGGGACAGGTTGGAGCTGTACTGGAAAGAAGGGAAAGACACAGTTCATTACTCAACAGTTCCCTCTAGGCAACCTGAAATAGGTAAAACCTGTCACCTCTAAGGCACAGATACAAGGAAATTTGCCCAGTACTGTCAGCTGACCAGGGATAGAGCAGAACTAAAACTCAGTGCTCTCCCCTGGCTGCACAGAACCATGACTTTTGAAATGTGTATGACTGCTGCTTTTACTGCACATGTGACCAGTGACAGTGTGGTTGGCACTGTCTGTCCTGAGGGAAGCTGTAGGATTACTTGGGGTTATGGAGCAGAAACTTCACATGGTTGCTAACTATGAGAAAAGCCACTGGAGAATGAAATATATGACCAAGCTCTTCTGAACTAAGAGTAAACAAAATCAAAGTATTTTGAAGGGAAAGAATTTGAGCTTTAGTTTGCAAAATTCATACAACGGGTGTTTCTTTAGATCACTAGATTTGTGATTCCTAAATCTTCCTTGGCACACAAGCCTACAGTGCCAGTAGGAAGTTCATATAGTGGAATGGGAGAGTGACTGTCCGGATCCTTTGGAGAACTTCTATGAGAAAGGAGACAGACTGCATCTGGGACCACACACCAACATGGTAGAGCCCAGTGGCACAGTGCTTTAGGCATTTGCTCACTAGGCCTATAGCACCTATTTTCTAACTGCTGTCTGGAAAAATGTTGGATTTTTAACTTTCTTAGGGTAACTGTTGGTATTTATTCAACAGTGTATGCTAAGAGGTGTTTTAAAAAGTTTGTGTGTGATGCTCATGTGTACTTCTGCACTAGAAGTAGCTACAAATGTCTTTATTGAAGTTTATACTCTAAATGCACAATTTTACCTTACTTTATTATAAGGAATTGTTACAGAAAATGCAAATTTCATATTTTGAAAAATACATTCCATCACAGACTCCAAAGAAACAATGCTGATAAACGCCATGGTCTAGTATGCTGTCATCCCACAGTGACCACCATCCCCAATGGCTTGGGAGCTCAGGGGGTCAACTTCACTGTGTGCCTGCAAGTTCTGCCCAGTCTCTGCCCTTGCCCTCCCCTTGGTACCACAGGGATGCCATGGAACAGCCAACTCCATCACATCTGCCTAACAGGCCAGTCAGCAAGTACAGCAGTCTCAACTTGACTCCTAGCTAAAGAAAACCAATGTTATTGGTTATAACAGGTTAATATTATTATTTATGCCACACAAAAGAGGAACTGTGCCGGCAATGATCCTCCAAAGTAAGTCTTAAGGCATCTTAAACTTTTGGGAATTTATGTTTTGTTTGCATCTGCCACTCAGCTCTTCACTAAATTACTTCATAAAGTGACTTCCAAATGTCTTTCGAGAGCTGCTTCCTCTGTGCTGCTCCTCTCCTCAGCTGGGACAGGGACACTCCGGTGCTGCATGTGGTCCTCCTGGGTCTCTAATGGAGGTGCACATTTACTTGTGCATGCTGATGTCACTGCCTGTTAGGTCTAAATTCAGCTGTGTTCTTTTTCTACATGTAAAGAAACCCAGTGTTCCTCCCCCTCCCACAGCTGCTCTCTACCCCTTATTTGTGGACAAGACTAGTGCAAGAGTAGTCCAATGAAACACAAAGAAATTGGGAAGAATGTCAAGACCACATGCAAAGACCCATTCAGGGACAGAGGGAGGAAGCCAACAGATGTCAGCAACAATTCAACAGTCTGAGGTAGAGGACCAAAAGTCATGTGGACCCCACTCCCTGAAGAGAAGGTGACAGGTGAACTGAGCCATCTAACCCAGCCTCAACTGAATTGTTAAATGGAGCTGATAGTGCACAAGCACAGAATCCCAAATGTTCTAACCTATCAGTCAGTGAGACACCACTGAGAAGCCCACAAAAGCAAAGTCCTAAGAGTAGGCACTTAAGTTTGAGGGACATATGTGTGTTAAAAGGATCACAGCAAACTAGTTTAAGCCATTTTCTTTATACATAGTTTGACCTCTGTCTTAAAACTGTTAAGAATATACTTTAAGTCTGGCAATAAACAAGAGGCAGTTTAAATGCCAATTCAGCATAACAGTAGTGACTAATGTAGCAAATCACTTTTCAGAAAAGTTTATTATTCTGCTCTATTCATTCATAATTGGCAACCTTTAGAATGAATAAAATTAACCTTTTGCTATGAGTTCTCAAGCTACAGATGAAAATTTGACAAGAGCTAGGCAGTTTTGTCAGCAGAGATAGCATAAGAAGGTCAGAGTATGTCTGCTCCCTGCCAGGGCGTGTATGGTGGAGCCCTGCAAGGTAGCCACTCCTTAAGGAACCTGATGAGTGCAGCCTACTGGCACTCTGACACTGCAAGGTCAGAGATCTAAGACTGGCACAATTGTGCCAAGTTCACACGAATGCATCAAGGCAGAACTGAAAAGAAAAAGAATATCCCCCAACCTATGGCTGGTCAGTATCATTGCTGTTCCTGGACTATGAAGAAACAGAAGTTGAGCATGATCTTAAGATTGTAAGTGCAATTATAGGAAAGATATTGAAATTGGTGTGGAAGGGTAAAGGCAGAAGTCAGCCTCATCCCTGACTGATACTCTATCCTCCTTGCTCCACTGGGAAAATTAAAAGACTATATGCATACTAACTACTTCGATTCATATCTGAACCGTAATTACCTTACTTTCTGATGAAAGAACCACGCTATCTAATAAGTCCTTGTGGCCCATTTCAGGCCACAGAAATAGAAACTGACACACCCTTCACATGGTCATTGCCAAAATGCTTGAGCTTTTCTATAAAAATTCTATATGAAGTGGGGTATACTGGACCTGGTCTGTTTTTCCCCCCTTTTAAACATTGTGCACAAGCTCATATTAACACAGACAACATGTATCTTACAAATCAATTATTATTTTTTAAGTAGCACTCTGGTTTATCAGTACATTTACCCACATACTTAGGCAAAGGATGTATGAGTCTACATACATAGAAGACATAACACTATCTGAAAGAAGCAAAATGAGTATTTAGTCCCTTTTACACATACTTCATTAATGCAAAAAATGTAGTGGTTATTAAATGTCTGAAAAAATCAGTATATATCATTGAGATTGTTAATCTGTGTGTGTGTGTATGTGTGTGTGTATATATATGTGTGTATATATATATATATATATATACATATATATATATATATTTCAGGTATTGATTACTTCAGAGTTGTGTTTTTGTTTTGTTTTTAAAAATCAATGTTAGAAGTTTCTTTCTCAAGGTGCATTTTTAGAAAACTGGCCAAACCTTCAAAAGAAAAGTTAAACACCTCAGGGTTAAAATACATATTATTAAAGGACCAAGTAGTTCTGGGATCCTCACTCAGCATTCAAGCCTTCCAAAAAATATTGCTCCTACTCAACTGGGTCTTCCGGCATCAGCTATAAGGAAGCAGGGCAAGCTACACAAAATGGGAGCCACGACACTCACAGAATCCCAGGCAAGGTTTCAGCAAGAAGCACTTTTTTTTTTTTTGGTCATGATAGGGCTTGAACTCAGGGCCTGGGCACTGTCCCTGAGCTCTTTTTGCTCAAGGCTAATGCTCTACCACTTTGAGCCACAGAGCCACTTCTGATTTTCTGGTGGTTAATTGGAGATAAGAATCTCATGGACTTGGACTTTCCTGCCCAGGCTGGCTTTGAACCACAATCTCAGATTTCAGCCTCCTGAGTAGCTAGGAATACTGGTGTGAGCCACCAGCACCAGGCCAAGAAGCATTTATATTGAGACAGGACATGATGTCCCAAGGCTGGAGTTGCACCTAGGACTGAAGTCTTGTTTATCTCCTGTCCGGCCGGCTTGTATGAATTTCTTGCTCCAAGAGACATACGTGGTGGGAATTTTTCCTTTAACAGTGTGGGCCAAGGTGAGTCGAAGTTGAACACTAGAATCACTGATGCAGGGATGTGTGAGGGTATTTTTGAATATGGAATTTTAAATTGGAATCATCAATAATGCAGCTATATAAAAAGTGCAGCACAATAAAAGTGCATTTCCTCTACCACTCACTAGTGGCAGTGACTGAGGACTTCACAGACAGGACGCAGGAAGACGAGAGAATGAGACAGCTGTTAGGCGTCAAGCTGCCACACTGCACTCCTGACACCTCAGCAGCACAAACACTGGTAAAGCTTTCAGTTGTTAAGGCCACGATTTTTCAGCTCTCATCTTTGAACCCTGTTTAGAAAGATTTCACCTTTTTAAAAGGGGTAGCTCACTAAAAATATAGCTTAACTTTAAAAAGAAAAGACTTCAGGGCAAGAGGATCCTATTATCTTTATGAAACACTGTGCAGAAAAGTCCACAGCCACTTACTCTAGAATGAAGCCAGTTCATCCACAGCAGCTTCCTACTCTGTCAGGCTCTGCCTCATAAGTCAGCCCAGGCAGGAAGAATTTGTTGAATGCTCTGAGATGAACACTAAGCTACTGAAAAGGAAAATGGTCTCCAAGTATCCCTATATGTTGCTAGTGGAAGGGGTTTGATTCCTATCACATTTATCAATCGGGCTAAATGGCCTGGCCCAATTAATGAGACATATAGTGAAATCAATCACAGTCTGACACACTGACAATCACACAGAATCAGTTGAACTGGATCACACCATGGTCCTTAATTGTTCAGTCTCCTGCCACAGGAAGACCATTGTGAGCTCCTGCTCTGGATATTGATCAGAGCAGCTGCTGGGGAGGTGACCAGGGCCATGGCCAAGACCCAACTGGGGGCTCACTAAGAGACCCCACCCAGAGTCAGTACATCAAAGCAAATGTTGCATACTCGCACAGGCTTGTTCAGATCAAACTTTATAATAGGAATCTCCTTGGTCGAGCATTTATGGCAAAGAAGACGTCCGCAGTGGCGACTGTGGAGACAAAGAAACAAACTATGAGATGGGCTCTAAAGAACAGCCTGCCCGACACAGGCAGATAGGGCCAGCCCATGACTGCTGCTCTGGCGCCAGCATGAACAACTGCAAGCCATCTCACAATTCATAGTAACTTAGTCTATAAAAACGAAATTCTGGGCTGGGAAGGTGGCTCAGTGGTAGAGCGCTTGCCTTGCATGCATGAGGCCCTGGGTTTGATTCCTCAGCACCACATAAGCAAAAAGAAAAAAGCCGGAAGTGGCGCTGTGGCTCAAGTGGTAGAGTGCTAGCCTTGAGCTGAAGAGCTGAGTGACAGCGCCCAGGCCCAGAGTTCAGGCCCCACGACCAGACCCCCTCCCCCCCCCCAAAAAAAAAAAAAACCAACGAAATTCTAAGCTGGGCACTGGTGGCTCACGCCTGTAATACTAGCTACTCAGGAGGTTGAGATCTGGAGGATCACTATTCAATGTCAGCCTGGGCAGGAAAGTCGGTGAGACTCTTATCTCCAGTAAACCACCAGAAAACCAGAAGTGGTGCTGTGGCTCAAGTGGTAGAGCACTCCCCTTGAGCTGAAGGGCTGAGGGACAGTGCCCAGGTCCAGACCGACAAAAAAAAAAGTCTAACTAATAACTGAGCTTAAGTGATAGTGAGTTTCCTGGTGGAAGCCCCAGTCCTCAGTCCTATAGTATCTCCTGGGCACTGCGAGGCGATAAGTCATCTCAGTGACATAGGCCTGGGGCCTGCATGCCCTTGCCCCCAGTGTGTGCTCACCTTCCCTTCCCTATGGCTCTCCCAAGGCAGGATCCTGCCCAGGTCTATCATCTCCTCATGTCCTTTGGTCAATTTTGGCTCAGAGATGCTTATCATGGCAAGGTGAAAGCAAGGACATCCACAGAAGTGCCATCACTCCTCTCAAGGGATGACAGAAGTCTTACCAGTGATGTTTGCGAGTTGTTACTCCAAATTTGGCAGTGCACTCATAGCAGTTGGAGCCGTCACACCACGGCGGCTCCTTGGACAGCATATCTGTAACACACAGGAGAAGATTAGTTCTTTTTTTGTTGGTGGTCGTGGGGCTTAACTCTGGGCTTGGGCGCTGTCCCTGCGCTCTTCAGCTCAAGGCGAGCACTCTACCGCTTGAGCCATAGTGACACTTCTGGTTTTCTAGTGGTTTATTGGAGATGAGAATCTCACGGACTTTCCTACCCAGGCTGGCTTTAAACTGAGATCCTCAGCTTTCAGCCTCCTGAATAGCCAGGATTACAGGCGTAAGCCACTGGCACCCAGCTTAGATTAGTTCTGATTGCCGCTGGCAAATGTGGAGCTAAGGGAGTGCACACGGATATGAAGGCACAGTCAGGGAAAGCTGCCGGAGGAGAATGAAGAGCAGCAAGCACTGCCAGGCAGGCTGGAGGAAGTTCTGTGGGAAGCAGTCAGCCAGCTGCAAGTGGCAAATAAGTACAGTCAGGGCTGACTAGAGTGTAAGGCATGGTGGGCAGGAGGCGGAGAAGTGTACACAGAAAGACTGGAAGAGGCTAAGTGGTCAGGAACACAGTGGGAGGGAAGAAGACAAGTGAAATAGGATGAAGAATTTGAGATTTGGGAAATGAATGAGTGTGGGGTCTGAGAGCAAGACAGTGAACAGAAGGAGATAGTGATTCCCAGGTTTCTAGACTGAGTAAGAGAATCTGGAGAACCACCTGTGGAGATGAGTTCTACCTTCACTCACTAAACTTGGATGAGTGGTTGAGATGACAGGAACAATCATAGTATTTATGGACTGGCCCTAAGTGCAGGCCAGTCCCTGTGCTTCTCCTCTGTATAGAGATACAGAGCTCATGGAGGGAGTGGCACAGGCACCTGTTGCAATGACACCATCTAATGACAGCACTGCGATGGGCATTTGCTCTGAGCTCTTAAAAAGCTGACTGTGTGCATGACATAGGAATAACTCCAAGTAATTTATCACAAACATCAGGCTTTAAAAAAAATTCTTTTTTTTTTGGCAGCCCTGGGGCTTGAACTCTGGGCCTAGGCTCTGTCCCTCAGCTTAAGGCAATGCTCTACCACTTGAGATACAATGCTACTTCTGGATTTTCTGGTTAATTGGAGATAAGAGTCTCATGGACTTTACTGCCTGGGCTAGCTTTGAACCATAATCCTCAAATCTCAGCCTCTTGAATAGCTAGGATTACAGGCATGAGCCACCAGTGCCCAGCTTTAAAAAATTCTTAACTGACACATACTTATTGTGCCTATTTTTGAGTAATGTATAAATTGATGCTTGTATATACATGTAATGATCAAATCAGCATAATGTTTCCTTCTCAAATCATTTCTTTTTTTTTTTTTTTTTTTTGCGGTTGTGGGGCTTGAACTCTGGGCCTGGGTGCTGTCCCTCAGCTCTTCAGCTCAAGGCGAGCGCTCTACCACTTGACTACAGCGCCACTTCTGGTTTTCTGGTGGTTTATTGGAGATAGGAGTCTCATGGTCTCTCCTGCCCGGGCTGGCTTTGAACCACAATCCTCAGATCTCAGCCTCCTGAGTAGCTAGGATTACAGGTGTGAGCCACCGGCGCCCGGCTTCAAATCATTTCTTTATGTTAGAAACCTTTGTTTCTGTCCTCTAGTTCTTAATATGTTATGAAGTATCATAAATCAGTCACCCTGGGGCTGGGAAGGTGGCTCAGTGGTAGAGCCCTTGCCTTGCATGCATGAGGGCCTGGGTTCGATTCCTCAGCACCACATAAGCAAAAAGAAAAAAGCCGGAAGTGGCGCTGTGGCTCAAGTGGTAGAGTGCTAGCCTTGAGCTGAAATGCTGAGGGACAGTGCCCAGGCCCAGTGTTCAGGCCCCATGACTGGACCCAAAAAAATTAAAATAAATAAATAAATAAATAAATCAGTCACCCTGCTCTGCTGAAGAACACTATAACATATTCTTTCTACCTAATTGTATTTTGGCAGCTATTATCCAACCTCCCTCTAGCTCTTCTCTCCCCTTCCCTCTTGTGGCCACTATTATTATTTCTTCTCCCTCTCCCTCCTTCTCTCTTTTTGAGACAGGGTCTCACTATGTAGCCCAGGCTATCCTTGAACTCAAGATCCTTAGTGCACACCTCGCAAGGGGCTTACTGATTCTTGCTACCATTCCAACAGGTAAGACAAAAAACATACAACTCAAATAGGAAATCCAGCCTGAAGGCTGGGCACTGCTGGTTCACATCTATAATCCTAGCTACTGAGGAAGCTGAGATCTGAGGATCGCAGTATAAACCACCATGGACAAGAAATACATGAGACTCTCATCTCCAATTACCCACTAAAAAGCCAGAAGTGGAACTGTGGCTCAAGTGGTAGAATGCTAGCCTTGAGCAAAAAGTACTGATTTCAGCCCCCAGGACCAGCACACAAAAAAGGAAAAGAAATGAAAAAAGAAATCAAGTATGAAGTGCCCATCTTCTCCACAAAAGGAAAAGGGACAACAAAGAGTCAGTGGGGATTGAAGTTTAAAGCCATTTAGCTAGGCGCCAGTGGCTCAGGCCTGTAATCCTAGCTACTCAGGAGGCTGAGATCTGAGGATCATGGTTCAAAGCCAGCCCAGGCAAGAAAGTCTGTGAAATTTATAAACCACCAGAAAACCAGAAGTGGCACTGTGGCTCAAGTGGTAGAACACTAGCCTTGAGCTGAAGAGCTGAGGGATAGCGCCCAGGCCCAGAGTTCAAGTCCATGACTGACAAAAAAACCAAAAAAACAGATTGTAGAGGCTTTGAACCAGCCAAAGGAGAAAAAGTGTGGAGATGTGTTAAGGTGACCTACCTAGAGCTTCTGGATTTCTCAAAAGTTCATGGAAAGTGGGAGGCTAACAGGGACAAAGAACTCTAAAAAAAGACTACCAACAATGACCCTCTCTTCAATATTACTCATTCAGAGAAAGCTCTCTGTGGAGCTAGAAATGGCTGGCTCATATCTTATAGTAAGTCATCACGAGATATGAAGATTACCAATACATTTGATAATCAACCCTGTAATATAGTTGTATAGAAATAGTGAAAAGCAGGCCACTCACCTAATAGTCTAAACAGAAGTTGCTTGGTGGCAACCTGGTAGTTGAAAATGTTGACTCCTTGGTTATTATTTACCCCAAGGCGAGCCCCAGATCGGACAATAGCACGGCACAAATTGGCATTCCCTTTCATGTATGCCAAGAGCAGCACTAGAAAACAAAACCACAGGTAGGGTCTCCTGGCTGGCATTGCAAAGGGTGACAGAGGGCAGAATTGGCAAAACATTTGTTAGGAAAAGTTTCTACAAAATACACAGAAACCTGAGACTAAGAGCTAAAGCATCTTCCAAAAGAAAGTACAGCCCCAGGCCAGGAGACCCCCAAGGCAGATACATTCCCAGAAACCCACTCTTTCCCTGCTTGAGCTTCTGCTAAAGAGATCTGAGATAGATCTGACATTGATATTGTTATCTAATTGTTTCCTCTGGTAGAAAACATTGCTTTTTACCACAAAGGACAAAGCTTGCTTTATACAGGATAACAAATATAAGACCTCTGATTTTAGTACAGAAGAAGAAAAATTCAGTGTTGGGAAAATGTTCCAGAAAATTCTATACAATGGAGCCTCTTTCCTGAAAGTGCAGGCCTACTGGGAACCTGGTTCTTAGTAAGCTATCAGGTTTTTTGTTGTTGTTGTTGTTGGTCATGGGGCCTGAACTCTGGGCCTGGGTTCTGTCCCTCAGCTCAGCTCAAAGCTCAAGGCTACCACTCTACTGCTTGAGCCACAGCACAACTTCCAGCTTTTTCTGCTTATGTGGTGCTGAGGAATCAAACCCAGAGCCTCATGCATGCGAGGCAAGCACTCTACAGCTGAGCAACCTTCCCAGCCAGGTTTGTCTTTTTTACAGATAATTACAGAGAGCAGTAGCTCCCCTTGGTTTATTCTTACCAGAAATTCTACTTAAGTTGTTAACTGTCAATGAGTCAACAATAAGGCTCAAATAATTCAAAATAGTAGTAAGAGCTATCATTCCAGTTATGAAACATGCACAAAGATATAGGTTAGAAAATTCACCCAATGAATCTCCTAAAACATGACAGTAAAGCAAGTGAGATCTAGGCTCTGTAAATAAGAAGCTCACACTGCAGGCCTATCAACCTGTTCTCAGGGCAGTTATGCCTCCTGAATCAATGCTGGTTTACCAGCGTACATCTTATTCCTTGGGCTCAGGCACATCACTGTTGGCTCAAAACCATGCTCATTGAGCTGGGAGGTAGCTCAGGGATACAATACTTGCCTAACAAATTTGGAAGGGCCTGGGCTTGATCCCTACCACTGTAAACAAACAAACAAAGAAACAAAAAAACCCAAAACAAAAAACTAGTGGCTCATACCTTTAATTCTAACTATTCAGGAAGCTGAGAGCTGAGGATCATGGTGCAAAGCCAGCTGGGGCAGGAAAGTCTGTAAGGCTCTTATCTCCAGTTAACTACCAGAAAATCTGAAAGTGGAGCTGTGACTCAAAACGGTAGAGCAATGGCCTGGAGCAAAAAAAGAGCTCAGGGAGAGCTGAGTTCAAGCCTCATGACCGATAAAACAAAAAACATGTTCACATGTCAAGGCCAAGTATTCCTCCTAAGGCCAAGAAACAGTAGCAAAAGTACTGTTTCCCCCTATGGTTCAGAGTACTGTGGTGACAACATTTCTGTGTGGCCTGTCTGGCATGGGGATAGAAGAATGAAGGAGCATGCAGTAAAAATAAAAAGCACTCAGAGACCTAGCAAGGATGAAAGAGACCATGTGTGTGTGTGCGCGCGCGCGTGCGTGTGTGTGTGTTTTGATTGGTCACAGGGCTTGGGGTGTGTGTGTGTGTGTGTGTGTGTGTGTGTGCGTGTGTGTGTGTGTGTGTGCGTGTGTGTGTGTGTGTGTGTGTGTGTGTGTGTGTGTTGAAAGAGATCTTGTGTGTGTGTGTGTTTTGATTGGTCACAGGGCTTGACCTCAGGGCTTGGGTGCTGTCCCAGAGATCTTTTGCTCAAGACTATTGCTCTACCACTTTGAGCCACAGCACCACTTCCAGTTTTCTGGTGGTTAATTGGAGATCAGAGTCTCCCAGACTTTCCTGCCCAGGCTGGCTATGAAACCCAATCCTCAGATATCAGCCTCCTGAGCAGCTAGGATTACAGGCATAATCTGCTAGAGCAGACTATGAAAGAGATCTATTTATTAATCCCTCAGTAAGGATGTACCTGTATCAATACATACATACTAGTAGTATATTTCCTCTGAAACCAGGGAAGTGTTTATATCTTATCTCTCTGCTAAAATTGAGAAGGAACTTGGGAAAGGCAAAATGGATGGTATAAACAGATGGGCAGGCCTGTCTGGCCTTGGGTATGGCTTGGATTTGATGTCAGATACTCCAAATTCCATAACATGGATCTGGAATTGATGCTAAGAGTCTGGGGGAATATACAAAGCTGACTGCCCTCAGGTAATGACATGAATGCCAAGTCTACTTCTTTTTTTTTTTTTTTGGGGGGGGGGGTCCAGTCGTGGGGCCTGAACTCTGGGCCTGGGTGCTGTCCCTCAGCTCTTCAGCTCAAGGCTAGTGCTCTACCACTTGAGCCACAGCGCCACTTCTGGCTTTTTTCTTTTTGCTTATGTGGTGCTGAGGAATCGAACCCAGGGCCTCAGGCATGCAAGGCAAGCGCTCTACCACTGAGCCACCTTCCCAGCCCCCCAAGTCTACTTCTTTAGGAAGCAAGGTGCACAAATGAGACAGGACTTACAGACACCTTATTACCTACCTGTGTTTCCTTCTGCATCTGGCTTATCCAGAGGATACTCAGGCATGCACTCTAAGAAGAGATCAAAGATGGCTGCTGCATTCTCTTTGCCATACTGCCCCAAAATGTGCAGTGGTGACTGGCCTCTGATAAAACAAATTGGAAAAGTTAGTATGTATCTACATGTCCATAGTACACAAAAGATACTGAATTTTCTGAACTTTGTGATACTGGATAAATCTAAAGGACATATGACAGATCAAAAAGATTTTCTAGCTGGGCACCAGTGGCTCATGCCTATAATCTTAGCTACTCAGGAGGCTAAGTTCTAAGGATCGCGATTTGAAGCCAGCCTAGGCAGGAAGTCCATAAGAAGATTCTTCTTTCCTCTCTCTCTCTCTCTCTTTCTTTTTTCCGTCAGTCATGGGGCTTGAACACTGGGCCTGGGTACTGTCCTTCAGCTCTTCAGCTCAAGGTGAGCACTCTACCACTTGAGTCACAGAACCACTTACGGTTTTCTGGTGGTTAAGAGTCTCATGTACTTTCCTGCCTGGGCTGGCTTTGAACTGTGATCCTCAGATCTCAGTCTCCTGAGTAGCTAGGATTACAGGTGAGCCACTGGCTCCTGACTCTATTAGACTCTTATTTAAAAAAAAAAAAAAAAAAAAAAACTACCAAAAAAGCACAAGTGGAGCTGTGGCTCAAGTGGTAGAGGCCTAGCCTTGAGCAAAAGAAGCTGAAGGACAGCACCCAGGCCCTAAGTTCAAAACCCTAGTAACAGCGCGTGCGCACGCACGCACACACACACACACACACACACACACACACACACACACACACACACACACACACACACACACACACACACACACACACACACACACACACACACACACACACACACTTTTCTAAAAAGTTTTTTTTTGAAGCCAGAAGTAGAGATGTGGCTCAAGTGGTACAGCACCAGCCTTGAATGGAAAAAGCTAAGCAAGAATAAGGTCTTGAGTTCAAGTCTCAGTATCAGCACATGTACACACACACACACACACATATGCACACACAGTGTGTTTTTTTGTTTTTAAATATAAAACCAAACTTGACTAAGCTGGTCAAGTTCCCCATGGTCAGACTTAAAGTTTGGAGCTGGGGCTAAGGGGATGCACCTCCAGCTTCCAGGAGCAGGCTGGTCTCTGCTTGAGATCAAACATACTCACCTCAGATTAAAGGCTTCAGCATCCACTGTGCACTCTGTCAGAAGAACCCGGATGTTGTTGAGTCGACCATGCATGACAGCAAGATGAAGAGCTGGAGAGTAAATCCTCTTACTGCGCAAGCCCAGAGCACACGCAGAAAATTCTCAGCTCTTCCCCACTCTCCCAAACCCCACTAAATTCAATGAAGTCAGAGCAGGGAACAGCCATGCACAGGCCCATCCTTTCCTTCATCTTCTCCACCCCCAGGATAAGGCACACTGCAATTTCATGGGCCTTTGCTTTCTGTTTCAGCACTCTCACAGGTGAGAGGCTTCACAAGAAGTCCCTTTAGGCTGCCAAGTTACCAATCCCACTGGCCAGCGGAAGGATGGATAGCCTGCGTGGTGTGCTTCCTTTCATAGCTCTGCTCCTGTAGAAGCCAACCCACTGGTGCTATGTACTTCCACTGCTATGAGGGAAGCACTGCTCACAGCACTCAGCATGTGCACAGGCCAATCACTGGGAATTACCATTATTTCCATTCTCATCCACAGCAGCAAAGTCTACCCCATTCTCTAGGAGGACTGAGCAAACGGTAGGCAGGTCCTGCTGGGCAGCAAGATGAAGGGCAGTCTGGCGGTGCTTCGTTAATTCATTCACCTTGGCTCCTGCAAGAAGCTGATGAAGTTGATTACTCAAGCAGCCTCTCCCATAGTCAAGATCTTACTTATAGGTGTCAGGCCTCTGACATGGCTGAAAATTCTCCCTAGAGGCTTATCTATCCTGATGCCAAAGCTGGGGACTTGAAGGCCTCACAAATAGTCCTCAAGCACAAATTACCTACCAGCATGTAAACAGCTATTCCTTGAGATGCGAGAATTCTATTTATAAAGCTTTAGTATATAGCCGGGTGCCGATGGCTCAAGCCTGTAATCCTAGCTACTCAGGAGGCTGAGATCTGAGGATTGCAGTTCAAAGCCAGCCCAGGCAGGAAAAGTCGGTGAAACTCTACTCTCCAATAAACCACCAGAAAACTGGAAGTAGTGCTATAGCTCAAGTGGCAGAGTGCTAGCCTTGAGCTGAAGAGCTGACGGACAGCGCTCAGGCCCAGTGTTCAAGCCCCATGACCGACAAAAACAGAACAAAACAAAGCTTTAGTATACATAAACTGTATAGCACTGTACCATATAAAGATGTCCAATACTTGTAATAAGACCTCATAAAAAAGGATATAAGTATAAAAGATAATAACATACACGGATAGTAAAATAAAGTAGCCAATAAGATGATAAATAAGTATGAAAAGATGTTGACTATATAGTAAGTTAACAGAAAAAGAGAGCTTTCCAGATGCTAATGGCTAACCCCTGTAACCCTAGCTACTAGGAGACTGAGATCTGAGGATCATGGTTTGAAGCCAGTTGGGACAGGAAAGTCGTGAGATTCTTTATCTCCAACTAAACACAAAAAGCCAGAAGTGAAGCTGTGGCTCAAGTGGTAGAGTGCTAGTCTTGAACAAATGAGCTCAGGGACAGCGCCCAGACACTGAGTTCAAGCCTCAGGACCTGCACCAAAAAAAAAAAAAAAAAAAAGGTAGCTTATTTCCCCACTGTGTAACCTGTGGAGCAATGGGACATTTATTCTCTGACATACCTATTTTCCTGAGTATATTTGCCTAGCTCCCCAGATTCTTGCTGCCTTTCACAACCCCTGACAAAACACCTGTGAGTAGAAATTCTGCACATATCCTACATTGTCCTTTGACAATGTTACATGCAACGGTGATTCTGTGTCACTTACCAAATTGCGGACAATGATCTCCGAGCCTGCTTGTACAGCAAGGTGCAAAGGGGTCAACTTGGAAGCATCCTGAACTCTAGAGTTCACATTGGCCTGGACACTGATCAGGAAGAGGACGCTTTCAATATCAGAGTTCTGAACTGCCACATGAAGAAAATTCCGACCTTTGTTATCCACCTAAGGAAACAGCAGCAACCAAAGTATGAACAAGCTCCCCACTGCATTTTATTGGTACTGGAGTTTGGACTGAGGGCTGTAGGCTTGCAAGGGGGAGGTACTCTCCCACATAGCTATATCCTAACACTAGGCTTCCTTTTAGAGTGCCTCTGAACACTTGCAAACTCACTACTACATCACTAGAAAGAAAATGACATATAGTCCTTCCACTCCAAAAAAGATCCTTTCCAACTCAAGTCTAATACCAAACGCCCCGCTCTCTAAAAGAACCAGGCCCACAGACACATGCAGTCAGGAGAAGGAGCCACTGCACTGGCCCAAGCTTCCCTGCCACCTTCCTGCAGCAGTAACTGGAAGGGGAAAATCAAGGAATAGACAAGCTAAAGGACAGGGAAAGGATAAAATACTAGGCTGCTCACAGGAAGGTGAAGGTGGAGTTTAGCCTTGAGTCACTGTGTGCCTAAACCAAGCATCCAGACTTAACCCCGAGCAGCCAAACAAAAGCTTCTGAAATTCTGAGGATGTTTTTTTTTTGTTTTTGGTCAGTCATGGGGTTTGAACTCTGGGTCTGGGCACTATCCCTGAGCTCTTTAGCTCAAAGCTAGCACTCTACCACTTGAGCCACAGCTGCACTTCCAGTTACCTGGTGGGTAATTGTTGTTAAGAGTCTCATGGACTTTCCTGCCCAGGCTGGCTTTGAACCGTGATCCTCAGATCTCAGCCTCCTGAGTAACTAGGGTTACAGGTGTGAGCCACCAGCACCCGGCAGGATGTTTCTTCTTTTACTGAGCTACAGAATATAAAGTAGGGAAGTAGCCAGCAGTATGTCACAGATTTTTCCTCAGTGATATAGACCAGGTAGAAGCTCACCCAAATAAAACCACACCATATACTGTAGTTAACAGGAGCTGTCAACATGAGTGCGTGAGTGGACGTGAGGATACCACATGCTCCATATTCTCTGCCCCTCTTGTGCCCCACGCACATGCACACACAGACACAGCATGGGCTGTGTAGCAGGCAAGGCAACTGCACAGGACTTGGAGTGGCAATAGCAGTTTCACATAAATGCTGAGGAAATGTGAAATGACAATCTTCATTCATCTAAGTGCAGAGAGGTAAATGCCCACACAATCCAGTCACACTTAGGAAAAATGAACAAAGGTACAGAAGCTCAAAATATAAAGCAATAATCTTCATGCATGCTAGGACTTCATTTCATTCAAGCCCACATTCACCTTCATTAAAGGGCTCCTTATAAATCCTGGCATATTCTATATGCTGGCTAGAATCAGGTTCCTGTAGGACCAAACTGACAAACCCATCGCAGCTCCTGCCTTGGGTCAGTCTTGACTGTGTTTCTCGCCTACTCTGGTGTAGAGCAACAAGTCACCATCTGGATTTAGTAGCTGATAAAAAGCCACAAAGAACAAAAGTAACAGCCTGCTAAGTTGAATAACAATCTAATACCTCTTAAGACACTCAGAAAGTTGTCTAACATCACAACCGAGTATCTTGAAGTTCAACTGAAATCTTAAGACAGACAACTACCAAAAGTAAGTATGAGCTTAGCTGTGCATAGCACAAATCTTATCACCAGCCCAGAGAGCAGTCACCTCCACCTAAGTGCACATCACTAGGTGGCTGACACACAAAGTGAAGTAGCCACATCTCAACCAGCACTACCGGATATCTGTATGGCCATACTTTCAGAAAAGGAGGTATCATTTCAGAAAAATGTCTTTGTGTAGAAGAGACCACTTGGTTGGCAGCATCTGTTTGGTTTCTGTGTGTCACTCACCTGCTCAGCAGCCCCAGACTCTCGCTTTAGGATGGCCTCAGCTGCCTTGTTATTCTTGTAAGTCATGGCGCAGGCAAAGGGGGTGAGCCCTTGTCTGTCTCGTTCATTCAGATGGATATTAGGGTGAGAAATCAACAGCTGAATGATGACACTGTGCTGGTTGCTGATGGCCACATGGACAGGTGTTCTTCCTTCTGCATCCTGTAGGAACAAGGAAGATCTCAATGTCCAGTTCAAAGATAAAACTCAGGAAAAGTAACCGGAGCCAAATTTCATTTATACAATAAATACCATAGCTCTCAACTGTTTTTTTTTTGTCAGTTGTGGGGCCTGAACTCTGGGTCTGAGCGCTGTCCCTCAGCTCTTCAGCTCAAAGCTAGCGCTCTACTACTTTAGCCACAGCGCCACTTCCGGCTTTTTCTGCTTATGTGGTGCTGAAGAATCGAACCCAGGGCTTCATGCATGCAAGGCAAGCACTCTTACCACTGAGCCACCTTCCCAGCCCATAGCTCTCAACTGTTAAAGAAGCCAGACACAAAAGAACTAGAAGCTACCCCCCATTACATCATGCTCCAATAACAGGGGATCTAGCAGAAACGTTTTGGAAGATGTGCAGCTTGTACCATTGCCAATCCATCTATCAATTCAAACCTTCCCAGGTCCAAATATTGAAAAGCATCAAGGAATATAAGAACCAGGAGAGCTCATTTGAGTTACCTAAACACTAAACCAACTCTCAGTGGAAATCTATAACAAAGGGGGAATAGGAGATAAGGAAATATGGATAAGATTAATAAAACAAAGATGTTGTAGGAAGATAAGACATTAGGAAGTCTGAAGCTGGAATCAATTCAATTGCTAGGTAAGCTATATAACTCAGAAAAAGTCCAGTGTATGCTAAAGCAGAGGCCCAAGAAAGGCCATCTGCAGGGTCCCTTGCCACAAGAGATTTCCCTTATTGTGGGGTTACCATTAATGCTTCTGGCAAAGAGAAACTGCCCACCTGTGCATTAACATTAGCACCAAACTCCAGAAGACACTGCACAGTCTCTTCCAGTCCCCATGAGGCTGCCAAATGCAGGGGTGTCTGCCCATCCCTGGCCTCTTCTTCTCCTTCTCCATTAGCACCTGGTTGCCGGGGACTATTCACATCACAGCCACTGAAAGGAAACAGAAAGAAGGCCATGCTTCTACCTTGCCTACAGTCATGCAGATGGACCAACAGCAGCACCTTCATCCAATCCACCAAAAACTTCTTCTGCCATAACCTATCCTTGGTCCTTGACATCAAATACTGAGATCTGAGTCCCACTGCCAGAGATTCTTTCCCAGTTGGTCTTGGGAATAACCTGGGCATCTGAACTGTTGCAAAATCCCCAAAGGGTAGGCACATATTTAAAAGTTAAGAAGCACTGCATTAATAACCTTTCCTAAATAAGCTTCCTCTACACCATGTCTCACATGTTGAGAGGGCAAAGAAACCTCTTATAGCTCCAGCATCTTGGTAGGATCCAACAGAGGCCATCTGATCTCTATTTCAGCCTCCTGACTTCCCAGTAGGAACTGGTCTTGACTGACTACAGAAACCCATGCAGCTCCCAAACCAGAAGCCAGTCTTTGATTCAGCCCCTCCCCTCACAAATGAGCCTGCCCTTGGCTGACTTGACAGAACAGTGGCCTCCTGACTATCTTAATGATTAAAATCAAGCCAGCCAAAGGCAAATCAGGACTGGAGATAGATTCACATAGACAGTGAGTATGCAACAGGCTAAGAAAGATTTTAAGAGATACTTGGGCTTCTCGGACCTGCGAATAAGAAAGCAGGCGCTGGACTCGTTGTTTTCATCAATGGCTCTGTGCAAGAGTGTCTGAAGGCACCCGCTAGGACCTGGACCCCAGAATGTGGCATCACAACCATGTCTGACCTGCAGAAAAACACAGGTTGCTGTCAAGCAAAAGTGAAAATTTTCATTACCAACTCTGAGCTCTATGTAATTAACTGAAAATAACTTTAATCCATGTACTTCATTAGTTTTACAAACACTAATTAAAATCTGCTGAGTGTAAATTTTTACACTATTCCTGTGGGATGCATTCAAAATATAAATATGTTTAATTAGGGCCCTAGACTTGTGTTCTAGAAGGGAAAGAGAACAGTTTGTACTTATAAGCCCCCAGCAACACATACCTGTAATTAACAGGTAATCTCAGTAACAGCTGATAAAATCCCAGTTATAAAATGCCTCAATGTCACATTGCAGGCCATTCAAAACAGCTAAATGAGAAAATCCAGGTCTATCTCATCTAGATGTATGTCTTGCAACAAGGGAGACAAAGCAGATATTTGGGGATTCATCACTGTAGTGATGATGAGGCAGCCCAGGATAAATCTCCTGAGGGAATGCACCAATGCTGGCTCCTCTGTGGTCTTCTTAGTAAAGAGCCCACATAAAAGTGTTTGGCCAGGATCACACTGAATTGTCTGTTTTTTTAAAATGATTTTCAACTACTCATCTTTGACCCAGTTTATGACTTGGCAGATCTCTTGTTCCTGTGATTGGTACACAGCCATCAAATCTATTTCCGACACAAAATATCCTCATCTGTAAGCAAAGGCAAGGTTGTCCTTGTCTCACCAGAGTGGATGCAATGTCCTCCAGGTTACTGGTCAAGGCAAGCCACAGTGGGGGGTTTCCTTTCTCATCTGGCACCGACATGTCAGCTCCTCGGGTGCATATGGCATCGACTACAAGTGGAAGCTGATTTCTGATAGCCAGCTGAAGGGCCATCTCCCCATCCTGAGTCCTGCACACCAAAACCAAAACAATGTCTGCAAAGGATACAGGGCACCCTTCTGGGAGTTTCAGAGCCCAGACTTCACTGCATGCCATAAACACATTTCATTCAGTCACTAGAATTTTATCCTAGAAATGAAAACTGCCAGTTATGCTTGTGTCCTCTGCCTTTTTGAAAAATGCAGCACTACCATCTTACTGTATCCCAAAGATAAAGATAAGTGACCCCCAAACTTAAAATCCTACAGGAATACAGTTCTTTGCATAGCATCATTATTAAATGCCAACAATAAAATGTCACCCCTACTACCTACCTGACAAAATAGTTCTTTCCTTTGGACACTCAGGATCATTTAATATTGGAGGTTCAGAAAAGTTCATGTGAGGGCTGGGAATGTGGCTTAGTGGTAGAGTGCTAGCCTTGAGCAAAAGAAGCTCAGGGACAGTGCCCAGGCCCTGAGTTCAAGCCCCAAGACTGTCAAAAAAAAAAGAAAAGAAAAGAAAAGAAAAGAAAACAAGAAAAGAGAAGAAAAGAAAACACAACCATAATAAAACTGGAACTGATTTTTCCTCTCAAGTCTTATTTGTAGTTTTGTTGGGATGGTCTTTATTTTAATTGAAATTCCTATTCCAAAACTGATTTTGGACTTTTTGTTGTTGTTGCTGTTGTTGGTTGTGGGGCTTGAACTCTGGGCCTGGGAGCTGTCCCTCAGCTCTTCAGCTCAAAGCAAGCGCTCTACCGCCTGAGCCACAGTACCACTTCCAGTTTTCTGGTGGTTCATTGGAGATGAATCTAATGGACTTTCCTTGCCTGGTCTGGCTTTGAACAGCGATCCTCAGATCTCAGCCTCCTAAGTAGCTAGGATTACAGCTTGTTTTTTATAATGAGATTTTGTGCAATATTGTGCAATAGTTCTGAAAGATTCCAATAAGAGCAATGGTCAGTTTTCCTTCACCACATACTCTACTGATATTTATATGTAAACTGACATTTACACTGTCCCTATTTGTGGGAATCAAACCCAGCCTTATGCCTGCTAGGCAAGTGCTGAATCATACCTTCCTCTTCAATTTTTTTTTTTTTGCCAGTCCTGGGGCTTGAACTCAGGGCCTGAGCACTGTCCCTGAGCTTCTTTTATTTATTTATTTATTTATTTAGTAAGTTTTTATTGTGAAAATACTGTACAGAGGGGTTACAATCACATGAGCAAGGTAATGAGTACATTTCTTATCAAGCATTGTTGCCTCCTCCTTTATTTATTTATTTTTTGCTCAAGGCTAGCACTCACCACTTGAGCCATAGTGCCATTTCCAGCCTTTTCTGTTTATGTGGTACTGAGGAATCAAACCTAGGGCTTCATGCATGCTAGGCAAGCACTCTACCACTAAGGTACAGCGCTACTTCCAGTTTTCTGGTGATTAACTGGAGATAAGTTTCATGGAATTTCTTGCCTGGGCTGGCTTTATACTGCAATCCTCAGATCTCAGACTCCTGAATAGTTAGGCATGAGACACTTGTGCCTGGTTCATTTGTACTTATTTGTTGTTGTTGTTTCTCGTGGGGCTTGAATTCTGGGCCTGGGCACTGTCCCTCAGCTCTTCAGCTCAAGTTAAGCACTCTACCACTTGAACCACAGTGCTACTTCCAGTTTTCTGGTGGTTTATTGGAGATAAGAGTCTCAGGGACTTTCCTGCCCAGGTTGGCTTTGAACCTCGATCCTCAGATTTCTGCTTCCAAAATAGCTAGGATTACAGATGTGAGCCACCAGTGCCGAGCTCATTTGTACTTTTTAAGAGTCATGTTTTCCCTTCCTCTATTTAATGAGAAAATATTTTCTAGAAGCAAAGCTCTATTTCTGAGCCATCTGAGGTGTGATATGGTGTTACAATGGAAGGTGCCACTCCATCCCACCTGACATTTATATCTGCTTGATGCTCCAGAAGAAAGAGTGCACTCTTGCTATCCTGACGTTGTATGGCCATGTGCAGCAAAGTCTGCCCATCCGACATGGTGTCATTGATAGAAGCCCCAGAGCCAAGCAGCTGAGCTGCTATTGTGTGCATACCTGAGAAATACACAAGCCCTCATTAATGCATACTCAGCTTTCCCCCACTTCTTGGATATCATATGACAACAAATATACCCCTCTCAACTTCTCACAGTCAACAGTTTTCCAGTGGATATTATAGCCTTAACCCAAGCAGAAATGTTATCTCTCCCACTCCCCTATGTACCCTGGGTATGTGTGCTGTCATCTACCTCTGGGACAGCTTACCAGTCCATAATGCCAGGCCCAGCACGGTCTGGTCTCGAGAATCCTTGAGGCTGAAGTCCGGAATAATTTGCAAGTTGTTGGTAGCATGAAGAGCATTGGCTAGATTTTTTTTTTAAGAGGAAAAGAAATTTGATTTGACCATCTTATGGATCACATTTAAAGAATTCAAGAGGATAAGAACTCATTTGAACTAGCGTTTGAATTAACTGGTTATATGATAATTACTATTTCAATACAACAGAAGTCCAGAGTCAAAGTCCAGAAATATAATTATTATAATTATTTGGTACCAGTCCTGGAGCTAGAACTCAAGCCCTAGGCGCTATCCCTAAGGTCTTATTCAAGGCTAGTTGCACTAATACTTGATCCACAGCTCTACTTCTGGCTTTTCAGTGGTTAACTGGAGATAAGAGTGTCGAGGACTATGCTGCCTGGGCTGGCTTTGAACCACAATCCTTAGATCTCAGCTTCCTAAGTAACTAGTATTATAGGTATGAACCAATAATGTCTGGTAAAATTATTTCTTAAAACCAAAAAATGGATTCTTCATATAAGAAAAAGACGCTACCTTGGGCTGGGAAGGTGGCTCAGTGGTAGAGTGCTTGCCTTGCATACACGAGGCCCTGGGTTCGATTCCTCAGCACCACATAAGCAAAAAGAAAAAAGCCGGAAGTGGTAGAGCGCTAGTCTTGAGCTGAAGAGCTGAGGGACAGTGCCCAGGTCCACGACTGGACCCAAAAAAAAAAAAGACGCTACCACAGAAACACACATTCATTTCATGCTTATTAAAATAATGCCCTGACAATGTTTCCTAATACCTAATTCCTTCTTTTTTTTTTTTTTGGTCATGGGCTGGAAATCTGGGCCCGGACGCTGTCCCTGAGCTCTTCAGCTCAAGGTGAGCACTCTACCACTTGAGCCACAGCACCACTTCCAGTTTTCTGGTGGTTAATTGGAGATAAGACTCTCACAGACTTTCCTGCCTGGGCTGGCTTTGAACCATGATCCTCAGATCTCAGCCTCCAGAGTAGCTAGGATTACAGGTGTGAGACACCGGCATCCAGCACCTGAAGGGGCATTCTACTACACAGCTCACTTTCCTTCAGGAGTATAATGTTAAAACATGTAAGACTTGGGAGGATTAGGACAAGTGAAACAAATTTTGGAGCAGGTGAGAGACAAGCAGCAGAGGATTTCTGTGTGGTGCCAGCTTCTCCATGGCAGGGCTTCCCTTTGCCTCTCCTGCTGGCTCCCCTCTCACACGCCATCTCCAGGGCTTCAGAAACAGACTAACCATCGTGGAGGACCTGTGTGACAGAGTTCTTAGTGCCCATGCCAAGGTAATGCTCTGCTTGACCTATACTAAAATGGTCTGGAAAAATGACCCAAACAAAAGATAGAGCAGAGCCGGGCGCTGGTGGCTCACGCCTGTAATCCTAGCTAGCTACTTAGGAGGCTGAGATCTGAGGATCGAGGTTCAAAGCCAGCCCGGGCAGTAGAGACCGTGAGACTCCTATCTCCAATAAACCACCAGAAAACCGAAGTGGCACTGTAGCTCAAGTGGTAAAGTGCTCGCCTTGAGCTGAAGAGCTGAGGGACAGCATCCAGGCCCAGAGTTCAAGCCCCACGGCTGACCAAAAAATAAAAAAGATAGAGCAGAGCACAAATCCTCACAGCTTATCCAGTGAAAACATAGTAATTATGATTCTGATTATGTAGTTTGACCCAGATGGGTATTTTTGAAAAAGAGACTGGTTATTTAAAACTAACCAACAAGCCGGGCACCGGTGGCTCACGCCTGTAATCCTAGCTACTCAGGAGGCTGAGATCTGAGGATCATGGTTCAAAGCCAGCCCGGGCAGAAAAGTCTGTGAGACTCATATCTCCAATAAGCCACTAGAAAACCGGAAGTGGCACTGTAACGCAAGTGGCAGAGCACTCGCCTTGAGCTGAAAAGTGCAGGGATAGCACCCAAGCCCAGAGTTCAAGCCCCACCACCAACAAAAAACAAAACAAAACAAAAACAAAACAACTAAACAATAGAAGTAACATCTACTTCATAATTAACTACCCAAAGCAACTGTCCAAAACTCAAATTGATGGGATGGCCAGAATTCCCAACTACCTACCTTTCTGTTCCAGAATGACAGACACCACATCAGGATGGTTACAGGCAATTGCCATGTGCAGTGGTGTCTGCAGGTGGATGTTGTCTGTGCAGCCAGTCAGGGTCATAGCCTCTTTTGGCAAAGGCAGAGCCTCCTCTGTCTGTAAATTTGGGTTGGCACCTTGTTGCAGGAGCTCTGCTGTGAGGTTGGCCAGCCCATGCCGACATGCAGTGTGCAAGGGGGTTTCTCCCTGAATGGAAACAAATGGCCCAGATCTAAGCAAACAGCTGAAACCCAAGTTCCTACTACTTTTCCTGTCACCAGCTGATCTCTGACTTTTTCCATTTTCCTCTCTGCCACCACCATTTTCTTCAGTGTTTTCTCAAGTACTTTCTAAGTGCCCTGGCTTCTTCTTCTCCTATGATCTCCTTTGCACCCTTCACTCCTATAATTACTTTTCTAATTATGAAAAGAATGTATTCTTCTCATAAAACCACAATGACATGTATCAAGTGTAGGAAGAACAATGAAACACTGTAGAAAATGGCGGGGCCTCTAAGTCGTGGCCCCAAAGGTAAGCAGTTTCAATACAACTCAGGCTGGGAAGGTGGCTCAGTGGTAGAGTGCTTGCCTTGCATGCATGAGGCCCTGGGTTCGATTCCTCAGCACCATATAAGCAGAAAAAGCCGGAAGTGGCACTGTGGCTCAAGTGGTAGAGCACTAGCCTTGAGCTGAAGAGCTGAGCAACAGCTCCTAGGCCCAGAATTCAGGCCTCACGACCGACAAAAAAAACAAAAACAAAAACAAAAAAACCATAAAATAAAATAAAAAAATACTACTTCTCTTTCATGGTCTGTCAGTACCTGTTTCTTTACCCTGCTTAAACCAACCTTACCTTGAACTTCTATCAAAACCTCCTCTCACTTTCAAAACTTAAAGGCAATGTCCCTGAGCTCTTCAGCTCAAGGCTACAGCTCTACCACTTGAGCCACAGTGCTTCTTCCAGCCTTTTCTGTTTATGTGGTGCTGAAGAATCAAACTCAGGGCCTCATGCATGCAAGGCAAGCACTCTACCGCTGAGCAATCTTCCCAGCCCCAAAACTTGAAGACTTTATAGTGGTACTGGGGTTTGAACTCAGGGGCTTGCTGCTTGCTAGGCTAGTAATCTACCATGTAAGCCACACCTTAGGCCTGCTTTGTGGAGTCTAGCAAACTTTTCTGTCACAGCTGGCCTAATACAATACCTCAATCCTCCAGATTTCAATCTCTTGAGTAGCTAGTAGGTTTAAAAGTATGAACCACCAATACCCAGCTTAAAATCAAAGACATTTTAAATTGATATTACAGGTATCTGGTTCAATATTCAAAAAGTTTAAGAATATATAATGAGTGGCTGGGAAATTGGCTCAGTGGTAGAGTGCCTGAATCACATGCATGAGGCCTTGGGCTCGATTCCTCAGCACCACATAAGCAGAAAAAAGCTGGACTGTGGCTCAAGTGGTAGGGAGCTAGCCTTGAACTGAAGAGCTGAGGGACAACATCCAGGCCCAGAATTCAGCCCCCACAACTGACAAAAAAAAAAAAAAAATAAGACAGAAAGAAAGAAAGAAAAGGAGTCTTAGCTGGGCGCTGGTGGCTCACGCCTGTAATCCTAGCTACTCAGGAGGCTGAGATCTGAGGATCGAGGTTCAAAGCCAGCCTGGGCAGGAGAGACCATGAGACTCTTATCTCCAATAAACCACCAGAAAACTGGAAGTGGCACTGTAGCTCAAGTGGTAGAGCCTTGCGCTGAAGAGCTGAGGGACAGTGCCCAAGCCCAGAGTTCAAGCCCCATGACTGACCAAAAAAAAAAAAGAAAGAAAGAAAAGAAAAAAAGAAAAGGAGTCTTAGCCAGGTGCCAGTGGATCATACCTGCAATCCTAGATACTCAGAAGGCTGAGATCTGAAGATCATGGTTCAAAGTCAGCCCAGGAAGGAAAGTCTGTGAGTCTCCAATCAACTACTCAAAAAAGCCAGAAGTGGTACTGTGGCTCAAGTGGTAGAGTGCTATCCTGGAGCACAGAGAGTCTCAAGGACAGAGTCTAGGCCCTGAGATCAAGCCCCAGGACTGGCAAAAAAAAAAAAAAAAAAGTAGTCTTATCTTGGCAACCAATTATCCTCCCCAACAAATATTACAAGTTTTATGTTTTTCTTCAGTGGTAAACATTTGCCAAACACATAGACACAGACCTTGTACAAGTATGTGTGTATATATGCTTATAATGTATATATATAAACACATAGGTTGGATTTTTTTTAGCCCAAACTTAAATTGCTGTGTACATTGTCTTATACAAGTTATACAGCACTATCATGGAGAATGTCAAGAACTCTACCAGGTTTGTTGTGAAAAATAGCAAGATTATACCCTCATTTTTGAAAAAACCAAACCAAACCAAACAAACAAAAAAAACTCTCCTAGCTAAGTTTTCCTAACTTTCATATTTTTCATTAGGTGTGCTTATCTAAAACTACAGCTTTTAACCAGCATCTGTAAACCCAGGCCCCAGGGCTGATTTTACATCCAGTTTCCCCACTGCCTGTTAAGACATCCCTGGCTTGACTTTTATAAAGAATTCAGCAGGCACAATGAAATTTACTCTCCTGACACCAGTTCTAACTCCTGATCAGCTCTCTTTCACTTTTCATGGCACTCCATAATCACTTTAATACATCCCATGCCCTTGCTTCTGCAAGCCTTAAGTAGACAGTTCCTCAATGCTTCTGAAACCTGTTGCTTCAGATCTAAGTTCAGTGTAAGAGGTCAGTCAAGACAGCCACAGCTTCTCCAGACAATTCCCACCTGGCTTCAATGGCCCAGGCACAATACCATGCCTCCCTCTCCACAGGAGGCTCTTTCAGTTCCAAACTGATACTGTTCCCCTGTCCAAACATTATAAGGACCATTGCCTTAGACAGAATAAAACCCAAACATCTTAAATCAGCATTTTGGGCCTCCCTCCAAAGTAGCACTTGCTGTTTTTTTTCTTTTCTTTTCTTTTCTTTTTTTGCCAGTCCTAGAGCTTGAACTCAGGGCCTGGGCACTGTCCCTGAGCTTCTTTTTCTCAAGGCTAGCACTCTATCACTTGAGCCGCAGTGCCACTTCTGGCACTTATGTGGTACTGAGGAATCGAACCCAGGCTCCATACATGCTAGGCAAGCACTCTACCACTAAGCTACATTCCCAGCTTTGTTCTATATTTTAACCATACTCATGTATTATTTTCTCAAAAACCCTGAGCTTTTCTGTACAAGACTAACACTCTACCACTTGAGCCACAGCTCCATTTTTGATGGTTAGGTGCAGATAAGAGTCTCAGACTTTCCTGCCTGGGTTAACTATGAACTGT
Source organism: Dipodomys merriami (assembly GCF_024711535.1). Classification (NCBI taxonomy): domain Eukaryota; kingdom Metazoa; phylum Chordata; class Mammalia; order Rodentia; family Heteromyidae; genus Dipodomys; species Dipodomys merriami. The sequence goes on along the minus strand of NW_027206168.1, from coordinate 6,782,447 downwards.
TAATCCTCAGTTCTTAGCCTCCTGAGTAGCTAGGATTATAGGCGTAAGCCACTGGCACCTAGATTCCATTTTTCCTGCACACCACTCTTGCCATTTCTTAAACAAACCAAAACTATTTCTCCTTGCTTCCATGTTACACTTACCCACTTGTTTCTGTGGTTGACGTGGGCACCATTGGATGCCAAGAAAAGAGCTGCCGCCTCATTTCCTGCCCCAGCTGCCCGCTGTAGTAAACAATTTCCTACAAGAAAACAGCCATATTCATTCTGCTGTTTGCACAGAAATAAAGTCAAGTTGCACAGTGCATAACACACTACCCTTTTCCACCATGGGCACTGTCCGTATGGACATACTGGTAACATTCCACCAGCAGTAACTGTTCTTTTTTTTTTTTTTTTTGTCTTTTCTTTTTTTTGGTACTGGGGATCGAACCCAGGACGTTGCACTTGCTAGGCAAGCACTTTGCCACTGAGCTACATCCCAGCCCAGTAACTGTTCTTAATCGCAGTGCTATGATTGTTTGTTTGAGTAATCCTTTGTGTAGGGGCTTGTTCCATATAATATACAATGTTTAACAATATCCCTAGCTTCTACCCACTAGATGCCAGTAAAACACCTGAACTTCTAACATAATAAGCATTTTTATAAATGTTGTCAAATGTTCTGGAATAATGTGGGTACACAATAAAGATGACCCTGGCTAACAGCCACTGAACTACATTGCATGACTAAGCTGTGCCTGAAAACGCCCCTTAAATATTTCAGTTTCATTCCTACGTCACATCTATGTTTGTTCTTGATTTAGAAATATTTTACTAGCACTGTCAACTTTTTCTAGATAAAAATCTTAGAAAAAAATCATTATTTTCTTTCAAATACTTTTAACCCTAGAACAGTTTCTTGATCTTTAAAAATCCTGTTCCAGGCCAGACATAGTTGTTTAATTCTTTCTACTCAGGAGGCAAATATCTGAGGACCAAGGTTCAAGGCCAGCCCAGACAAAACTTTGGTGTGACACTATATCTACCAACAAACAAAGGGTTGGGTATATGCTTACAATCTCAGCTATGCAGGAGGCATAGGTAGAAAAATCACAGTCTGAGGCTGGCTCCAGGCAAAAATGTGATACCCTATCTAAGAAATACCTAAAAAAAAAAAAAAAAAGTGCTAGAGATGTAGTCAAGTAGTATAGTACTTGCCTGGCCAAGTACAAGGAGCTGAGTTCAAAACTTAGTATGACCAAAAAATATTGTGCATGTATGTATATATAGGGCTTCAACTCAGGGTATCACACAGGCATCACACTCTTGATTAGCTTTTCCACTCATATCTGGCTCTCTACCATTTGAGCTTCTAGACTTTTGCTGGTTGAGGTAAGAATCTCTCAGGTATGTCTACTAGGGCTGGCTTCAACCTCTGATCCTCAGATCTCAGCCTCTTGAATAGACAGGATTGATTACTGGTGTGAGCCAACATCCCTGCTTTTATTTGACCTTTGTTTTTTTGTATTTTGTTTTTGTTTTTTGTGCTACTCAAACTTAGAGCCTCACATGTGTTAAATGAGTGTTCTACCATAGAAGTACAGCTCCTGTCCTTTGACTTTTATTTAAAATTAGTTATAATGTTAACAAGGGGGCTTTTGTGAGTGACTGAGGTCAATTCTCTTTCTTAGTGGCTCCTAACTATACTTTCACACAACAGTACTCAATACTGACATATATGGAATCCCTCTCCATTAAATATCTATCCCCTTGTTTTATTGAGGCAAATCAATGAAATATACTGAAACAGGGCTTCTCTAAGTGTGGTATGGATTGTTGGGAGGTTCCTGAGTCTCTGAGGGGTTCCATGAGGTCAGAACCACTTTCACACCTCCGCTACCTGGGATGGCATTTATACTTCTGGCACAATCAGCTGTGGCTTCAACTGGAGTGCCACATCATCAAGTGTGAAAGGAGATGAAGTAATAACAAAGGGCCAGTTTCACTTAAAATGGTCCTTGAGAAATCAGAAGGAAATTACTAATTTTATGAAATTTCCACATTGAGTACCTCTGTGAAAAACTGACACAAGTGTGCATAAAGGTCCTCTTGCTACACAGCAAAGGACAGTGATATCTGAAGGAAGAGCACGCCTGGCTGTGAAGGCAAGCTTTTCTCAAGAAGCAGCTTTTTCTCTCAAAGAATGTCTAATGAGTATACTACTGTTACTCAAATACAAGCAATAGGTAAAAGTTGTCTTGAAAAGGAAGAAAGGGAGGCTGTCTCTTTAAGGCAACAACTAACAGAAACAATTGTACCCAACAATTAAATCTAAGGTTTTAAGCAAAAGTCAAACTTTTGGAAAATTTTTCTCTGCAACTTAAATTTGATGATTTTATTTTCTTGACAGAAAGACTTCTGATTAGATCACTGCTAAGATTAATAAACCAACTCTAAGACATATGAACATCTGGAAGATGTGTATAACTCAAGGAACCAACATTTTCCAAATTACTTAAGGCATGATGTTATAAAAACGTGCACAGAGAAAAAAATCCATTCAATTCACAAACAGGCTGTAATTATAATATATAAAAAATGTAGGGGCTGGGGAATGTGGCTCAGTGGTACTGTGCTTGCCTAGCATGCATAAAGCCCTGGGTTTGATTCCCCAGTACCACATAAACGGAAAAAGCTGGAAGTGGTGCTGTGGCTCAAGTGGTAGAGTGTTAGCCTTGGAAGCTCAGGGACAGTGCACAGGCCCTGAGTTCAAACCTCTAGACTGGCAAAAATAAAAATAAAGATATATCCCTTGGGGCTGGGAATATAACTTTGTAGTAGAGTGCTTGCCTCGCATGCGTGAAGCCCTGGGTTCGATTCCTTTGTACCACATACAGAAAAGGCCAGAAGTGGCACCATGGCTTAAGTGGTAAAACACTAGCCTGGAGCAAAAGAAGCTCAGGGACAGCACCCAGGCCCTGAGTTCAAGCCCTAGGACTGGCAAAAAAAAAAAAAAAAAATCCCCTTCCTACACAGTCACATGACTATGTATTTCCACATATAATTTAGCCCAAAGAATCTATCTTAAATTTTGTTTGGAAAGTTATTTTTATGAAGGGTGACACTGTATTGTACTTATGTTGAATTGAAGCCCTTTTGTACAACTACTTAAAGATAATGAGTTATTTTTACAGTGAATATGTATATTTCCACATAATGGTTTGTTAGAAGTAACCAATATCTCTCTTTTTAAATCCTCAGTTTTGAGCCAGGTACTAGTGGTTCATGCCTATAATCCTAGCTACTCAGGAGGCTGAGATCTGAGGATTGAGGTTCAAAGACAGCCTACGCAGGAAAAGTCCACGAGACTCTTAACTCCAATTACCCACCGGTAACTGGAAGTGCAGCTGTTGCTCAAAGTGTAGAACACAAGCCTTGAGCAAAGTTCAGGGACAGTGTACAGGCCCTAAGTTCAAGCCCCATGACTAGGAAAAAAAATCCGTTTAATATCGAACTATCGTCAATATTGAAGATAAAACTCACTAAACCAAAATTTTTGAGATAAATAGTTTAAGAGTTAAGTAGTGCTTCATGACTAACTCCAGCACTCAGGAGTCTGAGGCGGGAGGATCCAAGTTTGAGGACATAAGGAGACTCTATTTAAAACCAACAAACAAAAGAGCCACTAGGTAATAAAAGGAGTTATGAGTCTAAAAGTTGAAGAATCACTGCACTAAATAAACAGAAAAGATTCAGCTTAAAAGATTTAACTTGGCTGAGAATGTGGTTTAGTGGTAGAGTGCTTGCCTTGCATGCATAAAGCCCCGGGTTTGGCTCCCCAGTACCACATAAGCAGAAAAGCCAGAAATGGTGCTATGGCTCAAATGATAGAGTGATAGCCTTGAGCAAAAGACACTCAGCCTGGGCCCTGAGTTCAAGCCCCACAATTGTCAAAAAAAAAAAAAAAAAAAAAACATTAACTTGATGTCTGGCTATATTGTTCATGCATAGAATTTAAAATTTTTTGCAACTGACTCTTATAGTATTTAAAATTAGGTACACTGTCAAGTACTGGTGGCTCATGCCTATAATCCTAGTTACTCAGGAGGCTAAAAATCTGAGGACTAAGATTCTAAGCCAGCCTGAGCAGGAAAGTCCCTGAGACTCTTAACTCCAAAGACACCAAAAAGCCAAAAGCAGAGCTATAACTCAAGTGATAGAATGCTAGCTTTGAACACAAAAGCTCAGTAACAGCACCCAGACTCTGAGTTCAAGCCCCTGGACTGGCATACAACACAAAAAGAATTGGAAACAATTGCCAGGCGCTGGTGGCTGTAATCCCAGCTACTCAGGAGGCTGAGATCTGAGCCTCATGGTTCAAAGCCAGCCCAGGCAGGAAAGTTCATGAGACACTTATCTCCAATGAACCACCAGAAAACCAGAGGTGGTGCTGTGGCTCAAGTGGTAGAGCATTCGCCTTGAGCTGAAGAGCTGAGGGACAGTGCCCAGGCCCAGAGTTCAAGCCCCATGACAAAAAAAAAAAAAAAAAAAAAAAAGAATTGGAACAAATTAATTCTAACAGTAAGTCATTTGGTTTCTATTTTTGCTGATACTATTTACACTCCAGGTGTAGGAGCACATGCTATGATCCCAACACTAAGGAGGCTGAGGCAGAAGGATTGTGTGTTTGGGGCCAGTCTTATACACTATACAACGAGCTCCTATCTCGAAACCCCTCCCTAAAACAACCTGCTACTAAAAACCAGAAAAGAGAAAATGCTCCTTTCCAGGACATTCCCGTCCTCTGGGCTTCAGCACGATCTCTCAGGATCCTACTGCACTTCACCTGTCATTGCATCAGGCGCATCCGTGTTGCTGCCACGCTGAATGAGTCTGGCTGCAAAGCTGTTTTCATCAAATGAAGTCCCATTAACCACAGGGACATCTTCAAAAGGATTTACGGACTGGTCTGAAGACACGGTGATATACTGCACTGCAAGCCACAGAGCCGTGCTGCCCTCATGGTCTTTTAGGTCTAAATCTAGCCTGAAATGAGAAAGCAATGTAAACCACAAATAGAATCTTCAGACACTGTCCTGCTAATAGCCTCATACACTCTCTACTTTGTGAATGACACATTTTTATTCCATTTTTACTTATTAAGATATGTAACACTAGAAGACACTTTAAAATAATTTTTCACTCACAATCCCACCCTCACAACGGCTTTTCCATTACTCCATGTCGCCCTACGTACTGTTTACACTGCAGCAGCTGATTGAACACGTATTCATTCCTGGCCAAGATGGATAAGTGCAATGGAGTCCTGCAGAGCAAAAAGAAGAGGTATCAATTCAGGACAGACCAGTTCAGAGCTGGGATGATTAGAATCTTAGGAAGCATCGCCAACAACTGCAAAATCTCTACATTTCAGGAACAGTTTTCCAAAACCATGTCCAAGAATCAAAACATATTGCCTAATATGGTCATATTAGTGCTCCAATTAAGGGCAAGAATCAATTTTTTAAGAAGATATAAAATGTTCTGCAAGCAAAGTGCCAGCAGCTCATTCCTGTAACCCGGGCTAGACAGGAGGCTGAGATGTGCCATGTCTGGAAGAAAAGTCCGAGACTAATCTCTCTAACTAACTAGTAAAAAGCCAGGCTGGAGATGTGGCTCAAGTGGTAGAATGTCAGTCATAAGTAAGCAAGCTAGGAAAGTGCAAAGCCCTTAAGTTCAAGCCTTAGAACCGGCAATAACAACAACATCAACAACATCAATAATAATAATGCTTTGTGATACAATGCTGTATATTTGCTACTTTAAAACTATTTATTATATTAAAAAAAATAAAACTATTTATTATAGCCGGGTCCCGGTGGCTCATGCCTGTAATCCTAGATACCCAGGTGGCTGAGATCTGAGGATTGCAGTTCAAGCCAACCTGGGCAAGAAAGTCCGTGAAACTCTTATCTCCAATAAACCACCAGAAAACCAGAAGTGGCACTGTAGCTCAAGCAGTAGAGCGCTCACCTTGAGCTGAAAAGCTGAGGGACAGTGCTCAGGCCCAGAGTTCAAGCCCCAGGACCAACAACAACAAAAAAAACCCAACTATTTATTATAGTGAGTCATTGATGGCTCACTCCTGTAACCCTAGATACTAAGAAGGCTGAGATCTGAGGATCAAGGTTCAAAGCCAGCCTGGGCAGGAAAGTCCATGAGATTCTTTTTTTCTTTTTTTGTCGGTTGTGGGGCTTGAACTCTGGGCCTGGGCGCTGTCCCTCAGCTCTTCAGCTCAAGGCAAGCGCTCTACCACTTGAGCTACAGCGCCACTTCCTCCATGAGATTCTTATCTCCAATTAAACATCAAAAAGCCAGAAGCAAAGGTATGGCTCAAATACCAGTGCAAGCGTGCTCACACGCACACATACACACACATGCATGCACATGCGCACGCATACACAAGCACATTTTTTGTTTTGTTTGGTATTTTGATACAGAGGCTCACTATTAGCCCAGGCTGGTCTTGAATGTGAGATCTTCCTGCCTCAGATTACTGAGTACTAGGATTACAGATGTGTGCCATCAAGACCAGCTGCATAGGGCTGGGAAGGTGGCTCAGTGGTAGAGCCCTTGCCTTGCATGCATGAGGCTCTGGGTTCAATTCCTCAGCACCACATAAGCCAGAAGTGGTGCTGTGGCTCAAGTGGTAGAGCACTAGCCTTGAGCTGAAAAGCTGAGGGACAGCGCCCAGGCCCAGAGTTCAGGCCCCAGGACCAGACCCCCCCCACCTAAAAAAAAAGACCAGCTGCATAAATACATTTTTTTCTTTTTAATATCTCACGCTAATTCTGCAAATAAATTTTTTCTTCCTTTCTCATAATTTTCTGTTTTTCCAGGGAGACACACAGAGAAACAACAGATAAGAACTGATGAAAGTAGCATTTAACCCTTTTCATTACGTTTACTTGCCACTCAAGAGCCTTGAAGGAGACTGCTACTGCAGAGAAACCACTGCAGAGACAGCCCCCCACCTGACACCTAGCTCAAAGAACAGACTGACAGAGCTTAATAAGGTTGGAGGAAATAATTAAAAGCAACAGAGAAAATAAAGGATGCAATTACTTGGGAGGAATAATGTTATTTGCCATGTTATAAACCATTCATGCAGATCCATTTTACTTTATCCATCATACAAAATCACTGAAATTATTTTGTTCTGTTTTTTTTTGGAGGGGGGTGAGTGTTGGGCATGGGGCTTGAAATGAGGGCCCTAGGCATTATCGCTGAGCTCTTTTGCCAAAGCTAGCATTCTACACTTTGAGCAACAACTCCAGTTCCAGTTGTTGGTTTTGAGTGGTTAATTGGAGGTAAGTGTCAGGAGGATTTTTCTGCTACAGCTGGCTTCGAATCATGATCCTCAGATCTCAGCCTCCTGAGTAGCTAGGATTACATGTATGAGCCACCAGGACAGCTTGAATTTTTTTTAATTTTTGAGGTTTTCACAGGTGTAAAGATTACAAGTTGGTCCTGTGGTTGGTGATAATGCAGGGAATTTAACTGCCCTTCAGTGTCTTCTACGCTACTGCCCCAAAGACAGGTGGTCCTCCTATAGAGTCTGAACCACAGGAAATTCTCAACTATACTCTTTGGGAAAGGGGCAAATATGTGAAGGGTGGGCTGTGGAAGTAAGTACCACTATGGACAATGAGTTGTCTCAGGTGGGAGAATTTATAGGGCAAAACTGAATGTAAAATAGAGAATTTTCAGCAGGACACCCATGGCTTATGCCTGTAATCCTATCCACTCAAGAGACTGTGATCTGAAGATCTTGGTTTAAAGCCAAGCTGACCAGGAAAGTAGTGAGATTCTTATTAACCAGCAAAAAGCTAGAAGTGGATCATGTAGCTCAAGTGATAGAGTGCTAACCTTGAGCAAAACACTTATGAATAGCATTGAGGTCCTGAGTTCAAACCCCAGGACCATCAGCAACACTCTCCCTCCTCCTCCCACCCCCCCAAAAAAAGAAATCAGAGAGTGCAAGAAAGAGAAAGAGAATTTTCTAACTAGACTTCACAGATGCAAAACAATTGTCTTAGTGTGCCCTCTTTGTTTCCAAACTATCCAAGTAACTCTAAGAAATAGCAAATAAGGAGGAAAAAAAAGAAATGGTAAATAAGGTCCCCTTGGAATAGTCAACTAAGTAACTCGTCTGGTTCCTTTTAACTGGCAGGTGATAGAAATTGTTTAGATATCCAAAGACTTCAGATTTCAAAGATAGAAATCTTTCCCCCAAATACCTCTAGTTTTAGTCATGACACTCATTTACATGACTAACAAATATTTGTAGCTTCAATGAATATCCAGTTTATAACAAGAAATTCCCTGCATGACAATTAGTTACCACTGTAAAGTACCCTTCTGGGATTAGTACTAAGGGATTAGTACTCTGCTCCACAACTCACCTGCCTTTGCTGTCCTGCATGTTGGGGTTGGCACCAGCCTGCAAGAGGGCCTCTGCAATCTGAGCCATCTCAGACATCACACTTGCTGAGTGTTTTTTTGGACTGTACAATGCCACAAGGTGCAATGGTGTCTCTTGGGCACCCAACGTAGCAGCATTGACAAGGGCTCCGTTCTTAATGAGGAATGTGGAAGCAAAGAGATCTCCTTGAAAAGAAACAAAAAAACACACACAATAAATAATTGAATACTCAGGGCAAACTCTTCTGGCCAATACTTCTTCAAAAGGCAATAGCTAATGAATACAGACAAAAAGGGACAACTGGATGCAAATGAAAGAATCTCTTTTATAATAACTGCAAGTAGAAACTTGTGATATAGACCATGGAATTAATACTCTAGTTTAAAAGGCTTCCTTATTCAATTTTTGATCACCTGTAATCATCTATATAGCTTCAAACCTTCAATACTCCTTTGCTGTTTAAGAATACCAGGCTTAGAGTCATAGCTCAAATAGCAAAGTGCTTGCTCTAAGTATAAGCCACAGTACCATAAAAAGAGAAAAGAGAAGAGAAGAGGAGTTGGGAATGTGGCTTAGAGGTAGAGTGCTTGCCTAGCATGCATAAAGCCCTACGTTCGAATCCTCAGTACCACATAAATAGAAAAAGCCCGAAGTGGCACTGTGGAAGTGGTAGAGTGCTAGCTTTGAGCAGAGAGAGACTCAGGGACAGTACCAAGGCCCTGAGTTCAAGCCCCAGGACTGGCAAATAAATAAATAATGTCTGTATTATGATTAAAGATCCATTTATAACTTAAGACATAAAAATACTAGTTACATATAAAAATCTTACTTAAGGGCTGGGAAGGTAGCTCAGTGGTAGAGTGCTTGCCTTGCATGCATGAGGCCCTGGGTTCCATTCCTCAACACCACATAAGCAGAAAAAACCGGCAGTGACCCTGTGGCTCAAGTGGTAGAGTGTTAGCCTTGAGCTGAAGAGCTGAGGGTCAGCACCCAGACCAGAGTTCAGGCCCCATGACCAGCCAAAAAAAAAAAATCTTACTTAAAAAGAAGTCAAAGACGGGCTGGGAAGGTGGCTCAGTGGTAGAGCGCTTGCCTTGCATGCATGAGGCCCTGGGTTCGATTCCTCAGCACCACATAAGCAAAAAAGAAAAAAGCCGGAAGTGGCGCTGTGGCTCAAGTGGTAGAGTGCTAGCTTTGAGCTGAAGAGCTGAAGGACAGCGCCCAGGCCCAGAGTTCAGGCCCCACGACCGGACCCAAAGAAAAAAAAAAAAAAGTCAAAGAATAACAAAGGAGCAAAAATAATGAAGAGGCTTGGCACAATAGCTCACACTTGTAATACAAGTTACTCAAAAGATGAAAATCAGGAGGATCATGGTTTGAGAAAAGCTCCATGCAAAAAAAGTTAGCAGGACCTATGTTCACCATGGTGTTGTTCACCATGTGGTACTAGCTGTACAGGAGGCTGAGTTTAAGAGGATCATAGTACAGGCTGGCATAGGCAGAAAACACAAGAGCTACCTGAAAAATAACTAAAGGAAAAAGGACTAGAATGTAGCTTAAAGTGATAAGAGTACCTGCCGAGCAAACACAAATCCCTGAGTTCAAACAAATTAAAAAAAAGTTTAAAAAAATAAGAAAATAAATGAAACACAAAAGAAGAGAGAAACTTTTCCATTACAAATGTGTTAAAGCATTCCACTTAGCTGGGTGGAAACAACTGTTTGTCTCATACCCTCCAGTTGGCATCATCTACTGCTTATACAGAAAGTTTATCACGGTTTCAACTAAATAGCTTCCAAATTAAATTCACCCTCAACTTGAGATTTATCTGGATAACTTTGATGGAGATACATATCTAAGTTATCTTGAGAGCTTGTTTGGAGCTCAGAGGTACTTTCTGCAGACTGGGCCTCATGTGCCAAGGTCTATAGGATGAACTCTTGCAAATGACCTTTTTTTTTTTCTTTTTTCTTTTAGGTTATATTTATATTTCCTTTAAGTACTTGTGCAAAGGTGTTACTCAAATCAGTTTATAAGTTCAATGTCACCCCTTTCAACATCCTCCTCCATCCTTCTGAACTGTCCCCTCATGACAACATACACATATCAGTGAGATAAACTTTGCCTATAAGCCTATGATTTTAGGCAACAGCCCTAAGTTTATTTATGGCTCAGAGTTTAATAATAGTTGAGATGTGCAGGAAGGTACTGGAAAGGCAGTTACTTTTTTTGTTTTTTAAAATTTTATTGTAAAGGAGATGTACACAGGGGTTACAGTTACATAAGTCACATAATGAGTACCATTTTGAACAGTTTCACTCCTTCCTCATTTTCTTCCAGTTTTTACCCTCCTGAAATCCCAGCCTACTAAGTTGTATAGTTCATTTCCAACACAAACTTTTGAGAAAACCTATTCATAGAAAAGGCCTTTAAGTCTGACCTGAAATTAGTTCTGACCCTTGACTTAAGGTTGGGTTGGCCTTGTAAGTTCTCACATCCCCAGTCTGCCCTGCCTGGGCCCCGCTGGTCCCTTGGCCCATGCTGGAGGTACCATGCTGTGCTGATGGCAGACAGATGCACATCAGAGGACTTTCATGAACTATTTCCTTCTGTACAAAGGTGCCTTCAGGGCCTGGCTCCACACTGGGCTTTTTCTTCCAGCAGCCCAAGTAACTTATGCCAGTCCAGATAGATCTTGATGGCAAACTTTTGACAAGAAATGTTTAATTTACACTGAGCACTATAAAGGAATTGCTTGGTTTGGCTCAGAGCTCATGTAAAAGTCAGCCAAAAGAAAGTTGGCTGTGGATGCCCAAGATAGTGATCTTGGCAAAAATGCCGAGATATCTGCAATATAGACTTTTTACAAGGATGTCTGAAATCCAGAAAGCATCCTGCTCTCTAGGACTTTTGTCCATTACAATGTGTTCAAGATTGGCAGGAAAATGGAGCTTCTTGGTTGAATGCTTAGATCTCTGGAGAGCAAAAACTTCTGAGTCGGGATATCAGTATCAGCATCCTCTGAATCACCAGCTTCATTTCTCAATTTCTTGTTTTAAGGTAATAGAATATGGCTCCATGAATCCTGACCATGGGCCTGGCATGATCCACTGTATTCCATGCATTGGGTGCTCTGACACCTTCTCTCTGCTATGCACATGTCCTGTTCTTGGCTCCTGCACCTGGGAGAGGAAGGTCCCCATGCATCCACACACTTCTGGAACCTCTGTTTTTTGTTTTTGTTTTTGTTTTTAATGGAGAAAGCCAGGCACTGGTGGCTCATACCTGTAATCCTAGCTACTCAGCAGGCTGAGATCTGAGGATCACAGTTCAAAGCCAGCCCTGACAGAAAAGTCCATGAGACTCTTATCTCCAACAAACTACTCAAAAAAGCCAGAAGTGGCACTGTAGCTCAAGTGATAGAGCGCTCACCCTGAGCAAAAGCAGCTCAGGGACAGTGCCCAGGCCCAGAAAAAAAAAAAAAATAATAAGATGGAGGATACCAAAAAAATACTGAGTAACTTCTCAGAGTATGACCTGCTGGTCCCATGATGGTCGACTGTGTTTCTTAAATTTGCTGACCAATTACTGATGGATGTCACGTTGTTGAACTTGCTACTTCTTTAATTACTTGCTAATGGATGCTGTGGTGTTCAACGTGGAACTTGTTTTTTGTTTTTGTTTTTGTCAGTCGTGGGGCTTGTACTCTGGGCTTGGGCGCTGTCCCTCAGCATTTCAGCTTAAGATGAGTGCTCTACCACTTGAGCCACAGCGCCACTTCTGGTTTATTGGACTTTCCTGCTGAGTGGTTTATTGGACTTTCCTGCTGAGGCTGGCTTTGAACCACTATCCCAGATCAAAGCCTTCTGACAAGCTAGGATTACAGGCATGAGCCACTAGTACCCAGCTTTCAACATGGAACTTCTTTAATATATTCCAGTTGATCTGAAATTGTCTTTGCATTGAGACACTCCCCCCCTCCCCCAGCCCTTTCATTCATTCATTCTTTTTTTTTTTTTTTTTTTTTGCCAGTCCTGGGGCTTAAACTCAGAGGCCCTGGCGCCATCTCTGAGCTTCTTTTGCTCAAGGCAAGCACTCTACCACTTGAGCCACAGTGCCACTTCTGGCTTCTTTGGTAATTTATTGGAGACAAGAGTCTTACAGACTTTTCGGCCTGGGCTGGCTTTGAACTGTGATCCTCAGACCTCAACCTCTAAAGCATCTAGGATTACAGACATGACCCATTAGCGCCAGCACTTTCATCTCTTATTAATCCTATTAGCACTGGAAATGATTTTTTGTTTTTCTGAGACATGGTCCTGAACTCTGGTGCCTCCAAGAGGCTCAAGGTTAAAACATCTTCCTAAGCCGGGGCACCGGTGGCTCATGCCTGTAATCCTAGCTACTCAGGAGGCTGAGATCTGAGGATCATGGTTCAAAGCCAGCCTGGGCAGGAAAGTCCATGAGACTCTTATCTCCAATAAACCTCTAGAAAAACGGAAGTGGCGCTGTGACTCAAGCGGTAGAGCGCTAGCCTTGAGCTGAAGAGCACAGGGACAGAGCCCAAGCCCAGAGTTCAAGCCCCATGACTGACCAAAAAAAACCAAAAACATCTTCCTAGCAAGTATAAGGCGCAGAGTTCAAATACCAGTACCACCAGAACCAATCTATACTGTACTACACTTATTTTTTTACTGTTTGTATGTGCACATGTATGTGTGCACGTGTGTGTGTGCACGTGTGTGTGTGCACGTGTGTGTGTGTGTGTGTGTGTGTGTGTGTGTGTGTGTGTGTGTGTGTGTGTATGTTGAGGCATTCTACTTAGATGGGTGGAAGCAGCAGTTGCACTCAGTGGATTCCAGGTAGCCAAATAGCTGGGATAAATCCAGAACTGTCTTATAGAAAATACTGGGAAACATTAAGAAGAGAATGGATTATCTGGTCAGGGCTACTAAGTTGAAAAAGACTTCAATCATTATTTCAACAACTTTTCTTACCAGCCATTTGTCCTGAAATATTTTCATGCTTCCACACATTTTTTTGTGTGTGCCAGTCCTGGGGCTTGTACTCAGGGCCTGGGTGCTGTAGCTGAGCTTTTGTGCTCAAGGCTAGTGCTCTATTACTTTGAGCCACAACACCATTTCCAGCTTTTTGGTAGTTAATCGGTGATATGAGTCTCACAGATTTTCCTGCCTGGGCTGTCTTTGTACCTAACATTCCATATCATTTTTTTTTTGTGGGTTGTGGGGCCTAAACTCTGGGCCTGAGCACTGTCCCTCAGCTCTTCAGCTCAAGGCTAGCACTCCACCACTTGAGCCACAGCACCATTTCTGGCTTTTTCTGCCAGGAACTGCACCTGCGGGTCACAGCAGCCAGCAGAGGAAGAAGTCCTACCTGTGTGTCCCAGCTAGGAGACCCAGCAGCCCAGGTCCCACCAGAGCCCAACCTGTGTGCTCTGGGCTGGAAACTAGACAGCACAGGCTGCCAACACCTGGCTAAAGTCGGTAACTGCAAGTGGGCTCCAGCAACTGGTGAAATACATCCATCCAGCCCATCTGATTTTGCCAAGAGTGCCCCTGGGAGGGAGCACAAACAGTCCAGGCTGCCAATTTTTGGCTAAAGTCAGGGACTGCCTGTGGACTCCAGCAGGCGGCTCAGCGAGCCTCACCTGTGTCCCAGATGGGAGCCAAAGTTGTACCTGTCCTGACTGAAGTCAGGATAAGAGTGCACAGCCCAGTAGAGGGTGGAGTGTGTTTGCCCAACAGAATCTAACAAGAGTGAGCCCCACGTGGATCAGACTAGCAATTGAAGGTCAGCCCCTCCGCACCAGTCCCTGGCTGAAGTAGAGAACCATACCCACCAGGAACCATGCCGACGGTGGAAGTAGTCCAACCTGTGTGTTCTGGGCAGGAGACTCAGAAGCCCAAGTCCCACCAGAGCCAAACCTGTGTGTCCAAAGCTGGGGATCAGACAGCTCAGGCTTCTAATACCTGGCTAACCTCGGGAACTGAGAGTGGGGTCCAGCAACTGGTGGAATACATCCAGCCCACCTGGTTTTGCCAAGAGCACCCCTGGAAGGGAGTGAGAACAGTCTTGGCTGCTGGTCCTTGGCTGAAGGCAGAAACCGCCTGTGGTCTCTAGCAGACAGAAGAACAAGTCCCACTTGTATCCCAGGTGAGAGCCTGAGCTGTCTAAACCACTTGCCCCTGACTGACGTCTGGAACTGAACACCTCAGCAGAGGGTGGAGTGTGTCTGCCCACCAGAATCTAACAAGAGTGAGCCCTACATGGGTCAGACTAGCAGCTGAAGGTCAACCTCTCCCCCAACAGAACTGAGACTGGGTAAAGTCTCTCTCAACCAGACAAGCACTGAGAGCAAGCTTCATCAACTGACCCAGGAACCAACCCAGAACCAAGCAAAGGTAGCCACCTATTGACCAAAATAATCAGAGTTTGGGATTGGTCTCCAATAATCCCTGAATTCCATGCAAAAATCACAGCAAAAAATTACAGGATTCATCAACAACCAAGACAGCAAACCACTTCCAAAGGCCAGCATCCACCCAGGAAAGAACTCCAGTGAAAGAGAAAAAGAAATGGAAGACAAACTCTATAGCCAAAAGACAACAGAGGCAATGACTCGAGAATTAAAGCGAGAAATGGATCAGAAATATTAAAAACAAAGAAATAAATTATCCAAAGAGATTCAGGATTTCAAACAAGAGTTGCATTCAAAAATAGATGCAGAGCTGGATGCTGATGGCTCACACCTGTAATCCTAGCTACTCAGGAGGCTGAGATCTGAGGATCATGGTACAAAGCCAGCTCGGGCAGGAAAGTCAATGAGACTATCTCCAACAAACCACCAGAAAACCAGAAGTGGCACTGTGGCTCAAGTGGTGGAGTGCTAGCCTTAAGCTGAAGAGCTGAGGGACAGCGCCCAGGCCCAGCGTTCAAGACCCACCACAGACCAAAAAAAAAAAAAAGTCACTGAAAATTTCCCCAATCTTAAAAGAAAAAAATCTTACCTGCATACAGAATACCTAACAAGCAGGTACCCAGAAAGAACACTTCTATGCACATTATAGTAAAAGCAGTAGATCTGAACAACAAAGAAACAATCTTTTTTTGTGTGTGTCAGTTGTGGGGCGCCTGAACTCTGGGCCTAGGTGTTGTCCCTCAGTCCTTCAGCTCAAGGCTAGCACTCTACCACTTGAGCCGCAGGGTCACTGCTGGCTTTTTCTGATTATGTGGTGCTGAGGAATCGAACCCAGGGCCTCATGGATGCAAGGCAAGCACCATACCACTGAGCCACCTTCCCAACGCCAAGAAACAATATTGCATGCAAAAAAAGCAAAGAAGGAGATATACTACAATGGGAAAACAAAAACAAAAACAGAATCACTGCAGATCTCTCTACAGACACTGAATTCAAGGAAAACCTGGGAAAGTACCATCCAAGACCCGAGAACCAATCATTGCCAACCCAGACTGGTATATCCAGCAGCAAAGCTACCATTCATATTTGACAGAGAAACTAAAATTTTTAATAGTAAAGAAAAACAAGGGCTGGGAAAGTGGCTCAGTAGTAGAGTGCTTGCCTTGCATGTCTGAGGCCCTGGGTTCGATTCCTCAGCACCACATAAGCAAAAAGAAAAAAGCCGAAAGTGGCGCTGTGGCTCAAGTGGTAGAGCGCTAGCCTTGAGCTGAGGAGCTGAGGGAGAGCACCCAGGCCCAGAGTTCAGGCCCCACGACTGGACCCCCCCCCCAAAAAAAAAAAAAGAAAAGAAAAGAAAAACTAAATGATCCAGGCACTGGTGGCTCACGCCTGTAATCCTAGCTACTCAGGAGGGTGAGAGCTGAGGATTGTGGTTCAAAGCCAGCCTGGGCAGGAGAGACCATGAGACTCCTATCTCCAATAAACCACCAGAAAACCGGAAGTGGTGCTGTAGCTCAAGTGGTAGAGCACTCGCCTTGAGCTGAAGAGCTGAGGGACAGTGCCCAGGCCCAGAGTTCAAGCCCCACGACTGACAAAAAAAAAAAAAAAAAAAAGAAAAACTAAATGAATACGTAAATAGTAAGCCAGCACTACAAAGAATATTAAGATGAGGATTACAATCTGAAGAAAACAATCCAGATCAGGGATCCACATCAAAGAGATATCACTAGAAGACTAACTTAGTAAGCACAGGAGGAAAGGAAAGAAGAAAAACTTAGGAAAGCAGGAAAAGGACAGGGAACAATGCACCTCTCTATAATAACCAAAAATATTAATGGACTCAATTCACCAATCAAAAGAAAAAGAACTGTAGACTGAATCAGAAAACAAGATTCATCCATTTGTTGTCTTCAAGAGACCCACCTCACAGCCAAACATAAAAACAAACTCCAGGGCTGGGAAGGTGGCTCAGTGGTAGAGCGTTTGCCTTGCATGCCTGAGGCCCTGGGTTCAATTCTCCAGCACCATATAAGCAAAAAGAAAAAAGCCAGAAGTGGTGCTATGGCTCAAGTGGTAGAGCGCTAGCCTTGAGCTGAAGAGCTGAGGGACGCGCCCAGGCCCAGAGTTCAGGCCCCACGACTGGAACCCCCCCCCCAAAAAAAACCAAACAAACTCCAAGTGAAGGGATGGAAGAAGATATACCATGCAAATCCCAGCAAGAAGACAGTTGCCATCCTGATAACTGTCAAAATAAATTTTTCATTAAAATCAATACAAAAAGACAAAGAAGGACACTAGGTATCAATACAGGGAACAATCCAAGAAGAGGATATCACAATTATCAATTTATACTCTTTAAACATTGGTGCTCCCAAATATGTTAAGCAAATACTCTCAGACTTTCAGGAAAAAACAGATCCAAATACAATAATAGTAGGAGACTTTAATACTCCACTTTCACCAAAGGACAGGTCTACCAACCAGAGGATTGGCAAAGAAGCCTCCAAATTAAATGATGCCATATTTCAAGTGGATTTAATTGACATCTACAGAGTTCTCCACCCAACAACAACCCAGTACACAGTCTTCTCAGCAGCCCATGGAACTTTCTCCAAAATCAATTATATCATAGTTAATGCAAAGAATTTAAGCAAATACAAGAGGAGCAACATAATCCCTTCTATTCTATCCAACCATCGTGGAATCAAGCTAGTTCTCAATAACAAAGCATACCGTAGAAATTACTCTAATACATGGAAATTAAACAGCACACTTCTGAGCAACAACTAGGTCACAGAAAAAAATTAAAAATTCCTACAATTCAATGAAAATGAATATACATCACAAAGAAACCTGTGGGTCCTAGCAAAAGCAGTCCAGGGGGGCAAATTTATTGCTCTCAGTGTACACATCAAGAAAATAGAGACAGACCAAGTAAATAATCTCATGATTCAGTTTTAACTGCTAGAAAAGCAAGAAAAAAAATTGAACCTAAAGTTACTAGACGGAGCAAGATAACCAAAATAATAGTTGAAATTAATGAAATAGAAAACTATAATAAAAAGCTTTTTTTTGAAAAAAATCAATAAAACTGATGGACTTCTGGCAAGATTAACTAATAAAGAAGAGAGGAAACCCAAATCAATAAGATCAGGGATGCCACAGGAAAAATTACAACAAATACCCAAGACATCCAAACAATTATAAAGAACTATTTCCAGAATCTGTATTCAGGGGCTGGGAAGGTAGCTCAGTGGTAGAGCGCTTGCCTTGCATGCCTGAGGCCCTGGGTTCGATTCCTCAGCACCACATAAGCAAAAAAAAGAAGAAAAAGCCGGAAGTGGTACTGTGGCTCAAGTGGTAGAGCACTTGCCTTGAGCTGAAGAGCTGAGGGACAGTGCCCAGGCCCAGAGTTCAGGCCCTACAACCAGACCCAAACAACAACAACAACAACAACAACAACAACAAAAAACAATCTGTACTCATTAAGGAAGGAAAACCTAGCAGAAATGGATGAATTTTTAGAGAAATACAAACTGCCCAAACTGAACCAAGAAGAAATAAATCAATTAAATAAGCCAATATCTTACACTGAGATAGGAAGCAATCAGAAGTCTTCCACCAAAGAAAAGCCCAGGACCAGATGGATTCACTATGGAATTCTTTAAGACTATTAAAGAGGAACTAATACCCTACTCCTCCAACTCTTCCAAGAAATAGAAACAGAGGGAGCAATCCAAACTCATTCTATGAAGCCAATATCACACTTATCCCCAAACCAGGCAAAGATCCAACAAAATAGAACTACAGACCAATCTCTTTGATGAACACAGATGCAAAGCTCCTCAATAAAATTTTAGCCAACAGAATCCAGAAACATATCAAAAAAATCATACATTATAAGGCTGGGAAGGTGGCTCAGTGGTAGAGTGCTTGCCTTGCATGCCTGAAGCCCTGGTTTGGATTCCTCAGCATCACATAAGAAAAAAGAAAAAAGCCGGAAGTGGCGCTGTGGCTCAAGTGGTAGAGTGCTAACCTTGAGCTGAAGAGCTGAGTGACAGCGCCCAGGCCCAGAGTTCAGGCCCCACGACCAGACCAAAAAAAAAAAACAAAAAAACAAAACAAAAAAAAATCATACATTATAATCAAGTAGGCTTCATCCCAGAGATGCAGGGATGGTTTAATATATGTAAATCAATAAATGTAGTCCATCACATCAATGGATCCAAGGTCAAAAACCACAAGATTATCTCCATTGACACAGAAAAGGCTTTTGATGAAAAACTACATTCATTCATGTTAAAAGCTCTAGAGAGCCGGGCGCACTGGTGGCTCACGCCGGTAATCCTAGCTACTCAGGGGGCTGAGATCTGAGGATCGCGGTTCAAAGCCAGCCCGGGCAGGAGAGACTGTGAGACTCCTATCTCCAACAAACCACCAGAAAACTGGAAGTGGCGCTGTAGCTCAAGTGGTAGAGTGCTCGCCTTGAGCTGAAGAGCTGAGGGACAGTGCCCAAGCCCAGAGTTCAAGCCCCACGACCGACAAAAAATAAATAAATAAATAAAATAAAATAAAAATAAAAGCTCTAGGGAGCCAAGCGCTGATGGCTCACACCTGTAATCCTAGCTACTCAGGAGACTAAGATCTGAGGATTGCAGTTTACAGCCAGCCCAGGCAGGAAAGTCCGTGAGACTCTTATCTCCAATAAACCACTCATAAAACCAGAAGTAGTGCTGTGGCTCAAGTGGTAGAGCGCTAGCCTTGAGCTGAAGAGCTCAGCAACAGTGTCCAGGCCCAGAGTTCAATCCCTATAACCAACCAAAAAAAAAAAAAAAATGCTCTGGAGAAAACAGGAATAGAAGGAACATTCCTTAAAACAATAAAAGCCATATACAACAGACTGATAGTCAATATTATACCTTACGTGGAAAAACTACAACCAATTCTCCTAAAAACAGGAACAAGGCAAGGATGCCCACTCTCGCCACTCCTCTTCAATATAGATCTGGAATCCTTAGCCAGAGCAGTAAGAAGCAAAAGACATTAAAGGGATCTACATAGGAAAGGAAGAAGTTAAACTATCCCTTTTTGCAGATGACATGATATTATACCTCAATGATCCCAAAAACTCCACTCCCAAACTCTTAGAGCTTATAAACCACTTTGGCAAAGTAGCAGGATACAAGATTAACCCACAAAAATCAGTTGCCTTTCTATACACCAACAACGTACAAAAGCAGAAAGAGAAATCAAGTAAACAACTCCATTCACAACCTCAAAAAAAAATATCTAGGAATTAACCTAATCAAAGATGTAAAGGAAATATTTAGTGAAAACTAGAAAAACCTAAAGAAAGAAATCATAGAGCACACCAGGAAATGGAAAGACCTTCCATGTTCTTGACTAGGCAGAATTAATATAGTGAAAATGACCAAATTCAACTCAATTCCCATTAAAACCCAACAATGTACTTTACTGAAATAGAGAAAACAATCCAAAAATTCATATGGAACAACAAAAGACCTAGAATAGCCAAAGCAATTTTAGGCAAAAAGACAACACAAGAAGGATCACAATATCAGATTTCAAGCTCTACTATAGAGCAATAATAACAGCTTGGTATTGGCACAAAAATAGAGTCAATGACCAATGAAATAGATTAGAAGATCCAGAAATAAAACCACATACTTACAGTCAGCTGATATTTGACAAAGGAGCCAAAGACATTCAGTGGAAGACACACAGCCTCTTCAACTACTGATGCTGGGAAAACTGGGAGGACACATGAAGAAAACTAAAAGTGGACCCCAGACTGTCACCATGTACTAACATCAACTCAAAATGGATTAAAGACCTTAATATCAAACCTGAAACTCTGAAACTACTGCAGGACCAAGTAGGAGAGACACTTGAACTTATAGGCACAGGCAGGAACTTCCTGAACAGAGTCCCAGGGTCACAACAAATTGGAGAGACTCAACAAATGAGACTACCTTAAATAAAAAGTTTCTGCACAGCTAAAGACATAGCAACCAAACTAGAAAGACAGCCAACTAACTGGGAAAAAAATACTTACCAGCAATATATCAGACAAGGGCCTAATATCCATTATATACAGGAACTCAAAAAACGAATCCCTCCCAAACCTAACAAACCAATCATTAAATGGGCAGGGGAGCTAAAAATAGACATTTCAGAAGATGAGATAAAAAATGGCAAAGGAACACATGAGGAAATGTTCATCCTCCCTGGCTGTAAAGGAAATGCAAATAAAAACAACCCTGAAATACTACCTTATCCCAGTCAGAATGGCCCACATCCTAAATTCTGCCAACAACAAATGCTAGAGGGGATGTGGAGAAAGAGGAACCCTATTGTGTTGCTGGTGGGAATGTACACTAATACAACCACTTTGGAAAGCAGTCTGGAGGTACCTCAGAAAGCTAAATACAGACCTCCCCTATGGCCCAGCCATACCACTCCTAGGCATCTATCCTAAGTAACAGGAACCAGGATACAAGGACACATGCACCTCCATGTTCATTGCAGCACTGTTCACAATAGCCAAGATATGGAAACAACCCAGATGCCCCACTACAGATGAATGGATCCAAAAATTGTGGTACCTATATACAATGGAATATTATGCAGCCATTAGAAAGGACAAAATAATGGCATTCACAGGGAAATGGATGTTAAATCCAAAATGCAAGGAGATATGACAAAGTAAACAGGACTGGAGAAACAAAGGACCTCCACTCAATTTGACATATCATTACTGACTCCATGTTCTTGACCACAACTGAGGGAAGCTAGGAGGAGGACACAGAATCAGAGGGAAATGGGTAAACATACAACAGAGGGGCCCATCCGCTGCACTGGACATTGATGAAAATGAACGAAGCTACTCAAGGACAGCGATGGGAAGAAAGGAATGAGAGGCAAAGAGGGTACATCTTACACTAAGCAAAAGGAAAGAAATGTACTTATCACCCGATGTGGAAGAAATAGTTGTATTGTCAAAGCTTATAGAATTCACAAACTTCATAGACCATGATAATGATAATGATAATTTGCCTCATGAAGATTAAAATGCATTTGTGAGTTTAATTAAGTATGACTATCTCACAATACTGTGAAAATTGTAAAATTTATGTAAAATCAATCTCAATAAAAATATTAAAAATAAATAAAAGATTATATACATTGGGGGGGGAGGGGGGAGGCTGGGAAGGGATGTGAAGGGTAAACAAAGGAGGAGGCTGCAATGCTTGGTAAGAAATGTACGCATTATCCTGCCCATGTAATTGTAACTCCTCTGTACAGTATGTTCACAAATAAAATAAAATTAATTTTAAAAAAAGATTATATACAGATATATGCATATATTATATAAAATTCACCCTGCAAACAGAAGGTAAAACTGGGCAATACTATATAGAGATACAGGGATACAAGTTAAATCGTTAGATTCAATTTCTTTTTTCTTTTTTGTCAGGTCGTGGGACCTGAACTCTGGGCCTGGGCGCTGTCCCTCAGCTCTTCAGCTCAAGGCTAGCGCTCTACCACCGGAGCCACAGCACCACTTCTGGCTTTTTTTCTTTTTGCTTAGGTGGTGCTGAGGAATCGGACACAGGGCCTCATGCATGCAAGGCAAGCGGTCTACTACTGAGCCACCTTCCCAGCCCTAGATTCAATTTCTTTAAAAAAGGTTTTATATTTAACTTTTCCTAAAAGATATTTTAGATCAGACTTATTATTACAAATTTAAAACCAAAAATTTAATTATGCATCTATATATGCCTCCCACAAAAACAATTATATATGAATTGCTAGAAATTGACATTTTTTATGACATTAAAGGAAATCCACACAAAGAGTACATAAGCTGAAGGAAAAAAAAGTTTCATTAAAAAAAGAAGAGGGCTGGAATGTAGCTCAGTAGCAAAGAACTTGCCTATAAAGTACAATGTTCTGGGTTCAATCCCCAGTACCAAACAAAAGAAAACACAAAAAAAGAGAGGCAAAGGCAGAAAATGTAGGACCATCTAAGCAGGCTTTTAAAAAAGAGGCACCAGGAAATGAAAAAGGCACTGTTTATACAGGTTTTGTCAACAAAAGAATGTACAAAATGTATTTTAGAAAGATTTCAATCAAAAAGAGTTAAAGCTGGGGATGTAATACATGTCTTGCATTTAACCTATTTTTCCTTTTCTTTTTTCTTTTTGTGCCAGTTTTGGGGCTTGAACTTAGGGCCTAGGCACTATCCCTGAGCTTCTATTGCTCAAAGCCACTGGAGCCACAGCTCCACTTCCAGGGTTTTTTTTGTTTTTTGTTTTTGGTAGTTTATTGGAGTTTCATGGGCTTTCCTGCCTGGGCTGGCTTTAAACCACAATCTTCAGATCTCAATTTGCTGAGTAGCTAGAAGATTACAGGTGTGAGCCACTGGCACCTGGCTCCTGCATTTAGCACTGAAAAAAAATTTTTTTAATTACATTGTTTGGTACTTAAGAGTTTTGGTTATTTTAACACTTCACTCATTAACAATGCTAGGTAAACAAGTTATTATCACAATAATTTCTCAGGGATGGTGGCACATGACTGTAATCTTAGCTACTCAGAAAATCAAGGGTGTAGTGTTTTTCACTCAAGCTCTAAGTGAAAAATTCTCGATCTGATTATAAGGGTAAGGGAAAAGCCACCAGCTTATCCCTACAAACCAACTGGCAGTCAATGAGCTAGGTGTGCTGCTCTCTGTCTCCCACTCTTCCAACAGCCCAGTGAATCAGAAAGATAAGGGAAAGAAGACACTATAGTTAAGATGAAGCAGGATTCAAACTTTGGTATATTCAAGTTCCAAATCAGAGTGATCTGCCAACCACAGCACACTCTCTAAAGTTAGCAACCATAAATCTTTCCTCTATCTCCACTGTAATCCACATGCTTATAGGAAATTCATAAATTCAGAGTGAAAGACTGAGCAATCTGAAAACAAACATCAAAAGTGCGTCAACAATTCCTGGTAATGCTTGTAACTAAGCAATTGCCAAAATATTTAATAACATCAGAGAATTCTTTCATCAAGCATAAGAATTTAACTCTGTGAGAGGAAAGGAATATAATTCTAGTTTGTCTTCTCAGTAACTAGTGTTTTTGTTTCCAAAACAAACTTCTCACTCACTTCACAGTCTGGGAAAGAACAATTCCTATGTGGTGGAAACTTTCTCTACTGAACACATACCCAGAGCTAAGCACTCAATGGCTCTGTATGTCACAGAGCAGTGCTTGGGAAAATGCATCCGCTCATGACACTAACATGATCTAAGGATTTCCTACCCAGTAATGAGCAAGAATTTCCTCTGTATAAGCCAGCAAACTCAACAGTTTAACACAGGGCACAGAAGGATATTTATATTAAAATCTTGGCCGAAAAAGGGCAAAGCCACAGCTGCAACAGGATCAACATTCAAATACAACATTCTTTCAAAGAGAAGTAACCTGTTAATGGCAACATTATAGCAGAGACAATAAAATATCATAATGCAAGTACTGCAATCAAGCCAGCTACGTTCCTCTATAAAATTAAGTAGGACTGACTTTTCCTTTTCTTTCTTTTTTCTTTTTTTGTCGGTCGTGGTCTTGAGCTCTGGGCCTAGGTGCTGTCCCTCAGCTCTTCAGCTCAAGGCTACAGTTCTACCACTTGAGCCACAGAGCCACTTCCAGCATTTTATGTTTATGTGGTGCTGAGGAATCAAACCCAGAGCCTTATGCATGCGAAGCAAGCACTCTACCACTGAGCCACATTCCCAGCCTCTTCTTTCTTTCTTTCTCTCTCTTTCTTTCCTTTCTTTTTCTGTCTTTTTTTTCTCTCTCTCCCCCCTCCTTCATTTCTCTTTTTGGGTCTTTGTCTTTGTCTCTCTTTTATGTGTATTCTGGTACTGGAGCTTAAACTCAGGGTTTGAATGCTATCCCTGAGCAGAGCCTGCGCTCTAACCCTCACAGTTCTACTTCTGGTTTGGGATTAATTGGAGATAAGAATCTCATGGACTTTTCTGCCCAGGCTTGCTCTGAAGGGTGATCCTCAGATCTCAGCCCCCTGAGTAGCTAGGACTAAAAGCGTGAGGCAATGGCAACCTGACGACTTTTTTTTTTTGTCACTGTGGGAGACTGAACTCACAGCCTCCTGCTTGTTAGGTAAGAACTCTCCCAGGCTTTGATTTTTTTTTTAATATGTTGGAATTCAATTTATTCATGAAATCATCATCCTCTTTCCACAAAAGTATGTGTCAGTCTCATCTCTCTTGTGAAATGAAAGAGCTTATTTCTTGTTAAAAGAGCTTATACCCCATTAATAGACCTTATTTCCTGTTAATAGAATTTAAATATACAAGAAGTGGGGGACAGATGATAGTTGAGGAATAGACATATGTTTTTTTAGATCTCTAAGATTGCACTGCATAGATGTATTCTTTCTTGAAAGATCTTCTGTGTGTGTGTGTGTGTGTGTGTGTGTGTGTGTGTGTGTGTGCACGCTAAAAATTATAAGTTTGGTGGTGGTCCTAGAGTTTAAATTCAGGGTGTTGGCACTGTCCCTGGGCTTCTTTTGCTCAAGGCTAGAACTCTACCATTTGAGCCATAGCACTCAACTTCCAGACTTTTGATTTTTGAAAGCCATATAGGAACTCTACCTCTCTACAGATTCTTACTCTGTCAAAAATGACATGGCAAACTAATGGCAGGATTCGTTTGGAACATATTAATTAATAGGAATATGGGAAGGACAAAAGAAAAAAACTAGTCTTTTTTTTCCATTTAAAGAGTTACTTCAGGCTGGGAATGTGGCTTAGTGGTAGAGTGCTTGCCTAGCATGCATGAAGCCTTGAGTTTGATTCTTCAGTACCATATAAACAGAAAATGCCAGGAGGGTCACTATGGTTCAAGTAATAAGAGTCCTAGCCTTGAACAAATGAAGCTCAGGGATAGTGCCCTGAGTTCAAGCCCCAGGACTTGCAAAAAAAGAAAAAAAAAGCTACTGCAACCAGACCCTGGTGGCTCACAACTATAATGCTAGCTACTCAGGAGGCTGAGATCTGAGGATAATAGTTCAAAGCCAGCCACAGCAGGAAAAGTCTGTGAGATTTTTTATCTCAAGTAAACTACCCAAAAAGCCAGAAATGGAGCTGTGGCTCAAGTGGCAGAGTGCTAACCTTGAGCAAAAGAAGCTTAGAGAGTGCCCAGGCCCTGAATTCAAGCCCCAGAACTAACTGGGGGTAGAGGTGGGGGGGGCATTAATTAATCTGTGGCTCATGCCTATAATCCTAGCTACTCAGGAAGCTGGGATCTGAAGGAAGGGGTTGAAACCCAGCTTGAGTATGAAAGTCCATGAGATTCTTATCTCCAACTAACCACCAAAAAGCCAGAAGTGGAGCTGTGGCTCAAGTGGAAGAGTGCTAGCCTTGAGAGAAAAAAAAAGTTCAGGGATACCACCCAGGTCCAATTGCCGTAATTGGAATAAAATGAAAAGTTAATTCATGTCTGGGGGTGTGAGTCAATGGCAGACCATTGCCTACTACCCCCAAGTTCCTGAGCACTACAAAATAAACAAAGTTACTCATTATGATTAAAGTATTTCTACTCCAGTTCTAACATTTCTATATTCTTCCCACTACTGACAATAAAATATTACGTATAATTTCACATTAACTTTCATAGAACAAAATACCACGTTGGCACTATGCCATGACAAAAGGCTAGTCTGGAAGGAGAAAACAATGAATCCACGAAGCGCTCTTTGCAGGTTGAATGTTTGTGATTTTAACTTTCCTTACATACATGCTAGGATGCACAATAAGAACCTTCCTAGCACTATTCCTAGAAAAGTGATAATAATGAATATAGCCATATCATAATAAATAGCCCCATCAATTGCTTACAAGGCACTCACAGGCCATGTTTCTACCTGTTCCTCCTCAGGTCCTATCAATAACCAAGCACTATCAACAACCAAGCTAATAAGGCACAGTAAATAGGTCTTTAACCCCTCCTCTGACCCAATAATCACAAGTTTTGTTTTGTTTTTTTTTTGTCAGTTGTGGGGCTTGAATTCTGGGCCTGGGTGCTGTCCCTCAGCTCTTCAGCTCCAAGTGAGCTCTCTACCACTTGAGCCACAGCGCCACTTCCAGTTTTCTGAGTGGTTTATTGGAGGTAAGAGTCTCACAGACTTTCCTACCGAGGCTGGCTTTGAACCATGATTCTCAGATCTCAGCTTCCTGAGTAGTTAGGATTACAGGCATGAGCCACTGGCACCTGGCCAATAATTACAAGTTTTAAATCACATAGCTAGTAAGTATAGATGCTTTTGGGAAATATGTTGGGAAGCTTTTAAAGACAATATGGATAAAAATAAATTATATAGCAAAATATACAAGCCATGGGCTGGGAAGGTGGCTCAGTGGTAGAGCGAGTACTTGCCTTGCATGCATGAGGCCCTGGGTTCGATTCCTCAGCACCACATAAGCAAAAAGAAAAAAGCCGGAAGTGGCACTGTGGCTCAAGTGGTAGAGCGTTAGCCTTGAGCTGAAGAGCTGAGGGACAGCGCCCAGGCCCAGAGTTCAGGCCCCATGATTGGACCCCCGCCCCCCCCAAAAATACACACACACACACACACACACACACACACACACACACACACACACACACACACACACACACACACTGAGGGACAGCGCCCAGGCCCAGAGTTCAGGCCCCACAATTGGACCCCCGCCCCCCCCAAATACACACACACACTCTCTCTCTCTCTCTCTCTCTCTCTCTCTCTCTCTCTCTCTCTCTCTCTCTCTCTCTCTGAGGGACAGCGACCAGGCCCAGAGTTCAGGCCCCACGATTGGACCCATGCCCCCCCCCAAAAATACACACACACACACACACACACACACACACACACACACACACACACGCACACACACACACTACATGCCATTTCTTCTTACCTCTTTGGATTCCTTTATGTAACAAGCTCCAGCCATTCTTGTCTACCATGTCCACATCAGCTTTATGACTGACCAGAGTGGCAGCAATGCTCTCCAGCTGCCGTGAAAGGGCTAAATCTAAGGCAAGGTCTCCATCTTGATCTACTTCATTCAGCCTCCCAGGTAGCTACACAGAGAAGTTTGTAAGTAAGCATCCAGACAATGGAAAATACAATGGATTTTGATTTATTTCACTTAATCTTATATACCATCTCTTACACAAATGTCAAATCTTAATACCTGACATAGCTTACTTCCCAAATTCAACTTTATTCACAAACCTCTGTCAAGCTTCAGGCACATGATTTCAGGGAGCACAGAAAGAACAGATTAACAGGACAGATGTAAACAACATGCAGGACTGTCAAGGATCACAGTGGATGTAAGGGCAGGAATTTACACATGTAAGAACCAGGATCATAGGAGAGATACTGACAGGGCTATAGGGATCCAGTGTCAAGGCAGAAGTTCAGACATGTTATGGGTCAAGGAATTTCTCCCAACAGTTCCATGTTCTCCAATACACTGAACACTTAGGATACAAGATACTTCACTCTCATTTTCCTATAAGGCAATGTGATAGAACAATGCCCCGCCTCAAGGTGTCTGTGTCCTAACCCCCAGGACCTGAGGATATGTCATCTTATATGATTTTAAAAAATTTAAAAAAACAAAGAGAGAGAGAGTGTGGGAAAGGAAGTAAGGAAGGAAGAGAGGGAGGTAGGGAGGGAAAAGAGAGAAAAAGAAAAAGAGAGAGAGAGAGAAAGGAAGGAAGGAAGGAAGAGAAAAGAAGGAAGGAAGGAAAGAAGGAAAGAAAAAAAGGGGCTGTGATAAAGGCTAAGGACTTTGAGATAGGGAGTGTCATGACTACCCAAGGAGGACCCAATCTAGCAAAAGAGAAAAGTTGAAGAGCTGGTCAGGGCAATGTGACATCAGAAGGATTGATCTGTCATTGCTAGCTTTTATAATGGAGACAGATGGCCACAAGCCAAGGAATGTGATTGTATCTAGAAGCTGAGAATGGCCCTCAGAAGACAGCCAACAAGAAAAATGGGGACCTCGGTTCCTCTTCTACCACCAGAAACTGAATTCTGCCAACAACCTAAGTGAGCAGGAAATGGATTCACTTTACAGTGTCCCTAAAGGAACCCAACCTATCAACATTTGATTTTAGTCCAATGATGCCTATATAGTTGAGTTTGCAAACTGCAAAATAATAAATCTGTATTATTTTAAGCTACAATTTTGTGGCAATTTGTTATAGCAGCAAATAAACTGATAGACTTTGGCACCTGATAGACAGGTACTGCTATAATAACCATCTAAAAATGTAGAAGTAGCTCTGGCATTGGGAGATGATGGGCTGATGATACTAGATTTTTAAGAAACAATATAGGAAACATCCAGACTTCCTGAAATAATTTCTAGAAGAAATATACACATTAAAGATCATGTGAGGCTGGGAATGTGGCTTAGTAGTAAAGTGTTTGCCTAGAATGCATGAAGCCCTGAGTTTGATTCCTCAGTACCATATAAACAGAAAAGGCCAGAAGTAGTGCTGTGGATCAAGTGATAGAGTGCTAGCCTTGAGCAAAAGATGCTCAGGGTCAGTGCCCAGGCCCTGAGTTCAAGCCCCAGGACTGGCAAAAAAGAAAAAGAAAAAAAAAAAGATCATGTGATATATAGTTTAGAAGGAACACTACTGAGAAACACAAGTACATTCCAGTTTTGGGAAAAGACAGGGAAGATAAAAAGGCGGCTACAATACCTGAGAATCCATTTCAATCAGGTAAAGGAAGACTACATCTTCTCTCTCCACTTTGATAGCCTTATGTAATGGGTATTCTGTCTTAGACTTGATCATTTTGTATAACAGCTGAGCACTCATGCTACTAAAATCCTCCTTTCGCAAGTCATCCTAGGATTAAAAACACAATGGGAAACAAAACAAACAATTTGTTAATAATAACAACTGTCACCTATTAAATAGTCACTGAGTCCGTATAATTTGTAGAGGGGAAGGAGAAAAACAAATCGTTTAAATAGAGATACAGGTGGACCCACTGCAACAAAGAGATGTACAAGTCGTTATGTGGAAAACGAACTTTACAACTTTGGGGGGGGAGGGAGTGGGGAGGATTGGGGGGGCAGGGAGGGGAGGATAGGAAGGGATGGGAAGGGGAAACAAAGGAGAAGGCTACAAGGCTTCTGTACAGTATTTTCACAATAAAAAGAAAAAGAAAAAAATATAAATAAATAAATAGTCACTGAGCATGTGCCTGGCTTACTCTAAGGGCTTAGACTTCCTAATTAATTCAATCCTCACAAAACTTATGAGGTAGGTCCTACAATGATCCCCACTGTTCAGATAAAGAAAGGAAAGCCTGTAGAACCTAATAACTTATACTCAGACAGTGAGTAAATAGCCACATCAGAGTCTGGACCCAAGAGGAACCGCCTGAGCCTGCGCTGTCACAGCTGGGCTGCACCTCTGTGATTAGTATAGCTGGTGTGAGCAATGCTGACCTCCAACAAGAGAGCAGAGTCCTCTCCCCAGTAAGCCTCAAAGACCATAGCAATTACAGAATTAAGCAAAACTACCACAAATAACCCACTCCACTAAATTATAGCTGGTCCCTAATATTTTAAATCTCTTTTATTTCAACCTATTAGCAGAAAAAAGTTACCACTCCTATTTCAATTATTTCAACACTAGCTCTTTTTACTTTATTTTACTTGTTTATGTGGTAGCAAGGAAACGAACCCAGGGCCTCATGCATGCTAGGAAAGCACTCTACCCACTAAGCCACATTCCCAACCAATTAATACTAGATCTTTTTTTGGGGGGGAGCCAGTCGTGGGGCCTGAACTCTGGGCCTGGGCCTCAGCTCTTCAGTTCAAGGCTAGGCTCTACCTTCTGAGTTACAGTGCCACTTCTGGCTTTTTCTGGTTATGTGGTGCTGAGGAATCGAAACCAGGGTCTCATGCTTGTAAGGCAAGCAATCTACCACTGAGCCACCTTCCCAGCCCTTAAAACTAGTTTTTTTAGATAATTTTTAGAAACTACTAACATCCTTCCCATAGTATTGTTGTATACCAAGCAATCCAATCTGCTGAAATTAGTTTGTAACACATAGCATTGATCTTTTTTAAAAATTTCACAAAAAACCCCAAATATAACAAATATAGTTCTCTATAAATGAGAACTACTAAGAAAGGCAAGTCTAAATTTAATAATGCCTCCACCTGACAGCAAGGAATGCTGGGGCACAGGGCATCCTGCCCCTGAGACTTGGCTGCAGCTTCCTCAGGAGAGCGAAGGCAAATGTCCCTCTGTGTAGTTCTGCTCTTGAACCTGAGTCACTTTGTCCTCTACTCTGAAATCATATAACTAACAGACTCTAGAACTGAAGAACCTCACTGATCACCTAATCTACCTACTTGTTCGTCAGTACTGTCACAAGAAGATGCCAAAAACCAGAAAGATGAGTGCTGACAGAACAAGGTTCCACACCTGGGACTCTGCTGCCAACAAGAGCACTGTCTATACACATCTCTCACTTACCCAATGACTTGCAATAATTTCTGCACAGTAGTTCATCAATGTGCTGGCATTCAGTTCTTCTGCAGTCTGATAGAAACGAATACAGTTCCTAACATTCACCAAAGACATAACACCTTTTTCACATCTATAAAAGAATATTAATAATAAACAGTATTATTAGGGTGATAAATGCATTCAGAAACAAACCAAAACTAATATGTGTACTGCTGGCTACATTCAATAACAATAAGGAATAAGGCTGATCAACATGCTTATGAATAAATTATAGCTGAGTTCCAATATTTTTAAAGTATCAGAATTTCAGCCAGGTGTTGGTAGCTCACGCCTGTAATCCTAGCTACTCAGGGAACTGAGATCTGGGGATCACAATAAGCCAGCCCAGGCAGACCAGTCCAGGATACTTTTTACCTCCAATAACCAGCAAAATGTCAGAAATGGACCTGTGGCTCACAGGGTAGAAATCCTGCCTTGGGAGAAAAGCTAAAGCAGAGCATCTAGACCCTGAATTCAAGCCCCAGAACCAGTACAAAAAAAAAAGTACTAGAGGAAGTGGTGCTGTAGCTCAAGTATAAGAGCGCTCGCCTTGAGCTAAAGAGCTGAGGGACAGCGCTCAGGCCCAGAGTTCAAGCCCCACGACTGACATTCAAAACAAAACAAAGGGGCTGGGAAGGTGGCTCAGTGGTAGAGCGCTTGCCTTGCATGCCTGAGGCCCTGGGTTCGATTCCTCAGCACCACATAAGCAAAAAGAAAAAAGCCGGAAGTGGTGCTGTGGCTCAAGTGGTAGAGCACTAGCCTTGAGCTTAAAGAGCTGAGGGATAGCGCCCAGGCCCAGAGTTCAGGCCCCACGACTGGACCCCCACCCCCCGAAAAAAAAACCAAGCAAAAGAAAAAAGTACTAGAATTTCATTATGATATATTGTTCAATTCGGTTCAAACCAAACAACCTAAAAATAAACATATTTAACACAATATCTCAACAGACTTAAAAGAAACCACATTAAAAAAAAAAAAGTAACCAGTCGGGTGCTGGTGGCTCACACCTGTAATCCTAGCTACTCAGGAGGCTGAGATCAAAGGATCAGGTTCAAAGCCAGCCCAGGCAGGCAAGTCCATCAGACTCTTATCTCTATTAACCACTAGAAAACCAGAAGTGGCTGTGGCTCTCTTTGAGCTCAAGAGAGCAGGGATAGCACCCAAGCCCAGAGTTCAAGCCCCACAACCGGCCAAAAAAAAAAAAAATGCAACCACATGAACTGGCGGATCATATACACATGTAATATAGGACACATCTGTGGTGTCCACCAGCAAGACTACTATGCAAACACTGTGGCTTATGTATAGTTTGTACACATATGGTTCTATGCCTTAATAATTTAATAATTATTTCTATCTTTGATTAATATAATTTTAATAATTCTTCCCAAAACATCTATAATGTATGGAAACAAGAGTCAGTCATAGTACACCATGTGGGAGAAAAACTTGCTACAATGGAGGTCTTCAAAAAGATAACAAAGACTCTTAGAATCTTCAATAAGTGGGATGCCTACAATCCTAGCTAGTCAGGAGGTTGAGATCTGAGGATCATGATTCAAAGCCAGCCTGGGCAGGAAAGTCCATAAGACTCTTATCTCCAATAAAACCACTAGAAAATCGGAAGTGGCGCTGTGGCTCGAGTGATAGAGCCCTTGTCTTGACCTGAAGAGCTCAAGGACAGCGTCCAGGCCCAGAGTCCTAAAACTAACAACAAAAAAAAAAAATCACCAATAAAAGAATATGGACTAGGTACTCAAGCCCATAATCCTAGAAACTTTGGACACTGAGATGTGAAGATGAGACTCTTATCTCCAATTACCCACCAAAAGGCCAGAAATGTAGCTGTGGCTCAAGTGGAAGAACACCAGCCTTGAGCAAAAAAAGAAGCAACAGCACCCAGGCTGTGATTTCAAGCCCCAACTGTACTGACACACACACACACACACACACACACACACACACACACACACACACACACACACACACACACACACACACACACACACACACACACACACACACACACACACACACACACACACACACACACACACACACACACACACACACACACACACACAGAACATGGACGATTATCAGGGAAGAGAGAGCTGCACACACACACACACACACACACACACACACACACACACGGAGAACATGGACGATTATCAGGGAAGAGAGAGCTGCATACAAGTGGCCTTGGTGCACAAAGCAGGCACTACCTACCATCCTAGCCTAAAAGATTCAGCAATAAAGCCGGGCGCTGGTGGCTCACGCCTGTAATCCTAGCTACTCAGGAGGCTGAGATCTGAGGATCGCGGTTCAAAGCCAGCCCGGGCAGGAGAGACCATGAGACTCCTATCTCCAATAAACCAGCAGAAAACCGGAAGTGGCGCTGTAGCTCAAGTGGTAGAGCACTTGCCTCGAGCTGAAGAGCTGAGGGACAGCGCCCAGGCCCAGAGTTCAAGCCCCATGACCGACAAAACAAAAATAAAAGATTCAGCAATAAAAAAAACCCATGTTCTAGTACGGAATTCTTAGAAGATTTGGAACAAAGACCCTTAGGGAAACAGGCATGGTCCTCCATCTCCCTTGCCTCTACATCTTCCTACAAGGCAGGTTCACTTCCCAGGGCAGCCACAGAGGCCTGCAATAGTGTCGGGAGCATTCCCTGACATTCCATCTCCGTCTTTCAGCCTCAAACAAAGCCATTCTAATTATAAGGGCAAAATGATCCTGGAGATAAGAAACACCTCAGTGAATTACATTAAATCACCTGAGCTTTCTGTGCCCCTTTCTCTTACTCTAAAATCAGAATGTTATTCGATTTCAGGGTTTTAGGGAAGCTTTTTGATTCTCAAGAAGGAAAACAATATCTGCCTTGAACATCATAAGGAACTTGGAGGTATGCTCTCGAGGTATGCTCTCAAGGTATGCTCTCTTTTGCCCTCTCTTTTTCTATGACCTAGAATTCCTATCTTGAAGAAAAAATGTAATGCATACATGGTTATTAATGGATTTTAGTATTGCTAGAGGTAACTGGCTAGTAGATAATTACCAATCTCTTTAGGTGAGTTTTAGGTAACATAAATGAAGAAAGACCATGGAAGTGAAGAATGAACCTGGGGAGTTTGGACTCAGGTTCTGCAGAGCACTACAAAGCACTTGTCAGACAAACGCTCAGTCTTTCTTTTCCTTTTCTTTTCTTTTACTGCCAAAAGACAAGACACCAAGGAAACCTATGTAAAACTATTTTTCACAGGAAAAATATTTTGTAAAATGGGTAGGCATTGCATTTTCACTGATTCTAATATCCAGAGAGTCCCATTTGCCATGTGCATGACCTTTAATATCTGATATAATCTATAATCTATACAACTAAACAAAAATAATTTTTTTTGTCAGTCATAGAGC
Source organism: Dipodomys merriami (assembly GCF_024711535.1). Taxonomy (NCBI): domain Eukaryota; kingdom Metazoa; phylum Chordata; class Mammalia; order Rodentia; family Heteromyidae; genus Dipodomys; species Dipodomys merriami. Next base: position 6,747,493 of record NW_027206168.1, on the reverse strand, counting down.
TTCAACTCTGGGCCTGGGTGCTGTCTTCAGTGCTTTAACTCTGGGCCTGGGTGCTGTCTTCAGCACAAGGCCAGCACTCTACCACTTGAGCTACAGCACCACTTCTGGTTTTCTGATGGTTTATTGGAGATAAGAGTCTCATGGGCTTTCCTGCCCAGGCTGGCTTTGAACCATGATCATCAGATCTCAGCCTCCTGAGTAGATAGGATTACAGGTGTGAGAAGTGGCACCCAGCAACAAAAATAATCTTATTTTAAAATTTAAATTATGAGTTCATATGTTTGAAAAAGTAGCATATAGGGTGACTTTCTTCTGAAGGGAAAATGCTTTTGTTAACATATATTTATTTTATAAACAAAAAGTATTCATTGGGCTGGGAAGGTGGCTCAGTGGTAAAATGCTTGCCTAGCACATGTGAAGCCCTAGGTTCAATTCCCCAGTATCACATAAACAGAAAAAGGGATCCTATGGCTCAAATGGTAGAGTGCTAGCCTTAAGCTAAAAAGAAGCACATGGACAGTGCCCAGGTCCTGAGTTGAAGCCCGAGGACTGATAAAAAGAAAAAAGTATTCATTGCCTGGGGGGCTTCAAACTTTAATCCTTAGATCTTAGCGTCCTAAGATTATAGATATGAAGGACTGGCTCCTAGCCTTATATTTTTATTTTCTTTATTTTTGCCTAATCTGGCCTTGAACCATGAACCATGTTAGTACAAATCAAACATCCTAACTCCTGTCTAGTATTTCCACCGATCTTTTATGAATGTGAAACAACTGACAAAAGAAACAACAAAAGGTGAAGAGTAGGCTGGGAATGTGGCTCAGTGGTAGAGTGTTCACCTAGCATGCATGAGGCCCTGGGTTCAATTCCTCAGTACCACACACAGAAAAAAGCCAGAAGTATGGAAGTGGTGCTGTGGCTCAAGTGGTAGAGTACTCACTTTGAGCTGAAGAGCTGAGGGACAGTACCCAGGACCTGAGTTCAAGCCCCCAGGACTTGCCAAAAAAAAAAAAGGGTGAAGAGTATTCATTTACCGATTATCTATATTTTATTTGTGTAATTATGTATCTTTCAAATATTCCGAATATACACTATATTTTTGAAATTGGAAAAAATGTTACCAGTTTCTTCATGTAGTCTTTTGTACAAAAGGGATTCATTCTGGTACTTAGAACATACTTGTTCAAATATGGTTTTTGTTGTTGTTGTTGGTGGTGGTGGTGGTGGTGGTGGTGGTAGTGGTCATGGGGCCTGAACTCTGGGCCTGGGCTCTGTCCTGCAACTCTTCAGCTCAAGGCTAGCCTTCTACCACTTGAGCCACAGCGCCCACTTTCTCTATATTACAAGACAAGCCTCACACTGAACCAAACACATTGTCAGACTCACTCAGTTATCTCAACTATATTATTTCTCCTGCCAACATCAGGGGCATCTGTGACCCTGTGAAAAGCCAACATTCAAATATACTCATGGCTTTCTTCTTCTTCTTCTTTTCTTTTTTTCTTTTCTTTTTTTGCCAGTCCTGGGGCTTGAACTCAGGGCCTGGACACTGTCCCTGAGCTTCTTTTGCTCAAGGCTAGCATTCTATCACTTGAGCCACAGTGCCACTTCTAGCTTTTTTTGTTTGGTTATGGGGTACTGAGGAATGGAACCCAGGGCTTTACACATGCTAGGCAAGCACTCTACCACTAAGCCACATTCCCAGCCTACTCCTGGCTTTCTTCCATCTCGGGTCTTAAAGGTAGGACAGATAAAAACCTAATGCAGAAAAAGCATTTGACAAGATCCAACACTGCTTTATGATGAAGGTTCTGGAAAAATTAGAAATCCATGGAACATACCTCAATACAATAAAGGCTGTATATGACAAACCTACAGCTAGCATTATACTTAATGGTGAGAAACTAAAGCCATTTCCTCTTAACTCAGGAACAAGACAAGGATGTCCACTTTCTCCACTTCTCTTCAATCTAGTATTAGAATGCCTAGCTACAGCAATAAGACAAGATGCAAACATAAAGGGGATCCAAATAGGGAAAGGAGAAGTAAAAATCTCCCTCTTTGCAGATGACATGATCTTGTATTTAAAGAATCCCACAGACTCCACTCCCAAATTACTCAAGCTGATTCAAAACTTTGGCAAAGTACCAGGGTATAAAATTAACCCTCAAAAATCAATGGCTTTTCTGTATGCCAAAAATGAGAAAAGTGTGGCTGAAATTAGGAAAGCAACTCCATTCGTACTAGACCCACAAAAAATAAAATACCTAGGAATTAACTAAAGAAGTGAAGGACCTCTATGATGAAAACTTTAAAAACTTGAAAAAGGAAATCAAAACAGAACTTAGAAAGTGGCAAAAACTCCCATGCTCCTGGATTGGAAAGATCAACATCATGAAAATGGCAATACTTCCCAAGGCTATCTACAAATTCAAGGTGATACCTATCAATATTCCAACCTCATTCTTCAAGGAAATAGAATGCAATCCAAAAAATCATATGGAACAATAAAAGACCCTGAATAGCAAATACGATCCTCAACAAAAAGAACAGTGCTGGAGGAATATCAATACCAAATTTCAAACTCGACTACAAAGCCATAGTAATCAAAACAGCTTGGTACTGGCACAAGAACAGACCTCAGGACTAATGGAATAGAATTGAAAACCCAGAAACGAACCTACAGACCTATAGCCAACTAATCTTCAATACCATAGCTAAAAAAATAGAATGGAAGAAAGACAGCCTCTTCAGTAAATGGTGCTGGCAAAATTGGTTAACTACTTGTAGAAAACTAAAGCTAGATCCTTATATATCACCCTACACCAGAATCAACTCCAAATGGATCAAAGACCTCGGAGTCAAAGCAGACACTCTGAAAACATTACAGGACGGAATAGGAGAAAGCCTAGGTCTCCTTGGCACAGGCTGAAATTTTCTTAATAGACACCCGGAAACACAACAAATCAAAGAAAGGTTGGACAAATGGGATTACATGAAATTGCAGAGCTTCTGCATGGCAAAGGACATAAGTAGCAAGATCAATAGAAAGCCCACGGATTGGGAGAAGATCTTCATTAGCCATACAACAAGACAAGGGTCTCATATCTAAAGTATACCTGGAACTCAAAAAATTAAACCCCTCAACAACAAATCTTCAAAGAAACAACTGCCCAATACATAAGTGGGCTAAAGACTTAAAGACAAACTTCTCTGAAGAGGAAAGAATGGCCAATAGACACATGAAGAAATGCTCAACCTCTCTAGCCATAAAAGAAATGCAATCAAAACAACATTGAGATACCACCTCACCCCAGTTAGAATGGCTATAATCAAGAACTCTAATAACAACAGATGCTGAAGGGGATGTGGTCAGAAGGGAACCTTACTGCATTGTTGGTGGGAGTGTAAACTTGTTCAACCACTTTGAAAAGTAGTATGGAGGTTCCTCAAAAGACACCACATAGGGCTCCCCTATGACCCAGCAATCCCACTTTTAGGCATTTACACAAATGTTCACTAACAAGACCACACTAAAGCTACCAGCACGACTATGTTTATTGCAGCCCTATTTACCATAGCTAAAATATGGAACCAACCCAGACACCCCTCAGTAGATGAATGGATCAAGAAAATGTGGTATATATACACAATGCAATTCTATGCCTCCATCAGAAAGAATGACATTGTCTCATTTGTTAGGAAATGGAAAGACTTGGAAAAAATAATTATATTAAGTGAAGTAAGCCAGGCCCAAAGAAACATAGGTCCCATGGTTTCCCTTATTTGCAATAACTAGTCTATGTCTAAGTCAAGCAGAAAAGGTCAGATACGCTGATGTTAGGGAAATGAACCCTAAGATATGTATTCAAATTTTTTTTCTTTCATGCGATTGTTTCTAACATATTTATAAGATTATTTCTTTGTTGCTTTGTATGTCCCTCTCCCACGGTATAACCCCTGCTTTTACTGTGTTTGATGTTGTTATAATTTGTGGAGGGGAAAGAAAAAAACAAATTGTTTAAATAGGGATACAGGTGGACCCATTGCAACAATGAGATGTACTAGTCATTATGTCGAAAACGAACTTTACAACTTTGGTAGGAGGGGGAGAAGAAGGGGAGAGGATGGAATGGGAAGGGGAAACAAAGGAGGAGGCTACAATGCTTGATAAGAAATGTACTCATTATCTTGCCCATGTAATTGCAATCCCTCTGTACAGCATTTTCACAATTAAAAAAAAAACCCTATATCCAACCATACCCATTTGGGCATCTGCTAATGTCAACAGTCAGGAAGCTCCATAAACAACCATCATTTTACTTAAATAATCCATTATGTACATTATAATTCTCTAATCTATGCCATAACCAGTGAAATTTTACCAAAACAATTAAATTTATAAACAAGTCAGACATGGTTAATAAGAGCTCAGATGCTCTGATAAAAAATGGTATTAATACTCAATCTAATTAAAATTAGTCTCAATTTACTCCAAAACAGTTAACTGCAAGATGTTAATAGTAAAGTTAGCTGTACTAGCAGCTATTACTCTACTAATAAATACATTGCTAATACTATTAGGCTAATCCTATAGATCTTGGACCTGTTGATTTATTAATTGAGTTATTAATATAGACAAACCTGCATCATCAATTAGACACTATGGAATATTGTGTCTACTGATTTGTGTGAGGCATTGGGAGTGTCCCAGGGGAATCAGGCCCATGGTAAAAACAGAGCAAGTAGCTCTACACAGCAAAGTCTCTTGGCTCTCATGTAAGAGCAATACATTAACAAGTACAGTGTCTCTTGGTGACTGAAACCAGCCTTTATCACTAAAAGAAAATGAATCCAACAGAATATAAGAGATCCATAAATGATGTAAAAAGACACTCTCTCAAAAAAACTGACCACCAAGGGCCATATCTCCAACATGCATAGCATGTGTAAAGCTCAAGGCATTTTATTTGACATTTTGTGGTGAACATTCTGTTATTCCAAGCCAACTTGGGAGAGCAACAGAGAAAAAGCTCTATTTAAAAAATCATAGCTGTGGCCGGGCGCTGGTGGCTCACGCCTGTAATCCTAGCTACTCAGGAGGCTGAGATCTGAGGATCGCGGTTCAAAGCCAGCCCGGGCAAGAAAGACCGTGAGACTCCTATCTCCAATAAACCACCAGAAAACCGGAAGTGGCGCTGTAGCTCAAGTGGTAGAGCGCTCGCCTTGAGCTGAAGAGCTCAGGGACAACGCCCAGGCCCAGAGTTCAAGCCCCACGACCAAAAAAAAAAATCATAGCTGTGGGGCTGGGAAGGTGGCTCAGTGGCAGAATACTTGCCTTGCATGCAGGAGGCCCTGGGTTCGATTCCTCACCACCACATAAGCAGAAAAAGCCAGAAGTGGCACTGTGGTTCAGTGGTAGAGTGCTAGCCTTGAGCTGAAGAGCTGAGGGACAGCGCCCAGGCCCAGAGTTCAGGCCCCAAGACTGACAAAAAAAAAAAAAAAATCATAGCTGTGCTGGGCACCAGTGCTCGTACCTATAATCCTAGCTGGTCAGGAGGCTGAGATCTGAGGATCATGGTTCAAAGCCAGCCCAGGCAGAAAAGTCCATGAGACTTTTATCTCCAATTAACCACTCAGAAAACTAGAAATGGTGCTGTGGCTCAAAGTTAGAGTGCTAGCCCTGAGCTGAAGAGCTCAGGGACAGGGCCCAGGCCTAGAGTTCAAGCCCCATGACCTACAAAACAAACAAAAAAAATGATAGCTGCTTGATGAGTGCTGGTGGCTTGTGCCTACAATCTTAGCTACTCAGGAGGTTGCAATGTGAGGATTGAGGTTAAAGCCAGTCTCAGCAGAAAAGCCCAGTTATCTCTAATAAACTACCAAAAAGCCAAAAATGGAGCTGTGGCTTAAGTGGTAGAGCACTAGCCTTAAACAAATAAGCTAAGGGACAATGCCCTAATACCAGTGCAAGCACGTGTGCGCGTGCACACGCACACACGCACACACGCACACACGCACGCACACACGCACACACACACACACACACACACACACACACACACACACACACACACACACACACACACACACACACACACACACACACACACACACACACACCATAGCTGCTATCTACCAGCACAAGCATACGCATATACACACATAGACACAGACACAGACAGACAGACACAGACACAGACACAGACACAGACACAGACACAGACACAGACAGACAGACAGACAGACAGACAGACAGACAGACAGACAGACACACACACACACACACACACACACACACACACACACACACACACACACCATAGCTGCTATCTTCCTGAAACCTAAAAGAGCAATAATTTAATGAAGTGTGATTTTACAGTATAGAAACAAAGCTGTAAACTTACTGAATTGTACCTTTCTAAATTAAGTTAGGCATTAATGTGCTTCTATAACAATAAAGAAGCTTTATCTGCCTAGATGTATCAGAAAGCAGAATAAATTGTCAAAGAAAACAGAATGGGAAGGAAAGTTGAGGGTTTAGACACTGGATTATATTATTTAATATTCAATGTGTCAGCTTACATAGTTATGTACTCTGAGGTAATAGATCAGTAAAAGAGAAATAAAAACAAAGCTTTGGAAAAATTTAGCTTGTTAAAAGGTAAGAAAAAGCAAGCAAGATTATCAGATTCTCTTCTCATCATCACCTTTAAAAGAACACCTTGCAAAACTTATTTACATGAGCAGAAGAAGCTGCTTTCCCAAAGCTTGGCATAATTAAAGCTCATCCACCACCATCTGAGGTACTTGAACATATCTGCTGGGACTTGCCTCTCCCTAAGGAGCTGTAGCTGAAACCGATTTGCTAGTTTCATCAATTCAGTCAGGAACACATCATCCTCTCTGAATTCCAACTCATCTGTGTAGATCCAGCGAAGCATTGTCATTGTCACATCAGGATTAGCATCTAGATAAAGGAAGAAAATAGATGGAAAAACTGAAAAACACTGCTTGACACACTTGGGCCTTCTGAAGGAATCCCTAAAATTAGAGGATATTAGGGCTGGGAAGGTGGCTCAGGAGTAGAGTGCTTGCCTCCCATGCATGAGGCCCTAGGTTCAATTCCTCAGCACGACATAAAGAGAAAAGACCAGAAGTGGTACTGGGGCTCAAGTGGTAGAGCACTAGCCTTGAGCTGAAGAGCTCAGGGACAGGCCCAGGCCTAGAGTTCAAGCCTTATGACCAACCAAAAAATAAACAAACAAACAAACAATAAATAAATAAAATTAGTAGATAAAATGTACATTATGGCCGGGAGCCAGTGGCTCATGCCTATAATCCTAGCTATTCAGGAGGCTGAAATCTGAGGATCACAGCTCAAAGCAAGCCTGGGCAGGAAAGTCTGTGAGACTCTTATCTCCAATTTACCACTAGAAAACTGGAAGTGGCACTGTAGCTAAAGCACTTGCCTTGAGCTGAAAAGCTCAGAGACAGTGCCCAGGCCCCAAGTTCGAGCCCCACAACCAACCAACCAAAAAAAAAAAAAAAGTACTTTATGGCTGAGTGCTGGTAGCTCACACCTGTAATCCCAATTATTCAGGGGGCTGAGATTTGAGGTTCAAACACAGCCTGGGCAGAAATGTCCATAAGTCTTATCTCCAGTTAACCATCAAAAAGCTGGAAAGTGGAGGTGTGCTTCAACTGGTAGGGACCAACCTTGAGCGGAAAAAGCCAAGAAAGAGTGTGAAGCCCTGAGTTCAAGCCCCTATACGGTACCATATAAATAATAAAGTACATTGTGGTACATCCAACTCAAAGAAATATATAACTCAAATAAATACACAACAAAAATGATGATGTCAAATGGGCAACAAGTTTTTTTTGTATTGTTTTGCTTTGCTTTGTTTTGTTTTTGCTGGTTCTAGGGCTTGAACTCAGGGCCTGGGCACTGTCCCTGAGCTTCTTTTGATCAAGGGTAGCACTCTACCTCTTGAGCCACAGCACCACTTCTGGTTTTTTCAGTGTATATGAAATTGAGGAATCAAACCCAGGGCTTCATGCATGCTAGGAAAGCACTCTACCATTAAGTTATATACCCAGCCCCATAGGCAGCAAGTTTTCAACAGGGAAGTGGGTGAGGATAAAGAAACTGCTAAAGATGTAGATTAAATCCACTGGAGAGAATATCTGATACCTGATATACAACAAAAACTTAAACAGAATTTCAAATAAAAATGGAATGGATACCCAATTGAAAAATAGACAACGATAAAGGAAAATAGCTAACAAGGTTTTTTGTTTTGTTTTGTTTTTGCCAGGGCTTGAACTCAGGACCTGGGCACTGTCCCTGAGCCTAATTATGCTCAAGGTTAGTGCTCTACTGCTTGAGCCACAGCACCACTTCTGGCTTTTTCTGATTAGCTTATCATAGGTAAGAGTCTCACAGACTTTTCTGCCAGGACTGGCTTCAAACCATGATCCTTAGATCTCAGCCTCCTTAGTAGCTATGATCACAGACATGAGCCACTGGCACCCAATTAACAAGTCTTATTAAAAACCAAAAACAAAAAGGTAAATGTAAAACATTTAGTTCTAGATATTTCAAGCCGGGCACTGGTGGCTCACGCCTGTAATCCTAGCTACTGAGGCTGAGATCTGAGGATCGAGGTTCAAAGCCAGCGCAGGCAGGAAAGTCTGTAAGACTCTTATCTCCAATAAAAAAACAAAACAAAAAAACAAAAAAAACTGGAAAACTGGAAGTGCTGCTGTGGCTCAAGCAGTAGAGTACTCACCTTGAGCTGAAGAGTGCAGGGACAGCACCCCCCTCCCCCCAAAAAAAGGTATTTCAACTGATATTAGCTTTATCATTTGAAAAGAATATTGAGTGAAATATAGGGAATCACAATTAGTCCCCATTGTTTCTGAGATGACACTGGAGTGATTTTGTGTATGTGTGTGTGTCTGTGTGTGTGAGTCCTGGGGCTTGAACACTGGGCCTAGGTGCTGTCCCTGAGCTTTTTGCTCACTTACCACTTGAGCCACCACTCCATTTCCAACTTTTTGCTGGTTATTTGGAGGGAAGAATCTCATGGACTTCCCTGCCCAGGCTGGCTTATAAATAAATAAATAAATAAATAAATAAATAAATAAATAAATAAATAAATAAAGCAAAAACAGAGTATATTTTGTCTCTCAGACTAGCCAAGATTTTTGAAAGTACCTAATCTTTTACACAACTATATGCATAGATTATTATCTTAAGAAAAAAAATATTGGGCTGGGAAGGTGGCTCAGTCAGTGGTAGAGAGCTTGCCTTGCATGCATGAGTCCCTGGCTTCAATTCCTCAGCACCACATAAGCAGAAAAGAAAAAAGCCAGAAGTGGCACTGTGGCTCAAGTGGTAGAACGCTAGCCTTGAGCTGAAGAGCTGAGGGACAGTGCCCAGGCCCAGAGTTCAGGCCCCACGACCGGACCAGAAAAAAAAAGAAAAGAAAAATAACTATGTGCTGGAAATGTAACTCAAGTGGTAGAATAACTGTCAAGGAGTGCAGAAGCACTGAGTTCAAACCTCAGTATCACAAAAACTGGAAAAAAGTATGCATCAGTTAAAACTATCTGTCAAGTGACAGTGGCATATACCTGTAGTTCTAGCTATTCAAGGAAGCTGAGATCTGAGGATTGCAGTTCAAAGCCAGCCCAAGCAGGAAAGTCTATGAGACTTTTATCTCTAGTTAATGACTAAAAAGACAGAAGTGGAGCTGTGGCTCAAGTGATAGAGCACTAGCCTTGAGCATAACCATTCAGACAGTGCCCAGACTCAGAGTTCAAGCCCAATGAATGGCATACACACAAAGTTTTATCTCAACCAATGGCTAAGCACAATGGCTCTCACCGGTCATCTCCAGGGACCGGAAGAAGCACAAGAGGGAGAACTGCAGCCCAAGAGGGCCTGGACATAAAGCAAGACCCTGTGTAAAACTTAGGCAATGCTAAAAAATGCTAAGGGTACAGTTCAAGTGGTAGAGCACCTGCCTACCAAATGGGAAGCCCTGAACTCAATTCTCACATTGAAAAAAAAAAATTACCCAGTGGGGTGTCAGTGGCTCACGCCTGTAATCCTACCTACTCAGGAGGCTGAGATCTGAGGATCATGGTTCAGAGCCAGCCCAGGAAGGAAAGTCTGTGAGTCTCTTATCTCCAATAAACCAATAGAAAACTGGAAGTGAGGAGCTGGGAAGGTGGCTCAGTGGTAGAGCGCTTGCCTTGCATTCGTGAGGCCCTGGGTTTGATTCCTCAGCACCACATAAGCAAAAAGAAAAAAGCTGGAAGTGGCACTGTGGCTCAAGTGATAGAGCGCTAGCCTGAGCTGAAGAGCTGAGGGACAGTGCCCCAGGCCCAGAGTTCAGGCCCCATGACCGGACCCAAAAAAAGAAAAGAAAAAGAAAAAGAAAAAGAAAACTGGAAGTGACGCTGTGGAGTAAAGCAAGTAGGCAAGCAGTAGAGTGCTTGCCTTGAGCTGAAGAGCACAGGGACAGTGCCTAAGCCTAGAGTTCAAGCCCTACTACCACCAAAAAAAACCCAAACAAACCAACCAGAAGAAAAAGAGAAGATAAATATGAAAAACAAAAGATTAAAAGAGACCTGTGCAGGGTTGGGAATGTGGCTTAGTTGTAGAGTGCTTGCCTAGCATTCATGAAGCCCTAGGTTCGAATCCTCAGTACCACATAAACAGAAAAAGCCAGAAGTAGTACTATGGCTCAAGTGATATAGTGCTAGTCTTGAGCAGAAGAAGCTCAGAGACAGTGCTCAGGCCCTGAGTTCAAGCACCAGGACGAGCTTGCACATATGGATGCACATGTACACAGGCAGGCGCGCGCGCGCGCACACACACACACACACACACACACACACACACACAGAAGGGGGGTGGGAGGAAGAGGTACCAGTCACACACACACACACACACACACACACACACACACACACACACACACACACACACACACACACACACACACACACACACACACACACACACACACACACACACACACACACACACACACAGAAGGGGGGTGGGAGGAAGAGGTACCAGTGCCTCATGCTGTAATCTTCACTATTCAGGAGGCTGAGGCTAAGATCAGAGGCAGTTCCAAGCCAGCTATGTCATTAAAGTCTGTGAGACTCTTATCTCCAATAAACTACCAAAAAGCCTGAAGCAGAACTATAATTCAAGTGGTAGGGCACTAGCTTAGAGCACAAAAGCTCAAGGACATTGTCCAGGCCCTGAGTTCAAGTCCCAGGATTCCTGCTCCCTACCCACACACACTCACACAATAAAAGACACACAATTGTCAAGGGTTACTCAGAAGGCTGAGATCGAAGTTCTTGGTACAAAGCTACTCTGAGCAGGAAAGTTCATGAGACTCATCTCTAATTAAGTATCAAAAAAGAAGTAGAGCTGTGGCTCAAATGGAAGAGTGCTAGCCATGAACAAAAAGCTCTATAACCTTATATATAAGGTTTCTAAGGCAGTTAAATTCAGTTTCAGAAAATAGAAATGTATTTGCCATGGACTTGGGATGAAGTAATGGAGAACTGCTGTTTTATAGATATAAGCTTTAAGTTTTGCAAAATGAAGAAATTCAGCAGAACGCCAGCAGCCCAAACCTGTAATCCTAGCTACTCAGGAGGCTGAGATCTGAGGATCACAGTTCAAAGCCATCCCAGCAGGAAAGTCTGTGACACTCTTTTGTGTATGTCAGTCATAGGGCTTGAACTCTGGGCTTAAGCACTTTCCCTGAGCTCGTCAGCTGAAGGTTAGTTCTCTACCACTTGAACCACAACACCAGAAAAACTTGTTTTTCTGATGGTTAATTGGAGATAAAAGTCTTACTGGCTTTCCTGCCTGGGCTGGCTTTGAATCATGATCAGCTCTAATTAATCACAGAAAAAGCCAGAAGTGGGGTTGTGTGTCCAAGTGGTAGAGTGCTAACCTTGAGCCAAAGAAGCTCAGGGACAGTGCCCAGGCCCAGAGTTCATGTCCCAGGAATGGAAAAAAAAGAAAAAGAAAAGGAAAAAGATGAAGTAGTTCTGGAGAATGGCTATAGAACAATTTGAATATAATTAGTGTTACCTAACTGAAGATGTTTAAGTTTTGTTATATATATTTTATGAGAATTTAGAACAACTTTTGCTGAAAACAACTACAGAAAAATGATGACACACTGCACACAGGGAAAAGATTCCAATAACCACAGATTTCTCATCAGAAACTAAGGAAGACAAGAACACAGTCAAAACATCTTTAAATAAATGCTGAGAAGATATAAAAAACCTACTAGCTGAGATTTTTATGTTCAACAAATGTATCCTTTAGATATGAAGGCAAAACAAAGACATCCTGAGATGAAAAAAGACAATTTGTAACTGGGAGATTCTACAAAAATTGCATAGGAAACCCCAGCACCGGTGGCTCCCGTGTACTACTCAGAAGGCTGAGATCTGGGAATCACAGTTCAAAGCCAGCCCAGCAGACCAAACTGTAACACTCTATCTCCAATGAACTAATAGAAAAGATGGAAGTGGAACTGCAACTCAAGTGGTAGAGCTCCAGGCTTAAGTGAAAATGCAATGGGACAGCACCCAAACCCTGGGTTCAAGCCCCAACACTAGAGATAGATGATAGATAGATAGATAGATAGATAGATAGATAGATAGATAGATAGATAGATAGATAGATAGATAGATAGATAGATAGATAGATAGATAGATAGATAGATGGAGTAGACTACACCTTTAAACGATAGATAGATAGATAGATAGATAGATAGATAGATAGATAGATAGATAGATAGAGATAGATAGATAGATAGATAGATAGATAGATAGATAGATAGATAGATAGATAGATAGATAGATAGATGGAGTAGACTACACCTTTAAACAAGTCTTACCAAAAGATTTGTGCCAAGCCCAGTGGCTAACGTCTGTAATCCTAGCTACTCAGGAGGCTAAGATCTGAGGATCTTAGTTCACAGCCAGCCAGGGCAGGAAAGTCTGTGAGACACTTATCTCTAATTAACCACTAGAAAACTGGAAGCAGTGCTGTGGCTCAAGTGGTACAGTGCTCGCCTTGAGCTGAAGAGCTGAGGGATAGAGTCCAGGCCCCACAATGGACCAAAAATATTATTGTGTTAGGAATGTGGCTTAGTGGTAAAGTGCTTACCTAGCAAGCATAAAGCCCTGGGATCAATTCTTCAGTACCACATAGATAGAAAAAGCCAGAAATGGCACTGAGGCTCAAGTGCTAGCCTTGTGCAAAAGCTCAGGGACAATGTCCAGTGCCAGTCCCAGGACTGGCAAAAAAAAAAGGAAGGAAGGAAGGAAGGAAGGAAGGAAGGAAGGAAGGAAGGAAGGAAGGAAGGAAGGAAGGAAGGAAGGAAAGAAGGAAGGAAGGAAGGAAGGAATTTTTACTATATTTTAAAACTGTTATGAATGTCATCAAAAAGAACAATTCAGAATTTAGTACTGAAACTGAACAGTCTTGAGGTAGTTGTCACACGGTACTTAATAGATATGGAGGACTGCTGGCTCTCTTGAAATACCACATAGATCTTCCTGAGCTTGCTAGAGCACTGTGGTGTGCCTCGGCAGAGTTTGGGAAACTATTCTGGGACTGATGCACAGGGGAATCTCCCTATATGGTATTTCAGTGCATAGCTTTCCTAATCAGAATGTAAATGAGGAAAAGAAGCTTAGCTAGACAGGACCCAGGACACATTCCAGGAGAGCTGCATGACTTCATACCCTAAGCTCTATGCCAGGAAATTAAGACCTTTGCTTGAGAAATCATACAGCCCAGCTTCAAAACACCCATGCTAAGACACTGGAAACTCTCTAAAATAACATGAGCTACTATTGATAAAGTGCTTCAAAGGGGCTAGAAACAACCACTTTGCCTGATAAAAGTTGCTTTATTTTACACAAAAAGTACTCTCCTCCTGGCCTCAAGACTTGTTAGAATTAACTCATTATTGTTTCTCTTCCAGGATCAATCAATATCTTTTGTTTTTCTAAGTAAGAAATTGCTGACCAAGCTGGGCACCAATGGCTCACACCTATAATTCCAGCAACTCAAGAGAAGCCAGCAGGAAAGTTTGTGAAACTTTTTCTTTCTTTGTTGGTCCCGGGGCTTGACTCTGGGCATGGGTGCTGTCCCTGAATATGTTTGTGCTTAAGGCTAGTACTCTACACATGCTGGCTCTCTAATAAAGACTCTTGATGTGGCTTCTCTTGTTTCTTGTGACCAGTTCCACTACCAAACGGAAAAAAAAAAAAAAAAGCACTCTGGAAGTTACATAATTTTAAGGGCTGCTGCTGCAATAAACCCCAGAAAGACCAAAAACAAAATATAATGTGCGTGCATACACATACACACACACACACACACACACACACACACACACACACACACACACACACACACACACACACACACACACACACACACACACACACACACACACACACACACACACACACACACACAGAGAGAAATGTAAACATAAGCAAAACTTCCTTTTTGGAGTAGAGGAAAATATGTTTCTGTATTTATACAAAACAACTATATGAAATGAGTAGATGAAATATATTTATAACTCTTAAGAACATTGTCATACTCAAATATTTATGACTTGTTACCCAGGTATTAAAGACAAGTATCTACAAGTAAATTTGTCTCTTATGATCACCATCAATTGGTAAGAAAAGTATTTCACTTCCATCAAATAAAAAAAAATTCACCCAAAGAAACATAGGTCCCATGGTTTCCCTTATTTGCAATAACTAGTATATGTCTGAGACAAGCAGAAAAGGTCAAAAGCTATGTACATATGACCAGATAAGATGAAGTTAAGCGAAATGAACCCCAAGATAGGGACACAAGTGGTTTTTTTTCTTGCTTGCTATTGTTTCTAATGTATTTATAATGTACCATGTGATTTTTTTGTTGCTTTGTATGTTTCTCCCCCATGGTATAACCCCTGTTTTCACTGTATTTGATGTCAGTATAATTTGGGGAGGGAAAGGGAAAAAACAAAATGTTTAAATAGGGATACAGGTTGACCCATTGGAACAATGAGATGTATAAGACACTATGTTGAAAATGAACTTTACAATTTAGGGGGGGTTGGAGTGTAGTTGTGAAGATGGGAAGGAAGGGACTGTAAGGTAAAAACAAAGGAGGAGGTAACAATGCTTGATAAGAAATGTACTTATTACCTTGCTCATATAACTGTAACCCCTCTGTACAGTATTTTCACAATAAAAAAACTTATTTAAAAAAAACATTTGAAAGAAAATTAAAATAAGATTAAAAAAAATTTCAAAATCACAAACCCTAACTTTCTCCTGAGTTACTCTGTGACTTGTGTCCCTGATAGGTCAGAGTCTCACCTGATAAGTCCAGCTCCTTAGTGGAAGACAAGTTAGCCAGACTCCAGCTGTCACTTCGGGCTGCCAGTACAAACTTGTGAGCACTGATATGCCTGCCACCAACCTTTATCTTCAGGTCACTGATTAAAAAAAAAAAAAAAGCACATTTATAACAAGAAAACTGTAATCATAATTAGATATAGCTAGGATTCATAGCTGGTAAGTATATATGTATCAGCAAAAGAAAATAAGCAGAGCAAAAATTATTTGTTGGGCCATGTCTGTAGTATGTTGCTGGAAATATTTTCTTATAAGTACCGTGCGCTAGCCAATTACGCCACTGGAGCTCCTGGAAATATTTTCTATTTCTAACTTTTAACTTTAACTCATACATGATACTGTTTTTTCAAATACATTTTCTAATAAGTCTCTTATGGTGGTGAACCTACAAGTTAGAAGATGAACATTCATATATAAAGATGTTTTATGAAAAGATAAAGATAAGTCATCAGAGAGAGAAAAATGGAAAACTTAAAGACCGTGATGGCAGCTCTGAGTCTACAATTGCTGCTATACTCAAAAAATATTCAACAAAATGTCTTACATTCAGACCTAATATTGTCACCTATAACTATTAAGAAATGAGGTGGGCTGGGGTTGGGAAGGTGGCTTGGTGGTAGAGTGCTTGCCTTGCATGCATGAGGCCCTGGGTTTGATTCCTCAGCACCACATAAGCAGAAAAAGCCAAAAAGTGGCGCTGTGACTCAAGTGGTAGAGCGCTAGCCTTGAGTTGAAGAGCTGAGTCACAATGCCCAAGCCCAGAGTTCAGGCCCCGCTACCAGCAAAAAAAAAAAAAAAAAAAAAAGATGGGTTGAAGCTGGGCATGGTGGTACAAGCCTGAAATGTCACACTAAAGAAGGACAATCACAAGTTCAAGATAAGGGAGGATACATAGTGAGATTTTATCTTTAAAAAAAATATTTTTTTCAAAACATGTCCCTATTTATGATATATGGACATGAGGACATATGAAAAGAGATTCCTAAACAGATATTTGTGTTTAACTCTGAAATGTCAAATGCTAAGAGAGAAAAGTAGCAGGGCAGATGATCAACTGGGCTGATGAGAGCAAGTACATGGCTAAGCTAGCAGAAAGGCAAAATCATTCCTTATCATTATCCTGCTTATATTTATCTTTCTTTTTATTTCACATTCCCTTTTTAAATTATTTATTATGTTGGAAAGCCTTCAGAAACAAAGAAACAGTACATGGGGGGGAAAAGAAAAAGAAAAATTAACTTATCTATTTAAAGGAAGATTATTTCTATCCAATATCTGATATAGATGTTACATCACACTTTGTGTAGTGTACTGCCTAGAACACACTTTATGCTGCCAGACACTGATGGCTCACATCTATAATCCTAGCTACTCAGGACAAAAAACAAAACTTTTTAATCATGAGAGGAAAATGGAGACATGTTGCAAGTGAGAGAGCACCAGCAGTAAGTAAAACACACAAGCAAAAGCTTGAGGCCCTAAGTTCAAGCCCCAGTACTGGTGTGCACATCTGTGCGCATGCATACACATACAATACACATACACACACACACACACACACACACACACACACACACACACACACACACACACACACACACACACACACACACACACACACACACACACACACCACACACACACACACACATGAAAAAAAATCAGCTGGGGCTGGGAAGGTGGCTCAGTGGTAGAGCACATGCTTTGCATGCCAGAGGCCCTGGATTCGATTCCTCAGCACCACATAAGCAAAAAGAAAAAAGCCGGAAGTGGCACTGTGGCTCAAGTGGTAGAGCACTAGCCTTGAGCTGAAGAACTGAGGGACAGCGCCCAGGCCCAGAGTTCAGGCCCCATGACCGGACCCAAAAAAAAAAAAAAAATCAGCTGGGTGCTGGTGACTCACACCTGTAATCCTAGTTACTCATGAAGTTGAGATCTGAGGATCGTATTTCAAAGCCAACCTAGGCAGGAAAATCAATGAGACTCTTATTTCCAATTAACTACCAGAAAAATGGAAATGAAGATGTAGCTCAAAGTGGTAAAGCACTAGCCTTGAGCAGAAATTCAAGGACAGTGCCCAGACCCTGAGTTAAGTACCACAACCAACAAAGACAAAAGAAAAATCAAAACCAAGCTGAAACTATTTCATTACAACATTTAATATTTATATTTTCAAAGTGTTACAATAGTAAGAGAATATTTTCATCAATAAGTAGAACTAATATTCTATATATAACTGCCTCAAATCATATCCTATGAAAAAAAGTTCAATGAAAATCAGAAAATCAGAGCCTTCTTACAAAGTACAAATCACTTTAACTCTAACAGTTACAAAATATTAAGACACTGTATAAAGGAAATGTACTCATTACCTGACTCATGTATTTGTAATCCCTCTGTATATAACCTTTATAACAATATGGTAAATTTAAAAATAAAAATAATTAATTTCTAATAAATGGAATCTTGCTGTCTATATTTGTTTTATTTTCGTGCTGGTACTGGGGCTTGAACTCAGTGCCTGGGCACTGTCCCTGAGATTCTTTTACTCAAGGCTAGCACTTGAACCACAGTGCCACTTCTGGCTTTTTTTTTTTTTTTTTTTTGGTGGTGGTTTTATTGGAGATAAGAATCTCATGGACTTTCCTGACCAGGCTGACTTCAAACTTCAATCCTCAGATCTCAGTCTCCTGAGTAGCTAGGATTTATAGGTGTGAGCTTACAGAGCCTGCGCACTATCCCTGAGCTTTTTACACTCAAGGCTGGTGTTCTACCATTTGAGCCACAGCTCTACCTTTTTTTTTTTGTCAGTTATGGGGCTTGAACTCTGGGTCTGGGTGCTGTCCCTCAGCTCTTCAGCTCAAGGCAAGCATTCTACCACATGAGCCACAGCACCACTTCCAGTTTTCTAGTGGTTTGTTGGAGATAAATATCTCATGGACTTTCCTGCCCAGGCTGTCTTTGAACTGCAATCCTCAGATTGCAGCCTCCTGAGTAGCTAGGATTATAGGTGTGAGCCACCGGCGCCTGGCATGCATACACAGCTCTACTTTTAGCTGCTGGGTGGCTAACTAGAGATAAGAGTCTCATAGACTTTCCTGCCCAGGCTTGCTTTGAACCACAATCATCAGAACTCAACCTCCTGAGTAGCTAAAATCATAAGAAAGAGCCACTGGAACCCAGCATTTACTGTCTATGAACTTTTCTATAAAATTCCTACAACCATTGCTGGGCAGAACTGGCGCAGGCCTACAACCCTAGTTATTGAGGTTGAGCTCTGATGATCAAGTTTCAAAGTTAAGCCTCGTGCTGGTGGCTCAAACCTGTAATCCTAGCTACTTAGGAGGCTGAAATCTGAGGATCCCCCTTCAAAGCCAGCCTGGGCAGGAACGTATGTGAGACTCTTGTCTCTAATTAACCACTAGAAAAACTAGAAGTGGCACTGTGGCTCAAGTGGTAAAGCACCTGCCTTGAGCTGAACAGGCCAGGCCCAGAGTTCAAGCCCCATGACCAACAAAGGGGAAAAAAAAAAAAAAAAAGAGATTCAAAGTTAGACTGGGAAGAAAACTCTGAAAGACTTCATTTCCAATTCCAAAGCAAAAATCTGTGAAGCACTGAGTTCAAACACCAGTATCACCAGAAACAGAGACAGAGTGAGAGAAAACTAGTAAGTTCTATGTAAAAATAATTAAGACCTGTGTGTGTGTGTGTGTGTGTGTGTGTGTGTGTGTGTGTGTGTTTGTGTGTGTGCACACTTGCAGTCATGAGGCTTGAACTCAGGGATTGGGGGTGGTCCTTGGGCTCTTTTGATCAAGACTAGCACTCTACTACAGACGTGAGCCACAGACTTTCCTGTCCAGGCTGGCTTCAAACTGTGATACTCAGATCTCAGCCTCCTGAGCTGCTACAATTAGAGGCATGAGCCAACAGTGTCCACCTTGTCTTTTTTTTTTTTTTTGGGCTGGTAGTGTAGCTTGAACTCTGGGTCTGGGTGCTGTTTCCAGGCTCCATTTGCTCAAGGCTAGTACTCTACCACTTGAGCCCCAGCACTACTTCTGGCTTTTTCTGTAATTAATTTGAGTTAAGAGTCTCATGGACTTTCTTGCCTGGGCTGGCTTTGAATTTCGATCCTTAGATCTCAGCCTCCTAGGTAGCTATGATTACAGGTGTGAGCCATAGGCAGCTAACATATAAAAATAAAAGAAAAATAAAAATCTTCATTTCAGTCAATTAAGGAGTATTTTCCTGGGCCAAGGATGTTGCTCAGTGGTGGAACACTTGCCAAATATTTACAAAAAGTAGGTCTGATTCTCAGAACTGAAAAGAAAAAAAAAGTATCTTTTTAAAATACATAAACTAAAGCTCATGCCTATAATCCTCACTACTCAGAAGACTGAGATCTGAGGATAGCCATTTTTTTTTTTTTATTGTAGAGATACTATACAGAGGGTTACAGTTACATGAGTGAGGTAATGAGTACACTTCCACTTCCTCTTGAACATTGTTACCCCCTCCATTGTTTTCCCCCTACCATCCCCTCCCTCCCTCCCTTCCCCAAGGTTCTTTTTTTTTTTTTTTTTTGATCGTGATTAAGTGATTACTTAATTTCCGGAAATTCACAGTATTGTGGAATAATGATGCTCATTTAAAGTCACAAGTTCATTCTAACTTTCCTGGAGCAAATTGTCTATCACAGTCTGTAATATATAACGGTGCTCATATGTTATATACCATATATGTGATCAACAGCATGGGGATATTTAGTAGTGGTTCAACCAGATGAGTGGGAGTTCTTTGTTTCTTAAGTCCTGTTAGTTTTGTCGTATCACCTAACATTTTGGATTCATCATCCACTTATCAGGGAGACCATGTACTGTTTGTCTCTTCGTTCTTGGCTTACCTTGCTCAACATGATTCCTTCTAGCTCCATCCATTTCCCTGCAAATGCCATTATTTTGTCATTTCTAATGGCTGCATAATATTCCATTGTGTATAGATACCACAATTTTTGGATCCATTCATCTGTGGTGGGGCATCTAGGTTGTTTCCATATCCTAGCTATTGCGAACAGTGCTGCAATAAACATGGAGGTGCATGTGTCTTTGTATATTGGTTCCTGTTGTTCAGGGTAGATGCCTAGAAGTGGTATGACTGGGTCGTAAGGGAGGTCAATCTTTAGCATTCTAAGGACCCTCCAGACTGCTTTCCAAAGTGGTTGTATGAGTGTACATTCCCACCAGCAGTGTAATAGCGTTCCTCGTTCTCCACATCCCCTCCAGCATTTGTCGTTGGCTGATTTGTGGATGTGGGACATTCTGACTGGGGTAAGGTGGTATCTCAGGGTTGTCTTTATTTGCATTTCCTTCACCACCAGGGATGATGAACATTTCCTCATGTGTTTCTTTGCCATTTTTATTTCTTCATTTGAGAAGTCCCTCTTTAGTTCCCTTGCCCATTTAGTAATTGGTTTGTTGGGTTTGGGAGGGATTAGTTTCTTGAGTTCCCTGTATATACAGGATGTTAACCCCTTGTCTGATATATTGCTGGTAAATATTTTTTCCCAATTAGTTGGTTGTCTTTCTAGCTTGGTTGCGATAGCTTTATCTGTGCAGAAGCTTTTTATTTTAAGGTAGTCCCATTTGTCGAGTCTCTCTCCAATTTGTTGTGACCCTGGGACTCTGTTCAGGAAGTTCCTTCCTGTGCCTATTAGTTCAAGTGTCTCTCCTACTCTGTCCTGCAGTAGTTTCAGAGATTCAGGTTTAATGTTAAGGTCTTTAATCCATTTTGAGTTGATGTTGGTGCATGGTGATAGGCTGGGGTCCACTTTTAGTTTTCTGCATGTGGCTGCCCAGTTTTCCCAGCACCAGCGGTTGAAGAGGCTGTGTTTCTTCCATTGTATGTCTTTGGCTCCTTTGTCGAATATCAGCTGGCTGTAGGCCTGTGGATTTATTTCTGGATCTTCTATTCTGTTCCATTGGTCTTCGGGTCTGTTTTTGTGCCAGTACCATGCTGTCTTTGTTATTATAGCTCTGTAGTAGAGTTTGAAGTTCGGCATGGATAGCCCTCCCATATTGTCTTTATCCCCTAGAATTGTTTTGGCTATTCTAGGTCTTTTGTTGTTCCATATGAATTTTTGGACTGTTTTCTGTATTTCAGTGATGTATGTCATTGGGATTTTAATAGGAATTGCGTTGAATTTGTATATTAGTTTTGGAAGTATTACCATCTTTACTATATTAAGTCGGCCTATCCAGGAGCATGGGAGGTCTTTCCATTTCCTAGTGTCTTCTGCAATTTCTTTCTTTAACTTTTTATAGTTCTCATTAAATAGTTCTTTTACATCTTTGGTTAGGTTAATTCCTAAATATTTTATTTTTTGGGAGGTTATTGTGAATGGGGTTGCTCCCTTTATTTCCCTCTCTTCCTGTACATTATCAGTGTATAGGAAGGCAACTGATTTTTGTGGGTTTATTTTGTATCCTGCTATTTTGCCAAAGTGATTTATGATTTCTAAGAGTTTGGGGATGGAGTTTTTGGGATCTTGGAGGTATAGTATCATGTCGTCTGCAAAAAGGGATAGTTTAACTTCTTCTTTTCCTATGCGGATCCCTTTAATGTCTTTTTCTTGCCTTATTGCCCTGGCTAAGGGTTCTAGGACTATATTGAAGAGGAGTGGAGACAGTGGGCATCCTTGCCTTGTTCCTGATTTTAGGAGAATTGGTTGTAGCTTTTCCCCATTAAGTATAATATTGGCTATTGGTCTGTCATAAATGGCTTTTATTGTTTTTAGAAATGTTCCTTCTATTCCTATTTTCTCCAGAGCTTTTAGCATGAATGAATGTTGAATTTTGTCAAAGGCCTTTTCTGCATCTGTAGCGATAATCATGTGATTCTTGACCTTGGCTCTGTTGATATGTTGGATTACATTTATTGACTTACGTATGTTAAACCATCCCTGTGTCTCTGGGATGAAGCCTACCTGGTCATAGTGAATTATTTTTTTTATGTGTTTCTGGATTCTGTTAGCTAGAATCTTGTTAAGGATCTTTGCATCTGTGTTCATCAAGGAGATTGGCCTGTAATTCTCCTTTTTGGTTGGGTCTTTGCCTGGTTTGGGGATGAGTGTGATATTGGCTTCGTAGAATGAGTTTGGGATAGCTCCTTCCTTCTCTGTTTCTCTGAAGAGCTTGAGGAGTATGGGTATTAGTTCTTGTTTGAAGGTCTTATAGAATTCTGCTGTGAATCCATCTGGTCCTGGGCTTTTTTTTGTTGGAAGACTTTTGATAGCTTCCTGTATCTCATTATAGGATATTGGCTTATTTAATTGGTTAACTTCTTCTTTGCTCAGTTTGGGCAACTTGTATTTCTCTAAAAATGCATCCATTTCTGCCCGATTTTCTTCCTTTAGAGAGTATAGCTTTTGAAAGTAGTCTGTTAGAATTGTTTGGATATCTTGGGTACGTGTGGTGATGTTTCCTGTGGCATCCCTAATCCTATTAATATGGGTTTCCTCTCTTCTTTTTTTAATTAATCTAGCCAATGGGCCATCAATTTTGTTTATTTTTTCAAAGAACCAGCTTTTTGTTTGGTTTATTTTGGTTATGGTTTTCTGATTTTCTAATTGGTTAATCTCTGCTTTTAATTTGGTTATCTGGCTTCTTCTAGTAGCTTTAGGTCCCATTTTTTCCTGTTTTTCTAGCTGTTTTAATTGCAACATGAGATTATTTACTTGGTCTGTCTCCATTCTCTTGATGTGGGCACTGAGGGCAATAAATTTGCCCCTCAGGACTGCTTTTGCTGTGTCCCACAAGTTTCTTTGTGAGGTGTTTTCATTTTCATTGAGTTGTAGGAAATGCTTTATTTCTTCTCTGATCTCTTCTGTTATCCAGGCATTGTTAAGGAGTGTGCTGTTCAATTTCCATGTATTGGAGAAATTTCTGCGGTATGCTTTGTTATTGAGAGCTAGCTTGATTCCACTGTGGTCAGATAGGATACAGGGGATTATGTCGATCCCTTTGTATTTGCTTAAGTTCCTTGCATGAACTATGATATGGTCTATTTTGGAGAAAGTTCCATGAGCTGCTGAGAAGAATGTGTACTGTGTTGTTTTAGGGTGAAATACTCGGTAGATGTCAGTTAATTCCGCTTGCAGTATGGCCTCTCTTAATTCGGTAGCTTCTTTGCCAATCCTCTGGTTGGTAGACCTGTCCTTTGGTGAGAGTGGTGTGTTAAAGTCTCCTAGTATTATCGTATTGGGATCTATTTTATTCTGTAAGTTTGAGAGCATTTGTTTGACATATCTGGGTGCACCAATATTTGGGGCATATAAGTTGATGATGGTTATATCCTCCTCTTGGATTGTTCCCTTTATTAATATGTAGTGTCCGTCCTTGTCTTTCTGTACTGATTTTAATGAAAAGTTTATTTTGTCAGATATCAGGATAGCTACACCTGCTTTCTTACTGGGGGCGTTTGATTGGTAGATCCTTTTCCACCCCTTCACTCTGAGTTTGTTTGTATGTTTGGCTGAGAGGTGGGTCTCCTGAAGGCAACAGATGGATGGGTCTTGTTTTCTTATCCAGTCCTCAGTTCGTTTTCTTTTAATTGGCGAATTCAGCCCATTTATATTAAGAGAAAGTATAGAGAGATGCATTGTTGTCCCTGCCATTCCGTTTTCCTAAGTTTTTCTTTTTTCCTTTCCTCCTGTGCTTGCTCAGTTAGCCTTTGAGTAACGCCTGTTTGGGGCAGGCCCCAGTTCCTGGCTGCTTTCTTCAGGTTGTGTCCCCCCTCTTAGAATTCTTTGTAATGCTGGCTTAATGTTTATGTATTCATTTAGTTTTTCTTTGCTATTAAAAGTTTTCAGTTCTCCATCAAATGTGAATGCTAGCTTTGCCGGGTAGATCAGTCTGGGTTGGCAGTTATTGGCTCTCAGGGCTCGTATGGTGCTTTCCCAGGCTTTTCTTGCATTCATTGTTTGTGTGGAGAGATCTGCAGTAATTCTTATTTTTTTCCCATTGTAGTATAGCTCCTTCTTCATTTTTGCTGCATGCAGGATTGTTTCCTTATTATTCAGATCTATCATTTTTACTATAATGTGTCTAGAAGTGTTTCTCCTGGGGTCTTGCTTATTGGGTGTTCGATAAGCTTTTGTGATGTAGTTAAGATGGTCGTTTTTGAGGTGGGGAAAATTTTCATTGATTATATTGTTAAATAGGTGGTGCATTCCCTTGCTCTGGAATTCCTCACCTTCGTCCACTCCAATTATGCGAAGGTTAAATTTTTTAGCATTATCTGCTTGCTCTTGAATATCCCTTTGGTTTGAGTAATTTTTCCATATCTGTCACTTTTTGGTCCAGTTGGTGTATTCTGTCTTCTGTATCTGACACTCGACCTTCCATTTCATTCACTCTGTTGACAGTGGCTTCTATTGTGGTTTGCATGGAGGAAATGGATCCCTTTATGGATTCAATGTTGGTTCTCAGAGTACTGATCTCACCTCTCAATGAGGTATGCATTACCTCTAATTTGGCGTTTATCTCACTTCTTACTGAGGTTTGTGCAGCTTCTATTTTTGCATGCATCTCTTGTTTGATACCCTGTATCTCTTTGGATAGTTCATCCTTGTGCTCTTTCAATTTCTGATCAATTTCTCGCTTTATTTCTTGAGTCATTGCCTCCAGCAACCCTTGGAAGTAGCCTTTGTCTTCCATTCCTGCTTTGCTCCCACTGGGGCTCTCCCCTGTGTGGCTGCTGGCTTTTGAGGTGAGCTTGCTGTCCTGGGTGGTGGTAAACCTTGTGATTTTTCTCTGTGATTTTCGCATGGAGGTTCAGGAGACTGCTCTTCAATTTTGTTTTGGTGTGTCTGTCTTTGCTTGGTTGCTGATTCTGTATTGGTAGAGAGAGTCTGTGCCTGATCTGGGTTCTGTTGGGAGCCTATTTCCAGCTGCTATTCTGACTTACTTAGGATTCTCAGCTCTCTGCTGTAGATTGCTGGCAGTTCCCGCCTTTGGAAGGGTTGAGCAGCCTAGACTGCTTGTGTTTGCTCCTACGGGTGCTCTTGTGAAGAACAGATGCTCTGGATGCACTCTCCCAAATGCTGGAGTCTGCTATGGGCTCCTGATGTGTTTTTGTTTATTTGTTTTGGGCTGGTTGTGGGCTTGAACTCTAGGTTTGGGTGCTGTCCCTCAGCTTTTCAGCTCAAGGCTGGCACCCTACCGTTTGAGCCACAGCACCACTTCTGACCCTTTTTGCTTTTGTGATGCTGAGGAATCAGATGCAGGGCCTCATACATCCAAGACTATCACTCTATTGCTGAGCCGCCTTAACAGTCTGAGCTCCTGCTTACTATCAGGTGCTGGCAGCCTGTGTTGCCCAATTCCCAGTCTAGGGTATATGGGTGGAGTTTTGGTGGGGTTTGGGCTTCTCTTGTCCTGGGCCTCCAGGTCTTTTGTTGTCACAGGCGTGCTTCCCGGGGGAGTGTTGTTTCCTGGTTTTCTCCCCTCTGTTGAGGCGTATGCTCAGCTTTTTACTTCAATTGGGAGGAGTTGGTTGTGTTGTTCAGGCGCCGGATCCCCGGGCCTGGTTCCGGCCCCAGCCTGGAGCGCGCTTGTTAGGCCTGTGCTGATGTGTATACCACCTAGGTTATCCAGCCTGGAGCGCACTCGTTAGGCCTGTGGTGATGTGTATACCACCTAGGTTATACAGCCTGGGGGACACAGTTCAAATTTCTTCTACTGTTGGTAGTCTTGACCCAGGGGCAATGTTCCTGGCTTGGGCATTTAAGCTCCCTTCCAGGGGTGCTCTTGCTCTAGCCTGGCCAGCTAAGTGTGCTCCACGGGCTGGTGGAGCTCTCAAACAGTTCCCAGTTTTAGTGGGTCCTGTGGTCCGGGTGCTGGGGTAGGGAGTCTAGGTCAGGGTCTGGGGATTCCCTCCAGCTCTGGTCTCCCTTGAGGGATACACTTCCCCTGTGGGGTACTCACCCTGGAGCTGGTTGTTTCTGTGTGGTGTAGGTCGTCAGTTGTTGTTGCAATCCGCGCTGGGTTGGGCGGTGGTGGCTCTGTGTGATTCTTTTCTGTCTCTGCCTCTGTCGAAGCTGTTGGGTCAAGAGTGTCCACGCTCAGGCAGCTTCTTCTCGGTACCTCTGGGGCCCAAGTGACCCCGCCGGGTTGTTGCGATCGTGATCGGGCGGGCGGGTGGTCTGCAGACAGGACCCTTTGTCGCGCCGAGCGGCTTTGGCAGGATGGAACCTCTCTGCTCGGGTGGAGAGTCCTGGATCGTTGCTATCGCGATCAGGCGGGCCGGGTGGTCTGCTGCAGGTCCTTTTGTCACTCTGCTGATGCTGAGCGGCTTTGGCGGGATGGAGCCTCTCTGCTCGGGTGGAGAGTGAGGGGTGGGGGTGGGATCCTCTTGGAGACTCCCGGCTGGTAGGTTTCTCTGTTCCTGGCGATCTGCTGTTCTGCAAACCAGTACCTGATGTTCTGAAAGTGGCCCCCTGTGTCTCTGCTGTTTCTCTGGGGCTCCCCCAGCCCCCGCCGGGCCGGCTGGCCGGCGGCTTGGCTTGGCGCACTGCCGCACAGCCAGTAAAGGTTGGGGGAGGGGTCTTCGCTTTTCTCTGTTTTGAAATTCTTTTCCTCTCTTTCTTTTTTTGTTATTCTCCGCCTCTGGTTTTTCTCTGAGTGTTCGTCTTTTTGTTGTTGTTGGTCTCTTGGGGAGATTAAGCGTTGGAACTCGAACTCTCTTTTTGGTTGGAGAGAGCTGTGGCGTTTCCCTACTGCCCCGTCGCCATCTTGGTCCCCCCTCCTGAGGATAGCAATTTGAAGCCAACAGGGGCAGAGATTCTTCTCTCCAATTAACCACCAAAAAGCTAGAAGTAGAGCTGTGGCCCACATGGAAAAGCCCTACCCTTGACCAAAAGAGCTCAGGGACAGCACCTAGGCCCCCAAGTTCAAGCCCCAGTACCAGTACACAGAATTTTTTTTAAGAGTTTCTTAGCTGGGCACTGGTGGATCATGCCTGAAATCCTAGCTACTCAGGAGGCTGAGATCTGAGGATCGCGGTTCAAAGTGCCCAGGCAAGAAAGTCTGTGAGACTCTTATCTACAATTAACCACCAGAAAACCAGAAGTGGCACTGTGGCTCAAGTGGTAGAGTGCTCACCCTGAACTGAAGAGTTCAGGGATAGCACCGAGGCCCAGAGTTCAAGACCCATGACCGAAAAAAAAAAAAAAAAAAGTTTCTTAAACATTCAATAGGAAAAATTATGACCTGCATTCATTCATCACAAATACAGTAATACAGTGAAGAACTACAGCAAGCTATCATTTTAAATCACTTATGGGACTAAACAGTTTTGTTCTCTTGAACTAAACATATGCATGAGTTTTTTTCCACATGATCCACAGAAAAAAACGTAAAACTTACATGTCAGTCAATTCAGTTACTAAGATGCAAATAAAAGTACTATTTAAATTCTTCAACACTACACGTGCTATGGGACAAAGGTGCTTTTTTACTACTCTGCTTTAGAAACCCATTTCCCAATTTAAATACATCATCTCAAGAGCTGTCCACTACAGGAGCTCTACTTAAGTATAGATAGTAACAGCCATTTCAATCTTTTTTAGATAAAAGGCAGGTTTTAAAAGCTGAAGGGAGATTTGCTAGAATCATGAAACCATACACAGCTGCTTAGGTAACAGAGACCAGAAGGGAACTTGCCCAGTCTCATTCTCATGGTCTCCTAGAGCTACAACATTTGAAATGTGGTCCATTGATGAGTGATATGGTAAACACCTCACTCTTGGAAGAGAAACTGGAGCACAGGAAAGACGTGACAGAAACAGACAAACGTGGGACTCCTTAGGCCAGTAGGAAGCAGAATTTTTTGCTTGTCCATGGAAAAAGGGTTTGAGAGGCAACCACATCTATACAAGATACAGAATTACGCACATTCACTTGTTTGTTTTCCACAGCCACCATCCCAAGTCAGTCCTTCACTGTTTCTGCTCTGGCTTGTGTACATTATAGGTATTCTCTCAGCTCTCTTCTCTTTATTTATTTTTTTTAATTTTTAAAAATGTTTGTCGGGGGCTGGAAAGGTGGCTCAGTGGTAGAGCGCTTGCCTTGTATGCATGAGGCCCTCTGTGTCCCTCCTATCTTTGAGCCCTTACTCAGCTACTCTCCTTACTTATAATATCATTGTCTTTACCTTGAATTCAATGTAGACTTTAGCATCTACTTCAAAACTCAATTTTAAAAAAGTGAACAGGGCTGGGAAGGTGGCTCGGTGGTAGAGCGCTTGCCTTAAATGCATGAGGCCCTGGGTTCAATTCCTCAGCACCACATAAGCAGGAAAAAAAAAGCCGGAAGTGGCGCTGTGGCTCAAGTGGTAGAGCACTAGCCTTGAGAAGAGCTGAGGGACCGCGCCCAGGCCCAGAGTTCAGGCCCACGACAGGACCCCAAAAAAAAAAAAAAAAAAAAAGGTGAATAATTATCCAAATACAATGTGTTTACACACTTATTTGCCTAAAATGTATTTATTATTTAATCCTCAAAACAACCCTAAGGTAAACACTGTAGCAATCCCATGCTACATATTAGGAACCTATCACTTGTTCTGTAACAGCCAACAACCCCTTAGGCTGCTAACAGACTGTGTGGCTCCAAAATCCACTCAACCATTATGCTATACCACACAGTGATTCCAGGATTCCAAGAGAACATGACCATTTCCTCTCTGAATTCCTAAGCATGTAAGCTAACTCCCCCATCTTCAAATAAAGTTGCCTTGATAACATCCTTGCCTCAATGAGTTTACATTCCAGGAATAATAATAATTTTTATTAGAGAAATAAATTTGGCCAGAAAGTGAATGAGGAAGAACTGGAGATGTAGTTCAAATGGTAAGGAACCAGAGCAAGGACATGGCCCTGAGTTCATACCTAGTACCACCAAGAAGAGTAGAGGAGGGAAGGGGAGGGGGCAGAGGGGAGGGAGGGGAGGAGAGAGGAGAAGGAAAGGGACAAGGACAAGGAGAGGGAGGGGGAGGAGGAGGGGAGAGGGAGGGGGGAACAGGGGGAGGGGGAGGAAAGACAAGCAAGCCAAAAAAGGAAGGGGAAAGGAAAGGGAAAGGGAAAGGGAAAGGGAAAGGGAAAGGGAAAAGCAAAGGGAAGAGGAAAGGAAAGGGAAGAGGGAAGGGAAGGGAAAAGGAAAGAGAAGGGAAGGAAGGGAAGAGGAAAGGGAAGCAGAAAGGGAAGAGGGAAAAATGAAGCTGAGCATCGGTGGTTCATGCCTGTAATCCTAGCCATTCAGGAGGCTGAGATCTGAGGATTGCAGTTCAGAGCTAGCCCAGGCAGGAAACTCTGTGAGGCTCTTAACTCCAATAAACCACTCAGAAATCCAGAATTGGCACTGTGTCTCAAGTGGTAGAGCACTAGCCTTGAGCTGAAGAGCTGGGAGACAGCACCCAGGCCCAGAGTTCAAGACCCATGACAGACAAAAAAAAAAAAAAAGAGAAAATGAATAAGGGTTATTTGGAGAAGAGGGAAAAGGAGAAAGGAGAATGGTAGAGAAGAGTAAGATTGACTATAACATATTGTAACATGTGTGGGAAGATAACAATGTATTCCCTCTTGTATAACTAATATAAGCTAAATTTTTTTAAAAAGTGAATGGAGAAACTGTCATGTGCTATGACATGGTTGAAGTCTCACTTCCCTTTGTGCCCAGGAGCTCACCTGTACTGTTCCTGCTCATAGAGGTTTGCCACTATCGTCAGTAAACGGCTGATGAAGGACTCACTGCTGTTTTCTTTGTTTGCTTGTGCAGCCAAAAGACTGCATCTCTTCTCTGTCTCTGCCAGTTTCTTCTGCAGCTTGACATACTCTTGTCGAAGAAGCATCAAGTGCTTCTCCAACTTAGCCACTTCTTCTGTAAGGGAAACAAAGAAGCAAGGATAAAGCAGGTGGAAAGCAGACAGCACTCCACATGGGAAAGCTACAAAAAATGAATAGCTACGTAACCATTCTACTAATTCTTGGTAACTCATACAGGTAAAGAATGGCTTTGTTTATGGTGCTGGTCAACAGTCTAAGAAAGTCAGAAACAGAGCTGGGAAGGTGGCTCAGTGGTAGAGCGCTTGCCTTGCATGCCTGAGGGCCTGGGTTCGATTCCCCAGTACCACATAAGCAAAAAGAAAAAAGCCGGAAGTGGCACTGTGGCTCAAGTGGTAGAGCACTAGCCTTGAGCTGAAGAGCTGAAGGACAGTGCCCAGGCCCAGAGTTCAGGCCCACTACCGGACCAAAAAAAAAAAAAGTCAGAAACACACATAAAAGATGTGGTAAGTATCTACTATGCAAATCTTTTAATGAAAAGGCCAGAAAGCTCAAGAAAATCACATTGGTATTTTTCAAATCACTAATAGTGCTATAGAACTTTCACGTTAAATGCTTTCTAAAAGCTTTACATGAATTCTCTCACGTAATCTCATGACAACCACATGTTGTATACACTATCACCCGCTATACTTTAAAGATAAGGGCACTAGAAAGCCAAGTGCTGATGGCTCACCTCTGTAATCTTAGCTACTCAGGAGGCTGAGCTCTGAAGATGGTAGTTCAAAGCTAGCCCAGGCAGGAAAGTCCATGATACTCTTATCTTCAATTAACCACTAAAAAAGCTGAAAGTAGAGCAGTGGCTCAAGTGGTTGAGCACTAGCCTAGAGCAAAAAAGCTCAAGGACAGTATCAAGGACCTGAATTCAAGTCCTAATACCAGCACCACAACCTCCTCCCCCACTACCATCCCCAGCACCCTTGGGGAAAAATAAAGAGAGAGATTACAAACTTGCTCAAGACCTCGGGCAAGCTTGTTGAGAGAAGGGCTGGCTTATGAGCACAGGCATTCCTATTCTAAGGCTATGACCTTATTAACCACTCCCCTGCTTTCCCTCACCATCAGGACAGTCCCTAATGGTTCAGACAGAAGCAAGTCATACTCCACAGGTGAGCTAGAAAAGATTAAAAAGTTGGAGCTGGGTGCTGGTGACTAACACCTGTAATACAAACTATTGAGGATCTGAGGATCCTCAATAGGATTCCTGCCAACATAGGCAGGAATGTACGTGAGGCTTTTTTATTTTTTGTCAGTTGTGGGTCTTGAACTCAGGGTCTGGGCACTGTCCTAGAGCCTCTGTGCTCAAAGCTAGCATTCCACCACTTGAGCCACAGTGCCACTTCCTATTTTTGAGTGGTTAACTAGAGATGAGTATAAGTCTCTTATCTATAATAAATCACCAAAAAGCTGGAAGTGAAGATGTGGCTCAAGATGTAGCTTACTGGTAACAAACAGCATTAATCTTGAGCAAAAAAACCTTGAGAGAGCTGGGAATGTGGTTTAATGGTAAAATACTTGCCTCACATGCATGAAGCCTTGGGGTTTGATTCCTCAGTACTACATACATAGAAAAAGCCAGAAGTGGGCTGGGAAGGTGGCTCAGTGATAGAGCGCTTGCCTTGCATGCCTGAGGCCCTGGGTTCGATTCCTCAGCACCACATAAGCAAAAAGAAAAAAGCCGGAAGTGGCGCTGTGGTTCAAGTGGTAGAGCGCTAGCCTTGAGCTGAAGAGCTGAGGGACAGCGCCCAGGCCCAGAGTTCAGGCCCCACGACCAGACTCCCCCCCCCCCCAAAAAAAAGAAAAAGCCAGAAGTAGAGCTGTGGCTCAAGTGGTAGAGTGCTAGCCTTGAGCAAAAGAAGCTCAGGGATAGTGCCTAGGCCAAACAAACAAACAAAAAAATCTTGAGAAAAAAACCTAAGGGACAACACCCAGGCCTTGAGTGCAAGTCCCAGGACCAACACACACACACACACACACACACACGAACACACGAACACACGAACACGAGAACTACTGTACTTGTTTTTTTGGTTTTTTGGGTTCTTTTTTTTTTGCCAGTCCTGGGGCTTGAACTCAGGGCGTGGACATTGTCCCTGAGCTTCATTTGCTCAAGGCTAGCATTCTACCACTTGAGCCACAGTGCCACTTCTGGCTTTTTCTGTTTATGTGGTACTAAGGAATCAAACCCAGGGCTTCATGCATGCTAGGCAAGCACTCTACTACTAAGCCACATTCCCAGCCTAAGAACCACTGCATTTGATTGATTAAATCCAACACGGGAGCTGAGCATGAAGGCAGGTTTACTACTGAGAAAGCTGAAGGGAAGAGGATCAAGAATTAGGAAGACTGGGGGCTGGGAAGGTAGCTCAGTGGTAGAGCGCTTGCCTTGCATGCATGAAGCCCTGGGTTCGATTCCCCAGCACCACATAAACAAAAAGAAAAAAGCCAGAAGTGGTACTGTGGTTC
The DNA here is from genome assembly GCF_024711535.1 of Dipodomys merriami. Classification (NCBI taxonomy): domain Eukaryota; kingdom Metazoa; phylum Chordata; class Mammalia; order Rodentia; family Heteromyidae; genus Dipodomys; species Dipodomys merriami. The sequence goes on along the minus strand of NW_027206168.1, from coordinate 6,714,639 downwards.
AAGTGGTAGAGCGCTAGCCTTGAGCTGAAGAGCTGAGGGACAGTGCCCAGGCCCAGAGTTCAGGCCCCACGACTGGACCCCCCCCCCAAAAAAAAAAGAATTAGCAAGACAGTCATGAAAACAAAAAAATAAAACAAAACAAAAAAGCCAAGCACAGTGGCTCAGATGTGTAATTCTAGCTACTCAGGAGACAAGAGATAGGAAGGATCAGGGTTTGATGCCAGCCTGGACAAAAAGTTCATGAGATCATCTTACCAATAAATAAAAAGTTGGGAAATAGTTTGATGCTGTAATCCAAGCTACAAGTATAAATAGGAGAATCACAGTCCAGACTGGCCCAGGCATAAATGTGAGACTCTATTTGAAAGGTAACCGAAACCAAAAATGGCCTGGACATCTCAAGTGCAGGAGTGCCTGCCTAGCAACCCCAAAGTCCTGAGTTCAAATTCCAGTACACTGTAAAAAACATTGACCAGTGTCTACTGGGTGCCAGTCACTGGGCAATGGTAAACAAAATGAGATACATTTGCTCTCAAAACTTTTAATTACTGGATAAAATGAATACAAATTAAATGTTTCTGGTTTTCTTTCTCTTTATTACTGGGGATCAAACTCAGGACTTGGTACATGCAGTAGTTGAGCCATACTTCTAGCCCTCTCCTTTCACACCTTCTCAGTAGTAAACCTGCCTTCATGCTCAACTCCCGTGTTGGATTTAATCAATCAAATGCAGTGGTTCTCAGGCTGGGAATGTGGCTTAGTAGTAGAGGGCTGTGCCATCATTCCCAGAGTAAATTACTTTTATTATAATTTATAATAACCAAAACAATCAAATACAAAGCTACAACTTTACCTTAAGAGTGTAAAAAGTAAAAAACAGAGCTTTGATAGTCTGTCAATACATACATTTTAATTTAGTTTCTCTGAGGAAGTAAACAGTCATGACATATCTTTCCCTGACTCTGGAGTATTTGTGGGGCAGAGGTTTGGGAAGTCAAGCAGCTGCCCAAATGGTACCTCTATAAATCAGTATCTCTCACTATGAACCACAAGGTTACTGTTTTCATCTCTGAGCTCTCTCCCTACCAGATCCTCCAAATCCTATAGTGCTTTTAAGTCCATCTCCCGTCCAACCTGCTTCCTTCTCAGTAATGTCCCCATAGCACAGAGCTACTGCCAACAACTCTAACAACTGTAACATAGTCTGTGTTGGAAGTATCCCCAAAAAGTTCATGTTGAAGGCTTATTCCTCAGCTTGTGAAGCTACTGGGAGGTAACAGAAAGGGACATCTTAGCAGGTAGAACCTAGTGGAGGCAGCAGATTACTAGAGGTGTGTATGCCCTTAAAAGGTAAAGAGTAATTTCTATTTTGTCCCTGTATGTCCCTCTCTCTCCTCACCTTCCTTTTGTTCTCCTTAAGTGCACAGCTTTTCTCTACCACTATTACCTAGCTACAGGTACCCGATGATCAGATAATCATCACAGTCCAACAAAAGTTCAGCAAGAAAGTCCATAAGACTCTTTATCTCCAATGAACCACTGGAAAACCAGACGTGGTGCTGCTGCAGCAGCAGGGCCATGACAGCGACAAGGAGGGGGACAGCAAGCTGGGTACCTGAGAGCAAAAGCTGCGGTGCATGTAGATGAGTAAGACCTTTGATGGGCCTTGCAGCTGGCCAAGATGAACTGGGCAAGCCTTCGTCAGGGCCTTCCTGCCTCTGGATGAGCTGGAGAAGCCCATGGAGACATGAGCGAGCCTGATCAGAGAACAAAGCATTCACGCCAACTGCACAGACATCGGCTATCAGATGCTGCTCAAGATGGGCTGGGTGGAGGGCCAGGGCATCAAGAACCCCATGAACATGGGGGCCACCTCACTCTCCAAGAACAACGAGTGCGAGGCTTGATGAAGACAACGCCAGCCTGCCACTGTGGGCCCAGCTGGCTGCACTACTCTGGGAGGCCTTCCTGCTGTCACAGTAAAACTCCAGTCAGTAAAGTCCCAGGGCTCATCCCCCAAAAATAAATAAATAAAAATAAATACATAAAATTGTTGGTTAGAGTCCAGGCCTTGGTGGCTCACGCTTGTAATCCTGGCTACTCAGGAGGCTGAGATCTGAGGACTGCAGTTCAAAGTGAGACTGGGAAGAAAAATCTCTGAGACTCTTATTTCCAATTAACCACTCAAAACCCAGAAGTGGAGCTGTGGCTCAAAGTGGTACAGAGAAAAAAAAGCTCACGGACAGCACCTAGGCCCTAAGTTTAAGAACCCCACAATTGACTCTCTCCTTCCCTCTCTCTCTTTTTATTTTTATTTCATTGTTTTTTTCTCTCCCTCTCTTTCTCTCTCTCACACACACAAGCGCACATACATACACAGACACACAGACACACACACATTGATGGTAGAGCAAATCAATACTTACAATGATCCTATAATATTTTCTAACCAAATCTTGGCAAGTTGAACTTGAAATTATACCAAATCCCCACGTGGACTCAGCTCAGTGTTTTTTATTCTAGTGTGAGAAATTTAGACATCACTGGATCTGAAGAGTTCTTCACAGTGAACACAGAAGCGCATTCATGTGAATACCGTATTTATACTCTTCACTATCTTTCCTAGAGAGACAGAATGGAAACAATTGGACTTCTTTTTCTTTTTGCCAAGGACTTGTCTGGACTGTGATCCTCCTACCTATACCTGTGGTCTAGGACCAGAGATGTGATCTTACTAACTTTGTACAAACTGTCAATAAATGTCATCTTTCTGATATTTGCCTCCTGAGTAGCTGTGATTACAGATGTGAACCACCGCACTTAGCAGTGATTAAGCTCTTAAACAGAACTTTTAGGGCTGGGAAGGTGGCTCAGTGGTAGAGTGCTCAACTTTGCATGCATGAGGCTCTGGGTTCCATTCCTCAGCACCACATAAGCAGAAAAAGCCAGAAGTGGTGCTGTGGCTCAAGTGGTAGAGTACTAGCCTTGAGCTGAAGATCTGAGGGACATCACCCAGGCCCAGAGTTCAGGCCCCATGACTGACAAAACAACAACAACAACAAAAAAGAATTTTTAGATGTGTCACTAGGAAATGGAGAAGGACATACAGTTAAGAGTAACAGATTCCAAGAAGCCGCCTGAGGCACCAGACCCGCCCGATCGTGGTCACAACGACCCAGCAGGGGCCACCCGGGTCCCAGAGGCACAGGGGGCTGCCTGCAGATCATCTGCGCAGAAGCCGCCTGAGGCACCGGCGTCAGACCCACCAGATCTCTACAACCTGGCATTCCAGAGACACAGGGGGCTGCCTGCAGATCAGCCGCGCAGAAGCCGCCTGAGCGTGGACACTGTGGACCTGACAGCTTCCATAGAGGCAGAGACAGAAAAGAATCACACAGAGCCACCATCGCCCAGCCCAGCCCGCAACCACCCCAACTGAACTCGGATTGCAACAGCAACTGACGACCTACATACAACACAGAAACAACTAGCTCCAGGGTGAGTACCCCACAGGGGACAGTGTATCCCTCAAGGTAGACCAGAGCAGGAGGGAATCCCCAGACCCTGACCCAGATTGCCTACCCCAACACCCAGACCACAGACCCACTAAAACTGGGAACTGTTCGAGAGCTCCACCAGCCCGTGGAGCACACTTAGCTGGCCAGGCTAGAGCAAGAGCACCCCTGGAAGGGAGCTTAAATGCCCAAGCCAGGAAAAGCGCCCCGGGTCAAGACTACCAACAGTAGAAGAAATTTGAACTGTGTACCCCAGGCTGCATGACCTAGGTGGTATACACAGCAGCACAGGCCTAACGAGCGCGCTCCAGGCGGGGGCCAGAACCAGGCCTGGGGATCCGGTGCCTGAACAACACAACCAACTCCTCCCAACTGAAGTCAAAATCTGAGCCTACGCCTCAACAGAGGGGAGAAAAACAGGAAACTGAACCCCCTGTGAAGCACGCCTGTGACAACAAAAGACCTGGAGGCTCAGGACAAGAGAAGCCCAAACCCCACCAAAACTCCACCCATATACTCTAGGCTGGGAACTGGGCAACACAGGCTACCAGCACCTGATAGTAGGCAGGAGCTCAGGCTGATAAGGCGGCTCAGCAGTAGAGTGATAGTCTTGGATGTATGAGGCCCTGGATCTGATTCCTCAGCATCACAAAAGCAAAAAGGGTCAGAAGTGGCTCAAATGGTAGGGTGCCAGCCTTGAGCTGAAGAGCGAGGGACAGCACCCAAACCTAGAGTTCAAGCCCACAACCAGCCCAAAACAAACAAACAAACAAAAACACATCAGGAGCCCATAGCAGACTCCAGTATCTGGGAGAGTGCATCCAGAACATCTGATCTTCCCAAGAGCACCCGTAGGAGCCTAGACAAGCAGTCTAGGCTGCTCAACCCTTCCAAAGGCGGGAATTGCCAGCAATCTACAGCAGAGAGCCGAGAGTCCTAAGTAGGTCAGAACAGCAGCTGGAAATAGGCTCCCAACAGAAATCAGATCAGGCACAGACTCTCACTACCAATACAGGATCAGAAACCAAGCAAAGACAGACACACCAAAACAAAATTGCAGAGCAGTCTCCTGAACCCCCATGCGAAAATCACAGAGAAAAATTACAAGGTTTACCACCACCCAGGACAGCAAGCTAACCTCGATAGCCAGCAGCCACGCAGGGGAGAGCCCTAGTGGGAGCAAAGCAGGAATGGAAGACAAAAGCTACATCCAAGGGTTGCTGGAGGCAATGACTCAAGAAATAAAGCGAGAAATTGATCAGAAATTGAAAGAGCACAAGGATGAACTATCAAAAGAGATACAGGATATCAAACAAGAGATGCATTCAAAAATAGAAGCTGCACAGACCTCAGTAAGAAGTGAGATAAACGCCAAATTAGAGGTAATGCATACTGAGATCAGTACTATGAGAACCAACATTGAATCCATAAAGGGATCCATTTCCTCCATGCAAACCACAATAGAAGCCACGGTCAACAGAGTGAATGAAATGGAAGGTAGAGTGTCAGATACAGAAGACAGAATACACCAACTGGACCAAAAAGTGACAGATATGGAAAAATCACTCAAATTAAACCAAAGGGAAATTCAAGAGCAAGCAGATAATGCCAAGAAATTTAACCTTCATATAATCGGAGTGGACGAAGATGAGGAATTCCAGAGCAAGGGAACGCAACACCTATTCAACAAGATAATCAGTGAAAATTTTCCCCACCTCAAAAAGGACCACCTTACCTACATAACAGAAGCATATAGAACACCCAACAAGCAAGATCCCAGGAGAAACACTTCTAGACACATTATAGTAAAACTGATAGATCTGAATAATAAGGAAACAATCCTGCATGCAGCAAAAATGAAGAAGGAGCTATACTACAACGGGAAAAAAATTAGAATCACTGCAGATCTCTCCACACAAACAATGAATGCAAGAAAAGCCTTGGGAAAGCACCATACGAGCCCTGAAAGCCAATAACTGCCAACCCAAACTGATATACCCGACAAAGCTAGCATTCACATTCAATGGAGAACTGAAAAATTTTAATAGCAAAGAAAAACTAAATGAATACATAAACATTAAGCCAGCATTACAAAGAATTCTAAGAGGGGGGACACAACCTGAAGAAAGCAACCAGAAACTGGGACCTGCCCCAGACAGGCATTACTCAAAGTCTAACTGAGCAAGCACAGGAGGAAAGGAAAGAAGAAAAACTTAGGAAAACAGAATGGCAGGAACAACAATGCATCTCTCTATACTTTCTCTTAATATAAATGGGCTGAATTCGCCAATTAAAAGAAAATGAACTGAGGAATTGATCAGAAAATAAGACCCATCCATCTGTTGCCTTCAAGAGACCCACCTCTCAGTCAAACATACAAATAAACTCAGAGTGAAGGGTTGGAAAAGGATCTACCAATCAAATGACCCCAGTAAGAAAGCAGGTGTAGCTATCCTGATATATGACAAAATAAACTTTTCATTAAAATCAGTACAGAAAGACAAGGACGGACACTACATATTAATACAGGGAACAATCAAGAGGAGGATATTACCATCATCAACTTATATGCCCTAAATATTGGTGCACCCAGATATGTTAAACAAACGCTCTCAAACTTACAGAATAAAATAGATCCCAATACAATAATACTAGGAGACTTTAACACACCACACTCACCAAAGGACAGGTCTACCAACCAGAGGATTGGCAAAGAAGCTACCAAATTAAGTGAGGCCATACTTCAAGCGGAATTAACTGACATCTACCGAGTATTTCACCCTAAAACAACATGGTACACATTCTTCTCAGCAGCTCATGGAACTTTCTCCAAAATAGACCATATCATAGTTCATGCAAGGAACTTAAGCAAATACAAAGGGATCGACATAATCCCCTGTATCCTATCTGACCACAGTGGAATCAAGCTAGCTCTCAATAACAAAGCATACCGCAGAAATTTCTCCAATACATGGAAATTGAGCAGCACACTCCTTAGCAATACCTGGGTAACGGAAGAGATCAGAGAAGAAATAAAGCATTTCCTACAACTCAATGAAAATGAAAACACCTCACAAAGAAACTTGTGGGACACAGCAAAAGCAGTCCTGAGGGGCAAATTTATTGCCCTCAGTGCCCACATCAAGAGAATGGAGACAGACCAAGTAAATAATCTCATGTTGCAATTAAAACAGCTAGAAAAACAAGAAAAATGGAACCTAAAGTTACTAGATGAAGCCAGATAACCAAATTAAGAGCAGAGATTAACCAATTAGAAAATCAGAAAACTATAACCAAAAAAAAAACAAACAAAAAGCTGGTTCTTTGAAAAAATAAACAAAATTGATGGCCCGTTGGCAAGATTAATTAAAAAAAGAAGAGAGGAAACCCATATTAACAGGATTAGGGATGCCACGGGAAAAATCACAACACGTGCCCAAGATATCCAAACAATTCTAACAGACTACTTTCAAAAGTTATACTCTCTAAAAGAAGAAAATCTGGCAGAAAAAAATGGATGCTTTTTTAGAGAAATACAAGTTGCCCAAACTGAGCAAAGAAGAAGTTAACCAATTAAATAAGCCAATATCCTATAGCGAGATACAGGAAGCTATCAAAAGTCTTCCAACAAAAAAAAGCCCAGGACCAGATGGATTCACAGCAGAATTCTATAAGACCTTTAAACAAGAACTAATACCCATACTCCTCAAGCTCTTCAGAGAAACAGAGAAGGAGGGAGCTATCCCAAACTCATTCTACGAAGCCAATATCACACTCATCCCCAAACCAGGCAAAGACCCAACCAAAAAGGAGAATTACAGGCCAATTTCCTTGATGAACACAGATGCAAAGATCCTTAACAAGATTCTAGCTAACAGAATCCAGAAAAACATAAAAAAATTATACACTATGACCAGGTAGGCTTCATCCCAGAGACTCAGGGATGGTTTAACATACGTAAGTCAATAAATGTAATCCAACACATCAACAGAGCCAAGGTCAGGAATCACATGATTATCGCCACAGATGCAGAAAAGGCCTTTGATAAAATTCAACATTCATTCATGCTAAAAGTTCTGGAGAAAATAGGAATAGAAGGAACATTTCTAAAAACAATAAAAGCCATTTATGACAGACCAATAGCCAATATTATATTTAATGGGGAAAAGCTACAACCAATTCTCCTAAAATCAGGAACAAGGCAAGGATGCCCACTGTCTCCACTCCTCTTCAATATAGTCCTGGAACCCTTAGCCAGGGCAATAAGGCAAGAAAAAGACATTAAAGGGATCCGCATAGGGAAAGAAGAAGTTAAACTATCCCTTTTTGCAGACGACATGATACTATACCTTCACGATCCCAAAAACTCCATCCCCAAACTCTTAGAAATCATAAATCACTTCGGCAAAATAGCAGGATACAAAATAAACCCACAAAAATCAGTTGCCTTCCTGTACACTGACAATGTACAAGAAGAGAGGGAAATAAAGGGAGCAACCCCATTCACAATAACCTCCCGAAAAATAAAATATTTAGGAATTAACCTAACCAAAGATGTAAAAGAACTATTTAATGAAAACTATAAAAAGTTAAAGAAAGAAATTGCAGAAGACACTAGGAAATGGAAAGACCTCCCATGCTCCTGGATAGGCCGACTTAATATAGTAAAGATGGTAATACTTCCAAAACTAATATACAAATTCAACGCAATTCCTATTACAATCCCAATGACATACATCACTGAAATACAGAAAACAGTCCAAAAATTCATATGGAACAACAAAAGACCTAGAATAGCCAAAACAATTCTAGGGGATAAAGACAATATGGGAGGGCTATCCATGCCGAACTTCAAACTCTACTACAGAGCTATAATAACAAAGACAGCATGGTACTGGCACAAAAACAGACCCGAAGACCAATGGAACAGAATAGAAGATCCAGAAATAAATCCACAGGCCTACAGCCAGCTGATATTCGACAAAGGAGCCAAAGACATACAATGGAAGAAACACAGCCTCTTCAACCGCTGGTGCTGGGAAAACTGGGCAGCCACATGCAGAAAACTAAAAGTGGACCCCAGCCTATCACCATGCACCAACATCAACTCAAAATGGATTAAAGACCTTAACATTAAACCTGAATCTCTGAAACTACTGCAGGACAGAGTAGGAGAAACACTTGAACTAATAGGCACAGGAAGGAACTTCCTGAACAGAGTCCCAGGGTCACAACAAATTGGAGAGAGACTCGACAAATGGGACTACCTTAAAATAAAAAGCTTCTGCACAGCTAAATCTATCACAACCAAGCTAGAAAGACAACCAACTAATTGGGAAAAAATATTTACCAGCAATATATCAGACAAGGGGTTAACATCCTGTATATACAGGGAACTCAAGAAACTAATCCCTCCCAAACCTAACAAACCAATTACTAAATGGGCAAGGGAACTAAAGAGGGACTTCTCAAATGAAGAAATAAAAATGGCAAAGAAACACATGAGGAAATATTCGTCATCCCTGGTGGTGAAGGAAATGCAAATAAAGACAACCCTGAGATACCACCTTACCCCAGTCAGAATGTCCCACATCCACAAATCAGCCAACGACAAATGCTGGAGGGGATGTGGAGAAAGAGGAACCCTATTACACTGCTGGTGGGAATGTACACTTATACAACCACTTTGGAAAGCAGTCTGGAGGGTCCTTAGAAAGCTAAAGATTGACCTCTCTTATGACCCAGTCATACCACTTCTAGGCATCTACCCTGAAAAACAGGAACCAATATACAAGGACACATGCACCTCCATGTTTATTGCAGCACTATTCACAATAGCTAGGATATGGAAACAACCCAGATGCCCCACCACAAATGAATGGATCCAAAAATTGTGGTATCTATACACAATGGAGTATTATGCAGCCATTAGAAATGACAAAATAATGGCATTTGCAGGGAAATGGATGGAGCTAGAAGGAATCATGTTGAGCGAGGTAAGCCAAGAGCGAAGAGACAAACGGTACATGGTCTCCCTGATAAGTGGATGCTAAATCCAAAATGTTAGGTGATACGACAAAACTAACAGGACTGAAGAAACAAAGAACTCCCACTCATCTGGTCGAACCACTACTAAATATCCCCATGCTGCTGATCACATGCATGGTGTATAACATGTGAACACCGTTATATGTTATAGACTGTGATAGACAATTTGCTCCAGGAAAGTTAGAATGAACTTGTGACTTTAAATGAGCATCATTATTCCACAATACTGCGAAATTTGGGAAATTATGTAATCACTTAATCACAATTAAAAAAAAAAAAAACCTCGGGGAAGGTAGGAGTAAAGGGATGGTAGGGGGAAAACAATGGAGAGGGTAACAATGTTCAAGAGAAAGTGTACTCATTACCTCACTCATGTAACTGTAACCTTCTGTATAGCATCTTTACAATAAAAAAAAAAAAGAGGTTGGGAAGGTAGCTCAGTGGTAGAGTGCTTGCCTTGCATGCTCGAGGCCCTGGGTTCGATTCCTCAGCCCCACATAAGCAAAAAGAAAAAAGCCAGAAGTGGCGCTGTGGCTCAAGTAGTAGAGCGCTAGCCTTGAGCTGAAGAGCTGAGGGACAGCGCCCAGGCCCAGAGTTCAGGCCCCATGACTGGACCCAATAAATAAATAAATAAATAAATAAATAAATAAATAAATAAATAAATAAAAGAGTAACAGATTCCTTTCAAAAATCATCTACAAAAATTATTTTGGGGGGCTGGGAAGGTGGCTCAGTGGTAGAGCGCTTGCCTTGCATGCGTGAGGCCCTGGCTTCGACTCCTCAGCACCACATAAGCAGAAAAAGCTGGAAGTGGTGTTGTGGCTCAAGCGGCAGAGCGCTAGCCTTGAGGTGAAGAGCTGAGGGACAGCATCCAGGCCTAGATTCAGGCCCCATGACTAACAAAAAAAAAAAAAAAAAGAATCACTTTGGAAGTGATCTACGGAGGAAGGGCAGGAGCCTTACCAAACTGGGATCCTTCAGGAGTTTTCTGAGGTACTGGTAACCTTCTCTGTCTCATTTTACTTAGTGGTGATTACTCACATTTCATTTTGATAGGCTACTGACTGCTACACTTAGAATTTATAATGTTCTGTATGTATGTTAAGCTTCAATATAAAAGGCTAGGTGCCAATGGCTCACAGCCATAGTCCTAGCTATTCAGAAAGCTGAGATATGAGAATTGTGGTTCAAAGCCAACCTGAGAAGTCCATGGGTGTCTTATCTCCAACTAACCACCAAGAAGCAGGAAGTAAAACTATGACTCAGGTCGGAGAGCACAAGCCTTGAGCAAAAAACGCTCAAGGACAGTACCCAGGTCCTGAGTTAAATTTTTTAATTACTTCTAAATGAAATGTCAACTTCAATGACAGGCGCATGCACTCAAAATTGGTATCAATTCCTCTATTCTTCCTAATTACATAATTAGTTATATAATTACTTGATAGGGAAAGTACTGTAACAGTTTCTATAACAGTTTCTGAATCATTAAAAGTAGAGAAGGTTGGGCACAAGTAGCTCACACCTGTAATCCTACCTACTTAGGAGGCTGAGATCAAAGCCAGCCTGGGCAGAAAAGACCATGAGACTCCTATCTCCAATAAACTACACAGAAAAAGCCAGCAATGGCACTGTGGCTCAAGTGGTAGAGTGCTAGCCTTGAGCACAAAGGCTCAAGGACAGTGCCCAGTTGGGGTTCAAGCCCGAAGACTGGCAAAAAAGTGGAATAGGAGCCTGGCCCCAATAGTTCCCACTTACAATCCTAGCTACTCAGGAGGCTGAGATCTGAGGATCCCAGTTCAAAGCCACCCTGGGAGATAAATCCAAGACTGTTATCTACAATTAGCCACCAAAAAGCTGAAAGTGGAGCTGTGGGCTCAAGTGGTAGAATTCCAGCTTTGAGTGGAAAAAGCTAAGGGATAGTGCCCAGGCTGTGAGATCAAGCCCAAGCATAAAATAAATAAATAAGAGTAGAATGCCACTGTTTATCACCTTAATTATAACAAAAGGGCTGGGAATGTGACTTAGTGGTAGAGTGCTTGCCTAGCATGCATGAAGCCCTGGGTTTGACTCCTCAGTACCACATAAACAGAAAAAGCCAAAGTGGAGCTGTGGCTCAAGTGGTAGAGTCCTAGCCTTGAGCAAAAGAAGCTCAGGGACAGTGCCCAGGCCCTGAATTCAAGCCTCAGGTCTGGCATTAATAGTATTAATAATAACAACAACAACAATAATAACAAGTAGAATAGGAGCCAGGTGCTGATGACTCATCCTAGGTACTCAGAAAACAGATCTGGGTATCAGAAGTAGAGCTGTGGTTCAAATGGCAGAGTGTTAGCTTTGAGCAAAAGAAGCTCAGGGACAGTTCCCAGGCCCTGAGTTCAAACCCTAGTACTGGCACACAAAAAAGAATGAGATTCAAATGTTTAATGACTTAGGTACTAAGGTTGATCAGATAGTCACGAAATATCAACCAGGCATTAGCAGAACTATGAGGTGATAAACAACAATACAAAGAATGGAAAGTACTGCTAAATCATGAATGAATCACCTTAAACATTACAATATATCCAGTCAAAATTGTCAACTCCCAAACCAAAAGGCCTAAAAGCCCAATATAATCTAGAAATCATCATTGTTGGATGAGGAGTGTAGCTCTCAGTGATAATGTATATGCCAAACATATACAATACCCAGAATTAGATCCTCAGCAATGCAAAAACTAAATAACAACAACAAAAACTCACTGTTAATCCACCTGAAAAAGGTACAAGCTAGGCTGCCCTTTAAAAGAATCTCTTAAAGGGGCAACTCGTAGTCCACTACGAGTCAGATAATGTCTATAATTGATCAACCTAGAAGGTAGTATAAGATTGATTACTGAGAGGTACTGAAAAGAAACAAGCACAAAATTGAGATGGAGCTGGGCGATGGTAGCTCACGCCTGTAATCCTAGATACTCAGGAGACTGAGGATTGTGGTTCAAAGTCAGCCTCGACAGGCAGGAGTGCCTGAAACTCTTATCTCCAATTAACCAACAGAAAACCGGAAGTGGTGCTGGGGCTAAAGGGGTATAGTGCTCACCTTGAGCTTAAGAGCTCAGGGACAGTGCCAGGCCCAGGCCCAGAGTTCAAGCCCCATGACCAACAACAACAACAAAGAAGACTGATAATGGAAAATAGTCTGGGAACAGAGCTGAGGCAGGAAGAGGGAGAGCACAACTTACTTTTTGTTTTAAGCCTTACAGTATTTGAATTTTAAATTTCTATATACTTATAAAACAATTTTTAAAGACTGTGATAAATTATGAGGAAACATAAATAACTTCTAGTATTCAAGTATGAAGGTTTTCTTTTCTTTTCTTTTCTTTTTTAGACAGGTCTCTTCCCTTTGCTAAATCTGGCTGCAGATTTTAATCCTCCTACCTCTGCCTCTAGGGTGCCTCTTGGGATTACAAGTGAGAGCTATCCTGTCTGGCTTGCTGGAGCCACACCAGCCACACCCTTACAAACTCCCATTCAGCCTCCAGAAGGGTCTAGAAGCATGGTTTTTTTTTTTTTTTGGGTCCGGTAATGGGGCCTGAACTCTGGGCCTGGGCGCTGTCCCTCAGCTCTTCAGCTCAAGGCTAGCTAGCGCTCTACCACTTGAGCCACAGCGCCATTTCTGGTTTGTTTGGGGTTTTTTTGCTTATGTGGTGCTGAGGAATCAAACCCAGGGCCTCAGGCATGCAAGGCAAGCGCTCTACCACTGAGCCACCTTCCCAGCCCTCAAGTATGAAGGTTTTCTGTATTACAAATTTTAATGATGGAAAGGGATCTTTTGACCTACTAACCATCCATCCACTCATTACTTATTTTCAGTGCTAGGGGCTGTGTAGCCTCTTTTAGTCCAAGTCTCAGTAAATCTTAGAAGCAGAAAACAGAGAAGTGTGACATTATTTCACAAGAATCACTTAGGCTGCTTGAACTGAGAGAAATCCCAGATTCAGTAGACCTAGGGTAGAGCTGGAAAAAGTATCTTAAAACACAGCTCAGGGCTGGGAATGTGGCTTAGTGGTAGAGTGCTTGCTGTAAGGTTTGCCCAGGGCCACGCAGATCCTGTGCTGGTACAGACACCTCTCTACTTCTTGGCTAAGTATCTGTGTTACTTAGGTAACTGGCACACCTGGAACAGTCACCTCCCTCTCCTGCTAGGTCACATCCTGGGCAGCCCTAGGTCATGCCTCCCATCTGACCATAGGAAGGTCCCAGGCCCTGAGGTTACATCCAGATCCAGTGTGGCCACACCTCTTCCTGTCCCTGGCCTAGATAAGTCCAGGCCTGGGAGTGGGTGGCCCTTTCCCAGCCATGCTTCTCTACCATGCACAGTGGGAGCACCAGTTCAGTAAATAAACTTTTCCTGCCTGAACACTGTGTGGTGTTCTCTTCATTGGTTACCTAATGAAACCTATCTATTCAATATACCTTACTCTTCCCTATCATGCATGAAGCCCTGGGTTCGATTCCTCAGTACCACATAAATATAAAAAGGCAAAAGTAGTGTTGTGACTCAAGTAGTAGAGTGCTAGCTTTGAGCAAAAGCAGCTCAGGGACACTGCCCAGGCCCTGAGTTCAAGCCCCAAGACTAGAAAAAAAAAAAAAGCTTTGTATTTCTTGACCTTGAGACCCACTGAGGTCCCAGCATACACCCCCCAAATCACACACATACTGCCCAGAAACATTAAGCACCAGTGCCTGGCACTGATTGTTGTTGTTTGTTCACTGATTGCTTAAAGATTTTTGTCTCCTAAAAAGACAATTGTGAACACCAGTAATCCTAGCTGCCCAGGATGCTGAGATTTGAGGATCATAGTAAACAGCCAGCCTGCATAGTAAAGTCTGAGACTCATTTCTTTTGTTGTTGTTGTTCCTGGTTGTGAGGCCTGAACTCTGGGCCTGGGTGCTATCCCTCAGATCTTCAGCTTAACGCTAGCACTCTACCACTTGAGCCACAGGCACCACTTCTGGCTTTTTCTGCTTATGTGGTAAGTGAGGAATTGCACCCAAGGCCTCATGCATGCTCTACCACTGAGCCACCTTCCCAGCCCTGAGACTTATTTCTAATTAACCATCAGAAAATAAAGTGGAGCTGTGATTTAAGCAGAAGAGCACTAACTGTGAGCAAAAAAGCTCAAGGCCAGTGCCCAAACCCAGAGTCCAAGCCCTAGAATGTGGGCGCGCGCGCGCACACACACACACACACACACACACACACGTGCACACATGCACACGCATGCACACACACACACGAATTATTTTTAAGAAAATTGTATAACCTAGTCATTTATCAAAATTTAAGTATCTGTGAAATGCCAGTGTCAAGGTAAACTTAACATCTCAGCAAGACCACCTAGCTTAAGATAATGCAAAGAAAATGTCCCAGAAAAGGGATTTTTTTTTTCAAAAAAGAAAAAATGGCAAGCATTGGTGGCTAAAGCCTAGCTACTCAGGACACTGAGATCTGAGGATTGGAGTTAAAAGCTAGTCTGGGAAGAAAATATGTGAGACTCTGTTTTTTTGATCGTGGGGGATTGAACTCTGGGTCTGGGGGCGCTATCCCTGAGCTCTCAGCCTTCTGAGTAGCTAGGATTACAAACCACGCACCCAAGCTGTCTCCAATTAACCTCCAGAAAACTGGAAGTGGAGCTAAAGCTCAAAGCTACCCTTGAGCAAAAATGCTCAGGGACAGCACCCAGGCCCAGAGTCCAAGCCCCATAGTCAACAAAATAACAACACAGCATGGGGCTGGGAAGGTGGCTCAGTGGTAGAGTGCTTGCTTCCTCATGGATGAGGCCCTGGGTTCAATTCCTCAGCAACACATAAGCAGAAAAAAGCTTCCAGAAAAAGCGGGAAGTGGCACTGTGGCTCAAGTGGTAGAGTGCTAGCCTTGAGCTGAAGAGCTGAGGGACAGCACCCAGGCCCAGAGTTCAGGCCCCCACAACCGGAACCCAAAAAAAAGAATGGGGAGGAGTGACAGGGGAAGAAAGGATGATCCAGATACACTGTACACCTGTGTGGAAATATCACAATGAAACTTCTCTTCTACAACTAAGGTATAGTTTAAAGAAAAAAGGCAGGGCATTTTTTTTTTTGGACTGTTAATACAAAATTACAGGTGCTCTCAGCTCCAGCAGCAGGAGGCAGCCCAAGGGATAACAAGTGCATTGAGGTATTTTAGAAGTACCAATCAGTTAATTGCAATCACCATACCACAGTATAAGTAAGTGCCAGTGCTGAGATGATACAAACAGCAATTCACATATGTTTTTGAAAACTCACCAAGATATACAATTCCTTACAAGAAAAATTGGCTACAGGCTCTGGAACTAGCTAGCCTGACTGTGAAATCCTAAGTAGCTACCTCATTCTCATCCGCAACAGTACCTATCCTTGTAGTAAGTAGTCAGCAGATCTTAGCTATTATTATAATTCTTAGAAAAGCAACAGGATAGTTTTTAAAATAATGTTTGCTGAGCTACATGGACTGGAATTGATATAAGCTTACTTATTTTCTACCTGTGACCTTGGACAAATTACTGGTTTCTGTGTTTCAGTCTTCTATGGAAAATGGAAATAATGTTGTTTCAAAGTGTCATGTGATGAGTAATTAAGATTATAGCCAGCATGGTAGTTCATGCCTGTTCTCCCAGCTGCTTAGGGAGGCTAAACTGGGAGGATCATTTGAGTCCATGAGTTCAAAACCAGTCTGGCAACATAGTAAGACTCTTTACTTTTGCTTCTTTCTTTGTTTTGTTCTGTTTTTCTTTTTTTTTAAATGCCAGTCCTAGAGGTTGAACTCAGGGTCTGGGTGCTGTCCCTAAGTTACATTTTGCTCAAGGCTGGTGCTCTACCACTTGAACCATAGCTCCACTTTTAGCTTTTTGGTAGTTTTCTGGAGATAACAGTCTCACACACTTTCCTGCCAGGGCTGGCTTCAAATCATGATCCTAAGATCTTAACCTCCCAAGTAGCAAGGATTACAGGTGTGAGCCAACAGCATCAAGCTTTTTTTTTTGGTTGGTGTCATGGGCTTGAACTCTGGTCCTGAGCGCTGTCCCTTAGCCTTCAGCTCAAAACAAGTGCTCTACCACTTGAGCCACAGCGCCACTTCCAGTTTTCTGCTGGTTTATTGGAGATAATAATCTCACGGACTTTCCTGCTAGAGCTGGCTTTGAACCACAATCCTCAGAGCTCCCCCTCCTCAGCAGCTAGGCTTACAAGCGTAAGCCACCGGTGCCTGGCTACATTTTTTATTTTTAAAGAGTTACATCACTTAGGGCTTGGATGTAGCTCAGTGGCAAAGCACTTGCTTGGCAAGTGCAACATACTGGGTTCAATCTCCAGTACAAAAAAAAAAAAAAAAAGACTTAAAAAAATAAAAAGAAGGCCGGGTGCCGGTGGCTCACACCTGTAATCCTAGATACTCAAGAGGCTGAGATCTGAGGATCATGGTTCAAAGCCAGCCTGAGCATGAAAGTCGGTGAGACTCTTATCTCCAATAAAACCACTAGAAACCAGAAGTGGTTCTGTGGCTCAAGGGGTAGAGTGCTCACCTTGAGCTGAAGAGCACAGGGACAGCGCCCAGGCCCAGAGTTCAGACTCCATGACCGACAAAAAAATCAAAAATAAAATAAGAAAAGAAACAAGCTCTTTGGGGGCTAAGAATGTGGCCTAGTGGTAGAGTGCCTGCCTAGCCCTGGGTTCTATTCCTCAGTACCACATAAACAGAAAAAGCTAGAAGTGGTGCTTGGCTGAAGTGGTACAGTGCTAGCAAAAAAAGCTCAGGGACAGTGCCCAAGCCCTGAGTTCAAGCCCCAGGGCCAGCACCAAAAATAAAGAAACTCAAAAAAAAAAAAGTTCATTATCTCTTGGAAAGTCACATGGGACAGACAGAGTAAACCAACAACTATTTCTGTAGCATTCTACTTTTTTTTTTTTTTTTGGAGGGGGAGTGTATGTTGAGTGGGAGCCACAGTACTGCTTCATTTTTGAGTGGTTAAATGGAGATAAGAGTCTCACAAGGACTTTATCTGCACAGGCTGGCATCAAACTGCCATCCTGATTTCAGCTCCTGAGTGGCTAGGATTATAAGCACAAGCCACCAATGCCACCATGTTTTTCCTCTTAAGTCAGGAGTTTAAACATTTTCTGGGAAACACTAAAGCATTTTAAGCGTTATAGGCCATATAGTCTCAGTGACACCATTCAACTGTTACTATAACATAAAAGCATAAACCAATGTGTGCCTGTGGTCTCCAAAAAAATACTTATGAACAGTGAAAATTGAAATTCATATATTTTTCACAAGTCATGATATATTTTTCTGATGGTCATTTTTCTTTTCTTTTCTTTTTTGTCAGTTGTGGAGCCTGAACTCTGCCTGGGCCCTGTCCCTCATCTCTTCAGCTCAAGGCTAGCCCTCTACCACTTGAGCCACAGCACCACTTCGGGACTTTTCTGCTTATGTGGTGCTGAGGAATCAAACCCAGGGCCTCATGCATGCAAGGCAAGCACTCTACCACTGAGCCACCTTCCCAGCCCCTGATGGTCATTTTTCAAATTTTTAAAAACTGTTTAAGACTGGGCATAATGATACAAAACTGTCATTGTAGCACTCAGGAGGCTAAGAAGGAGCACAGACTTGAGTCTAATCGGGGCTACAAAACTGAGACTATGTCTCAAAAATAAAATAAAAGTAATGCTTAGTACATATAGAATATCTATCTATTTTATAAAAAGATAATTCTATTATAATATGTAACACATATTATATATATAGCCAAGTAAAGAGTACATTTCTTGTTGGATAATATCACCATTTCCCCTGCTCTCTCCCAGTTTTTCCCTCCTGTCCCCACCAATAAGTTATATAGCCTACTTTCAATGTAGTGTCTAGTGAGTACCACTGCTGCAGTTGTTCACCCTTTGTCCCCTTATTTCTGTGCCCCCTGCCCTCCCAAAGATAAACAAAGAAAACAACAACAACAAAAAGAAACAAAGAAAACAACCTCATTTCCATTTCCTGGAGTTCATATTGATAAACATCATTTTATACAATCAGAGGGTCAGAGGCATTGTGACTTTGTGTTCCTCCCCTAAGAGTATCCTCCTTTGGTCTCACTGTGTATTTATTCCTAGAGTCCTGTATAATTTATCATGCCCTAGTATATTTTAGATCTAGCTTCTGCATATGAGAGAAAACATGCACCATTCATCTCTCTGAGCTTGGCTTACCTCACTTAACATCACTTGTTCTAGGTCCATCCATTTCCCAGCAAATAACATAATATTCTTTCAAAAGGATGAGTAAAATTCCATTGTGTACAGGTATCACTTTTTTTTTTTTTTGGTTCTAGGGTCTGAACTCTGGGTTTGGGCACTGTCCCTCAGCTCTTCAGCTCAAGGCTAGCACTCTAGCACTTGAGCCACAGCGCCACTTCTGGTTTTCTGGTGGTTTATTGGAGATGTGTCTCACAGACTTTCCTGCCCAGACTGGCTTTGAACTGTAATCCTCAGATCTCAGCCTCCTGAGTAGCTAGAATTACAGGCATGAGCCACCAGCACCGGCTAGGGACCACTTTTTTTTTAATCTTCTCATCTATTATAGGACAGCTGGGCTGTTTCCATAACTTGGCTATTGTGCATAGTGCAGCAGTGATTATGGATGTTCATTTATGGTATACTGGCTTACAATGTTCTGGGTAGATGCCCAAGAGTGGTGTGGCTGAGTTATAGGAAAGGTCTATGTGTAGTTTGTTGAGGAACCTCCAGGCGCTATTGAAAGTGGTTGTATTAGTTTACATTCTAACCAACAGTGCAATAGGGTTCCTTTCTCCCTACGTCTCCAATATTTGTAAGCCAATCTAACTGGGATAAGATGGAATCTCAGAGTTGTCTTGATTTGCATTTCCTTTATGGCTAGGGATGTTGATCATTTCCTTATATGTTTCTTTGCCATTCTTACCTTTTCTTCTGAGAGGTCTCTCCTTAGCTATTTTGCCTATTTAGTGATTGGTTTATTTGCTTTGGGACGGGTTAGTTTCTTAAGCTCCTATATTTCAGACATTAGGCATATGTTGAAATTTTCTTTCACTATAATAAGTTTATTTAGAGATGGTAAGTATAGAAAATTTGTTCCAACAGTAAATAAGAAAACAAGAAATATTTACTGTTAAAAAAAAAAAAGAAAAAGAATGCAAGTTTAAGCCCTGTACCAGTGGCTCACACCTGTAACACTAGCTACAACAGGCTGAAATCTGAGGGCTGTGGTTCAAAGCCAGTGCAGGCAAGAAAGTCTGTGAGACTCATCTCTAGCAAAAAGTTGGAAGTGACTCTGTGGCTCAAGTGGCAGAATGCTAGATTTTGTGTGTGTGTGTGTGTGTGTGTGTGTGTGTGTGTGTGTGTGTGTGTGTGTGTGTGTGTGTGTGTGTGTGTGTGTGTGTGTGTGTGTGTGTGTGTGTGTGTGTGTGTGTGTGTGTGTGTGTGTCTGTTGGTCAAGTGACTCTGTGGCTCAAGTGGCAGAATGCTAGTGTGTGTGCGTGCGTGCGTGTGTGTGTGTGTGTGTGTGTGTGTGTGTGTGTGTGTGTGTGTGTGTGTTGGTCATGGGCCCTGAACTCTGGGCCTGGGCGCTGTCCCTCAGCTCTTCAGCTCAAGGCTGGCACTCTACTACTTGAGCCACAGCGCCACTTCCAGGCTTTTTCTGCTTATGTGGTGCTGAGGAATCAAACCCAGGGCTTCAGGCATGCAAGGCAAGCACTCTACCACTGAACCACCTTCCCAGCCCCAGAATGCTTGTCTTGAGTGAAAAAGCTAAGGGATAGTAACCCGCTTGAGTTCAAGTCCAAGCACTAAACAAGTTTAATGGGCCAACCACAGTAATACCAACCACTCAAGAAGCAGAGATTAAAGACTGGATCTAAACCAGCCTGGGCCAAACTGACCTTGTCTTAAAAAAAAAAAAAAAAAAGCCAGGTGTGCTGGTATATGCTTATCATTCTAGCAACACAAGTGTTAAGGCAGATTTCCATCCAGAATAGCCTAAACAAAAATGAGAGACTCTATCCAAAAAAATAAGTAAAGCAAAAAGAACTGAAGGAGTGACTCAAGTGGCAAAGTGCCTGCCTGACAAAGCACAATGATTTAGTTAAAACCCAAAGACAGAAAAAATGCAAAAAAGAAATCTATCTATCTATCTATCTATCTATCTATCTATCTATCTATCTATCTATCTATACAAGTTTATATCACATCCTCTTTTAAAAAAAAAAAAAAGAGGGGCTGGGAAGATGGCTCAGCACCACATAAACAAAAAGAAAAAAAAAAGAAGATAGTAATACTGTATGGAGGAAAGTAAGAACTAATAGCATGTCACAGCAACCCAGCCACTCAGCATCACCCCCTTCATCAAAAAAAAGTTGATATTATTAAATATATGATGATACTAAGGACACTATCTAACTTAAGATTCTACCTTTCTGGGAGCTGGGAAGGTGGCTCAGTGGTGTGAGTGCTTGCCTTGCATGCATGAGGCCCTGGGTTCGATTCCTCAGCACCACATAAGCAGAAAAAGCTAGAAGTGGTGCTATGGCTCAAGTGGTAGAGCGCTAGCCTTGAGCTGAAGAACTGAGGGACAGTCTCCAGGCCCAGAGTTCAGGCACCATGACTGGCAAAAAAAAAAAAAAAAAAAAAAAAAAAGATTCTACCTTTCTGAATACTCTAGCAAATGAAACCAAGCATGATGACACACATCTGTAATTCTAGTTACTTAGAAGATGGACATAGGAGGATCTCAGATGGAGGCCAGCCAGGGTAAAGCAAGCAGGAGACTCTATCACAAAAACAAATTAAAAAACAAAACAAAAGCTGGGGGGCTGGGAAGGTGGCTCAGTGGTAGAGTGCTTGTCTTGCATGCATGAGGCCCTGGGTTCGATTCCTCAGCACCACATAAAGTAGTGCTGTGGCTCAAGTGGTAGAGTGCTATAGGTAGAGTGCCCAGGCCCAGAGCTCAGGCCCCATGACTGGCAAAAACAAAACAAAACAAAAGCTGGGCACGGTGACTCATACCTATAATGTTAGCTACTCAGGAGGCTAAGATCTGAGGATCACAGTTCAAGGCCAGCCTGGGAAGGAAAGTGCATGAGATTCTTATCTGCAATTAACCACCAGAAAAGTGGAAGTGGCGCTGTGGGTTAAGTGGTGGTGCACTTGCCTTGAGCTGAAGAGAACAGGGACAGCGCCCAAGCCCAGGTTCAAGCCGGCAACAACAACAAAAAAGCAGAGCATTTGCTTGGCAAGTCTGAGTCCTAGAAGTTCAATACTAGGGCTTAAAATAAACAACAACAAAAAACCTAAAGTTATTAGTAGACATCGTTGGTAGAAAAAATGGCATTATAATGATGTTCAATGAAGCTGAAACTTGGGGGTTTCAGTGCTCATGAGGTGATTCTCATAGCAGGGCTCTCAAGGCTCAGATACACTGGGATGAACTCACAAGAGAACAGTGGAGAACAAATTAACAGGTGTGAGAGATACACAGGAACCACTGGATTTGGTGCTGACCACAGAGTGGGGAGCTATTAGGGATGATATCTAGCTTACTGACTACAGACTCTGGATTATCAGCACCAAAGAGAAAACTCAGTAGGTAATAAAGCTCTTTTCTGGAAGGTCTATTAAGGCTGAGACAGTGTCTGTTCATTTTGTTATCCCTAGCATAGAAGTTTACACTTACTATTAAATGCATTTTTCTTGAATGGATTTCACCTTTGTTTTGTTTGGCCTTTGAGTTAAAAGCCTACACTGTAGAGCACTCATAGGGCTAATTTCACAGAAAGATGCTCAACTATGAGCTAACTAACATTTTATCCTGAACTTCCTATTAGCCTGGAACTCCCTTGCTAGACATAACCAACTAGAGGTACACAGAGAATAGGAGAGTATGTCTAATACTGAGGTCAAAGTATTTGTCTGTGAGTAATCCAGACCTAGAATCCTCCAGACATCTTTTTTTTTTTTTTTTGGTCATAGGGCTTGAACTCCAGGCCTGGGCCCTGTCCCTCAGCTCTTCAGCTCAAGGTGAGCACTCTATTGCTTGAGTCACAGCGCCACTTCCGGTTTTCTGGACTTTGCTACCCCAGCTGGCTTTGAACCATGATGCTCAGATCTCAGCCTCCTGAGTAGCTAAGGTTACAGGTGTGAGCCACCGGCGCCCGGCTCCAGACATCTTTATAGCTCTTTCTTGCCAACATTCATAAAGGCTTAAAAAGTCCTGCTTCATGGCTTCTGTAAGTCTCTCTTGTATCAATCCTCATCAACCCCATTACTCCTTACTAAATGACTCAGCAACTGCTACAGCTTCCTGCCTGGCTTCCTTCCCTCCCAGTCCTTCCTCCACAATGGAATTGTTTCAATGAGTCTAAGACAAGGCCATTCACCACTGCCTCGGCTTCTATCTCTCAAATGTATATACCCTTAACCCATAGAACAACGTGCTATTGCTTAATCACACCTGGAATCACCTGGCCTTAACTACATCTTCTAACCTCTTATCCTACCATTCCTTCTACTGAGAATATTAGCTTTTCCCAATTCTAACGTCTCAACATTCAAAAAAAAATTATTTTTCAAAGTCCAGCTTGAACACAATCTCCTGAAGATCATCCAAAACATACTTCTTACCACTTCCCTAGAAAATCTTGCTTTGACTTATCAAACTAACATTTAAGCACTTTTCATCTTTTCCTTAGTTTCTCAGATAATTTTAAACTTCTTGTACTTCTGAACTTCTGAGTGCACTACAAGAAGTACTTACGTTGCTGGGCGCTGATGGCTCACACCTATAATCCTAGCTGCTGAGGAGGCTGAGATCTGAGGGTCATGGTTCAAAGCCAGCCCAAGCAAGAGAGTCCATGAGACTCTTACCTTCAATAAACCACCAGAAAACTGGAAGTGGCACAATGGCTCAAGTGGTGAGTGCTCGCCTTGAGTTGAAGAGCTGAGGGACAGCACCCAGGCCCAGAGTTCAAGCTGGACTGGCAAAAAAAAAAAAGTACTTATGTCTATTCTCCTCTGCCCCCATCCCCACCAAGTCCTCCTCATATAGGGCCTTCCTAAGTGGAGTTCAACAATGCCACAGGAGGTCCTTGATCTACACAGATTCAATAAAACTCTGGAGATACCACTTTCTCTTCTGCCTGACAGAACTGTAAATCACCTAGAGTAAATCGTCTTGCCATTGATTAAGCGTGGCATAGCACAGTTCAGAAGCGCTACTCTAACACATTTAGTCAGAGTAGATTAATCTTCATTTCTTTGTGGAAAAAAATCCCCCAGGAGGCCAAGCAGGGACAGCACTTTGGACCTTTGTTAAATGAGTAAAACCACAAAGAGATAAATTTCAAAACTGGAAGGATGACAAACTTTTCCTCAACTGTCAGCCTTACTGATTAAGCACTTTCTAGAATAGTACTATCAAACAGCACTTTCTGGAAGCACTTATGTGCTCTATTTGTCTGCATCCTCCAGTTCCAGGGAATACCTGTGCCATGGCTGCTGAGTATTTGGTTCAGACTAACAGAAATGTTTCATTTCACTTTAAATTCCAGTGGCTAATGGCCATGGGATTAACCAGGGGTTTGCCAGAATAAGCTAAATTTTCATGTAATCCTAATGCCTGTAATCCTAGCAACTCGGGAGGTGGACATCTGAAGATCCAGGTTTGAAGCCAACTCAGGCAGGAAAGTCTATGGGATTCTTCAATTAACCAGCAAAAAGCAGGAAGTGGAGCTGTGGCTCAAGTGATAGAGCACTAGCCTTGAGCACAAAAGCTCATGAACAGCACCCAGGCCCTGAGTTCAAGCCCTAGGACTGGCACAAAATAAATAAATAAATAAATAATCCTAGCCAAATTTCATTAAGTAAAAAGTGCACAATTAGTTTTTCTACTTAACCATTTAAATTTTTCTTAAATTTCCAGTTCTCTTCTTTTTCTTTGAATTTTCACTTTTATTGTTACTGAGGAAGGGAAGCAGTGAGCAGTTTAAGAGAAGACTAAGAAAGACTGCAAGCCAGGGCAAAACATTAGGCACTATGCTAAGAGTGTTCATGCTATTTCTTGATCCTCACAGCTACCTGTGAGCTAGAGATTATATTAGGTCTGCAAAAACTGAGAATGAAAGCAACTAAACCACCTGCATCACAGCTTAAGTTCAGCTAGAATTCAAATCCATGCTCTACCAGACTGAGCTCTAAATTATTATGCCAGGTTTTGTTTTTGTCTTTTTTTGTCTTTTTGGGGGGGAAGGGGAGGGCACTGTGCTGGCCTCTCACATGCTAGGTGGGCACTATACTACCGATCAACATCCCCAATCCAAGTACTGCACTATAGTTAACAATACAAAAATGGTCTGAAAAGTTGGTTAAGCAAGCCAGGTATGGTGTCACACACACATCACTCAGGGGGTTAGAACTAAGAGGATAACACATTTAAGTCTAGTCTATACTATATGACAAGACTATTCAAAAAAAAAAAAAAAAAGACAAAAAGAAAATTCTAAGAGTTGGAGAAGTAGCACAGTAGTAGGGTGCTTTATTAGCAAGCACTGGCCCTGGATTCAATCCTCAACACCTCAAAAAAAGAAAAGAAGTCAGTGAGCTTTTAGCAAACTGACATCATTCAGAGTATAATAAAAGTTGAACCAGGGCTGGGAAGGTAGCTCAGTGGTAGAGCGCTTGCCTTGCACGCATGAGGGCCTGGGTTCTATTCCTCAGCACCACATAAGCAAAAAGAAAAAAGCCGGAAGTGGCACTTGGCTCAAGTGGTAGAGTGCTAGCCTTGAGATGAAGAGCTGAGGGACAGCGCCCAGGCACAGAGTTCAGGCCCCACGACTGGATCCAAAAAAAAAAAAAAAAAAAAAAAAGTTGAACCAATAGGCTCAGCATGGTTGTGCATACCTGTACTCCAACTACTGTGGGTAGAAATCAGAAGGATTGGGGCTGGGAAGGGGGCCTTGCATGCAAGAGGCCCTGGGTTCAATTCCTCAGCACATAAGCAGAAAAAACAAAAATAGAAGTGGCACTGTGTCTCAAGTGGTAGAGCTCTAGCCTTGAGCTGAAGAGCTGAGGGACAGCGCCCAGGCCCAGAGTACAGGCCCACGACTGACAAAAAAAAAAAGAAGAATAAATAAATAAATAAATAAATCAGAAGGATCACACACAGTTTAAGACAGCCCAAAACAAAATGTTAGCAAGACCCTATCTCAACAAATAAATTGAATATGTTAGCATGCACCTGCAATCCCAGCTACACTGGAAGCTATAGGTAAGATCAGTCTGGGGTGGTTTCAGGCAAAACCTCAAGGTCCTATCTGAAATATAACTAAAGCAAAAGGGCTGAGGAGGGACGCATAGCTTAAGTGATAGCACACCTCCCTAGCAAGCATGAGGCCCTGAGTTCAAACCTTAGTACCCTGCACCACCACCCCACACACACAAATGTTAGACTGGCTAGATTATTTGACAGACCAAAAACCAAGGATGTATCCAAACAACTTTTTCTCACTTTCTCCTATTTCTCTCCCCTCCTTCCCTCTTACAGCAGTGCTAGAGACAGAACTCAGGGCAGTGTACATGCTAAACACATGCTCAACAGTCATGTACACGCTAAATATACGCTAAACAAGTGGACAATTACTCCAGCCCCCAGGTAGCTCATTTGATCACTGATAAGGCTCAATAAATTCATACATGCCTTCAACCACAGGCATGACTCTAAGCTAGAAGACAGAACAGTAAACAAAACAGGAGAAGTTTCTGCCTTCATGGGGTTCACATTCCAGAGAGGGTAGCTTCAAGTATATTGTCAATAACATGGGAAAATAAGAATAGTTGTCCCAGGCCAAGGGAACTGCAAAGACAAAGAGGGAGAGGGCACATAGGAGTTCACCAGTTAGTGTGACTGGGGCAGTAAATGAAAAGTAGGAAATAAGGCTGCAGTATTAAGCAGAAGCTAGACCTGTTGGAAAGCTTTGTAAGCTCATGGAGAACCATGAAAGTTGGAATAGAGGGGCAGAGGTACTGAGAATAGGAGAGACAAGATGTTTTGTTTAAAAGTGAACACTAGAAACTGAAAGTATGTGGGGAGGGCAAAATCAAAGAGTAAAGATAATATCGGAAACATCTACTTGAAGTGTTTCACTTGAGGAAGCACAGATGATCAGGAAAGCTGTAGGGATGGATAGAGTGAAAATAGAAGTAAATTTTAGGACAGACACAAGCTAAATATGTGAAGTCAAATCAACAGCCATGGCTAATGGGAAGAGGCTGTTTTTCAAACAAGTCAGATAATACTGTATATTTGGAATCTTGAGGTCCTACTTACTACTCCTAGGCACTGATTATCACATATTCATTCCACCAACAAACCATTACCAGTATCAGAGAAGTTACCAGAATGTGCTTACAGATAATATAATTGTTACATGACACAAAATTTTATTATTTGTGTGTAAATGAGTATCTCTGAACAACAGTAGCCAACTCTGAAAACTCTTGATTAAAGCACAAACAGCATTAAACAAGGAGCAACCCACAAAACATTTTCTTTTTATTTTGTTGGTTATGGGCCTTGAACTCAGGGCCTGGGTATTGTCCCTAAACTCTTTTTGCACAAGTCTAGCACTCTACCACTTTGAGCCACAGTTCCACTTCTAGTTTTCTGGGAGATAAAGTCTCACAGACTTTCTTGCCAGGTCTAACTTTAAACCACAATCCTCATATCTCAGCCTTCTGAGTAGCTAGGATTACAGGTGTGAGCCACCCCACCTGGCTCACAAAACATTTTCTTTTTTCTTTTTTTTTGCCAGTCCTGGGGCTTGAACTAAGGGCCTGAGCACTGTCCCTGAGCTTCTTTTGCTCAAGGCTAGCACTCTATCACTTGAGCCACAGCACCACTTTCATCTTTTTCTATTTATGTGGTACTGAGGAATCAAACCTGCAGCTTCTTGCATGCTAGGAAATCACTCTACCACTGAGCCACATTCCCAGCCCACAAAACATTTTCTAAGTAATCATACCTTCCTTTGGATGTCAGCACCTGCAGTTTAATGACTTGCCTTGGCCAAAAATGCCTTCAATTTTTCCTAGTCAAAGTTTGCAATGTGATTTTTGGTAGAATTTGGAAATTGGGTTATACAAGGAATTTGTAAATTGGGTTATAAGGGAAAAGCTTCATTGTTACACTTCCACACATAATGACAGTGCATTCCAATCAATTTCACCCCCTCTATCAAACTCCAGGCATCCTTTGCCCTTAGTTAGTATCATTTTCTAAGAAGCTTTCATGGGACTTCAGCCAGGAAACTAGGATGCAAAAACAGTAAAATGGTAAGTCAGGACCTAATGACTACTTATTTATCTGTTTACAAGTCCTGGGCAACTTAATTAATCTTTAAAGGATGTTTGGTTTGGTTTGGTTTAAAGTTATACTCACTCACCTGGCTAGATGTCTCTCAATGCCACGCTACCACAGCTCAGGAAAAAACCATCAGCCCTTAAGAACTCCCCAAAGCTGGAACCTGAGTCTAGCCCAGCAGGGGCTCCGAAAACTGCTGAATATAGAAAAGGCATCTTCCACAGTTTCCACCTTGATGAAAACATTCAGCTTCTCTTCTGTGAAAGTACTAGACTACCATAATTTCACATACAGCCTTCCTGAACCTTCTTACCCCCCACCTCACAGTTCTGAGTAACAAGCTTGCCCCCTGTAAAATACTTTGCACTTAACCCAAAAACCATTTTCAGGAGAAAATGGTTAGCTTGCTGTCGCTCCCTCCCTTGCTCTCCGACAATATTCACATAAAGTTTCCCTCTCCCAATGGCTTAACGTGTAGGAAACAAGCAAAGATAAAAACTGGGTCCAGTCTCAGTAATCTATTAACTTTGGCCTCAATTCCTTTATCTATAAAGAACAAATAACACAACTGCCTTGCCTCCTTCCCAAGGTTATTCTTAAACCCCATCCAAAATGAGAAAAGCCTACTCAAAGCTTCCCAAACCTAAGATCCAAGAAATGATAGATTTGGTCAAAGCTTAACTCAAAACCAAAGGAGCGGGTTGTGACCACGCACACTTAGTCACTCAATAAACGTTAAATTAACCGTATATTTCCCCATTCATAGGATACACAGGAAAAGCACACAAATCCGGCACAACAGTATCACTATAAGATCCCTGGCAAGTTAACTGGCCATCTCCCGGGCTTCTTTTCCCTCCCGTGTATAGTAAGGCTTTCACAATGAAGGATCCTGACATTGCAACAAGCCGTCAAACTGCCTTTACACGCGGTTTCCAAGAGCGCACCAGAGAAAAGGGTCCCGACGAGAAGAGGAGGCAAAGGAGCCTGGCTTTGGCAAAATTCTGGGGGGCAGTGTGAGCTTGGCCAGCTCGCTCCCCTACCAAAAAAACCCTTCCACCCAGGCTGGGGTAAGGGGCACGGGGAGCACGAGGAAGGGCAGGGGGAGGGAAGGCAGAGGGGACCCGGGGGCAGGGGGAGGACATGATCAGGGGGAAACGGGGGAGGGGGCTGGGGACACCGGAGAGCCGAAGGGGGAGAGGTCACGGAGCAGGGGCGGGGGCAGGGGGGCCTGGCCCGGGCGCGGCAGCTCTGGCCTCCGGGCCCGGTGCGAAGGAGAGGCCCCGCTCTCCCGCGGGCCGGGTGCTGCGCCCTTCCTTCCGGACGAAGGACCTGTCATGTGCCCGGACAGCAGTTCCAGCTTTCTCGGGAGAGGGTCGCTCTCCCGTGCCCGCCCCCCCCCCCCGGGACGTCAGGGAGCCCCCACACTCCGGGCCCCCACCCGTCCCCGCGCGGCCCGCGCCCGCCCCGCAGCCTCCCGGCTCCCGCGGCCTCCGCGGGAGGGGCGTTGCCATAGGAACCGCACTAGGACCCCGGCCCTCGAAGCTGCAAGGGGGCTAGGAAGGAGGGCTCCGAGACCCACTGGGCCCAGCCACCACTGCCGAGAGCCTCTCCCCGGGCGGTTCTACCCGCAAGCCCGCGCCCCGACGGCTCCGCGTCTTCCCGCTTCGAGCCACAAAAAAAAAAAAAACCTACCTTCCGCCATGTCGGGCCCAGCCCTGCCTGCAGCCTCGCGAGAAGTGCGCGCGGAGCGGCGGCACGAAATCTCGTGAGAACCCTGGGAGGCGCGGCCAAGTTGGAGCGCTGGGGGAAGCCAGGCCTTTGGCTGGAGATCCGGACTGCACTCGTGATTTAGTGACTGAGGATTTACCCAACTGACTGGTCTCGGTCTTGTCCCACGTCCCGGGCGGAAGACAGCAAACCCAGACTGCTGCTGCTGCTGAGAAGCTTCACCGGGCGAGGGCGGAGAGGGTGCGCGGGCCTTCGGGTTGTGTGAGGCGTCGGGGCCGGGACGGGGTGGGGGGACGCTGTGGTCCCAGACCCCGGGTACCTGTAACATTCGACACTTAACT
The DNA here is from genome assembly GCF_024711535.1 of Dipodomys merriami. NCBI lineage: Eukaryota > Metazoa > Chordata > Mammalia > Rodentia > Heteromyidae > Dipodomys > Dipodomys merriami. The sequence goes on along the minus strand of NW_027206168.1, from coordinate 6,684,563 downwards.
CAAGGGAAAGGATGAAATTTGGACTAGAAGCAGGTCACCTGTTAATCCACTAGACCCATGGAAACAACGTAGATAGATGTGCAAGGGAAAGAACTATCAGCGACTTGACTTGGAACGATTGTATGCTGTATGCATGAAGTTCTTAGGCAAGGAGACCAGAGAATAGTGAAGAAAATGTGGAAGATTTGAAGGCCTCATTACAAGAACCTCATCTACATGTGGATGAAGTCACTTTGAACTCGGCTATCTAGAAGCAGAAACAATTTGAATGCTAACATTTGTCTAAGCTTTAAGATTTTGTTGCCAAAAGTGGACAAACTCTATGACACTACAACTGTGGTGATCAGACTTAAAATTCACACTGCCAGGAGGTCGATGTATGAATTGTGAGAACTGCAGAGTTGTGTAATAACTGTGGACAGTCCAGTGCAAACAAGGTTGGGATAGTCCTGAGGTCAATGTGACAAAGTAGATTTTTGTCAACTAAATCACATTAGAGCAGGACTGGGCAATGGAGTGGAAATGAGAAGCCAGGGAAATTAAATGTTGTAAGTTAAATATAGGAAAGTAAGGGAAACTATAAGCAAGGTGTGGACGTCTTTGGTGAATGTAGAGATGGTTAAATTATTAGGAAATAGCAAATTGGAGGGCTAAAAAGTAGTTGAACTGGTCCTGTTGATAATGCCTGTAATACTAGCTACTCCAGAGGCTGAGATCTGAGGGTGGAGGTTTGTAACTAGCTGGGGCAGGAAAGTCCATGAGACTTTTTTTTTGGAGGGGGGTTGGGGGGTCTGGTCGTGGGGCCTGAACTTTGGGCCTGGGCACTGTCCCTCAGCTCTTCAGCTCAAGGCTAGCACTCTACCACTTGAGCCACAGTGCCACTTCTGGATTTTTTCTTTTTTTGCTTATGTGGTCCTGAGGAATCGAAACCAGGGCCTCAGGCATGCAAGGCAAGTGCTCTACCACTGAGCCACCTTCCCAGCCCCATCTATGAAACTCTTACCTCCAATTAACTGCCAAAAAATCAGGAAGTAAATCTGGCTCAAGTGGCAACGCTCTAGCCTTGAACACAAAAGCTCAAGAACACACCTAGGCACTGAGTTCAAGCCCCAGGACTGGCATGTGCACACACACACACACACAATAGTATAGATAAATAGCATGAGATATTTCCAAAAGATTACACAAGTGTTCACCCATCATGTATGAAGTCTTGAGTTCCATCCCCAGCATCGAAAATAAAAAGTCTTCCCAAACAGCTGTGATTCCAGCTACTTGGGTGGTGGAGATCAGGATGACAGGATCAAGGTAAGCTCTGGCAAAGTTTTAAAGACCCTATCTGAATAAATCAGATGTGGTGGAATTCATTTGTGATCCCAACTTTGAGAGGCAGTCTCTGGGAAGATCAGAGATACCACAGATAGTGATCAGGATGTGAGGCCCACCTTATATTAATTTTTTTTTTAAGAAACAGAGTAGGATATGGTTTAACTGGTAAGAGAGAGTGTGAGGTGTGTGCGCCAGTCCTGGGCTTGAACTCAGGGCACTGTCCCTGAGCTTTTTTGTACAAGGCTAAGGTCCTACAACTTTAACCAGATCCACTTCCAGCTTTTTGCCAGTTAATTGGAAATAAGAATTTCATGGACTTTCTGCCAGACTGGACTGGCTAACAACTGTGATCCTCAAATCCCAGCCTCCTGAGTAGCTTAGATTTTTTTTTTTTTTTTTTTTTTTTTGGTCGGTCGTGGGGCTTGAACTCTGGGCTTGGGCACTGTCCCTCAGCTCTTCAGCTCAAGGCGAGCACTCTACCACTTGAGCTACAGCGCCACTTCCGGTTTTCTGGTGGTTTATTGGAGATAGGAGTCTCACGGTCTCTCCTGCCCGGGCTGGCTTTGAACCGCGATCCTCAGATCTCAGCCTCCTGAGTAGCTAGGATTACAGGCGTGAGCCACCAGCGCCCCGCCTTAGATTTTTTTTTTTAATCAGTTGTGGGGCTTGAACTCAGGACCTGGGCGCTGTCCCTGAACTCTTCAGTTTAAGGCAAGCACTCAACCACTTGAGACACAACACCACTTCTGGTTTTCTGGTGGTTAGTTGTAGATAAGGGTCTCACAGGGAATTTCCTGCCCGGGCTGGCTTTGAACCGCAATCTTCAAATCTCAGCCTCCTGTGTAGCTAGGATTATAGGCATGAGCCACCCGAGCCCAGCAGTAGCTTGGATTTACAAGTATGAGCCATCAGTTCCCAGATTGCAATTTTTTTTTTTAACTTCAAGAATCAAAAACTCAGCCAGGTGTCAGTGATTCATGCCTTTAATCCTAGCTACTCAGGAGGCTGAGGCATTAGGATTGTGGTTCAAAGCCAGCCCTGGCAGGAAAGTCCGTGAGACTCTTTCCAATTAACTACTTTAACCGGAAGTGGTATAGTGGCTCAAGTGGTAGAGTGCTAGCCTTGTGCTGAAGAGCTCAGGGAATGTTAAAGACTGCAGGGGGGTTAGAGGTATGGTTCAATTGACACCAGCCAATGAGCGAAACATCAGGTATTGTTTAAGTCATAGACTCAGACAAAAAATAATAGAAATGAAAACTGTAGGGAATTGGTGGCCTTGGAGAACATGAGTATCAGAACTGAAGAAGAAAGAATTCCAAGTTGGTGATGTTTAGGTGCTGTTAAGGTCATCCCTAGTATATAATTAGGTACAAGTGAATAAACTGGAGTTTTAGATCATAGCAACATAAGGTCGAGTTAAAGTTTTAGCCAAGCACCAGAGGCTACTGTGGAGACAGATCTGAGATTCGCAGTTTGAAGCCAGCCCAATAGGAAAGTCCATGAGACTCTTATCTCCCATTAACCACTACAAAGCTGGAAGTGAAGCTATGGCTGAAGTGGTAGCATGCTAGCCTTGAGCAAAAAAGTTCAGGGACAGTGTCCAGTCCCTGAATTCAATCCCCAGGATTTGTGTATACGTGCGCGCATGCGCACACATACACACACACACACACACACACACACACACACGATGTTGCAGTTTTGAGGAAGTAGGAGTGATTCTGATAGGCATTTGGGAAATGGAAGTGAAGAGAGTACTGAAATGTGTAGACAGCTTAGAACATGAGCAAGGAAGGTGCTTAGAGTTGCTGTACCATGCAAAGGCAATTAGGCAAAGAAGCACAGAGAATACTTGTCAGGCAGAGAACTTGGAGGTGCCTTACTCAAAAGTTGCCTGTCTGTTGAGAATGTTTTAAGAGGTGTGCCAAATGGTGAGTTTCTACATCAGATTGCCTGAAAGCCAGCCTCCTTGGCCACAGCAGCCTTATCTGAAATTCCTCAGGATCTTAACATTAAAATTATTTAAGGGCTGGGAAGGTGGCTCAGTGGTAGAACACTTGCCTTGCACGCATGAGGCCCTGGGTTCGATTCCTCAGCACCACATAAGCAAAAAGAAAAAAGCCAGAAGTGGCACTGTGGCTCAAGTGGTAGAGGGCTAGCCTTGAGCTGAAGAGCTGAGGGACAGCACCCAGGCCCATGACCGGACCCAAAAATAAATAAATAAATAAAATAAAATTATTTAAAAGTGCCAGGCCAGTGGTTCACAGCTGTAATCCTAGCTACTCAGGAGGCTGAGATCTGAGGATCACAGTTCAAAGCCAGCCTGGGTAGGAAAGTCCCTGAGACACTCATTTCCAATAAACCACTCAGAAAAACAGAAGTGGTGCTGTGGCTCAAGTGGTAGAATGCTTGACTTGAGCTGAAGAGGTGAGGGACAGCACCTAGGCTCAGAGTGCAAGCCCTACAACCACCAACAACAACAAAAAGTGACTGGGAAATACTATCATCACAGCTAATGTCTATTTTGCATCACATAACTTGGCCTCACTTGTACCAGCCTAGGGTTGGTCATACAGCAGGTACTCAGTGTTTGATTAGTTATTACCTCAGTGTGCTATACTAGGAGTACTGACTTGCTGTGTTGGTGATGTGGAGATCCAGAAACTTGTTTTATTTATGCTGCCTCTCAGATTCTGTTTCATGAGGAACCCAGGTTACTGAAGATTTGGAGGGTTATGATCTTTTGAGAGCTTGATGAAAACCAGAGTACCCTGTAGAGCAGTACACATGAAGGAATAAACAAATGTGTTTATAGAGTGCTTGGATTAGATGCTCATGATCAAATTAGAAATTGCTTAATGGGACTTAGCAACTCATGGGCCAAATTATAACCTCTTCATGAAAACCTACTGAGCCGGGTGCCTGTGACTCACACCTGTAATCCTAGCTACTGAGGAGGCTGAGGTCTGAGGATCATGGTTCAAAGCCAGCCTGGGCAGCAAAGTCTGTGAGATCCTATCCAATAAACCACCAGAAAACTAAAAGTGGCGCTGTGGCTCAAAGTGGTAGAGCGCTAGCCTTGAGCTGAAGAGCTGAGGGACAGCACCCAGGCCAAGTTCAAGTCCCATCACTGACAAAAACAAAAACAAAGCCCTACTCTGATAACAGTAAATACAGAAACTTTGAATTTTCTCAGCACTAGAATACAGTTTTAACCCAGTTCCAATTTGTAAGGTTTGTTCAGGCAAAGAACATGAAGTACAGGATAGGGAGTGATATTGTCTGTCCCAAATTCAAGGACAGAACCAACTGGCCAGTCATTGCTACATTGTGCAAGACAAAGGAAGAAATTTCTAAGACTGCTAGAACAGCCTTAACAAGTGGTCTCTATGTGACCTCAGAAAAGTCACTGCTCCTGAGCTCATGTTTCCTCACCTGAAAATCCTGGTGGACAGTACCCTGTGTATATGGAAGGACATAGAACTGAATCCTGGCAACCCACTTACTCAACCACAATCTTGCCAAATCAACCAAAACCTGTTTCCTAATAATAAACTATTACTTTAAAAGAATTTGACTAGATCCTGCCAAAAGAAATGCTAAATCGAAATTTTGTTTCTAGCAGTTTTGCTAGGAATAAATGAAATGTGAACATTCAAGTGCTATTATACATTTCCTTTTACGTTTGGTGGTACAAGGAATGAAGACAGGTGCTCTTCCACTATTCTTCCTTTTTCTTTTTTTGTTTGAGGGGGAGGGCTGGATGGAGCTAGGCTTGAACTCAATGCCTAGGCACTGTCCTTGAGCAATTTTGCTCAAGGCTAGCCCTCTACCACTTAAGCCACAGCTCTACCTATGGCCTTTTTGTTGTTTTTAATTGAAGGGTCTCATGGACTTTCCTGCCCAGATTCTGTGTGTGTGTGCGTGTGCGTGTTGTGGGGCTTGAACTCTGGGCCTGGGTGCTATCTCCGTGTGTTTCAGCTCAAGGCAAGCACTCTACCACTTGAGCCACAGTGCCACTTTCGGCTTTCTGGTGGTTTATTGGAGGTAAGTCTCACAGACTTTTCTGCCCAGGCTGGCTTTGAACTGCAATCATCAGCTCTCAGCCTCCTGAGTAGCTGAGGCCTGAGCCATCAGCTCCCAGCCCCAGACTGATCCTCAGATCTCAGCCACTTGAGTAGCTAGGAATTACAACAACCACCAGCACCAGCCTTTGAAAGTGAACTCCTGGGCTGGGAAGGTGGCTCAGTGGTAGAGTGCTTGCCTTGCATGCATGAGGCCCTGGGTTTGATTCCTCTGCACCACATAAGCAGAAGAAAAAAAGCCAGAAGTGGTGCTGTGGCTCAAGTGGTAGAGTGCTAGTCTTGAGCTGAAGAGCTGAGGGACAGCGACCAGGCCCAGAGTTCAGGCCCACGACCGGGCCCCCCTCCCCCCTCCAAAAAAAGTGAACTCCTTTTCTTACCAATGTGTGAACAGGACTCAAAACTGTATAATCAATTCCCTAAAGCTCAGTGTGGAGTACCAAGTCAACCATCCAAAAAGCTTCACCCCACTGTGGCAGCCCAGGTTGTAGATCTGAAATTGAGCAAATCTGAACTAAATCCTGTTGGCGTTTGCAAGCCTCCAGTAAGTAAACTAAACTAATTGTTTGATAAGCTGGTTACTGTACTATATTCAGGAAGGAAAGGGAGAAAATTAGCTTCATTCTGTCATGAAAGCCTACTGCCTGATATACAGTATGCAGCCAACAATTTGTCCGTTTGCATTTGAGCAGCAAATAACACTCCTTGCAGTTTACCTCCGATGAATATACACAAAAAAGTTCAGCGACATTCCCTAGCACTTCTACACCCAGTAGTTTTATTCCAAATAATTAAAAACTCTAGAAATGATCTCCAAAACTGCTCCCAAAAATTTTCTTTTGGTTTCTGATTCAGCTCTAACATCTGGTTCCATGTTCTTTACTCACTTTGTAAAGAGGCCTTATCAACCAGCAGGCATTTTTATGTAAAGACATCAACATAGCAAGTCAGTTGTCAACATTAAGTTTTTAAGAATTACAGTTCTAAGGATTTAAGAAAAAAGATAGATCCTGTTATCGGTATTTTGTTACTTGCGGGGGGTGGGGGGAGAAAAGAACTGGGGCTTGAACTCAGGCCTTGCACTCTTGCTTCTTTTTCACTCTACCAGTTGAGCCACACCTTTACTTCTGGCTTTTTGGTAGTTAACTGGCAGTAACAGTTTCATGGATTTGTTTGTGAAGACTGGTCTCATTGTGATCCTCATATCTCAGCCCCCTGAATAGCTAGGATAACTGATGTCAGCCACTAGTGCCAGGCAGAGTTATCTTTAAAACAAAAAGTGTTATTGTGCCTCTTTTCCAACTAAGTGATGCTGCAGGTATTGGCCCAGACCCCTATCTACTCAGAGCAAGGAAGGTGTTTTCTTCTAGTTCCAATTGAAGAATGGGCTTCTTACCATTAAGCTCATTTTTAAGGTAGAGCCAGTTTAGTCAGAGACAACTCCCCAGTAGTGTTCTATTGTTCTTTAAGCTTCTAAAACATGGTACAGAAAGTCTGTGAATAATGGTGTGGCCATGTACTGGAAATTTACAGCAATTTATCAGGTTGGATGTCAAGTTAATTTCCTCCCCTCAAGTTCCTCCTTTAAATTAAGTTTGTAAAATTTTTCATCAATGCTCCTCTGTGGACACTCTGGTATCATGTGCTATTTTATATAGAAAGAATCCCACCACTACTTTTGAGACCTGCATCCTAAAACCAAAATAGCTCATAATGCAGCCTCTAAGTCATCATTTATTGATTTATAGAGCACCCATCACATAATTTGAGGTGCTTTACAATACAGTAAACATAACAACAGAACTCACATAGTTAAATACAATCAACAAATTACAGAACTTAAAAAAAAAAACAACTGGAATGAAGCAACATTATGTCAAATTTCAAAGATGCTGAGAAATGGCAGTACAGAAAGGCAATTCTACCAACTGGAGACCAGATGGGCAGATACACAGGCAGTAACCCCCCACCCCAAGTTGGAAGAATTGTAGAGGGTGAGTGAGCATATAGTTTCACATTGGGAATGAAAGCCATTCACATTGGGAATGAAAGCCATACTATGACACCCAAGTGATCACAAAACTAGAATAACCTCATAAGCATCTCACCTTTAGTGACAAGGAAATCCTCAAAAGAAGTTAGGAAAGCCATGGAGATCACTCATCCCTCCTATTATAAATAGACTTACATGTGTAAACCTCTACAAGAATGAAGATCACCTATCCCTCCTATTATAAACAGACTTAAATGTGTAAGCCTCTACAAGAACTTGAAATAAACTTAGCAAACAGCCAACAGTTCTATAACCCAAAGGACAAGAGATGTACTTAATAGTTGTCCTAGGTTAGGGAGAAAAACATCCTTTTCCTGAAGCAGAGAAGAAAAAAAAAAAAAAATCACCTCACACTAATGATGAGGCACTGGTGGGACAAAAGCCACCTGGTTCAGTGGCACCTGACTGTGAATTTCATATCAAATGTAGAGGCATTTAAATTCACATTGTCAGATGATCACTGGGAAAGGCACAGATGACATCTCTGAGAGAAGAAAGGAAGTTCTAAAGTCTGCCAAGACCTGAATTTCAGTTTATAGCATGGCCAGGGGAATAGGTGTAAAACAGGGTGGGGAGAGAGGCATTCATTCCTAGCACTTCTTTAATCCCCTTCAATGTAGAATCATATGGTTAGCCCAAAGTAACTGCATTAAAGTGGCACTTGAAGTTCAGAAAAGTTGTCCCTGAGTTACTAGATCATTTGCTACTTGCTGAGCAGTTAAATCCCAGGTTTTAACTCAACGGATTGCTAGTAGAATTATAGCAATAGGAGAGCAAATTTCTTAACTCCATATTGCCTAAGCAACCATAATGTGGATAGTTCCTGATACAACAATAAAAAGGATTGCATTCCATGTCCCTTGTAGATGTGCAGTAGAACTGGGCAATAATTTTTACTGTTTTTTGGGAGGGAAGTCAAAAGTTCTTGAAGGAAGTTAGGCTCCAACAAATCAAATCAAGGAGTTCTCATAGTCACTATACATCTGGGTTTTTACAATGCTTCAGCATAGGAAACAGACAAGGATTTCGAAAAATCACTCTACTGTGACTGCATGCTCAACATTTCACTTCTGCTCGAAAAAGACCATAATCTGGGCTATCTGCAAGAATCCTTTCACTTCTGCCAAAGCATTTCTCCAAATCAGAGATAAGCCAATTCTCACAAATACCTCACCCATATGTATAGTATAATTTTAAGTACTATCCAAACATGCCAAACACTATTTTCCATTCTCAACCATACAAATAAGAAAAATTTAGAAACAGGAACATAGGTCTGCCTTTAACTCTGCATATACTCATTTTTGCCAATTGTTGAACTTGTTTCAAAAATCAAAAACAAAAACCCCAAACTATAATATGAGAACTTATGCCCCAACATTAATCAAATCTAAGTACATGATGTCAGTTCAGAATCTATATGCCAATTAGCAAAGCATTTACCCATATAATGCTTTTGGATTTTCTTAAGAATCTAGACAGAACCTAATACATATACTGCCAGGGCTATATGATTTTCAAGTACTAAGTTTGTTTGCATAAGGAATCCACCTGAGATTTTTTTCCCCCCTAAACTGCACTTTTCTGGCATTTAGTATTATAACCTTCATTCAATACAATAAAAGCCAACAACTTGACAATTATTGGAAAAAATTGTATTTTGGAAGAACTCACTACAGGTGACAGAATTCCAAAATCAAATTACATGAAAATATACATCGCAATTTCTTTGTACAACAGGGAAGAAAAATTTCTAGTGTAGGATAGCGGCAAAGAAATATGAAGGATTAAGGGGAAGGGTATGCAGGCTGATGGCATTTTTAGTAGCAAATCCTAAAGAAAGCAAATCCAAGTAGAAAGCCTGTAGCTGTGCATGCTTTATTTGTCCAACCTTAATATAGGTAAATTAAGGGCAATAATAAAAGCAAATCAGAATTTTGTATGGTTTGGAATAAATTTCAGTACATTAAGCTGAGAAGTAACACTTTTTTTTTTTTTTAGTTCTTGCAGGTAATGTCTAGGTGGGTCAAGAACTCTCAACAGCCAGAAAATTTTATTGCTACATCCAATCCAGGAGATGGTGCAACCTGAATACAAAAAGGACAAAGCACCTAGTGATGACCAGCCCTCCAAGGTCATTGTGAAAAATCAAGTACTTAGTAAGAATTTTAGTACTCGAATAAAATGATCTGAGAAATTCCTGGCAGGAAAAAAAAAGAGAGAAAGAGAGAGAGAGATAAAAGTGAAGAGTGTCAAAACAAAGAAGATACAAAAGTTTGGTACGTGAAAAGTTTAATGAAGCCTTAATGTTTAAAGAAAATTAAATGGAAACTTTAATCCTAATTGTTTTTTATCTGACATGCTTTAAAGAGTCTCTTTAAACTGATAAGAAACAATGAAAAGGGAAAGAAAACCTGCTAAAATCTTTTACAATTTACACGATTCTTACTCTACTACAAGAAAGCATTATTTGGTACAAGGTGTATTCGTGGATGTACATGAACAGTATATATATTATCCGGATCATGTTGTGCTATGTACAGGTCTTTACAATTCTTCCTGAAGGTTAAAACAGTTCATTAGAATTCAAAATGCGTAATCATCTGTAAGTTGGCACTTGTTAGGCTCTTGTCGGCATTGATAACTGGCATGTTTTATTGCAGCCCAGTTCCAGCCAGTATTTGCCAACTTGTTACAACAGAAGTCCAGCAATAGGTGGGTAGAGTGCAGGAAAAACAGTGCCATGTTTCTCAATTGGAGACCTACAACAAAACAAACAGCATCATGTAAGAAATGCAATATTACAAAAGAATTAACTGATTCCATTTTGTGAGGCCAGAACTCTGGGCCTGGGCACTGTCTCTCAGCTCTTCAGCTCAAGGCAAGCACTCTACCACTTGAGCCACAGAACCACTTCTGGCGTTTTCTGCTTATGTGGTGCTGAGGAATTGAACCCAGGGCCTCATGCATGCAAGGCAAGCACTCTACTACTAAGCCACTTTCCCATCCCTGATTCTAATTTTTATTTATATTGTTTCTTGGTGGCAACTAATTCTTAATTTTAAGCCCACTCTTACTCATTACATAAGCCAATGCACATGTGACAATTACTATTTACTTTTATGTTTACATTAATTAACATTAAATAAAGAGGCTCATGTCTATAATCCTAGCTAATCAGGAAGCTGAGATCTCAGGATTGTGGTTTGAAGCCAGATTGGGCAGGAAAAGTCCCTGAGGCTCTTATCTCCAATTAACCACCTAAAAAACAGAAATGGAGCTACGGCTCAAAGTGGTAGAGCAGTAGCCTTGAGCCAAAAAGCTCAGGGACAGTGCCCAGGCCCTGAGTTCAAGCCCCATGACCGACAAAAAAATTAAAATTTCAGTTCCTTAGCCAAACTGAACAATGTAGACAGACAGAAAGTTTTATAACACAGTTATATTTAGATTTTTCAGTATTCTGTTATGTTATAACCAAAAGGAAAAATAGAAAATATTTAAATGTAAAATAATTTGCAAAGTTAGAAATGTTTGAGTATGTACAGAAAAACAACTTAACGCTTGCCAAATTTCTTTTGCACCAGTATTAGGACTCAAACTCAGAGCCTCGTACTTGTTCTCTACTACTCAGGTCATACCTTCAGTTCCTTGCCACACTTCATAACTTGCTAAACTAAATATTGGATTTTGAACTGAGGGTCATACATTTGCAAGGCAGGTATGTTCTACCACCTAATCCTCATACCTTATTTTTGCTTTAGCTATTTCTCAGTGTCTTCCATTTTTTGCCCTAGCTAATATCAAATGATACCCTCTTAACTATAGCCTTCTTGCAAAACGAGGCTTACAACTAGGCTTATGTACTATGGCACCAGCCTATTGATTAAGATGCAGTCTTGCTAATCTTTTGCCTGAGCTGGCCTCAAGCTTGAATCCTCCTGGTATTCCCCACTATACTCTTCCCCCTTCCCCAGTCCTGGGGTTTGAACTCTGGACCTGAGTACTGTCCTTGAGCTTCTTTTACTCAAAGCTAGCCTCTGCTACTTGAGTCACAACACCACTTCTGGCTTTTTCTGGGTATATGGTACTGAGGAATCAAACCCTGGGCTTCATGCATGCTAGGCAAGCACTCTACCAACTAAGCCACATTCCCAGCCCAGTATCTACCTTTTGAGTAGCAGGAATTAAAACCATCGTGCTCAGTCTAGTCAACTCTATAGATTGGGTTCAAACCCATTTCTATGCCAGCCTCCTACAACTGACCTTCATCCCAATGATAATCTAATAGGTTGCTATATACTGGTCTCATATCCCTAAGTAGACTGCAAGTCAAGAGCACAACTAATTAAAAATCACTACCATCCTATCAAATGCTTATGATGTTCCATGGAGTGTGTTAAGTGCTTTGTATCCTCATCTAAGGTAATACCATGATCATCTCTGTCTGAGAAATCTACATCTCCTAGACAAGCACCATTTAGGGCAAACAAACAAATGACTGAGAATATAGATAATAAAAGTCCTGCCAGAGAGGCCTAATATACATAAGAACATACTTAATTTACATCAGATTATGTTTGAAGTTTAATGTGACTTCTAAAGGCCAGAGTGAATTTATGTCAGAACCTCCCAAACTCAACCATGCCAAAAGCTCTGCTGAAGGAAGAAAACTGTAAGGTAGTCTGTAGCTCTATATGTACCTAACTCAGTCATTCAGACTACCTCCTAGAAAGGCTGGGTGCTTGGCTTCATGGCATGGCACCAGAGTAGACTACCTTTTAGGAAAGACATTTCTTAAGATCTCAGCAACTACTAAGCTTCTTTGCAAAAGTACTGGTCAATGACATGGCTTCTAGGCAAAGCATGAAATGTATTAGATACAAATATATTACTATCAGAATCCAATCCTCCCATGTACACCTGGATACATATATTTACCTACATCTATCATTTGAAAGTAGAAAGATACTGAAACTTAAAGAGAAAAATGTTATGGAATGAGAATTATAAGCTTTTAGGTAAAGTTACCTGAATGTTTTCCAAAGAATGTATTACACCCAAATTAATATCTGGCTAATAAATCTCCCAGGGCTTAAAAAAGAACTGGATGCAGATTTTGAGTATGCAGTAATCATTCCCTCATGATATAAAGGATGAGAAATTCCAAGGCAACAGAATCTAACAAACTGTTTCCAAGTGAGGTTTTAAGAAAATACCCCAGAGATAATGACCGAAGAAAATAAACACCTAAAGTCAACTCTACCTTTTAATAGGAAGAACTCAGCTTTAAAATAGCATTAGATTCTTCAGTGGAAGAATAAAAGCCCACCCCACCCTTCCCTTAAATAAAATTTAACAGAGAGGGGCAGGGAATGTAGCTTAGTGGTAGAGTATGCATGCATACTCTAGTGGTAGAGCATGCATCGAACCGCCCTGGGTTCGATTCCCTGGTACCACATAAACAGAAGTGGCGCTGTGGCTCACGTGGTTGAGTGCTTGCCTTGAGCAAATGAAGCTCAGGTACAGTACCCACGCCCATATGAATTCAAGCCCCAGGAATGCCCCCCGCCAAAAAAAAAATTTTTTTAACAGAGAAAGGCCTCAATCAGAAAAGGCATTTTTTAGTCTAGAAAGACTAGGTATGAAAATTAAGCCACGTTTCACATTTTCCCTGGCTCATCTTATTACCCATATCACTCTAAATAATGCTCTATCCTGAAATAGTCATTTTAATTTTTTTTGTGTGTGTCAGTCGTGAGGCCTGAACTCTGGGCTTGGGCACTGTCCCTACATTCTTCAGCTCAAGGTGAGCAGTCTACCGCTTCAGCCACAGTGCCAATTTGGTATTTTTGTGGTTTATTGGAGATAAGAGTTTCACAAACTTTCCTGCCCAGGCTGGCTTTGAACCATGATCCTCAGATCTGTCTCCTGAGTAGCTAGGATTATAGGTGTGAGCCACCAATGCCCAGTCATTTAATTTTTTTTTAAAGCTTTTTATTTTTATCAGTCATGAGGCCTGAACTCTGGGCCTAGGTGCTTGCTGTCTCTCAGCTCTTCAGCTCAAGACTAGCGCTCTACCACTTGAGCCAGAACCACTTAGGCATTTCTGCTTATGTGGTGCTGAGGAATCGAACCCAGAGCCTCATGCATGCAAGGCAAGCACTCTACCACTGAGCCACCTTCCCAGTTCCTCATTTTACATTTTTTGTAAGCATGTTCTACTTGTATCTTAAAATATATCTGCTGTATGTTGTGTAAAATCCATGTTTTCTTTAAATATTAATTACAGAATATAATCTAACATAAGAAATACAAAGTAAGGAAGGGGCGCTGTGGCTCAAGCAGTAGAGCGCTCACCTTGAGCTGAGCTGAAGAGCGCAGGCACAGCACCCAGGCCCAGAGTTCAAACCCCATGACCCTCCCCCCCACACACACACACAAAAGTAAATCCACTTTTTTATGTTAAAGCCAATAAATTTCTCCCTCAGAGGAAAGTGTTCCAATAATCTCAACCACTCAAGCGCAAGCAATCCATGAGGAAGAAGCTTCTTGGTGCCAAGGACACCTGCCCCATTGCTCTTCATATAATGCTTCCCAAAGTTCTAATAGTCCTTCTTCCTTCCAAAAAATGAACTCTTCCATTCTGACAAGAACTACCCACACCTACTTCCTGTCTTGGCTCTTCTAGCGCCCATGCTTCTGACCAAGTTAGTCATGTGTTTCTGACAGTCTCTTCTTTTTGTCCCTTAAATGTGGAAGTTGCCCAAGCTATCCTTGGCCTACTACCAATTACTTTCTACACCAAATGGATCATCTATTCTGGAGAATGCACGTGTTACTCAGCAGCCCTAGTTCTAATCTTATTCCAACCATTCAATATTTACTTTTGTATGGACTTTTCAAATCGATACTCTGAACTTCTCTAGGTGTTAATACCTGGTCTGTTGGTTAGAAAATGTATCTAAGGCATTATTAAATATCTTTTCCCTCCCAAGGAGTCAAGTATCTTTGCAGGTAATTAATAAATACTCATTACCAAGAACTGAAGTAGGCTCATGATTGCCTGTTCCTGGTGTTATCTCTCATTTTAAGAGATAATCACTGAAGACAGAGGCTCAAGTGCTAGAGCACCTGACTATCAAGTGCAAAGCCTTTAGTTTAATTCTCAGCACTGTAAAATGAAACAAAGAGAAACAAATCTTACTCCATAAAAATATGCCTCCCAACAGGGAAATAAATACTAAAAGAGAGAGAGAGAGAGAGAGAGAGAGTGTGTGTGTGTGTAGATAAGGATTCGATTTCTGAAAGAAAAGTGAACTATTAGCTAGGTGCTGGTAGCTCATGCCTATAATCCTAGCTACTCAGGAGGCTGAGATCTGAAGATCGCAGTTCAAAGCCAACCCAGACAGCGAAGTCCACAAGACTCTTATCTCTCCAACTAACTAGTAGTAAGTTGGAAATGGAGATGTGTGTGGCTCAAGTAGTAGGGTGCTAAGCCTTGAGCAAAAAGGAGCTAAGGGACAGCGCCCAAGAACAGATTTCCATCCCCAGGGCTGGCCATCAGAGGAACTGCAATCCAGCCAGGTGCTGGTGGCTCATGCCTGCAATCCTAGCTATTTAGGAGGCTGAGATCTGAGGATCGCAGATCAAAGCCAGCCCGGGCAGGAAAGTCCGTGAGACTCTTATCTCAAATAAACCACTAGAAAACCATTAGTAGCACTGTGGCTCAAGCGGTATAGTGCTCGCCTTGAGCTGAAGAGCACAGGGACAGCGCCCAAGCCCAGAGTTCAAGCCCCATGACCAACAAAAAAAAAAAAAAAAAAAAAAAAAAAAAAAAAAAAAAAAAAAAAAAGAACTGAAATCCTCAAATCTCAGCCTCAGGTGTACCTAGGATTGAGGAATAAACCAGTTATAAACCAGAGCACAGTTATCATGTGAAATTTAACCCCCAGTGAAAAGAAACAGACCACCACTATACAATTTTGGTTTTCGGTTTTGTGGGACTTGAACTCTGGGCCTGGGTGTTGTACCTCAAACACTCTACCACTTGAGCCACAGCGCCACAGTTTCAGTTTTCTGGTGATTAACTGGAGATAAGAGTTCTATGAACTTTACTGCTCAGGCCGGCTTTGAACCACAATCCACAGATCTCAACCTCCTCAGTAGCTAGGACTATAGGCGTGAGCCATCAGCTTCCACTATAATTATTTTTTTTTTTTTGGGGGGGGGGGGTCCGGTCGTGGGGCCTGAACTCTGGGCCTGGACGCTGTCCCTCAGCTCTTCAGCTCAAGGCTAGCGCTCTACCACTTGAGCCACAGCGCCACTTCTGGCTTTTTTCTTTTTGCTTATATGGTGGTGAGGAATCGAACCCAGGGCCTCATGCATCAAGGCAAGCACTATACCACTGAGCCACCTTCCCAGCTCCCCACTACAATTATTATTTTTGGGGGGGAGGGGTCCGGATGTGGGGCCTGAACTTTGGGCCTGGGCGCTGTCCCTCAGCTCCTCAGCTCTACCACTTGAGCCACAGTGCCACTTCCGGCTTTTTTTTCTTTCTTTTTTTTTTTTGCTTATGTGGTGCTGAGGAATCGAACCCAGGGCCTCATTCATTGCAAGGCAAGCACTCTACCACTGAGCCACCTTCCCAGCCCCCCCACTAAAATTATTTTTAAAAAGACTATTTAGCTTAAAATGGATGGGTGGCATAAAGAAGAAAAATAAGCTGATTATACTGCATCACTGAGAGCCAACTGAGTATTACAAATTACTATAGAAAGAAAAATTGAAGCCAATGAAAATAGCTCAAATACTTAAGTCACACAGTTCTCAGAAATTACTTATCAACAGGCAGAAGAGCAGTATGATTTGATTTTAAACTTACCCTGAAATAAGTGAAGTTACTAGCTGTTTAATAAATGTCACTCAAAAGCAGTCTCTTGGCTTTTTCTTACACAGCGAGCAACTTTCCTTTTAAATTCTCCATTTCTGTCTTCCCTCCATTCTTTCTGTAGATACAAAAGGTATTATTAAGTGACTATAAAAACTCCTTATAATCTCAAACACCTAATTTTGAACACAATCCTTTGGTAATTAAGACATTTTAAAGTATCAAAAAAGTTGAAGAGAGAGGGAGGGGAAGGGAGGGAAGGGAAGGTCTTAGATTACTTGATGACAGGCACTTTTCATAGAGACCTCAAGTCCTATTAGGATCAAACAGAAGAAATACGAACTAAAGAGTCACCAGGAAGACACAGAAGAGCTGAAGAGAGATGAGAGGGAGGGACTGGGAGAGAATGAAGAACAGAAGACACTGTACAAAAGGAAACATACTCATTACTTGACTCTGTACCTTATCTTTATAATAATAAATTAAGTCGACGAGGAAGAAAAAGTCAAAATACTTTTTTAAGATACTGCTGGGATATACAAGTAGGAATCACCAAGGCTAATTATCTCTACAGGAAAAATTCCCTTTTAAAATTAAAAAAAACACCATTACAGATTTAGTTGCACTAAAAAAGA
Organism: Dipodomys merriami; assembly: GCF_024711535.1. NCBI lineage: Eukaryota > Metazoa > Chordata > Mammalia > Rodentia > Heteromyidae > Dipodomys > Dipodomys merriami. Next base: position 6,667,577 of record NW_027206168.1, on the reverse strand, counting down.
AGCTACAATTTACAAATAAGACATTCTAATTATCTGAAGATTAGCGACTATCCCTCTACAGGAAATTAAGAAAATTAAGTTGACAAAAAAGTGTCTTCTCCTTCAGGTATATAGGTGAGATGGTACTGTACTAGCTGTGGGAAAGAAGAGGCAAAGAGATGGTGTATCACTGTCCCTCCCAGTACAGGGAAATGGAACACATATCAGCACCAGCACAGTTTCAATGAGAACAGAGCTGATTTTACCAGCAAGTAGGTAGCAGGAAATGCTCACGAAAATGCCCAGCGTGTTTCTTTGTCTTTCTTTGAATATCATCCATTTAGGGGCAGCAAAGATTAGAAATCTTCAATCCTTGCCCTTGCAAAGGAAGAGATTAAAAAGAAATTTTTGCCCTCAAAGCAAAACACATCAATAAGCCAATCATTACACACACACTGTGTGGTCAACTATACTGCTGACATGTACAGAAATTACTCTGGACAAAACTGATGCAGATCAGAGGATCAAGAAGTTTCAATTATCACCAGGCAAGCCTGGAAAAAGAGTTTTGAACATTTTAGAGACACCTAAGGAAATATGAATGTAAACAGGACATTTGGAATTTTTGGAATTTATGATAAATTTGCTTAGGAAGAACAACAGTATTTATAGTGAAATGCTTTATCTGCAATAACTTCATTTTTCTTTTCTTTATTTTTGTTGGTCACAAGGCTTGAACTCAGGGCCTGGGCATTGTCCCTGAGCTCTTTTGCTCAATGCTAGTGCTCTACCACCTTGAACCACAGCATCACTTCCAGTTTCTGGTGGTTAATTGTAAAGAGTCTCGTGGACTTTCCTGCCCAGACTGACTTTGAACCACAGTTCTAGGTTCTCAGCTTCAATAGTGGCTAGGATTATAGGTATGAGCTGCCTTCTCAGCCTCCTCTTTTTTTTGGTCGGTCATGGGGCTTGGATTCTGGGTCTGGGTGCTATCCCTCAGCTCTTCAGCTCAAGGCTAGCACTCTACTACTTGAGCTACTGCACCACTTCTGGTTTTCTGAGTGGTTTACTGGAGATCAGAGTCTCACAGACTTTCCTGACCTGGCTGGCTTTGAATGGCGATCCTCAGATCTGTCTCCTGAGTAGCTAGGATTCCTCTTTAAAAAAAAAAAAAAAAAAAAAAGACATAGTCTTGCTGTATTATATCCCCTAGGCTAGCCTCAACTTCAAGATGCTTCTGCCTTGACTCCCAATGGCCACCTTTTCATTCTTAAGCAAAAGGACAAAAAGGGCAATTTTTGTCAAAAAGGAAGGACATTTCAGGAAAAAATCAGATCTTAAAACAACAAAAAAAAAGGGAAAAAAAACCTAAATGTAATGAGAATGAAGGCTAGGAGCAGGAAGACTAAAAGGAAGTATTATAGTAATGTATACATTAGCAACAGTCACAACAGTAGAAGAGTAGAAAGAAGTTTAAGACCTGTAATATGACTGTCATTTTCTGTGAACTGAGTAAGACTGAACAGGAGTACTTTCTGGGCAAAGGTTAGACTGGTGGATGATGGAGAAAAAGACAGGACTAGCTAAGACAGCTACAATCTGATGGGCCATGCACTTTGGGCATGCAAAGGAATTCAATACAGCATAAAATGTATGTTTATCTCTGTTTTCCTGAGACCCTATTAGAGTGATTTTATATATATATATATATTTTTTTTTGGGGGGGGGTCAGGTTGTGGGGCCTGAACTCTGGGCCTGGGCGCTGTATCTCAGCTCTTCAGCTCAAGGTTAGCACCCTACCACTTGAGCCACAGCGCCACCTTATCAGCCCTGAGTGGTTATATTTTTTAAAAAATGTTAAGGGCCTGGGAAGGTGGCTTAGTGGTAGAGCACTTGCCTAGCATGCATGAAGCCCAGGGTTCAATTCCTCAGTACCACATAAATAGAAAAAGCTGGAAGTGGCTCTGTGGCCCAAGTGGTCAAGTGCTAGCCTTAAGAAAGAAGCTTAGGAACAGTGCCCAGGCGCTGAATGCACTCCCCAGGACTGGCAAAAAATAAATATAATAATAAGAGTAGTAGTAGTAGTAGTAGTAGTAGTAGTAGTAGTAGTAACAGGTGGTGGCTCAGGCATGTAATTCTAGCTACTTAGGAGGATGAGAGCTGAGGATTGTGTTTCAATGCCAACCTGGGCAGGAACGTCCATGAAACTTATCTCCAATTAACCCTCAGAAAACCCAAAGTGGCCCTGTGGCTCAAGTGGTAGAGCACTAGCCTTGAGCTGAAGAGCTCAGAAACAGGGCCGAGGACCAGAATTCAAGACCCAGGACAAAAATAATAATTAAAAAAATAATAAGCGCAGCACTGGTGGCTCATGCCTGTAAACCTACCTACTCAGGAGGCTGAGTTCTGAGTATCTCAGTTCAAAGCCAGCTCAGCCAGGAAAGTTCATGAGACTCTTTTTTTGGTCGGTCATGGGGCTTGAACTCTGGGCTTGGGCGCTGTCCCACTTCTGGTTTTCTGGTATAATTGGAGATAAGAGTTTCACAGACTTTCCTGCCCCGGCTGGCTTTGAACCATGATCCTCAGATCTCAGCCTCCTGAGTAGCTAGGATTACAGGCATGAGCCACCAGTGCCCGGCTTCCAGGAGACTCTTATCTCCAATAAAACCTCCAGAAAACCAGTAGTGGCACTGTGGCTCAAGTTACAGAGCACTAGCCTTGAGCTGAAGAGCTGAAGGACAGCGCCCAGGCCCAGAGTTCAAGCCCTATGAGCGAGTTCAAGCCCCATGACCGGCAAAAACAAAAATAAAATAAAATAATAAAAATATCTGCCAGGTGTTCAATGCCTGTAATCCTAGATACTCAGAAGGCTGATATCTGAAGATCAAGGTTTCAGGCCAAGAAAGTCTGTGAAACTCTGCAATTCATCCCCAAAAACTTGAAAGCGGAGTCATGGTTGAAGTGGTAGACCATTAGTCTTGTGCAGAAAAGCCAAGGGACAATGCCAGGCCCTGACTTCAAGCCAAAGGCAAAGTCAAGTCAATTAGTCTGCCTGCCTACCTGTCAAAATCTCTCTCTCTCTCTCTCTCTCTCCTCTCTCTCTCTCTCTCTCACACACACACACACACAAATCCTCAATATTAAAGAAAACTGCAAGTAAGCAATCCAATAATAATATAGGATTTGTAGAAAATTAAAATCAGATAGCAGAAAATTAAAATATCCAGCAGGGAAGAAGTAACATCCTAGGAAATTCTCAATAGAACCAGAACAAAGGAAGAAAAATAACACGAAATAAAACCCTACACTGAGGACAGATGTGTCTCAAACGGATGCCTAAATTCAATCAATCCCCAGTAACCTCCCACTGAAAAAAAAAAAAAAGAAAAAAAAAAGAAAGCTGGGCCCTGGTGGCTCACACCTATAATCTTAGCTACTCAAGAGGCTGAGGATCCTGGTTCAAAGCCAGCCCAGGCAGGAAAAGTCCTTAGACTCTAATCTCCTATAAACCACCAGAAAACCAGAAGTGGTGCTGTGGCTCAAGTGGTAGAGTGCTAGCCTTGAGCTGAAGAGCTGAGGGCCAGCACCCAGACCCAGAGTTCAAGCCCCACAACCAACAAAAGAAAAAAGAAAGAAATTAAAATTTGTTAATTACAAGGCAGGTACCAGTGGTTCATGCCTATAATCCTAGCTACTCAAGAGACTGAGATCAGAAGATTAAGGCTCAAAGCCAGCCTGGGCAGGAAGATCTATGACTCTTTTACCTCCAATTAAGCACCAGAAAAGACAGAAGTGGAGCTTTAGCTCAAGTAGTAGAACACTAGTCTTGAGCAGAAAAACTCAAATTGTCCAAACCCTAACTAAATTCAAACCTCAGGAATGGCGGCAGCAACAACTACTACTACTACTACTACTACTACTACTACTACTACTACTACTACTACAACATTTCAGTAGCAAATCTGACAAGGGACCAGAAATGGGGCTGAAAACAGTTTCACGTAGAGGGATACAATGGCTTAAGCCTGTTGTCTTAGCTACTTGGGGTGAAGATAAGGAGATCTCAGGTTCCAAGCCATTTTTGAAAGCAAACCAAGTTTGAAAGACAATTCTCAACTAATGGCTAGATGTAGCAGTACATGCCTGTCAAGCCTAGCAACATAGGGAAGCAATAGTAGGAAGATTTTAGCCTAGGCCACCAAGCATAAAGACCCTACCTTAAAATTATCAGTGCAAAAATTGTGGCTCAAGGGGCTGGGAAGGTGGCTCAGTGGTAGAGCGCTTGCCTTGCATGCCTGAGGCCCTGGATTCGATTCCTCAGCACCACATAAGCAAAAAGAAAAGCTGGAAGTGGCGCTGTAGCTCAAGTGGTAGAATGCTAGCCTTGAGCTGGAGAGCTGAGGGACAGCGCCCAGTCCCAGAGTTTAGGCCCCATGACTGGACACAAAAAAAAATTGTGGCTCAAGTGGTAGAGCACCTGCCTAGCAAATGAGAGGCTGAATTAAATCAGTAATAATACCCTACACCCCACCCGCCCAAAAAACCAATAAATGGGGTAAATTTGATCAAAGTATCTCACGTGCAAATGTAAATATCACAACAAAACCTTTTGCAAAATTATGCTATTACATATAAAAAGTAACATTTCCCCTCTACCTATATCCAAAACTTAAGCTTTCCAAAAATAATTTGTAGAATGTACATATATATATATATATATATATATATATATATATATATATATATATATTAAAGAATACTACAGCTGGGCTGGGAAGGTGGCTCAGTGGTAGAGTGCTTGCCTTGCATGCATGAGGCCTGGGTTTGATTCCTTAGCACCACATAAGCAGAAGAAGCTGAAAGTGGTGCTATGGCTCAAGTGGTAGAGTGCTAGCCTTGAGCTAAAGAGCTGAGGGACAGTGTCCAGGCCCAGAGTTCAGGCCCCACGACTGACAGACCAAAAAAAGAAAAAAAAAAAATGAAAAAGAAAAATACTATACTATATACTATACTATAGCTAGAGAAACTAGTATGTACATTGGTAATGCAAGTAATTACTCCTTTATTTATCCCTCTTTACCCAACCTTTATCTTCTGGGTTGCCACTCACTCATCCTTAATTTCTGATCTGATTTTCCTAACCCTCACTTCTTTTTTCTTTTTTGTGTTGTTCCTGGGGCTTGGACACAGAGCACTGTCCCTGAGCTTTTTTGCTCAAGGCTAGTAGTACTCTATTTGAGCCACAGTTCCACTTTCCAGCTTTTCTGGTGCTTCACTGGAGATAGGAGTTTAACAGACTCTCCTGCCTAGGCTGGCTTCAAACAGTGGTCCTCATATCTCATAGCTAGGGTTACAGGTGTACCCACTGGCACCTGGATCACCCTCACTAAATAATGAATGGGACAGCCATGTAGAAGGCTTTGAGAGTTCTGCAACAGACAAGAAAATACAAAAGACACTAACTTCAGAGAAAGAGACCTTGTAAAATAATCTTTTAAAACTTTAAACATTTAAGACCTACTAAATGCATTATATAATGAGTTTGATAGAGAAAGAACACAGATTTTAATCTAAAAATACAAAATCCACAGAAAACTCCAAACCTGACTCTAATGGGATGAAGATGTGGCTTGGTAGTAGCACTCTACCATGCTTGTCACACACAAGGAAGACGTATGTTTAATGCCTTGCACTGAGCACATGTTAACATCTACAAAATCAACATCTCTTACTGCTCTTAAGGGATCAATCTAGGTGATAACTAAAACAAGCTCAAAAAAGGAGAGATTAAAACTGAGGTGATTCTCAAAATAAATAAAGGAAAAATTTCCTGAATCCTCAAACTCAAAAAGGATATACCATATACAAGAATGGAAAATTAAAAAGTTCATGCAACAACATTTCAAAAGAGTAAGAATGAAGAAAAAGAACCTAAAGAAATCAAGAGTGGAGAAAAGAACAGGTCACTTAAAACGGAGTATAGTAGCACCTTTCCCATCAGCAATAATACTAAGTTCTGTGTAAATTTTATTTTCCTCCTATAAACAAACATTCAATCATGAAAATACCACAAGGCATTACAGTAGGATGAAGTATGTAAGCCAAGTAGGAAGTCAACTTAAAAAGGGAAAGAGCCGGGTGCCCGTGGCTCATGCCTGTAATCCTAGCTACTAAGGAGGCTGAGATCTGAGGATGCCGGTTCAAAACCAGTCCGGGCAGGAAAGTCCATGAGACTCTTATCTCCAATAAACCACTAGAAAACCGGAAGTTGGCACTGTGGTTCAAGTGGTAGAGCGCTCACCTTGAGCTGACGAGTGCAGGGACAGCGCCCAAGCCCAGAGTTCAAGCTCCCCAATGGGGGGGAGGGGGAGGATGGGGACGTGGGGGAGTGGGAGACATTGGGATGTGAGGAGAAGGGAAAGAAAAGCTGGGCGTGGTGGCTCACTAGTGTAATCCTAGGTACTGAAATCTGAGGATTGTAGTTTGAAGCCAGCCCAGGCAGGAAACTCCCTGAGACTCTTATTTCCAATAAATCACTCAGAAAACCAAAAATGGTGCTGTAGGCTCAAGTAGTAGAGGGCTCGCCTTGAGCTGAAGAAATGAAGGACAGAGCCCAGGCCTAGAGTTCAAGTCCCAGGATTGACAAAACAAAAAATAAAATAAGAGAAAGGAAAGAAATGGGATCGAGAAGAAGATAAGGAAGGCAGCTAGTAGCAGGCTCAGAATCTTATTTAGGAGGAGCCAACCGTTGGTAGAATCTACAGGAGTTCTCAGACCCTAACTGGAAACACAGATTTGCTGCTGCCATAGTGTTCATTGTTTTGGGTTGTTTAACAGATCCTTTGTTTCCTTCTGTCATGCTGTTTGCTTATGTGATTGTCTCAAATAATACATGCTGATCTTTTTATCTTTTGTGTATCTACTATTTGGTTTTTAGTTACCATGTGATTTACTCCCCCCCCCAAAAAAAAATCTAACAGGTATTTTAATCTGATCTTAAAAAAAAAAAAGTATTAGTATTTTAAAAAGGTTACCATTTCATACATCAGGTAAAGAATAAATTTCTTTTTGGACAATGTAACCTCTTCCTTCACTCTCCCAGTTTTTCCCTCCCATCCCTGGACACAAGTTGTATAGTTCATTTTCAACAGTGAGTACCCCTGATGTTCACCCTTTGTCACTCCATTTTTTTTTTTTTTTGGTTGGTCATGGGGCTTGAACTCTGGGCCTTGGCACTATTCCTCAGCTCTTCAGCTTAAGACAAGTGCTCTACCATTTGAGCCCCAGTGCCACTTCTGTTTTTTGAGTGGTTTATTGGAGATCAGAGTCTCAGAATTTCCTGCCTGGGCTGGCTTTAAACCACAATCCTCAAATCTCAGCCTCCTAAGTAACTAGGATTAGAGACGTGAGCCACAGACACCTGGCTTGTCATTCCATTTCTATGCTGATAATTTTTTTTGCAGTGCTAGGAACTGGACCTAGACCCTTGCACATACTAAGCAAGCACTCAACACTCACAATCTCAACAACTTAAAAAGTTCTTCATTGTTTTCTAGCTGTTTCGTAGATCCCGTTTTTCCTTCTCTTGTATCTTACATAAAAACTCTACATTTTTATTCTACACATCACGCTACCCTACATTTCAAATTCTGAGGTCAGTTTACATCTTTTTTTTTTGTCGGTCATGGGGCTTGAACTCTGGGCCTGGGCGCTATCTCTCAGCTCTTCAGATCCAGGCGAGCACTCTACCACTTGAGCCACAGTGCCACTTCGAGTTTTCTAGTGGTTTATTGGAGATAAGAGTCTCAAGGACTTTTCTGCCCATGCTGGCTTTGAACCACGATCCACAGATCTCAGCCTCCTGAATAGCTAGGATTACAGGCTTGAGCCACTGGCATCAGCCCGCTTCACTTGTTTAAAAGGCTTAGGAAATAAGAATATATATTCAATATCAAGTTGAATTGTATTAAGAAAAGAAAGGGTGAAGAGGGAAGGCCATCTTACCGCAGCATCGACATTAGCAGGTGAGTCTCCATTGGGGTCTGCTAACATGGAAATGACACTTATCATGATGGTTTCCACAGTGTGGATAGGGAGCCAGCGTTCCTCTGGCTTCTCATAACCGTATTTATCCTCCCCAGGCTCATGAAGAATAGAAATGCAAACATCACCATTTTTATCAACTGCAAAAGTAGAGAGGCAAAAGTCACTTAAATCACTAGTTTGGTTATATATAGTTATATTTCAAATCCACAGAGTACCTATATAAAGCATTATTATTACAAAATATTAAGCCTTGGAATCTGAGTCAGCACTGATGACTCATGCCTATAATCTCAGCTACTCTGAAAGCTGAGACTTTCTTTTTTCTTTTTTTTGTCAGTCCTGGGGCTTGAACCTAGGTCCCAGCACTGTCCCTGAGTTCTTTTGCTCAAGGCTAGCACTCTATCACTTGAGCCACAGTGCCCCTTCCAACCTTTTCTGTTTATGTGGTACTAAGGAATTGAACCCAGAGTTTTATTCATGCTAGGCAAGCAAGTGCTCTACCACTAAGCCACATTCCCAGACTGAGAATCATACTTTTGAAGCTTTCCCAGGCAGGGAAGTCTGTGAGAATCTGTCTACAATTAACCAGCAAAATGCCAGAATAGAGGCACAGCTCAAGTAGTAAAGCATTATCCATGAATAAGAAAGCCAATAAAGATCCTGAAGTCCTGAGTCACAGTCCAGGGAAGATGGTGGTAGAGGAGGAGGAGGGAGGGGAGGGAGAAAAGAAAGGGTCAGGGAGGGTTGGAGCCAAAGAGGGAGTGAGGGAGGGAGGAAGAAGAGGAAAAACCAAAAAGCAGGAAGGAAGTAGATCTGTGACTCAAGTAGCAGAGTGCTAGCCTTAAGCAAAAATGCTAAGGGTCAGCACCCAGGCCCTGATGAGGATCAAGCCCCAGTATAGGCACAGAACAAAAATTAACCAAAATATGGCAAAATGAGTTTCTAATAGTTTCAACACTAACTTAGTTTTTGTTATTGCTGCATTTTGTCTGTTTGAGAGCAAAGTTTTGCTATGTAGCTAAGGCTGACCCCAAACTCATATCCTACTACCTCAGTCTCCCAGATACTAGAATTACAGGTGTGAACCACCATCTTGGTTTGAATTGCTAATTGACAAATTTTTCTAAGAAAATGTAGCAATGTATTTTTAAAATCACCTAAAAATAAAAATTCATGTGAGGAAAATTGAGTATTCAAATTCACATAAAGAGCATGTCAAATGCCCATGAAAATTCATTGAGCCTCTTTACTATAAACATTTTTTAAAATTCAAATCACAAGTATATATTCACTTGAGTAGTAACAGGAGACTATCTTTACCTCAAGGAGATATAAAAAAAATGTCCATGGGAAAAATCTTTAACCATATTTTCAACTTGCATAAGTAATCAGAAGCAGTATTGATGTATTTTTCATTCCAAACTTATTCTATGTAGAGCCTAATAAATTTCTAAACATGTATGGTTCTTTTTATTTTCACTTTTACACATCAGAATAAACAGAACACTTAGTTACCAGAATTACACATACATGTGCACACAACTACTCTATTAATCTAATAAAGGAAGTGGCGCTGTAGCTCAAGTGGTAGAGCGCTCGCCTTGAGCTGAAGAGCTGAGGGACAGCGCCCAGGCCCAGAGTTCAAGCCCCACGGCCGACAAAAAAAAAAAAATTCTGTGATATTAATCTAATAAATACTTTTGAATGCCTACTGAATACCAAATGTAACTGGTTAGGGAGTACAGAAATTAATGTAACACGTAAGGCTCATGTTTCCAATGTTTTATACATCAGCTTTTCTGTACTTAAGGAATTAACCTATTTACATCCCTAGTAAAATCGATTAATTAATAGAAACAATCAAAATTAAAAATAATACCACAACATTATTATTTTATCAAAAAATATAAGGTATTCTTTACTGCTTTTATTAGAAAATAAGAATTTGGGGGGCTGGCAATGTGGCTTAGCAGTAGAGTGCTTGCCTAGCATGCATGAAGCCCTAGGTTCCATTACTCAGTACCACATAAAACAGAAATAGCTGGAAGTAGTGCTGTGGCTCAAGTGGTAGAGTGCTAGCCTTGAGCAAAAAGCAGCTCAGGAACAGTGTTCAGGCTCTGAGTTCAAGCTCCAAAACTGGCACAAAAAAAAAAGAAAAAAAGAAAAAAAGAAAAAAAAAAAAAGAAAATTTTTCCAAGTCATTTTCTCTGAAAAATGTAACACTAAATGTACAGAATTTTAGCAGCAGAAATCAATTAAAGATCCATTTATAGAAATTAAAGTATTAGCCTTGTGCTGTGCACTAGTGGTTAAAGCCTGTAATCCAAGCTACTGAGGAGGCTGAGATCTGAGGATCCAAGTTCAAAGCCAGCAAGTCCATGAGAGCCTGACTTCCAATTAACTACCAAAAAGGCCAGATTAAGTGGTAGAGTACTAACCTTGAGAAAAAAAAAAAAAAAGCTCAAGCCTTGGGACTGGCACACATGCATACACACACAAATTATCCCTAATTTAGATCCTGATTTTCCTAATTTAGACCCTGATTTTCCATTTTAAGATCAGTTTCTTTTTTTTAAAAATGAGAATGTTCTGGGATTGGGAAGGTGGCTCAGTGGTAGAGTGCTTGCCTTGCATGCATGAGGCCCTGGGTTCGATTCCTCAGCACCATATAAGCAAAAAGAAAAAAGCCAGAAGTGGTGCTGTGGCTCAAGTGGTAGAGTGCTAGCCTTGAGCTGAAGAGCTGAGGGACAGCACCCAGGCACAGAGTTCAGGCCCCACGACCGGATCCTCCCACCCCCCAAAAAAGAGAGAGAGAATGTTCTTAATACCTATTATACCAAGTAACACTTAAAAGGAATTCTATACATGTGTATAACCAAAAGAAATATAAAATGATCATATTGCTACTTCCTTCAAGATTTTTTTTCTATACTGATGCTTTTCAAATTCTATATGTGAAATTTGGTAACTGATTATTCCAAATAAAAACTCATGGCTAGAAAGGTGGCTAAGCGGTAGAATGTTTGCCTTGCATGCATGAGGCCCTGGGTTTGATTCCTCAACACCACATAAGCAGTAAAAGCCGCAAATGGCACTGTGGCTCAAGTGGTAGAGTGCTAGCCTTGAGCTGAAGAGCTGAGGGACAGGGCCCAGGCCCAGAGTTCAGGCCCCACAACTGACAAAATAAATACATAAATAAAAATAAAAAAGTAAAAACTCATGTATTTTTAATGTTTTTCCATATATTTCCTCTCCAATAAAACTTGTGGCTGGGAATACAAGGGAAAAACTGGGAGAAGGAGGGAAAGAGTGACATAGTCCAGAAAACAAATGTACTCTTGGGGCTGGGAAGGTAGCTCGGTCGTAGAGTGCTTGCCTTGCATGCCTGAGGCCCTGGGTTCAATTCCTCAGCACCACAACATAAGCAAAAAGGAAAAAGCCGGAAGTGGCGCTGTGGCTCAAGTGGTAGAGCGCTAGCCTTCAGCTGAAGAGCTGAAGGACAGTGCTCAGGCCCAGAGTTCAGGCCCCACGACCAGACAAAAAAAAAAAAGAAATGTACTCTTTACCTATCTTATATAGCTGTAACCTTCATAATAAAAACAAAAATTGAGGGGGGGAATGTATATGGCTAGATGCTGGTGACTCATACCTATAATCCTAGAGGATTTCAGGATAGATTTTAAGAGGCTGAAATCTGAGCATCATGGCTTGAAGCAAAATCAAGCAGGAAAGTTTATGGGACTCTTATCTCCAATTAACCATCAAAAAGCCGGAAGTGGAGCTACGGTTCACAGAGTAGCCACAGTAGCATTAAGAAAAGAAAAAAAATTCAGGGACAACTCAGGCCCTGAGTTTAAATCCAAGAAATGGCACTCTCCTCCCACCCCCTTCCCCTGCAAAAAAAAAAAAAAAAAAAGATTGCACTTAAGAAAACGGAACAAAGAAACCTGTTGAAATTATTTTGGAAAGGTGAAAAATGATGGAGGAGTCAGATTTGGAACATACAGATTTTTTTTTTGGTCGGGTCATGGGCCTGAACTCTGGGCCTGAGCGCTGTCCCTCAGCTCCTCAGATCAAGGCTACTGCTCAGATTAGGGCCTGAGCACTGTCCCTTAGCTAATCAGCTCAAGGCTAGTGCTCTACCACTTGAGCCATAGCACCACTGCCAGCTTTTTCTGCTTATGTGGTGCTGAGGAATTGAACCCAGGACCTCATGTAGGCAAGGCACGCACTCTACCACTGAGTCACCTTCTCAGCCCCAACATGCAGAATTTTAACAATGAAATTCCCCTCTGTATACCTAATACAAGCAAATTGAATAGTAGTAGAGGGCACAATAACCTATTCCATGTGATCCCTGACAATGCTCCTGTCAATACAAGCAGAAGGCAGAGTTACTCAAAGTCTGTAATCCTAGGTATTCAGGTAGTTGAAGATTGAATGACTAAGATTTAAGACCAGGTAGAACAAAAATTCACAGACTTCAACTCAACCAACAGCTGGAAATGGTGGTGCATGCACATCATTACAGTGACATGGAAAAGCACAAACAGGAGTACCATCACTCAGGCTAGCTTGGGCATAAATTAAGACCCTATCTCAAAAAGTAACCAACAGAATAGTTCAAATTGTAGAGTGCCTGCACAGCAAAGGCTGAAGCCCTAAGTTCAAACCCCAGTACATCCTGGCTCCCCCAAATAAAAGAAGCTAATATTGACAGGTATCAGTAACTCATGACTATAATCCAGGAGGCTGAGATTTGTGGATTATGGTTCAAAGTGAGCCCCGGGCAGGGAAGTCCTTGAAACTCTTCTCCTCAGTTAACTTGAGCTGAGCTCAAGTGGTAAAGCACTATCCGAGAGCAAAAAAAGCTTAGGAACAGTGTCCAGGCTCTGAGTTTTAAGCCCCAGGACCAGCACAAAAATAAAAATAAAAAAAGAAGCTAATATAAGGCCATGTTTACATAATAAACCCTGTAAAAGTTAAAGGAAAATTCCAGAACAATTCACTAAAAACTACATCATTCTTACTAAATTTGAAATTGTTAATGACATTTCAAATATGCAAATGTGAAAGAAAAACTCACCATTTGGGTGCCAGATTTCTGTAATAAATTTCATTTTAGGTGGCCGGAGAGGATAATCCTTCGGGAAAGTGAGATGAGCCTTAAAAACACCACCTTCACTAGAAAAACAAAAACAGGTTCTTGCATGTAAGTCCTTATGTGTAAGTATACAATTATTAAAACAAATACATAAGCTGGGCGCCAGTGGCTCACGCCTGTAATCCTAGCTACTCAGGAGGTTAAGATCTCAGGATCACAGTTCAAAGCCAGCCTGGGCAAGAAAGTCTGAGAAACTCTTATCTCCAATAAACCACCAGAAAACTGGAAGTGGCGCTGCAGCTCAAGTGGTAGAGCTCTAGCCTTGAGCTGAAGAGCTGAGGGACAGTGCCCAAGCCCAGAGTTCAAACCCCACCACCGACAAAAAAAAAAAAAAAACAACAACAACAAAAAAAACATAAAACAACAGGACATGAGTAATCTGGATTCTCTGCAGATAATTTATCTCAAAACAGCCTCTTTAATAAACTATCAATCACTTTATGAAATTCTGAAGGAAGCAAATAATGTGAACTGGCTTGATAAAAAGGGAATCCAGAGCATGCATGAGGCCCTGGGTTCAATTCCTCAGCACCACATAAGCAGAAAAAGCCAGAAGTGGCACTGTGGCTCAAATGGTAGAAGGCTATCCTTGAGCTGAAGAGCTGAGGGACAGTGCCCAGGCCCAGAGTTCAGGCCCCGTGACCGACCAAAAAAACAAAAACAACAACAACAAAAAAAAAACAAAAACCAGAAGCAGCACCGTGTGGCTCAAAATGGTAGAGTGCTAGCCTTGAGCAAAAAGAGCTCAGGTACAGTGCCCAGTCTCCATTCATACAGTTAGGGTCACAAACATCTTTTTCTTAGTAAGTACTCTGTGGAATCTCAATTAGAGAATGACTAAAATAGATCTTAAAAATTCCCTCTAGGAGGCTAGGAATGTGGTTTAGTGATACAGTGCTTGCCTGGCATGCATGGGATTGATGCCTCAGTACCACATAAACAGAAAAGGCCAGAAATGGTGCTGTGGCTCAAATGGTAGAATGAGAGTCTTGAGCTCAGGAACAGTGCCCAAGCCCTGAGTTCAAGCCCCCAGGACTGGCAATAAATAAATAAATAAATACATACATACATACATACATACATACAAACAAAAAAATTCCCTTTAGGAGCTGGGCACATGACTGTAATCCTAGCTACTCAGCAGGCTTGAGATCCAAGGATCATGGTTTGATGCTATTTAAGACAGGAAAGTCCATAGACTCTTAGTTCCAATTAGCCAGCAAAAGGGCAGAAGTGAAGCTGTGGTTCAATTGACAGAGTGCCAGCCTTTAGCTAAGGGATTACGGCTCAGACCCTGAGTAGTTCAAGCCCAAGTACCTGCACCAAAATAATAATAATAGTAGTAGTAATAATAATCTCTCAAGGGATGGGAAGGGGAAACAAGGAGGAGGCAACAATGCTTGATAAGAAATGTACTCGTTATCTTGCCCATGTAATTGTAACTCCTCTGTACAGTATTCTCACAATAAAAAAAAAAAATAATAATCTCTCCAGAGGCAGGCGAAGTGGTTTGTGCCAGTAATCCCAGCTACATAACAGGATACATAATAGGTTAGGAAGATTGTGATCCAGAGCAGGCCTGGGCAAAATCTCAACATCCCATCAGAAAAACAACTAAAGCAAAGTTGGCCTCCTAATTTCTGTGCCTTAAATAATTTACTTATTTCTGTAATCAATCCATGTAGACAAAACTTTCAACTTATTTTTATTTTACTGGTACTGGGGGCTTGAATTCAGGGCCTCTCATTCTTACTTGGCTTTTTCTCTCACGGCTAGACCTCTATCACACTCCTGGCTATTTGCTGGTTATTTGGAGATAGTAGTCTCTCAGATTTGTCTTGCAGGGCTGACTCCAAATATCAGTTTCTAGATCTGAGTCTCCCAAGTACTGAGGTGTATAAAACATGTGCACCGGCACCTAGTTCTTTACTTGTTTGGTGCAGTATATTATTACCGTAAAAATAGGAAAGTGAGTTTTTTTCTAAACCAATATGGCTATTCATTTTCGTACATGCCCACTCAAATGCGTAATACTACAATGCTTTTTAAAATACTTTAAAAGCTGCAACACCTTTTTTTTTTTTTTGGTTGTGGAGCTTGAACTCTGGGCCTGGGCACTGTCCCTGAGCTCTTCAGTTCAAAGCGAGTGAGCACTCTACCCCTTGAACCACAGTGCCACCTCGGTTTTCTGGTGGTTTATTAGAGTCTCATAGACTTTCCTGCCTGGGCTGTCTCTGAACCTCGATCCTCAGATCTCAAACTCCTGAATAGCTAGGATTACAGGGGTGAGCCATCGGTGCACAGCTTGCAATACATTTTTTAACTAAAGTTGATAGTACAGATGAAGTTTCCAACAAACTCAATATATTCAATAACAATACATGTATATATACACACACTTATACAACAGTATATGTTATGTATCAGTAGAAGCAATACCTTTTCCAGGTTCTATAGTCATCTAACCAAAAGTTACAAACAAATGCCCAGGAAACTGTGTTGGCACCTTTATATTGACTTCTCAATTATCAAGCAAAAGTTTAAACAGTTTCAAAGAGAGTACAAAACAAAACAAAAAATCAACACATAATCAAATATATCACAAATGATACTGGACATAGCCAATTCGTCTGCTCCTTAAAAAATAATTTTCATTTCAGATTGTTTAAGTTTTCATTTTAGTTAATTAAAAGCACTTGTGTTTGAAGATGTCAATTCCATTATACTTACTAAAGGGTATCTGGAGGACCAATAATAAGGACTTCCCATCGGTAGAGGTCATTATCATCTATTAAACCTGCTGAAAAGCCTTCCACTGGATTTTTGTTCAGTTCTGTGGAAAAATAAAAATTTCATCAAAACTCTCAAGGACATAATTTTCACCTAACAAGTAAACTATAGAACTTAAACATGCTATAAACTATCAAGTGGATAAGAATGCCAAGAAATGTTACATAACTAAAACATTTCCCTTTGCATAATGCAAAGAGGCCATGTTGGTAAAGCAAACTACCCAGAAGATTAACATCTACTGCCTTCTTGCTATCCAGAGAAGCAGTTACCATTGTAGTAGCCCTGATGTGGGCTCTAAGAGCTTGATAAAACACACGTCTCCAATGCCATCATCCAGAGATCCTAGTTCAGAAGGAACACACATGAACAGTATTTTTTCTTCCTCTTCCCCACCCCTACACTGTGGCTTAAAACTCTCATCTGATTTGTCTGCTCATGGCTGGTACCAATTGAGCTAACTTGAGAACTCCTCTAAGTTGGCTTTCAACCTCAGTCCTGTAGTTTTCAGCCTCAGCTAGGATTATAGGCATAAGCCATGAGCATCTGATAGCCAGATGCTCATAGCTCATACCTGTATCCTAGCTGCTCACTAGGCTCAGATCTGAAGAGAAAAGCTTTTCAAAGACAGCTCAGGCAGGAAAGTCCATGAGACTTTCCATCTACAATTAGCCACCCAAAAGCTGAAAGTAGGGCTGTGACTCAAGTGGTAGAGTGCCAGCCTTGAGCAAAAAAGCTCAGAAACAGAAACAGTGCACAGGCCCCCCCCTTTTTTTTTTGGTCCAGTCGTGAGGCCTGAACTCTGGGCCTGGGCGCTGTCCCTCAGCTCTTCAGCTCAAGGCTAGCACTCTAGACTTAAGCCACAGCGCCACTTCCGGCTTTTTTCTTTTTTGCTTACATGGTGCTAAGGAATCGAACCCAGGGCCTCATGCATGCAAGGCAAGCGCTCTTCCACTGAGCCACCTTCCCAGCCCTGTTCTTACTTACTTACTTACTTTATTTATTTATTTTGGGTCCGGTAGTGGGGCCTGAACTCTAGGCCTGGGCGCTGTCCCTTAGCTCTTCAGCTCAAGGCTAGCACTCTACCACTTGAGCCACAGCACCACTTCCGGCTTTTTTCTTTTTGCTTATGTGGTGCTGAGGAATCGAACCCAGGGCCTCATGCTTGCAAAGCAAGTGCTCTACCACTGAGCCACCTTCCCAGCCCTGTTCTTACTTTTTTATTTATGTATTTACATCTAGAGAAGTAACTATAATCCAGATCATGTTCTCCATGTGACTAAGGTTTTGTCAAAAATTCTGTAATTTATCCAGAAATCTCCTGGTAATGATTTTAATGTAAGCCCAATAACATTTTATTCAGGTAGTGGGTAAGCTCTGAAATGAGCATAAGAGGACAGAATTACCCTCAAAATTTTCCACAAGCACATCGTTGCTTCTCAGTTCTGACAATATACCACCCTAAGTTCTGGCACTCTTGCATATTTTTTTCATGGTTTTCTTTTACAGGAATTATTGTATCCATTGCTTATTTTATGTAAGCAACCAAAAGCAAGGATGAAAAATGCCCTACATCTCACTTTTGTGGTGACTTTTGC